>NC_090927.1:82529275-83779275 GCF_040938575.1 Ambystoma mexicanum | reverse complement strand
CACATTATGACCAGGTATCCCAGCTCGGATGGATTGATCTGCAATTGACACGTAAATATCATCGCAGGCCCCTCGCAAATGTCGATAAAATACGAATGATGTTCCAACCTGCGATGCCGCAAGCCGATGCGGCTCAACACTGTATCCGTGATACAAGGTGAGTAAGCAGATGCAATATTGGGTGTCTACAGACAAAATAGTAGATTAACTGAAACTTTGCACCAGGGCAGACACACTGCTGAACTCTTACTGGCTGCTTTACTATTGTTAACCAGCCCTGATCATGTCTACATCCCTTTCTCCTGTTCTGAGTGTAATGGAAATGTGGTCTAAGACAGCCAACTTTGACATCTCCCACAACTAGGCCTCCGTCTTCATTTTTTGGCTTGAAATCTAATTCCGAAAACATGTTTTCTTATCTGCAGTGATTGCTTTTTAGTTCAAAGAACTTCATATCCATCCGCGCCTGACAAGAAGGGAGAACATAAAAGAGGGCAAGAGATTTCAGATCCGTCCCAAACATTTAATTGATTTGAATTTGGAATATAAACCCAAAAATCACACACCGTATCCCAATCCAAAGACATCTGAGTAGAGGAACATAGTGTCAATTTCACAATTCTGAAACATGTCTGATGACCAAAGCCTCAACCCTCGCCTTTCTAGAGGTGGCCATTGGATCCGTAGATGCAAGTCGTGTATAGAGAATCTCCTGTTATATGAATTTAAGGCCTAGTATGTGAATATGAATTTTCCCCAGTACAATGAACCTATGTTTTGTATTTAATTCATTCATCTTTTATAGCACGATTGATATGGGGACCTCTCGTATATGTTGCATGACTTCCTCGTTGAGGTCGATTCCCAAAGAGGATCCAATCAATCAGAGTAAATCCACTTGATCACCCAAGCTATGAGAGTCCAACAGAGACTGCAACAGCTGTTTGAGTTGCAAATGAGACTGGGACTGAGGCCCTCCATAGCCCTAATTTCTAGAACAGACCTGTTTGTGCCTCAGTGTGGAACAAGCCGTTGGCCATTAGTGGCACACAACCTCTCATGTTACATCTCCACCATTACATTTTGCAAACTCAGTATGTTGAAAATAGAATTGTGTTTTTTCACTATATTAAACGCCCTTCATATCAGAAAGCATGTATGTCATTATGTTAATTTGTTTGCAGACAAATCCAGAGGGCGCTGGTGAACCTTTGGAGGGGCGCCAATATTTCCCAATAAATTGTGCAAGTGACCGAATGACCGAGGGAGCGTGACCCAACCTAGGAGTGAACAGGGCGCCTTCAGTTTTGTGTGAAATGAAAGAAAATACTCAGCAGGTGCCAGTGTAACATAATGACCACAGTACATGGATGAGTAGTGGCTAAACTGCGTACTCAGCCCCAGACTACTACTTTGCCAGTAATAGTAAAGCGCCCTGATGCCCTCGGGCTGCCGGCGCTATAGAAGCAGACACATAACATAACATAACAATGATACTGATGATAAAGGTGAGACTGGCACAGCCAGACAGGAATATCGCCTTCGCCTCTTTTGGCAAGCGCAGCCGAGGGCAAGCTTAACTCTTCAGGAAGGGTCTGAGAGGGGCGGCAGAAGCAATTCAAGCATCAACAGTAATGTGGGACCAAAACAAAGATTTCGGCCGCAAAATGTCAACGTTTATCAAGATGTCTTTTAAAAGCTATAGAAGGTGCACTTAAAAGTCACTGTGGTCCTTTTAGACAGGTCAGGGGGTTAGGGCCTCTTCAATTACGCTATGTTCTTATCTTTGGAGCACCACAGGGTCGAGCTAATGTAGCAGGGATGTCTACCACACGCCTTATAGGGCGACAGGTGTGGGCGGGAACACAATATCCTAATATAACTTTACTGAAGACTTGACACGCCTCTTATGTGTTTCGAGTCCCCACTTAACTGGGTCCAAGATCGCCCACCCTGTTGTGATGTAGACAAGAAATGAGCAAAGATCAGGGCAGGATTTTCCCCAAATACCCCTAACAAAAAAGACACTAGATTAAAGTAAATGGCACACAAAAGGAATGGTGGGAAAAGGAATGCTGGTGTACAATTCTTTTAGTTGTTGTTTGCTTACCTCCCCCGGTACACCAGCAGGGTTTTGAGAGGTGTTTTTAAAAAAGAGGAAATCACAAGACACTATATATAATTAACTAAACCCTAAGCAGCTGCATATCCAGGGACATCATTTCAAAAGTGAGGTGTAGCGGAAGTGACATCACACGACCCTTGACCTCTAATAAATCTTACAGGAAATGATGTCATTTTATCCCACCGTGAAGTCACATCACGTGACGCGATGGAACACAACCTTTCACCCCTTGACAAAATAGGAAGTGACATCACATAGCATTGTTCCTACACTACGAAAAAATATGGTTAAGATATCACTGTAATGCAGTGGTCTTCAAACCTGGTCCTGGGACCCCCTGAGCAAAAACGAGGGCAGTCCGGGCCCCCCCAAAAATACCAAATGGATAGTATGTGCAAATGGCTATGAACTATTGCGCGCTGTCACCGCACCCTACTCTCAGTATAGACCCTGGACTCCCCCACCTGCTCCCATCACAGTCGCTGGCCTCCCTCCCAATGTTGTATTTTAGAGCACGTTTTTTAAAAAAAATGGGTGAATAGCCCAACAGTTTACAATTGGCGCTGTGGTTCAAAGGGGGAAAACATGGACTTTTTCACTGGATATCTATGATACATATCCAGTAACAAAAAAAAATACCATCCCTATTCCCTGGGAAACACAGCACCTCACAAGGAGAGCTGAATTTGACAGGTGGGTAGGGGATTGTGCAACAAAGGCATTTTAAAAATGCCTTTGTTGTACAACCCTCCTTCCCCCATCTACCCCACCTTGCCAAAATTAGCTGAACGGACCAAAACAAACCAACACAGTTACACACACACTCACATAACAATCACTCTATCATTCATACACGCCCCTCTCCAGGTTGCTGTCTGTATGTGCGAGGAGGCGCAGGAGCTCCCTCTTGCACATACTGACATGCAGTACCCCAGCCAGCGTTTCTAATGAGCTGTGCAAGGCTGGCGAAGCAAAACGCCCCCAGCCTTGCATGGCTCAGGGAGCATGTGCAGTTGGGAAACTGAACTGAACTGTCAAAGGGAAACAGTGTTTCCCTTTCACAGTTCATCCAGCCCAGGAGCACTCCCACAGATGGAAAAAACAGCTGAGGGAGCTGGGCTGGCTCCTTGGCCCCTCCATAATGGGTGAGGGGGCCACTGGGTGGACGCCCCCTCGCCCATTATGGATGAGCCACCAGCTCGGACTGGCCTATAGGGCAATAGGGTATTGCCCATACCAAAAATGAAAAGTGCTAGTATAGGCCAGTCAAAATGGGCCACTTTTTTTGATAATGTGGCCCAGTTTAATGAGTTACTTCACTATGCAGCCAGTAGTTTTGACCATTGTTGCTGAAGAAATATTATTGAAATATCACAATTTGGTTACATTTTAACAAAAACCACCCCCTTGGGTACTATTCAAACAGTCTTTGACTAAAGGAATGAATATCATTTGCAACTGCAGGCTGCTTTTTCATTGGTGCCAGAGACAGTTTGTCCGACCATGTGAGCCAGATGTCATGCTGGGCTCTCATGCCCCCCTAGTCCCCACCTCGGATGCGACAGATTGAAGACCTCTGCTGTAATGTGATATGCATTTCATATCAGAATGGATCACCATATGTGTCATTAATATCAGTATGGATAGGCCCATATTACTAAATTAGTGTGAATGCAAGCAGACGTCCAAAGCCAAATGATACTGATGTGTTATTATATAGAACTTACGCTTAAGCGCTTTACATACAACAAATATACATACAATATCACCCAACCTGTGTTGGTATTCACTTATAAACCTCAGAAGAATAAAAGGCTGAGTTGGCTTTGCTGGGAATTGAGCCTGCAAACTGCAGAACACACTCACATCACAGCAGTGAGCACTCAACTCACTGAGTTATCTTACCAGCTACAGCTATCGATAGTAAAATGAATAATTACATGTCTGAATGATCTCAAAGTCAGAAAGCAAATTACACTCTGTAGTGAATACCATTAACCTGGCAAGTGAGATTTAACAGCAGGCCAGGTCATCTGCAGGTCTGGTGCCAAGGTGGCCACATGTCAAGCATCCGTGGATCTACTTTTCAGGCTTCAGAGGTTGGAAAAATGCATACTATTGGCATGGTTCATAACTGTGTATTAAAGAATTTAGAGAAGCTCAGGGAAAGCAGCGCACTCACACAGCATCCCGTACTCTGGGCACTCGTGACCTCATACTTGCAAACAAATATCCTGAGCAGCATGCAATGGAGACAGGAAAGGTAGACACATTACAACAAAGCATTAATTGTGGCACACTGACATCAAGGGCCACTTTATGTGTTATGGTCACACATTTCTACACTGTACACAATCTTTTAGGCACAATGATTTTGTCAAGTGGCCGAGGACACAGAGATGGAATATCTTGTGAAGATCGTAACAGAGAAAACGGCAGAAAAAACCATGCTATAACTGCAACTTGTGAAATGCAATATACGTAGTCCGGAATGGACGCTTATTCTACTCTACATGATTTTGGGATGCCCTTTGAGTGGGATCTGTATCTGTGGATGTAGGGACCAACACTAGTGTCTGATTTAACCATTGGTCTGTGTAGATGGCAGCCTGAACGCCCTCAGTGCCAGCATCATCACTGTCTTCTGGCTGGCCTTCTGCTTTTCTCACAGGGATTGAGCGTTCAAAGGATCTTCTTTGGGCCTTCCAGCGGGGAGTCACAGCTGTATTGTTACTGGCCACTGGACCGGCTCTTCTTCAGTCACTTCTGGTGTCATCTCAGCCTCTTCCACGACAGAGCAGGTGGTTCTGGTGCAAGGGCTCGATGTTCCTTGCCCGTCCCTCTTCTTGCAGTTGGTAGACTAGGAGCTCTCCTAGCTGATGCTCTATCACCTAGCTTGTTGCGTCCTCTCTTTCCCAGGCTGCAGATCGATACACAACCCCTTGGTGAAGTGCATTAAACCGAACGTTGTCATAGCAGTGTTTGTTTCCTTCCGCTGTATTCTCTGCTCTAGCTCGGACGATCTGATCTCATCTCTCCAGCTGACGCTTAAGTTGTTATAGTTCCTGCTGCCTGTTCCATCTGCAAACTCTCTGAAACACAAGGCTAGGGGCAGTCTGGTGTCCCTTCCAAACATTAAGGTCTACGGTGTAAGCCCGGTGGCATCATTCTTTGTACTATTGTAAGCATGGGTCAAGGTAGACACATAGCGATGGAACCAAATCCATTCAAGTGGGGTTCTCCTCCCATTTAAATAATGGGCTAACATGGTGCATTTTACAGCACACTTCTTAGAAAAATTGGGTTAACTGCCAAAGAGTTGGTTTTGTAGGGTAAGACATGAAAAAAAGTTCACAGAAGCATTTCTCAAACACATTTTCATGATGCTTTTGCACACAATATGTGCCAGTATAAAACATGTTCACACTGGCTGTGCCCATACATTTCTATTCTTGCTGCGCCAATCTACGCTAGTAGTCCCATATAAGGATTCCCATGTTTGCTTTCAGCATAATGCCAGTAATGATACTACAAGGAAACGTGTGCATGCTTGTTCTACCAGTATATTGTAGTATCCCCTGTTAGGCAGAATTATATGGAGAACACCACACACAATTAAGACTACAAGTGACAGCACAAATTCACCTTTGGTACAAGCCTGTACTACACAGTAAAAGTGGTAGCGATGGCTGAGCAGCCAGACTTATCTCAAGAGCAAGTGAGCAGTATCAAATAGTTACACAAAGTACAGCTATTACTATGATTCAAACAAACACTGACTCATCGTTTCTGAGTAAAAGAATATACATTTATTTAGACATCAGTTGTATAACATTTCACTAAAGTAAAGCAGTTAAAAATCACACTCTTAATACACCACACCACTCCCAATAGGTTCCAGACAAGTTCAGCTCACAAATGAAGTGGGAGCAAAATGGCACTCCAGAAATTTAAAAGGGAGGGAAAGACAAAGTTTGGCAGAAATTGAACAGTACCAAGAGTTCCAGATGAAGGTGGTCGCCAGAAAAGTTAAAAGAGTAGAGAAGGACAAGCCCTTGAATTGGAGAAATATTTCAAACACTTTCACTGCGGCTGAACGAAAGAACAACCGGATTTGCACACTACCTTTAAATGGAGAAAACGCTGTAGCTGAGGCGGACGTTCCTGGTAGTTCCGGCAGGCTCACGGTTCCTGAAGTGACTGTCGGACTGACACGAAGTAGGATGACTGGAGGGTCCTGCACTACCCAGGGAAGAAACCAGCAGCAGAGCAAAGCAACAAATAAAAGGTGCGCTCCTTAAAACCCAAGCAGGGTCCGACCTTCCTGGCTATCCGGTCCACTGTAGCTCTGTACAGCGAATTTGACCAGAGGAGGGAGTCCTGGCCTGCAGTTTGGGCGAGCTGGTTGGTCCCACCAGCTCAGGGGAAGAAGATTCCTGGAGGATCTTCTCTGTCGTTGGAGTTCGAGGATTAGGACCTGCAGCAGGGCTTCACCGGGCGGTTCAGTCGTGGTAGGGGTCCTCTTCCGCCAGCTCCTCGTCGGTTCTTTCGTTCCAGTGGTGACACTGCCTTTCCAGACCCAGAGACTTGCTTTTTATGCAGTTTTCCCCCATTCACACAGCCTGGCTGTCAATCGCACAGCAGGGTGGCTGTCCCGCCGGGACAGTCACCACAGCCAATAATTTCAGAGTGTGACATGGGTCTCCAAGGAGACCCTGTGCAGGGAGTCCTAAACTCCTCCCTCACATCCTGTCCTCCCCAGACATACAGGTGCTTAAGGAGGGCTTCTGCTTAGAAGCCTGCGAAAAGACGGTGAACAAAGGAACCAAACCTGGTTTGGCGCGCAGAGTAAAACACGAGAAAGACATTTTCAACAAGAAATGGCGAATAAACCCAGCCGGAGCCTAAATAAAACATATGGTCCAGCGGGTTTAAGTTTGAGGCTACCAAGATAGCCTAAAACAATACCAAATTATTTAAGATAACCGTGGTAGGAAAAATAGGGTAGTTACCACTGCCACCAGACAAGTCTTGATGAAAAGGGAGCTAAACAATGCTCCAAGAGAAACAGACAAAAAGGAATAAGTATTAACCCTTTCCAGTATTCTATGTAAGATAGGGTGTACTGGGTCTGTGGTTTTACAGAGGTTAATAAAGTTAATGGTAACTTTATATGTTCTAGGAGACAGTAGTCAGTCCCAGAAAATGGAGTCTGAGTTGGGAAGTCTAAAAGACAACCCGGAGTTACTGCACTGAAGGTGTTGTGTAACACATAGTAAAAAGATGATGCCTGTGGAGTAGATGAGGCTCCACAGTCTATGAACACAAACATGTTAAACACACACAGCAAAACACATGTAAGAGTGGGAAAAAAGGCTCTCACTCTTACCAGGTGAAAAAATAAATCCTAGAAATCCAGAAAAGCTGCTGAGGCACTCAGTAGGTAAGAGTAATTAGCCATTCTGGAAAATTCCACATAAGAACATACTCCTGAGCTTAGGGCCCTTGGTGGGTAGCGCGTCATGCAGTAAATGGGATGCAGAGTAACTATTTACACTAAATAATCAAACCACCTCAGGAAGATGGCAAAGATCTTTTTACTGTTTTATTATCAATTGTCTAAAACAGGGAGTTACAATGGATGTTACACAGCATTCTCTCAAAGCATTTCATAAAAACAACACACCTATAGTAACAACTCGTCCTGCGTGACGTCATGCTACGTGGCAAATAAAAAAAACTTACGGGGGGTTGTGGTTGTTTCAAGGGGAACATTTAAGTATATTTTATATAAGGGATCGGGTTGTGATTAGGTCTCTACAGTCAGTTGGACAAGTCATGCCCACCGATAATGCAAGTCATCCTCAAAAGTTACTAGAAACACAGTACCTCATATAAGGCTCTTCTTCATATGGCACTCTACAATTGCTTGGCATGCTCGTGCCATGTCTGGAACATTCGTTCACTAGCAGCATGTAAACTCATACCCCAGGTGCCGGGGGGGCTGGACTGCGCCTTTCTACCAAATTAGCCCAACATCTCTCATCACCCATGCCTTTGGCCGTGAAGATTGTCTTTGAACTTGGCCTTGCAATATATTCTCATGTCTAGGAATATAAGGAAGTGTGAGCCCTCGATTATCATGGTTCTCGTGTGCCCTGTGTGCCCAACTCTATTTTCATCCTGAGCTCATGTGATAGTAGACCGCAATTCGGTTCATTTTGCAGCATTTAATTGTCTTGAATTAATCAAACTTGGCACTTATGGTGTTCTTTCATTGCACCTTAACAAGGGATAATTCAGCTTCTCACGTTCTCTGCCTTCAAGAATAGATACCCAGTCTTGGCTGCTGCCGGTCTTGACACCAGGCCAGACTGCCCTTCTCGCTTCCTCCATGCTCCTAGCTAATTCTCTGCTGCGACACAGCTTTCAGCCCTTCTCTTCATGGTTTGAGCTTACTAAAATTGTGACACTGATGTCCAGCTTCAATATAATGGTGGCTCCGCCTGCAGTCTATTCACTACGTATTGCCAGCTTCTATGATTACTTAGTCTACTTGCGTTGCTGTATCTATACAGTTATTGAAAAATGTGCATTTTCGACAGTGCTCTTCATATGTACAATCTTCATTTTGCACATAAATGTTTACTCGATTCTTTTCTTCGTCCTCAGTTTCTATAAGGTCCATACATTCTCTTCTTCAGACAGTCTTCTCAGTGCGTCATGCTCGTTTCTTGTGACATCACCAACGTCTCTTTCTCTCTTTTTCATATTCCTTTGGGGGCCTACTCCAAGAGATTGTTATCTCTTCAGGAATAGATCTGATACCTTTTCGAATGGATTGTGTCCTCCCACTTATTCCTCATCTTAGATAATCTGCCAGCTTGCTGCTTCTTTCTTTGGAATTTTTTTTACCTGAGGGCGCTGAGCTCGAGGCCGAGTAGTTTGTCCCTCGAGGGCTGCCGTCGAGTGTCAACGTTATCCTTCGTATAAAGGGCTCGAGCCGTGACTGTTGGTCTCGGTTCTGTTTTTCAGAGCTTCTGCTTCATGTTTCGAAACAGCGCGTCAGTTCTTTCATTGAAAATGTCTTCATCTTCAACTCCTACCACACCCAAGACAGGTGTTAAAAAGTGTCTAAAGTGCGGAAGGAAGATGTCCATTACGGATCCTCGCCGCAATTGCCTTTGGTGCCTAAGCCCTGACCATCGGGTCGACGAGTGCGGTTTGTGTCAGGCGATGTCGAATAAGGCTCTTAAGGAATGCCAAGGTACGCTAGCGGTGGGAGAGGAGTCTTTTAAGTCTGCAAAAAGACTCGGTAGTGTCAAGTAGAAAATCTCGTCACGAGTCGAGGCGGTCCAGGTCGAAGAGTCGCTCGAGGAAATCTTCCTCCTCTTCATCTAAAAAATCAAAGAAGCGACATCACAAATCTTCTTCCTCTTCTTCCATCTCGCCTGACAGAAGGTTAATTTCATGTCCTTCTAATCATGATTCCCCAAAGAAATGGGAGGCCTTTAGGGCTTCAATGCTAAAGATTTTTG
Source organism: Ambystoma mexicanum (assembly GCF_040938575.1). Classification (NCBI taxonomy): domain Eukaryota; kingdom Metazoa; phylum Chordata; class Amphibia; order Caudata; family Ambystomatidae; genus Ambystoma; species Ambystoma mexicanum. The sequence continues at coordinate 83,769,612 of NC_090927.1, read as the reverse complement.
AGAAGGCGGCCCCAACCCCCTCAAAAAAGTCACGTGAAGAGCATGCCCCTGTCCACTCCAAGAGTGACAGGGGGAAAGCTAAAACTGTACACGCAAAATCCAACAAAAAGTCGAGGGCGTCCTCGGAGGATGATTCTCCAGCGCCTCATGAACAAGAGAAAAACCTTTGGTGCACAAATCGAGGTTGAGGACAAAATGGCGTCCTTGTTGTTGAAGTCAGGCATTGACTCGACACATCCTTCGACGACTACGTCGAAGCCAAAGATGACATCGATACCTTCAACCACAGTGTCGAAGCCTCTCTCGACGACATCGAAGCCTTCCTCGATGACATTGAGGATTCCTTCGAGCATATCGAAGCCAGCGTCTATTCCATCGACGATTTCGACGCCTTTGTCGGGGAAATCTTTAATACCCAAAATGACATTTATGGCTAAACCTAGGTCAATGCCGCCACCTTTACAAGAAAAAATCTTCCATCCTCAGCCCAGGCAGGAATTATTTTAATCTATGTCTTCTATTTTTGAAGAACAATCCTCTGATGAAGAAATTACATCAGCTGGTCTTAGATTTGGAACAAGAGAAGTTCCTGAAGAATGAATAGACCCAAGTACCAAAACGGCAGACCTTTATGACTCCCTACAATCGGCCAGTGGCCTAGATACCTCACCTGAGGAAGAATTTGAAAGACCAGACCCTACTGACCATGCAGAATCTGGGTATAGGAACCTCATGGGAAGAGTCATCGACTTCCTGGGGTGGAAGACAGTGTCATAGAGTTACGAACAGGATGACATGACAGATATTATTGATGAAGAACCTCAGAAGGATCCAATCCTTCCTCTCCACAAAGCTCTACAAAATAGCATTGTGGCAAATTGAGAAATCCCAGAATCTTTACCAGCTGTAAATAAATAATTTGTGGGAAAGTACAGACCTTCACCTTCAGATCCAGAGTATCTGTCTAAGCATCCTTCACCTGAGAGCTTGGTGATTCAAGCTGCGACTGCAAATAGGCAATCAGCTTATCCCTCCATGAAGTGTTGACTTCGGGCAGTATGACCCTTAAATCTACTAATGTGACTTGTACATTAGCTATATTTACTTACACGCTGTGGGACTGCTTGAATGCAGTGGCTGAACACATTCCAGAGGGTGAGGAACGTGATGGTTTCCTGGCGATAGCAAGAGATGGAAAGGAGGCTATGGAGGAGTGCCTCAAGTCAGGACTGGACACTGCTGATAGTGTGAGCAGGTCCATGGCGGCTAGCACGTTTTTACGCAGATTTGCTTGGCTGAGAAAATCTGGTTTGGCATCTGATGTACAGTCAATGTTACTCAATATGCCCTTTGATGGCTTGAGGCTGTTTGGCAGCAAGGGGGACAAGAGCTTGGAGAAGCTGCAGACCTCAAAAGCGGCAGCAAAATCACTCAGTGCCGCTATAAGACAGCCTCAACAACACTCTTACGCAGGCTCATCTTCCTGGAAGAGTCGCCCTTTTCTCTTCTATTCCTCCTTTGGAAAAGGGAGGGGGCAGGCCAGTCAGAGAGGCCAACAGAGAAAACCCTTTCATGGTGGAAAAGGGAGAGGTGCTAGATCAGCTAGAGCAGCGGCTTCTACCTCCTCAGCCACTGCTGCAGCCGCTGCAAAGCCATTTTGAGGTCTTAACCCACAAAACCCTGGTGGGAGACAGAATCACTCGGTATCTGGACAAATGGCGGGGCATTCCTTTTCATCAAAGACCTCAAGATCATCCACCGGGAGCCAATTCTGTAAAAATTCCAGACCTGCTTCTTGTGCAGTAGATTTTAACCCTGCTAGAGAAAGGTGCAATAGAACATGTACCTGTAGCGGAGAGGAACAAGGGTTGGTACTCCCCTTATTTTCTCATCCCCAAAAAAGAGAGAGGGTTGAGACCCATCTTGGACTTAAGAAACTTGAACAAGTTCCTCAGGAAGGACAAGTTCAAGATGGTGACCCTTTCTCAAATCCTTTAGGCTCTTCAGCTTCAGGACTGGCTGGTTTCATTGGACCTTCAGGATGCTTACTTACATGTGCCAATCCATCTCAAGCACAGAAAGTACCTGAGGTTTGCAATTGGCTGCTCTCACTATCAGTTTCGAGTTCTGCCATTTGGGCTGACCTCCGACCCAAGGGTTTTCGCCAAGCTGGTGGCTGTAGTAGCAGTGAGTCTCAGGAGAGGAGGGATTCATGGCTACACTTACCTGGACGATTGGCTAATCAGAGCAAGTTCACCAGAGCAAGCCCAGGAACACTTGACCATGACCTGCCACTTCTTACACAGACTGGGCTTCTCCCTCAATTACAAGAAGTCACAAATGATTCCAAGCCAAAGACTCCAATTCATCGCAGCAGTCCTGGATACTACCTCAAATTTCAAAATGCCCAACATCTACCATCTTTCGGCTTTCTAAGGTTGCTAGGCATCATGGCATCCTCATGGCATCCTGCATTTTTCTGGTGCCAGAGGCTAGACGGAGGGGCCCTCAGGACTCAATGGTCCCAGTTTTCGCGAGAGATGTCAGATCTTCTGCAAGTCTGTACCAAAGTAGCTCAAGATCTTCTATGGTGGGCTTGCAAGGAAAATATCCTCAAGGGGAAACAGTTTTGGCAACCATTTGCAGAGATAACGGTTATGACGGACGCTTCACTCACGGGGTGGGGAGCCCACACCAACGATCTGATAATCAGCGGTCGTTGCTCTCCATCAGAGTCCAAACTACACATCAACCTTTTGGAGCTGAGGGCAATCAGACTAGTGCTGAAGGCCTTCCTGCCCTCTGTACAGGGAAAGAATGTCCTAATAATGACGGACAACAAAGTGGCCATGTATTACCTCAAAAAAAGAGGAGGCGTAAGATAACTCCCACTGTGCAGAGAAGCAATGCAGCTCTGGTTCTGGGCAATGCAAGAAGGAATCTCTCTATCGGCAATTCATCTAGCTGGAGAGGAAAACATGGCGGCAGATGCTCTGAGCAGGCAGAGCAGTGTCCCACTAATGGGAACTAGCTCAGGAAGTCCTTCAAGAGATCTTCGCCCTTTGGGGAACCCCTGAAGTGGATCTGTTTGTGACCGGAACCAACCGAAAGTGCGAACTGTACGGCTCCAGGGAATTTCCCCCGAGAGGAGCTCTAGGGGACGCATTTGTGGTGGACTGGATATTTCCACTCCTATATGCATTCCCTCCAGTCCCCTGTGATTCCTCAAGTAATCAGGAGGTTGAGAAAGTTCAGGAAAACCATGATCCTAATTGCCCCGGACTGGGCCAGGAGAATGTGGTACCCGGACCTTCTGGACATGTCCATCTGCCCTCCAATACGTCTTCCACAAAGAGAGGATTTCCTCTCGTAAAGGGAAGGAGTCAAGTTCTCCATCCAGAGGTCAAAGCTCTCAGCCTTCACGCTTGGCTTCTGAGAGGCTGAGATATAAGGATTGGGACCTTCCGGACGACGTTATGGTAATGTTGCTTTCGGCTAGAAGGCCAGCAACAAAATCCTTGTACCGGTGTCGTTGGAAGAAATTCAGTAACTGGTGCAGGGATAAGAATGTGGATCCTTTTCAATGTAGCACTCCCATGGTGCTTTCCTTTCTTTTACATTTGGCCAACTCGGGGCTCCAAGTTGTTACTATTAAAGGATATTGAGCAGCGCTATCTATCTTCAAGCGCTCCTCAGAAGAAGTTTCATATTTTAAGATGCCTTTAGTTGTCCAATTTCGTAAAGGGTTAACAAATGTGTTCCCTCCTACACCTTTTCAGGTTCCCATTTGGGACTTAAATTTAGTTTTAAAATGTCTCATGTGTGCCCCCTTTGAGCCTTTACATTTTTGCCCTTTAAGGCTCCTAACTTTTAAAACTGTTTTACTAGTGGATTTAACTTCAGCCCGGAGGGTGAGTGAGTTGCAGGCACTCTCTTGTAAGCCTCCTCACACTATTTTCCACAATGATAAAGTTATTATGAAGGTCAAACCTTTTTTTCTTACCTAAAATAGTTTCAGTTTTCCATCTGTCACAAAAGATTGCTTTGCCTTCCTTTTGCCATCCTCCACACGCTAGTAAAGAGGAGGAAAGGTTCCACAGGTTAGACCCTAAAAGGGCTCTCAGCTTCTATATCTCTAGACTTGAAAGATGTAGACAAACTGATCAGTTAGTTGTCGGTTACACTGGACACAAATTGGACATTGGTGTGTCCAAACAAACCTTATCCAGATGGATAATCCTAGCAATATCTGAATGTTACAGGTTGGCTGGAAAAGAGCCTCCAGATGGATTAAGGGCTCAATCAACCAGGGGCATAGCAACTTCCACGGATCTTCACAGGGGTGTGCCTGTGCAGGACATTTGTGCAGTGGCCACCTGGTCATCCATGCACACCTTTGTAAAACATTATTGTTTAGACTCCACTTCTTACCAAGGAGGCCTTTTTGCAAAAGCCGTCCTTCATTCAGTACATAATGAAAAGCTCTGGTACTCCTCCAAATTACTACTGCTGTGGGAGTCTATCTAAGATGAGGAATACGTGGAAGGACACAATCCATTCAAAGAACAAGTTTCTTACCAACTGTAACGTTCTTTCGACTGGATGTTCCTCCCACGTATTTCTCATCGACCCTCCTAACCTTTCCCTCCGTACAGTTTTTAAGCTTTTTGCACTTGTACTTCCTTAAGAGCCTGACATCCTTCAATGCCTGATACAACTGCTGTGACCATTAACACCGGAAAAACAGAACTGAGACCAACGGGCGCAGCTCGAGCCCTTTATACGACGGATGACGTTGACACTCGACGGCGGCCCTAGAGGGACTAAAACTACGTGGCCTCGAGCACAGCGTCCTCTGGCGAATTTATTTTCTAAAGAAAGAAGCAGCAAGCTGGCAGATTATCTAAGATGAGGAATACGTGGGAGGAACATCCAGTCGAAAGAACGTTACAGTTGGTAAGTAGCTTGTTCTTCTCAAAGGTTCAACGCAGAATAGTCACAGCTGCTGGTGTCAAGCATGGCAAAATTTCAGGCTGCCAACATAGAGGTAGTAGGGGGACGGGACCTCCTGCAGGGGCAGTTGGCTGGTCCTCTACACTCCCCCCTCTGGTTGATTCATTGACCACACCTTCATTAATCTCCACATTTTATTTTCAACCTTTTGAAGAAATGCTTCTTTGGGGTCCAAATCTTCATCACTCCTTTTAGGGATCCTGCTGATTTTACATGTTCATCCACACTCCAGGTCATGTAGCTGCACTGTCCATTCGGATTACAATAGACCCATTGTCCCACATACGTTTTGTGTTTCTTTGTGTATTGGAACTTGGTTCCCTCAGGTGCTATGATGCTGGCCTCTATGTTTTTTCGGATATCTTCATCTGTCAACTCCTTGCGTCTCAACCCTGATTTGATCTCAATCATGATCTTCATTCCTACTGCCTTCTTCACTGTCTTCTTGCACTGTGTAATTATTATCCTGATCACACAATCCATCACTAGTATTGCTCCAAGAAACTTGAAGATGTTTGCCATCCACTGTGGAACCAATGAGAATGTGGACATGAACCATCCGTCATATGTGATGTCTTCTGTCTTGTCTTCTATCTAGTTGTGCAGGTTTGTCAACATCGTTATGGCCTCTGTCAAGGTCCCATTCTCGTCGTCGTGAGAAGGTATGAACGTGCAGCATAATGTCCCGATTTTGGCTCAAACTCCTCCATTAATCCCTGTGTTCATGTCAAGGACATATCTGTTCTGCAGGGTCATTCATTTTATGGCCCTCAATTCTTCCCTGATAGCATTGAATCCCTTTATGATTTTGTTGATGGTCTGCAGAAGTTCCTATCTGGTAATCTGTAAACATTTGGCATTGGCCATCGTCTGGATCCCAGGCATAAAGATAACCATGAATATTGAGGCAGTCTTGCTGAACAACCTCTGCTAATGCTCATATGGGATGGCATTAAAGACTTCTATTGATTTTGCTGAGAAATAGTTCTCTCTTCTGGTTTGATTGAGAAATGTGAGCGATCTTCTTCTTCTTAAATGGACATCTGCTTTCGGAAATTCTCCAATGTTCAGGTCACTCTAAGGAATTACTAACACTGGAACATGGATGAGCACCAAGGAACACGTCCCTCCCCAATCCTTGGGCAGCTTCATGTAGGCTCTGGACCCACAAGCCCAATAATGATCCATCAGGATAGCTGTCCCTTCCTTCATGCCTGGCACAGTAAACATTCGGCCACACTGGCGATTCTCTCCAACCTTCCTCGTACCATTATTTCTTAAACATAAGGACACATCCTTCAGGGGTACTATCTGCGCTGGTCCTCCTTTATCGTTGACTCATGTCAGCATTCTTGTAATCTTTAGCCATTGATCTTTGCATTCTTTTTCTGCATTTGCCACAACTGCTTCCCACTGTCCGGTTAATGCTGTTGCTTTGCACACAACTAGTCCATCAGCCCACCCTTCCTAAGTACTGCTTCTTTGATTTATTTGTAGTTGACCTTTTTCCCAACATTCTAGTATTTCCTTCCCATTCCTATCTTTGTATTGTAGAATCTTGTTTTCTGCAATCTTGATTCCTGTACCATTCATTCCCACTGTTCATATTTTATTATTTGATGCTTAGTTTCTGGCTTCTCTCTTGTCGTTAAATCTTGCACATAATTGTCTTCTCTTTGTGATGTTGCTTTCTTCATCCACACTATGGATGCCATTCTGCCTTGGAACTGTCCTCTTGTCAGGCAAAGTGCGAGATGTGTCAGGCAATGGGCTTTTTCCACTGATACTTCTGTGGCTATGAGTATTTTAGAGGTTCCCAAAGAATAAGGTATTAGGGAACACAAATAGCAACCCTCCTTAGATGTTCTCTCTCGCACCTTTTTCATGTGTTGATACCACATGTTATTACCCAACTGTGCAAGTTAAAAGCAGTTCTCCTAGTGGGGGATCATAGGAGCCTCTGCCTCTGTGGAAATAAACAAATCAGAAGTAGTTCCCGTAGTGGGGAGGACCAAAGGGACATCTGCTTTATTAGGACCAATGTAATAGAGAGTGTGAACCAGGAGAAACAGAAAGACAACAAATTAATTTGTGCATACATACACTATGCATAAGATCATTGGCATCCACCTCTCTCGCCATCCTGGTCGTGTTTGTTCATTCCCTAAAATTGTGTTTACCTCATCATTCCTCATTTCTAATTTAATCATAAGAAAATGCTTTTACTCCTGGTGTTTACATATATACTCAATGATTACAATTAAAAACCTTCTAATCACAGGGCCATTTTTAGGATCCTGTAAAAAAGTGTGAATATCAATGTTTCTTCTCACAAGAGCAGAATAAGTTTGAAGAATAAATACAAAAACAGCAAAAACGATCCTATGCACATGGCTGTCAGTTAGGACCATAGGGCTAACCAAATAGATACTCAGTGAGAAAGGAATCGGATATTGCTCTTGATTCCCATTCTTAACTAGAAATTGTCATTTAGGCATATTTGTGATAAAGCAATATTTCTCTAAAGTTCATTTTCAAATATTCCTGTGACTTCCATCAAAGGTTTACACTCCCGCGATAATATCTATAAGGGGTCTCCGAATGAGTCACAGTCCAAATGCAAAATCTGCATTTATCAGATGTTGCTTTGTCGTCCTTTTTCTTGGTCATTGATCGAGTCTGCACACTCTGAAATTGTTCTCCTTGTCTTGCTTCTGGTTCGGCAATAGTAGGTGGGGCGGTCTCGCCATTGTACAATTTCACGTTGTTCAAATGAAGCTAAGCTCGTCTACCTTGGACTTTTACTGCTGAGGGGGTGATATTTTCAACAACAAAGGGGCCATTGAAAAATGGCTCATGCCACTATTGAGTGAAATTTTTAAGCAGAATGGTATCACCAACAAAAAATTAAGGTGCCGATAAATGTTCAGGAGATTCAGTTGTTGGATTGTCTTCATCATGGTTCTGAGACCGACCCCTCTGACGCTTGAGTGGATCTGAAATGAGAGCGATGCTAGAGGTCATACATGCCAAATAATTTTACAGTTCATCACCTACCAGTTTCGCTGTACTCTGGGTATCACTTCTACTCCTCGATGGAGGTGTAAGAGTCATTCTCATTCACCTCCCTGTTACTAGTCCATGGGGGGTGAGGTGGTGGTCCGAACCAGACTGACTCCATAGGACATATAAAGCTAAGAGCAGGCAATATAGCCATCCCTTCTTCAAATTGAGCTTGATTTTGGCAATCCTTTCTTCAAGGAGGCAGTTGAGTCTCTCACATATCCCGTTTGCTTGCAGGTGATAAACAGAAGACTTAGTACTCAATAATAGTCCTATCCGTTTCAACACTTCATTACCAAATTGTGACCCATTATCGGAACTCAGCACTTCACACACACCCGATCTTGGAAAGACTTCACGTACTAAAAACGTCACTGCGGAAGTGGCCTCAGGGTGTTTACATGGACCTGCCTCGATCCACTAAGCGAAGGGTCACACCACCACTATCAGATACCTATATCCATTACATACTTGCAGCATGTCAACATAATCTATTTGTAAATGCTGAAAAGGACCATTCAGTTGAGGTATTACTCCTCTAATCATTCTCAGTGTATACCCAGCCGTAAACATTTGACACAAGATGCAATTCACTACGAAGAATCCAACATGTTCTAACAAATTTGGAATTAACCAGTCTTCCGCAATCGTTGCAGCAAGACTTTCCCCATTTACATGCACAGGGTAATGCTGCTGGTCAAGCGCTACTTTCCACAATGCTACTGGCATCACCGGCTTTCCAGTGCTATCCTGTTGCCATAATGTTTCTGTGGGGGATCAAGAACACCCCCTTCGTTTCCATAACTCCTGCTCTTCCTACAGTGCACTCCCTTGAATCTCCATTAATTGGGTCTTTGGCAAATGATTAAACCCTTTTTGCATTACCATAGTCGTGACTACTTTCTCTTTGACATTTGGAGTGTCAAAACTTGAGATATCTGGGGAAAACACAACCCTTTTGGCTTCTGCGTCTGCGGCTTCATTCCCGCAAGAAATAAACAAAATCTGCTTGCTTAGTAGGCACTCCGCATTGAACGACCTCTATGGCCACCAGGCGTTGTAGTGCCCTAATAAGCCTGTCCAATAAGGATGCGTGTTGCACTGGAGTGCCGTCCGCTGAGAGGTAGCCCCTCTGTTTCCAACGTGCTAGCCCTGCGCGTACTGTTGACGTCACATAGGCAGAGTCACTGTAAACCGTCACTTCCTGACCTTTGTATTTCTCGAGTGCGACAATGAGCTCTACCAACTCTGCCGCTTGCGCTGAAGTGCGAGACGGTAGCCTGGCGCTTGCTACAACTTCAAAATCTCCATTTAATCTATGCCTCAATACAGCTGCGCCAGAATGCCTTTCTCTACTAATCTGATACATTTTCATAGAACCATCAATAAATAGAATGTCCCCTCTTGGCAATGCACTTTCTTTCACGCAAGGTATATCATCATAAAATTCAACATAATTTGCACAGTCCTGTACATGATTGACTTCTGTTACTAGCTCAGCTACAAATGTGGCAGGATTCACTGTTTTACATCTGACAGTTTTGATTGTGGGGTTCAAAATCATTACTTATAGGCTTAGGCTCCCTGAGATGTCAATGTACCTTTGAGTTTCTCTAAAATGTCAAACAGAGCGCGCTCCACGAAAAGAGTCGTAGAGCAGCCCATCACAATACTTGTAGACTTCTCAATTAGCGAATGCGGCGGCTGCCAATGACTGTTCGCAAGGAAAGTGTCCTTTCATAACTGGATCTAAAATCCCACTGTAATATGCTAGAGGCTTGTACCCCAATGTAGTCCTCTGTGTAAGCACTGCTGTCACAAATGTCCCATTTGTGTGTCAAAATAAATAAAATTCCTCAGCATAATTGGGAATTCCTAAAACAGGGGCTGTACAAATCACTTTCTTCAATTCCTCAACCCTTCCTCCATCTCCTTGGTCCATTCTATTTTTACTTTGTTCACCTGGTTTTTCTTTAAAGCCTGCAAAAGGGGTCTTGTGTATGAAATAAATTCAAGCACTCAGGCTCTAACATAATTGCATAGTCCCAAGAATTGTTGCATCTGTTTTACTGTGTGCGGTTTTGCAATTTTCATAATCGCCTCAGTTCTTTCATTTGTCACCTTTTTACCTTCATGTGAAATCAACAGTCCTATATATAACACCTCTTCTTGACAATATTGTAGCTTCTCCTTGTCTACCTTGTATACTTTGTCTGCTAAGATTGTCATTAATTGAATTGAGTCCTGCCAGCATTCATCTTCTTTAGTGCTACAAACTAAAATGCCATCTACGTATTGTATCACTGCACTTTTCAAATCAACATTGCCTAGGTCCATCTGGAGGACCCTGTTAAAGATGGATGGAGATTTGCAGTACCCTTGAGGCAGCCTAGTCTGTTTCAGTCGAGTTTGGTGAAACGTAAATGAAGTCAAGTCTTGTGAGTGCTTGTGCAACGGGATTGAGAAAAATGCATTTTTCAAATCAATCACCATGAAATATTGTGCTTCTACTGGGATACTGCATAGTATCGCCGCCGGGTTAGGAACTAGAGGACAATCTGCCTCTGCAATCTGGTTAATCAGTCTCATGTCTTTTATGAATATCCATGACCCTCCCTTTGATTTTTTGATATGATAAACCTCGGTGTTGCATGACGATTCTGATGGCACCAGCATACCTTGTTTCATCAGTGCTGAAATAGTCTTGAATATACCCTCATCAGCCTCTCGAGACATGGGGTACTGTCTTGCTCAAGGTAAAATTGCTCCTGGCTTCAGCTTTATTTTAACCTCCCCTATTCCCTTTAATAATCCTACGTCATAAGGGCCTGTAGTCTATATGACGCTGGGCACCTTCTACAGGTCCTCTTCAAGAAATGCTGGACGCTGCCGCATTATTGCCATTCGCTGTTGGATTTACCTTTTCTCTATTCTTATCCAGTATGTAATGCTCATAAAGAACACTACTTCATCGTCTGTTGGGTCTTCTCTAACCATATCATCATTAGTAATGTCAGTCAACCTGTACCCTTCTTCGAGAGCTATTACTGACTTCCATGGCCTATCCTCATCATTTGTTACTTTGAGCATCGCCATGTCCCTTCGTAATGTGGCTGCTTCTAATTCTAGAGGGATAATCTGTTCCCCTTCTTCGTCCATATGTATCTGTGGTCTGAACAAAAATGTGTCAGGTATCTTCACAGTCTTCCCCACTAAACCAGGTAGCCATGTTAGTAGAATGCTCACTACATAAAGAAAAACATCTGGCTCTACTGGAACGCCTCGCAGAGCCATTTGCCCTGTGAACACCAGTATGAATTCACTCACTTTTAAGTAGTGTATTCCGGGAGTGGAACACACCATTCCCTCGTCAGTAAATCAAATTGTCATGGTACGTTTTTTGTCATTAAATCTCTTCCTAAAATCTTAACTGGTGTTTGTCATGAATACAATAATAGAACAGGCATGTCACATTCTCCTACAGAGACTGGTAATTCATCAGTAAAAGGAACTCAACTTGTAGCTCCAGAGAACCCTTGAGCATTCATGTCAATTCCCAACATTGGATATTTTCCCTCTTATATACATGAACGAGTAGCCCCAGTGCCTACTAGAAAAGAAAACGTTTTGCCTCCTATAGTCACATCAACCCTTGATTCCTCTTGGGGGCTTGGTGTCACTGATAGTACTGAACACATCAAGTCGACCTGTGAGCTGTCCTATTGTGGATACATGCATACCCCCGTACCTGTGAAAGTATTTCCTCTTATCACAGTGGCACCTCCTATTATAGGTTTCAGGAATTGTACCGTGTTTGCATACGTTGTGTCTGCATTGGGACATGTTGCGACTGCCCTTGTGGTGGTTTCATTTGCACTCGCTCTGGTTGCTGTGTCTGTTGCATTTGCGGCGCTTGTGTCTGATACACTGTCTGATCTTGGGAAAACCCTTCCCCAGTTTGTGTGTTATATGATGGAGGATAAACTGTCCTCCCTCTTGAGAATTGGCCATTCTGTACATGCCCTTGACACCCACATATGCGTGCAATGTGTCCTGTCATCCCGCAAGTCCAACATGCAGGGGGAGACCGCCTGACTAGTCCCCCTTGATTGAATCCTCCTTGCATATTCTGATTCTCATTCTGGCATTTTGAAACCCACCTTGATTTTTTGGGAATTCACCCCTTCCTCTTTTGCCCATACCTCTGCTTTGTGGCATGAACCCAATCCCTCCTTGGTCCATCAGACGTTGATTATTCACCTGCGATGCACCCACTGCTTGCTGCATTCCCAAGACTTCTCCGCTTGTTAATACCGCCCCTTCTATGGCAAATTTTGACAATTGTTGCTGAACCAATTTGGCTTCCTCATTTGTCTTAGCCTCCTCTTTCTCCTTGTTTTTCTTTTGCAATAGACGACAGTGATGCACTATCGTCTACTGCATTTCAGCCCACGGGTTCGCCTTTATTATGATGTAGGTTTCCCAACAAGACGCTTGCTCTGTAGTATAGTTCACAGGTTTCTTTCTTCACAACCACATCATGGTAATCAGGTTACATCAAGAGAGATCTTGTGGAGAGCCCACTGGCTCTCACCACCCAGGCTACATCTTATTGAACTGCCTAGGTCAGAACTCCACTCACTCAACATTCTACTTAGACACACAGGGATCCACACTAACATTCCATACTGACAAAACCACTCACCAAGACATGCATACAGGGTCAGGGCACAGATATAACAGCTTAGATTCCCACTTGTTTCTTCATTTGCCTCTGTACTTGCTCGGGCAACCCCAGACATAAAATGTGGTAAAATAATGCCACAGTTTTTTCCCACGGCTCAGGCGTTTCAAGTTGCCATGGCTCTTGAATGTCCTGAATGTAAGCAATAGGGTCTTCATCATCTTCCTTCATCTTACGTGTCATGATTGCATCCATATCTGATGTGTCGGGATGTTGCACTCTAAGAGCCCTCCAAAAATCTGCTCTGCAATTATTGAATGGCGCTCCGTTGTGAGCTGTGTTTTGTGTTGTTACACCTGAATAGCCTGCTCTCCTCCCTATGTCATCAGCTCTCTCCCCAAGAATAGCTGCCAAGAGACCCTTAATTTTCTCTATGGCCAGTGTGTTTCCTCCTGTCATTTTATCTAATTCATATATCCATTTTCCAGCGCCCAAAGTCAATCTCGGGAGCTTGCACCTTTAATAAGGGAAACTGCATAAACCCTAACCTGCAGTCGGTTCTCATCGTCTGTCTATCCATGGCAGGGACGATCGTCCCTCTCTGTCTCCTTACCGGTAGCGATCTTAACCTGCTCACATATGGCGTTGATTCTCCTTTTTTGCTACACGATCGTCCTCTGGGATGCTCTGGATATGCTATGGAATCTGGCGTCCTATCCTTAGGTTGTTCTAGATTGGACCATCTTACTTCTTTGTCTATCTGCAGGCTTCCTTCGGGGGCACAGTCACTCTCTCCCTCTTCCCCAAGGAAGGATTCTCTTTCCTCCTCCGACCTGTCTAGTCCCCGACTAGTGTGACTCTCATCCCCTTCACCCTTATCTAAGTTCAGTCTGCTTAAGGATAAGACTCTGTGCTCAAGGCTAAATGGATTTTCTTCTTCGCTTCGCGATTGGAATATTGGGGACTGATCTCCCTTCCCTCGGTTTCCAGATTTGCTAACTTCTTTTAATTCTTGATAGGCTTTATCGATCCTGTCTCCAATACTTCATATATCAAAGTTTTCTTCTTCTAATGCAACTCTAGATGCCCCTGACATTGCTACCTTTAATGAAAGAAACTCTTCTATTTTGTCCCATCGTATTGCTAGGCTTGACTCTACTGATTCCTTACGAACATGGCTAATATCAAAGTCCCGCTGTCTCCTTCTTCGTTCTAACTCTTCAGCTAATTCTCTTCGTTTTCTCACCTGCCTTCTAATTCTGTCCTCTTGTCTTCGCTCTTCTCTCCTCACTTCTGCTCTCCATTCCTCCTCTTCTCTTCGTCTCTGTATCCTTTTGTCCCATTTATGCGCTTCCTCCTTCTTTCTTTTCTATCCCTATCTTCTATTGCTCTTGCCTATTGTCGTACTTTCTTTGCTCTTCTACCCGCTCTTGTTTTTTCTCTTGCTCCTCCTGATACATCTGTTCTCGTCGCTTCTTTCTCTTTCTTTTATGCTCTTCTTCCTTTAAGCTCTTTTCTTGTTCTCTGTTTTTCTATCTTGTTTGCCCTTATCTTCTCTTTGCCGTACTTCCTTGATGCTTTTCCCATCTAGCTTGAGTAATATCTGTCCTCCAATCCATTCGTTCCACATGAGCGTTACCTAATCAGCTTTGTCCTTTTCCCCCTTTCCATCTCTTAATCTCCCTTTCTATTTCTGTCGCTACATTGGACCGCTCATTCTTTTCTTCTTTATTTTGTATGATCTTAAACATCTCCTCTTTTCTCTTGCATGCCTCTGGACTATTGTCACTGCTATAAGTGGGCAGTTCGTTTATCGGATTACTATGCCCCATCCCTGCTTTCCGCTCTTTTAGAGGGTACAACCCTATTTCTTCCGCACTAACACCTTTTACTTCAGGCGAGGTAAGGGGAGCTGAGGGCTCAGCACCTTCTTCCTTTCGCTGACTAAGCATCCACTCCTCCGGTGGCGGATCTTCCCTTTCTTCCTGGTACATTTTCCAGAGCATTAGAATCGCTAACCTTTTCTCCAATTTCCTCCCTGTGTACGCAGTATGCAAGCATGTGGTCATGTGTTGCAATACGGCTTTTGACAGTGATCCCCTTGTTATCACTGCATAAACATCTTACCTGCCATGCCTTTCATCCATTCTGCACTATACTGTTTGAGCTTGGGCATGTGCGTTTGGCAATGTCTTACATAAATGCATCAGAGGAGTGTTTCCCATTGTGATGAGTCTCAATTGACTGTCAATACTTACCAGGTTTTATAAAATACTTTAGCCACTTTTCAATATTCTTAAAACAACAAATATGAGCACGCTCCAACAATCGCTGCTCAAGCCTCTACCTTTTCAATTATCTCTGTCTATCTCTGGACTGGTGCCAACGACTTCCCTAGATAGTCTTTTTAGCTCATCAACTTCGTTTCAATTCCTTCCCAACTTTTGTCATTTCTTCAACACCTTAACTCAACACATAACACAAACAGACTAGTCGACTTTACTAAAAATACTCAGTAATCACCTCTTTTCTCCTTGCCCCTATTCAACTATCCTGTCACAGGATTTAACTTGTCTCCTTATGTTAACCTGTTTACACGTAGCCTAGATACTGCTACTGGAGTGTGAGACAACTTCTTGTAGACCCCCTTGGGTCAGGCTTCTGGGCACTTCTATCTCTATCTCCACACAATATTTCCTGTTACTTTTAAATTACCACAATCCTGTTCCATTAATTTGCCATTCCCCTCAGTCTAGTCACCATTCAGTTGTTTTGAGTTAAGGCCTTCGGTATCGTCTCCTCCTCCATCCGACCCCTTTCGCCTTCCATCCGCAGAATGTCCCTGGAAACAAGGTAGGGATTTCCTCAAATAGGGACCCTGCCCACGGTCTCGGGTTTGTCTTGCAAGATTTCTATTTGGCCGCTCTCCACAGGAAACACTGCGATCTTCTAGCTAGATGGCAGAGGATGCCCAATCGTCTGAAACTCTGGAGCTAACTGATCGATGGGTCTGAACCACCCTACCAGTGCTACTAGGGCCCTTCATGGGTAGCGCATCATGCAGTAGATGGGATGCAGAGTAACTCGTTACACCAAATAATCAAACCAACTCAGGAAGATGGCTTTTTACTGTTTTATTATCAATTGTCTAAAACAGGGAGTTACAACAGACATCAACGGACGTCGCACAGCGTTCTCTCAAAGCATTTAATAAAAAACAACACTTTTTATAGTAAAAACTTGTCATACTGCATGGCAAATAAAATAAACCTAAGGGGGGGTTGTGGTTGGTTCATAGGGAACATCTAAGAATACTTTCTATAAGGGATCGGGTTGTAATTGGGTCCCTACTGTCAGGTGGACAACTCATGCCCACCCCTAGTGCAAGTCATCCTCAAGATTATTAGAAACACAGTACCTAATTGGCTCTCAAACTATAAGGCTCTTTGTTATATTTGGTTGGCACGCTCATTCCATGTATGGAACATTTGGTTCACTAGCAGCATGTAAGCTCACACCCCAGGTGTCAGAGGGTGGGCTGGACTATACCTCCGTACCCAATTAGCCCAACATCTCTCACCCCGCATGCCTTCTGCTATGAAGATCGTCTTTGAACTTGGCCTTGCAATATATTCTTGTCTCTGGGAATATAAGAGAGTGTGAGCGCACGATTTTCATAGTTCTAGAACTACGTACCCAACTCTATTTTCATCCGGAGCTTACGTGACAGGAGACCACAATTCAGCCCATTTTGCAGCATTTAATTGTCTTGAATTAATAAAACTTGGCACTCATGGGGCCTCATTAAGAGGTTGGAGGTAGCCATGCCGGTTATACCGGCATGGCTACCCCCAAACATGGGTCCGGCTCCGACTTCTGCGAAAGGGGAATCACTGGGCCATTCCGACCTTGACGGGCCCGGTAATTCCCCTTGCACGGGAGCCGTGCTCCGGCTCCCGTGCAAGGGGAATCACCGGGCCCGTCGAGGTCGGAATGGCCCAGTGATTCCCCTTGCACGGGAGCCGGAGCCGGTACGTCCTCATTCCCATTTGAGCCGCCATAGGGCTCAATGGGAATGAGGAAGATGGTAGCAGCGGTACCGTTCATAACGGTACTGTTGCTACCATCCAGTTCTGCTCGCGGGTGCCGCTCTGCACGCCTGGTCCGACCAGGTGTGCAGAGCGGCCCCCGCGAGCAGAACTCGTAATGTGGCGGTACAGTGACAACTGCGCTGGCAGCACTACTGGCGCAGTTGTCACTGTACCGCCAATATCGTAATGAGCCCCATGGTCTTTTTTCATTGCACCTTAACAGGGGATAATTCAGTTTCTCACGTTATCTGCCTTCAAGAATAGATAATCAGTCTTGGCTGCCTCCAGTCTCGACACCAGACCAGACAGCCCTTCTCTTCATGGTTTGAGCTTACTAAAAATGTGACACCAATGTCCAGCTTCTATATAATGACAGCTCCGCCCTCAGTCTATTCATTACGTATAGCCAGCTTCTATGATTACATAGAAAACTTGCATTGGTGCATCTATACAGTTATTGAACTTGAATTTTCTTCAGTGCTTTTCATACGTGCAGTCTTCTCTTTCTCTCGTTTTCATATAGCTTTGGGGACCTCCTGCAAGAGATTGTCATCTCTAGGAGAATACGTCGGATAGGGTTTTCTTGGTGGATACCTTTTCTCGAAGATTTGGCGAGGAATAGTCACAACTGCTGGTGTCAAGCATGGCACAATTTCAGGCTGTCAGCATACAGGTAGTAGGGGGGTGGGACTTCCTGCAGGGGCAGTTGGCTGCTCATCTACACTTGACTTTAACATTGAAAATGTATGCCACAGTATGAAAACATGTTCAAACCGGTTGCACCACGATGCCAGTCTTGCTACATAATAGCACGTCATCATTGCTCTATGAAAGATGCCTAGTACAAAATGTTATGCCACAGTAACAATAAAACCACTGATCCTGCTTGCTTTATCAAAGATGCCTTATTACAAAAAGTCATACCACAGTAAGAAATGGCTACACTGGTTGCATAGAAATGTCAGTGTAGCTTTGTAATAACACTTGTCATGCTTGCTATATCAAATCTGCCCTGTACAAAATGTCATACCACAATAATAAACGGTTAGGCTGGCTGCTTTAAAATGCCAGTCTAGCTGCATAATAACATTTATCATGCTTGTGTTATCAAAAAAGCGCAATCCAAAATGCTATGCCACAGTAACAAATGGCTACACTGGCTGCAACAATATTCCAGTCTAGCCACATAATAACACATATCATGCTTGTTTTATCATACATGCCCAGTAAAAAATGCCAGGCCTACACTCTTTTGTGACCCTTGCGTCTCCATTATATGTCATCCTTACCACTTTAAATCATACCGATGACACTGCTGTCCCAATATATGTCACCATTGGAACATTCAATCTCTTTCATTACATTGGTGCACATAGATAAAAGCAATTCCAATTCGCCTTGCCCCAGAAATGCATATCCACTGTGCACATACACTAAACACCCCTTCCCACTCGGCCACCTATTAAGTACAAGAGACCCCAGGTTAGGGCTCACACAATCTTCCTCTCTCCTGACTTGGATCATGCACTGATGCTCCTCTCACTATGTACCTTTATCCAAGGCTGCACCATCGATTGCTTCCCCACCACTGCGACATCAGCAGATGACCTGCAAAGCAGCTCTATGCTGTGCTGATATCCTTGTACTTAAATAACCTCAGAGAGCTCACAATGCACCTCTATCAAGACTCTTACTTAGGAACTCCAGGATCCCCACGGAGGCGGCCACAGTACATCTTTCTTGACCTGCTCTAATTCGTGCATGACTTTGGGTACTCCCCTGTAGGAACGCAGGCTATTCTAGAAAGGCCCCTCAATGTACCTCTCATACCAAAGCAAGACACACAAAGAGTACTGACAACTCCCCTCTTCCATGCACTGCAGTACGAGATTGCATTGCAGTACTGCGGTGTCCACAGAGCTCTGACCATGTCCTTCTGACTTGATTTTGGTCATATCCCGGTATCCCAGTACTGAGACATTCCTCGGCATTTAACAATTCACCTTTCCATGATTTCAGGTACGTCCTGGTGCCAGCGCTCTTAGTCGCAATGCCCATTAATTACCCAGTAAGTGGAAATTATCTGGGCCTTTAGATAAAGCATGCCTTTCCTGTTCTACCCCTGCACAACTCCCTTAGTATTGAACTTTCCACTGAGCTCTCAAAATGTACATCTATCCTGATTGACACCTACACCATTATCCTTAACCATGCCAGAATCCTATCCCAGTATTGAGATCTGCGCAGATCTCCCACAATGCGTCTCTATCCTGCACTTCACCACACAGTTATGTAAGTACTGAACCCTATGCAGAGCTCCACCAATGCACCATTATCCTTACCCGTGCCAGAATCTTACCGCAGTATTAACATTTCTGCAGAGCTCCCACAATGCGTCTCTATCCTGCACTTCACTACACACAGTTATGCAAGTACTGATTCCTCTGATGAGCTCTTGGAATGCACCATTATCCTTACCCCGTGCCAGAATCTTATCCCAGTATTGACATCTCTGCAGAGCTCCCACAATGCGTCTCTATCCTGCACTTCACCATACACAGTTATGTAAGTACTGAACCCTGTGCAGAGCTCCACCAATGCACCATTATCCTTACCCATGCCAGAATCTTACCCCAGTATTGAGATCTCCACAGAGCTCCCACAATGCGTCTCTATCCTGCACTTCACCACACACAGTTATGTAAGTACTGAACCCTGTGCAGAGCTCCACCAATGCACAATTATCCTTACCCGAGCCAGAATCTTACTCCAGTATTGAGATCTCAGCAGAGCTCCCACAATGCATCTCTATCTTGCACTTCACCACACACAGATATGTAACTACTGAACCCTGTGCAGAGCTCCACCAATACACCATTATCCTCACCCATGCCAGAATCTTACCCCAGTATTGAGATCTCCACAGTGCTCCCACAATGCGTCTCTATCCTGCACTTCACTACACACAGTTATGTGAGCACTGAACCCTGTGCAGAGCTCCACCAATGCACCATTATCTATACCCGTGCCAGAATCTTATCCCAGTATTGATATCTCTGCGTCTTTATCCTGCACTTCACCACACACAGTTATGTAAGTACTGAGCCCTGTGTAGAGCTCCAACAATGCACCATTATCTATACCCGTGCCAGAATCTTATCCCAGTATTGACATCTCTGCAAGCTCCCACAATGCGTCTCTATCCTGCACTTCAGCACACACAGTTATGTAAGTACTGAACCCTGTGCAGAGCTCCACCAATGCACCATTATCCTCACCCATGCCAGAATCTTACCCCAGTATTGAGATCTCCACAGAGCTCCCACAATGTGTCTCTATCCTGCACTTCACTACACACAGTTATGTAAGCACTGAACCCTGTGTAGAGCTCTACCAATGCGCCATTATCCATACCCATGCCAGAATCTTATCCCAGTATTGACATCTCTGCAAGCTCCCACAATGCGTCTCTATCCTGCACTTCAGCACACACAGTTATGTAAGTACTGAACCCTGTGCAGAGCTCCACCAATGCACCATTATTCTCACCCATGCCAGAATCTTACCCCAGTATTGAGATCTCCACAGAGCTCCCACAATGCGTCTCTATCCTGCACTTCACCCCACACAGTTATGTAAGCACTGAACCCTGTGTAGAGCTCCACCAATGCACCATTATCCTTACCCGTGCCAGAATCTTACCCCAGTATTGAGATCTCTGCAGAGCTCCCACGATGCGTCTCTATCCTGCGCTTCACCACACACAATTATGTAAGTACTGAGCCCTGTGCAGAGCTCCACCAATGCATCATTATCCTTACCCGTGCCAGAATGTTACCCCAGTATTGACATCTCTGCAGAGCTCCCACAATGCGTATCTATCCTGCACTTCACTACACACAGTTATGTAAGCACTGAACCCTGTGTAGAGCTACACCAATGCACCATTATCTTTACCCGTGCAAGAATCTTACCCCAGTATTGACATCTCTGCAAGCTCCCACAATGCGTCTCTATCCTGCACTTCAGCACACACAGTTATGTAAGTACTGAACCCTGTGCAGAGCTCCACCAATGCACCATTATCCTTACCCATGCCAGAATCTTACCCCAGTATTGACATCTCTGCAAGCTCCCACAATGCATCTCTATCCTGCACTTCATCACACACAGTTATGTAAGTACTGAACCCTGTGCAGAGCTCCACCAATGCACCATTATCCTTACCCGAGCCAGAATCTTATTCCAGTATTGAGATCTCAGCAGAGTTCCCACAATGCATCTCTATCTTGCACTTCACCACACACAGTTATCTAAGTACTGAACCCTGTGCAGAGCTCCACCAATACACCATTATCCTCACCCATGCCAGAATCTTACCCCAGTATTGAGATCTCCACAGTGCTACCACAATGCGTCCCTATCCTGCACTTCACTACACACAGTTATGAAAGCACTGAACCCTGTGCAGAGCTCCACCAATGCACCATTATCTATACCCGTGCCAGAATCTTATCCCAGTATTGATATCTCTGCGTCTCTATCCTGCACTTCACCACACACAGTTATGTAAGTACTGAGCCCTGTGTAGAGCTCCAACAATGCACCATTATCTATACCCGTGCCAGAATACTATCCCAGTATTGACATCTCTGCAAGCTCCCACAATGTGTCTCTATCCTGCACTTCAGCACACACAGTTATGTAAGTACTGAACCCTGTGCAGAGCTCCACCAATGCACCATTATCCTTACCCGAGCCAGAATCTTACTCCAGTATTGAGATCTCCACAGTGCTCCCACAATGCGTCTCTATCCTGCACTTCACTACACACAGTTATGTAAGCACTGAACCCTGTGCAGAGCTCCACCAATGCACCATTATCTATACCCGTGCCAGAATCTCATCCCAGTATTGATATCTCTGCGTCTCTATTCTGCACTTCATCACACACAGTTATGTAAGTACTGAGCCCTGTGTAGAGCTCCAACAATGCACCATTATCTATACCCATGCCAGAATCTTATCCCAGTATTGACATCTCTGCAAGCTCCCACAATGCGTCTCTATCCTGCACTTCAGCACACACAGTTATGTAAGTACTGAACCCTGTGCAGAGCTCCACCAATGCACCATTATCCTCACCCATGCCAGAATCTTACCCCAGTAGTGAGATCTCCGCAGAGCTCCCACAATACGTCTCTATCTTGTACTTCACCACACACAGTTATCTAACTAGTGAGCCCAGTGCAGAGCTCACCAATGCACCATTATCCTTACCCGTGCCAGAAACTTACCCTAGTAATGGGATCTCCACAGAGCTCCCACAATGCATCTCTATCCTGCACTTCACCACACACAGTTCTGTAAGTACTGAACCCTGTGCAGAGCTCCAAAAATGCACAATTATCCTTAACCGTGCCAGAATCTTCCCCCAGTATTGCCATCTCTGCAGAGCTCCCACAATGCGTCTCTATCCTGCACTTCACCATACACATTTATGTAAGTACTGAACCCTGTGCAGAGCTCACCAATGCACCATTATCCTTACCCTTGCCAGAATCTTACCCCAGTATTGAGATCTCCACAGAGCTCCCACAATGCGTCTCTATCCTGCACTTCACCACACACAGTTATGTAAGTACTGAACCCTGTGCAGAGCTCCACCAATGCACAATTATCCTTACCCGAGCCAGAATCTTACTCCAGTATTGAGATCTCAGCAGAGCTCCCACAATGCATCTCTATCTTGCACTTCACCACACACAGTTATGTAAGTACTGAACCCTGTGCAGAGCTCCACCAATACACCATTATCCTCACCCATGCCAGAATCTTACCCCAGTATTGAGATCTCCACAGTGCTCCCACAATGCGTCTCTATCCTGCACTTCACTACACACAGTTATGTGAGCACTGAACCCTGTGCAGAGCTCCACCAATGCACCATTATCTATACCCGTGCCAGAATATTATCCCAGTATTGATATCTCTGCGTCTTTATCCTGCACTTCACCACACACAGTTATGTAAGTACTGAGCCCTGTGTAGAGCTCCAACAATGCACCATTATCTATACCCGTGCCAGAATCTTATCCCAGTATTGACATCTCTGCAAGCTCCCACAATGCGTCTCTATCCTGCACTTCAGCACACACAGTTATGTAAGTACTGAACCCTGTGCAGAGCTCCACCAATGCACCATTATCCTCACCCATGCCAGAATCTTACCCCAGTATTGAGATCTCCACAGAGCTCCCACAATGTGTCTCTATCCTGCACTTCACTACACACAGTTATGTAAGCACTGAACCCTGTGTAGAGCTCTACCAATGCGCCATTATCCATACCCATGCCAGAATCTTATCCCAGTATTGAGATCTCCACAGAGCTCCCACAATGCGTCTCTATCCTGCACTTCACCCCACACAGTTATGTAAGCACTGAACCCTGTGTAGAGCTCCACCAATGCACCATTATCCTTACCCGTGCCAGAATCTTACCCCAGTATTGAGATCTCTGCAGAGCTCCCACGATGCGTCTCTATCCTGCGCTTCACCACACACAATTATGTAAGTACTGAGCCCTGTGCAGAGCTCCACCAATGCATCATTATCCTTACCCGTGCCAGAATGTTACCCCAGTATTGACATCTCTGCAGAGCTCCCACAATGCGTCTCTATCCTGCACTTCACTACACACAGTTATGTAAGCACTGAACCCTGTGTAGAGCTACACCAATGCACCATTATCTTTACCCGTGCAAGAATCATACCCCAGTATTGAGATCTCAGCAGAGCTCCCACAATGTGTCTCTATCCTGCACTTCACTACACACAGTTATGTAAGTACTGAACCCTGAGCAGAGCTCCACCAATACACCATTATCCTCACCCATGCCAGAATCTTACCCCAGTATTGAGATCTCCACAGTGCTCCCACAATGCGTCTCTATCCTGCACTTCACTACACACAGTTATGTAAACACTGAACCCTGTGCAGAGCTCCACCAATGCACCTTTATCCTTACCCGTGCCAGAATCTTACCCCAGTATTGACATCTCTGCAAGCTCCCACAATGCATCTCTATCCTGCACTTCAGCACACACAGTTATGTAAGTACTGAACCCTGTGCAGAGCTCCACCAATGCACCATTATCCTTACCCATGCCAGAATCTTACCCCAGTATTGACATGTCTGCAAGCTCCCACAATGCATCTCTATCCTGCACTTCATCACACACAATTGTGTAAGTACTGAACCCTGTGCAGAGCTCCACCAATGCACCATTATCCGTACCCGAGCCAGAATCTTATTCCAGTATTGAGATCTCAGCAGAGCTCCCACAATGCATCTCTATCTTGCACTTCACCACACACAGTTATGTAAGTACTGAACCCTGTGCAGAGCTCCACCAATACACCATTATCCTCACCCATGCCAGAATCTTACCCCAGTATTGAGATCTCCACAGTGCTACCACAATGCGTCCCTATCCTGCACTTCACTACACACAGTTATGAAAGCACTGAACCCTGTGCAGAGCTCCACCAATGCACCATTATCTATACCCGTGCCAGAATCTTATCCCAGTATTGATATCTCTGCGTCTCTATCCTGCACTTCACCACACACAGTTATGTAAGTACTGAGCCCTGTGTAGAGCTCCAACAATGCACCATTATCTATACCCGTGCCAGAATCCTATCCCAGTATTGACATCTCTGCAAGCTCCCAGAATGCGTCTCTATCCTGCACTTCAGCACACACAGTTATGTAAGTACTGAACCCTGTGCAGAACACCACCAATACACCATTATCCTTACCCGAGCCAGAATCTTACTCCAGTATTGAGATCTCCACAGTGCTCCCACAATGCGTCTCTATCCTGCACTTCACTACACACAGTTATGTAAGCACTGAACCCTGTGCAGAGCTCCACAAATGCACCATTATCTATACCCGTGCCAGAATCTCATCCCAGTATTGATATCTCTGCGTCTCTATTCTGCACTTCATCACACACAGTTATGTAAGTACTGAGCCCTGTGTAGAGCTCCAACAATGCACCATTATCTATACCCATGCCAGAATCTTATCCCAGTATTGACATCTCTGCAAGCTCCCACAATGCGTCTCTATCCTGCACTTCAGCACACACAGTTATGTAAGTACTGAACCCTGTGCAGAGCTCCACCAATGCACCATTATCCTCACCCATGCCAGAATCTTACCCCAGTAGTGAGATCTCCGCAGAGCTCCCACAATACGTCTCTATCTTGTACTTCACCACACACAGTTATCTAATTAGTGAGCCCAGTGCAGAGCTCACCAATGCACCATTATCCTTACCCGTGCCAGAAACTTACCCTAGTAATGGGATCTCCACAGAGCTCCCACAATGCGTCTCTATCCTGCACTTCACCACACACAGTTCTGTAAGTACTGAACCCTGTGCAGAGCTCCACCAATGCACAATTATCCTTAACCGTGCCAGAATCTTCCCCCAGTATTGCCATCTCTGCAGAGCTCCCACAATGTGTCTCTATCCTGCACTTCACCACACACACTTATGTAAGTACTGAGCCCTGTGCATATCTCCACCAATGCACCATTATCCTTACCCGAGCCAGAATCTTACTCCAGTATTGAGATCTCAGCAGAGGTCCCACAATGCGTCTCTATCCTGCACTTCACCACACACAGTTATGTAAGTACTGAACCCTGTGCAGAGCTCCACCAATACACCATTATCCTCACCCATGCCAGAATCTTACCCCAGTATTGAGATCTCCACAGTGCTCCCACAATGCGTCTCTATCCTGCACTTCACTACACACAGTTATATAAGCACTGAACCCTGTGTAGAGCTCCACCAATGCACCATTATCTATACCCGTGCCAGAATCTTATCCCAGTATTGATATCTCTGCGTCTCTATCCTGCACTTCACCACACACAGTTATGTAAGTACCGAGCCCTGTGTAGAGCTCCAACAATGCACCATTATCTATACCCGTGCCAGAATCTTATCAAAGTATTGACATCTCTGCCAGCTCCCACAATGCGTCTCTATCCTGCACTTCAGCACACACAGTTTTGTAAGTACTGAACCCTGTGCAGAGCTCCACCAATGCACCATTATCCTCACCCATGCCAGAATCTTACCCCAGTATTGAGATCTCCACAGAGCTCCCACAATGCGTCTCTATCCTGCACTTCACTCCACACAGTTATGTAAGCACTGAACCCTGTGTAGAGCTCCACCAATGCACCATTATCCTTACCCGTGCCAGAATCTTACCCCAGTATTCAGATCTCTGCAGAGCTCCCACAATGTGTCTCTATCCTGCACTTCACTACACACAGTTATGTAAGCACTGAACCCTGTGTAGAGCTACACCAATGCACCATTATCCTTACCCGTGCCAGAATCATACCCCAGTATTGAGATCTCTGCAGAGCTCCCACAATACGTCTCTATCTTGTACTTCACCACACACAGTTATCTAACTAGTGAGCCCAGTGCAGAGCTCACCAATGCACCATTATCCTTACCCGTGCCAGAAACTTACCCTAGTAATGGGATCTCCACAGAGCTCCCACAATGCGTCTCTATCCTGCACTTCACCACACACAGTTCTGTAAGTACTGAACCCTGTGCAGAGCTCCACCAATGCACCATTATCCTTACCCGTGCCAGAATCTTACCCCAGTATTGCCATATCTGCAGAGCTCCCACAATGTGTCTCTATCCTGCACTTCACCACACACACTTATGTAAGTACTGAGCCCTGTGCATATCTCCACCAATGCACCATTATCCTTACCCGTGCCAGAATCTTACCCCATTATTGAGTTCTCCGCAGAGCTCCCACAATACGTCTCTATCCTGTACTTCACCACACACAGTAATGTAAGTTCTGAACCCTGTGCAGAGCTCCACCAATGCACCATTATCCTCACCCATGCCAGAATCTTACCCAAGTATTGAGATCTCCACAGAGCTCCCACAATGCGTCTCTATCCTGCACTTCACTACACACAGTTATGTAAGCACTGAACCCTGTGTAGAGCTCCACCAATGCACCATTATCCTTACCCGTGCCAGAATCTTACCCCAGTATTGACATTTCTGCAAGCTCCCACAATGCGTCTCTATCCTGCACTTCAGCACACACAGTTATGTAAGTACTGAACCCTGTGCAGAGCGCCACCAATGCACCATTATCCTTACCCGAGCCAGAATCTTACTCCAGTATTGAGCTCTCAGCAGAGGTCCCACAATGCGTCTCTATCCTGCACTTCACCACACACAGTTATGTAAGTACTGAACCCTGTGCAGAGCTCCACCAATACACCATTATCCTCACCCATGCCAGAATCTTACCCCAGTATTGAGATCTCCACAGTGCTCCCACAATGCGTCTCTATCCTGCACTTCACTACACACAGTTATTTAAGCACTGAACCCTGTGCAGAGCTCCACCAATGCACCATTATCTATACCCGTGCCAGAATCTTATCCCAGTATTGATATCTCTGCGTCTCTATCCTGCACTTCACCACACACAGTTATGCAAGTACTGAGCCCTGTGTAGAGCTCCAACAATGCACCATTATCTATACCCGTGCCAGAATATTATCCCAGTATTGACATCTCTGCAAGCTCCCACAATGCGTCTGTATCCTGCACTTCAGCACACACAGTTATGTAAGTACTGAACCCCGTGCAGAGCTCCACCAATGCACCATTATCCTCACCCATGCCAGAATCTTACCCCAGTATTGAGATCTCCACAGAGCTCCCACAATGCGTCTCTATCCTGCACTTCACTCCACACAGTTATGTAAGCACTGAACCCTGTGTAGAGCTCCACCAATGCACCATTATCCTTACCCGTGCCAGAATCTTACCCCAGTATTGAGATCTCTGCAGAGCTCCCACGATGCGTCTCTATCTTGCGCTTCACCACACACAATTATGTAAGTACTGAGCCCTGTGCAGAGCTCCACCAATGCACCATTATCCTTACCCGTGCCAGAATGTTACCCCAGTATTGACATCTCTGCAGAGCTCCCACAATGCGTCTCTATCCTGCACTTCACTACACACAGTTATGTAAGCACTGAACCCTGTGTAGAGCTACGCCAATGCACCATTATCCTTACCCGTGCCAGAATGTTACCCCAGTATTGACATCTGTGCAGTGCTCCCACAATACGTCTCTATCTTGTACTTCACCACACACAGTTATCTAACTAGTGAGCCCAGTGCAGAGCTCACCAATGCACCATTATCCTTACCCGTGCCAGAAACTTATCCTAGTAATGGGATCTCCACAGAGCTCCAACAATGCGTCTCTATCCTGCACTTCACCACACACAGTTCTGTAAGTACTGAACCCTGTGCAGAGCTCCACCAATGCACCATTATCCTTACCCATGCCAGAATCTTACCCCAGTATTGCCATATCTGCAGAGCTCCCACAATGTGTCTCTATCCTGCACTTCACCACACACACTTATGTAAGTCCTGAGCCCTGTGCATATCTCCACCAATGCACCATTATCCTTACCCATGCCAGAATCTTAACCCATTATTGAGTTCTCCGCAGAGCTCCCACAATACGTCTCTATCCTGTACTTCACCACACACAGTTATGTAAGTACTGAACCCTGTGCAGAGCTCCACCAATGCACCATTATCCTTACCCGTGCCAGAATCTTATCCCAGTATTGACATCTCTGCAAGCTCCCACAATGCGTCTCTATCCTGCACTTCAGCACACACAGTTATGTAAGTACTGAACCCTGTGCAGAGCTCCACCAATGCACCATTTTCCTCACCCATGCCAGAATCTTACCCCAGTATTGAGATCTCCACAGAGCTCCCACAATGCGTCTCTATCCTGCACTTCACTACACACAGTTATGTAAGCACTGAACCCTGTGTAGAGCTACACCAATGCACCATTATCCTTACCCGTGCCAGAATCTTACCCCAGTATTGAGATCTCCGCAGAGCTCCCACAATACGTCTCTATCCTGCACTTCACCACACACAGTTATGTAAGTACTGAACCCTGTGCAGAGCTCCACCAATACACCATTATCCTCACCCATGCCAGAATCTTACCCCAGTATTGAGATCTCCACAGTGCTCCCACAATGCGTCTCTATCCTGCACTTCACTACACACAGTTATTTAAGCACTGAACCCTGTGCAGAGCTCCACCAATGCACCATTATCTATACCCGTGCCAGAATCTTATCCCAGTATTGATATCTCTGCGTCTCTATCCTGCACTTCACCACACACAGTTATGCAAGTACTGAGCCCTGTGTAGAGCTCCAACAATGCACCATTATCTATACCCGTGCCAGAATATTATCCCAGTATTGACATCTCTGCAAGCTCCCACAATGCGTCTGTATCCTGCACTTCAGCACACACAGTTATGTAAGTACTGAACCCCGTGCAGAGCTCCACCAATGCACCATTATCCTCACCCATGCCAGAATCTTACCCCAGTATTGAGATCTCCACAGAGCTCCCACAATGCGTCTCTATCCTGCACTTCACTCCACACAGTTATGTAAGCACTGAACCCTGTGTAGAGCTCCACCAATGCACCATTATCCTTACCCGTGCCAGAATCTTACCCCAGTATTGAGATCTCTGCAGAGCTCCCACGATGCGTCTCTATCTTGCGCTTCACCACACACAATTATGTAAGTACTGAGCCCTGTGCAGAGCTCCACCAATGCACCATTATCCTTACCCGTGCCAGAATGTTACCCCAGTATTGACATCTCTGCAGAGCTCCCACAATGCGTCTCTATCCTGCACTTCACTACACACAGTTATGTAAGCACTGAACCCTGTGTAGAGCTACGCCAATGCACCATTATCCTTACCCGTGCCAGAATGTTACCCCAGTATTGACATCTGTGCAGTGCTCCCACAATACGTCTCTATCTTGTACTTCACCACACACAGTTATCTAACTAGTGAGCCCAGTGCAGAGCTCACCAATGCACCATTATCCTTACCCGTGCCAGAAACTTATCCTAGTAATGGGATCTCCACAGAGCTCCCACAATGCGTCTCTATCCTGCACTTCACCACACACAGTTCTGTAAGTACTGAACCCTGTGCAGAGCTCCACCAATGCACCATTATCCTTACCCATGCCAGAATCTTACCCCAGTATTGCCATATCTGCAGAGCTCCCACAATGTGTCTCTATCCTGCACTTCACCACACACACTTATGTAAGTCCTGAGCCCTGTGCATATCTCCACCAATACACCATTATCCTTACCCATGCCAGAATCTTAACCCATTATTGAGTTCTCCGCAGAGCTCCCACAATACGTCTCTATCCTGTACTTCACCACACACAGTTATGTAAGTACTGAACCCTGTGCAGAGCTCCACCAATGCACCATTATCCTTACCCGTGCCAGAATCTTATCCCAGTATTGACATCTCTGCAAGCTCCCACAATGCGTCTCTATCCTGCACTTCAGCACACACAGTTATGTAAGTACTGAACCCTGTGCAGAGCTCCACCAATGCACCATTTTCCTCACCCATGCCAGAATCTTACCCCAGTATTGAGATCTCCACAGAGCTCCCACAATGCGTCTCTATCCTGCACTTCACTACACACAGTTATGTAAGCACTGAACCCTGTGTAGAGCTACACCAATGCACCATTATCCTTACCCGTGCCAGAATCTTACCACAGTATTGAGATCTTCGCAGAGGTCCCACAAAGAGTCTCTATCCTGCACTTCACCACACACGGGTATGTAAGTACTGAACCCTGTGCAGAGCTCCACCAATACACCATTATTCTTACTCGTGCCAGAATCTTACCCCATTATTGACATGTCTGCAGAGCTCCCACAATATGTCTCTATCCTGTACTTCAGCACACACAGTTATGTAAGTACTGAACCCTGTGCAGAGCTCCACCAATGCACCATTTTCCTCACCCATGCCAGAATCTTACCCCAGTATTGAGATCTCCACAGAGCTCCCACAATGCGTCTCTATCCTGCACTTCACTACACACAGTTATGTAAGCACTGAACCCTGTGTAGAGCTACACCAATGCACCATTATCCTTACCCGTGCCAGAATCTTACCACAGTATTGAGATCTTCGCAGAGGTCCCACAATGAGTCTCTATCCTGCACTTCACCACACACGGGTATGTAAGTACTGAACCCTGTGCAGAGCTCCACCAATACACCATTATTCTTACTCGTGCCAGAATCTTACCCCATTATTGACATGTCTGCAGAGCTCCCACAATATGTCTCTATCCTGTACTTCACCACACACAGTTATCTAAGTAGTGAGCCCTGTGAAGAGCTCCCCCAATGCACCATTATCCTTACCCGTGCCAGAATCTTACCCCAGTATTGAGATCTTCGCAGAGGTCCCACAATGAGTCTCTATCCTGCACCTCACCACACACAGCTATCTAAGTAGTTTTCCCAGTACAGAGCTCTCAGAATGCACCATTATCCCTACACATGCCAGATTCCTACCCCAGTATTGAGATCTCTGCAGAGCTCCCACACTACGTCTCTGTCCTGTACTTCACCACACAGTTACCTAAGTAGTGAGCCCAGTGTAGAGCTCCACCAATGCACCATTATCCTTACCCGTGCCAGAATCTTACCCCAGTATTGACATCTCTGCAAAGCTCCCACAATAGGTTTCTATCCTGCACCTCACCACACACAGTTATCTAAGTAGTGAGCCCTGTGCAGAACTCCCAGAATACACCATTAGTCTTACCCGTGCCAGAATCTTATCCTAGTATTGAGATCTCTGCAGAGCTCCCACAATGCGTCTCTATCCTGCACTTCACCACACACAGTTATCTAAGTAGTGAGCCCAGTGCAGAACTCCACCAGTGCACCATTATCCTTACCCGTGCCAGAATCTTACCCCAGTATTGACATCTCTGCAGAGCTCCCACAATGCCTCTCTATCCTGCACTTCACCACACACAGTTATGTAAGTACTGAACCCTGTGTAGAGCTCCCAGAATGCACCATTATCCTTACCCGTGCCAGAATCTTACCCCAGTATTGAGATCTCTGCAGAGCTCCC
Organism: Ambystoma mexicanum; assembly: GCF_040938575.1. Classification (NCBI taxonomy): domain Eukaryota; kingdom Metazoa; phylum Chordata; class Amphibia; order Caudata; family Ambystomatidae; genus Ambystoma; species Ambystoma mexicanum. Next base: position 83,737,621 of record NC_090927.1, on the reverse strand, counting down.
ACAATGCGGTCTATCCTGCACTTCACCACACAAAGTTATGTAAGTACTGAGCCCTGTGCAGAGCTCCACCAATGCACCATTATCCTTACCCGAGCCAGAATCTTACTCCAGTATTGACATCTCTCCTACAATACGTCTCTATCTTGTACTTCACTACACACAGTTATGTAAGAACTGAGCCCTGTGCAGAGCTCCAGCCAATGCAGCATTATCCTTACCCGTGCCAGAATCTTACCCCATTACTGAGATCTCTGCAGAGCTCCCACAATACATCTCTATCCTGTTCTTCACCACACACAGTTATGTAAGTACTGAACCCTTTGCAGAGCTCCACCAATGCACCATTCTCCTAACCCATCCCAGAATCTTACCCCAGTATTGACATCTCTGCAGAGCTCCCACAATGCGTCTCTTTCCTGCACTTCACCACACACAGTTATCTAAGTACTGAGCCCTGTGCAGTGCTCCACCAATGCACCATTATCCTTACCTGTGCCAGAATCTTACCCCGGTATTGAGATCTCTGTATAGCTCCCACAATGCGTCTCTATTCTGCACTTCACCACACACAGTTATGTAAGTACTGAACCTTGTGTTGAGCTCCACCAATGCACCATTATCCTTACCCGTGCCAGAATCTTACCCCAGTATTGACATCTCTGCAGAGCTCCCACAATGCGTCTCTATTCTGCACTTCACCACACACAGTTATGTAAGTACTGAGCCCAGTGCAGAGCCCCACCAATGCACTCCATCCTGTCTTGGAATGTGCCTATTCTTAAGGGCCATAAACAGGTCAGCAGTACAAGATTGTTAACCTGACTATTGATGAGCTGAGTCTGCATTCAGCAGATTCAAATGGTAACTGATTTGCATATTGAAAGGATAGCCTGAAAACCCAGTGGCTCTGAAGGCTTGAGCACCCCTGGAAAGCACCATCCTGGCTTGCAGTGTGTCCTGGTAGCTCAATACTGAGACCTGCACATTTCCCCTCCCCCAGCTCATTATGAGTTTGGTGGTTTCTGGGTGGTAAATCCACTGAGATACCACCAAACAGAATTACTGTTAGCACACTTGGTCCGTTGGTATTACCACCAGATTACAATGGCGATAGGCAGTGTTGGTCTCCATTAATTTGAGTCCATAGGGCTCCATGGGGGATTTCAAAGGTATTACTGCTAGCAGTAATACCATCATTTTGGGTGGTAAAGTGGTTGAATTACCTCCAGCTTCTTGCTGGAGGTATTTCCTCCACCTTACCCACAAAGTCATAGTTGGGTGGTGCAGTAATGCGGCGGTATACAGTAATACTGCCACATTTTACCCACACTGTTGAACTCATAATGAGGCCCTATATATATTACACGGCCACGGTAGTTGCCGTGAAGTTATGGTTAAGTTGCTGTTTCCATAGGAAGAGCACTTTTTGGGCGGCTTATAACTTCGCTCGCCCTGGACGAATCCTCACCAAACTTTGCAAAAAAAGTATATGGCCCACTCTGAATTTTATTGCAAAGTTTGGTGAGGTTTGGTCCAGGGGGGAAAAGGTATGGGGGGGGTCCCATAACGTTTTTTTTCCCCATAGACATAATGGGAAAAAATCCTGCTCACGCCTACATCCCAAACCGCTGGACGAATTTTCACCAAATTTGCGGCAGGAGCGGCGGCTTGGTCCCGAAAGAGTGCTTTTGTTAATTTGGTGTAAATCCGTCCAGTAGTTTTTTAAAAAATGACCAAAACATAAAGCAAAAAAATTAGTGATATCTATGTCCGCTCCGCTGACACACTTCCCTGTTCGCTCCGCGGACAGGACACCGATTGGCTAATTGACTTGCGTCATGTCCGCGGACACCCAACGTGTTCGCTGATTGGTTGGCGTGAAGCGTGAGGTGCGTCAGATTTTTGGAAACGCCTGCCATCTTGGGACATCGGCCGGTGTCCGCGGACATCGCGGTAAAAACATATTAAAAAACACAACATTGCACTTGTCAAACTTATCAAATAATCTTTGGGGAGATGAGGGGTGATGAGGATGGGATGGAATTTGGCTGCAAGAAGCAAAAAAATGGGTGGTTTTTACTGCGAAAGTCCGCGAACAGTCCTGAAAAGTTCGCGAACACCTCAGCATTACAAGGTTGGTGAAATGCAGTTCTTGGATGGCTTATAACTTTAGCACCACTTAATGGAACTGCATGACATTTTGCATGTATATTCCTGGGCCGATTCTGAGTGAGTATGCAAAGTTATGTGGGATTCTGTCATGAGGGGGCAAAATTAGAGGGGGGTCCCAAAATAATGGAAAGACTTATAAATGAGGTGCCATTTGACGAATCCTCACTTAATTTGGGAAACTGAAAATACATTTAGATAGGAATGTTTTTTCCGAAGTTTGGTAGGATTTTGTGAAGAGGGGGCAAAATTAGACAGGGGTCCCAAAATAATGTAAAGGCTTATAAATGAGGTGCCATTTGACAAATCTACACTTCATTTGGCGCACAGATAATAGATCAAGATATACATGTTTTTGAGAAGTTTGGTGGGATTCTGTCAAGAGGGAGCAAAATTAGAGTGGGGGGTCCCAAAATATTGTAAAGGCTTATAAATGTGGTGCCATTTGACAAATCTACACAAAGGTTTGCAAAAAGATGATAGATCTAGATTTAGATGTTTTCCTAAAGTCTGAATGGATTTTGTCAAGTAGGGGCTAGGTTATATGACTATTCTATGTGCATACATTTGACACTTTTGGAAAAAATAAAACATGGGTGGATTCCCAGCAAACTTGCTTAAGGAGCATTGGCAAGGACCTACAAGCATGGTTTTGCAAATGTGCCAGTGTTTTATTATTTGACAAGTGTCATAATGTAGCTACAAAAAATAGCGGTATACCTTTAGTGACTGAGGGGTAGCCTGTGGCCATGGGCAGTGGCCAGATGGTCCGGGTCATAGAGTAAGGTCGTGATCCAGACAATCTGGCTACTGGCCATGACCACAAGGGACAGAACATAGGATTAAAGTGGCCATGTCCACCTGAGACTGGCTTTGTGGTACAGTTCTTAGAAATTGGGATAGATTTGAAAGGGAAGAAAAATGAGCTCGTGATAATATGGTCATAGGGTTCTCTTTTTGCCTTCTGCAGGCTGCTATGGAAAGCGAAGAGGGGCCCTGTATGGAACCCTCACGTTCCCTTTCCATGGCGGCCATCCTAGAAAAGGATTTTTCTTCTTACACCTGGACGCCGCAGGCGTCCCGGTGTTGGAAGAAAAATCCTATTTTTTAGCACCACAGGTTCCCGCTTTGGGAACCTAGGGTGCTAATGGCCTTCATCCCCCATTTCATTGGCTGGGATGGGGGGATAATGGTCCAGAGTCCTTGTGATCCACCCTTGCTTCGCTTGGGCTGATAACATGGGCTGCTGGGTCGGTATCCACCGTTCCAGTCCCTGGAACAGAGGATGAACGCCACAATATTCCCATTAGCATAACACAAAATGCAAATGGAAATGTTGGAAAAACTTATTTAGTCTATGTACTTTGCTGAGAAATATAAAGTAGATGGAGTCTATACATTTTTTTTAGTTCTATTTTTTAACTGTGAAAGGTGCAGGGACGTCATTTCACCAAAATGCCAGGGGTAGCGGAAGTGACATCACACGAGCCTTGAACCCTGATGACATCACAGGAAGTGACAGGAAGTGATGTCATTTGACCCCACCCCGAAGTGATATCGCGAGAAGCGATGGAACACGACCTTTCACCCGTTGACAAAAATGTGGAAGTGACATCACATAGCATTGTACACTACGAAAAATATGGTTACAATATCACTATAATGTGATGTACATTTCATGCAAGAATGGATCGCCATATGTAGCGTTAAGATCAGTGTGTATAGGCCCATATTATCAAATTACTGTGAATGCAAGCAGGCGTCCATGACCAAATGATAATGATGTGTTATTACATAGCACTTACGCTTATGCGCTTTATATAAAAAAAAATATCATCCAACCTGTGTCGGTACTCATTTATCAACCTCAGAAGGATGAAAGGCTGAGTTGAGGTGTTTAAGAACAGACTAGATAGGGGACATGGTTAAGGAAAATGCTCGGGTCATGTGTAGTGGTTTGCGGACGGACCTTGAGAGATGGAGTCTTTTGAATCTTTCTTTGTGGGGTAAGGTGAATGCCTTAAAGATGATATCTACCCCGAGAATTACTTATGTTTTGAGTATGGTCCCTTTGATGTTCCCTGAGACTTTTTGGAGAGAGTTGGACAGGATGCTGCAGGAGTTCTTGTGGGATAGGAAGCCCACAAGGTTGAAGTTGTGGAAGTTACAATTGCCATTGCATAGGGGTGGTCTTGGGGTGCCGAATTTCAGGGCATACCACCTGGCTTTCTTTTCAGAATTTTTGGTTCCATTTGTGGAGGACTTGCAGGATGTCTGGGTACAGGCTGAAACCAGTTTCCATGGGCCTCTGACTCCAAGAGCTGTGTTGACTTCGGTCTCTAGACAGAGTTGTGGACATGATTTGCTGATGGTTAACATGAGGAGCGCCTGGAAGGGCTTGTGTCGTTATTTGAAGGTGGACGCTTTGAGGGAGCCCAGTGCCTCGGTGTGGCTAAATCCTGCTATCAAAATAGATGGCAAGGTGGTCTTTTGGGCAGATTGGTTTCTGGGTGGGTGAGGTGGGTTGCTGATCTGTTTAAAAATGGTCGTTGGATGAATGCAAGGGAATTGCAGCAACAATATGGTATTGAAAACTTTAGACCCTCTGATTTTGTGAAGCTTAAACGTATGATTGGAGTTGTGGATTTGGAGAGGAAAATTGCATTGGATCTGTTTGCAAGGAATTTGGTGGGTTCGGGTGGGGGACTGGCCAGTCGCCTGTATAAAGCATTTGTGTCGTGTTATCAGGGGAATGATTCTTTAAGAGAGGAATGGGGCAGGAGAATCAGATTGGATATCACAGAGGGCTTATGGCAAAACATGTGTGTGAATGTGAAGTTGTGCTCGCTGGGACTCACGGAAAGATCGAGACAGATTAAAATTCTTAATCAAATTTATTGGACGCCTGAGAGAATGTGTAACAGAGGGTTGTTGGAGAGTGCAGATTGTTGGAGATGTTCATGTGAGATTGGTACGATGGAACATCTGCTATGGGATTGTAGGCTGATGAGACTGTTTTGGGGTGAGATTGGACGTGAAGTGATTGTTGGTCTCCCGGTCTTGGATTTTAGTGTGATCATATTGGGGAGTGATGAGTCTTTGGATGATCTCACTCAAAGTGAGAAGAAGTGGTTGTTCAGAGGGGTGATGACTGGTAAAAGAATTATATTGAGGAACTAGAAGAATGCTTTGACATTGAATGTGGAGACGTGGTTGTCTGAGATGCATGAATTGGCAAATATGGAGAGAGTGATGTATAGGAGGTAAATTGGCTTTGTTTGAGAAAATATGGGGTAGATTTTTGCAGTTGTTTTAAATTGACATTATAGTTGTTTGGTGGGAGGGTAATTGAGATGTATTTGAGATGTTGGGTTGAGATTTCTTTTTTACAGAGGTCGTAAGGGAGACCTCCAGTTGCGACCTCTGGCGACCCCCAAATGATGTCCCTGGAAAGGTGGTTCCTAAAGGAATATGTCGTTTGTTGTTTTTGGATGTATTGGCAGGAGAGCTGAGAACGAAAGGTGGGGAGGAAAATGAGGGAAGAGCAACCAAACACTAATATGGTGGGGTAGGTGGACAAGGGAAAATGTTGCGCGTGTGTTATTTCTAAGTTAGGGGGCACTGTTTCTCATGTTTCTTGATTACAGCAGTGGTGGTGGCTCTTGGGGAGGAGGGATGGCATTAGCTGATGCCATTTTAAGATAAATAGCAGTTTTGCTAAAAGTCTGTACTGTGTACTAGCTTGTTAATGGATAATGAGTAGGAATAGGAGTTGGAGCTGTGCAAGGGACATTTTGAAGTTGGAAGTTCCTAGATCAGTAGAAAATGCAGTTCTGAACTGTCCGTCAAGCAGAGATCTTATCGTGAAGTGCGTACGGGTTCTCAGACACGTCATCATGCCGCGCACCAGTGTATGGTCATGTGGCACTGTCCGGAAGGTCCGCTATGAGTCAAATGTTCGTAGACATCTATGGATGCAAAACTAGTTGAAATAGTTGCAAGAAGTGTATAGAAGTGTTAAAAATTATAAGGTGAAACTTTGGAAATTGGACACAAATATTGCTATATTGGGTAAGTCTGATATTAGTAAGTTGTAGAAAAATAGCATGCACTGGTCAAAACCTATGAAATTCAATGAAAAAACTTTGTCAAAGGGAAGTTATGGTTAAGTTGCACTAATAAAAACCTATGAAATTCACTGAAAAAACATTGTTAAAGGAACGTTATGGTTAAGTTGGACTAATAAAAACCTATGAAATTCAAGGAAAAACTTTTTAAGCGGACGTTATGGTTCCAAATAAAACTAAAAAAAAATGAAATTCGCCAGTTATGGTAAGCTAAGCAACCATAACTCGCGCCACCACCGTGCACTGCTAGGACTATCACCCAGGACATCAAAGATGACATCACAAATGTCATTGATGACATCACACGTGAAATACATTTTGATGAAAAGTCTCTACAAGGAGTTGTGTTTATATTGTTAATAACAAGATGTCAGGAGTGATCGGGAGACCTATCATGAACTACTTAAAATAATGTTCTCATATAATATCATTGTATTGGAGTGTTGTTGTTAATACAGAAACCTAATCATATATGAACATAGGCAATGACTGCAGCATGCACCATAGAAGTACACTATTTATAATATTGTAATTTTGGATAGTACAATAATGAATGCCCCCTTATCAGAGTTTTGAGTAATGTTAAACATGTACTAACTAGCTAACAATTCAAGACTTACAGCACTTGTGCTGGTACAAACAAAACATATGAAGCACCACAAAGCATACACATCAGAGGCACATTCAGAGAAACTAAAGTAAGGAAGAAAGAAACTGCATCAAGTTTATCTTCATGTATACAAATGAATTGTGTGTTTGAGGCCTGCTCATTTCCCCTTGTATGTGCACCATGAGCTGAGACCAAACCCTAACAAAAGTACTTAAAGAACATATGACAAGGTTACCATCTAGATATATAGCACCTTTTTACATTTTATTATTCTGACTGCCAGTGAACAAAACCACCTGGCCTATATATGTCAAGGAACAAAAACAAGTGGCCCAGATATGTGATGTCATCTGTGATGTCATCAATAACATTTGTGATGTCATGTTTGATGTCCTGGGTGTTAGTCTTAGCAGTGCACGGTGGTGGCGCGAGTTATGGTTGCTTAGCTTACCATAACTGGCGAATTTCAGGGGTTTTACGGTTTTACTTGGAACCATAACGTCCGCTTAACAAAGTTTTTTCAGTGATTATATATATATATATATATATATATATATATATATATATATATGTGAAGTTAAACAGCATCTTTAAGAAGAAAGTGGTTTATGCACCGGCTGCAGGTACATGGGCAACCTGCAAGTTTAATTCCTGAATGGGTCGAGGAGGCGTTACAGCCATCCAAGGTTGATAAAATAAGTTGCTTTATATTGTCTGATAACACTTGTTATGCACTGCCTGGAAGTAGTTCAGTTAAAATGTGCTCTGCAATTTGAGTCTATTTCTTCTGCACACTTCAAATATTTACTGAAGCACTGTAAAGAATGGCTAATATGCCTGTTAGGAAATATTTCATAATTGAATGTAATTTTCCCTCCATGTGTCAACCCCCAAACTTTTTGCTGCTGTTCTACACCCTGATCTAACCTTTGCCAGAGAAATGCAGCCCTCAGCCGCACTCCTCTGGGCTTTCGCTCACTTTTTATGGGGAAACTGACATGCCCTTAAAACAGTCAGTACTGGGAGACTTTGTTTCCCTTAGTCCTTTCCTCACGTTGCAGCTTTTGTGCCACATGTAACAAGAGTGCAATGTAACTTACTATACCGCACCCTTGGGTCTCTAGTCATTCCAAAGGTCCTAGAAACTCTCGCTGGACTTTTTATGAACTGTGCAGATGTGTCACAGACAGGACTGGTGGCAGCTATCGGTTTTCTTATGTTTTGAACCCTTTCTTGCCATGTTATCCACGCCTACCGTGTTTGGCACAAATAGGTGGCCTGGCTCCAAAATGGCCATGCCACGAGGTTCTTTGTCCTGTCCTTTGGCCATCTTGCCCCTTCACCTTCCCCAGGTCGAGCCAACGCAGGTCAGTCCTTATTTGGTCATGCTCTTTCCCGTGAAACCCAAAGCTTTCAACGGCTTCTGCATGCCTTGTGTGTGTGCCTCCAGGATGTGGGCTGGGATGTCTGTTCCCAATACACATCCTGGGTGCCAGAGAGTCTGGAGTGTCCTGAATGCCTGGGACCACCGTTGTCCGTGACTGGTTCACGTATGGAGTGAGTTTTTGTGAACAGATCTCCTCTCCGTTTTGGCGCGAAGGGAACTTTGGATAAGAGGAGGCCGAAAACACCACTGCCATGTCGATCTCCTGAGTTCACACGAATAAAGGATAAGGAGCCAAGTATCCTGCAACAAGAAGCTGAGTCGAGGAACCGCTGGTGACCCGCTGGAAGGTTTGGCACCCTTAGCTCGCTGTCGTCCTGCGAGACCCCTCTGCATCTGATCGTCCTAGAAGGTCTGCGAAGGCGCTTCGACCCATTGGAATAGTGGGACCAACTATTCCCGGCACCTTCATCAAACCCTGCAAGTAAGCCTCTTCGGAAGTGTCCCTCAGCCAACCAGTGGGCTGACCAGCTTACGCAGGACATTTGCTCTGTCATCGCCACGGTTTCAAGGAAGCCATCGAAACTTGGTATACTGCTTGCTCTGTGTCCCCGGCACCCTCACATCGAATTTCGTACACTTGGCATTCCCAGGTCTGAAGTGAGACGAGTGTGCCCGGACCGGAGTAAACGCGGTTACCGTGTTGCCCTGCTGTGGCAACGACCTGTGCAAGTTTGCTGCACTTGTGACCCTCTTGACCCTGAAGCCTGCTACCGCGGAAACTACACGGTGTCGAGACGTCCTGATTGTCGCATTCGAACCTGCCAGCGAAGTGGACTGAACTGGCGAAGTCTGGGTCTGCCTGCACCGGGGACCAGTGAGTAGTCCATACCCCAACCGGTGGCCCCTAGCGCAGGAGCCCATTTCTTTTCCGCTGTTGCGAAATAGCGACTCTATCCCGCACTCTCTACCTGCCTCTGCCCGCAAGTGGAGGTCATGCTTGAATAGTGGGCACATGTTCTTCATCTACCTTATCCGCCTTCCTGAGCTGCTAGTGACCCTTGAAGAGACCCTATTTTGTCCAGTGGCACAAGCGTGTGCATGTACTATTGAGCATAAGGCTCCTCTCTTCGTAGGGCCTCTTAGTTAGGTGTATTCTTGATGTGGAACTGGGTCTAAAGATGACTTGCACTGCCTGTTTTCCTCCCCATCTAGGCCCCATCTAGGTGGTCTACATATTTCGTGCTTCTTAATCCGTTAGACCCCTCTGGTCTTGTATATATATCGTGTTGATTGTGATGTGTTGGTTTACTTCAGTATTATTGTGATTCTTTGCTATGGTCTATATTACAAAGGCCTTGTAATAAATGTGTCTATATTTTTAATATAACACCTGTCTGGAGTAATTTGTAAGTGTCCTTGCTTTGTGTGCTCATTGAGGTCTTTCAGTCACCCTCACCCCTCTTGAGACTTTGGGCCTCATTACACGGACGGCGGTGGACCAAGGTGCTATTAGCACCTTGGTCCATGCCGGTACAATACCGGCACCGCCTTGGTGAAAAGGGGAATTACCGCCCTATTCCAAGGTTGGTGGGGCGGTAATTCCCCCTTCCCCCATTGCCCTTCCCCATTCCCATTTTTGCTCCATAGGGCATAATGGGAATGGGGAAGGTTCCAATTACGGCACCGCAAATTGCGGTACCGTAATTAGCTCCCTGGTCCCTTTGCGGGTTGGTTTTTAACGCCTGCAAAAAGCAGGCGTTAAATTCTACAACCCACAAAGGGACCTCGTAGTAAGGCGCTAAGGGTTAATGGTCACCGTTACCATTAACGGTGACCGTTAACCCTTACCGCCATCCGTGTAATGAGGCCCTTAGTCTTGACCGCCTGCCATAGCTACCCTGATTGGTCTGGCTTGTCCAGATGTTACCCTGTTCCAAGAAACTAGATTGGCCTTCTGAACCTCTGCCCCTCCAGGTCAGAGTTCAGAAATCCCTCTTAACAATGCCCTCCAGCCGCAGACAAGTATTGACAAAGCCAACAGTTCTGACTTTTGTGTTGGCATTGGATAGGCATTTAGCAGGCACTGTCATTTATTTATTTTTGCATTTATAAGTAGCGCACTAAGCCCTTAAGCCTCTACGCCCAGTTCCATAGCTGAGATAGCAATGTGTGATGGCACATTCAGGTGAAGACAGTTTAGGTAATAAAGTCCTTACATGAAAAGCAATGTTTATAGATCCTTTCTAAAGGTCCAGTCTGAGGGTTCACTTCTGATTGACAGAGGGAAGTTATTCCATAGTTTGTCGGCAGTGACTGGGAAGCTGGTACCACCATCTCTCAATTGTTTGAAGGTGGGCACTTTGATGAGGTGAGCGCTACATGAGCGTGTAAAATGAGAAGGGTGGTATCTTTCGAAGCGCTGAGAGAGGTAGGACAGTGCAGTGTTAGTGAGCAAAGCGGTGAATGAGGGACAGTGTTGTGAATTTGAACACTTTGTGTATTGGTAACCAGGGAACCTTTCTTCTGGCATCAGAGATATGCTTGTATTTGTACATCCCTAAGGTGGCTCATAAGGCGTTGTTTTGGATGGTTTGGAGCTTGCATAGATTGTGTTTGGATGTGCCTGCCTGCAGAGCATTAAAATAGTCAAGTTTAGCTCCGATAATTGCTCTAGCTATGGTGAGGCCATTGTCAGTGGGGAGGAAAGGTCTGCTGGCATGTGTACGTTTGGTAGTGTAGGCGGCCCATGGGTTTGGCAGAGGTTGACTGGGAATTGGGGTGCCATCGATGGTGAAGGCATTGTATGGAAGGTCAAGTTTGCAAAATGAGGCATGTGTGCCGATAAGGACGATTTCTGTTTTGTCGTTGTTGGGAGAAAGGAGGTGTGATGCCATCCAATCTTGAATGATTTCACAGGTAGAGTTGATGTTGCTGCATCTTGTTGGTAGTTGCCTGAGACTGGGAGGAGGATTTGGATGTCATTGGCATAGTTAATGCATGAGATGCCCAGGGTGTCGAGGTGGTCAAGGAGGGGTTTGTATATATGTTGTAGAGGGTAGGCGACATACAGGATCCTTACGGAATGATACAGGTTACAAGGGTAGAGGGGGCAGTGTGGTCACAATGAAAACACGGGTGGATCTTCTGGATAAGAAGGAGGCAACCCAGTTAGTGGCAGCTGGGGAGAGGTTGGCAGTTGTGGTAATGTGTTTGGCAAAGGGTTTGGTGGTAAGTGAGGTCAAAGTCTGCTGAAAGGTCAAGCACGATTAGGAAGGAGAGTTCACCAGTCTCTAATATCCTCTAGGTGGTCTTTCAGATGGAGCAGGGCGATTTCAGTTCTGTGTCTTCGCCTGATGCCTGATTGTTGGAGACCAATGATGTGGCTTTCTTCTAAGTAGCATTGGAGCTGGAGGTAAGCGGCTCAGTCTAGGATTTTTAGGATGAAAGGGACAGTGATGATGGGGTGGTAGTTGGTTAGGATGGTGGGGGTCCAAAGATGGTTTCTTGAGTATAGGGAGAATCCAGGCTTCCTTAAGGCTAGTTAGGACTTGAATAGTGGTGAATGAGGTATTGATGATGGCAGTGATGATGGGGGAAAGTGCTTCAGCGCAGTCCTTGATGATTGGGGCTGGGCAGGCATCTCCTTCGCAATGCAAGGGTTTTAGACTGTGTATTATGTTGGTTACTTCCTGCTCTGTTTGAAGGTGGAAGTTGAATGGGGCAAGGGGTTGGCAGAGGACTCTGGTGGGGGCAGGTAGTTTGTTGAAGTTTCGAGCGAATGGCTTCTTGTACTTTGGAACACCAGGTGTCATATTCTGAGAAATCAGTGAGTAGTGCAGAGGGGTTTCAAGTTCTTGAAGGAAGGAGAAGAGTTCATGAGTATTAGATTTCACATTGGCAATTCTTGAGTTGTATGTGGTGGATTTGGCTGTGTATGGCTTTTCTATAATCTTTGGCCAGGGAAGAGAGATATTTGTTGGTATCTGATGGGATTTTTCTCCAAGTATCTTTGGCTGGACTTTTCTTGGTGCAAATGGCGAGGAGGTCGGGGGTGACCCATGCATTTTTATGGGTCGAGGATTTGGCGTACTTTAAGGTTGTTTGTTGCTTGTATGATTAATTTGGCGTAAGTGTCCGCAAGGGTCTCTGGATTAGGTCGTAGATTTGAGGTGTTCATGAGATCTGAGAGCAGTGGTAGGAGGCGGTCTTTGGTGATATCTTTGGTGCAGTGGGACATGGATTCCAGTAGGCATGTGTGAGGGCTGGATGTGTGTTTGCTGGTGGGGATGGAGAATGTGATCAGATGGAGATCTGACATGGGGCAGGGAATGATGGAAAGGCTAGAGGTGTGGCAGCTTAGGTTGGATAGCCAGTCTCAGGTGCGTCCTAGGATATGAGTAGGTGCAGGTACTCTGTGTGTGAAACCTTGGCTGTGGCTTGGACTGTTGCATTTTTGTCATTTAAACCTAGATTGAGGTCACCTAGGACTAGGAGTGTAGATTTGGGTTTGAGATTGGAGGTGATGATTTGTAGGTGGTCTTCCTCAAGCAATAGGGGGACGTCGTGGTCGGTAGGCGAGATACAATGTGACAGTGTCAGTGGGAGATAAAGAGATTTTAGAGGCGAGGAGCTCACAGGTAGTAAGCATGTATTGGTTGCTCTGATGGCAATGGTGTTTTTCTGTATTATGGCTACTCCACCTCCTTTGTTGCGATTCTGTCGTTGCATAGGATGGAATACCCTGGTGGGATAGTGCTTGTCAGGGCAGGACCGGCTGCTGGGTTAAGCCAGGTATCTGTGATAGCCAGTGAAGATTGTTGGTAGTGATTAGGTCAAGGATGTCAGGTGCATGTGCTGGGAAGGATCTTTTACTGATAAGGGCGCATTTAAGTAGTGGTCTTGTTGCAGGGTGTTACGTTTTGTAGAGGTTTGTAGCTGCGGGGGAATGAGAAGATTCCTGGAGTGAGGTGTAATGTTGCGAGGGCAGATAGGTTCTTGGGAGGTGGTTGTAGTGGTGTAGTTCCACGTTCGGAGGTCTGACCTGGCGGGCTGTGCGGCACCCACGAGCCAAACTCATGATTGCACCAGCACTGTTATTAACGGTGCCGGTGTAACCATGCTCCCCACCCCCATTCTGCCCTCTGGGGCAGAATGGGGATTGGGAGCACAGCCATACCGCCACCCGCGAATGGGCAATTACTGGCCCATTCAACTCGTAATGGGCCGGTTATGGCCCATTTGCGGGTGGCGGTGCCTGTAGCGAGTTTGGCAGTAATGAGGCCCAATGTATCGGTTCAAGGTCAAGCCGTCCTAACAGCTTAGGATGCGATTCTAGTGGAGGCTGCGGCTCCCTGCCTCTAAGCCTCTGTTATTGAATATGGGCTTTCTGTTTTCATACCTCAGGAATGATAGTTGGATCCCCTGCTTTCTATCGTACTTGGCAGGAGACTTTCCCTTTTGGGATATTTATTTGTACCTGTGGTTTGCTTCTTTTTGACGATCTTTCCTTTCAGGTCTGAATTTATTTTGGCCTGTTCTTTCTTTTTGTTCTCTCTCTTTCCTTTTTTCCTTGCCTCCTGACTGGTCTTCAACCTTGAACACCATATTTAGCTCTTCTTCTGTGTCCTTTGCCTTCCCTTCTTTACTTCTTTGATAATACCTCTTGACCTCAGGAGGAGTGTTGGTGAATCCGCTTGAAGAGTCTCCAGATCTTTGCGATCTCTTTCTGTCATCCATGTTTCTTTGGTCAGCATCATTTCTTTGCCTCTTTCACTTGTAGATGTTGACGCTTCTGTATCTTCCAATGAGTATGTTGAAAGCTTTGTTAAATCTATCTCCTCCATTGAGCATTCTCCTATCCATGTTTAACCAGCTTTTGTGAGGGTGTTTTACCATCAATCCCCCCCCCTCGTGTATGGTATTAGTTGGTGTATCTTTTCTCATGTTTTTAACACATTTCTTCCCTTCTTTGGGAGGAAATGCGATGTTCTGAAAAAAAAACTTGCTGCATTTTACTTTGATTATTTTATTTTTCAGTTTTCTTTCCTGGGCTAGAGGCATTGTCCCCTTCCTCTTTTTTCTTTTGGCTCTTATTTTCTCTGAAATACTGGGTAGGGGTTATGAGAGTTCCCTTCCTGTGGTAAGTTTTGGGCAGCGATAAGGCAATTTTTTCCACTCTCTCTTTGTTTTTCGTGTTTTTAAGGGTTTCCTTCATTTCCCCAACCGCTACGCTAGTCATATTTTCAGTGAGGATTTCCCTTTATAGATCTTCATTTTCCTTTACGGTTTGTCTCCTTAGCGGTTCCTTTCTGTTTCTGGTATCCCATCTCCTTCCACGGTCCCAATATCAATTGGGGCCTAATTTGATGTTGTTTTCCTTTGTTTTTTCTCCTGGGAGTAGGCCTCTCTTTCTTTCAGTATTTCCTGCATTGTGTTCCGCAACATGTTTTTTTCCTCTCTCTCTCTACAGCAAGGGTTTCTTGCATTTTTCTTTCTATATCTGCTGCACTTGCTGCTTCCTGGTCTACTTGTGATTGCAGCTCAGTAATGAATTGCTCCACAAACACTATTTTTCTATGAATCATTGCTGTTAGTGTTGCTTGGTCCTTGTAGTTTTCATTCATTACTTTGTACATTTTTAAGAATGGGGCCAGTGATATGTTAATTGCCACCATTATGTTTATTTTTATTTATTTATTTTATATTAGGTTTATATGGCGCTTTAATCCAAAGCGCTTTACAATATAACATCAGGATACAAGAATAACGAATGAAGCATAATAGCAATCATGAGACAAACCAGCGAGACAATATGGGGTCGAGTTCCTTGGATTGCGACAGGGATTCCTATTCCGTGGGGAGAAGACCGAGTCATCAAGTGAGATGGAAGCTAAAGCAGATCCCCTTGGATCTTTACATGAGACAACAAGAAAAACAGGAAGAGATTAGAGGGTCTGAAAGTATCCAACAGAAAAAATATTGCTTGGGAGTCTCTCATTTGTATGAGTTATTTCATAGTGACAAGTAAAATAGCCCATTTAAGCCAATGAGGCGCACACAACATTGGCCACCTAGGGGCCCTCCCTGGAAGTTCACCTCCTGATCAGAGCCACACAGCAAGGCATCATGGGTATTTTCAACTATTTTGCGCTCACAAGAAGCATTGCTGTGTGGCCCTGATCTGGAGGTGAAGTTTCAGTGATGGCTACTATTTTTATTTTTTATTATTCTTGATGTAAAGAATAAGATGTAAGATGTAAACTGTCGAAAAATGTTACCACTGCAATGATCCCTTTTGTCGTTTTGCCACACATCAAGTGATCCCACCAATGTTGTTCTTCTAAAATCAATGCATTTTTAAACAAATGACCCATGTGGGTTTCTCTGTTTTGTGTTGTTCCTTTGCACATTAAAAGTAAGTGTTTAAGGTTTCCACATTTTCCTCAAACTTTTCCTCAAGACATTTAAACGGATTCTGAGGAAAGTTGTTTGTGTCCCTTTATACGGTAATTTTCGCAAGTATTCAATTGTCTCATTGACTTTCTGTGAGTTTGGTGGAAGATGTTGAGTGAGTTTGTTTTTCGCTTGCGTTTTCTAGGGTTTGAATCCAATCCCAGATTTTTAGTCTCAATTTGGTTTTGTTTGGGTTTTCTTCTAGTTCACTTTGCGAACTGCCTATTTCTGTAAGTAGGTTGTTGTTTTTCTTTGCCCATGCTGTTTCTTTTATTTTCCATTTCCTCTCTGATTGATTTGAAAGATTTGAAGTTAGAAATTTTGATTTTCCGGTACAGCATCAAGCCATTTAATATGACTGCCACTTTCAGGGAAAACAGCGTAAGTTCTCCTCTTATTGATGCAATTGGTGTTGATTGCGGTAAGTTTAATGTCCTTTTCCAAAGGAAACCATCCAATCTTGACCAGATAGTTGGTATCTCGGGCATAGCTTCTGTGCCATATAGCAAGGCCGGAATTGCTTTCGACTTATAAAAGTTGATTGTCGCTTGCATCGAAAACCTACCATATTTTCTGGCCACTTTCTTTGTTTGCGCCGTCACCAGTTTTGTTATTCACCCAAAGTGTTTCCTCCATTTGGGTTTCTTGTCTACTGCAGTTAATAGTCACTCCTAGGTATGTAAACGAAGGGACTTTTTCCACCTATTGACCTGCAATTGACCATCTTGTGCTTTCCTTTTGTTTGTGATGTTTTTCGAAAATGTTTTGGATATTGATTTCTAAATCGTTTTCCTTTATGTATTCGTGTAGCCCATTTAATCTACGTTGGAGACCTATTGCCGTGTGGTTGAGCAATATTATATCGTCTGCATACAATAAGCGACTGATTTTGTCGTTTCCTAGTTTTGGAGGGAAGATCCTTAACTTGGTCTCATGGTGCCCAATGTCACCCGTATAGGCGTTGTACAATGCAGGTGCTAAGGGGCAACCCTGCTTGACTCCTCTTGCAGTTTTGATTTTCTTTTGATAGCTGGCCCATGCCACTGAGCCTTACTCACATAGTGGTCACTGAGTAGAGACTTTTGATTGGGGCCAAGATTGTGTTTGGACAGTTCCATGTTGTTAGTTTGTACCAGAGTACCAGAGTTTACTCTGTCAAATGCTTGGCTTAAATCCACAAACCCCAGGAATATTCTCGGTCCCCCGTCCAGGATTTTAGCCTTCATGGCTCTCAGTGCAAAGATGTTTGCCAGTGTCCCAGAGTTTAGCTTTCATGGCTCTCAGTGCAAAGATGTTTGCAGTGTCCCAGAGTTTTTGATGAAACCTGACTGGAAAGGGTCTCGACATTCCGAGGATGTTGCCCAGAGACAAAAATTATCCAACAAGAATGATCCGAATAGCTTGCTCAGCACATATAGGAGTGCTATTAGGCAGCAGTTCTCAGGACCCGTGTTTTCATTTTTGTTGTAGATAGGGACTACATTGTCTGATGTCCAAGAAGGCGGTAGGCTTCTCGATCTGATACATGTATCGAAGATGTCCATTATTAATGGGACCCAGATCTCTCTATTCCTTTTCAGGTCTTGGTTTGTAATCCCGTCCGAACCCAGGGCATGTGAAGATTTTAGTTTTTTAATTTTGTCTTCGATGGAATCTCGATCGTAGTCCAGTTGCCATGTTGTAATAGTCTGTGGCTTTTTGTACTGGATGTCTGTTTCTGGTTTACCGAAGAGTTTTGAAAAGTGTTCGATCCATTTTTGCTCTCCTACATTGTTCATCAACGTGCCTTGTGTGAATAGGTTTGTCGAATTGATCAGAGACCAGAAGTCTTTCGTTCTTTTCCCACTGAGACATCTTAACATGGCTTCCGAGTCCTCTTGGTACAGCAGATGTCTGTGATGTTTCAGCCAAGATGTATAGATTTGTTTTGCCAAATTTGCTGCTATTATGTTTTTTTTTTGGTCGGTCCTTTCTTGGCCATTCTGATTGCGTGTCTCATGGCCTTTCTTTTTTCCATCAACTGCTCATTCCTGTAGTGTAGACAGGTTGTAATTTGCGCGGTATTCTTCTTACTTGGGTGCAAGTATCGATGTAGTAGTGGTCTGTAGTACAGTTTTCCCAGGGCCAAATTTGATGTTAGCTTCCCTTTGGCTCTATGATAGTTGGCAGCGACGTTTTCTATTGATGTGCTTGACAGTTTTAAGCTCTTGCGCTGTTGGGCCGGTTCTATTTGGTGATTCAAGAAGTGGGGTACGGTAGTTGGTGGTATCTTCCAACCCGTTTGTAGTATGTTATGATTGCTTTTCAAGGTTCTGCTTACCTCTAAACTTGTGGTTAGCGCTAGTATAAATCTTGACACATAGATATGATCTTTGTTGGCTCTCAAACCGTCCTGTTCCCAGGTCGAGATCTCCTGGCTACTATATGCTGCCGTTTTGTGTATGCGGCTGATTGGCTGACATAGCATTTTCTACTCTCATAGTAAAGGTGAAGGGGGTTTTATTCTTGCCTTATTTTAAACCCACCATCGTAGTGATGCTGTTTGGTATTTTTAAACGTGTCACAGCTTAACATTGGCTTGCGTCGCGTCTGATTAAAATATAACCTCTTCTATCGCCATTGCTACCAAGCTGACCATGTTCTGTGACAATATGGGTGATTTTGTGGAGTATACCGCCACTTGCATTGTGTAAATCTCATTCAAAATGTGTGTGGTTTATTGCGTACCAATTTCTAAAGTTGACAAATAGACTCTAGGGGGTCATTGTTGGATTGTTGGTGACAGTAGAATCATCCTGCTCAGTGTACAAATTTACTATATATGGTATGCAATAGAAAATACTGCATGCATTAAAAACTGCCTGTTTATGTTTTCAGATATTACCTAAAAATTCCACAAGGTTTTACCTACACGCAAACGGTAGAGGTAATGGGATTTCCCCCAACCTACTTAAAACACTTTTTCTGTCTCCTAAGTGATGTATTGAGCATCCCTGTCACTTACACTCTTAAAGCAGGCCAGGGTGTCACAAAGCATGCACCTGCTCCATGTGCACCAGTGTCCATAATTGTTCTTTATTCTATTTAATGTCTACATTCAATCGCATGGCTTCCAGTGCTATACATATGCTGACGATCCGCAGATTGTGGTACGTCTTGATCTTGCTCATTCTACGGCTGCAGCCAGTCTTCACTTTTGTCTTAAGTCCGTTGGCAACTGGATGAGCTCAAGACCTAATGGCGACAAGACCAAGATTCTTGTGGTCGGCCCTTCCTTTGCCTCTTCTCTCTGGACCCCATCTTTCTAGCCTTCTTGTCTGGGTTCTGTAGAGTAACTCTTCAACACACACACCAGAAAAAATACAACCCACTTGGGAAAAAGGCCCAGCACACCTTTTGCAAGGAGAACACGGTTTAGTCTCACAAAAATACAAGTACATTCCAGCCAGAAACTTGAGTTTATTCATACAACCTTGATTGGTAAACTCTGGATATCTCTTGCATGAGCTTCATTTGCTCTATTAAAACACCTCTCAACTCGGTGCTCTCTTTATAGTTATGCTGCTTACAGCTTGCTTTGTGTCTCACGCACTCTTGTCTTCACTTCGGGCTCTTTAACAGTTTTCTATGTATCGTTGGCTACTTGGCATGCAACCTGATCTCCTTTTAGATTCCTCCACTCCTGGGTTCTTTCTTCTATACTCCTTCTTCTAGCATCTGGTTCTCTTGATAGTCTTATTTCATACTCCTTAGAAACTGTACCTGGGCTTTGCTTAAACCAGCGTGGCTTTTTGCTCACAGGACCTTTGCCTTCTTCCCAGTGTAATTGTCTCCAATCCCTCTTCAGTCTTCTCACAGGGTTATTTGTTACTTGCTTGATGAGCTGTTCAAATTGGCAATCGGATAACATTTCTCATATCTCGTTTTCATGACTGGAATGAGTTGTACTCTTCATGTCTTATCGTTAATACTGGGACTAGTTGCACTTTTCATATACTTTTGTATTTCTTGTAACTCATCTTTATGAAAGGGACGAGTTCTAGTCTTTATATACTCTTGCCCCGGCGGCCTCTTACTTTTGTCATTGTCCCTCGTAACTTCATCTGCATAGAGGAACACTGCAGGCCACGGCACGCACGCAGGTGTTCTTCTCCATTGTCGGTTCTCTGGTTCTGGCTTCCACTCGGTCTGCAGTCGTCTACAGATATGGGTGACAGAGAGCTTTGCATGCTCCCAGCTGTGATGGTCTCAGAATCATTCAGCGGGTGTCTTACCCACCACGAGGCGATCATGGTCACACCACCACCAGTTCCTGGATACTTCTTTCTTCTCTGACAGCAGTAGCAATGCGCTGCCCTTCTCGCCAGTGGTGATTGTTGATGCAAGTAAGTAAGACTTCAACAAACAATGGGACATTCTGAAATCCTAATTTTTGGTGATTGTTGATCATACAACAATGATATCAAACAAATGTATTTTCTGGAATCCTCATTGCTGGTGATACAGATATATCATCATGAAAGAAAGGAGCCTCCCCAAACCTCATTGTTGGTGATTGTGAATGATGCAGCGATGGGTAAAGAGAACAGGTTTGTTTCTTTTTCACAAGAAATGCCCCTAAGGTGTTCTGGCCGTCATTTTATTATGGAGGGATTACATTTTTATGTTTAACTTCAGTTTTAAAATATTTTGCTCCTAGGATGTATTTAGGAGGGGATGAGACAACCTTAAGGGTGCTGTTGCAGTGGTGAGTGGGATGGCTCATTCCAATGGCGCATGGCTGCATTATTCATGGGAATGCTTTTGGGAGAACATTGGAACTACTGGAATATTAAAAAAACACTAATAAACCTGGATTAATTGATATGATTGTGGAGTGGCAGATTAGATCTATCGTTTGAAGAGAGGCCTTCTGTTGTTGCCAAATTTGCACCACCTGGAGCTGGAGCGTTCATGTTTTTCCTTGTTTTGTTGCAGATCACGCTGGTTTCTGTCCAGTGTCTCGATTCCATATCTTGATTCTTTGTACTCCGAATAATACCGTAGTTAACTGCAGCCATGACTTGGACTGCCCCCCCGATGAGAAGTGCTGCACCTCTGTCTGCAAAACGGACTGTGTGAAACCGTTGCAAGGTACAGTACCCGTGTAGGGGATGACCTTCAAACACTGTAATCAAATGGTACATGTTAAGAGGTATTTAAATATGATTGTAACATGAACAATTGCATTATATTTACATGAATTATTCTTATCATAATAGTGCTCTATGGTACTTGTTACTGTATCTTATTGTGTTGCTTTTATCACGTTTGTTGAAATAAAGCTGAGACTGAATGAATGGACTTATGAATCATTTGAGCAGATGCACAGGGTCTCCACGGGATCCAGTTCAGACTACATGCTTGTAGATCTCTGAAATACTGTGGGTAATCCACCAGATAACTTTAAATGCCTCTTGGAACTGGCTGCTGGTTTATATTGGGTTTAAGTTAAGTAATTTTAACTATTATCATTTTCTATTCATCCAATTGATGAAATCGGAGTAATCTACATGCTGCTACTGGATCCAATAGAAATGTAAATGGTACTTGGCCAACTGAATTTTCACAAGACAAAATAGACCGAAATAACACTGATCTGCCTCCTCCTTTCAGTGGGTGCATCTGGGCTACTGTTGAAGCTCTTTCATAGACAGGAGCAAAACAACAAAACCTAATATAGACGCAAAAACACATTGGTGTCAACATGAGTTGGTTTTGAACAAAATCCCAGAGACATGTTCTCGTAAAGTGCAACAGGGCCAAATGGCGATTTTATCTTGTGGCTTAAAAGTGTAGACAAATAACATTAATTTCAAAAACCTATACAAGAGGAAAAGAAAAGTTAAGAAACACTTCTTGCTGCCACACATTGCGCCCCATTTAACAGGACTTCATCAGGAAAGATCAGTCAATAGTACATAGACTTTTTTACTCTTAAATAATAATTTCCTTTTCCTGCAAAGCGTGGACCTGTCATGTGATCCGAATCCTAAATCATTAACAGAGTAGGTCTCTAGGAGATGCAGCATCTTAACATGGTTTGAGCAAATACTGTTCAATGAAACGAAGCACAATTAAGATAATACAAAATATAGCTCCCAGGTTTACACTATAAAGGGAGTGGAAACAGTTAATTCTCTGCACCAAAACAAACTCAAGCAAGTGCATGAAAATCTAAAAATTCTTAATATACACCATAACTAGCTTGCCACATTTGTAGGCATGCACCTAAAAAGAGAAGGAGGGAGGGAGAGCAAAGCAGCAAATTCATTATAGCCAGAATTCATCCTAAGTGGGCATAGAATAAATCAGAATAAAAATCTGAAATAAGACAAACCTAAATTAAATAGACAAATACTTTTACATATATGAACCGTTTCTTACCTATGACAAGCAGAGCTTAAAGGATAGTTCCGGGACTTCTTTTTTATTGTCCCTACGGGTCGGCCATGTGTTTGTAAGCATAAATCGGTAGATCGTAGGAAACTTTCCTATGGACCTTACCCGACTTTTCGCCCATTATCGCACTCGAAATCAGCCTCCATTTTGTGATAATCCTATCATTCCGCCGCATCGCCCTGGCTCACCTGCCTTTGCGGCACTAAATCAAATCCCCCGCCCCTGAGCCTGACATCAGCAGACGCGTACTGCCCATTTCAAGCACGTCTCGTGTCAACAATCGCTGCGCCTCAGCTATTGACGTGTTGCCATGGAAATGGCAGGACGCCTCTTTCCCCAATAAGTATAAACAGACCGTTTCACAACATACAGCAGCAGATTTTCGATTCCATTCCTCTCTGTGCGTTACTTTGAGTATTCTGTGACTCGTTTCTGTGCTCTGGTCAGCTACCTTCGTTGATTGTAGCCCGTGTGAACAGATACCAGTACCACCGCTATAAATTATCTTACTTTCTTTACCACACAATGGCTACAATAATGCCGTATATGTACGAGCCCGAGTACACCGAGGAAGAACTACTGGAAAGGCAAGCACGCGAAAACGATGGGGATTCGGACGGCAGTTGGGAGCACCAGTCAACGGATGAAGAGCCTAGACCATGTCGCATGGACGGCGTCTCCACCTGGTGCACGTGCAATCGGTGCGAGCTAATGCCAACTGAGGAGGAGAACTGCTGCTGCCGTGAAAATTCCGGGTGCTTGGCCTACATTTCGGAAAGCGAGCAAAGTCTGCAGGAAGGCGAGCAAAGTCCGCAATGCATCACCGAGCTGCCAGAGTTCAGGGAAGCCTGCCTCTCACGGACAGTGTTGAGGATGATGATGGTGCTTATGCACGAACTTCGTGGCACTGTTCGTCCGCGTAATCCGAGTAACGAGTAAGTATACTCTGTTTGTGATGTCAGTGATGCCACCACTATTTCATGGTCGTCTCCCACATATAAAATTATATTTACATATCATTTGAACGCATGTAAATTGGTTCCATATAGTGCATTTTCTAGATATAATTTTTTTCTAAGAAAAATGACATGTGTTACCTGAATCGACATTGATAAGAAAGTTTGGTCAGTTTAATACAGTTTGCATCTTTTTTTTTCACAGGTGGTACAGGCTGGTGGCCTATCGTTGCTTCACTTGGTGGCTTCACGGGAGGCTCGGACACCGCGTTCGGAGAGTAATACCTGCCTGTGCGGTACTTGCCATTAGACAACATTTCCCCAGTGACAGTGGACAATACCGCGGATTTTCCCTCGATGTGCTGCAACCTCAACTTTACAATGTGTAATGTTTATTATTTATGTTTAACTAAAATCTAAAATAAAGCCCAACATATATTTTAACAATGGTTGTTTTGATTTTTTAAATGAATCTAGTGTATATTCTCCTGGGAGGGTGAGGTATTTATAAACTCACCCCCCTGCCTTCCATGTAGTAGATCCTGCAGCCATCCTCTTACATTCAGTTAGATGGCCTCTCCTTGGTGAGGCCCTGCGGCAAACGGGTCTTGTCTGCACGACCACCGCCCCGATCCACCCCCCCCCGCCCTATCAAAGGCAGTTCGCACCAGGGTACTTGCGCTGCTGGCAAGTGGAGCTGTCAGGGAGCGATAAAGGCCAAGAGGTGCCAAAGACCATGTACACTTCAAAGTGGTCTATAGAGCATGGGTTGTTGTTCCCATGTCTACCTCCAGACCCCGTGTCTCCTGCCAAGCATCCCCCCTCACGCTGGACGCCCCCCTGCAATCCACATAAGTGTGTCTCCATTCACGAGTCTTCCTGTGTCTTGTCTGCACGACCACCGCTCCGATCCACCCCCCCCCCGCCCTATCAAAGGCAGTTCGCACCAGGGTACTTGCGCTGCTGGCAAGTGGAGCTGTCAGGGAGCGATAAAGGCCAAGAGGTGCCAAAGACCATGTACACTTCAAAGTGGTCTATAGAGCATGGGTTGTTGTTCCCATGTCTACCTCCAGACCCCGTGTCTCCTGCCAAGCATCCCCCCTCACGCTGGACGCCCCCCTGCAATCCACATAAGTGTGTCTCCATTCACGAGTCTTCCTGTGTCTTGTCTGCACGACCACCGCCCCGATCCACCCCCCCCCGCCCTATCAAAGGCAGTTCGCACCAGGGTACTTGCGCTGCTGGCAAGTGGAGCTGTCAGGGAGCGATAAAGGCCAAGAGGTGCCAAAGACCATGTACACTTCAAAGTGGTCTATAGAGCATGGGTTGTTGTTCCCATGTCTACCTCCAGACCCCGTGTCTCCTGCCAAGCATCCCCCCTCACGCTGGACGCCCCCCTGCAATCCGCATAATGCCACGACATATACACGTCATTCATTCACAAACACACCCCTGTTTCGAATTCTTTATAACCCACTTCATATTTCTAATGAGAACTTCTTTGCGCTTTGCTAGTCAACCTGTGAAGGTGCTGGTTATCTGCTCTTCGTCTCTGTGAACTTCCGTGACCACTTTGAGCAAACTCGTCAGTTTGCAACCTGTGAACTGCTCCCTGTTCTACGACAAGAAACTACTCTGATCCCTGCATCTAACTGTTTGTTCGTCAAGGTAAGTCCATGTACCATAATCATTTTGCGTCCAATTTTTTAATTTATATCTATTTGCTAGTAGTCATCAAATTGCATCCATGTTTTCTTTTCGTTCACGACAGTACATGCAAGGAACTAGTCACATGTTCTGAGTTTAGTCAAATTACTTTTTCTATTTTTTGAAAGTTATTGAAATACTTATCCGCATGTGAATAACGTGTATAGTTCCAAGAACCAAAACGGACCTTGCATTGAACCTTTTATGTGTCATTTAATGTTTTAACACATTGGTATTCATAGAGAATTGTTGATCTTTACTTTTCAGAACTTTCCATAATGCCTGCCTGTTCCATTGGCGGTTGCCCTTCGAAGACCCATAACAAATCTGAAGGTACTATAATGCATGTTTTCCCTAAAACAATAGATCAGATAAGAGAATGGGTCCGATATTGCGGATATCCAGCCTCTGAGCTAGAAAGTAGAGTCCTAGAAGTCTTTGCGGACAAGAGGGGTGATCGATACCGCATCTGCAGCAGGCACTTTAGCCCAGACATGTACTCCGCATCATTGCTAATAAAGAAGAAAACACCGCGAGCGAGGCGAAAATTGCTCTCAACCGCTATTCCCACTCTATTCGTCCACATCCCTCCACTGGTGAGTCAAGTTTACGTATTTGTCTCTCGGCCTTGCGGTAGTGTGTAGCATTAGCTAACAATAATTTCCCCATTTATGTATCCACTCAATATGAAGGCGGAAGATTCTCCATCCGTGTCGTTATTGCAGTCATCAGCCACTTCAAGCGCCTATCGGGTAATCTTACTTAGCTATTCTGACACTGACTTGTTTTAGGCATGTAAATCAATAGTTTTAATTGATCGTGTAATTATTTTACCTAATGGTACACCACAGTACTCGTCCTCTAGTCTTTGTTTTCAGTTATAATTATTGTTATCCAAAATAATGCAAGTACTGTCTTTCAGGGAGATGCTGAGGAGTCCAACGCATTGACGACAACCGTAGATGTCACTCAGATGCTCGAGGTACGTTTCCGGACAGTTCCATCGATGGAGATCATCAGATCTTGCATTCTTGTAGCGTGATTGTTACACACAATGTTTCTTTCGTTTTTAGCCATTGGTATGTCCTTCTGTCGTCGCCCTCCTATGTGTCTTCTTTTTTCAATATTGTGTTCATAACTAATGAAAGTCCTATGTTTCAGGGAGTCGATGGAGCATTAGTCCAAGAAGAAGGGGGAGCATGCAGTTACGGGTCGGCGCAACAGCTTGCAGAAGTGTGCACCGCAGTTACAGCGTCCCTTGATGTTCTTATGCATTTCGAGGTATGGATACTGACAGATCAATCATGCGAGATCAAATGACGTGATTACATCCGCTATACTTCCTTCTTTATTAACGCAAGTACTATGTTTCAGGGATCTGACGGAGCTTCTTCAACAAGAACATCACCCCTAGTAGTTGATGCAGATCTCTGGGTGGTGACACTTCCAACGATGGAGCAAATCGAATCATATTTAGATATCCATTATTTATTTTAGACAACTGATCATTTGTGCAGGTCTATTTAGATGAGCCGTTGACGCCTGCAGAAAGTTTATGTTCTTTTAAACAAAATAGAAAACCATACTAATGCAATTACTGTGTTTCAGGGAGTTACTGAAGCATCATCTTCAATAATATCATCAATGGAAGTCTATGCGGAGCCCGAGGTATGGATCTTGACAGTTCAATCTAACTAGATCAACAATGCGTGAACTATTGTCGTTTGAATGTTCTACACAATGCGTTCATTCGTGTTTTGCTATTGAGATGTACGTATGGGTATTGGTCCCCAAGTACATTTTGTGTTTTCAATATTATTATACATACTAATGAAAGTTCTATGTTTCAGGGAGTCGATGGAGCCTCAGTGAGTGATGGATGTGCTTATCATGAAAATATAGTCGTTGCAGCGCGAGAGGAAGTGGAGACATGCACACACGAGTCGGAGCAACAGCGTCCAGATGTTGAAGTTCGAGGCAAGAAAGTTTCAAAGAAAAGAAAGCAAAAGAAGGTTAGTGTCCTGTTCACTATATTATGTTGTCTTTCACTGTCAATAGTTCAATACTGTAAGTTGTGTTTAAACTGAACATCCCTTTTCTAATCTGTCCTCTAGTTGCGAGTGGGTGTAAGAACTAGATCTACACAGACAGTGAAGCGAACGAGAGATGTTGCTTGTCAAACCTTTTGGCAGGGACTTGAGACTGGAGATGCATCGTGCCAATGGGAAGAATATGAAGTGATTGACAAGGGAGCTATACCACCACCAGCCATTGATAGTGAATGTCCTCCTGGTAGTTCGGATGCAGTTGGAGATAAATTCACAGAATCCACACCCGCAAAAAATAAGAGCGCGCGAAAGTTGAAGACATTGTTTTTTTCTCCCATCTCCGGACAAGGAACAGATGTTGCAATGGAAGAGAATGAAGTGGACGACAATGAAACACCATCAATATCACTCAGCATAGCGGAAGACGATATCAGAGATTGTACCTTTCATGCGAGTGACATGTCCTCAACGTTACAGGCCGAACCAGCTGGGATGCAGAGTGGCAGTATAAGGAAAGAGGCCAAATTCATTGTATTCGATAGCTGTTTGATGGATATTATTATGATGATGAAATGTGGGCATTGGGTTGGTGGGGAAGTATGTGGGGAGCCATTGATTAATGTGACTCGTGCAATTCGAGGCACTAACCTTAAAATACATGCCACCTGTACACAATATCATCCGTTCGCATGGTCTGCACAACCCATGCTGGGGCAACTGCCAGCAGGCAATCTACTTTGTGCAGCGGCCGCACTTTTTAGTGGTTCAAGTTTTAAAAAGTTACAGTATTTCTTTCAGTTTGTGGGAATCCATTTCATTGCGAAAGTCAGTTCTACAAATACCAAACTGATTATCTATTTCCAGCCATCAGCGAAGCTTGGAGAATGGAAAAAATGTCAATGGAAAGTACATTCGCGGGCAAACGCTTCAGGCTAGCCGGTGATGGACAGTGCGACAGCCCAGGATTTTCAGCCAAGTACTGCACCTACCACTTTCAGGACATGGAAAGTAAGAAAATTGTGAGTTCGGTGGTCGTGCAGGTGTCACAAAGTACATCCTCAGTGGCCATGGAGAAAGTTGGCTTTGTAGCATCATTGCAAGAACTACAATCGCGGGGAATGGTGATCGACCTGATAGCCACGGACAGACACGTTTCAATTGCCAAGACAATGAGAGAAGAGTACAAAAATATAAATCACCAATTTGACGTATGGCATCTTGCAAAAACAATCAATAAAAAATTGTCGGCTGCAGGAAAAAAAAAAGATATGCAAGGTATTTCACAGTGGTCCAAGTCAATCAGCAACCATCTTTGGTGGAGCTCAAAAACATGTGAAGGGTCGTTGGAAATTCTACTGGAAAAATGGCGGTCAGTAATGTTGCACTGTAGCAACGTACATCGATGGTCGACAAATGAGCATTTCCACAAATGTGAACATGGCCATTTGTCCACAGAGGAGGCACGGAAGAAGAAGTGGTTGATTCCTTCATCACCCACTCACAAGGCCATTGAAAAGATTGTATTTGATAAAACTATAACAAGAGATTTGAGGGGACTCACGGAATTCTGCCACACAGGAGATTTGGAGGTGTTCCACAATATGTGCCTAAAGTACAGGCCCAAAAGATTGCATTTTGGCATGGAAGGCATGATAAATCGGACTCTTCTAGCGGTCTTGGCACATAACCATAATGTTGGCCGTCAACAAAGTAGGACGACCGGAACTTAAGGGACGCTTCGCTACAATAAGGCCTTCGCTAAAAGAAGTAAACAATGGGTGATCAAACCAGTGTTTGAGGATATGCAATATGAGTTTATTGAGAGACTTATCGTAGATGTCCTCGATAGGCACATACATGGAGTGGTGAACGAACCTATGCAGGGGACAACTGCATTGCCACCCAACATTGCCTCTGTTCCATGTCCACCGAAAGCAGAGCTCATTGAGAAATACACATCACGGTTTAAATGATTGTAATTTGATTGTCTGTTCTCTCGAGTCTCCTCATGTTGCAGGCCCATTGCAATTAAACCAAACAGTAATATAAATCATTTTTACAAAAATTATAGAATGTTTCCGTATTACAAACACATGGCCGACCCATAGGGACAATAAAAAAAAAGGCACGCAGACAAGATGCCCTTACACTGACTGCAGCTAACTAGAAATGTGTGCTCGCTCAAAGTGAAGGTCAGCTGCTTTGATGTTTTGCTCGGGTGGCGGAACGTCCCACGACCCAGTATAAGGTTCTATTGTGATTTGACCTTGACAGGCCGGGACCATCCTGAAAGACTATGAAAAGATAATGAATAAAATTTCAGAAACGAAACGATGAGCCACGTTCATTAGAAGAAGTAACGTCGGCAAAGGAGTGGTGTTTCGGGTCTGCCCTACACAGAGACACAATGGAAAATGCAAATATAATGTAAGTAACTTTTGATGAGTTTATACCGCAATTTCATTACTATACAGTGGCTTTAAAGACGGGTTCAGTTGTACTTGTTCGTTCTATGTGGCATATTGTTTTCTACCGCGCACTATCTTGAGGAGAAACATCTGCTTTTACTGAAGCACCTCAAAACCTTCCTCTTTGCTTCTGCTTTCTCTCTCCCTCTCCCCTGCTACAACTGGTCCACTGTCTGCGACCTCGGTCCTGGGCCCTTCCACTCTCCACCTGCACTGCCTCCCTGTCAACCCCTGCACTGGGGGACTGTCTCAGTATCCTACAGCCCCCCCTTCCCAGCACTTGTTCTGCACTTACCTTGCACTTGCCACCAGCTGGCCCTATTTATTTATTATTTTATGCTACTTACCTTGTACACCACCCCCCCCCCCTCCCTGCCTCGCCACGCCTTTAAACACTTGTGTACACCCAGTAGCGCTGTCCTCGCTATGATTTTAATAAGGATCTGATGGTGAGACTAATTTCATTTTTTATGTTTTTAGGTACATCATTCACTACTGTCTGTGTCACGAGTACCAGACACCGGCGGACGGCTTCTACAGCCGCCAGTTGCTTCTCCGCGTGAACAACGTTACCACCCTGACCATTTTATGGGACGATCGCCAAGTACAAGTATGCCCTTACGCGGTACTAACGGTTAGATGCAACATACCTACCGTTGTGGTGGCCTAGTGCCTCGTTGTTGGAACAGCCATGCGATTATCAGTGCGACCGAAGAGCTTATTTTTATCGTAAACCAACACCCTGTCTACTGCACACGAACATCGCTTCCCTCAAGACGAACTAATTTGGATCGAGAGCAAAGAAAAATGCAAATCGCTGAATATTCTCTAAACATTTGATGTCCAATAAACGTACTTTGCCAAATGTACAATCTTGCCGTTTGCTTTTAAACCACGGTTTCACATTCCGAATTGTGGCGCTGTATTGTGAGATGCTCTAAGACCCTGTGTACAGCAAAGGACCATCGCGTTCCTCAATACGAACATTTTGGAACATGAGCAAATAAAAATGCAAATCGCTGAATATTCTCTAAACATTTGATGTCTAATAAATGTACTTTACCACATTTACAATCTTGCGGTTTGATTTCAAAGTACAGTTTCATATTCCGAATTGTGGTGCGCTGTATTGTGAGCTGATCTGTGTTGATTTCCGGGGTCTGTGTGGAGTCGCGTAGAAGACGCCTGGGCGCGTTTGCCTACGCAGCACAGTAACGTCACGGAGAGAGGCGGGGAATATGAATGTTTTGATAATGTCTGTTTCAGGGGCGGGGGATTTGATTTAGTGCCGCAAAGGCAGGTGAGCCAGGTCGATGCGGCGGAATGATAGGATTATCACAAAATGGAGGCTGATTTCGAGTGCGATAATGGGCGAAAAGTCGGGTAAGGTCCATAGGAAAGTTTCCTACGATCTACCGATTTATGCTTACAAACACATGGCCGACCCGTAGGGACAATAAAAAAAAAGTCCCGGAACTATCCTTTAATTGAGGAAGACAAATAGTTCTTCATCTGCATTATGTCCTTTCAATTTATTTGTTCCAAGTTCAATAATTAATTTACATTCTATTTGTCATCATTTTAGTTCTCTGTTGTATTATTATTTCTGTTCCTAGTGTGTTATGTTATGTCCTTGTGATTTATACTCTGCAGCACTGCCATTTGCATGGTCTCCAGGCGCTCTGGTGGATCAGAAAAGGAAGGAGGGGTGGGACGGTTTAGTTAGTGGACTAGAGCGATAAAGCGCTAAAGAGCTTTGATGTGCTATTGGTAGCCTGAGTTCAGAAAACCGGAAACTCTGTTCTGGGTTTGGTTTTAGTTGGTAAGGGTTTGGTAGTGTTTGTTGTATGAGTGTGTGTAGGATGATTTGTGTGTAATTGGTTTAGTTTTCTGTAGTATATTGTATTTATTTGGGTATTGCAGAGTGTGTGCATTTGTTGTTGTTTTAGGTTTCTGCTGCTATAGAGCTGTTTTGTGTTTTGTTTGGTGTTTGATAGTAAGTATGCAGGATGTCGGAAATCATTTACTAGTGTTAATTAGTGATGTTACTAGTCTGTGCCCTCCTATGCAGTGGTTATGTTGGTCTGGCAGGGTTCATATTCTTCTATGGTGGTTTGTGTCAAAGTGCTTTATTTAATTGGGGCATTCAGGTTTCAGTTGTTTTGAGTGTTTGTCTTGTGTTGTATTGGCTGTCCCACTTTGACAGTGTTTCCTGTTTAGCTTGGTGTCAGAGACGTTGCTGGGGAGGTGTGAGGGGACTATAGCCACAGATCCTTTGGCTGTAGCCCTGATAGAAGCTCAGTGGCTACAACCAAAAGGCTAGCTAGCCCCGAGCCCTGACAGTCCCGACATGAGCTCAGCCCCAGATCGTTTTCAGAACTAGCAATACCCCTGCTTGGTGAGTTAAAGAGACAAGTTTTAGAAATTTCCTAATTTTCAGGTGGTCTTCTCTTGTTCGTATTTCCTTTGGGAGTGAGTTTCAAAGTTTTGCCGGGATGCCGGAGAATGCTAATCCAGCACATTTCTGCTTTGATTATTGTTTTGGTTTGATGTGAAGGTCGTAGCTGGACCTTAGCGTTCAGTTTTTAGATGCAAATTCTTCTTGTATGACTTCCATTCCTTGGCCTTGGATTGCTCTGTGGGTTATGCATGTTTTTGAAAGAAAATTATTTTTTGACTCGTAACCAATGTAGGGTTCTCAGTGCTGGCTTGATGTGTTTTGTCACGAGTCTGAGGAGTAGTCTTGCTGCTGTGTTCTGTATTCACTGTAGATGTCTGTAATAGCAAAAACGTTAATCAGTGATGCATCGCTGTTGTGTTTTTCTGAAAAGTCTAATGTTGGGGATAACTTGTTTCATTAATTTTATTTGCTCAATAGTGTTGAAGAATTTGCATTTCTACAGACCTATAGTAGACCACACATGCATTAGTTCACAAGGACATGAAATTATATAAACTACGAATTTAGTTAAGCAGTTTATCACTTGTTTTATATTTCATGTCTTAGTCTTATCCATATAGTTAAGGTCGTCCACTGGTCTCACAAACTCTGCATTATTACATTTCTAAAAGCCATTTGCTCTTTCCTGTTCATAGCATACTGGGAGAGATCCATTCTTTCAAAGTAGGAGCTTTTGATTAGATTCTATCAGGGTAGTTCCCAATTACCTTGTAACATAAAATAGCAGTTGTGTTTGTAGAGCACATGTTCACCCCCAGAGGGACATCTTGATGCTATTCACATATAACAGATGTTTATTGTTACCCAACTTAATAGCACCTTGCATAGATCCTTAGCACTACAAAGGATCAGTCAGTGCTTTATCAGTATCCACTTAACAGCATTAGATTTGGCAGTACATTTAGTTATACATTTAATTGGAGTGTTGTCTGATGGAGCTGATTTATCTGATTTAGACATTTTGAATGATTCACTCCATTTTGATATTTCACTCTTATTGATGCTTTCTCAACAATACCACAAGAGTATCCCTGTGCTATAAGGTGGCTATCAATGATTTTCACTTCTCGAAGAAACTCATTTTCTAAAGAACAATATACCTTGGCCCCAGAATTCTCCATAAGGGATACTATTCATGAGGGTTTTGGGATGATAACTTTTAGCATGCTTATTAGAGTTGGACACAGTAGGTTACCTATAGATCTTGCTGAGTAATGGGCTATTGGCCACTTGGAACTTAACATCTAAAAAAATAAGTTCATGCATATTGGAGGTTACGATCAACTTCAAATTAAATTCATTCATGGTAAGTAGATGAATATGTTCATGCAAAGCTTAACTGAGCCATTCCAGATAACAAATAGGCCATCTATATACCAAAACTAATATATGACATGGTCAATATAGTTTACATTCTTTTATGACCAGACTACCGTTTCTTCGCACTTCATTTAGTTGTCTAAAACGTACAGATCTAGAGTTCACAAAATAGCTGCAAGCTTGTTGCACATATTTCTGTTTAATGCTAGTTTATAGAGAGAACACCAACAGAAATGAGAACACATGTTTCCCTATGTAACTTTTTGTAATTTCTCTAAAAGACCAGATGTGTCCCTATTATAGGAATTCAGTTTTTTCACAAAGGGCTGCAAAAACAGATTTAAGAATTTTCAAATAGCCTCTAATAGTGAGGTATTGGACGAGACAATTGGTCTTCCAAGTTGAGTGATAATACTCTTGTGAAATTTAGGTAAGAAATATAGAATAATAGTCACAGGATGATAATATTTTAGAAATATCACTTCTTTCCAATTCAATACATTTTACGTTTTCCAATCTGTTAGTAAAGTATCACAAGCAAGTTTAGTTTTTGTGAGTACTTTCTCATTGACCAACTCATAAAAATCTGGATCTTGCAATTGATGGAATTCTTAAATTTCAGGTGAACGTTTTTGTTTTTCAAGATTTTTTAAATCCACCATAATGCCTCAGTGCTCCAAGTACAAAGCTGTCACGACTACACTGCACTGACGATCCCTCATAAGGGGGCACCCAGGTATGCACCTATCTGCAGCCTTGAGAAATGTATGTCTTGGATTGATAGAGCTATGTGTACGTTGCACTGCCTGTAAGACAAAGACAGTTTTCTGTAGTAAAAGGCTTGCATTTGGGCTCATTTGCATACCCACAATGCTTTGCTGATGTTGCTCTTAACTGGAGGGGAACTTCCAACGATGCTTACTAGGCGGCAATGTGGCATATGTGCTGTGATGTTCTCTGTGGACCGCCTTAGCCTCTGGAGCCTACTACGCTTCTCCATTCACACACATAGAAGCATCTTTATTCTCCTACAAACAAACAGGAATTGACCAACTAACAGTCTTTTTGCTCCTCCTCTTGCTGCTGCCCCGTGTCTCTCCCCACGTGACATGTGTGAGTGAGGACATCACATGTGCTTGGGTCACATGGACTATTCTACTTTCACATTTCAGGTGAAAGGTTTTTAAAACATTTTCTAAACCCACCATAACATTGCTGTGTGCCTTCATTTAATTTTTAATCAATCAATGTCATTGATGGATTTACATTGAAAGTAATATAAACTGTATTAATGAAAATCTCAAAGTATATTTCGAATGGATTGTGTCCTCCAACGTATTCCTCATCTTAGATATATCCATACCGTCAGCTTTGATGCTTCAGAATTTTTTTATCTCACCACCAGATGGCGCCCCACTCGAGGCTGCGGCGTCAATGTCCATCGGCGGCATCTGTCGAGTGCCGATGTCATACGCTGTACAAATGCCTCGAGCATGCCAATTGGCCTCAGTTCCATTTTTCTGTTAGCTTCGCTTTGGATCGATATAAACGGCGCGTCAGTTCGAATGATAATGTCGTCTTCATCTAATCCTTCCACACCGAAGACTGGATTTAAGAAAATGCCAGAAATGTGGAAGAAAGATGTTGCTAACTGATCCCCATCGGAATTGCCTCTGGTGCCTCGGTTCCGACCACCGTATAGATGACTGCGGTTCTTGTTAGTCGATGACCCATTAGGCCTTAAAAGAACGAAGATGTAAACTGGCGGTGGGGAAGAATCCTCGAAGTTTTCTTCGAGGGGGAGAAAAGACTCGGCTGAGTCTTCAGTAAAACATCATAAAAAATCTAGGTCGAGGAGTAGATCCAGGAAGTCCTCTTCTTCGTCCACTAAAAAGGCGAAGAAAAGACGACACCGGTCTCCCTCTTCCTCTTCCTCGACATTGTCTGAGGAAGTTATAACATGTCCATCGAGACATGACTCCCCTAGAAGTGGGAAGCTTTCAGAGCATCTATGTTAAAAAAAATTTGAGAACGTGCCCCAGACCCCTCAAAGTCTAACGAAGACCATGCCCCTGCACACAAAATGGTGTCAGACTCTCATACGTCATCAAAGTCCTCATCTAGAACGTCCTCGAAGGCCCTATCGAAGGCGGTCGAGCACAAGGTGTCGATGAACCAACCTAAAAAGGTTACGTCGAGTGCACTATCAACGGTATCGAAGGCTCCTTCGACGGTGTCAATGGTCTCGACAACTCCTTCGACGGCATCAACGATTCCATCGAAGGCATCGAAAATTACCTCGACAATATCGAATGTAGTGGCTACAACATCGACTCCATCAACGCTTTTGTCGACGTCTACACCCATTCCAATGGTAGAATCGACACCAATGTTAAAATCTATACTACCTGAAAAGGTGTTTCACCCAGAAAGTAGACATGATTTTTTTAGGACCATGTCATCTATATATGAAGGAGAGTCATCGGCAGAAGAAGAAGAGGTTTCACCTGCTGGTGCTACAAGACAAGTCCCTGAGGAGTTAGTTGATCCTCAAACTAAGATGCAAGATCTATATGAGTGCTTGCAATCAGCAAATGGTCTGGGTACTTCTCCAGAATATGAATTTGAAAAACCTGACCCAGCAGAACCTGCAGATGCAGGTTATAGAAAATTGATGAACAGGGTAATTGAATTCATGGGATGGGGTAGAAATTCACCTGTCTATCAAGATCATGACATGACTGACATCCTTTCAGGAGGACCTCAGCCAGACCCCATACTTACAGTTCATATAGCTTTACAAAGGAAGTTTAATACTGCATGGGAAAACCCTGAAACTATTCCGGCAGTAAATAAGAAATGTGTGTCAAAATATAGACCCTGTCCTTCAGATCCAAAATATTTAGGTAAGCACCCATCTTCAGAAAGTCCGGTAGTTCAAGCAGCTACCTCTACTAGGAATGCTGCTTACCCTACAATTCCCCCTGATAGGGATGATAAAAAGGTTGATGCATGGTCCTGAAAGATTTTTACGTCAGGGAGCATCCACAAATGTAACCTGCACCCTTGCAAGATTTACATATACCCTGTGGGACTGCAGGTCAGCTGCAGCTCAGCACATCCCGGAAGGTGAGGAATGTGATGGGTTCCTATCTATAGTAAGGGATGGAAAAGAGGCTTTGGGGGAATGCCTTCAATCAGGTTTGGACACAGCTGAACGTATCAGTAGGTCCATGGCGTCTAGAACGGTGCTACATAGATTTCCATGCCTAAGAAAGTTGGGGTTTGCACCGGATGTGCAATCCAGGCTTCTTAATATGCCATTTGACGGCTCGAGGTTGTTTGGCAGCAAGACGGATGAAATTTTGGAGAAACCGCAGACCTCCAAAGGGGCGGCAAAATCACTGAGTGCCGCTACACGACAACCTCAACAACTCCCCTACACAGGCTCATCTTCCTGGAGGGGTCGTCCCTTTCGATGTTATTCCTCATTTGGGAAAGGGAGGGGATGGGCCAGTCAGAGAGGTTAAAGGAAATTTCCTCGGGGGCGAGGAAAAGGTGCTAGATCTGCCCCAGCAGCGGCATCTGTCCCTTCAGCCGCGGCTGCAGCTGCCGCAAAACCACTCTGGGGTTTTGACCCACAAGACTCCAGTAGGAGGCAGGCTCTCACAGCATCTGAAATAATGGTGGGGCATTACTTCAGATGCTTGGGCGCTAGAAACAGTATCCCAAGGTTACTGCCTTCCTTTTCAAAAGAAACCTCAGAATCACTGTTAGGGAGAATTCTCTGTTTAGGCTGAATTTCCTAACCTAGTGAGTCCCCCAGCAGATTTGCTGGATTTTTGGGGTTTATTTTTTTCTCCTGCCAAGAGTGAGACTCTTTTTCCCTCACTCTTGGACATGATTTGAGTGTGTTTCTTTGAATCTAGATGTGTTTAGTGGGCTATGGGGTATTTTACTCCATAGGGTTTCATGTGTTTTTGTGAGGTGTGTTACACAGCACCCTCCGTGCAGTAACACAGGGGTGTCATAGTGATCCCCCAGTATAGACTCCATACCCTGGGACTGACTACTGTCTCCCAGGGCATGTAAAGTCACCATTGACTTTACTAGTCTTAAATTCTGAACAGAATCAGTACAAACCATCATATTGTGGACGTACTGGCTGGGGCCATTTCGATTGCTCCAGGGTCTGTTAGTCGAGGGGGCACGTCTCCGTCCCCCCTGATCGAGTTTCGGCTGGTGGCAGTGGATACTACTTTATATATTAAACCGCAAATATTTTCCTATGGGATTTCCCATTGTTTTAGGCTACTATCTTTATTTAATTATTTAAGGTAGCCTCAAACATACCGCCGGTTTATTTAATTAATATTCATTCTCCGGTTGGTATTTTTTGCCAAAACTTGATTCTAAAATGGTGTTTGTGTTCTCTTCTGTGACTCCAACCCAAGTTGAGCCCTTTGTTCCACTTTTTGGCGGGCTTCTCCACAGAAGCCCTCCAAAGTGGAGCCACTATGTCTGGGGTACTTAGGAGGGGTGGAGGGGAATTTAGGCACCCTGGACTGAGTTGCCTAGGCAACTCAAGTCGCACTGCGTCCTGATTGGCCCAAGTGGTGAGCCGGCCGGCTCACCACTTAGCATGTTTGAGTGACAGCTAGGCTGAGTGAATGGGGGTTTGCTGCATAAAAGCAGGGCTTTCGGGACTGGAACTTCAGAAGTCGCCACAGGACCTAAGAATCCGACGAGGGAGAAGCTGAGCCGACCTGCCACGACACCACGATCGGTGGAGCCCTGCTGGACCGTCTCACCACTTTTCCCAACGACAGAGGAGATCTCCCGCCGGAGAGTCTTCTTCCTTTGACTGGTGGGGATAACCAGTTTCACCGTCTTTTCGCTTTCCCGACCTATTTCGTGGCCGCCTTGCCCGTGCTAAGCACCCCGGCAACCGGGATACCATGTTTTACCACGACCGCGAGATAAAGGTACCACCTTTTACCGGAAAACTCCGCGGCTGGTTTCTGCCCTGGTAGTGCAACGACCTGCATCTTTCCTCCACGTCGAGATCCTCTCTTACGCTGGACGACGCCGCAACTTGCAACCACTACCAGGAACAACTGCCACCGCTGGAGGATCCTTCTCACTTGTTCCGTGTTCCGCCTGGCTTCCCTTGCAACCGACTGTACGGGGTAGATTTAGCCCCCGGCTTTCAAACCTGGGTTAGCCTGGGACACCCTGGCTAAACTTTTCTAAGCCTCTCTAAACTCTTCACTGAACCCTCTGCAAGACTTTCTAAGCCTAGTGTAACTGTGTGATCTTGGGCGCATTTGTGCTCTGCTCTCTCTAAGAGTGGGCCCAGCCTTTGGACTTTGGCTCACCAGTGACTTTTTGCTCTCTGCCTTGCTAATAGTGTTCCTGAATCGTAGAGTGGTATAATCCTGCCAATTCTGTCTTTTTCCCTCCCTTTTTCACAACCTTAGTATAGTGCAATCTAGTTAAGCGCTCACCTCTGTATGAAAATAAGTGGTGTCTTACTGTGATTTTCTAATAAGGGAAAAAGGGGTGTATATATCATAATAGTAACTGTGTTTAGAATATTTTTACAATAAGAGTGCTGGAGTGTTTCAACTGTGTGTTTATAAATAAATAATTATATACTTTGATACCAAAGCTCTGGTCAGTGTTTGCTTGTATTATTGTATCTGAGTTCCTATTGAGTATACTTTGCATACTGCCTAACTCTTCTTGAGGGAAGTCTGACTGCTCAGCCACAGCTACCAGGTAAATCTGGGTGGTACAGACTGCTACCAAGTAGGTTTACTGCTAACACCTGTAGTCTTAAATCTGTTGCAGTGGTCCCCTAAGGGAACTGCACAGGTTTCTGCCTAACAATCACCCACCGGGATACAACTCTGCCAAACATCCAGATCCGCTCCTGTTGCAGAAAGTTTTAACCCTGCTACAGAAAGGTGCAATAGAACATGTACCTGTAGCGGAGAGGAACAAGGGTTGGCATTCCCCATATTTCCTCATACCAAAGAAGGACGGAGGACTGAGACCCATCTTGGATTTGAGAAGCTTGAACAAGTTCCTCAGGAAGGACAAATTCAAGATGGTCACACTTTCTCAGATCCTTCAGGCTCTCCAACTCCAGGATTGGTTGGTATCATTGGACCTTCAGGATGCTTACTTTCATGTGGCAATCCATCTCAAGCACAGAAAGTACCTGAGGTTCGAGATTGGCAAATCTCACTATCAGTTTCGAGTTCTGCCATTCGGTTGACCTCCGCCCGTGAGTTTTCACCAAGTTGATGGCAGTGGTGGCAGCGAGTCCCAGGAGAGGGGGCATTACGTCTACCCCTATCTGGATGATTAGATGATCAGGGCACGTTCTCCAGAACAAGCCCAAGAACATCTGTCCAAGACTTGCCACTTCCTTCACAAACTAGGGTTTTCTCTGAATTTAAGAAACTCAAACATGATACCATCACAGAAACTCCAGTTTATTGGAGCAGTCCTGGATACTTGTTCGGGCAAAGCCTCGCCTCCTGAAGAGAGAGCTCACCACATTCTGCAGATGGTAATAAAATTCCAGAATGCCCAGTATCTACCGGCCTTCGATTTTCTCAGGTTGCTTGGTCTCATGGCATCCTGCATTTTTCTGGTGCCAGAAGCCAGATTGAGGATGAGATCCCTTCAATGGGCCCTCAGGACTCAATGGTCCAAATTTTCTGGGGAAATGTCAGATCTATTGCAAGTTCCAACCAGAGTAGCACAGCATCTGCAATGGTGGGCTTGCAGGGAAGATATCCTCATGGGGAGAATCTTTTTGGCAACCATGGCCGGAGATAACAGTAGTAACAGACGCCTCACTCACAGGGTGGGGAGCTCACACCAACGAGTTGACAATCAGCAATCGTTGGTCCCCATCGGAGTCCAAACTACACATCAACCTTTTGGAGCTGAGGGCAATCAGACTAGCGCTGAAGGCCTTCTTGCCCTCTGTACTGGGAAAGAATGTCCTGATAATGACGGACAACACGGTGGCCATGCACTACCTCAACAAGAGAGGAGGAGTAGGGTCACTGTCACTGTGCAGGGAAGCACTGCAGCTCTGGTTCTGGGCAATACAAGAAGGGATCTCTCTATCTGCAGTTCACCTAGCTGGAGAGCAAAACACAGCAGCGGACGCTCTGAGCAGGCAGAGAACAGTCTCCCACGAGCGGGAACTAGCTCAGGAAGTCCTTCAAGAGATCTTTGCCCTTTGGGGAACCCCACAAGTAGATCTGTTTGCGACCAGTGTCAACAGGAGGTGCGAACTGTACTGCTCAAGGGAATTTCCCCCCAAGAGAAGCTCTAGGAGACGCATTCGTGGTGGAATGGGAGTTTCCACTTCTGTATGCGTTTCCTCCAGTCCTTTTGATCCCTCAGGTAATCAGGAGGTTGAGAAAGTTCAGGAAAACCATGATCCTAATTGCCCCGGATTGGGCCAGGAGAACATAGTACCCGGACCTTCTGGACATGTCCATCTGCCCTTCAATACGTCTTCCAAAAAGAGAGGATCTTCTCTCGCAAGAGGAAGGTCACGTTCTCCAGCATGGGGTCTGGCATGGATTCACATGCTCATGAATATTCCCCGTCGTCAGGCCGCGAATCCTTGGTATAGAAAAAATCAGTATCAGTTTCGTTTCTGATCTGTCTTTCTTAGTAGTAACCAATCACTGGTCTCTGGGTCATACTGCCCCCAGCCAATGACTGCCCTCTCCCTAAGCCCTGCCTCCGGCAGCCATCCTCAGATTTTTACCACACGTTCAAGTGTTGGAGTCCTCGTGCTGTAGCTCTCGAGCTTTTGCTGCGTTTTTGTGCTTTTTCAGGAGATTTTTCTCATTTTCGGTTAAATAGAGCCTCAAGCTCCACCGTTTCTACATCCAATCAACGGGGACCCATTTCGGAGTTTTCTACGCCCCTCAAGGGTGAAGATTTCGTCGAGTTACGCTTTTGGAGGATTCCAGAAGTTCCGAGGCCTACCCCGGACATGGCCCAGGAGAAAGGAAGCTCGACG
Organism: Ambystoma mexicanum; assembly: GCF_040938575.1. NCBI lineage: Eukaryota > Metazoa > Chordata > Amphibia > Caudata > Ambystomatidae > Ambystoma > Ambystoma mexicanum. The sequence continues at coordinate 83,696,413 of NC_090927.1, read as the reverse complement.
CCAGGGAAGCTGTTCAGGACCTGCCCTGGATGCCAGCTTCAGAATGTGTTCAAAGAGGACGAGCATTCGTTATGCCTCTACTGTCTCCATGAGGACAAGACGCACATGGAGAAGAACTGTGCGTTTTGTGGGAAAATGTCGGAGCGGACCATGAAGGATCACCACCTCCGTCTCGCCAACTGGCTGAAAGGGAAGAGCCCGTCAGGCGAGAAGAAGAAAAAGAAGTCCGAGTGGTCTTCTAAGTCCTGTGAGGGAGCCCCGGCGACGGGGGCCCAACAAAAGGCCAAGCACCGCGAGTCCGCGGGCACCGGGAGCGCCGAACGGTCAGGCTCCTTGGATGCCAGTCAGGGCGCATCCTCCCCGACGCCATCAACCACGAGCCAACGCTCTGGCTCGGGTAAGATGAAGTTAGAGAACCCAGCGAAGCTTCTGGAGAGGCCCCGGTCGATCTCGAAGATTCCGGCAGAGGGGGAGCGAGGCTCAGACCCTCCCCCCAAGGTGAAGGCCCCAGACGTACAGAAGGTGACGATGGCCTTAATTCACCCTGCTAAGACCTCGATTGAGGATGTCGCAGCGGCCCTGGCTCAGCCTGTGGAGGCTACACCAGTGGAGGCGACCTCAGGATCCAGAGTCTCCCTGCCACCACAGAGGGAGTCGTCTTTCAGGCCCATTGAGAAGACCTCCACGAAGTCCCCATTGGAAAAGGAGGGGGAGGGGCAGGTGGCCATCATGGATACAGACACGACCTCTGAAGAAGAGCTCATCGAAGTTGTGGAGGAGGCCCAGCCCAACGGGAGGGATCCCGACGAGGGCGATGACGAGAGCGACCGTGTCGCTGACGAGGTTCCTCAAGAGCCCTCGCACCCGTCGTTTCCGGTGCCGCAGGACACTTCGGCAGCCATTTTGTCAGCAATTCAGTCCTTATGCTTGGAGATAAGGACAAGGTTGCCCCTCCCCCCGATGGAGGTACCTGAGCCAGACCCGACGGGACCTTCGGAAAGTCCACCACATAAGAAGAGGAAGACGCATCCTCCGCCACCTCTCCCACCTCTGCGGCCTGCTCTGCCTTCCCACCGGTCTACTACCCACGGGGATGATACAGGCACGGACACGGCTACGACAGGTACAGATGATGACGGAGGCGACGACGGGACGTGTACTCCGTCACCCCCTGCTCGGGCGTCTCCGCCCGACGAGATTGGATCCTTCCATGCCATGATTTCCAGGGCATCCATGCTCTTCCAGCTCTGCCCAGAAGAGAAGAAGAAGGAAGGGTTCCTTTACCAACGGCGCAAGGTTAAAAGGAAGATGGTCCTCGCCGTACCACTTCTTGAGGACATCTGGGATGAGGGGCTCGCCCTCCTCAAGAACCCTGCCACGGCGCCTGCAAAGAGGGACCGGTACGAGAAGAAGTACCGGGTCCCCGACGCTGCCCCCTTGTGCCTTCGGGTGCAACCTACCCCGGATTCGGTCGTCTCAGCGGCGTCAAAGAAGAAAGCTGGGGTGGTGTCGGCCTCGACATCAACTTCCCCGCCGAACGGCGAGGGCAGGAAGCTGGACACGATGGGACGACGGGTCATCTCATCCGCAGCGACGACTATCAAGGCGGCCAACGCCCTGGCTATCGTAGCCCGCTACGACAGGGAGTTGAGTTCAAAATCGCCCCTCTATTGGACTTCCTTCCGGACGCCAAAAGGGCTGAGGCCCTTGAAATCTTACAGGAAGGTGAGATTGCTTCGGACCACGCCATCACGGTGGCAACGGACATCGCCAACACCGGTTTCCATCAGTTGGGCAACAGCGTTTGCCTGAGACGATGAGGATGGCTCACGGCGACGGATTTCCGCCAGGACGTACAAACCAAAGTTTTGGACATGCCCTTGGACGGGAACAACCTGTTTGGGAAGGCGGTTGATGAGTCCCTTCAGGCCATCAAGACAGACACGGAGACTGCCTGGGCACTGGGAGTGCTCCAACAATGACAGCCGTCCTTTCGGAGCTCCGGAGGCAGACAAAGTGCCTCCAAGGGATCCGGCAGTGGCTCCTCGACGTTCCGCCAAGCGGCAAGATCTTCGTCTCAGGAGGCCTACAGGGGACGCGGCAAGTCAGGTGGTGCCCATCGTCGTCGACAGGGAGGTCACAGAGGCAAGACAGCCTCCAAACAAGATTGAACCGACCGTGGGGTCGGGCCCCCACCGAAGCACCCCGGTGGGAGGCCGGCTGGCGAGGTTTGTCAGCGTGTGGGAGTCCATCTCCACTGACCGTTGGGTGCTGGACTCCCTGGCCCAAGGGCACGCCCTCGAGTTCCAGAAGAAGTGCCCTCGCGTTCCACCCGTGGCCAGGAAGGAAAATCACGTCCCTCAATTAAGGGCGATGCTCAAGAAAGGTGCAATCGAGCTCGTCCCAAAGAGGCTTTGGGGCTCCGGTGTTAACTCAAGGTACTACCTCGTAAAGAAGAAGACAGGAGGATGGCGCCCCATCCTGGACCTGCGACGACTGAACAAGTACATCAAGGCACAGAAGTTCCGGATGGTCACTCTCCAGCACGTGCTGGGACAGCTGGAGGTTGGTGATTTCCTGTCGTCGTTGGACTTGGAGGATGCGTACTTCCACATCCCCATTCTAAAAAGACATTGAAAGTTCCTCAGGTTTGTGGTCCAAGGGCGGCACTACCAGTTCAAGGCCCTTCTGTTCGGATTGAAGTCGGCACCCAGGGTGTTTACCAAGTGCCTTGCACCGGTGGCGGCGCGGCTGCGCCTGCAGAGTATCCACGTCTACCCTACCTGGACGACTGGCTCATCCGGGCAAGGACAAGGGAGCTCGCCGTGGAGCACACTGCGAGGACCGTCCAGCTGCTCACGGACCTGGGGTTCTCCATCAACTTTCCAAATTCCCACCTGGTCCCGTCGCAAGTCGCCCTGTTTCTGGGAGCCAAGCTCGACACAGTGGCGCGGCTCGCCTCGCCGTCGGAGGAAAGGACCAGGACCATCCTGGGCAAGGTGCAGCATCTGCTGGCCACAGACATGGCCAGGGTAAGATCTATCAAGTCCCTCCTCGGGATGATGTCCTCCTGCATTTATCTGGTGCGCCTTTGTAACGCTCACCTGACTCCCACGGAGGCGCCGGCCTGGTTTGCGCTGCGGTGGCCTCTTCCAGGGTGGTGCGCAGGACTCGGAAGATGGACTGGACCAGGCCCCCCAACTCTTGCTTGCCTGGCTCACTGAAGTACCCTTCTGTAGGCGAAAATAGGGGATTAATGGTGTGCGGGGTAAGTAATCGGTCTCCCTCTTTCCCCTCTCACTCTCCTTGACACCCCTCTGTGATTCAGCGCAACAGCTCACCTTAGGGTCTGGAAGGGCGAGCTCTCCATCCTGCCTCTGATGCAGGGGCGCGTAGATATCCAGTTGCTTCACTGGATTTTCGGATTGGTGAGAAGCAAACTTGCTTGGCTTCCAGGTAAGTTTTTTGATTAATGGTTCCCCTTGTGTCCATGCGTTAATGTTCTAACGCTAATGTCTTTTTCCCCATAGGGGCCGGGGTACGGAATGCCGGGGAACAGGCACCGACCCGAGATGAAAGGTGAAATCCTTGTGGAAATCAGGTAAGTCTTTAATGAGCGTTTTGATAATGTCTTTTCATTTGCCCATTAACGCTGATGTCTTTTTCCCCTTAGGGGCCGGGGTCTGGAACTGCCTGGATGCGGCGCGGACCCGAAATGAAAAGGGAATGACCCAACAGGTAAGCCTTAACATGGAGTCTTAGCTTCCCTTCTCCCTTCTTTCTCTCACCTTTGTTCTTGTCTTTTTCTCCCTAGGTGCTGGGGAGCGACTGTGGATCCGGATGGTCGCTGCTGATGGAGGCGCCCTGTAAAGGTGAGTAAATGCAGCGCTGCAGCAGTCAATGCGATGAGTTTTTAAAATAAATGTCTTCCTTTTCAGGATCGTTGGCGAAATGTCTCCAGGTTGCAGATTTAACAGGTAAGGTCTTTTCCTTCTTCTGTTCTCTTGTTCTATTCCTCTGCAGGTGATCAGGATGCTGGCAGGCGTGGAAGAAGTCAAGATGCAGGAACAGACACGGTGAGCGTCCAGCTGCTAGATGCAGAACAACGCGAAGCACGTGTGGCTGATCGGGTGTGGTTTAAATAGCCTTGGAAGAAGTTCCTGGAATGTGTCCTTCCTCCAATCAGGTATGTATCCTTCCCCGACCACACCCGGTGGTAAAAGAGTCCCACAGGAAAAGTAGTTCTGGCCTCAAGATGGCCCGGCTGTTGCAGCATGGTCTGCATCAGGTAAGTTTACACCAAGCACCTTTAAACACAAAGTCATCTTTTATGAGCCTGGCGCCTTCGGCGCCAGGACTGTTGTCCAATATGAGCCTGGCGCCAAAGGCGCCAGGACTGAGTCCACAGGGCTCCTACTTGGGGCTGCTGAGACTCCTCCCGAGGGCATGATGCCTGCTTCCGGGGGTGCTGGGCCGGTCCTGGTGCTCCGGGGGCAGGTATCATGACAGCACTCCCCCCCAAGGCCCCTCCCAAGGTTGTTCTTTCTGGAGGCTTAGGTTTATTTGGGAAATTCCGATGAAACCTTTTCACCAGCCGAGGTGCATGAACGTGGTTGCTGGGTTCCCAAGACCTTTCCTGAGGCCCATACCCTTTCCAGTCTATTAGATAGAAAAGTTTTGACTTAGAGATTTTGGAGTCCAAAATGTTCTTTATCTCGAATTCAGGCTCCCCATCTACCTGAATTGGTTCTGGTGGCTTTATTAATCTGGTTCCTGGTTGCACTGGTTTCAAAAGTGACACATGAAAAACAGGATGAATCCGCATGTTAGCTGGTAACTCGAGCTTGACTGCCACTGGATTAATGATAGCTTTGATCGAATAAGGGCCTAGGTATCTTGGATTAAAAGTTCGAGGTCCCTTTAGCGATAAATGTTTTGTGGCCAACCATACCTGATCTCCAATTTGGTATGAAGGCGCCTCTTTTCGATGCAGATCTGCATTTTTCTTGTATTTCTCTTTTGCGTGTTGCAAATGAGCAGTTGCATTCTTGAAGGCTTGAGTTATAGTAGAATGCAAGTAGTCTACTGCAGGCATTTCAAGACTCGAAGGAGAGTCCAGGTCTGAAGTACGAGGGTGGTGTCCATATAGTGTGTAAAAGGGGCTTTGCCCAGTTCCAGAGTGCACCGAGTTATTGTACGCATATTCAGCCACCCATAACAAATCCTTCCAGTTACCCTCTGATTGGTGCAACATACACCGTAGGTATTGTTCAAGGGTCTGGTTCGTTCTCTCCGTTTGACCATCGGTCTGTGGGTGGTGGCTGGTTGAGAGTCTCACGTCGATTTGTGCTAGTTGACAACACTTTTTCCAAAAATGGGAAATAAACTGGCTTCCCCGGTCGGAGACTAATATGGACGGGAATCCATGCAAACGGATAACATTTTCGAGGAATTCTTTGGCAAGGACTGCAGCTGAAGGTAACCCTCTCAACGGGATAAAATGAGCCATTTTTGAAAATAGGTCCACCACAACCAGAATGGTATTGTATCCGTTACAAGGGGGCAGGTCCGTGATAAAATCTAGTGATAAAGTGTGCCAAGGCGCTGGTGGAATGTCTAAAGGCTGAAGAAGGCCGGCGGGTTTTGTCTTTTGGCCTTTGTTTTGGGCACAAACTCCACAGGACATCACAAAAGACTTAATATCCTTGCGCCAGGAAGGCCACCAAAATTGTCGTTTAATTTTTTCCTCCGTCTTGGCAATGCCAGGGTGTCCTTCCATCAGGGGATCATGGTGACGGGAAATAACGAGGTCTTGCAATTCTTTTTCTGGTAGAAATTAACGTCCTTGGAAATAAGGTAGGCCATCGTTGACCGAAAAGTAAGACCCCTTTTGGATCCAATCCTGTACTGCGGTAGCGTCCATGAGTTCTTTTACACGTGCTTGAATGTCCTCGAAGGTTTGTAGTGAGGTTAATCCCAAAATTCTTTGCTCGGGAATGATTGGTACAGGTTCTGAAGTAGTGTCCAAATCTCCCATTCCAATTCGAGATAGAGCATCCGCTTTGCCATTCTTACTGCCGGGACGGTAAGTGATTACGAAATCAAACTCAGCAAAGAACAACGCCCATCGGAGCTGACGTGACGATTGTGCTTTGGCAGTCTTCAAGTATTGTAAGTTCCGGTGATCAGTGATCACAGTGATGGTGTGCCTGGCGCCAAGAAGATAATGCCGCCAAGCCTTAAAGGCGGACTTAATGGCCAATAATTCCTTATCGGTAATTGCATAATTTACCTCAGGCGGTGAGAACTTTCTGGACCAGAATGCTACAGGATGTAGTTGGTTGGTTTCAGGGTCTCTCTGAGACAGTACAGCTCCCATGGCTAAACTGGATGCATCAGTTTCCACTATGTATGGGAGATCGGGACGCGGGTGCTTCAAAATAGGTGCAGAGGTGAATTTTGCTTTTAATTCCTGCAAGGCCTGTTCCGCTTCCTTGGTCCATTCGAAACGTTTATTTTTCCTTAAGAGTGTTGTGATGGGTTGTACCACACGTGAAAATTCTGGGATAAATCTGCGATAAAAATTGGCAAAACCAAGCATGCTTTGGACCCCTTTCACCGAACTAGGAGATGGCCATTTAAGGATGGCCTCCACCTTTCTTGAGTCCATTTGGACCCCTTTTGGCGTCAGGATGAATCCGAGAAACTCAACCTCGGTGGTATGGAAAACACACTTTTCCAGCTTAGCAAACAGTGTATGCTGGCGTAATTTCTCAAGGACGGCCCGGACATGCTTTTTGTGATTAGATTCCGAAGAGGAGTACACCAGAATGTCATCGATATATACGACAACACAAACATCGATGAGTTCCCGGAGGACATCGTTCATGAAGAACTGGAAAGCTGCAGGCGCGTTGCACAACCCGAAAGGCATCACCTGGTATTCGAATAGTCCGTATTTTGTGCGGAAGGCGGTTTTCCATTTGTCGCCTTCCTTTACTCGTACCAGATGGTAAGCCCCCCGGAGATCTAACTTGGAGTATATGCAGGCGTCCTTCACTTGGTCAAGGAGTTCAGGGATCAGAGGCAAAGGGTAACGGTTTTTGACCGTTATCTGGTTTAATGCGCGGTAGTCGATGCAAGTTCTAAGGTCGCCTTCTTTTTTCGGCACGAAGAACAAAGACGAGGATGCCGGGGACTTTGACGGGCGAATAAAACCATTGGCTAGGTATTGATCCAAATATTGTCTCAAATGCAGGTTCTCAGGTTCGGTAAGGGCATAAATCCTGCTACAAGGGGGCTGTGCACCTGGCACCAGATCGATTTGGCAATCGTACGATCGGTGAGGAGGTAAAGTATTTGCCTGTTCCTTTTGGAAGACGTCCTGAAAGTCCTGGTATTCCGGAGGTAATTGCATGCAGGCAGAGGTTATAGATGCTAAATGAATCTTCGGGTTTTCTGGGTAACAGGTTTGTGCACACTCCGGGAAAGTTATTCTCTTAGCTCGCCAATCAATTTGAGGATTATGTGTCTCTAACCAAGGGATTCCAAGAATAACCTGAAACTGTGGAGCCTTGATTACATCAAACACAACTGCCTCCCGATGGCCGTCAGGACCAATAAGAGTCACCTCAGTAGTGGAGTGAGTTACCGGTCCAGAGGCAATTTCAGTTCCATCGACTGTGGTGATGACATCTTTGCTGGTTTTAGGACGGAGTGGGAGGTTTATCCTAGAGACCAATTCTCGATCCACATAGTTTCCAATAGCCCCACTATCGATGTATGCCTTAATTGCATGCATGCGCTTAGGCTGTTCCGGATCTACGAGGACCATTGGCACGATGAAATGCGAGGTCTGAGAGTTAGTTTTCAAGCTCGGCAAGCGGACCCCTACGCTTGTCGGGCAGAGGCGTTTCCCGAAACAGAGTCTTCGAGGTTTTTATCAGCGGCTCCCACCGCCTTTCTGGGCGGTTTTGCCGGGCAGTCTCGTAGGAAGTGTTCTGAGTTCCCACAATAAAGACATAATTTTAACTGTCGCCTCCTTTCACGTTCCTTTTGAGTTAAAGGTCCTTTAACCCCTCCAATTTGCATAGGCTCAGAGACATCAACACCCTTGGGGTTAGCGTGGGTCTTGACCAACACCCGGTTTTCTAACCTGGACCGATCTGCTTTCCTGTTTTGAAGTCTGTGATCCAATTGGACCACTAAGTCTATATACTCTGTGCACTCTTGAGGCGGATTTACAACTTGGGCCAAGACATCTTTAAGTTCTCCACGTAGACCTCGATAAAATAACGTGACTCTTTTATCCTCAGGCCATCCCGATTCCACAATCAGTCTATTAAAGGTTGCAATATAGGATAGGAGGTCCTGATTGCCCTGTCGCAAGGAGAGAAGTTCGTCATCCAGGGCCTGCCCCTGTAAGTGTCGAGCAAATAACCTTTCCATGCTTGCTTGAAATCCCTGAAAATCACGGAGAATTGGGTCATCTCGAGTAACCAGTGGAACTGACCAGTCGGCAGCGCAGCCGCTGAGATATGACAAAACAAAGGCTACCTTGGTCTGATCATTAGGGAAGGCCCCAGGTTTGCACAGGAAGTGCAAACGACACTGATTCATGAATACGGCGAATCGTTTAGGGTCCCCAGCAAAGCGTTCGGGTGGGGCCAGCGGCATGTTTCCAGGTAGGTTTATCTGCACAGGATTACTGGAAACCACAGGAGCGGGGTTCCCTCCGGAACCGGCTAGAGGAGTCTGTCCAGCTTGACTCTGCAAAAGCTGTCTGGCCAGGTCATCAGTTCTTTCTTTTGATACTATTAGTTCCCTTCTGAGGGCATTAGTCTCCTGCCGAGAGGCATGTACTTCAGCCCGTAATTCCCCCAGTAATTGGGCCAACTGATCAGTCTCAGACATGTCCATAGCGCCTGGGTGGGATTTTGTAGGAAGGCTTCGCGTTCTGTAACGCTCACCTGACTCCCACGGAGGCGCCGGCCTGGTTTGCGCTGCGGTGGCCTCTTCCAGGGTGGTGCGCAGGACTCGGAAGATGGACTGGACCAGGCCCCCCAACTCTTGCTTGCCTGGCTCACTGAAGTACCCTTCTGTAGGCGAAAATAGGGGATTAATGGTGTGCGGGGTAAGTAATCGGTCTCCCTCTTTCCCCTCTCACTCTCCTTGACACCCCTCTGTGATTCAGCGCAACAGCTCACCTTAGGGTCTGGAAGGGCGAGCTCTCCATCCTGCCTCTGATGCAGGGGCGCGTAGATATCCAGTTGCTTCACTGGATTTTCGGATTGGTGAGAAGCAAACTTGCTTGGCTTCCAGGTAAGTTTTTTGATTAATGGTTCCCCTTGTGTCCATGCGTTAATGTTCTAACGCTAATGTCTTTTTCCCCATAGGGGCCGGGGTACGGAATGCCGGGGAACAGGCACCGACCCGAGATGAAAGGTGAAATCCTTGTGGAAATCAGGTAAGTCTTTAATGAGCGTTTTGATAATGTCTTTTCATTTGCCCATTAACGCTGATGTCTTTTTCCCCTTAGGGGCCGGGGTCTGGAACTGCCTGGATGCGGCGCGGACCCGAAATGAAAAGGGAATGACCCAACAGGTAAGCCTTAACATGGAGTCTTAGCTTCCCTTCTCCCTTCTTTCTCTCACCTTTGTTCTTGTCTTTTTCTCCCTAGGTGCTGGGGAGCGACTGTGGATCCGGATGGTCGCTGCTGATGGAGGCGCCCTGTAAAGGTGAGTAAATGCAGCGCTGCAGCAGTCAATGCGATGAGTTTTTAAAATAAATGTCTTCCTTTTCAGGATCGTTGGCGAAATGTCTCCAGGTTGCAGATTTAACAGGTAAGGTCTTTTCCTTCTTCTGTTCTCTTGTTCTATTCCTCTGCAGGTGATCAGGATGCTGGCAGGCGTGGAAGAAGTCAAGATGCAGGAACAGACACGGTGAGCGTCCAGCTGCTAGATGCAGAACAACGCGAAGCACGTGTGTCTGATCGGGTGTGGTTTAAATAGCCTTGGAAGAAGTTCCTGGAATGTGTCCTTCCTCCAATCAGGTATGTATCCTTCCCCGACCACACCCGGTGGTAAAAGAGTCCCACAGGAAAAGTAGTTCTGGCCTCAAGATGGCCCGGCTGTTGCAGCATGGTCTGCATCAGGTAAGTTTACACCAAGCACCTTTAAACACAAAGTCATCTTTTATGAGCCTGGCGCCTTCGGCGCCAGGACTGTTGTCCAATATGAGCCTGGCGCCAAAGGCGCCAGGACTGAGTCCACAGGGCCCCTACTTGGGGCTGCTGAGACTCCTCCCGAGGGCATGATGCCTGCTTCCGGGGGTGCTGGGCCGGTCCTGGTGCTCCGGGGGCAGGTATCATGACAGCCTTTGCAGGCTTCGGATGTGCCCCTTACAAGAGCTCCTCGACGCCTGCTGGATCCAGTCGACGGGCAGCTTCGAGGACAGGATCCCACTCAACGAGATGTTCCGTCAGGCGATCCGCTGGTGGGGTACCCGCTCTCATCTATCGGCGGGCAAAGACTTTCAGACCCCAGCTCACCAGGTGATGGTGACGACGGATGCCTCCCTAGAAGGTTGGGGAGCGCACTCCGGAGATCTTCACGTGAGAGGCCTTTGGCTCCCGGAGGAGAAGTCACTCCACATCAACATCTTGGAGCTCTGCGCAGTGTTCTGGGCCCTCAGGTCTTTTCTTCTGTCCGTCAAGGGCAAGGTGGTGAGGATCTTCACTGACAACACCACCACGATGTTCTACATCCGGAAGCAGGGCGGAACCAGATCCCCTGCACTATCCAAGGAAGCCCAGGATCTGTGGCATTGGGCCATTGCCTAAGGGATGTTTCTGGTGCCTTTTCATCTGGCAGGAATAAAAAACACCATCGCCGACTCACTCAGCAGAGAGCTGCGCTCGTGCCTCGAGTGGGAACTACGCCAGGATCAAGTGGATCGACTCTTCCGACGATGGGGCGAACCCCAGATCGATCTCTTCGCGACGCTGACGAACTCCAAGTGCCGGAGTTTCGCCAGCAGGTTCCCCCAGCCGAGGACCATGGGCGATGCTTTCTCGTTCCCCTGGGACGGCCTATTTCTTTATGCGTTCCCTCAGCTGCCGTTGCTGCTCCGCTCATCAACCAGCTCAAGAGGTCCCGGTGCAGGATGATCCTCATCGAACCGGCGTGGCCGAGACAGATCTGGTTCCCGGACCTTCTGGACTTGTCAGCATCCACACCAGTCAAGCTGCCGACGGACGCGGATCTTCTCTCCAGAGAAGGAGGCACCATTCTTCATCACAACCCAGAGTCGCTGAACTTGCAGGCCTGGCTCCTGCAGCACTAAGCACTAGAGTCTGGAGGGTACGACATCCCAGCCGACTGCAGAGAGGTTCTTGCAAAGGCCAGGGTATCCTCAACTCTCAAGTGCTACGGACATAAATGGAAGAGGTTCTCTGTCTGGTGCCGTGCACAGAAGATTAACCCTCTGCAGATTACGGCCCCTCAAGTATTGCCGTACCTACTGTCATTGGCCAAGGCTGGACTAGCTCACGCTTCCATCACTATACATCTGGCCGCCATCTCACGATACACCAGAACTATGGGACGGGCGTCCTTGTGGTCCCATCGGCTGGTGAAGGAATTTATGAAAGGATTGCTCCGATCATTCCCACCGGTGAAGGCCCCTTCCACAGCGTGGGAGCTCAACGTGGTGCTGACCAGGCTCATGGGGGCCCCATTTGAGCCTATGCATTCGGCACCGTTGAAGTTTCTGTCGTGGAAGACAGCATTTCTCGTGGCCATCACCTCTGCACGACGAGTGGGAGAGATCCAGGCCCTATCTTGCAAGCCACCACACTTGACTTTTCACAACACGAGGGTGGTGCTGAGGACACACCCCTCCTTCATGCCCAAGGTGCCGTCGGACTTCCACCTCAACGAACCCTTGGTGTGGCCAGTTTTCTTCTCGTCGCCTTCGTCGCCGGCTGAGAGGACTCTGCACTCGCTGGACGTAGCTAGAGCGCTGAAGTTCTACGTGGACCGCACAAAGAGTATTCGGAAGACATCACAGCTGTTTGTAAACTTTGGACCTGTGAATCAAGGTAAGGCTCTCTCGAAGGCTTCCATTTCCAGATGGCTCTCCGGCTGCATCATGCACTGTCACCGGTTGGCAAACCGACAGCTGCCCGGGTTCCGAGAGCCCACTCGACCAGAGCGATCGCTGCTACCACGGCGTTCCTATCTGGTGTGCCCCTGCTCGACATCTGCAGAACTGCGACGTGAAGGTCGACACACACCTTCACAAGATTCTACTGCGTCGATCGGGACTCCAGGGAGGAGTCCAGGGTCGGCCAAACAGTGCTGCACAACCGGTTCGCTTAAGGTGAGCCTTGTGAGGAGGTAAGAGATGCTTAATGTTCAGTTTTTTGTATTGCTTAATGTTGAGCCTGTTGCCACCTCCCATGGTTGTGCATGTGTATACTGCTATGTATTCTTATATTCATGAGCATGTGAATCGATGCCAGACCCCATGCTGGAGAAGGAACAAGTTACTTACCTGTAACTGTTGTTCTCCAGCATGGGTCTTGCATAGATTCACATGCGAACCCTCCCGCCTACCCCTCTGCGGCTCTTCACTTGGTCATACTGCCACTTTACGTACTACCAAATCTGAGGATGGCTGCCAGAGGCGGGGCTTAGGGAGAGGGCAGTCATTGGCTGGGGGCAGTATGACCCAGAGACCAGTGATTGGTTACTCCTAAAAAAGACAGATCAGAAACAAAACTGATACTGATTTTTTCTATACCGAGGATTCCCGGCCGGGAATATTCATGAGCATGTGAATCCATGCCAGACCCATGCTGGAGAACAACAGTTACAGGTAAGTAACTTGTTCCTTCTCCATCCAGAGGTCAACACACTCAACCTTCACGCATGGCTTTCTGGGAGGTTGAGATACAAGGATTAGGACCTTCTGGATGATGTCATGGAGATCTTGCTTTCGGCCAGAAGGCCAGCAACTAAATCTCTGTACCGGTGTCGTTGGAACAAGTTCAGTAACTGGTGCAGAGAAAAGAATGTGGACCGTTTCAATGTAATATTCCCACAATATTGTCTTTTCTGTTACACCTGGCTAATCTGGTCCTGGTTGGCAGGATAAAAGGATATTTAGCAGCGCTATCCATTTTTAAGCGCTCCTCAGAGGAAGAATATTACTTTAAGATACCTTTAATAACTCAATTCTTGAAAGGTCTAAATAATGTGTTTCTTCCAATACCTTTTCAAGTTCCTGTGTGGGATTTAAACTTGGTACTAAATTTCATGACATGCATTCCACTTGAACCTTTATATTCTTGTCCATTAAGGCTCCTTACTCTAAAAACAATACTTCTTGTGGCAATGACATCAGCCCGCAGGGTAAGTGAGTTGCAGGTACTTTCTAGTGGTCCTCCTCACACCATCTTTTATAAAGATAAAGTAGTCCTTAGAGTAAAACCCTCTTTCTTGCCAAAAATTGTCTCAGATTTTCACCTGTCACAAAAAATAACACTGCCTACTTTCTACCCTCCTCGTCACACAAGTAAGGAAGAGGAACAGCTACATAGATTAGATCCTAGAAGAGCTCTTAGCTTCTATATCTGAAGATTGGCAAAACTACGTCAGTGTGACCAGCTTTTTGTGGGATACACTGGCCGTAAATTGGGACTAGCTATAACTAAGCAAACATTATCTAGATGGATAATGTTGGCTACACCTGAATGTTATAGTTTGGCTGGGAAAGATCCTCCAGATGGGCTGAGAGCTCATTCAACTAGGGGCATGGCAACTTCAACAGCAATTCAAAGGGGTGTCCCAGTGCAAGATAATTGCACAGCAGCCACATGGTCATCCATGCACACTTTTATAAAACATTATGCTCTAGATTCATCTTCTTCTAAAGAAGGTCTATTCGCTAAATCAGTACTTCATTCTGTACATGACTAAAATTTCTGTACTCCCTCCTCCAATACAAAACTGCTTTGGGAGTCTATCTAAGATGAGAAATACGTGGTAGGACACAATCCATTTGAAGAACAAATTACTTACCAGCTGTAACATTCTTTCGATTGGATGCTCCTCCCACGTATTCCTCATGCACCCTCCCAGCCTACCTCACAGCACAGTTTACATGATTTACACTCTAAATTCTTTTAAGACTTGGGTCAAAAAAGGCACGCCATTAACTACTATCCGTTGGTTTTAATATCCGAAAAACCAGAACTGAGGCCAACGGGCACTCGAGGCATTTATACAATGGATGCCGTCGGCACTCGAGGGATGCCGCCGAGGGACATTGATGCCGCAGCCTCGAGTGGAGCACCCTCTGGTGGAGAGAGGAAAAATGTCCAAAGCAGCAAAGCTGAAGGGAAGGATATATCTAAAATGAGGAATACTTGGGAGGAACATCCAATCGAAAGAACGTTACAGTTGGTAAGTAACGTGTTCTTCTTACTTTTTCTAAAGTGGGAAATTCTGTCTAAATCTGTGTATTTTGTTTTAATGAAGTTATTTTTCTTTAATGTTGGTTTATTAGAACAGGAGACCCCACCTCTCCTCCTTCACCTGTTCCTGTCTATACTCCCATTCTTTTCCTTGCTTTGGCCAGACCTATTTCAGCTCATGAAGCTTTCAAAATGAAAGGCAATCATCTGTCCTGTACACACTATCTCTCTTCTCACCCTCCCACACCCAACTCAGCATTTTTCTTATTGACAGGTGTCTTTTCTTTTGATATTTTTCATGTTAATTTATGTAACTATTGAAGTCCAGTTACTTGTATATAATTAATTTTTTGTACTTTGTACCAATGAAGCATAGGGAACAGATGAGTGATTTGAACTCTGTGGGGCATGCTGATTGCACAGGTCATTATGGTTATGTTACTTTTGATAAAACATTATAGATTTGTCAACAATAACAGGATAGGTACGGTTGGAGTGTACCCTACACTTCTATGATGAGCATCATCATGGAATAACAGTGCCAGGTTCAAATCTGTTCTCCGAGATAAAAGAAATCATACAAAAGAAAGGGAAATTGACCACTTATGTTAGGGGGCCCTCCGGGGGATGGTCTTGGATATCCAACCTTGCTGAGCATGTTCGGGCACTAATTTCTAATTTCTTGAATATTACTTTCAGCGCCTGCTTCTCCGATTCCATTGTCGGTCATTAGTTTGTCTACTGCTAAATATGCTGGGTTGACTAGTCTGTATCATCTCCCTCCTTTTGTGACCATTTTGTGACTATCTGATCTTCTCTATATACAATTCATGGTGAGTCTTGTCTATACCAAATGTTATCGTGGAGGATAGCTGCGTTCTACTGGCGGAGGTGTTATGCAAAGTGTGTGAGGCATGAGAGACAATATGTGTGCAGCTAGACCAAGTTTTATCGGGCGGGGGATAGCTGCATTCTAATGGGAGAGGTCCTGTGTAAAGTTTGTGATGCAGGATAGACATTATGTGTAAGGTGGACCGAAATTTGATCGTAGAGGAATAGCTGCATTCTAATGGCAGAGGTACCCATCTCCAGTTAAAAAATAATTCCAACAATGTTTTTTGTTTGAGGGTATCTTTTGATCGTAGAGGAATAGCTGCATTCTAATGGCAGAGGTACCCATCTCCAGTTAAAAAATAATTCCAACAATGTTTTTTGTTTGAGGGTATCTTTTTTTTAATGGTTTTTGTAAAGTTCAAGTTCTCCGCTGCAGATTAGTCAAGTGAGGAAGGGTGTTCCAGAGGTTTGATCCATGAGAGTAGAGAAAGGTTCTTTCAACTTTCCTGTACTAGGTTTGGTGGATGACAATTTGTCCAGTCCGAGGCTGGCTGGCTGGAAATGTTAGTTGATATTGTCAATGAGAACCTCGTTTGCAACTGTATTGTATATTTGAGTTCATTACAAGGTCTTGAATTGCAATCTTTGCTTCATGGCATGGGCTTCCAATAGATTATTTCAAAGCATGTGAAAAGTGCTTGCACTTGCCGAAAACTAGAATAATATAGACCACATATGTGCCACTGGATGATTCCCTAAGCATATGTGTGACGATGTGCTAGTTACCTATACAGTGCTACAGTCCTTTTAATGAAATCCTATGTTGTACATATAGGAAGCCCTGCAGTATGTACTTTCCTCTAATGAAGTTGCTGTGCTTTTTGGTTGCCTAGGAGACAAGGGAAGTGGGAGAGGACTCGGAGGGAGACTGTTACAGCTGGGCATACTGAAGGGGTCGGAAGCTGAAGGGCTGAACAGCTCCAGCTGATGGTGTGTGTGTGCCGTGGCACAAAGAAGGCGGTTGTCTCCGAAATAACGAGGCGATCGTTATCTCCGTACAAAGACATTATTTGATTGTGCCGTTGCGCTCGAAGAAGGAGTCCGATAAAAAATCGAGGCGAGCGTTGTCGCCTGCTGGAAACAGTGAGTAAGTGAGCCATAAAACTATAAAGAAGTGAGATAGCATTTAAAAACCGGCACGATCGTTGCCCACGTATGAACTGGGTGAATGAGAGCAGTTACATCTGAGGACACAGTTAATTAGCGGAAATAAGTAGGCGATCATTGTCGCCCATTAAACTTTGATGGAACTGGCACCATTGCGCTTTGTGAAGGGGACAATCCATGACGAGAAGGTGATCGTTGTCGCCCATTGAACTCTAATGAAACTGGCGCTGTTGTGCTTTGAAGTGAGGAAGCCTGATGGAAATCAGGTGATCGTAGTCACCGTGTCAAGTTAAAGCAAATGCGCTGTTGCGCCAAGTGTTACCTCATAAAGAAATTTCGTATTACAAATTTGTGTGTGTTGCCTGAGAAAAAGGGTGTTAACAATTAATATAAAGAAACAGAAGACTGAGTAACAGAGTGAAGAGTCAGAGAAGAAACGAATGCCATAAATGAGTTGTCGTTTGGATGACGGATATTGGGCAAGTTCGTATGCTCTTCTAGAATGGGAATTTAGACCCCAGGAAGGCCCTGTAGGCACAACTAAAGAAAGTTAATAGAACTTTGTCAACCTATAACAATTCGGCCTTTCTTGGAAATATTCAAGAGTAAGAAGAATGGAAGGAACAAGATAGCAGTTTATGAGTCCAAAGACAGACCTAAAGATGGACTTATAAAGAAGTAAGGATACAAAGGAAGAAGAAAAGAGAAACATACGTAATTTTCTATAAGTAATGAAAGATGCAAGAAGAAGAATAAGAAAGAGTAGAGAACATAAAATGTACATTAATTCTTACCTTTTCGTATCCTGTGAAGACATCCAGTTGAAGAAAATAAGAAACAAACCAGAGAGAAGCAGTATCCTTTATTATAAACCTGAAAGAGAAGAAAGAGTCTGTTTATAAAAGATTTGGGTTCTCTTCGTAATCCATACAAATTACTCATTGGCTCAGACTTTTATTTACATTATTTAAGAGTACATTCACATTTGGTGTTAGAAGTGGGATTGCGAGAACGCCATGGAGGAACTTATTAAGACTCTGAGTGAGGGGCAGCAACTACTACAACAAGCTTTACAAATTCAGAACCAGCAAGCCCAGGCGGACACATTAGCATTCCAGCAAGCATTACAACTACAACAGGCTCAGTAGTTGGAAGTTACAAATGTTAGAAATAACCCTCAAGTCCCCACTTCAGTTTTGCAACATTTTTTTGTAAATTTCGAGAGAGTGGCTCGAAACGCACAGTGGCCCACCGAGAGATAGTGTCATTACATCGCACCATTAATGACCGGTGAAATGCAATGTGCTTACCAAGCTGCAAACCCAGCGGGAGACACAAACTATGGGGACATGAAGAAAGTAGTGTTGGAACGATTGGGACATGATGAGGAAATGTATCAAATTAAATTCAGAGAGGTTTAATTGGTTGGAGAAGAGCCTCTGAGACAATTATTTTATAGATTAAAAGAGCTTGCAGAGAAGTGGCTGCAACCTACTATGTCTTCTCCTAGTTAGATAACAGGAAAAGTAATCTTGGAACAATTTATCGAAGCTCTTCCCGGTCCCGGTCCTGTAAAAAGATGGGTCAAACAGCATCATCGACTATCATTAACTGAGGCTGTAGACGTAGCCTCAGTTTATCAAAAAGCTGGGCAAGGCAAGATGTTATCCTCTACGACCAATTCCAGACCTCATGCCATTATGAACAAACCTATATCTCAACCAAGGTGGCCACATTCCATGCTAAGAAAACCAGAAGTAGAAAATCTACGTTCCAGACCTAATAGCGAGGGCCCTGTTACCTATCGTCAAACTCCAACAACAGCTCGAGGACCCCAGTGTTTCGACTGTGGAGACTGAGGGCACCTCGCCAGGTTCTGCCCGAAGAAGCTTAAATCGGAACCGATGGATGTGGGGGTTTTTGAGTTCCTAAAGGAAAATTAATCTTCTGAACAAATACCCGGAAGACAATCACAATATCTGTATACTTGTGATGCTGAAGCAGATGGAAAACCCACCACTGCGTTGGTCGATTCAGGAAGCCTACAGACAGCTGTAACATCGGAGCTGGTAGGTGAAGGTTATTATTCTTCAGGGGAAATACCTATTTGATGTGTTCATGGGGATATAAAGGCTTATTCTTTAAGGAAAATACAGATCAAGCTGGCCGAGGAAACAATGGGCATAAGAACTGCCGTATTACCCAGTTTACCCAAGCCCTTACAAATTGGTTCGGACGTTCCAAAATTTTCGAAAATAGTCCATGAAAGTGAGAAGAGCTGGTTAGAAATGTCTCCCTTCCATGAAGAAGAAATATCTAGTACACCTCTTAGATCACAGAAGAGTAAAAAGATAAAAAGATTAATGAAGCAAGAATGGAAAACCAAGAATGTTCTTCCTGTAGCTGTCGACTGGAAACTAGACGAGGAGGGAGATAGCTTTAGGTCCGCTCAAGAACTGGATCCTTTACTACGATATGCCAGGGAATGTGCCTTAGAAGACTCACCTGTGCAGGGACCACATTTCATAAAACAGAATGGATTATTGTACAGACTGAGCAAGTCTCGGAATGGAGAGGAATTGAAACAGTTGTTAATTCCCAGTAAATACTACAAAACCGTGCTGGAAGTCGCTCACTTACAGGTTGGGGAAGGACACTTGCGGTCTCAGAAGAATTCTGAAAAAATTCTAGACAGGTTCTACTGGCCAGGAGTTTATGATAAAGTAGTTACGTTCTGCCAATCATGTGAGGAGTGTCAAAAGACGAACAGAGCCAATGTGAAGAAGGCACCGTTACAACCTATGCCACTGGTCTTGGAACCTTTTAGCAGAATAGGAGTCGATATTGTGGGACCCCTAGATCCATCCAGGAGAGGTCATAAGTATATCCTTGTGGTTGTAGACTATGCCACCCGATATCCGGAGGCTTTTCCTTTAAAAGCCACAAATACTCAGCAGATTTGTGATGTTCTAATTCCCTTTATTGGTAGAGTTGGAATTCCTCAGGAGATCATCACCGATCATGGCTCAAATTTCATGTCCAATATATTTAAGCAAGTCTGTGAAACTCTGAAAATTGAACACCTAAAGACAGCAGTTTACCACCCACAGACTGATGGTTTAGTGGAACGCTACAATCAAACCATAAAACAAATGCTAAAGAAAACTACCTCTCCCGAAAATAAAGACTGGGATAGAGTCTTACCTTGGATACTGATGACTTTAAGAAACACTCCTCAGTCCTCGACAGGTTTTTCACCTTTTGAGTTACTATTCGGAAGGCCAGTAAGAACTCTATTGGATATACTGAAAGAGAATTGGGAGGAACAACCAGATCGTGAGCTAACCCTGACAGAGTATGCCTCTCAATTACAGGAAAGAGTGGAGGAACTGCAGGCCATAGCCAGAGATAATCTTCTTCAAGCTCAAATAAAACAGGAGAGATATTATAATCAAAACTCACATCTACGTACTTTCAAAACAGGAGAACAAGTATTAGTGTTATTGTCCACCTCAGAAAACAAAATGTTGGCAGCATGGAGGGGACCGTATGGAATTAAAGAAGTACTAGGTCCTTTAACGTATAAAGTAAGACAGCCTGGGAATAGGATACCTTGCCAGACATATCATGTAAATCTTCTAAAAAAAAATGGATACCGCCAGCTCAAACAGTGGCCATGATAACTCTTGATGTACCACCGGAAGAACATTTTCCACAGTTCAAGGAGAAAGTAGGATTGGAAAATCTGAACATTAACTCAGAGTTATCGTCTATTCAAAAAAATGAATTATCCCACTTGCTACAATGTTTTTCTGAAATATCTCTTCCCTACCAGGGAGGACTAAACTAACTTATCACTGCATAGTTACCAAACCTGAAACCATAGTAAGACTCAGACCATACAGAATACTTGAGGCAAAGATAAAGGCCATTAACCAAGAGGTTCAAGAGATGCTGGATTTAGGGATAATTGAACCATCCCATAGTGATTGGAGTTCTCCTGTAGTTTTAGTACCAAAACCCAATGGCAGTGTGAGGTTCTGCATGGACTTCCGAAAATGAAATGAGGTTTCTAAATTCGACGCTTACCCAATGCCAAGAATAGAGGATTTGCTAAATAATCTGGGAAAAGCAAGGTTCCTGACCACCATAGACTTAACCAAGGGTTACTGGCTAATACCTGTGTTACCATCAGATAAGGAAAAGACTGCGTTTGCTGCTGTCATGATGCCTACCCCCAGGCATCCGGACCAAGCCTATCAGCCCCGGGAGCAGGCATCTAGACATTTAGTAAAACCTCAGCAGCCCCGGTTAGGGGCTATCTGGGTTCAGTCCTGGTGCCTTAGGCGCCAGGCTCATAGTAGGAATCAGTCCTGGCACCTAAGGCACCAGGCTCATAGTCATTACTTACCTCAGGCAGACCATGCTGCAAATGACTCCAATCCAACATGAAGCCTGAAAGGGACTATTTTTCTACAGGGACTATTTTTTACTCGGGTGTGGTTCTAGGGACTTCTTACCTGGGACTACTTTTGAGGCTATTTAAATCACACCCGACCAGCAACACGCGCTTCACGTTATTCTACATCCAGCAGCGTAACACTCACCGTGCCTGCAGCCTGCATCCAGTCTTCTGCCACACCCGCCTCAAATCCGGAGCTCCTAAAACAAAGAGGAAAGAAAGGGACAAGGTTAGAAAACGAACTTATTTCTATTCCACACCTGATTCTGGATCCATCTTGTCTCCGGACCTGTAAAGAACATCAGTTCTGCACGCGC
The DNA here is from genome assembly GCF_040938575.1 of Ambystoma mexicanum. Lineage (NCBI taxonomy): Eukaryota > Metazoa > Chordata > Amphibia > Caudata > Ambystomatidae > Ambystoma > Ambystoma mexicanum. The sequence goes on along the minus strand of NC_090927.1, from coordinate 83,675,154 downwards.
CGCACCTCCAGCTGCAGCGCTGCACCATACTCACCAGTCTTCACAGCATCCTTTGGGTCAGCGCTGCCTCCATCATTTCTTCGCCGAACTTCGGCACCCAGGAGACAAAAGAAAACCACATGGTGAGCCGAGGGAACCAACAAATATAACTCTTACCACCATAGACTTACCTGATTTACCACCGGAGGCATCCTTTTGTGACTCTCCATATTTTCACATGCCGCATCTGTAAAGAGAGACAAAACAACACGTTTTCCTCATGCAACATTTACTGGACAGCGCCGGGTAAGCAGACTCTTACCTGAGCGCCACCAGCTACCACAAGAGCATCTTTTCACAAGCCAGTTGCAAGACAAGAAAGGAAGGGGGGAACAAGAGTGAACATCGGACATATTGAACTCTATGAACTTAATACTTACTGGTCCTCACCAGGAACCTCAGAGTCAATACTCTCCGGAACTCTCCCGAGCCTTCAAACCAGTGAAGTAACTGGAATTGACGCGCCCCTGCAAATCCACGCAGGATGGAGAGCTCGTCTTTCAAGAATATAAGGTGAGATTGCTGTGAGGGCATTTCGGAGGTGATTAGTTGGGGAGGACTGTGGGGGTGCCATCACTTGAATCCACAAGTGGCTAAATCCATCTCTCCACTTGCAGGAGAATATTTCTACGGGTTAAGCAGACAAGATTAGAAGGGCAGATCAGTCAGTCATTGCTGCACTACACATCACGTGGGTGGAGACCGCAGCTGTCCGGGTCCGACTGACGCCCTTTGTGGAAGCCAGGTGAGCGTAACAGCTACTCCTACTGGGCTATATCAGTTTACGGTGTTGCCATTTGGTTTACATGGAGCGCCAGCAACATTTCAAAGATTAATGAACTATATTATAAAAGGTCATGAACAATATGTCGGAGCTTATCTAGATGACATCATAATTTACAGTCACACCTGGCCAGAACATCTGAAGCATTTAAAGGCCAGACTTGAAACATTGAAATGAGCAGCGTTACATGTAAATCCCAAGAAAACCCATGTTGCAACCTTCCACGCTAAATATTTGGGATATTATATGGGTCAAGGAATTACTAAACCACAGGAGTAGAAATTAAAAGCCATCAAGCAGTTGAAATTCCCGGAAACTCCTAGACATGTACGAGCCTTTTTGGGATTTGTAGGATATTATAGGAGGTTTATTCCGCACTTCTCTACACTGGCCGCCCCGCTAATGGATTTGCTGAAGAAGACCTCCTTGACAAAGAAGACTTGGCAAACAATCGAAACACTAACGCTTTGAAAGAGGCCCTAAGCAATAGGGCTGTTTTACATTGTCCAGACTTTAAGGCTACATTTTTCCTTCATACTGATGCCTCAGGCACAGGTGTCGGAGCAGTATTATTCCAAAATCAGGGAGAGGATGAAAGACCGATACTATTCATAAGTCGAAAATTACTACCTCACGAGTTAAGTTATCCAACAATAGAAAAATAGTGTTTGGCAATCACACCCATTAAATGGTACCAAAATAAGGATCAGCCTCCACACTGAAATTGTGGAGCCCAAAAAGTGTTCATGTGTGTTAAAACATTGTTTCAAATAACACTTCGGGGAAAAACTTTGAAGTTCAATTCATCGCCTCCCTGAATGTGATCTGGCAATCAAATGAGCCATTGATGCTCTGAGGTATTATCTACTTGGCAGAGAGTTCACGTTAATAACGGACCATGCTCCTTTAGTCTGGCTTGCACGTAACAAAGACTCAAACCAGAGAGTACTCAGGTGGTTTCTTTCTCTCCAGCCCTTCTCATTTAAGACTATTCATAAACCTGAAAGTTACTAACCCAAGCTGATTATTTGTCCAGAGCTGAAACCCTTCCCGAGCGTAAGGGCTTAGTAGAGGGGGTGTGACGATGTGAATAGTTACCTATACAGTTCTACAGTCCTTTTAATGAAATCCTATGTTGTACATACAGGAAGCCCTGCAGTATGTACCTTCCACTAAGGAAGTTGCTGTGCTTTTTGGTTGCCTAGTAGACAAGGGACGTGGGAGAGGACTCGGAGGGAGACTGTTACATACTGAAGGGGTCGGAAGCTGAAGGGCTGAACAGCTCCAGCTGATGGTGTGTGTGTGTGCCGTGGCACAATGAAGGCGGTTGTCTCCGAAATAACAAGGCGATCATTATCGCAGTACAAAGACATTATTTGATTGCGCTGTTGCGCTCGAAGAAGGAGTCTGATAAAAATCGAGGCGAGCGTTGTCGCATGCTGGAAACAGTGAGTAAGTGAGCCATAAAACTATAAAGAAGTGAGATAGCATTTAAAAACCGGCACAATTGTTGCCCACGTATGAACTGGGTGAATGAGATCAGTTACGTCTGAGGACACAGTTAATTAGCGGAAATAAGTAGGAGATCATTGTCGCCCATTGAACTTTGATGAAACTGGCGCTGTTGCGTTTTGTGAAGGGGACAATCCACGACGAGAAGGCGATCGTTGTCGCCCATTGAACTCTAATGAAACTGGCGACGTTGCGCTTTGAAGTGAGGAAGCCTGATGGAAAACAGGTCATCGTAGTCACTGTGTCAAGTTAAAGCAAAAGCGCTGTTGCGTCAAGTGTTACCTCATTAAGAAATTTCGTATCACAAAGTTTGTGTGTGTTGCCTGAGAAAAAGGGTGTTAACAATTAATATAAAGAAACAGAAGACTGAGTAACAGAGTGAAGGGTGAGAGAAGAAACAAACGCCATAAATGAGCTGTCGTTTGGATGACGGATATTGGGCAATTTCGTATGCTCTTCTAGAAGGGGAATTTAGACGCCAGGAAGGCCCTGTAGGCACAACTAAAGAACGTTAATAGAACTTTGTCAACCTATAACAATTCGGCCTTTCCTGGAAATATTCAAGAGTAAAAAGCATAGAAGGAACAAGATAGCAGTTTATGAGGCCAAGGACAGAACTAAAGATGGACTTATAAAGAAGTAAGGATACAAAGGAAGGAGAAAAGAGAAACATACATAATTTTCTATAAGTAATGAAAGATGCAAGAAGAAGAATAAGAAAGAGTAGAGAACATAAAAATTACATTAATTCTTACCTTTTCGTATCCTGTGAAGACATCCAGTTGAAGAAAATAAGAAACAAAGCAGAGAGAAGCCGTATCCTTTATTATAAACCTGAAAGAGAAGAAAGAGTCTGTTTATAAAAGATTTGGGTTCTCTTCGTAATCCATACAATTTACTCATTGGCTCAGACTTTTATTTACATTATTTAAGAGTACATTCACAATATGTTAGAGTAACCCTGGTGTCAATCAGACGCTCTGTGATGCATTGAGTAACACTCATTGGCCATTTGCATTTTGCTTTTGGGTTTTGTCAATTTGTCTCTTTACTGACTTATGCTTAACCCACAACTCCCTGGGGGCAAAAGCTAAATAAATAGAGACATTATTCTTTCTATGGTTTCCAGTAATTTCTTATCAAAACTTTATTTAGGGTGCTACAGTGGAAGGCAGCCCCAAAAAGGCTTTTGTCATAGTTTATTTGAAGGCCGTCCCAAGACCTGGTAGAGATAGTGTTTTTTTTCTATCTCCGGACAGGTCCTTAAAAGTATTAATGTACTTTATGCAATGTCCTAGACCCATTGAGCTTTTGGCGAGTCCCCATCTCTTTGTTGGGCTTTAAGGCACTTTCATCTGCTGCTGATTCGTCTAGCTCTCCATCTACCCAGCCATTTATTTATTTATTTATTGCAGTTATATAGCGCACCTAACCCTCAGGAATCTGGGCGCTTAGCTTAGGTATACGGTTACATATGAATTACTTGATTTGTGCAAAAATACAGTTGCATATACAGTTCTAATTTGTTGCAGGAATACAGTTGCAAGTACATAACTTAATTTGTGCATTGCGAGGTAGGGTACGTTATGCATTACAGTCTTATATGCAGCCTGCAGGAGTTTGCTAAAGGGTTGCGTGATTAACAGAAGCAACGGTCTAGCTATAAGGACCCTGAGTGCCTGTGAATTGGGCAGGTGGTATCATTAGTCTCAGGATTGCAGGGTGGTTAGGCGGTACAGTTGCGTAGGCTGGTAAGTAGGCTGGTAAGTTATGCATTACAGTCTTTTATGCAGCCTGCAGGAGTTTGCTAAAGGGTTGCGTGGTTAACAGAAGCAACGGTCTAGCTATAAGGACCCTGAGTGCCTGTGAATTGGGCAGGTGGTATCATTAGTCTCAGGATTGCAGGGTGGTTAGGCGGTACAGTTGCGTAGGCTGGTAAGAGGATGCAAAGGTGTAAGCATAATTTGTGACAAGTGGGATACGTGGGATATGTGGGATACGTGGGATATGGGTCTGAGGTTGAGATGTCCTAGTGTTTGAGTCAGGGATTAGTTAGCAGGAGCTGCGTTAGTTCCTGGAGTCCTGGTTGAAAAGCCAGGTTTTCAGTTTTTTTCTGAAGGACCGTAGGGACGTGTCCATCCTGAGTTTAGGCAGCAGAGCATTCCAATAGTGTGTGGCAAGAACAGGGAAACTAGAACCGCCAGCTTTCTGTCTTTTGAATCTGTGTGAGTTCAGTCGCCCTAATCTGATCTGGTGGGTCTGGCTGATTGCGTTTTTGAGATCAAGTTGGAGAGGTAGCGCGGGGCGGTACTGGCCAAGCATTTATGTGTCAGGGACAGTCCTTTGAATTGAATACGCTCTTTGACTGGTAGTGAGTGGATATTTCTCCTGGCCGCAGAGAAGTGGTCTGTCATTGGAATATTGAGGGCCGCACTGATGGCATTGTTTTGAATGGTTTGGAGCTTCTTGACGTTTTTTGAAGAAGTGCCCACAAAGATTTCATTGCAGTAGTCTATCCTTGAAAGTATTACAGCTCTGACTAGCGTGATGCGATTTTCCACCTTGAGGTAGGGTCTGCATGCTGTGATAAGTTTTGCGGTGTACGCGGAAGCTGAGGAGATGGCGTCCACTTGCCGGGAGAGGGTGAGTGACGAGTCAAGGTACACATCTAGTGTCTTCACTTCTTTGGAGACTTTAAATATGTTTCTGTCTATGTCAAATGATTGGTAGGTTAGTTGGAGGTTCTTCAGTTTAGCTGGGCTGCCTATGATCAGGATCTCTGTTTTATCGTCGTTAAGACAGAGTTCGTTTTCGGCCAACCATGCTTGGATTGTGAGGTGGATTAAGTTGATAGCTTTGGAATCTGTATCATAGTCTCCCTTGATAGCTAAGAGTATTTGAGTGTCATCAGCATAGTTTGTGTATGTGACACCAAAATTATCTAGTTTATCAAAGAGTGGTTTAGTGAATGCATTGTACATAGTAGGGGATACACAGGATACCTGTGGTACTCCACACAAGACTGGAGTAGGGTGTGCAGCTGCCGTGGCTGAGAAGACACGCATTGATCGATTTGAAATGAACGATTCGATCCTACTGATGATGTTGTTAGAGAAGTGGGCATCGCTGGCCAGGTGGCGGCAAAGGATCTTGTGATCTATTAGATCAAGTGCCGCCGAGAGGTCTAGTAAGAGAAGGATGGCTAGGTCGCCTCTGTCTCTTATTAGGTCCATTGGGTTTTCAGATCGACAAGTGCAGTTTTTGTGCCATGGCCTGGGCGTAACCCTGATTGGCGGAGGTCAAGAAGGCTGTGTGATTCGAGATAGTTTTGAATTTGTACATAGGCCACTCTATCTAGAATTTTTAGAAGAAATGGCACTGTTGTAATCGGCCTGTAGTTAGAAGGCACGTTTGGGTCTAATGTGTTTTTTTTAAATAACGGGAGCACCCATGATTCCTTCAGGTTGTCCGGTACTCAATTTCTAGTAAAGGAGTAATTTATCAGAGCAGTGATAAATAGAGCCAGATTGTCTGCACAATCTTTAATTAGTCTTGCTGGACAGATGTCTCCTTGACATCTCAAAGGTTTGAGGCCTTTAATGATTTTGATTTCCTCAGTAGTGATAGGAGATCATTCAAATTTGGGGTAAGGTTTAGGCGGTTTCTTTTCAGAGCTCGGTTGAGCTAGGATCTTAAGTTTCAGTTTATTTTGGTTGATCTTAAGTTGGAGAGGGGATATGTTATCCATGAGCACCTTTTGTATATTTTCACACCAGGCTTGGTCTTTGATGCAGTGGTCAGGGGTCTGTGAAGAATATTCTAGTTCCCGTAGGACTGAGAAGAGCTCTTTGGTTCCTGAGTTGGAATTTTCTATGCAGGAGTTGTAGGCATTGCTTTTAGCTTGAAGTGTGGCTTCTGTGTATTCAGAGGCAACGGTTGCAAAGTGTAGTTTATTCTGGTCTGAGGGGTATTTTTTCCAATTGCTTTCTGCATTTTTTGTTTTTATTGCATAGGTCTTTCAATTCATGGGTGTACCATTGGTTAAAATGAGGCCTAGGTTTAGCTTTTCGGGTGTCCAGGGGTGCCAATTCGTTGATGGCTGCCTTTATGGTTTGGTTGTAGGTGATGACCAGGGAGGCTGGGTCAGCAGTGTTGGCCGTATGCATGGTGAGTGGTAGGAGTAACGGGGGCATGTTGTCAGGAGTCTTATTATGGGTGTTACGGGTTTGAGTTGCAGGTGCGTCTGCAGGTGTAGTGTTAACTGGAGTCAATCAAGAAGAGGATGGTGTTGTGGTCAGACCGAAGGGATGGGTTGTTGTTAGTGATCAGCGTAGGACAGTTGTGGTCAGCGAGCCAATAGAGGGTGCATCCTTTTGCATGTGCAGGCCCTAAAGATCGCAAGGTGAAACCTTGAGTCTCTATGGTGTGGGCCAAGGTGGTTGCATGAGGGTCAGAACTGTCATTAAGCCCTAGATTGAAGTCACTTGGATAAGTACTTTGGATGTTGGTTTTAGGTTGGTGGCCAGTAGGGTGGAAATGTCATCATCAAAGGAGGATATAGGGCCCGGGGGTCTATATATGAGATGGAGAGTTAGAGAGGAGGTGGGCGACGTGGTGATTTTGGCAGACACTGATTGGGCTGAATGCAGTGCAGCGTTCGAGATTTCACGTAAATTCAGGTCCATTTTGAATGTGAAGGCGGTTCCTTCTACTTTTGCATTAGTTCTATCTTTCCTGATGATGGAATAGCCACTTGGTAGGGTGAGGGCTATAGAAGGGCCGGCTGCAGGGTGCAGCCAGGTTTCTGTTATGGCGATGATGTCAAGGTTGTTAGTGACAATGAGGTCTGAGATAGCCAAGGCGTGTGCCGGGAGAGATCTCGCCTTATTCAGGGCACACTTAATAGGGGCTGTAATACTGGGTTTGTCAGTATTAAGCATTGTCGTAATCTGTGCTCTTAGAGGCGAAGTTGATTTATTTATGACCTGTTGGCTCTGCTGTTCAGTATCTGTGAAGCGGGGGGTATTGGTAGTTATGACGTGGGCTTGTGTGTCAGGTATGTTGGTAACTGAGGGTTTGTTTTTGGGTTTATGGTGGTGTTTGGTCCTGTACCGAAGTTTTTTGTTTTTTAGTACAATGTTGGGGTATTTGGGACTAGGTGTGATATTCCGCTGATTTTTCTTGGTAAGGCAGGCAAGACTGTTTATGGTCTGCCTAAGACGTGTTGTGTTGGCAGTATTGGGGCTGACATTGGTGCAGGTGTTCAACTGTTGCAGTTGAGGGAGGAGCGGGGAAGGCTGGATAGTATGTGGTTTTGGAAGTATTTTTGCCATGCTTAGCATCACTCGAGTTTTGGCCAAGCTCGGGTGCGGGCAAGCAGATAGCATTTTTGCTAATGCCATGAGCTAGTCTCGGTTACTGAGATTTGTTAAAGGAAGGGTTGGTTGATGGGATGACTCAGGTGAACCTGCAGGTAGCAAGCAGTTAGTATGGAAGCAGGGCTAGCAAGATGGGTGTCAATTAATTATCAACGGCATGCATGGTAGGCAATAGGGCAAAAACAGACAATCACAACTGGAAACAAAATAATGTACTACATGAGTGTACACATGCATAGGTGCAGAATCGCGGCTTAGTCATAGCATATTTTACGTGCTGCTAGGAGCAAGTTAGGTGACCAAGGTTTCATGTAGGGGATGCATCCATCAACATAGGCAGTTAGACAAGGTACAGCAAACAGTCTTCGCTATAGTTAGGAAGCAGCTATCTAACATGCAACCCTCAGTTTAGCAGTAAATACACGTTGAGCAGACAACGTTTTCTGGTGATGGGCAGCGGTGCCGCATCTACCCGATCACCATGGTCATGGCCAGGACTTTTAAAGGCGCTCGGTACCTTGCTACCGGATACTAACAGTAGCGCGAGATGTGGCTCCGTGGAAGATATTTGGCAAGAGGTAAATGACGAATAGGGTGACCATGGCAGTTATATTATGTCACAATCCTACGAGTCACATGTCTTCATGAGAGTGGGTTATGTATGGAAGGTTGACAACGGCCTTTGACTGGTGTAGACTAGTGGGCATAGGGGGAGGCCGTCAGGCAAATACAGACAGAGGTGAAAACAAAGTAAAGGTACAACATAAATCTGCACATACGTAGGCGTGGAATCACGGCTTGAACCTAACATACTTTACGTAGTGCTGGAAGCAGATTAGGTGTCCGTGGTCTCATCCGGGATGTATACAAAGTTAGCTGAGGAGATAGCCTGGAAGGGCTTAGGACAGGCGCTTACCGCAATAAGAGTGTGTATTAGTTGCTCGGTCAAAGGTCCCTCTGCGCGAACGACTAATGGTGGGGTTTCACGGCAGTCAAGTGTTGGAGGGCGGCATGGTGATAGGAGAGGCCATGGAATGACAGGGTTCCTGGCCCCTGGCGTTCGGCATCTCGGACAGGCTCAGACAGGGCCTTGTAGAAAACGGGCCTTTGAGAACGAAGGGCCAGCTTCTGCTTCCGGTGAAGGCGGTTTGCTCAAGAGCGTGTGAATGGGCAATCAGCTGGAGCGTCAAAGCTCTCCCAAATGGAAGTAAACATGGCGGCTATTTTCATATGGCTATATTGCAGCAGCAAAGGAATGAGAATTTACGAGATGCGATGCAAAAAAGGCAGCAATGGCGGAAATATTCTTTTGTGCACCACGGAATAGTGCACACTTTAAAAGTAGGGATTAACCACAGTGCAATACGTTAGGGTCAGGCTTACTGCATGTGCTTCTGCATCTCACCCAAGTGACGGTGCAATCCTTCTAGTCCGATGCTTCTCAAGGTGCAGGTGCAGTTCATGCGGTGGAGAGCACTCCTGCTCTCTCTCGGAACTGCTGGAGTCAAGAATGGATGAGGCTCAGACAGGGCTTTGTAGAAAACGGGCCTTTGAGTACGACAGCCCGGCATTCGCCTCCGGTGAGGGCAGTTCGCTCAAAAGCATGTGGATGGCCAATCAGCTGGGGTGCCAAAGTTCTCCCAAATGGAAGTAAACGTGGCGGCAACCCATGCATTATCCCCTTCATCTACCCATGCACTGGCCTCTCTATCTACCCAGCCACCAATTCCATCCCAATGGTGACACCCTGTCCAGATTCACCATACACTACCCCTGCACTATCCTCTCCATCTACTCCTTCAATATCGCCATCATCTACCCATGCACTTTCCTCTCCATCTACCCCCCATCTACCCATGCACTATCCCAATGGTGACACCCTGTCCCGATTTACCATGCACTATAAGATTTTTTTAAGTTCTCTGTTTTAACTGTGAAAGGTGGTTCCTAAAGGCATCTTTCTTTTGTTGTTTTAAAAAATATATGTTTGTAGGAGAGGGTTGAACATAAGGTAGGTAGGGAAATGAGCGAAGAGGCACCAAGCACTAATATGGAGGGGCAGGTGGACGGGGGAAGATGTTGCGCAGTGTTATTTCTAAGGTAGTGTTTCTCATGCTCCTTGATTACAGCTTCAAAAGCAGTTCGAAATTGCTTCCCCCTGAAGAGTGGTGTGTTGCAGTATATACAGAGGACTGTTATCTTCGAAAGATATGGATCAACAGCCTCTTTTATTACTTGCAAGGTAGCTGGTGGGATTTTGTGTCCAACAGAAGTAGGCTCTGTTTTTACAGTATTGGTTGAGGAAGATGATGTGGAGGAACACAGGCTACTACTTGCAAAGACAGGAACAATCTTTCTGAGAGCATTGCAGTGGTTGGATTTGGTGTGGCCGTGCAAGGAGGTGGTCTCGTAGGAGTATTGTCCGGGTAGTCTGTGACTGAGTACAACATTGCACTCAGTGCATTTCACTTTGGTAGCTTTTGCCTTTCGTACACTCCCAACAGTGGTAAAGAACAGCCACACCCATGATTCTCTCTGGGTGCTAGAGGTAGGCACTTCCTCTACCTCATCTTCTTTGTTCTCTTTATTGTCTTTGGAAATATTGCGCTTTTTTTTTCTTGTGTAGGTCCTCCAGCTAGTGTTGGTGCTGGTGCCTCTTGGGGAGGAAAGATGGCAAGAGCTGATGCCATTTTTTATAAATCGCAGTCTTGCTACTATTATTCCAAGTATGTGTTTTGTACTAGATTGTTTATGGACAATGAGTAAGAATAGGTGTAGGAGCTGGGCAAGGAGACATTTATGCTTGAAAGTTCCTAGATGAGTAGATTGCGTTCACGGACACATCATCATGCTGCGCGCGAGCGCATGGTCACGTGGCACTGTCTGAAAGGTCCGCAATGACATCAGACGTTCGCGGATTTCAACGGAAGCAAAAACAGTGGAAAAAATGTAGAAGTGTTAAAAATGCTAGAAGCTGGGAAATGGTTGACATCACAAATGTCATAGATGACATCACTGATGACATCACATGTAAAATTAATTTTGATGGAAATCCCTACAAGGGGTTGTGTTTATAATGTTGGTAACAAGATGTCAGGGGTGATTGTGTAATGTTAAACATGTAATAACTAGCTAACAATTCAAGACTTACTACACACTTGTGCTAGTACAAACAATACATATGAAGACCCACAAAGCATACACATCAGAGGCACATACAGGGAAACTAAAGTAAGGTAGAAAGAAACAGCATCATCAGAAAATGTTAACAGCATTAAAGTTTATCTTCATGTGTACAAATGAATGGTGTGTTTGCGGCCTGCCTGTTGCCCAATGTATGTGCACCATGAGCTGAGACCAAACCCTAAGGAAAGTACTTTAAGAACATATGACAAGGTTAATGTCTAGATACACAGCACCTTTTGAATTTTAATATTCTGACTGTCAGTGAACAAAAACAAGTGGGCCAACTATGTGATGTCATCAATGACATTTGTGATGTGATCTTTGATGTCCTGGGTGTTAGTCTTAGCAGTGCACGGTGGTGGCACGAGTTATGGTTGCTTAGCTTACCATAACTGGCTAATTTCGGAGGTTTTCGGTTTCATTGAATTTCATAGTTTTTTATTAGCACAACTTAACCATAACATACCTTTAACAACGTTTTTTCATTCAATATAGAAATCTGCATATTTAATTCAGACAACAGACCTTCCAACAATGCTTCTCTTTATGGAGCTGTCCCACTTTCTGTCCTTCCATAGGGGACTTGGTGTCTTTTGCTAGATTTGGTTGGAGGGCTCTCAGTTTCCTTTTGGCTTAACCTGCTTCAGCCAATATCAAGTCTCTCATGTAGACTTAGCTCATTGCCCAAATGTCTAGTCCATTGCCCAAACCGATTCTTGTGTCGGGACTGAATCTTGATTGAATTTGAAAGTATGTCCTACCATGTCTCTCATTCTAGTTTGGGCCATGCACTCCTTGTATTTGTTGGGACTGAATCTTGATTGAATTTCAAAGAGTCTCCTACCATGTCTCTCATTCTAGTTTGGATCTTACGCTCCTTGTATTTGTTGGGAATGAATCATGATTACATTTCAAAGAGTCTCCTACCATGTCTCTCATTCTAGTTTGGATCTTACGCTCCTTGTATTTGTTGGGAATGAATCATGATTACATTTCAAAGAGTCTCCTACCATGTCTCTCATTCTAGTTTGGACCATGCACTCCTCATATTTGTTCGAATTCATTCTCCTTCTTTTCATTCAAGGCTTTTCCCTCTTTAGAACTATTTCCATTTTAATCTATACATTGGTTGATGCCCTTGCATCAAGTAACCCACATTGGGAGATTCCATAATATATGTCAGCCTTTTTCTCCCCCCTTGGCATTCAGGGTCCATTCTCTGTGATGTGGAATTATCTCTCAAAAATATGCCGCAATTTCCAGCGAATGGGTTTTGTGTCACTGCAATTTCCATTAAGAACTTCGAGAATCTGGCTTCAAAGCAACCGTCTCCCTGTCAGGTGCATTGATCGATCCCACCACTATCCTTTGCACACATCTGCTTGCACCAGTCTGCAATTCAGTGCAATTAGGTGCACTCTGTCCATCAGAGCCAAAGACTATTTCTAGGTCTATGAGCGAACTTAGTTCCTTTTTTTAGAGTGGCTCTCTAGAATACAAAAGGGAAGGGACCTGATTCACCCTGAATGTGGAACCCTGAGCAGCTAAACTCTCGCTGATAGTCAGACGCCTCAAGCCTTAGGGCATTTTTGAAAAACTGAATATGTCACTTTTCAAAAACATCAATTGTGATTTTAATTATTTTCCCCAAACATTCTCTGCTGCTGTCGGGTTTTGACATCTGTTACTCAAGCGAAGGCCCGTAATCACTGTATGAATCTGGCCTTGTGCTAAGGGGTGAAATGTTGATGATGGAAGCAGTATAGGTCACTTAGTCATGAAAGCCATGTCAAGTAACCAGCCATGGCAACCCGTTGTGCCCTAGATAGGTGGTCAGAAATAGTTGGTTTTGGGAAAAGGCATGTAATTGATGAATGGACCAGCTGAATTACGGCTGGTAGGCACTCAAGCTTTACAATCCTTTTGCAGCAATATCTAGGCCTCACTGTCTCTTCTCTTCAGATTTCCTTTCTTTCTTCTAGGTAATTTAATCTTTATATTTCTTCTAGTCACTCTTCCTGCTCTTTATATTTAAGTATCTACTCCTCTTTCTCTTGTCGTCGTTTCTTTCAATGATTACATTTTCACTACTTACCTTTCTGACTCCCCTATTTTTGCATTTCCTTTTCCCTCCACTGATCATCTGATTCTGTCCTTTTTTGGCTCTTCTTCTCCATCTCCCAATGCTTAATTCTTGACTTTTGAGTCAAGACCTGGGTAACCAGCCATTGGTGAGGATTGCACACCCTATAACCGCCTGGTCAAAGAATTAAGAGAGAGTTAAATGTAAAGTCAAACATTAGTGCTACAGGAAATATATAACACAACTCAGTCAGTAAAAAAGAATGTCCAATTTGATAACTGGTAGCAGATGCCAATGACCAATGCATTTCGGAACTAACTAGTTCCTTCATCAGGGAAATACCTGCTCCTGCAGAGTATGGTGGAAATGGCCACACTCTGTACATCTCATTAAGGATCTTCTGCTCTATAGAGACAATCACTGGCTAGCATCACTACAGATGGCAAGCTAGGCAACACTCCTCAAGGGCGAGGAGAGTCTCTAACATGAAGTGGTGCCAATAGCTATCAGCATCTGCTACCAGTTTATATTAAATTGGACATTCTTTTTTGCTGACTAACTTGTGTTATATAAAGCACTTGTGTTTGATTTTACATGGTTCCATGCCTTTTTGCATTCCAAGTACTTTAGCTCGCTGGAATTCCCAAAACTTATCGCATTATTTTGTACTGGGGGGGTTCTCCACCAAGCATCCCCTTTCCCTATCCTGATCCCCCTTCTCCCACCCAAAGCCCCTCCCCATCCCTTTTACCTCTCACCCCCGATCCCCCATATATATTTCGATAGGTTTTGTCGGCGGAATTCATTCGAAGTAAAGTATTTCGAAAGAATTCCTGTCGGCAAAAGGGCAGCATATGTTCTTTACATTTACCTCTGTATTAATTATTTAACCAGGTGGTTCTAGGGTGCGCAATCCTCACCAATGGCTGGTTGCCTAGGTCATGTTTCAGACTGCTAGTTGAGAGTCTGTTGCGGAGCACTCTTTGAGGATATGCACCCCATTTACTTGTATAAACTTATATTCAAATTCAAATACTGATTGACAGCACAGCAGTGCCCAACTACACTCTACCCATTGTTCTTTCTTGACCTTTGCTACTTTGCCACATCTTAGGACCCCCTTAATGTTCACCGGTCTCTTCTTCCTTCTTGATAATTCTCCTCTCTTCACCCTTGTTCTTCTTCCTTCTCTTCTGTCCTGTTATCTACACTTGATTTTCATCACCCACTTTCTCTTTTTGCGCGACTTGTAAATGTCCGCGACCTTGGTTGACTTCGTCCTTGCACCCTATCCGCAGAACTCTACGCAAAGTGGGATGTTGCTGGGGAAAGGTCTTCCTCCTCACGCCACCCATGATCTTCACCCATTTCCACCAAACACCTTTACTGTCATTTCCTGAATTCCACTCTCTCATACCATCCTTCTGGTTTCTCCTTAATAATTTTCGGCTGCCTGACCCTACTTTGAATTCCCCTCTTTCTGCATCTGGTGTCAGGTCTTACTTTACTTTCAAAATTGATCATCTGTTTTCTTTTTCCTCCCCTCTTCCACACTCATGCATTTCACACTCCCACTCTCGGCTGTCTGTCTTTCCTTGTTCCACCTCCCATTCTGACGTTTTGGTTATTTATCTGCTGCAGCGATATAATCCGACTGCTGCTCCATCGGACCTTCTTCCTTCAACACTTATTCCCTTGTTTTCCCCTCATTCTCTTACTTGACTGTTATTTCTAATTCTTCTCTTGCCATTGTCAATGTTTCTCCTTGTTTTATGCATTGTCACCATTGTCCTTATTTTTAAAGACAACCTGTGCAGGGCTGTCTCAAGATCTCTGCTGCTTCTCTCTCGATGTTCCACTTGGTCTCCACGCTCTTTCAAGATGGTCCAGTAGGTGGCAGACCGCAGCAGCGACAGTGTGTAGACAGTATGTAAGGGCCCCAAAATCTCTTATATGGGCTGGAGTGCATATGTCAGGTTCAGCCCACCATTGTGTGCAGCGGTGGCGAGCCCAGTCCTGGTGGGCCACTTGACATGGGGGTGGCCCCTTTACTTTATATGCAGCCCTGGAGGGCTGTAACAGTTGGGCACTCCTCTGATGTGGGGAGCGCCATTAATTTAATGTGCCTGGGCTCGCAGTGATTGTAGGCCACCTGGGGGTGGTAGTGTTTACAGACGCCACCCTGCTAGTCAAGGACTGCCAGCAGTAGTGGCTTTGACGAGTGCGGAGCAAAGCACCTTTAAACCGTTATCCGCACAGCGCTCCTTTTGCGCCTGCAATTTGTTTTCTTTCTTTCAGATTAAAGGAACACTTGTTTGACCACACACACAAGCGTCCTTCGTCCTCAGCCCTGAGCATAGCCTTGGCCTGTTCTATAAATGTATCAAGCATTGATTTTGATGCACAGGTCACATGTTTCCACCCTGTGCCCTTAATCTCAGGCACCTCCCACAGTGCCCCTGAACTCCCAGAAACTTGCTCTAGAGAAGGAGGAACAGAAGCCTGAGAGGAACAGGCAATGGGAACCTCACACTGGACCCCCGGTAAATCATAAGTACATTTTTTAAAAACATTTTTTATTTGTTTTGGCTCGCTGAGCCTTTACAAAAAGAACCAGATAAAACAAACATGTTACATATTAGAAAAAGGAGAAATAATTAAAACATTGTTTTCCTTTTTTGCCAACCCTGCCAATTTTCCAGGCGATTGTTCATTTTGACTTTGATCTTTTCCACATAGCATCTGTGTGTGCAAGATTTGGAGGACTACGTTCTTTTTCTATGTATGTTAAATGACTATTTCACAGTTAGTTAACACCTGAATGGCTGCTGACGTCAACACGGCGGTACCAGATATGAGTCTGTCCCAGAGGAAGTCTGATACAATATCCTCCTCTCTGCACACAAAGTTCCTGAAGAGTCTTAACCGATATATCCATGAACCTTCACAGTCCATTAATAAATGCCTTAATGTTTGTTTGGCAGGGTTTATACAGATCAAACACAGTTTTTTTGCCTTATCCCCTTGGTTCCGCTTTTCGAAGACCACCCCACAATGGACAAGATTTAATCTCATTCTGAGGAAATTTGAGCATGGCTTTCTATTTGGAAATTTAATTAGATAGCGTGAGAGACACCCAAGTCCCCCCTCAAAAGTGCCCTTTGGATTGGATCCGATCTTACTTTCTCTATTGTTTCGATCCAATCTAAGAGTTCTAATTTTTTTTTTACTTTGAGTGGGTTTAGGACCAGAGTTTCCTCATCCAGATCTATTCTTATGAGAGCCTTTGTTAACCTTTCCCCGAGTGAGGTCAAAAGGGATGATTTGCCCTGCAGCCTATGAGTCCTCTCCGTAGAGTGAGGTATATTTCCCTGTAATTTCTCGGAACAGGGAGATGAGTTTCCAATCTGCCATACACTTCAATGACTTTAGTCCCAGCTCGAATCTCAGACTTTTTGTAGATGTACAACTTGGAAGTCCCAAGACCCTTTTCCAAAGTCGACCCTCAAAATGTTCCCAATTAGCTGACCAAAGCCCTGGTTTAGCTTCCAAGCCATAGAGTATAACTCGCACCACTTTTGCTAGATAGTACTTCACTAACGGAAGGATGGAAAATTTACAGAACTTATAATTCAGTTTAATCATTTGTGACCCAGCTTGTGTAACCTTGGCCATTACCTCAGATTCTACCTTATATTGTGCTGGATGGGCGTGTACATTGTACCCCAGATATTTTATGTTTTCCACAATTCTTATACTTTCGCCCCCCAGATTCCAATTTTTATATTTGATTTTTACCAAAGGATGTTTGAAAATGAGGACATTTGACTTGGCAGGGTTGATTGTTGGTTTATTTATCCCGATGTACTCATTCAGTTTCATGAGGAGCCGTTGCAGACCAATTGGTGTTCTGTCTAGTAGTACTATGTCGTCTGCATAGGCCAGCCAACAGATTTTTCTCCCATTTATGGTGGAGCTGGCCAATGCAGCCGATTCAAGAAAGGGTCCCATGTCTACCAAGAACAGATTGAAAAAAGAGGCGCACCTAGGCACCCTTGTCTGACCCCCCTGTTAACCTCTATTAGTTTTGAGGGGTGACCCATTGCATCAAGCCGAAATCTTAGGCTTGTTTCTCTGTGGAGTTCCACTAAGATGAACAATAGTGTTTCTGGCATTCCCCACCTTCGTAGTTTTTGCCAAAGTAGTGCTCGTTCTACTTGATCGAAAGCTTTCGATAGGTCGATCCAGGCTCCATATAGTGGAGGTGCTTTCTTTTCCTCCGTTTGTTCATTCAGTAGATTTAAGATCAGACCATTTACAGATGTCAAGTGTCCTTTCCGGAATCCTGTTTGAAAGCGTGATAGGATGTCGAAATCTTCTACCCATTTCGAAACATGGTTTAATAATAGTTTCATAAATATTTTGCTTTCAATGTTGAGCAGCGCTATTGGTCTGTAGTTTGCAGCTGCCCGACGGTCCCCATTTTTAAAGAACAGTATTACCAAAGCTGTTTTCCAAGTAGTTGGAAATATCTGTTTCTTAAGTATTTCATCAAAAAGTGCGGTTAGTAGTTTTGACCAGAGTACCGGTTCACTTTTAAGTGTCTGATAGGTCAGACCATTCAATCCTGAAGCTTTAGATTTCGAAGAATTGATTATGATGTCATAAATTTCCTCCTCATTAAACTTGAGTTTCCAGGCAGTATCTGGTTTGATCGTAAAGTGACAGGTACTACGGCTCTTATAGGCCTCTGTTAGATATTCGACCCAACTATCTTCAGACACTAGATTACAGAGAGAGTTTCCTGCTTCCCCCTCAAATTGGTTCATTGTTTCCCAGAAGCTTTTGCTGTTATCTTCTCTTAGTATATTAAGTACATATTCCCCATCCGTTTGCATCCGGATTTCCTTTTGTGAAATTGACCAAGATTTATACTTTGTTTTCTCTCTTTTTATTTCTATTTTCAGTTGTTCTGCCGGATACCCTATTTTCTTAATTTCTCGCAGGGCTTTCCTATGTTCTCTTTTTCTCTTTTGCGTTGGTTCATCAAAGGCATGAAGATGTTTTTGTTTATTTCTCCCCACTAAGTCTCCAGGTGTTAGTGTTGCACAGAGAAATTTGGTAAACCTCTTTGGGTCGCATTCCAGTTTCCAGATATGTTCAGGAACCTCTTTTAGGCGCTTATTGAGCTTAAGTCCTCCATCTTTATATTTCACGACTCTGATTTTCCCTTTTTTCCCCTCTAGGTTCTGAGATTCTCTTTCCATTTTTGTTCCTAGAATGTTTTGGAACGAGAGCTTGAGTCTGCTGTGGTCACTGCCTGCTTCCCGTTTTAAAGTTAGAATTGATGGCAATGCATGCAGGTTCTTGGATACAAAAATAAAATCTAAAGCAGAGGATGACTTCCCTCTATGCCATGTTTTATATGCTCCATGGTCTCCCTCTTGCTTACTATTGACCATTTTGAGGTCCCATCATTCCATAAGTTCCTGCCACATTCTTCCCCTACTTATCTTCCCAGCATTCAAGTGATATGCCTCTCCCTTTTGTGGATATAGACAGTTTGTGTTAAAATCTCCTGCCAAAATAATGTTGCTACAGGCTGAGATCACTTTCACTGCTTCCAGTAGTAGGCCCAGATCTTCTATGAAAGTGTGCAGTTTTGAGCTGGTGGGGTTCCAGTATATATTTATCAACACCCAAGCTGAAGGTTTCTCTTGTAGGCTTATTTCTGCTCTACATGCATGGATACATAGGGGATTTTTCCATATTTCTACTACATTTTTGAAAGTTTGGTTCTTGAGGGCTAAAAGCAGACCCCCTGATGGTCGTCCTAATGGTTTTTGTAAAGCCGGTAGGCAAAGAACTGTGTATCCTTTGATGTTTAAAGGGTTCACCAACCAAGTTTCTTGACGTAGAACAGTGTCACCCTGATTGACTAGATGTGCCTGCATTTCTTTTGCTCTAATAGTGCTGGAGCCCCTCAAATTCCAACTGAACACATTTAAATCATCCTTTCTAAAGTTGCTGCATGCCCAATCCTAGTTTCTGCAGAACTTGTGAAAGGATTTCTGGAAGAAGTGTAAGAGTATTTTCTTTTATGTCTGTTTCCATCTCTTTGCGTCCCCCTTTCATTAGGTGCAGTTCATTTGAGTTTTCCCTTCCCTTATTTTTTAGTGTTGGGATGCTCTGGTGGTTGCTGATAATACTTCTTTCGAAGGCATTGTGTCCTCCGACATATTCCTTATCTTTGATAATTTGTCTCCAGCTTGCTGGCTTCTGATATTTTTTTCTCTGTAGAGGGTGCTGCGCGTCGACATCCACCGAGTCGATGTCCCTCGACAGCCACCGTATCGGCGCCGACATCACCATGCCCATAAATAGCCACGTGTGGCGTCCGTTGCTCAGTTCCGTGTTTCCGCGCTTTGTGGGGCCTCGAATATCGTTGCTCAGTTCAGTCAGATAAACCTTCTAGATTTACATGAAAATACCAACTCGTTCTCGATGGTTTCTTCATCGGAACCGACAATGCTGCGATCCGGCTTAAAAAAATGCCGAGACTGCGGTAAAAAAATTTCGATAACGGATCCACACAGGATCTGCTTGTGGTTCTTCAGCGAAAGCCTTGAAGGAGCGCAAGGGGAAGCTCGAGAGAGGTAAGTCAGTGAAAACCACCTCAAAAGTTTCTTCGGCTGAGTCGAGGCATTCGTCTCCTTGCCATCGAAAGCATTCCCATTCTAGATCTCGAAGTAGCTCCCACCATTCGTCGAGATCAAGACACTCAAATAAGAGACATCGAAGATCCCCTTCCTCGTCATCTTCTGTTTCCCCAGAAAGGGTCTCCTGCCCCACAAAACACAGCTCTCAGGCTGAGTGGGCGGAATTCAGGAAGAAAATGCTAAGCGTCTTCAAGAAAGCGGCCTCGACCTCCACGAAGACAGCTGAGGGTGATACCCCGGGTAAAAAGCACAAAAAATCAAAACGCCGCGAGTCGCTACACCCGGCGAAAGATTCCACCCCGCCACGGGCCATCAGGTAAGAAGGCACCATCTTCGACGCCGTCATCGAAGATCCCTTCGATGCATGGATCGGCGCCATCGACGCCGTTGTCGAAGGGTTCTTCGACACATCGGTCGATCGACTCAACGCCATCGTCGACGCCGACATTGACGCCGACATCGACGCCGATGAAAGAGAAAACCACGGCTACTTCACAGCCAACAGTGATACCAAGAGCCTCCGGCACGACGCCGAGACCGTCGTCGACATCCTCGAGTAGGATCCTGATCCTCTCGAGTTCTTCGAGGCCTCTTCCAGTTTTCTCGACGCTGTTCTCGGCGCCTTCGAAGCCTGTCACAACGGCGTCCACGACATTGACGTTTTCTCACCCAATAATGACGAGTCTGGCTCCTTCTGCCTTAGAAATGGGTTTTACACCATTTCCGTGGTCAGAGTACCCCGGATTATCTTCAATCTATGATGAAGGGGAGGATTCTGACCAGGAAACCTTCGGGTTGCAGAGGACCACACTACCTGTTTCAGAGGATTTCACCTCTACAGGAGTAATTACATGAGGCAAGTGGGCTGAACACTTCCCCAGAAGTGGAATTTGTTAAACCAGACCCAGGGGAACATGCCAAAACACCCTATAGAACCCTGATGGCAAGGATTATTGAATTTATGGGTTGGTCTGCGCCTTCACCTGTTTTTCAAGAGGATGACCTGACAGACATATTAGACAAAGGTCCACAGGAGGATCCTGTGGTCCCCTTCCATGCAGCCTTACAAAGAAAGTTTTAATCTAAATGCGAAACCCCTGAAGTTATCCCTGCAGTCAATAAAAGATTGTCAGCCAAGTATAGGGTAGCTGCGGCTGACCCTGAATACTTATCAAAACACCCAACTCCAGAGAGCCTGGTGGTTCAAGCGGCAACTTCATCAAGCAGCAGGTCCACTTACCCTACTGTCCCACAGGATAGAGATGACAAAAGGTACGATTCTATGGCAAAAAAAGTATTTTCTGCTTGTAGTATGGCGTTGAAGTCCATCAACGCCACCTGTACTCTCGCCAGGTTCAGTCACACACTGTGGAAGTGTGCTTCATCGGTGGCTGACTGCATACCCGAAGGAGAGGAAAGGGAAGCCTTCCTTAACATTATTAAAGATGGCAAAGATGCCATGTGCGAGTCACTTCAAACTGGCATAGATTTCGCTGACAGTATCAGCAGGGCCAGGGCGGCAAGTACGACAATCCGCAGGCATGCGTGGTTGCGAAAGTCTGGCTTTGCTCCAGATGTACAAGCCAGACTTTTGAATATGCCCTTTGACGGCTCTTCTTTATTCAGTAAAAAGGATGATGACAGTCTAGAAAAGTTGCAGACATCTAAAGCAGCGGCAAAATCGTTAAGAGCTGCAATCCGCCAAACTCCTTTCCGCCCCTCAGGAACCTCTGGAAGAGGAAAGTCCTTCCGCTATTATTCCACATTTGGGAAAGGCAGATCCTTCAGGCCCTCCAGCTCCAGGACTGGTTGGTATCTCTGGACCTTCAGGATGCTTATTTCCATGTGCCAATCCATCTCAAACACAGGAAATACCTGAGGTTCGCAATTGGCGACTCTCATTATCAATTTCGAGTTCTGCCATTTGGGCTGACCTCCGCCCCGAGGGTCTTCACCAAGCTAATGTCGGTAGTGGCTGCGAGTCTAAGGAACGAAGGGATCCACGTCTACCCCTACCTGGACGATTGGCTGATCAGGACTGTATCTTCGGAACAAGCTCAGATCCAGCTAGATTATGTCTGCCACTTCCTTCACAAACTGGGCTTCTCCCTCAATTTAAAGAAGTCACAGATGATACCATCACAGAGACTCCAGTTCATTGGAGCGGTCCTGGACACTTCCCTGGGAAAAGCCTCGCCACCAGAGGTGAGGGCTCAAGATATTCTGCAGATAGTCAACAAGTTCCAAAATGCCCAATGTCTCCCAGCCTTCGACTTTTTGAGGTTGCTAGGTCTCATGGCATCCTGCATCTTCCTTGTGCCAGAGGTTCGCCTGAGAATGAGATCTCTTCAGTGGGCACTGAGAACTCAGTGGTCGCAATTCTCAGGGAGAATGACAGATCTCCTCCGGATTCCGAACAAGGTAGCCCACGACCTTCAATGGTGGGCCTATCCAGAGAACATCTTGAAAGGAGAACTGTTTTGGCAACCATGGCCGGAGATAACAGTAGTCACAGACGCCTCACTCACGGGGTGGGGAGCCCATGCCAACGACTTGACCATCAGCGGTCATTGGTCTCCATCGGAGTCCAGACTACATATCAACCTATTAGAGCTGAGAGCGATCAGACTAGCGCTGAAAGCTTTCCTGCCATCAGTACAGGGGAGAAATGTCCTGATAATGACGGACAACACAGACAACACGGTGGCCATGCACTACCTCAACAAAAGAGGAGGCGTAGGGTCACTGCCACTGTGCAGAGAGGCAATGCAGCTCTGGTTTTGGGCAATTCAGGAAGGAATCTATCGGCAGTCCACCTAGCCGGAGAGAAGAACTTGACAGCGGACGCTCTGAGCAGGCAGAGCACAGTCTCCCACGAGTGGGCGCTAGCTTAGGAAGTCCTTCAAGAGATCTTCGCCCTTTGGGGAATCCCTCAGGTGGATCTGTTCGCCACAAGCACTAACAGGAAGTGCGATCTGTTCTGTTCAAGGGAATTTCCCCCGAGAGGAGCTCTAGGAGACGCGTTCGTAGTGGACTGGGAGTTCCCACTCCTTTACGTGTTTCCACCAGTCCCGGTTATTCCTCAAATGATCAGGAGGTTGAGAAGATTCCGGAAAACCATGATCCTAATTGCCCCGGACTGGGCCAGGAGAACGTGGTACCCGGACCTTCTAGATATGTCCAACTGCCCTCCAATCCGTCTTCCACTCAAAGAGAATCTTCTCTCACAGAAGGGAGGTCAGGTTCTCCATCCAGACATCAGAACCCTCAACCTTCACGCTTGGCTTCTGAAAGGGTGAGGTACAAGGATTGGGACCTCCCTGATGATGTCATGGAGGTGTTGCTTTCGGCCAGAAGGCCAGCAACAAAGTCTTTATACTGCTGCCATTGGAACAAATTTTGCAGCTGGTGTAGAGAAGGGAATATCGACCCTTTTTCATGTGGTACACCAACGGTGTTATCGTTTCTACCCTACTTGGCAAACTCAGGCCTTCAAGTTGGCACTGTAAAAGGCTATCTCGCAGCGCTTTCAATCTTCAAGCCCACTGCGGAGGAACCATCGTATTTCAAACTACCTCTAGTAATACAATTTCTCAAGGGATTAACTAATGTTTATCCTCCAAGACCATTCCAAGTTCCCTTATGGGACTTAAATTTAGTCTTAAACTTCCTAATGGGTACTCCATTCGAACCACTCCACTCTTGTTCGCTGAGATTTCTCACGCTTAAAACTGTCCTATTGGTAGCACTAACATCTGCTAGGAGGGTGAGCGAGCTACAAGCTCTCTCTTGTAAACGCCCCCATACAATTTTCCATAAGGACAAAGTTGTCCTACAGGTGAAGCCTAATTTCCTCCCAAAGGTGGTTTCTGAATTTCATATTACTCAGAAAATTACCTTACCTTCGTTCTACCCTCCTCCCCATCCGGGGAAAGAGGAAGAAAGGCTACATAGGCTGGACCCAAGGCAAGCTCTGAGTTTTTACATCAGCAGACTGGCTAGGATTAGGCAAGCAGACCAACTGTTTGTAGGATACTCAGGTCAGAAGTTGGGACTACCCATAACAAAACAGACCATTTCCAGGTGGATTATTTTGGCCATTCTGGAATGTTACAAACTGGCAGGGAAAGAGCCACCCCAATATCTTAGGGCTCATTCAACCAGGGGTATCGCAGCCTCTTCGGCCCTCCAAAGAGGGGTACCGGATATGTGCGGCTGCCACATGGTCGTCCGCACATACGTTCACAAAATTTTACAACCTGGATTCCTCCACTAGTCAAGAGACCAGATTTGGAAAAGCCATATTACATGCGGTTCATTCCTAAAAGGGATACATGACATTATTACTCCCACCTCCAATTACATGCCACTGCTATGGGAGTCTATCAAAGATAAGGAATACTTCGTAGGACACAATCCCTTCGAAGAACAAGTTACTTCTTACCTTGTAACGTTCTTTCGATGGGATGTTCCTCTGACGCATTCCTTATCGCCCCTCCCATCCATCCCCACAGTAACACTTCCCTTGTGGTTGCAGCTTACTCTCCTTCAAGGTCAATAACCAATTGAGGCATGACTTATCTTATGCTGCAAAACGGAACTGAGCAATGGACGCCGTGCTTGGCTATTTATGGGCATTGTGACGTAGGCGCCGATACGGTGGCTGTCGAGGAACATCGACTTGGCAGACGTCGACGTGCAGCGCCCTCTACAGAGAAAAAATTTCCGAGGCCAGCAAGCTGGAGATGAATTATCAAAGATAAGGAATACGTCGGAGGAACATCCCATCGAAAGAACGTTACAAGGTAAGAAGTAACTTGTTCTTCTGTATCATTACCTGAAACCTCCAGGCCATAGGATTCCAACTCCACGGACTCTTGTAGCATGGAATTTTTTGCATTCTCGGAGGTAAGTATCAAGTTAATTGCATAAAGGGTCTGCTCTCCCTGGTGGTGCCACAGAGAGCAGCCAGGGCCTCATCTAGGTTTTCATCCTGACCTGACATGCACTGTGTCAAATGTGGGTCTGTATCTACAGTGGAGGAACAGGAAAGAGTTCCTCTACCAAGTCCAGTGCAGTACGGGCGATTGAGACAGGATCGGGTACCACCTCTGAAGGAACACTCTCAGGATGGGGTTATGGTTCACTAGGGGTGGGATCTTGCTCTGTGAGTATAGGGACTGTGAGAAACCCAAGGGCCTTCTCACTTCTACTCCCTTTGGATCCTTTAGGCAGGTGGCCAGGGAAAGGCCATCGCTCTTGGATCCTGCCCCTGGAGGTGGACAAGCGAGGTAGGATCACCTCGATAGAGAGTCCTCAGGGATTGGAAGTGGGATGCCCATAAGTGAGACACAGTATTCCACATCCTCCTTTCAGAAAGGGACCCCTATCCCAGAAGTGGTTATGGGATATTGTTCATCTTGTTCCCTGGTGTCTGAGAAGTGTAGAAGACATTTTCAAACCAGACATGTTAAACAGAGGAAGCAAAATAATTGGGATGAGACACTTTGTAACAAATCATGGTACCCCCTTATCCTCATGATAACCAATCTAACCTCACCCTGACATTTATGGGTCATTATAAGAATGTTCTACTTCATCCCCCCTTTCAAATGCATAACAGTACCGAGACGAGGAAGAAACCACTAGGAGCCATGAGGATTACCTCCTTTACTCATTTGAGTACTGGGACGAAGAAGATGTCTGGAGATCAGGCATGTCCCACTGGTTTGCTTAATTGTGGTCAGGCAAGTCAGGTAATGCAAAACCCTAACTCACACCTGCAGCCTGTTAGCCCAACACAGGTGTATACAAGGAGGTGCTTCTGGAATAGGAGAGAGAAGGAGAAGGAAAGTAGAAGCCGTGCGGGTGAGAGAGAAGCCAAGAGGCCAGTATGCCAAACAAGACCCTGGGAGTCCTGCTGGATGGTGAATGCAGACCGGAGCTCTCACAGAGGGGAAGGCGAGCAGCAGGCACTGTCAGAAGGTGAATGCCAAGCTACACGTACAAGCTGGCGAGTGATCAGTGGAGTGCCCATCTATATGGCTTTCTCTCAGGAGTTGCCAAGGGCGCTCGATGAAGACAGTGAATAGGATATAGGTCAATGAAACATGTGAAAGTAACTTATCGAATTGAATGAAACGCAAGTTACTTATATTGAATACCGAAGTGAATGAAACAAGTGAAAGTAACTAATTCAACTGAATGAAACGAGGCAAATTATTTCTATTGAATACTGCATTGAAGGAAACCAGTAAAGAGGCATTTATTTGAATACTGAATTGAAAGAAACAAACAAAAGTGTAATCTTTGGCAAACAGAATTATGTATCTGAATGAAAGACTTTTAAATAAAGCAGGAACAAGATTAAGAAACAACATATATGAGAAGGTTGTGAAGCTGTGGTTTGAGAAATGGGCTTTTGATCAAAATATTGAACTCTGAAAGAAACCTGGAAGGTCCTGGCTGTGTGACCTGTAGTGGGTGGACTGTGTGGTCTAAAACTGCACCTAGACCAGAGAACATATCTACGCCAACAAGGAAGCATACTTTGATGAAAACCGGATAGCAACTGATGATTATCATCAAACATGGGGAAGGGAACCCTGAGGTATAATGAATTGCGAAAGTTCAGTTGATACAAATACAAAGCTACAAGATATTTCTTGAGGTATTTACTTTAAGCTTAGGGAAGGGCACCCTAAGTATTGGTGCCTTGAAACAGTGTTATCCTGGAACTGTGTTGACCTTGGAGAAGGGCACCCGATCGTTGTAAAGGTATAAAACTGTATTTTTCTAATATTCTAGGAAGACAAATTGAGCCCTGTTGTGAGCTTATTGACATTTGGGAAAGGAAGCTAAAGAGTAAGCCAGAGCTGGAAAACAGCTCAGAAATGTATGTTTTGAACACTGTTTTGGTTGACGTCCCCACACATTGTTTTGTATTAGTTGTGAGGGCAAGAGTAGGATTTGGACACAGAGAGACTTTGATCACATTCAACGTCAGCGTCTTCATTGGCTTCCGACAAGCCTTCTGATGATCTCACAGCATCAGTAGCTGGAGAAGTATCTGGGGATTGAGCCTTTGAAGGATCTTCTTCTGGCCTTTCATCGTGGAGTAGCTACTGTCTTGTTACCGGCCCTGGCCTCCGGGTGCCCAGCATTGCCAAGAGGGTTCAATTAAACCTCTCCACCTGGGCATCCCCCTGAGGATGATATGGCGTTTTACGGGTCTTCTTGAGGCCAACCAGCTCCAGCATCTTCTTGATGAGCATTGATTCAAAAGCTGGTCCCTAGTCGGAATGAATCTGAATTGGCAAATCATTGTGCACAAGGTGTTTTTCCCACAACACTTAGGCAACGGTGGTGGCATGCTGATCTTTGGTGGGAATCACCTGTGCGTACTAAGTGAAGTGGCCTGTCATCACCAGGATGCTCTGTACTCCTCGCTTTTCCATCTCCAGCATGAGTAAGTCGCTGCAGATGAGGTCCATAATACTCAACATCTGCCGCTAAACTTGGGCAGGAAAACCTTGGATGAACCAACTCAAAGGTTCTGTTGCTGCCGAGATGTCCGTGCTGGTCGTGGAGTGCATACAGTACAGCTTGGTGGACTCTCTGTGGCAAAACATAGGCATTGTCGTAGACTGTCTCCAACTTTGCTTTTCTTGTACAGGATTCCACCCTTCTGCACGAGTGTCTTACACTCCTTCAGCATTTCAGCTTGCTCGGGGTCATATGCATGATGTCTCTGGAACACATCCGCTCCGGTGGTCTTGGCTTTCAGGACCTGAGCAATGTCAGGATCCACTAGCTGTGACATACAGATCTCATCTCAGGTCAGATGTGGTAGCTCAGATTATCCCAGACTGGTGATGTTGCTGTAGATGGTGGGTACCGCCTCAGCTGAGGCGCTCAAGAAATCCATGCTCCTGGCTCTGCCAGACCCCTGTTGACTTGCAGGCTGGCAGATAGCTCTGACACCTGCTGAAGACATCTTCTCCTTCCACGAGATGGATCATGCTTTATCATCCAGCTGAGCACGAGGCCTCTGAGATAGGGCATTGATGTTAGTGCTCCCAGGACTGTTTTTTAGACTGAAATTGTATGTGCGCAGTGTGGCAAGCCATCAGTGTCTGGTATAATCTAGCTTCGCTGACTTCCACACATACTTAAGGAGGTTGTTGTGAAGGTGGCGCTGTAGATGTAATCCTGGAACTTCTCTGTAAGGGCCCACTTCAATGACAAATTTCTAACGGTATCCAGTTATTTTTTGGAATGTAATATTTTCGAAAGTCAATATTTAGAAAATATTATTTCAAAAATACATTTTCTCGAATACATTTTTTACTAAAATAATATAATAATTCGAAATACTAAATGTATTAGAATATTAAATAATGTATTGAACAGTAAAATAAAATAAAATGTATTGAATGGAACTGTTATCTTTTTTCACCACTAGGTGGTGCAATTGTATAACATTTTGTAATCTAACTTAATAATATTATTTTTGAAAACAGAGTTCTTTTCGTAACCCTTACGCATGCGTCACGTTTGCGTAAGTGCCATTTTGCGAGTCTGTTCGTTACCACCGGGTGTCTTTGCTGCTGCTCTTCCCATTTCTCTGGATTTTTCAGGTGAGTGGTCTGATAGTGTTCTGGGGGGGATAGCCTAGTAGGACAGGGACCTAACTAGCATGTCGGTTATAAGCCATCTGTCTATTCTAGAATGCAAATCATGGACTGAGGAATAGAATGAGTACGTGCGGGAATCGGGGTACATTAGCCGCCAGGCATCCACTAGTGCCAATCGAGGGAGCATTGTGAGAATGGTATAGGCCGCTCTGGAGAGTTGGCGAGGTCGCGAGCCCGACCTGTCCAGGGTGACATCCAATATTGTATTAAAATCACCTCACCATATAATCGGATCAAAGGGAAGCTTTCCAGGACAGGCTAGGTGTAGATAAAAGTCAGGGTTGTCGACATTCGGGCCGTAGATGTTCAGGATAGCTACCTCCTGGTATTGCAATGTGCCGATGGTCAATACATATCTACCAAGAGGGTCTTTACACAAGTGTTTACATACAAATGTCAAGCTTCTGTGTATTAAACTGAGAGTACCGCGGCTTTGGGTAGAATAGTTAGTGTAATACCTCTGGGGGCCCCACTGTTTAGCGAATCGGTCACATTGTTCGGAACGAGCGTGGGTTTCTTGCAAGCATAGAATTTTAACACCGTGGCGTTCGGCATATAGCTGTATCTGCCGCATCTTTCTGTGGTTTCCCAAGCCCCGGACATTCCAGCTCATAAAGGTCAGGTTGTTACTTGCCATTCGTGTAGGGGTGTTGATTGAGCTTCAGCGCATAGGTCACCAGAGAAAAGGGAGTCAATTGATCTGGGTGTAAGCGGATCGCTACCTATGTATTCATGATGTACTCCCGTGGCGCATGTGGCACCTCCAGTGGTTGTCAATACTTTTTTAACCATAACGTCCCTCCACCCCCACCTCCCACATCCCTCTCCCAAGTAGAGGGACGAAACCCAAACAAATCCATAACAAAAACAAACTTCTAGGCATCTGCGCCTGGGGGGGGGGGCTTTTGGTTAGCCTGGAAGTGGCACGCCAAGCCGGGGAGAGAGCGTGAGGAGATTATACAATGCAGCAGTGATAACCAGAGTACATAGTGTTGGAGCAAGGGTGTAGCGGGGCCTCGGTCCGATAGAGAGAGGGCAACTGGGACCAAGGACATCAACCGTGGGCCTTGGGGAACCCAAACGAAAGTAACTTGTAGGTCCAGTGTGGGTCAGTTGAACCCAGAATCCCGGTGGCCAGTCACCGGAGGCCTGAAAACGGCTGTGGGATCGTTTCCAAACTGGGACTACATCCGAGTGTCGAACTGCTCAGAACACAATGAGGCTGTGTGGTGGCCAAGGGCAACACTGCCGAGGATCAGTGGGGCTACAAGAACAAACCTACTAACTGAAACTTTCCATTTAAGCATGGGTGTCATAGGAAGCCTCGCCAGCGGCGGGCACATATACGACATAGGGACGGACAAGGGTCATCATAAACCTAGCCCATGCTGCAACAATGAGAGGGTCATCCGGGAAAGTGCTCATCAATGAATTTCGATGCCTCTTCTGGGATAGCGAAGAAAAGAGTTTGGTTTGAATGTTCGATCCTTAACTTCGCAGGGAAGAGCATGGAGTATTTGACTCCCAAGTCACGAAGTCTCTTTTTCACAGCCAGGAAGGTTTTGCGCTCTTGTTGTACAGCGACAGAGAAATAGGGGTAGGGATGGATCCTCGCCGATCCAAGGAGTAGTTCCCCCTTGGTTGTGGCCGCACGTAGCAGGGCATTGCGGTCCCGGAAGTTTAGGATTCTGGCAATGATGGGTCGAGGAGGCGCCCCCGGCCTCGGTTTGACAGTAAGAGAGCGGTGCGCCCTCAGGGGGGGTCGGGCGGTGGCCTGGACGGTGTCTTGGCAAACATATTAAGCGAGCTTTGTTTCTTTCCAGCGCCAGCTCCCTTTGTCATAGCAGCGGTGAAAGTATGGCTCTAGGGACCCCGAGGGGGCACACACGAGTAAGCTTGATAGATTGCTATGTAGATGATTACCCAGATGGGGGTGCTGTGTGGCGATCCCTGGCAAACCAGAGGCACCGGTGTGTCCCCCCGCCCCTGCGAAGTGCGGACATTGTTATGGCGCTTCGGGTCCGATGTCTCGGGGGAGCAGAGACTGCGAGAATGGCACAAAGGGAGACAGCCGCACACGGAGCAATGTCAGTGGGGGCCCTGAGGCACGGCCCTGTAGAGCAGTAAGTGTGGGCAACCTAAGCCCCGCGGCGCGCTATGAGCTGGGTAGGATTCAATGAATTTGGGAGTGCGCAGCTGTCTGGGTGGTGGGATGTAGTTGAAAGGCTGTAGGGTTATTCCAATGGGTTTGATCACCAGCTCTGTATGGTTACAGGGGCCCTATGGATCTTGTATCCCCAGCTGTTGCACCGGGCCTTGGCGATTGGTAGGGTCCCGACTGTCGGATCAGTCACATTAGTTAAAGAAGCGGGACTCAGGGATGCTGAAAGTGCGTTGCCCCAGCGAGTGAGGTATATAGCAGGTAGGGGGCCACGGACATGTTGCAACACGCCGGCTCAGCGAGTCTGCAGTAGGTGTGGAGTAGCAGGGGGAGCGGGCTGCAGACAACAGAGGCAGTGTTGTCGTGCAGCCGTGTGTGCCCCCGCAGACCGTGGGGAGAAGCAATGTGCGAAGGCAGTCACTGGAGCGTGGGGGCCGCAGCGCAAGCCCGCGCCAGTCGGATCAGGTCTCCACAGGTTAAGCTGATGCAGGGCAGGGCCGGCCGCCCCGGGACACAGGAGCCGGTAACTTAAAATCCCCTTGTGCCCCCTTCTACCTTGACGTGAAGTGTGGCTTGTCTTGAAACGGGTGGGGGGCGGCAGAGGGAGGACGAGCTGGCCGCATGAAGGCGCGGGGGCCCACAGTGTTGTCCCGCCCTCTGCAGCGCAAAACTAGGCAGCGGGGGACTCCGATGCCTCCAGGCGTCTCGGGAGTCAGCAGGAGGAGGTAGCAGTGGGTCCAGGGAGGTTTCGTGGGTCCGCTGGAAAATTTCAGGAGTTGGGTCGAGGGAGCGTAGGGCGATCACTTCAGTTGCGGCAGCTCAATTTGCCGAGGAGGACTCGGGCACCCTTCCCCCCCGGCCTCCTGCAGCGCCACGCTCTCAGGTGAAAGAGAGAGCCGCAGCCGCTGGAGCCGCGGGACGGAGCAGGCCCGGCGCATGCAGCCCCAATTAGAGCAGGGAATCACAGCTCAGCCCTCCGATGTTATAAGGGTCCAGGAATCAGAAGGGTTGCGTCGGAAAGGTTCACCCAACAGCTCCGACAGCGCAGGGCAGATTAGCTGCATTTGAAGGGTATTTTTTAGGGATTATATGCTCTCCCGGTCCGGAGCACTGGAATCAGGCGGCCATCTTGCTTCGGCACAACAGCGCCCCCAGCGTTGACATTTTCAATGGTGAGTGAAGTGCCGGAAAGAAAAGGTAAAAGAGTGTAAGAAACAAATCAAATGCATGCTGGATGTTAGGCAGAATCCTGTGCAGTTCCCCTGGGGAACACTGCAAAAAGATTAAGACTACATCAGTAAGCAGTAAACCCAGATTTACCTGGTAGCTGTGGCTGAGCAGTCAGACTTCTCTCAAGAAGAGTAGGGCAGTATGCAGAGTATACACAATAGGGGCAAAACACAGTAGAACAAACAAACACTGACCAGAGCTTTATATAAAAAGTATATAATTATTTATTTAAAACACACTTTATGGCATATACTAACACTCTCAATCAAAAGCAAGTTAAAACACAGTCAGGTAAAGTATACACACCTCCCTTAATAGTTATCAGACAAGTCAGGGTTAAAACACTACTATTTGTTAGAACAGATGTGAGCGCTTAACCAAGATGGTACTCTGATAATGTAGTTAAAGGGAGAGAAAAATGCAGAGCAGAAGAATAAAACAGTTCCCAACACTTTTAGGATTTCAGAGCAAGGGAGAAAGGCAGGTTATACTGTAGAGCCAAAGTTCATAGGCCAGGCCCACTTTAAATGGAGCAAAGCGAAATGTGCCCAGGATCACACGGTTTAAAGTGCACTGAAAGTCTTTGCAGAGTGTTCAAAAGAGGTTGGGGTGATTCATAAGATATAGTTAGAAGGCCTGGAGCCAACCCAGTTTAGAAGCCAAGGATTTATGGGTCACCTTTAGCAATCTGTAGAAAGGGAGGCCAGGCATGACACAGTACCTTAAAGAGAAAGGAAGCTCCAGCGGGGGCAGTTGTTTCTGGCAGTGGTTGAAGTTCGTGGTTCCGACAAGGGTAAGAGAAGATCTTGTCGAGGAGGGACCGTGGAGTCGTTGCACTGCACAGGGATGAAACCAGCCACGGAGTTCCCGATTAAAAGGTGCAGTCCTTTTATTCGTGGTCCAAAGGGGTGAGCTTGGCTATCTGGCCGCCGGGGTGCTTGGCACAGGCGATTCGACCAAGACACGTCTTTGGAAAGTGAAAAGGGCAAACTGGTTGATCCCAACAGTTCAGGGGAAGAAGACTCGTCCAGCAGAAGATCTTCTCTTGTCGTCGGGAAAGTGGTGAGGTAGTTGCAGCAGGGCTTCACCGGTGGTGTCGTCGTTGCAGATGGCTCAGCTTCTTCCCTCTTTGGATTCTTAGGTCCTGTGGCGACTTCTGAAGTTCCAGTCCCAAAGGCCCTGCTTTCATGCAGAAAAACCCCCATTCATCAGCCCAGCTGTCAATCACACATGCTAAGTGGTGAGCCAGGCGGCTCACCACTGGGCCAAACAGAGTAGAGTGCGACTTGGGTTGCTAAGGCAACGCAGTCCAGGGTGCCAATTCCCCCGTCCACCCTTCCTGTGGAACCCAGACAGAGTGGCACCATTTGGAGGGCTTCTGTGGAGAAGCCGGCCAAAATAGTGGAACAAAGGGCTCAACCTTGGTCAGAGTTACAGAGACGGACACAAACGCCATTTTAGAATTGAGTTCTGGCAAAAAGACCCAACCGGTGATTTAATATTAAATAAATAAACCGGCGGTATCTTTAACATTGCACCAAAAAGTGGTGCGTTTAAAATCAATGGGAAAATCCCATAGAGAATATTCTGGTGGAATATTTCACGTGGTAACCACTGTCACCAACCAGAAACTCGACAAGGGGGGACTGGACAGTGCCCCCTTGAAAACAGACCCAGGGGCAATCGAATTACCCCTTACCGGTACTTCCACAATATGATGGTTTGTACTGGTTCTGTTCACAATTTTGGACTAGTAAAGCCAATGGTGACTTTACATGCCCTGGGAGACAGTAGTCAGTCCCAGGGTTTGGAGTCTATGGGCCTCATTACACGTAGTGGGGTAAGGGTTTACCGGTACTGGTAAGGGCACCGGTACCGGTAAACCCTTACCAGCTTACTACGAGGTCCCTTTGCGAGTTGGAGACTTTAACGCCTGCTTTTTGCAGGCGTTAAAAACCAACCCGCAAAGGGGCCAAGGTGCTAATTACGGTACC
The DNA here is from genome assembly GCF_040938575.1 of Ambystoma mexicanum. Lineage (NCBI taxonomy): Eukaryota > Metazoa > Chordata > Amphibia > Caudata > Ambystomatidae > Ambystoma > Ambystoma mexicanum. The sequence goes on along the minus strand of NC_090927.1, from coordinate 83,641,372 downwards.
GCAATTTGCAGTACCGTAATTAGCACCTTCCCCATTCCCATAGAGCCCTATGGGGCAAAAATGGGAATGTGGAAGGGCAGTGGAAGAAGGCGGAATTACCGCCTTCACAACCTCGGAATTAGGCGGTAATTCCCCTTTCTTCAAAGGCGGTGCCGGTAATTTACCGGCATGGACCAAGGTGCTAATATCACCTTGGTCCACCGCCTAACGTGTAATGAGGCCCTATGTTTGGGGGTCATTGTGACACCCCTGCGGTACTGCACTGAGGGTGCTGTGTACCACACATACAGAAAAACAGATGATACCCTATGGAGTAAAAAGAAACCCCATAGCCCATAAGCACATAACAAGTCAAAGACATACCTCAAATCATGCCTAAGAGTGGGAGTAAAAGAGTCTCACTCTTAGCAGGAGAAAAAAGCAAACCGCAAAAATCCAGCAAAGCGGCTGGGGGACTCACTAGGTTTGGGAAATTAGCCTTATAAGAGCATTCTCCCTAACACTCGCCCCCCCCAGACTAAGGGACAGGAAGATTGAATCCACTCCTGGATGAATCTCATACCTCTAGTCGGTTATAAACATCCTAGAGAGACCATCAGCATTTTGGTGGTGACACCCTGACCTGTGCTCAATGGTGAAATTAAACCCTTGAAGGCAGATTGACCATCTCAATAGTTTTGGGTTTTTCCCTTTCATTTGCATTAACCATCTCAAGGGTTGGTGGTCAGTCTGAATAACAAAAGTAGAACCATACAAGTATGGCCTAAACTTCTTCAGAGCCCACACAATAGCAAAACACTCTCTTTCAATGGTTGCCCACCTTGTTTCAGGATCCTTCAGTTTTCTACTGATGAAGCAAATGGGGTGTTCCCTACCTTTCTCATCCAGTTGGCTAAGGACTGCACCTATACCTGCATTAGAAGCATCAGTTTGTACAATGAAAGTTTGGTGATAGTCAGGAGCTCTAAGTACTGGAGTTTGACAAAGGGCTTTCTTCAGGTTTTCAAAGGCCTGATTGCACTCCTCATTCCATTTGACCTTTTTAGGGAACTTAGGAGAGGAGATCACATTCAGCGGAGAAGCTATGGTCCCATAGTTCTCTACAAAATTCCTGTAGTGCCCAGTGAGGCCTAGGGTCTGAGTAGTAGGTGTTGTCCAATTTTGCACAGCTTCAATCTTACTGGCAAAGGCCTTATTTCACCACCTCCTACCTCATGTCCAAGGTAGACCACTTTACTCTGCCCAATCTGGCATTTACTTGCCTTTATGGTCAGATTGGCCTTCTCAAGGGCCTGCAAAACCTGTCCTAAGTGGTCAACATGAACACTGCAATGTCATCCAAGTATGCCATGCAGAAGTCCTCCAACCCAGTCAGAACCTGATTTACCATCCTTTGGAAGGTAGCAGGTGCATTCGTCAGTCCAAAAGGCATAACCTTAAATTGGTATAAGCCAACTGGGGTAGAAAATGCAGTTTTCTCCTTGGCATGGTCTGTCAGGGCTATTTGCCAATAGCCTGACGTCAGATCAAATGTGCTGAGGAACTTGGCTGCACCAAGTTTATCCACCAACTCATCTGTCAGTGGCAAAGGATGGGCATCAGTCTTGGTGACTGCATTAAGAGCTCTATAGCCCACACAGAATCTCAGTTCTTTGGATCCTGCCTTTGGTACTAACACAACTGGGCTAGACCATGGACTAGTAGAGGGCTCTATTACCCCAAGGTCAAGCATCTTGCTGACCTCTCCTTTGATGGTGGTTCTTACAATTCTCTGACATTCTGTATCCTCTGCTTTTTACTGGCAGACAGTCACCAGTGATTATATCAAGCTGTCCCCAAGGGGTAAAGCCTGGTGAAAGTGAGAACAGGGAGGCAAACTCCTTCAATCTTTTCATCCAAAGGTAAGCCTCTGAGGAGATCAGGGAGAGGTTCACTCTCTTCTTACTCTGCTGATGAAGCTAGAAGCAAAGCTCCCACTTCAGGCCTAGAGACATAAGCCTTTAGTCTGTTGGTGTGAAAGATTCTGGGAGCCTCCTTGGGATTGCCCAAGTCCACCAGATACTTGACCTCTCCAGGTTTTCCCACAATGTTGAAGGGTCCCATCCATTTGTCTTGCAAGGCCCTCTGCCTTGTTGGAATCATAACAAGAACTAGCTGGTCTTGAGCGAACTCAACCATGTTAGCCTTTTGGTCATGCCAATGCTTGACCAAAGCTTGACGGGCTTCAAGTTATCACTAGCTTGAGCCATCATCTGTGACATTCTCCTCTGGAGTCCTATCACGTAGCCAGTCACTCTGACTGGCTTGGGGGAAGGAGCACTCTCCAACCCCTCCTTAATCAGGGCCAATGGACCTCTGACTGGATGGCCATAGAGAAGTTCATAGGGACTATAGCCTACTCCCTCCTGAGGGACTTCTCTATGAGCAAATAGAAGGCATGGCAGTAGAAGGTCCCACTTTCTTCTAAGGGGTTCTTCTAAAGCACCTATCATGCTCTTCATTGTTGTATTAAACCTTTCAACCAGTCCATTTGTCTGGGGGTGGTAGGCGGTAGAGAACTTGTAGATAACTCCACAGTTTTTCCACATGGCTTTCATGTAGTGGGACATAAAATGTGACCCCCTGTCAGAGATTACCTCCTTAAGAAACGCAACCCTGGTAAAAATACCAAGAAGGGCCTTAGCCACAGCCTGAGCTGTAACAGTCCTCATAGGAATTGCCTCAGGGTATCTAGTAGCATGGTCTACTACAACAGGGATACACCTGTTGCCTGAGGAGGTTGTAGGATCAAGGGGACCAACAATGTCAATCCCTACCCTCTCAAATGGGACTCCCACCACTGGGAGAGGCACTAAAGGTGCCACATTCTTGGAACCTCTCTTGCCAGAAGTTTGGCAGGTGTGACATTTCTTGCAGAACTTATCTACCTCAGACCACATCTTTGGCCAATAAAAGTAGAGTGAGAGCCTTTCCTTGGTCTTCCTGAAACTCAAGTGACCAGCCAAAGGAATCTTATGGGCTAGCTGCAAGAACTGAAGTCTGTTTTCTTGAGGGACTACAAGTCGTTTGTAGTCTACTGGTGCAGACTCAGTCGGTTCACTGTAGAAGAGGCCATCTTCCCAGTGCAACCAATACTTCCCAGGGTCTTGCCCATTAGCCTGAAAAGCTGCCTGGTGGCGGAGACCTTCACGAGTTGGACATTCTCTGTGGGCCTTACAGAAAGCTGACCTGCTGGGTCCACCTTCTGCCAGTAAAGACTGAAGCTCAGGATGGTCAGCAGGGTCCAGATCTCCAATAAGTTCTTGGCCTCCTACTAGCTCTTCTTCAGAGTCTAGTTCAACCACACAGGGTTGTACCGCCCTCTCAGCCTCAGCTGGAGGTGGAGTTACAGGTGTAACTTTGGACAACCTAGGGGAAGTCCTTGTTGGAAGCACTGGAGTGCTTGCTGCTGGTTTCTTCTTAGAAGTCTTGGGTTGCCCCTTTGCTTCTGGTTGCTTAGAGATTACAGTAAGTAGCTCCAGTGGAGTAGGAGTGATTTCTTTTTCCATCATCTCCTTGGGAGAACCTCTCAAAGTGTTCTCCCTTGCAGGTCTGGTTAGTTCCTGTAACCTTTTACTAGGAGGTCTGGGGGTGTGTGACACATTTCCCAACAGAACCCTTCCTGGTACCTCACATTGTACACTGACAGGTATCTTCACTGTCGGGGGGAAATTCTCCCGGGGTCGGCTGGGCCGTCCGCGGACCTCCTGGCAGGGAGGCCCCAACTCCTCCCGTATATCCCAAAAAATTGAGTATGAGACACACGCAAGAAGCAAGGTGGTTCTGCTGTTTATTAAACAAAACGGCAGGGATGGGTCAAGGATCGTACGCGTCCGTCCTGACACTCTCTCCCAATCGTGGGGCTCGCAGGCCCTTTTTACCTTAGTACGACGCGCTACTTACGTCACCTGGGAAAGTTAGCAAAAAACCTATTGCCACTCTGGATTGGCTCCTCGAGTGGTAGGGTTAGTATAGCATACGTATAGAGAGCATTATTAGTGGTCGAGGGTTATTCAGGTGGTATACTTGGGTTGTACCTTCAATTTGATACATGAAAATTGTTACATGAAGACCCCTGAGGATTGGTCAATGTTAATGGCGTCAGTGATAAGAGCCCCATGTTCTGATTGGTCCACTCGCGAGCCCCCCAGTCTGGGACCATCGCTGTTCCCAGCTCGCGGTGCACCTGTCATTTGCAACAATGTTTCACTATGGGTATGTGCAGACAATGTGAGGATTTATTCATATGCTGGAAGGCCGACTACTCCCACCGCCGATGTCCATTGAGTCGCTTAATTGTATCTGCCTGTGTCTTGAAACGGGGGATCCAGGCGCCTCCCTCCTCCTGGGCCTAGCACCCTGTCAGGTTTGGCTTGGTCACGTGAGGTGGGACCGTGGTTGAGGCAGAATTCTGCACAATTAATATTGCATTTTCCACTGTGTGCCTGGCTTAATTTTCAGGTGTGACCTTGGCGTCGGCTTGCGGCATGCGAGTTTGCACCATTGTGCCCTTGACTGTCTGCTTTCGCCGGGCTCATTCTGCAGGGTCAGCAACTGTACTCTTGCTCATTCAATGTTCATGGAAGCTCTTGCTTGCGGCCTACTTGGGCCTGGTGCATAGGTGGAGCCGTTGGATACACAGGCGCTTTAGGTTATGGTATCATATTGCTTTATCCCCAGTATCGTATCTTCGTTATATTTCTCATTATGGCGCATGGGTTTAGGAGAAGCGTGAGCAAGCTTTTTAGATGAGTTCATTGTGCGTCTTGCGTTTCTGCATTTTGAAAAGCCTACGTGAAAAATAATAAAGATGCGCGTCAGTGGGTGTGTCCGTCACCTACGTCATAGCACCGAGTATGTTCTTCGTGTGGATTGGTGTGGGAGTGTCCAGTGTGCATGTTTGCACGGGTGTGCTGACCGTTGGTTAGGTCGTCATGGCATCTCTAACGATGTGTTGATTTAGTGCTGGATGGTTCAGTCGAGTCCATCCATGCCGCAGGTGTCGGCATGGGCAGGGCCGGCTGGTGGGCAGGCGGGTGGGCACGCGGGTGGGCACATCCGTATGTTCCTGTACCAGGGTATTTGGTCGTCTGGTAGATGGGCAAACTCCTCTTGTGGCGGGTGCCTGGGCCGTGATCCTCTAGGCCAGGGGTGAGAGGGGATTGGTGGGAGCCTTTTGTTCCATTCTCCCACTTCAGTCCCCCCTCTGGTCGACTTGTCGACCACAAACATATCCTTTTCCTTATCTCCTCTCACTCTCCATATTTTAGTTACTCCTCCCAAATGTCCATAGTGGTTAACATGGTCTTCAAATGACCAATACATATATACACAGGTTCCTCCAGGTGTGCAGTATACCCATTTCCCTATGTAGCTCCTTGGGTTTCTTGGGTTTTCGAGCTTCACAGATGGTGGGTCCAGGTGGTTGGTGATGATCTGGTTGCGCAACTTCTCTCTCTCTTTTATTATTGTGCCTGTGTGTTGGCCGTCATCTGCTGGCATCAAGGGGTGCATACCAACCATTTCGATCATCTCGTCAGTGGTGCGTGCCTTCCGGGCCTTCCAAAATCTTATTATGATCAGTGCAGCTCCAGCCAAAATAATGCATCCAACTATAATCTTCAGTCCATCTGACAGCCAAGATGGCATCCATGACCATAATATCGAAAACCAGCTGTCATCCTTTTTCACACCTTTACTTTCATCCATCATTTTGGAGTGCATCTGGGCCAATTGTGACACTGCTTCTGTCCGTGTACCATTGTCAGCATCGTTAGCAGGAATGAATGTGCAGCATGATTGTCCTATCTTTGTGCAAACTCCTCCTTCCATTGCTGTGAGGAGGTCCAGTACATATCTGTTCTGTAGTGCTACCATCCTCACTGCTCGCAGTTCCTCTTTTATTGCGTTGAATCCATTTACTGTAGAATTAATTGTCATCATTAGTTCCCATCTAGTTATCTGGAGCCATTTTGCGTTTGCGTAAGCCTGTAGTCCCGGATGTATTATTGAGGAGAAGAACATTGCTGCTCTGCTGAATAGTCTGTGTTCTGGCAGGATTGAAGTGAGTGCTGTTTCCGACCTTCCCCATAGGTAATTTCCTGTCAGGGGTTCTCCTTGTCTTTTCTTTCCATTCAGGACAGTGTTGTTGCCGTTGTTTTGGTTCTCTGGCCCCTTCTGAGGTTGTACAGATCTCTTCTTCCTCTTGTTTCCTTCATCCATTTTGGGGAAGTTCGCCACATTCACATGTTTCTGGGGCACCACTAGTGATGGTACGTTAACGTGTACCATTGTGCATATACCATTTCACAGAGGGGGCAGTGTGTGGTATGCCTTGTCTCCGCAGGCCCAGTAATGGTCCATTACCACTGCTGTTCCTGCTCCCCCCTCAGGTAACTCTGTCACGCTTGCACAGTTGGTGTTGTATCCCACGTCCACTTCTCCTTTATGTTGGTAGCATACCTTAGGTGCAGTCAGCGGCAGTATTGTTATTGGGTCTTCATCCTTCTCTATCCACGTTAGCATGGGTACGTACTTGACCCAAGTCATCCAACATCTGTCGTTGTGTTCAGCAATAGTTGTAGTATCCTCTCTCGTTACCATGTTGCTGCCAACCACTCCTATGTCCCATTTGTCACCCAGGTACACCTTCCCTGTTATTATTATCAGTGGTCTTTCCCAGCATCCTTGTTTACCAGGAACTTCAGTGGCGTACCAATCACATGGTAGGTACTGTAGTGTTACTTTCTTTGTTTCTCCTTTTTCAGGGCCACTTGTTATGTATCTGAATGCTTCAGCATGCAAACTGGCCTTGTGGTAACTCAAATAAACCTTGTGAAGTTGTTTTCGTACGGGTATGTGTCTCGTGTTTCCATACCAGGTGCACCGTGTTTCCTTGAAATCTCCCTTTCGTTTGGAACAGTGCCAGGTATATTATACATCGTGCTGTCTTTTCATCTATTTCCGTGGCAACGAAAGTTCGGGAAGCGCTCATGGCGTATGGGATCAATGAGCAGACGTAGCAGCTGTCTTCTGTTGTCTGCTTACCTATTTGAGTCATGTGTTGGTACCACATGTTGTTCGAGACGTGTGCTGAATCTTGTATGTAGTTGTCAATACCTTTATGGTCTGAGTATGTGCTGCGTTTAACTCTATTTCCCTTGTATGGTATTTTGCTAGTACCACCTGACGTAACACCTGTTGCAGCCGAGGGTGGGGGTATATTAGGTTTGGGTACAGCCAAAATATTGATAGCATAACTGTTCTGCCATACAGAGGCAGCCAAGAACCCGGTGATCATCAAAATCCCTATCATCTTTATTACAGAGGCTAATCTCACCGGCATTTTGCTCTTACCTTGGTGCAGTCCGGCAGCTAATTCTTGCGACGTTAAAGTTGCCCGCCTGAAAATTCTCAATATGCTTGTTATTAGTGTTAGTTGTTGTTTTCAAGCTCTCCCTATCAAGTAGTCGTTCAGTGCCCAGGCGAAGAGCTGTTCCCACGCCAATCTAAGCGATCTATCTCTTAGGACAGGCAAGTATGGGTGGAGGTGGGGCATTGATTGTTCTATGGCCAAGAGAAATGCTGTGTAGTAGACACATACCCTCCTCCTTTTCAGGTACTTTGGCCTTTTTATGTGATAGACAAATTGGTGTGATAATTCTTCAGGGTAGTTATCGTCTGAGGGTAGCATCTACTCCTCGGCAGGGAACCTTGTTAGTTATCTGTTTTCTTAGCAGTACAATAACACACGGTACCTGCATGTGCGAGAGAAAAAAAAAAAAAGGGAGAACATTCAATTCAAGTGTTTACATGTGTATATGTGCAAGATAATGTCCTTCAGTTGGGTTATTACTGCAGTGGGTGGGACGTCGATAGGCAGGGGGTTTAGGGGTCAACTGGCGGAAGTCTCTTTACTCTTTGATCGTGTGACCATGGGGTGGGCGGTATGGGAATTACCCTTCTCTATTTCAGTAGTTGTCTCTGGGGAATCTGGGGGGTGGTAGGGTAGGGAGACACTTAGGCCGTTGGCTGTGGTAGAAGTCTCTTCCTCCGTGGGTGACGCTGCTGCTGTTCTTCCAATGGCCCTGTCGGCGACGCTTTGGCGGGTCTGGAGTTTGCAGATCTTTACGTCGTGTAGGTGATTCCAGGCACGTTTGTCCTGCAGCTTTACTGCTCTCGTTGATACTTCCTCTACCAGGTGGGGGCCAGTGAAGCCTGGGCTGTTCTACTTTCTGTTGAAATTGCGGAGTAGTACGTGGTCACCTTTAGCAATTTTGCACAGTTTTTCTCTTTCCAATTCTTTATCCGCGTCTTCTTGTTGATCACTCTTAGACCCGCCCCGCGTGCGCTCGAGCTGTTGAGACACAAACACTACACTAGTAATCAAAGAAGACACATATTGGTACATTTCATCACCAAGAACAGTTGCAGTGTTTTCATAATCAGTGAATGCTCTTGATGTTGGCGTCAGAGGAAGGCGCATTTGACGTCCGGTCACCACCTCGTGAGGGGTGAGGTGGTGGTCGGAGCCTGGTCTATTCCTTAGCTCAAATAGGGCTAGCGGAAGGCAATACAACCAACTCTTCTTTGTTGTTTGCTGTATTTTTGCAATTGCCTCCTTTAGTAGGCCATTCAGGCGTTCGCATATACCGTTGGCCTGCAGGTGATATGCACATGCAAATTTATGCTTGATGTTCAGTAAGGATGTGATGTGCTGGAACATTTCATTGGCGAAATGTGGGCCATTATCTGACCGCAGTACCTCACACACTCCCCATCTGGGGAAGACCTCCCTCACTAGAAATTTAGCTGATCTGAATGCATCTGGGTGTGAGCAGGGCCCTGCCTCAATCCACCTGGAGAATGGTCATACTACTACAATCATATACCTATTTCCTTGACATACGTTGATCATATCAACATAGTCAATATGGATGTGTAGGAAGGGTCCCTCTGGCCGGGGTATAGTACCTTTTATCACCTTCAGCGTGTGACCGGCCGTGAACTGTTGACATGTGAGACAATTGCTGATAAAATTTGTCACATGGGAATTTAACTCGGGGCAGAACCAATCTTCCCTAATTCGTGCTGCAATGACTTCCTTGCCTTTGTGGGCTGGGTGGTGTAGTTGGCTTAGGGCGGTGTTCAATAGTGCCAATGGCATTACCATCTTTCCAGTGTTACCCTGGCGCCAAAGTGCGTCAGTTGGTGACATTGTACATCCTCTTTTTACCCATATTTCTTTTTCTGCCATTGGTGCAGCCGCTTGTAGCTCCATTATCTGTGTGGCTGGGAGATGGGTATATCCTTCTCTTATCAACATCTCCTTAGCTATTCCCCTCCCTCTCCCTCTCTCTGACTCTGGGGGGTTCCATGTCTCACCAAAATATGCAGCATATTTTGCATGTGCGTCTGCTGCTGCATTCCCTTTTGAGATATGATCTTCTCCATTAGTGTGTGCGGTACATTTGACCAAAGCTAATTCTTGGGGGTCATTTATTACTTCAGTTAGTTCAGGCAACAAGAGAGCATGTTGCACTGGAGTGCCGTCAGCTCTCCTAAACCCTCTTCTCCTCCATTTGAATAACCCTGAGTGGACAGTAGATGTGACATATGCGCTGTCAGAATATATGGTCACTCGTTTGTCAAAGCTTTCCTTCAACGCCAAGATCAGTGCAACTAATTCAGCTGCTTGAGCAGAGTAATGCTGTGGTAATTGTACACATTTCATCGCCACACACACCGGTACCTCTGTCATTTTTACCACTGCTGCCCCAGTTCTCCTTATCCCATCACTTTGGTCAATTGTTGATGACCCATCAATGAACAAGAGCTCACCTCCATCTAGTGCGTTCTCTTCAACCTTTCTAGTACATGAGTACATTTCAGTAGTCTGTGTACAATCGTGTGCATAGTCTCCTTCCTCAATTACTTCTGCTATGAACCTTGCAGGGTTAACCGTGCTGCATCTAACAATTGATAGTTCTGGTCTAGATAAGATGATCTCATAACCTGACGCCCTCTGCGTGGTTAGTGTGGACTTAGGCTTGTTCAATATTGCAAATAGTGCATGTTCCACAAATAGTGTGGTTGGGCACCCCATGGTGATTGCTGATGCTTTCTCTACCGCAAAGGCAGCTGCGGTGAGACCTTGTTCGCAAGGGAAATGACCCAACATCACAGGATCCAAGTGACCACTGTAAAACGCTACTGGTTTGTAGCCCATGCTTGTTTTTTGAGCCAACACTGCTTTCATTACTGCTGAGTCGCAATGTGAAAATATAAAGAATTGTCGTTCATAATCTGGGGTGGCCAGTACCGGAGCAGTTGATATTGCATCTTTCAGTTCATCAAAAGCCTCTTTCATTTCCATTGTCCACCCCAATTTTTTCTCCCCTTTGTTAGCTTCTCTTAATGCCTCAAGTAGGGGTCCTATGTATGAGCTGTAATCAAATACCCATGCTCTACAGTAGTTGCACAGTCCCAGGAACTGCTGCAGTTCCCTCACTGTTTGTGGCAATGGCATTTTTTAAATGGCCTGTGCTCTTTGTGGTGCAATCTTTCTTCCGTATTGGGATATGAGCTGACCAATGTACAGTACCTGTTCCTGACAGTACTGTAACTTTTCCTTGTCTACCTTGTAACCTTTTTCAGCCAATATTGTCAGCATCTTTAATGAGTCCTCTCTGCATCTTCTTTCATTTGTGCTGCAAATTATTATGTCATCAACATACTGCAACACTGTGCTTTCCACTTCAATGTTACCCAAATCCATCTGTATTACTCTGTTGAAGATTGAGGGTGACTTGCAGTACCCTTGTGGCAATCTGGTGTGTTTCCACTTTGTGTTTCTGTAAGTGAAGCTTGTCAGATCTTGTGAGTCTGGGTGCAGGGGTATTGAGAAGAAGGCATTTTTTAGGTCTATCACTGTAAATCGTGATGCCTCTGCTGGAATGCCGCACAATATTGTGGCCGGGTTTGCTGCTATGGGGTATTCTGCTTCCACTATGTTGTTCAAAGGCCTGAGGTCCTGTATGAAGCGCCAAGACCCCCCTTTAGCCTTGCGCACTGGGTATACAGCTGTGTTGCATGGTGATTCTGATGGGACCAATATGCCATTATTTACAAGGGCCGTTATTGTTTCATATATGCCCTCATCTGCCTCTTTTGATAGTGGGTACTGTTTCACTCTGGGGAGTATTGCACCCTTTTTCAATTTTATTCTTACTCCCCCTATGCTTTTTATGCACCCCACGTCATAGGGACTAGTAGTCCATAATGATGTGGGTACTTTTGCCATATCCTCCTCAAAGAAGGGAACTGGGGTGGATGTGGGTGCCTCAAGTGCCATTGCAATTTTCTGTGCCACTTGTTTGTACGTCACTCTTAGCCATATTTCTACACTCATCATAAACACCATTTCACCTTCTTCCTTTTCTTCTGAGAAGAGCTCCTCATCTGACACCTGGGTGAGTCTACATCCCTCTGCTAGTGCTATCACTGCCCTCCATGCCCTTCCTTCTCTGTCTTGGGCATGTACTGCGATGTAATCAGCAGTTGCTATTATGCTCTCTATGTTCACTGAAATCACCTTTCCTTCTGGTTCATTGGCTGGTGTTTCTGGTCTAAACAAATAGGCTGCTGGCCTCCTCCAGATCTTTCCTTCTATCCCTGGCATCCATGCAAATGCCATGTCTGTCCCGTGCTGGAACAGTTCACCATCTACTGGCTCAGCCCTAATCACTGTCAGTCCACAGTATGCTTGCATAATTTGTCGTGCAGTGAGCATGTTAATTCCTGGAGTGGAGCAAATTATGCCGTCCTCCGTAAAGGAGATCGTCATATTCAACCTGCTCATTATGTCTCTCCCCAGTATATTTACTGGTGAGGCCCTAGAATACAAAAGTGGGACTGACATGTCATAATCCCCTATTGATAAGGGAATGTTATCAGTAAAGGGAACCAACCCTCTAGCCCCAGAGAATCCTTGGGTGTTCATGGCTTCACCTGACATCTTAAATTTACCTTCCCTTATGCAAGACCGGGTCGCCCCGGTGTCAACAAGGAATGATAATTTTTTGTCACCTATCGTTACCTCTATGCGTGGTTCCTCCGCACTATTAGGTGTTACCGACAGGATGGGACACACCAAGGCCGTCTGTGGGCTGTCCTATTGAGGGTATAATGATTGACCACTTCCTGTGTAAGGGTTGTGTCCCAGGACCGTCACCCTACCCAGTTGTGTTTGCTGTAGTTGTGTATTGGTAGAGGTTATGTTATTGTCTTGGATTTGTGCAGGTTGCTGTACTTGCTGTACTTGGGGTTGTTGTGTTATCGCTACCTGTTGTGGCAGTGAATATGTCTGTGGCTGTTGTTGTGTTACTAGTTGTTGCTGTCCATTTCCCTGTTGCAATGTCTGCTGTTGCTGGATGCCCTGCTGTTCCTATGTGGGCCCTTGTTGTCCCTGTTCACTCCATGATGGTGTGCCTGGTCTCACTCTACACGTGCGTGACGTGTGCCCTACTAATCCACAAATCCAACACACCGGTGGTTCCCTGTTCTGCCATGAAAAGCTTCCTGTGTTGTCCTGGTATACTGGTTGCCCGGTGGGGTAGGAATTTCTAAGTCCTCCCACCTGCTGTTGTGTGTTATATCCGTATCCTCTCCCTCTCATTATTCCTCCCCTTCCCCTGTTGTAATTATAATACCCAGCTCCTGGCGTTGAGTATCCTCCTCCCATGTTAGTCGTGTATGGTTGGAGTGGTGGCAGCTGTTGTGTTACAGTCTGTGATGATTGTATTTGGGAGGGATCTTGTGCAGCCACTACTTGTGTGGGGCTTTGAGTCATTGTTGCAGGTGTGGTTATTAGTGCGCCTTCCATCGTGTATTTAGTAAGTTTTTTCTGTACTAATTTAGCCTCTTCCGTTTTTCTATCCTCTTCCTTTTGTTTCATTTTTTCTTGCCATGTCCTACAATGATGCACTATTGTCAGTTGTATTTCTGGCCATGCTTTTGCTTCCATCCCCACTACTTTCTTCAGTTGTTTCTGAACTGCTTCTGGGAGCCCTTGTACAAGTATATGGTAGAATATTGCTGGTGCCTTGTCCCATTGTTCTCTAGTTTCCATGCGCCACTTTTCTTGAATGTCCTGGATATAATCAACAGGATCTTCGTTCTCACGCATCTTGCGCGAGGTAATTGCTCCTATGTCTGATGTGTCTAGATACTGTACCCTCAGTGCCTGCCATAATGCATGTCTACAGTTTGCAAATGGTGCCCCATCGTGTGATGTGTTTGTTATTGTGACCCCGGGGAAGCCCGCTCTCTTCCAGATGTCATCCGCTACATCCCCTAATATTGATATTAGAAGGCCCTTTACATCCCCCACTGCCAATTTCTGTCCTGCGGTGTGTTTTTCCATTTCATATATCCATTTACCCGCACCTCCACTTAATGATGGGAGCCTGCACTTTATATTTTCCTTGTCTGCATGCTTCCAGGGGACGTATTGTGGTCTAACCCCTCCCCTCTCCAGAAGTGGCATTAGGTTGTGTCCTTGTTGGCCCTTTGGGTCCCACACAATCGAATCCGTACATCCCTCCTCTTTTTCCCTGTCTTCTACGTCGTCAATGGGGTCCACATTGCTCGTAACTTTTTCTCCTCCCTCTCTTCCCTTTCTTTTATCATTTCCTCTATTTAATGTGGGCGTGTGTATTCGTTCTCCCTGCCTGCGTCCAGGGAGGTCTCTAAGCCTACCTGCATAGGGTGTCAGTTCGTTTGGGAAGGGCGCTAGTTTAGATGGGCATGTTGCACGTAATGAGCGTGAGGAAGTGGAGCATGTAGGACGGGATGGTGACGGTGTGGCTGCACGTGTCTGCCTTTCCGCTATTCCTTGCTCTTCCTCCTCACTTCCCTCCAGTTCTTCCTTTCTCCTGCAGATCCATGGTGATTCTCCGTTTGTCCGGGTGATGTATAATTTATCTAAGCTTTCCCTTTCACTGTCTCTCCCTTCCTTCTCTATCCCTTCTCCTTCCTCACTGCAAAAGTCCTCCATTAATGGCAACCCCCAATCTGTCTTTTTCCCCCTGATCGTTACTGTTTTTAAGTCTATTAGATCCGTTCCTCCATTGTCTTCTTTGCCATTCTATGCTATATTTGATCAGTTTCTCCCTATGGGGTGACAATGTTTTACATATGTGTTGTAGCGGGGTAGTGAGGGTGTTCCCCCACCCTCCCGATCCTGCCCCGTATGACATAGTAGCGCTTCACTTGTTATCCTTCCCCTATTTGGTAGCGGTTATCTTACTGACAGTTTACAATATACAGCCTTATATCTTTACCTGGCCCCGTAAATTTGGGGACTTGCGATAGTCCGCTAAGGAAAATTAGTAAAATATAGCATTTACATTTGTATATTCTTTTCTTTCTTTTCTTCCTTTACAGAACACCCTTACGGCCCCCTGCGGCCGAGGCGCACGTAGCCCCCTGCGGCTGCGTGCCCCTTGTGACGTTCTTATACAGCCGTCCCACTTTCACTTGCTCCTCCTCTCTCCTCTACACTTGCCGTGGCCGGCGTTCTCCGTGCACAGCCACGTCCCCCTTTTCGCCTTCCCCCCGATCAACTCACTACCGTTTACCTCCGTTTCCACTCCCTTACCACAATTCTTTTCCCCACCACTCTCAAAAATAAAGATGCCTTGTGCTCGAGATATCCTATGAAAGCCCTACTGGTGACGTCACCGATCTCTTCAAACTACTGGTAAGTTCTTCATTTTAAAAGTTCAAAATACACTTGCAATCTACCCCCGTTAACCCCACAGCTGTCTTCCTGTCACGCCTGGAACAAGGTAATCAACAATATAATCGGACTGCGCACGCTGCGTCGCCTCGCGTGTGATACGCCCCTCGACAGGAGGGCTTAACCAGCCAATTATCTTCCGTATTGGGCAACCAGCTAGCTACCGCCTACAGGGAAACGTCATCTATCTATCGAGTTTCCTGCTCGATCAATAGGGATCCTCATCTACTCATTGATCAATAATTACCAAATCGTAGGAAACCGCGCACACACACACCCTTACACGTGGTCGCGACCTAGGCCAATCAGTGTCTCTGAGCGGCCGCACGTGATGTTTTCGTGCTCTGCCCCCTTCTCTCCCGTAACGTAGCGGACTGCTCTCGCACTTGTCCGGCTACCATTCATTTCATTGCCAACACTAATTTATCAAACCTTCGCCGCGCACCTGTGCAACACCTCCCGCCTCCCGTATTCAATTCCTCCCCCCTCCCTCACAATTTCACATTGTTTGTTGTGCGTGGCATACTCACCAAGTGCTCTTGATGCGGGGCCGCTCGACTGCATGCACCCCTCCAAGCGGCTCGCCACCTCCCCTCGTCTGGACCACGTCTGGACACTCGCCAACCGCGGGCGGGATACTTCTCAACCGGCTCCCGAAGGCCAATATCCGGATTGCGCTGTCCGGTCTTCTCGCAGTTCCGCGATGGTCCTGTAGTCCTCAAAAGGGGGCAGCGGCAGAGGGGGCCGCGCCGCCGGGCCTCCTCGCAACGGGAGTACTCGGAAAAATAAAATAAAGCAGACCTCAAACAGATCAAAGCAGTGCCTCCAACTTGTCGGGGGGAAATTCTCACGGGGTCGGCTGGGCCGTCCGCGGACCTCCGGGCAGGGAGGCCCCAACGCCTCCCGTATATCCCAAAAAATTGAGTATGAGACACACGCAAGAAGCAAGGTGGTTCTGCTGTTTATTAAACAAAACGGCAGGGATGGGTCAAGGATTGTACGCGTCCGTCCTGACACTCTCTCCCAATCGTGGGGCTCGCAGGCCCTTTTTACCTTAGTATGACGCGCTACTTGCGTCACCTGGGAAAGTTAGCAAAAAACCTATCGCCACTCTGGATTGGCTCCTCGAGTGGTAGGGTTAGTATAGCATACGTATAGAGAGCATTATTAGTGGTCGAGGGTTAGTCAGGTGGTATACTTGGGTTGTCCCTTCAATTTGATACATGAAAATTGTTACATGAAGACCCCTGAGGATTGGACAATGTTAATGGCGTCAGTGATAAGAGCCCCATGTTCTGATTGGTCCACTCGCGAGCCCCCCAGTCTGGGACCATCGCTGTTCCCAGCTCGCGGTGCACCTGTCATTTGCAACAATGTTTCACTATGGGTATGTGCAGACAATGTGAGGATTTATTCATATGCTGGAAGGCCGACTACTCCCACCGCCGCAGATGTCCATTGAGTCGCTTAATTGTATCTGCCTGTGTCTTGAAACGGGGGATCCAGGCGCCTCCCTCCTCCTGGGCCTGGCACCCTGTCAGGTTCGGCTTGGTCACGTGAGGTGGGACCGTGGTTGAGGCAGAATTCTGCACAATTAATATTGCATTTTCCACTGAGTGCCTGGCTTAATTTGCAGGTGTGACCTTGGCGTTGGCTTGCGGCATGCGAGTTTGCAACATTGTGCCCTTGACTGTCTGCTTTCGCCGGGCTCATTCTGCAGGGTCAGCAACTGTACTCTTGCTCATTCAATGTTCATGGAAGCTCTTGCTTGCGGCCTACTTGGGCCTGGTGCATAGGTGGAGCCGTTTGATACACAGGCGCTTTAGGTTATGGTATCATATTGCTTTATCCGCAGTATCGTGTCTTCGTTATATTTCTCATTATGGCGCATGGGTTTAGGAGAAGCGTGAGCAAGCTTTTTAGATGAGTTCATTGTGCGTCTTGCGTTTCTGCATTTTGAAAAGCCTATGTGAAAAATAATAAAGATGCGCGTCAGTGGGTGTGTCCGTCACCTACGTCATAGCACTGAGTATGTTCTTCGTGTGGATTGGTGTGGGAGTGTCCAGTGTGCATGTTTGCACGGGTGTGCTGACCGTTGGCTAGGTCGTCATGGCATCTCTAACGATGTGTTGATTTAGTGCTGGATGGTTCAGTCGAGTCCATCCATGCCGCAGGTGTCGGCATGGGCAGGCTGGTGGGCAGGCGGGTGGGCACGCGGGTGGGCACATCCGTATGTTCCTGCACCAGGGTATTTGGTCGTCTGGTAGATGGGCAAACTCCTCTCGTGGCGGGTGCCTGGGCCGTGATCCTCTAGGCCAGGGGTGAGAGGGGATTGGTGGGAGCCTTTTGTTCCATTCTCCCACTTCATCACAGTCATATCATTGCACTGGATGAGAACTGGTAACTGGGGACACATCTGCACAGGCCCTCCAGCTAACTTGGTGAGGCATTTGGGGGGCCTAGCAACCTCCTCTACCTTGAAAAAAGATTCATCCACCACAGTTATGCTGGCCCAAGTGTCCCTAATGGCAGGAGTCTCCTGACCATTCACCTGGACACTGTCCTTATAACACTCTTTAGTATTATCTGGGATAGAATTATAGACATCTAAATTCTGTTGTTCCCACAACCCCAGGGACACTAAAGAAACACTGGCTGAGACTCCAATGGGATCATCAGCCAGTAGTAGAAAGTTTCCAATTGTCATTGGTACTTCCTCCTCTGGAACGAAGGCTAGGGAGACAAGCTGGACTCCTGAAGGTTTACCCTTACATCTGGGATCTCCTTTCACATGGTCAGTAGAGCCACAGACATAGCATTTTCCAAATGCTTTCTGGAATGGAGGCTTGCTCTGACCTCCTTCTGGTCTGGGACCAGAAGGTACACTAGCCTGGTTTGGTTTCCCTTGTGGCTTACCCTTAGGGTTTTGTTTGGGGCCCTCTTTGGAATTGGAATTATTTGAATTCTCTTTGGAGTCCTTTTTTGGCTGTTTCCGCTCATCCTTTTTCTGAGTTGCCCCAGAATACTTTTGAGTAGCCCTGTTGGCAACGCACAAGTCAGCAGCCTTAGCTAACTTCTTGGAATCTAGTTCCTTTGAATCAGCCAAGTGCTGTCTGAGCTCAGGAGAGCAGGCATCATAAATTGACTCCAACATAACAAGATTTCTCATTCCCTCATAAGTGTTCACTCTGTAACCCTTAATCCATCCCTCTAAGTTTTTCAAACTTTCACTCACCCAGGTAGCCCAAGGGGTACCATCATGCTTTTTGAGGGTCCTAAACCTCTTAAGGTACTGGGAAGGGGTCTTCCCAAATCTAGCTATTAAAGCTAGCTTCACACATTCATAGTCCACCCTATCCACCTCCCCCAACACCATTACCACATCAGATGCAACAGGGGGGAGCCTAGAGAACAACCAAGGAAGCAACTGATTCCCTGTGATGTTCTGGAGCCCATGATTATACTCAAACATAGCCAACCAATCCAACACATCCAACTTAGGTTCATACATACCCACAATCTCTTTAGGCATCCGGGGTCTTTTGGGACTGGAACTCCTAGAGGATCCCGGGAGAGAAGCAGTTTCAACAGATAATTTCTTCATCTCCAGCTCATGCTTGAGCTATATTTCTCTGAGCCTGAGTTCTTGGTGCTTTTGTTCAGATTGGGCACTAATCCTTTTGAACTCTAATTCAAGTCTCATTTTTTCTAGTTCAAGGAATTCAGGACTTAATGTGGGACCTGACACAGGTCCAGTAGACATAGCTTGAGGTACTAGAGCAGGCAGAGGGGCAGTGGGGACAGTTATATTAGCCTCACTTTCCTCTTCTGAATCTACAACATTATCAATACTTTGATCCATATTACCTTCATCACTGTTGTCTACATTTGCTGGGGAGGTAGGTTCCTCTGAACCACTGCCCAGACTTTGGTTTTCTAACAATCTTTCTATAAGTTCCATTTTCTTGCCTTTTACAGGAAGATCCTTATGTCTACAAAGAACTCTTAAACAAGCAGCAGTTTTTGCAGAAAGGGACTCCTGGCTGTAACTTTCCATAGTTTGACTTGTTAAAAAAAAGCTTTTACAGTGCTAAGCTTTGTGGTTAGTTGCACTAAGGTATCAGAAGCACTCTAAAATGTATACTCAATATAAACCCCAACGCTGTACACCAGTGTTAGGCAGAATCCTGTGCAGTTCCCTTGGGGAACACTGCAAAAAGATTAAGACTACAGGAGTAAGCAGTAAACCCAATTGTTAGCAGTCTGCACCACCCAGATTTACCTGGTAGCTGTGGCTGAGCAGTCAGACTTCTCTCAAGAAGAGTATGGCAGTATGCTAAGTATACACAATAGGGCCAAAACACAGTAGAGCAAACAAACACTGACCAGAGCTTTGTATAAAAAGCATATAAATATTTATTTAAAACACACTTTATGGCATATACTAGCACTCTCAATCAAAAGCAAGTTAAAACACAGTCAGGTAAAGTATACACACTTCCCTTAATAGTTATCAGACAAGTTAGGGTTAAAACGCTATTTGTTAGAACAGATGTGAGCGCTTAACCAAGATGGCACTCTGATAATGTAGTTAAAGGGAAAGAAAAAGGCAGAGCAGAAGAATAAAACAGTTCCCAACACTTTTAGGAATTCAGAGCAAGGGGGGAAAGGCAGGTTATACTGTAGAGCCAAAGTTCATAAGCCAGGCCCACTTTAAATGGAGCAAAGCGAAATGTGCCCAGGATCACACGGTTTAAAGTGCACTGAAAGTCTTTGCAGAGTGTTTAAAAGAGGTTGGGGTGATTCAAAAGATATAGTTAGAAGGCCTGAAGCCAACCCAGTTTAGAACCCAGGGATTTAAGGGTCACCTTTAGCAATCTGTAGAAAGGAAGGCCAGGCAGGACACAGTACCTTAAAGAGAAAGGAAGGCCCAGCGGGGGCAGTTGTTCCTGGCAGTGGTTGAAGTTTGTGGTTCCGACCAGGGGAAGAGAAGATCTCGTCGAGGAGGGACCGTGGAGTCGTTGCACTGCACAGGGATGAAACCAGCCACGGAGTTCCCGATTAAAAGGTGTGGTCCTTTTATTCGCTGTCAAAAGTGATGAGCTTGGCTATCCAGCCGCAGGGGTGCTTGGCACGGGCGATTCGACCAAGAGATGTCTTTGGAAGGCAAAAAGGGCGAACTGGTTGATCCCACCAGTTCAGGGGAAGAAGACTTGTACAGTAGAAGATCTTCTCCTGTCGTCGGGAAAGTGGTGAGGTAGTTGCAGCAGGGCTTCACGAGTGGTGTCATCATTGCAGATGGCTCAGCTTCTTCCCTCTTCGGATTCTTAAGTCCTGTGTCGACTTCTGAAGTTCCAGTCCCAAAGGGCCTGCTTTTATGCAGAAAACCCCCCATTCATCAGCCTAGCTGTCAATCACACATGCTAAGTGGTGAGCCGGGCGGCTCACCACTGGGCCAATCAGAGTAGAGTCGACTTGGGTTGCTAAGGCAACGCAGTCCAGGGTGCCAATTCCCCCCTTCACCCTCCCTGTGGAACCCAGACAGAGTAGCACCATTTGGAGGGCTTCTTTGGAGAAGCCCGCCAAAATAGTGGAACAAAGGGCTCGACCTTGGTCAGAGTTACAGAGATGGACACATACGCCATTTTAGAATCGAGTTCTGGCAAAAAAGACCCAACCGGTGATTTAATATTAAATAAATAAACCAGCGGTATCTTTAACATTGCACCAAAAAGTGGTGCGTTTAAAATCAATGGCAAAATCCCATAGAGAATATTCCGGTGGAATATTTCGCGTGGTAACCACTGCCACCAGCCAGAAACTCGACAAGGGGGACTGGACAGTGCCCCCTTGAAAACAGACCCAGGGGCAATCGAATTACCCCTTACCAGTACTTCCACAATATGATGGTTTGTACTGGTTCATTCACAATTTTGGACTAGTAAAGCCAATGGTGACTTTACATGCCCTGGGAGACAATAATCAGTCCCATGGTATGGAATCTATGTTCGGGGGTCACTGTGACACCCCTGTGGTACTGCACTGAGGGTGCTGTGTACCAAACATACAGAAAAACAGATGATACCCTATGGAGTAAAAAGAAACCCCATAGCCCATAAGCACATAACAAGTCAAAGACATACCTCAAATCATGCCTAAGAGTGGGAGTAAAAGAGTCTGACTCTTAGCAGGAGAAAAAAACAAACCCCGAAAATCCAGCAAAGCTGCTGGGGGACTCACTAGACTTAGGAAATTAGCCTTATAAGAGAATTCTCCCTAACACTGGAGTTAAAAAAGTAGGAAAATTTGTGTCTATTACCTGTAGAGTGTCAAGCCTTATGTTAAACAGGTGGAGACCTGTAACCTTGCTTGTAGCAATATTGAGTGCTCGGATGTGAACACTCGAGACTAAACAGGGCGCTCTATGATAAATATGGAAACAGAAATGTAATCAGTTGAGAGAACCATATTCTGATGTCAACGGGTGGATCAATGCGTGTAGGACCTACCTGGCGAGAGAAGAGGTCTCTGTCAGTGCTACTTTCCAGGGCGAGCGCGTTCGCAAGGCCGGGGATTTCCTTGTTTGACCGTTGCTGTGGCAACGGAGTCCTAAAATGTCACGCGTCGCGTCAGGAAGTGGCGCAATGCAGAGTCTAAGAAGCTGCTAGTGTGAAAATCAGGCATAACTGTAAAAAACTAAGAATATATGTGGATGTCTACTGCCGTGTTGCGAATTATGGTGTGTGTTAAAGTAAAAAAGAAAAATAGAAAAAAGCCTGGAAATAAAAGAAATACTGCTAACAGAACTTGAGGGTGTAAACTCAGTGCACAAACAAGAATACATTAAAGGGAAACACACCAAGATAGGAATTATTACTACGAGTGTTGACCAAACTGAACAGTATCTATAAGGTGTACATACATCATTCTATAAAGTGCTGATAGGGGGTAAACCCAGGAAAGGGATATGTCCTGTTATTAGAATGGGCACCACTGTCGCGGACAATGCCATCCAGGGGGCACCTTGGGTCCCAGACAAAGGGTCCGGGATGGGCGACAATGGTGCTGTTCATACAACTTTGCTGTTACCGTGAACAGATATAACATACAGAGATTCCCCATGGATTAACGTGGATTTTCGAATTGGTGAGTACCTTAACACTTCAGATTATACGCTATTGCTTCTAAAAAGTGATATGCATCTTGTGTTTCAAAATTGTTCACTATACTTTGAATTTGTTGTTCATAGTCTCTATATTATTTCTTTTTTACTTGTGCATTTTCCAGTGTAATTGTTTGAGTTAACTTAAACTCTTGTGCTGATTGTTCTGTAATTAAGTCCTGTAAGAAATGCAATAGTGTTGGGTTGTTGATACACAGGGGCTGATTCATGGAATAATTTGCGCCAAAAAATGGGGATTTGTGCGCCATTCTGCCCGCAAATCCCTGTTTAACAAATGGGGATTTGCAGACAGAATGGCGCACAAATCCCCATTTTTCGGCGCAAATAATTCCATGAATTAGCCCCTGAATCTTTTGTTCATTCTGTTGTGCCACCCTTCCAGCATGTTGTTCGTTTTAGCTCTACCCTCAATTATTGCAACGTAACAGTTCCACCACGATATTTGATATTTTGGTCTCCTTCTTGTACCATTCCTTGTTAATTGCCACAACCATGTGTCTTCCATGTAATCTAGCAAATCTGTTATATGTTCTTCATTTTTCTTATAGTATTCAGTGTCAATTAAATTTACGTAAAACTTAATCCCTTTTTCCTCTTTCACAAATGCTAAAGCAAACAATTTCTTAATATTGTGCTGGAAATCGCTATCCTCTATGTATTTTGTGTGAAGGCCCAGTTTTTGTAGTTTTCTCCATATGGCTTGTGTAAAGTGAAAAAAACAACCTTGTATCCATGTCTCTTTGTATACTCCTTTGAATGCTCTTATTTGGGCTAGTTCGTAGTCCATTACTATTGTGTTAGGCATTTTTTCAGGAATGGCTTCTTTAATTTTTTCAAATATTAATCTGTATAATTCCTCTGTCTTCTTTGGCATTAATACGAACAATAGTGGAATAAGACTTTGGTTAACTGATCCATGAACACTATAAAACTGTTGAAACGGTTGTGGGCAAGTCTTAAATGTGGCGTCGCTTTGCCAAACATCACAATTTCCAAGGTGTCGCAAGTTACTGTTCGTTGTAAAAATTATTATCTTTTACTCCTTTGTTTCTATTGTCACGTAGTGAAAATCTTCACCTATGTCTGTTTTTCTAAACATTTCTGGTTTGTATATTTCCTTGTATCCCATCGGTGCTATTGGCAGATTTTCCATTTGTTGTTTTTTACGATTCAAGGTACGTTGTATATGTTTCTCAGATGGCATTTGCGCCGCCACATGTAACAGTATTTTGGTACATGTGCGAGCTATTACAGACCCGCTGGCCTCACTTGGGTTTTCCACAGCTTTTTGTTTAATTTCATTCACTGTTCTTTTTACTAGTATTGCCACTCTGTCTGGTAAATGGTTATGTTCACCTTTTCTTTTTATCATCGTTTTTTCAGTAATTGCTCTCTCTGCGCAGTTCGTCTTGTGGTATTCTGTACACTCCCAATAAATTGTGTCTTTTCTTACTAATTCTCTGCTATACATGTAACCCTCATGAATTAATTATTCTCCTCCTCTCTGCGACTTCACATACTCGATGGCGTTGCTCATTTTGTATCTACAGTAACAAAAACCACGTTTGTTGTCACCTTTTCTTTTTATCATCGTTTTTTCATTAATTGCTCTCTCTGCGCACTTCGTCTTGTGGTATTCTGTACACTCCCAATAAATTGTGTCTTTTCTTACTAATTCTCTGCTATACATGTAACCCTCATGAATTAATTATTCTCCTCCTCTCTGCGACTTCACATACTCGATGGCGTTGCTAATTTTGTATCTACATTAACGAAAACCACGTTTGTTGGTTTTTTTTGCGCATGTACTACATACAGATTACACTTATTATACACTTCCTCTCATTTCTATATTTTTCTTAATTAATACCTCTATATATGTCACGCAGTTACAGTGTATTTTTCCTCGCTGTCTCTGACCTCCATTTCTGTCATGCAATGCCTGTTTGATCTCAACCGTCATCTGTTTGTCACTGTTCACTTAAGGTGCTTTACTCTTGGCTTTCACTCACTCGTTTAACCCTTAGTATTGTTATTTTATGTGCTTTTGACCACTCATAATGTGTATAATTTGTGTGTTCGTTGCGGAGGGTGCGAGGATTGCGTGAGTAGTTGGGGGTCTGGGGGGGGTGACCCCCCAGGACATCATTTTTTTGGACAAGTTAACCCTGGCATTTAGGCATTGGGTTAACAAATTTCTTTTTTCAAAAATGTTGTTTCGATAAAATGACTATATCAATTATAATTATCTAATGTCGACACATTTACATTCAACATTGTTTTTTCTGAAAAGTTGTCGGTAAAATATTTTTGGTAATATCACTATAAACCATTTTTAACATGTGGATTGGATAGGTATCCACATGCAAGCCTCGGCTGGCGAAAGTGACCGGTCTCATCTGTGGTAGAGAACAGTTCCCAATCCCTCTAGATTCGCATCCACATGCAGTATGCAAAGAAACTGCAGATCCGTGTAGTCCAGAACTGGTGCTGTTGTGATGGTCCGCTCGAGCTCCGTGAAGGCATGCTGGCAGCAGTTAGATCACTGCTCTCCAAAGTGCTCCCATGGATGATATTGATAATTTGCTGAATTGGTAGTATTCCTCTAGCTACTCTAGGTAGGAGGGTATCCTATGGTGAGGTCCACAAGTGGTCGGGTGATGTTGACATATCCCGCATCAACCCACCTGTAGTAATTACAGAATCTCAGCAAACTCTGCAACTCCTTGAGGGTCTGAGGTCTTGGCCAGGTGAGGTGGGCGTACTTGTCCAGCAAAAAAAGCACTTTTCCACATTAACCTTTAGCCCTTGCTCCTGCAGGCCATCCAGCAACTTAATGAGCCTCCTGTTGTGTTCTTCAATGGTCCTCCCAAACACATTGTCATCCAGGTACACCAGTAGCTCCAGGAGGTTCATGTCACCGACAGTATTTCACATGAGGTGCTGGAAAGTTGCTGGTGCACCGTAGCTGCCCTGAGGCCTCCTGGCAAACTCGTAAAATCCTAAAGGACATATAAAATCTGTCTCTTCAAGATCCGTCAGAGGTACCGGGATCTGGTAATAGCCTCTCTGCAAGTCCAGGATCAAAAACCACATATTTTCAGTCAGGCACTCCAATACCTCATCTATGTGGAGTGGAGTGTTCTGGTCTGGAATAGTACAGGGGTTAAATCGATGGTAGTCGACGCACAGCCAGACATCCACATTTTTCTTCAGGGCGACGATGATGGGAGAAGCATAGGGGCTCTGGGACTTCTTGATAATCTCTGCCTGCAGAAGATCATCCAGATGGCGACATACTTCTTCCACGTCTCCTGGGGCCAGGCGTTGCGACCTCTCCCAGGAAAATGCCACATTTGTCCATGACTCCCATATCTGTTTTCCATTTCTCCTCTTTTTCTGATCAGCTTCATTCCACTTTTACTGACTGTCTTGCTGGCATTAAACTATGGATGCTCACTCATTCCCTTCATCTTAATCCTATCAAAACTGATGTTCCTTTCTTTACCACTCCACCCCCACACACGTTTTCTCCTCCTTCTATGTACTTTTATCCCAATACTCTCTTTTTATCTGTTCATAACCTCAGTGTCTTGTTTTCCTCATCACTCTTTCTTCACTCTCACTTGCCTATTCCTGTCATTTTCAATCTTATAACATTCACAAAGTCTCTCCTTTTCTCACCTTTGTAGTGACATTTTTTTCTCACTCTAGTCTTTCCTATCTCTTCTACTGGGTCTCGCTGCTTCTTCTTTGGCCAAACTTCAGTCTGTTATCATTTATTGTACTAGACATCTTTTTCTGCTCCCTTCATCTCTCCTTCTCTTACTGCTCCTCATTGGCTCTTATTTCCTGTCCATCTCCAGTTTTGTTACTCATGCACTGTTTTTAAATGTTTTCATGGTCTTGCCTCCTGCTATCTTTCTTCTCTTGGGTCTGTCTGCATCTTTCTTCTTCCTCGTTGTTCCTATTGGCTGTTTATGCACTTGACATCCTTGTAAATACAATTGTGCTCAGGAAGGTCTAAACATGCTTGGAATTACAATTCATATACAACCAATACCTGGCACCTCTCGCCCACCGCATTGCCTAAAGGACATTGCCGCTCTCTGGTCCAACATTCAGTGATACGCTGATGACACTCAGCTCGTTTTCAGGCTCTCCTCTGTCACCTCTTCTCCTTCTCTCATCTCTGACTGTCTGTCTGCTATCCAGGAGTGGTGTGCCGCCAACACACTCTGTCTTAATGCCAGTAAGACAGAGATACTCTTCATCGGCACACCTGCACCCTCCTTTCCTGTCACTCTCTGGCTGGCCTCCCTTGGCCCTTTCCCTGCTGCCACCTGCGAGGCTAAAAACCTAGGGTCATCTTCGACTCCACACTTTCCTTTTCTCCTCACATCTCTGATGTCTCTAAAAAGTCAAACTGCCAACTGCACCTCCTCAGAGGTGTTCTTCCTTTCCTCTCCTTCCCCCAGAAGCTCACTGTCTCTAGAACTCTGGTTCTCTCTAGGCTGGACTACTGCAACAGCCTCTTTCTAAATTTGCCTGCTTCTACTCTCCGCCCTCTGTAACTCATCCAGAACAGGACTGCAAGACTTGTCCTTGGCCTCAAGGCCAGGGATCGTATCTCTCCAGCACTGAAATCTCTGCATTGGTTCCCAGTGGCTGCAAGGATTACGTTCAAGACACCCTGCATTGTCCAGAAGGCCTTCTGGGGCCTGGGTCCTCAATACCTCCAACTCTCTCTTTGTAAATACCTTCCTACTTGAGCTCCTCCAACTCTCTCAGGGTCAGTCGCTTCTCCAAGCAACGAGTTGGGGTAGATCTCTTTCTTCGGCTGGTGCCTCCCTCTGGAACAGCCTCTCTGCCTTTCTGAAGCTTGAGGAGAACCAGCTTCGGTTCCGGAAGCACCTCGAGACCTTCCTCTTTACTTCTTCCTTCTCACTTCCTCTCCCCTGCTGATTTCCTGTCTGATACTGCACTGGTCACCTGGCTTCCCTCTGATTTCGGGCCGAGGTCCCTACCCACCCAGTTGCACACCCGCACTGCCTCCAGGCAACCCTTGCAATTGGGTCTGTGCTGTAACCCTACGGTCCCCCTACCTGCACTTAGGATGCCTGCTGTCTGCACTTACCCTTGCACCTGCCTCCTGCTGGCCACGCTTCTTGTTATCGTTTTGATCCCATGTACAGCAGTGCCCCCTCCTCTTTCCCCTGGCACCCCCCCCTGCACTTGCACAATCTCAATGTCACTTGGCCTTAGTAAGATCATTGTCTTAAACCTCCCTCTGTTCCTCCTCCTTTGCCTCATCACGCCTTGAAACACTTGTGTATAGGCATGTTGCAAATGCCATATCACATCATACAATATCAATGAATTCCTGGCCCTGCCATAGATATTCCTGAGTTCTTCTCGAACAGGAAGACATTGCTTGGATCTCCCTTCCTTCAGCGGATGGTGCACCTCGGGCATCTGCCATTCAGAGCATCTAAAGACAGGAGATTAACCCTGGGCTCTTCTCCCACTGGTTACCTAGCATTGGCCACAGTGCCACGGACCAATCCACATGGTCCTAGAAAGAGAAAACCTACACATGTGGTCTCCATGCCCACTTTGTGAAGGACAGTTCATCACACAATGCATACTAGACCTGTGCCAGTGGTAAGACAAGGGCAAACGTAGCAGGAATTATCACACCCACCCCGGGCCACCACATCACATGAAAAACAGCTACTGTATATTTCAATACGTCTGTGACAATCACTGCCCAATGTGGTCACCAGGTGCAAAGATTTGAGACTGCTAGGATCTCTGGGGACAGACAAGGCAATTTGCTGGTATGAAGATCAGTGAGATCGTTCCTCAGCTCTTTTTCGCGAATTGCCACAGTTTTGTACAAATGGACTCCACTAGATCACCAACTCTACCCATCACCTGTGAAGTCCTGAAAGGATCCATTTGCTCCCCCGTGATCTGCAGTCTTTACATGGAACCACTCTCGCACCACATAAAATTCATATCTACCCAATATGCAGATGACACATAGTTCTACCTCAACATACCCTTCATTGAAGACGTCCACAGGCTCCAGGCCTGCCTCAAACCTATCCAATCATGCATGCCCATTGCTAACCTGACGCTCAGCCCCTCCATGACTTAATTCCTACTGCTGACCAACAACACCCGAACAACCTGACATCCAGATCTGACTCGCTGCTATGACCCTTGAGTGCTTTACACCCAACTAGCCACCTGGCGCTGAGTCCCTTAGCCATGGACAGAAAACTCTCCTTCAAATAGCACACAGCAAGGAAGACTCAAATGTCTGGATACCACCTTTCTCTCCTGTTGAAAATCAAGATCTTCATCTAAGAAAACCAACTTCCAATCTGCTGTCCAAACTATGGTCCTCTCCTACTTGGATGCTGGCAATGCCCTTTTGGGAGGACTTCCAGTCTCTACCCGGCACCCCTTAAATGTGTCCTGCAAACTACAGCATAACTCATCATATGACTCTGCAAATCCGACCACATCACCCCGACCTTCAACAAACAGCACTGGCTCCTGTTGCAAGCCCATATCATCTTCAAATCTTGCTGCATCATCTACAAGGCTTTCGCCATGAAGTCCCCAAGCTAGCTCACTGAGAAACTCAGCCTCTCTGGAGGCCTACGATGCACCAGAAATAAAGACATTTATAGACTAGAACTCTGCCGGTGCAGGAAGGAAAGAACCTTATGCCCCAAGACTGTGGAGCCCCCTAGCCACCAGCATCAGACCCACCCTCTCACTTCTACAATTCAGGAAGGAGCTCAGGACCCAACTCCTCAAGGAATGGCTCCTCCCTAACGCCGAGACCTAGTCACCCTCCACTCATATTCCTACCTGAGACTGAGTGATCTGCTCTCAGGGTCGGATTGGCCCTTCAGCCTTTCATGCCTGAAATCGTCCCTGGGAAGTGGGGGCCGGTTTCCGGCCATGCCTGGGCCAGTTTGGAAAAAAATATTCTTTTTCAAAAAGCCTTCTTAGGCTGATAAATGACACTTCCTATTTTGTCAAGGGGTGAAAGGTTGTGTTTCATTGCTTCCTGGGATGTCACTTTGGGGTGGGGTCAAATTACATCACTTCCAGTGATGTCATCGGAGGTCAAAGGTCGTGAGGCGAGGGGCGGGCCACTTTTTTGAGGCAAGAGTTGGGGCACTTTTTTTTGGGGTGACTGTGCCTATTTCTTGTCCCAGTCCGACCCTGTCTGCTCTCCACTGTTTCTTCCTCAGGTTGTTTCTAGATCCCTTGCTGACATACTGCCCACCCCTCCCCTGTTGTTATCTCCCCACCCCTTGTTTCTCTGCTTCGCTCACCGTGCTCGTCCCCTATGATTGTAAAGTGCCCGTTGCTTCCCGAAGCTATGCCAGGGATCAATAAATACTCTAGTAATAATACTATTAATAATAATAAAGGGACAGTGGCACAAATAGGCGTTGTTTGTTTTTTAGTAAGAATCATTCAACTACTTTCTGAACTCTCTCTATTTTTTAAATGTGTTCATGGCAATATTTGTCATTTTATCACATATGTATATCGCCCTTATTTTGAAGTCACAATTGTACAATATAACAAGACTGAATGTAAAGCACCTTTGCTATGCTCGAGATAATGTGGCAAAGTCGGGGGCAGGTGGAAACTACTTAAATATTCTCATTTTCTTTCTCTGTTTCAGAGAAAATGGGTGAATGTCCAGCGACAAAGCCAGACCAGCCTACTGCATATGAACTGTCAGACATCTGCAACAAATGCAATGATGACAAGGACTGCACGGGAGATTTCAAATGCTGCCCGGGCTCCGAAGGGAAGGAGTGCATGTCGCCAAAGAGGATATGTTGTAAGTCTTTGCCAGAAAAATGCCTGGGGATAAGGACACATCCACCTGATACAAATGGCCAAGTGCCTCAAACCCCTTCAGGGAAACTCATGAGCTCATTGTTCAAGTTGTACATCAACACCCATGGTGATAAAGGCACATTGTGTATTTGCTTATAGTCTCTGTACCCCAATCAAATAACTTGCCTGTTGTGAAATGTGTTGCAAACACAGATATACCAGCGCCACAAGGCAAATATAAGAGAAAAAAATGCATATTTCAGCATTTATGTACCAGAAGAAAGCCGCAAATAGTTGAGGCAAAAATCAAGCTTGTTGGTGGTCTCTCTCTGCTCATTATGTTGACCCCATTGTAACTATTGTTAACTCCCATCAGGAAAAAAACAAATTAGTAACCAACAGTAAAAGGGTCCCTTTAAGGCCTCAAAAAAAACAAAAGACAAAAAATCTAAAAAAAAATAAACCAGTTGAGGCTGTAGCAGCCATTCCATTAGAAGACCGACAAACGAAATTGCCAAAAGAATGGCTGAAAAATCAAAAAACCAAAAATAATCTTCAGAAAACTGGTTTGCCTATTGTTATCGAACATGTGCCGGAAACCAATATAAGATGTCCTCTCATGGCAGCTCTTCAATTAACCCAAATTGCATCAGTTATATCGCGTGTTCCGCTGAACAGAGCTGCAATTTTGAAATTATTCCATAAGATTGTCCCACTTCGGGTTGTTACATCAAATGATATCAAGTTGGTCAATCAAATTGAGTTAAATAATCATTACTCATCGAATGTATGTTTCAAAAATGATGCAACCCTGAACTATGTGCTTGGTTTTGAGGAGAATTTGCTAAAACTGGGATATATTGCCCAGCCTGTCGAGATTCCGACTATCAAACGTTTAATAGCTATGTCAGGCAGCTATGATACTCAAGCTGCCAGGAAACGTGATCTAACCTTTGACAGTGCAGCATTAATCCCAGACAAGGATAACACAAGAGCTTGTGACAAAATGGTGCAATCTTTGTCTATTGAGTCCACCCCGGAAGGATACTGGCAATGGTTGCCTCTATCCTTTAAGGACCATTTCTCCGGGACACGCGAATGACAAAGGTCACAGGCATTGCTCTACTCGTGGAATACCAGGGGTTTAACCACATGTTTGATGTGGATGGTCTTTTGGCCAACATTGACATTTTTCATGTAGTTGCCCTTCAGGAAACGTGGATAACAGCCGAAATCCGAATAGATGATCGTATGACTGTCCATGAAGTAGCCACCAAAGCCTGTTTGGCCGTCCAAAGGGGGGTCTCCTTATATCGGTAAAGAGCCCATGGACAATTGAAAAACTTCCTCAATCTTCTCTGAATATACTAACAGCTAAAATCATAAAGGGGGAAACAAGTATTATTATTGTTAATATCTACGACCCACCAAAGCTGTCATTAACTTCAGAAAACACTAGAGTTATTGATGCTATTCTAAAAAAGTATTCCAATAAACTCCTGATACTACTTGTTGGTGGTTCTAATGCCAAGATTGATGAGCTCCTCCAAGTTGAGCAATTGGTAGATGCCATAATAACATCTAATCCCATTAAAAAAGGCTCAAACCATAAAGGAAAAAAGTGGTATAGTCTGCTACAAGCACATAATATGACACGTCTAAATGGCATTACTAAGAGTGATCATAATATGGCCCCCCAAGCGGGTAGAAGGTGTGCGAGCAACAACCATTGATTACATATTTACCAACGCTCCTGGTATGCCATTTGTAAACGATATGGGAGTTGCAGGTCATGAGGAAAGTGACCATCTGCCCCTATGTCTTCTCATTGACACTCCGAAGAAGAATCTCATACCTTCATTATATGCAAATAATGGCCAGATATTGTTAAACGAAGGCCAGAATCGTATTCTAATAAAACCCCATAATTTTGAACAAGCTAAAACAATGGCCCGAAAATTGTAACCGGCCTTTATTCAAACATATACATCAGGACCATGCTCTGACGACCAATTAATTGGCCAATTTTCTACTGTTATGACGAACATACAAAGCTCTATAATAAAGCCTCGAGATTACAAATCTGTCATTGAGAGAGTTAACATATCGAGACCTATCCATAAGGATAATGATAAAAGTATTCAAAATGAGAAAAAGAAACTACGCTGTAATATAAAAACACTGGTCCAATCAAAAAAGGAGGAGACAACACCAATTTCTATATCATCTCAGATTCGAGTCTTAAAGAAAACCTATCAACATTGGCTAAAAATCTAGAGTTAAATCTCTGGAAAAAGATTGCTAGGTTATCATTGTTGGGTGCTGGAAATGCGATAGGGCATCTCATAGCCAAAAACAAAAAAAGAGACTTAACTATATATTTCATTAGCGAAGAACAATGGGCTAATCATATTGCCTCGACGATAGGAAGGACTGATATTGTTGCCGAAGCTATACCGATCCCAGAATCACCTTGGGACTGTTCAGCCTCAGTCCTAGACATTATTGCTATAATAGAACATTTAAAATCATCTTGTGCGGCGGGCCCTGATGGTATTTCTAACCTGGTGATTAAAAGTGATCCGCCATTATGGGGAGCGGCCTTGCATATATTATTTAAACATATTGGCATCTATGGTAAACTACCACCGTCCTGGAAATCGAGCAATATCTTGACGGTACATAAGAAGGGTGTTTGGGATAATCCTTCTAATTTTAGAATGCTTGCAATGTTAGACTCTACATCTAAAGTTTTCACCAAGGTTCTGCTGTATGAACTAAATTCTTGGATTAACTTGACCAAGATCCTTCCACTCAAACAGATTGGTTTTCGCCCAAAATCAAGCACATTACATAACCTCACTATCTTAAGTTCTGCTATTGAACATTCTTGGGAGCAGCGGAACCTTGATGTTTATTGTGCTTTTATCGATTTCTCCGCTGCGTTTGATAAGATATGCAGGAATCAGTTATGGGGCAAATTGACGGAATGGGAGATTCCGAGTGGCTTGTTGCGTATGTTGATGTTATTACATGCCGATACTTCGGTTAGTGTTCGTCTTAATGCCTTAGGCAAACTATCAAAATCTATGCCCTCCAAACGCAGCGTTAAACAGGGATGTATGGTTGCGGCAACACTTTTTAACCTATATTTGGCTGACATGATCGTCTCCTTTAACATTCATGCTGCTAACCCCATTAAAATAAGGAATGTGACTGTGGGATGGCTAGCATACGCAGATGATCTCCTACTTCTTGACTACACTCCAGTGGGGTTACAGCTTATGTTAAATGCACTTGTCAAATATGCATATAACAATGGCCTCATAATCAATAATCAAAAAAGCAAAATCATGGTTTTCACCAAGAAGTTGAGACCAAAGAACTTAAATTGGTTTTTACAAGATGCGACAATTGAACAAGTGTCCTCTTTTAATATCTAGGGATTGCCATCGATGAGAAACTGAAGTGGGACTTACAATTGGCAGAGATAAAATTGAAATGTGAGGCCTCCACCAACACATTAAGTGCATTTATTGGCAGGAATAACAGATATAGCACAGCGGCTGTTATATCTATATACAAATCAAAAATAACAGCAATATTGTCTTACGCAATAGCGATTTGGGGTCATAAATTCAAAACTGCACTCATTCGGCTTGAAGCCAAATTACTAAGGCGTTTGTTCTGTTTACCCAAAAATATAAGTATTTAATATCTGTATCTTGAATTTGACTTAAAAGGTATATGGAATGAGTATCTATCACAATGTGTAATGCTATTCTAATGTTTGACTACGGCTTCTATTGACACAATAATTGTTCCTTATGTACAGGCTTTTCTATCTTTGGATGCCATTAAACCAGTTGGTACAATTGGTATATTAAAGTGTACTCATAGTCAGTGGTTTAATGATGATAGCTATCCATATATTGAAGGTAACATAAAATTGTGGCTTAAAAAGAAATTGACAATAACAGCTTTCCATCAAAATATGACACATCTTGAATCATTGAAATCTGTGACAGAATATTGCCAATATAGACGAGCAAGAGTAGTCTACTCCGAGATATATGTTGGCTTACCCGAACCCAAGGTTATTTCGGGTTTATCTCCATTTGAAATTTAACACTTCTGTAGCTCTATCACCCAAAAGATGGTTGAACAAAATCAAATATAATCACAAATACTGTAGATTATGTGGCAATCTGTCGGAAGAAACTTTGTTGCATCTTTTAACTGTATGCGAAAGCTTAAATTGTCTTTGTCTGCAATATCTTAAATCGTACAACAATGCTGTTATTATGTCTGATACTCGTCGATTATGGTATGAATTTTTACAAGGTGATGATATTAACTTGATCTATTATTTTGTCAAATTTTATATGCACATTGTTGAGATTTTTAAATGTCTATATTGAGATAAGTTGTAAAGAGCAGTATAAATGTATTTTATGGTGTTTGTTATGAAATGCTATATGTGTTTTACTATGATGATCGATTTTAACCCTTTTAAATGATGATATACAAAGCCCTGTGCCATATGTATATTCAATAAACAATTTCAATTATAGTCTCTATTGGGTGTTACACCCACCTTCCCTCCACCTCAGAGCACTCAGGAAAAGGGAATGGTGAAATATGGGTAGAGGGTGTACAGTACCAATACAATAAGGAAGGGTTTGAAGAGCTTTACAAGAGGCGAGGCAGGGATCGCTGTGCTGATCCTAAGTGAACTTAGGGACCCTGCTGCCGGTGATGGGGTTTTTGGTAGCCAGGATCATGCCATATTGAAATTGGATTATACAGAGATGGGTAAGAACCTAGGTCACACAGTCGCTGGGTTAGTGGGTATATCTATCGGATAGTGTTATCCGTTCTGAAAGAAATTGAGTAGAGTCTTCACGGTTAGGATCATGGTGATTTTAATTACACAGTTCAATAAAATGATCGCCAAGACCGCTCATTTTATTGCAGAAGCCCGCCAGGCCTGACAGGTTGTAAACCAACACGAGCAATCTTTCCAAAGCTCACTTCCCACATCAGTGCATCCTATTGTCTAACATGCCTTGAAAAAGAACCAGGAGGGTCAAATCACGTATCAGCTGCACTGTGTGATGAAAATCACAACAATACTAACCATCAAGACTCTACAGAATTTCTTTCAGAACGGACAACACTATCCGATAGATGTGCCCACTGACCCAGCA
This sequence comes from Ambystoma mexicanum, assembly GCF_040938575.1. Lineage (NCBI taxonomy): Eukaryota > Metazoa > Chordata > Amphibia > Caudata > Ambystomatidae > Ambystoma > Ambystoma mexicanum. Next base: position 83,606,259 of record NC_090927.1, on the reverse strand, counting down.
GCGCCTGTGTGCGCTAGGTTCTTACCGATCTCTGACCATCACAAGAAGGTTGCAGGGTCAGACTGAATGAATATGGAAAGTGTGCCAGGATTAGGCCTCTAGCTGGCCCATGCAGTGGACATGAAATTGATCTGAAATTATGGCACAAGTCCATATACCAGAGCATTCTAGGGCCTGAAGTAGTTATAATCCGGTCATGGGCTGATGACTAGTTATTCCAGAGGGTTTATCCCTGTGTGTGAAGGGCTCCTCCACCACGCCATTTATACTTAAATGGGCAGTTGTAAAGTAGGTTTTCCTTGGTTGATCACAAACTCCTCGGTGGGAACAATGATTGGACGGTCTGACACGTGTGTATGATGTCTGGCCATGCAGGGGCTTATCAATGAGGAATATCATCCAAAAGTATGATATTTCCAATATAAGGGCCAGTGTAGGAACATCCAAGCTTGCATAATATGGGCATAGCCTTTGAAGTTGCACAGCATGACTTACGACGCACTAGAATTTCAATAGTGTGCCGTTACAGTGTACAGCATTGGGGGCCATACTCACCCAATTCTTGCACTCACTTCCTGTATTCAGTTTGTAGCCCCTCACACTAGATGTGATGAAAATGCCCCTTGAAACTAGATGGGGGTGGATTGTTACAACTCTGAGTGAAGCTTGCATAATGCCTATATCTTGTGCTTTGTCCTAAAACAGAAAGGACAGCAGTCCAGCTGCTTTCTTCCAAGCAACAGAACCAGAAGTAAATCTGCTCATATTATCCACAATTCTATGGGACTTATTTCTGAATCTTCAGAAGTGGCAAAAGAAGTGAACAAATCAGGGGTAAAAGGGCTACACCTGTGCGAACACTCCAGGTGTTTTCAATGTTTTGACAGACAGCACCGGACCACAGAATGGCATTACAATGTCCTACTGTCTTTCAAGCTGTGAAACAAGCATTGACCCAGTTGGCAGCGAGAGCATGGAACACCCTACCACATCACATGCGCATTGCACCCTCCATCACCACTTTCAGAAAGAGCCTCAAAACACACCTGTTTCCCCACACGTAATTCAGCCCCTCCACCTGCCCTGATACCACTTGGCTATCCTAATCTTTCTGTCCTATCCTAAAAAAGTATTTTTAACTTCGGTTTCACCTCCCACCTTTGAACCTTGCACAGAGGTCAGAGATCCTCTGTATAGGGCCAGCACTGAACACTAATTCAAATAAAATAAATAAATATCTCTTTCTGCCTGGCCTCCATTTTGGTAACTCGCGTGTGTGTGTGCGGTTAGGTGGAACACAGTGCCCCAAAGCTGCTGGCCCAGTCATGTCCTCAAAAAGCAGAAAGGGTACATCAAAATGCTTTGCTTATCTGTGTGTTTTGTGCTTCTGGAAAATCCAAACTTTTATGCAAAGTTTGGCAATAGCTGGTCCCATTTCCTGATCACCCATAACTGGGAAATTGATGCCCAAACAATGTGAAACACTTAAGTTGTATCACACCCACTTTACATTTCCATAGATACAGGGATCTCACGGGCCCCATGCAATGTGTAGCCATTCTTCACGCACACACTGATCCCCATTGCCGCTGTGAGGGAATATCCATCTACCTGGAAAAAGCACACAAACCCCAGACTGCAGTGGCGCAAAAGGGGCAAGGTCTACTCTCTTTTGCACAGAAGAGCAGGTACTCACTATCCCAGAGTATGTGCTTTCTTTTGAGAAGTGCTGGTACTCCTCCATTAATGATATTGACTTCCTGCTTAGAAGTGCCAGTGCTCTGTCTTTCAAAGGAAGTGCTGGTACTCAGGACCGGCAATGACCTTCCTATTTAAGGCACTGGCATGGGCCAACCAGCCTCCTGGGCAGGCCTGGGCATAGTCATCGGGGAGTCTTGCCTTAGGCCCTGGTATATGCGGTGCAGACTCCTCCCTGGCATGATTTCTTCACTGCGCCACTGCAAGCCTGCCTGCCCCAGCACTTGCTGTTCTCAGGCTTCCCACGTGACTCAGGCATATAATGGAGATTGAATCGAGACACTCATTCTGGCTCAGCAGGTTTGCTAATGGCTCAGATGCTTATTTTTTTCAAATCTCCCTCAAAGCATAAAGGGGCTTCTAATTGAGCCATGTCGGGAACTTGGCTCACTCGGTAACTCCTAATGTGCCCTTTGCAAAATCAAGTTGTCTTTTAACCTCTATGTAAGTGGCCGAACAATGGAAATAAAAAACAGACTTGTTCACCCAGATTTCCTATTGCTCATAGGTACCCCGTTGCAGTCATTGTGAAAGTTGCTCACCCTTGAATGGAAAGTCCCTCCACTGTAGCTTGTGTCATGCTTCCCGCTGGTTGGAGGATGCGTGTTCTCCAGAACACGTTCAATTTCAGACTTTTTCATTATCTAAGCTGTGGAACCTGTTAGATGAGGCCACTCAGCTTTAACCCCCTGCCCCTTCCCGCCTTCAATCCTCCTCCCCAGGGTCATTTTAAGGAATTGTGGGGATATGGGCACAGACACGTTCAGGCCCCCCCTTTAACTAAAGTAATTAAGGGATCCAGAATCTCTGGTCACACAACAAGCAATGGGGCTCCTTGAAAGCCCCCTTGCGCTCTTCATTCTTATTGGAATCCAAATAAAAAACAACTTGCATTTTAAAATCACCAGAAACGACCGGGATGAAAAGGGTTCTATGTCATAATTTCACTTTTTATCGGTCGCCTAACAAAAAGACAGATTTTCTTCTACTGATTTTAGGCGGCCTACAAAAAGCGAAACACACCACATTCCCTCGTAGTCAACCTGCCTACCTCCACCACCCTGACCCCTACCCCCCTCTCTGGCATGATTTATTCAGAATTGGGGGTTTCAACCACAGATTCTCCCTACCTCAGCCCCTCCAACTCCCTCCCTTCCCAAGACTCCCCCAACCCAAACATACACAAACATACAACACACACACAAGCACACACTTACCTGGTCTCCCTCAATGGCTGCTCCAGGTCCTGGCGTGGCTGTCAGTCCCTGCGCGTACTCGTGTGTGGTAGGGGCATGACCGTTCGATTTAGAAAGACTGCTACGTGCGGTCACAGAGTGGTCTTTCTAAATCGTTTTTTCGAATGGATTGTGTCCTCCCACGTCTTCCTCATCTTAGGTATATCCTTACCTTCAGTTTGCTGCTTCGGAATTTGTTTTTCTTCTTCTCTCCACCATAGGGCTCTCCTCTCAAGGCTGCGGCGTCGATTTTCCTCAGCGGCATCCGTCGAGCACCAACGTCATCCACTGTATAAGAGCCTCGAGCGTGCCCGTTGGCTTCAGTTCCGTTTTTCCGTTAGCTTTGCTTCGGATCGTTTCAAACGGCGCTTCAGTCTTTCTTAAAAGAAAAACAATGACGTCTTCATCGAACCCTTCCACACCGAAGACGGGATTTAAAAAATGTCTAAAATGTGGAAAGAAAATGTCTTTGACTGATCCACACAAGAATTGTCTTTGGTGCCTCAGTTCCGACTTCGAATTGAAGACTGTGGTTCATGCCAGTCGATGACCCATAAGGCCTTAAAAGAAAGCAGAGGTAAACTGGCAATGGGGGAGGGTTCATCAAAGTCTACTTCGAAGGGGGAAGACTCGACCGAGTCTTTGAAAAAACATCATAAAAACTATAGGTCGAGGAGTAGATCGGGAAAGTCTTCTGTGTCATCAAAAAAGACAAAGAAAAGATGACATTGATCTCCCTCTTCTTCCACGACCTCTTTGGAGGAGGTGATAGCATGCCCTTTGAAGCATGACTCCCCGAGTAAATGGGAAGTCTTTCATGTTTCCATGCTTTAGATTTTTGAGTATGCGGCTCAGACCCCCTCAAAAAAGTCTAAAGAAGACCATGCCCCTACTCACAAAAAACATGACAGAGGAAGGTCCAAAACAAGAAAATCCGACAAATAGTTGTCGGGGGTGTCATGTAGGGACTCTTCCCGATCACCTCATGGAAAAGACCTTCCGGTGCATAAATCGGAGGTAGAGGGAAACAAAATGGCGACCATGGCCGGAGATAACAGTAGTAAAGGACGCCTCACTCACGGGATGGGGAGCCCATACCAACGATCTGACAATCAGCGGTCGCTAGTCTCCATCGGAGTCCAAACTAAACATCAACCTTTTGGAGTTGAGGACAATCAGACTAGCGCTGAAAGCCTTCCTGCCCTCTGTACGGGGAAAGAATGTCCTAATAATGACGGACAACACAGTGGCCATGTATTACCTCAACTCAACCAGAGAGTAGGAGTGGGGTCACTACCACTGTGCGGAGAGTCGATGCAACTCTGGTTCTGGGCAATACAAGAAGCGATTTCTATGTCGGCAATTCATCTAGCTGGAGACCAAAACACAGCAGCGGACACTCTGAGCAGGCAGAGCACAGTCTCCCATGAGTGGGAGATAGCTCAGGAAGTCATTCAAGGGATATTCGCCCTTTGGGGAACCCCTCAAGTGGATCTGTTCGCAACCGATACCAACCAGAAGTGCGAACTGTACTGCTCAAGGGAATTTCCCCAGAGAGGAGCTCAAGGGGACGCGTTTGTGGTGGACTGGGAGTTTCCACTCCTGTATGCATTCCCTCCAGTCCCTGTGATCCCTCAAGTAATCAGGAGGTTGAGAAAGTTCTGGAAGACCATGATCCTAAGTGCCCCGGATTGGGCCAGGAGAACGTGGTACCCGGACCTTCTGGATATGTCCATCTGCCCTCCAATACATCTTCCAAGAAGAGAGGGTCTTCTCTCGCGAGAGGAAGGCCATGATCTGCATCCGGAGGTCAACAAACTCAACCTTCACGCATGGCTTCTAAGAGGTTGAGATATAAGGATTGGGATCATCCGGATGACGTGATGGAGATTTTGCTTTCGGCCAGAAGGCCAGCAACCAAATCTCTGTATCGGTGCTGGAACAAGTTCAGTAACTGGTGCAGAGAAAAGAATGTGGACCCATTTCAATGTAATATTCCCAGAGTTTTATCTTTTCTATTACATTTAGCTAATCTGGGGATCCAAGTTGGTACGATAAAGGGATACTTAGCAGCACTATCCATTTTCAAGAGTTCTTCAGAGGAATAATCTTACTTCAAGATACCTTTAATAATTCAATTGTTAAAAGGTTTAAATAACGTATTACCACCAATACCTTTTCTAGTTCCAGTGTAGGATTTGAACTCAGTTCTGACATTTCTCACATGCATTCCATTTGAGCCTTTATTCTCTTGTCCGCTAAGGCTTCTTACTCTAAAAACAATACTTCTTGTAGCATTGACATCAGCCCGCAGGGTGAGTTACAGGCGCTTTCTAGCGGTCTGCCTCACACCATCTTTTATAAGGACAAGGTAGTTCTTAGAGTTAAACCATCTTTTTTGCCATAAATTGTTTCGGATTTTCATCTGTCACAGAAAATAACTTGACCTACTTTGTACCCTCCTCCTCATGCAAGCAATGAAGAGGAGCAACTACATAGACAAGATCCCAGTGTGATCAACTTTCTGTGGGGTACACTGGCCGCAAATTGGGACTTGCTATAACTAAACAAGCATTATCTAGATGGATAATTGTGGCTATAACAGAATGCTATAGATTGGCTGGGAAAGAACCACCAGATGGACTGAGAGCTCATTCAACCAGGGGCATGGCAACTTCAACAGCACTAAAAAAGGGTGTCCCTGTACAAGATATTTGTGCAGCTGCCACATGGTCATCCATGCATACTTTTATAAAACATTATGCCCTGGACTTGACTTCTTCTCAAGGAAGTCTGTTTGCTAAATCTGTACTCCATTCTGTACATGATTAAAACATTTCTGTACTCCTACCTCCGAAACAAAACTACTTTGGGAGTCTATCTAAGATGAGGAATACGTGGGAGGACACAATCCATTCGAAGAACAAGTTACTTACCAACTGTAACGTTCTTTCGATTGGATGTTCCAACCACGTATTCCTCATCGACCCTCCCAACCAACCCCACAGTACAGTTTACGTAAATTACACTCTAAATTCTTTTAAGGATTGGGTCAAGAAAGGCACGCCATTAATTACAATCCATAGGCTACAATATACGAAAAAACAGAACTGAAGCCAACGGGCGCGCTCGAGGCTCTTATACAGTGGATGACGTCGGTGCTCGACGGATGCCACCGAGGGACATCGACACTGCGGCCTCGAGAGGAGCCCCCTCTGGTGGAGAGAAGAAGAAAACACATTTCCGAAACAGAAAGCTGAAGGTAAGGATATATCTAAGATGAGGAATGCGTGGGAGGAACATCCAATCGAAAGAACGTTACAGTTGGTAAGTAACTTGTTCTTCTTTATACATCTTTTTTTTTTAAAGGTCTCTTGACCTAATACTATAAAAACACAATGGTTAAAATAGCTGCAGTGAAACCTGTCCATGATTAAAACATAGTAACTGGTTTTATTGCATAGGCGCAGATACAGGGCAATTATTAACAATACAGATCAGAAGTTGTTTGAAAAAGGAAGACATCCCCCAACATAGACACAGAACAATTAACCGCCTCACCGAATATAAAAACGCAGAAGCATGGGTGCTGGTGACAGATTGGAAGCAATGGAAAAGGTACACATTCCATAGCATGGATCGAGGATAAAGATAAGACGCTACCAGCAAGGTGCACATATCTGGATTCAGATCTAGTGAGCGAAGACACACATGACTTTGTGATGTGTGATATATCAATGGCCACTATTATTACATGTGAGGACACACTATAGCCAGTTAACCTATGAGTGAGGCTTTTGTAAGAGAACCCTGATAACTAAGTTAGCCTTAGGGGCTGACAATTCTGTAATATTTAGCGGCTGGCACATTTGACAGGTTCATTGAGTTTCCCAGGATCACCCACTTTAATTAAGAAGTGAAGCTGTGATTTGAAAAGAGTGCCAATTCTGCACTTGACCAAACTAGTTTCCATTTGTATCATACAGCAAGATGCAAATAATTATGAATGTTTGGCTTTCATGGGCCAAAGCAATGCACTGTTTGTAGACATGACTTTGAAAGTACACAAATCACATAAAAACCAACACAAAAACACCTTGTAGAATAACTTTATACTAAAGGTTAATGATTTAGTTGAATTTTCTCCATCAGCGAGTAAAGTCTCCAAGTACACAAGACTACTTGGCACAAGCCTAAATAGTGTGATCTATGTTTTTTCCATTGCATTGTAAAGATTTAAATATACCAGACACAGGATTGTGGATTGTTATTTATGATGTGCAGAAGAACAGTTGAACTTGTCCAAAAAGTAAACCACTTTTGTGACTAATAAGCAGACCGGAAAATAAGCTGGTCACAGGCCTGAGTTATTGGGTCGACTGTTTCCTGTCTGGTACCCCTTCCAGTCAATTAGCCTATGTCAAAGAAAAGAGCGTGCAATTGCCTAAACTAGTGTACCAGTATGTGAGAGGGCAAGCATGTTTACAGGAGAGATAAACGGTGAGCGCACCGGGAACATTTGGCTACCGTGCTGAACTCTTCCAAATTGAGGTGTTACGTAAAAGCAGCCAGTTGCAGGAATCTGATGGGGCAGTGTTCATGTGCCCCAACTAAAGGATTCGAGAGTTCTTGTTGGAATCCCATGAAATTGGCGTCCGTATACTATTTGTTAAAGATTACTATTCTTCATAAGAATTGCTTGATCACAGTTTGTTGAATAAGGAGCAGTCTTGCTCTAATGTTGTGCCCTTAGGCCATTATTGTTACTGTGGGTCTGATGATCACCGACCGTGGGAGTCTCGTACAACTGAGGCACTCTACCTCCCAAGAAGCACTATTTAATGCATCATACTAAGATAAACTCTGTGCATCACGCCTCACCATTCCAACTACTCAGAATAACCTAACTGCCTTGATAAAGACCCTTGTGTGATCGAAACACGTGTCGGCACCCATAGTAACAATAAATACCTAACGGCACAACATTAGAGCAAGACTGCTCCTTATTAAAGCCCTATTGTTCACAGGAGACACCACAGTGATGCACAATGAGATAAGGTTTGTCCAGGATCACAACATTGTCTTCTAGTGAAGACGGAATGTGGGTCTTGTCCCTTTCATTCCTCTGTCTTGAATGTGGCTACCTAATAGCCTCTCCTGACATACGTGAATCTAGTGCCAGCATATATCCACGTGATCAACCGGTCGGAGTACCGCAAAACGCGTCGTCCCTTTTACAGGTTTTTCCTTTCAGCACACTAAGAATAAAACACAAGTGACTGCTGGAATTTATTTGTGCTGTTTGCTTTCTCAACGTTGTAAGGATATTGTACTCCCCAGCTGCTCTGGGAGTGCAGCCGACTTAGCCTCACCTACCTCATATGAAGGGTCTCTTTTCAGTATATATATATATATATATAAGTTATGGTTGTAGTTATGGTTAAGTTTCTTTTTCCATAGGAATAGCACTTTTTGGGCGGCTTATAACTTGGCTCCCCCTGGACGAATCCTCACCAAACTTTAAAAGTATATGGCCCACTCTGCATTTTTTTGCAAAGTTTGGTGAGGTTTGGTCCGGGGGGTAAGTTATAGGGGGGGGGTCCCAAAACGTCTTTTTATCCCATAGACATAAGGGGAAAAAAACTTTACTCACGCCTACAGCCCAAACCGCTGGACGGATTTTCACCAAACCCCGCCTTCCCTTTCCATGGTGGCCATCTTGGTAGAAGATTTTCCTTCCTACACAGGGACGCCGCAGGTGTACTGGTTTGGGAAGAAAAATATTTTTTTTTTTGCACTCCGGGTTCCCACTTTGAGAACCTAGGGTGCTAGTGGTCTTCATCCATTGAAAAGGACGTTAAGGTTACGTTGCACTAATAAAAACCTATGAAATTCAGTTAAAAAAATATTGTTAAAGGGACATTATGGTTCCATTGCCCTACGAAAAACCTGTGCAATTCACTAAAAAAAACGTTGTTAAAGGGACGTTATGGTTACAAGTAAAACTGAAAAACCCCAGAAATGTGTCAGTTATGATAAGCTAAGCAACCATAACTCACGCCACCACCATGCACTGCTAAGACTAACACCCAGGACATCAAAGATGACATCACAAATAACATTGATGACATCACTGATGACATCACATGTGAAATTAATGTTGATCCCTACCTACAAGGGGTTGTTTTTATTATGTTGGTAGCAAGATGTGAGGAGTGATTGTGTAATGTGAAACATGTCATAACTACCTAACAACTCAAGACTTAATACACACTTGTAATAGTATAAATAACGCATATGAAGACCCAATGCATATAAATCAGAGGCACATACAGGGAAACTGAAGTAAGGAAGAAAGAAACAGCATCACCAGAAAGTTAATTTTCCTGTATACAAATAAATTGTGTGTTTGAGGCCCGCTATTGCCCCATGCACGTGCACCATGAGCTGAGACCAAACCCTTAGGAAAGTACTTTAAGAACATACAACAAGGTTAACGTTTTGATATACAGCACCTTTTTAATTTTTATTTTGTGATTGGCAGTAAATAGAACCACCTGGTCTAGATCTTTCAACGAACCAAAATACGTGAGGCAGACAGTCACGTCATCAGTGATGTCATCAATATTATTTGTAATGTCATCTTTGATGTCCTGGGTGTTAGTCTTAGCAGTGCATGGTGGTGGCGTGAGTTATGGCTGCTTAGCTTACCATAACTGACGAATTTCTGGGGGGTTTCGGTATTACTTGGAACCATAACGTCCCTTTAACAAAGTTTTTTTAGTGAATTGCATAGGTTTTTAGTAGCGCAACTTAACCATAACGTCCTTTTAACAACGTTTTTTTTACTATATATATATATAACTTTATCAGCCTGAGACATAGGCAAGGGAGAGTCAGCCTTCATAGAATTCGGTACAGTGATCAGGCAATGATCACTATAACCAGTGCTTAACAGACTGAGCTATCAACTGAGCCATGGCGGCACTCCATTTTATCCCTAGGCATTTCAATTTTATTTTTGCAAGTGAAAAATGTACTGTCCACACACACACACACCTGAAAAGACTACAGGAGTTGTACTATAGTAATAGCACCAGCTACCAGCTGTGTGCACTATAGTGCACACAGGAAGCATTACATGATGAAATGATCTGAATGGAATACACGTGTCAACAACAGCTGGGCAGCAGGTTTTTAGCCTCACCATGGTACTATGAAATATCTGTATTATTTATGATTTAAAAAAAAAATTACCATGACATCTCAGCACCAGGCAGTCATATGGGGGGCTCCCCTCAGGGTGGGGGCTCAGAGTATGTGCCTCTTTTGCCCTCCTACAAAGACGTATCTGCCCCGTCCCCTGTGGTACCCAGAATTAGAACATGCCACTGTTTTATATGCATGTCTCATTGCATTGCCTCAGTCTCTTCCTCTTGATCCTTTTTTGCAGGATTCCCAGTCCTTCCTGGCAGCAAATTCTTCAGACAACTCGACCGCTGGATTCCTGGAGGACAGGCGCTGAATACGTCTTATGCAGCCTACTTGGGGGTTTCTACCTGAATCTAAAGTTCACACAATTCTTTAGTAGCTTTAGTAGTCGTTTTGAGTTTGGATTAAAGTCAGAAAAGCTGCAATGTAACATTGTAGAGGATCACATTAGCATAAGTCTTCAGAGAATTCTGATTGGCTGAGAGTGGTCTGCTGTGCTTATATTTTTAATCTGTAGCCAATGGGCGTGCAGCATATAGTAGGCGCTGCCCTCCTTGGCCTTTGATAATCCAAAACAGGTATTCATCAAATAATAAAAACATTACTACTGCTTTGCAATGATTTTGTTGTCCTTTGTAAAGTTGTCCAGTAGACCTGATATTCACAAGAGTGAATTCTCTGTAATGGCTGCCAATGGAAAAGGCTGTGCATTTATTGACTGTGTAATTTTAGGGACAGGTGCTTAGTGTGGATTAATTTCTTGCACTGTAAACTCTAGCCCCAATTGCCACCACCCTCATTCTGGGGCATTTAATATTGAAGAATTTACAGGCAAAATGGCTTGTGCCAGATATGTTCCTCCATCGGCTATTCCATGTATTATGGCATATATACCATGACACCACACATATGTGCATTCATCACACGCATATGGTTACACGGCATGTGGCAGTGCATGCTGTTTCAGAGATTGTTGATTTCTGCCCTGTGTTGCTGTATCAACGAAAACCAAACACAGTTTGACAAATTGTATTGCTGACTGGGACACAGGTCGTGAAAGTGGAACAAAGGTTGCGATAGTGGCATACACCTTTGCACGTTTACAGCTCATGGGATTGTGCATGTATGCGGCTGCTCCCTCAAACATCTCTGTTGACTGTGGATTGTATCCGGAATGTCCCACAAATAAAGAGATATGCTGGGCAGCTAGTCTGGTATTTCCCCCCGAGAGAGCTTAGACTTTACATATAAAAATTCCCCTCAGCCAAACTTAGAGGCTGGTACCTCAAATTTAGATTGGATTGTCTGCTGACATTTGATGTGGTAGGGCCTAAATTGGGGATTCCACCCGACCTTGGTGGGGAACTGGAGTTGCTGCAACATCTGGTGGTGTATTGTCCCAGGGTATTGAAGGAGAGAATTGCTTCAATTAACCCCCTTTATTAACTCCCTGACAGGTCTCATAGCATCTGACATATGCATAGACTTAAAACCACCGCCCACCGGTCCCTTACTATGGCACTGGTAAAGGTCTTGATCCTTACCTTCTCCAGCCTGGAGGAGGTGATGGAAGGGGCCCTCTTAGAGGCAGTGGCACCGTTGGGCCCTTAATCTGGCACTGGTAAAGGCCTTGATCCTTACCTTCTCCAGCCTGGAGGAGGTGATGGAACGGGCCCTCGTAGAGGTAGAGGCACCACCGGTCCCTTACTTTGGCACTGGTAAAGGTATTGATCCTTACCTTCTCCAGCCTGGAGGAGGTGATGGAAGGGGCCCTTTTAGAGGCAGAGGCACCACCGGTCCCTTACTCTGGCACTGGTAAAGGTATTGATCCTTACCTTCTCCAGCCTGGAGGAGGTGATGGAAGGGGCCCTTTTAGAGGCAGAGGCACCACCGGTCCCTTACTCTGGCACTGGTAAAGGTCTTGATCCTTACCTTCTCCAGCCTGGAGGAGGTGATGGAAGGGGCCCTTTTAGAGGCAGAGGCACCACCGGTCCCTTACTCTGGCACTGGTAAAGGTCTTGATCCTTACCTTCTCCAGCCTGGAGGAGGTGATTGAACGGGCCCTCGTAGAGGCAGAGGCACCACCGGTCCCTTACTTTGGCACTGGTAAAGGTATTGATCCTTACCTTCTCCAGCCTGGAGGAGGTGATGGAAGGGGCCCTTTTAGAGGCAGAGGCACCACCGGTCCCTTACTTTGGCACTGGTAAAGGTATTGATCCTTACCTTCTCCAGCCTGGAGGGGGTGATGGAAGGGGCCCTTTTAGAGGCAGAGGCACCACCGGTCCCTTACTCTGGCACTGGTAAAGGTCTTGATCCTTACCTTCTCCAGCCTGGAGGAGGTGATGGAAGGGGCCCTTTTAGAGGCAGAGGCACCACCGGTCCCTTACTCTGGCACTGGTAAAGGTCTTGATCCTTACCTTCTCCAGCCTGGAGGAGGTGATGGAAGGGGCCCTTTTAGAGGCAGAGGCACCACCGGTCCCTTACTCTGGCACTGGTAAAGGTCTTGATCCTTACCTTCTCCAGCCTGGAGGAGGGGATGGAAGAGGCCCTCTTAGAGGCAGAGCCACTTTTGGGTGTGGGATGAGCCCCTACATACCTTGAGAGTTATGCCCTTGGTTTTGGGGCAGGACTGTTTTAGGGGAGGGTTGCTGAGTGCATTTCCAAAGGTCAGTGAGAATAGCATTAGCGAGCGACACAAAGACAAACATGAGATTATGTGTGTGGTGAGGGAGAATCTAGAGATGCTGATTTATGATTTACGTGTATTTTCTTTCTTTTAATCATATTTGTGATAGCATGTCTCTCATGTTGAGCATTAGAGCACCTTGTGTACTGAAAACATTTTTCTTTTTAATAAAAAATCAAAAGGGGTTTTTAATTGTTTCCTGAAGTACATAAAGTTGAGACTAGTATGTAAATCGGGAGGAAGGGCGTTCCAGTGCTTCGGCACCTGGACGCAGAACTAGCTCCCCAGGGCTCTGGACCGTTTGAAACATTGAACCACAAACGAGGAGGCATGTGATGAAGGTAGATAATGAACAGGAGAGAGAGCACCTCTGAAATGAGTTCCATAGATAACCACATCTTTAAAAACAAGAGTGAGGAGCTTGAGTCTAATTCTGTTTGCAACAGACAACCAGTGAAGAGAGCAGGCATAATGTGGGATCTGTGGGGTAGTCCCAGAACAGTGCGTGCCCCAGTATTCCGTGTTACATTTGTCTACCACATTTCTAGGGGTCACCTTGCAGCAGTGAGTTGCCATAATAATCACGCAAACTGATGACGGCTCATGCAATATCTGCAGCATGCTCTTCCGAGATATACAGTCTAATTTGACATAGTTTATTATAGAAACTAGTTGCACTGATGACTTTACATGTTTCATCATAGAGAAATCTAGATCAAAATACACACCCAGTTTTTCCACAAATGGTGATAGTTTAACATTCGCTTTGTCAGGCAGAAGCTGCTTGTTGGGGTATTTAGACTTAGCAGATACAAATGCATTAGGGCAAACTGAGCCCATTCTGATCCATCCATTCTTCAATGAAATCCAGTGAATGATTCATTTTAACATGTACTGAGTCACTGTTTTGGGGGGAAATGCGGAAGATGTGTTGAGTGTCCTCAGCATAGATCTGAAAGGTGATATTGTTATGTTGAAGCCAGTCAAGCAGTGCCTTTAAATAGGTGCTAGAAAGCAGAAGGGATAAACATGCTCCTTGCTGCACTCCACAGTCTAGCTTAACAGTTTTAGATTCAGTCTGATTGATCCTGACAGAGGCCGTTCAGTCGGTTAAGAATGAAGAAACCGGAAGGGGCCACCAGGGGGCGTATAGGTAATGGCTGCCTAGGTGCCGTGCTCCCGCCGAGGCTGTGACTTTAATGGGGATTGAGCCCCCCTGAGACCCTCAGGCGGATTCACCGGGCCTGTCCGTGTCGGTGACCCCCCGTGGCGCCCCCGCCCGAAAGAGCGGAGCTCGAGGCCCTCGGGAGACCAGAGAACGGGCCGTGACGGAGGTGCGGCCTAGAGAGAGCATCTGGCTCATCGACCAGGGAGGAGGCGCGGCCCGCCGGAGAGAGGAGATCAGCCTGAAGACCAGGCCCCCAACGGGCCGTGGCTCCTGAGAAGGCGGTGCAGCCTGCCGAAGCGAATGAATTCAGCGGGTGGATCCGGCCCCCAACGGGCCTTGGGAAGGAGAGACAGGCTGCTGAAGCAAGGAAGCCCGCTGACCGGTTTCACCCCCCAACAGGCTCTGGGACGTGGGAAGAAGAAGCGGCCCGGTGAGGTGAGGTGGCTGACCAGAGGGGCCGGCCCCTGTCATCACCGACCCCCCCCCCAGCACCGGGGGGCGTACGCCGGCTCCCAGAACAACGACCCCCGCTACGAAACTTGGGCCTTCCCTGTCCCCTCCTCCCCCCTCCCTTGGAGTCAGCACAAGTTCCTGGCAGAGCGGGCCCGGCGGGAGGAGCGGCAAGGCAGCACTGATCCCGGCCTCCGGGTCTCGTAGATCGCGGTAGCGGGCCCCGACATCCCCGGGAGCCAATCACAGTAAAGAGAGGGCAGACCGGAAAAGAGGACATCCATCCGCTCCAGCCCAAACAGGTGGTGGCCCCGGGGCCAAGCCCCTGGGCGTGTGCCCGCCAGTCACTTCGCGGAAGGAGAATAGAGGCAACGGACAGAGAGAGGGGACCGGTGCCAGCGGTCCCTCCACCCTGCAAGACTACACCGAGACGAGGAGAGGCCCGGGTTTGAGGCCCCCACCTGGCGCAGGTGGGGCGTGTGCCCGCCTGGAGGCCGCCCCTCCCTGCACAGGGGCACCTTTCCTCCACGGGCTACCTCAGAAAAAACCTCGACCCGGCACTACAGGGAGGGGCCCCAGGGAAACCCCCCACAGCTCCAGGACAGCAGAGGACCCCACAGGGTACGCAACAGAGGACTCTATGCACTGGCTAGAGACCCTGCAGGCATTCCGCTACAGGGAGATGGGGTATCCTAGCTTCTCTGGCTCTGGTGTCATGGCTCACCCAGAGGCCTCGACGAAGTCCATGACAGCGATGGAAAGGGGCTTTGCCTCCATCCTACAAGAAATTAGGGAAATGTGGTCAGACATCGCCCAGAAGTTTGAAAAGATAGACCAAAGGGTGGACAAAGTTGAGGATAGACGCCTACAGGTGGAAACCAACCAGTCCTCATCAGCAGCCCAGGAGATCCAAATAGACATGAGGCTATCGGCCCTGGAGAAAAGGGACGAGGAGAGAGCCAGGCAGATGGATGACTATGAAAACAGGGAGCGGAGGAACAACCTAAGATTTTTCGGGATACCGGATATGGAAGGGGAATCTGAGAGGGACTTAATGTCATGATGCCTACCCCCGGGGGACCCAGACCAAGTCCAGCAACCCCGGAAGCAGGCATCAAGTTACCCCAAGCAAGCCCAACAACCCCCGCTAGGGGCTATTTGGGTGCAGTCCTGGCGCCTGTGGCGCCAGGCTCATATGGAGAGTCAGTCCTGGTGCCATAGGCGTCAGGCTCATAGATTAAAACTTACCTGATGCAGACCATGCTGCAAACCTACATGATGCAGACCATGCTGCAAGAGCGCCAAGCCAAACGAGGCTTGGAAGGGACTATTTTACCTAGGGACTATTTTTTACTCGGGTGGGGCTGGGGAGGAATACTTACCAGGGACTATTTTGGAGGCTATTTAAACCACGCCCGAAGAGCAGCACACGCTTTGCGTTATTCTGCATCCAGCAGCGTAACGCTCACCGTGCCTCCAAGTCTGCATCCAGTCTTCTGCCACGCCCGCATCGAGTTTGGAGCTCCCAGAAAAAGGGAGAAAGAAGGAGAAAAGGTTAGAACAAGAGCAATACCTTTGATCCTTACCTGAATTCCCGATCCATCGCGCCTTCGAGCTGGCAGAAAGAGGTTATTTTATGCGCGTCGCCTCGCCTGCTGCAGCACCGCGCTGAACTCACCGGCCTTCGCAGCACCTTCACATTTCACCACATCCTCCTACATGTTACCGCCGCACTCCGGCACCTAAGGAGAAGACAAGAACAGCAAGGTGAGCCAAGGGAATATACAGAGGTATACCCCCCATAGACTTACCTGATTTTACCACCGGTGGTACTATTCTTCTTCACGGGTCGGCGCAGCTTCCACTGCATCCTAGCCGAACCCCGGCCCCTAAGGGGAAACAAAAGGACAGCAAGGTGAAACAAGGGACTAAAAAAAGTCCCTCTTCACCAAAAAAGACTTACCTGATTTTACCGCCGGAGGCATTATTCCCCGAGACTTCATACTTTCTCTCAGCGCCTGAATAAGGGAGAAAGCAACAGGTTACATATGGACATTATTTTATCGAACTGTGTTGGATAATACAAATCCTTACCAGAACATTACCGGTTGCCACGAGGAACTCTTCAATAGGGTCAAGCTGCAACCTGCAAGGAATTGGACAAGAGTGAAAGTCAGGCACTTGAACTCTTACTTACAGCGTCTTGCTGGGAATATCGGAGTCAATATTGTCCTGGAACTCACCAATTCCTTCGAGCCAGTGAAGCAACTGGTTATCTACGCGCCCCTGCGCTCAATGCAGGATGGAGAGCTCATCTTTTCAAATCATCAGGTGAGACTATAAGAGGGAACATCCAAGGTGATCAGTGGGGAGAACAGCGGGGTGGGGGGATTTACGCTCAACTCCACGGGTGGTTAATTCCCTTTCTCCACTTGCAGAAGACTATTACTACCGGCCAAGCAAACAAAGCTAGGAGGGCCAGTCCAGTCCGTCATCTAGGCCCTACGCGTCACATTGGTGTTGACCGCAGCAGTCCAGTCCAGATCGACGCCAGGTGAGCGTAACACTTAACCCGAGTGGTGAGAGACATCATTAGTCTTCTGTTCGCAGAGGAGATGACCACAGAACTCATGTTCGACAGGGTGCACAGGGCAGGTGGAAAGGCGGGGGAATCCCGGGTCTGTCCTAGCCCGATTCCACTACTACACGGAAAAGACCAAGGTCCTGGAGGAAGCAAGGAAGGCGGGGGTGATCAACTATAACAACGCCCAGATCTCCATTTTCCAGGACCTCTCAGCTTACATCTTGGCCAAGCGCAGAATGTGTCGCCCCCTAACGCAACTACTCAAGGAGAGGGGGGTGCGCTACAGGTGGGGGTATCCTTTCTCCCTGACCGTTGAATATATGGGCCAATGGACAATGCTGATCACCGAAGAGGATATAAGAGGGGCCATCCGGGACTATGTAGTGGACTCCACCCCTCGAAGAGGCCCAGTCGGCCCAGCAGCAATAGATGGGAGAGGCCCAGGCCAATCGGGCACCAGGAGAAGGAAACCCGGCTCGCGGAAATACAAGAAACTGAATACGCCGCCACCCGCACTGGAAGAAGAGCACATGGACTCGGAGGGCTGATGGCGGGGGAGTCCCGACCAGCTGCGGGGCAGGAATGGATTTTCGTGAGGTTTCAACAAGGACAGTGTCCCTCTGAACAGCAAGTATAATGGGGGCTGCCGATGGGACGAAGCGGGGGGGAAGGTGGGGCTCAAGGAATCGAGCAATATACTGTGAGCCTGGCCGAGGGGGACAGGCTGGTGGTCCGGCCAAATGCCAGTACTGGCGGGACTAATTGGCTGGACGCCGGGAAGGGGTATGGGGGTCAGTTCAAGTTGTTTGGGGTTGTTTTTTTGGGGAGAGGGGTGGGGGGCAGTTGGGAGTCAGTTTTAGGGCCCCTCGAGGGGGAGGGGGAAGAATTCAAGCAATCAAGTTGCAAGACAAAAGAAGCGAAACAGGAGTTTCGATGTGATGTGGGTAGCCAAATGGGAGAATTCCATAGATTATGGCTGAAGGCTTGCCGGCCCTGAGGGTGGGAACCTTGAATGTGCGGGGCCTGAATACCCCCACCAAGAGATCTCTAGTCTGTAGAGAATTCAAGAGGGCCAAACTGGACCTGCTTTTTTGCAGAAGACACATTGGGCTTGGGGGAAGGAACCCAAGATGAAGGGAGGAGGAATTGGCGAGATGCTTTGTGCATCACACAGGTCTAAGAGGGGAGTGGCTACCCTTCTAGCGAGGGGTGTAGTCTTTGAACAGGAGGCCACACTGAAGGACCCCAAAGGCCGCGACCTACTGGTAAGGGGTTCTCTGCAGGGCGCACCCCTAACTCTCGCAGTCGTATATGGCCCGAATGAGGGTCAAGCTCAGTTCTGGGAGGAAGTAAGAGACAGACTGAAACTTTTTGTGCACGGCACGGTGATAGTGGGGGGAGACTTTAATATGGTTCTGGACCCGTCCTCAGATAGAAAACAAGTGGGTCCCCCAATCATTATGCCCGCGGAGGAAGCCATGGCACGTAATTTCCAGAAGGTTAATTTAGAGCTGGGCCTGGTAGACACAATCCCGACCCCTAGGACAGACGTCCCCTCATTTACGTACTACTCGGCCACACATACCTCGTACTCTAGAATTGATTATATCCTGGTGGATATACCCCGAAGCCCCTATATCTCGGGCCACAGGGTTGACCTGGTCCCCTGGTCTGACCATGACTTGGTTCGTGTCGCTATTGCTGAGGGCTGGCGCAAGGACCGCAGGGGACGTTGGAAATGCAACAACGCCCTACTGAAAGATGAGGTCCTCGCCCAGGAAGTGCAAGAGGCCATAACAGAGTTTTTCGAGCTAAATGATAATGGGGAGGTTGGCATACACACTGTGGGACCCTTTCAAGGCAACCCTATGTGGTGTTCTCATCAAAATAGGAGCCCAGAAAAAAAGAGAAAGGGACGCCCGGGAAAAGACCCTCAGGGAAAAGATAGCCCGACTCCAGCCTTGTGGCTCCCCGGAGCGGCCTCTCGAGCGTGACCGGGTCGCCGCCCTGGAGAACTACAGGCTCCAATTGAAGGACCTCCTCCTGCACAAAACAGAGAGAAGTCTCCAGATGGTTAAACAAAAATATTACGGGAAGGGGGACAAGGCTGACAGGATCCTAGCCTGGAAGTTAAGGGAGGTCCGGCGTAGTATAATGGTGAAGGCAATGAGAAACGCTCATGGGACGATGGGCCACGACACTACCCACATAGGGGCGGCCTTCCGCCAATACTACGAAAAATTGTACACGTCAGAATATGACGAGGGCGATTCTCAAATAGAGGACTTTCTGGGGTCCATTCAAGTCCCGGCCTTAACGAGAGAGATGTCGGAGGGGGTGGAGGGCCCGGTCACCGAGGAGGAGATGGACAAGGTAATTAGTGGGATGAAGGTAGGAACCTCCCCGGGGGAGGACGGTTTCACTGTTTACTTTTACAAAAGGTTCCGCTCCACCCTAGCCCCACGCCTGGCAAAGGTTTTCAACTCAATACTGGAGGGGGGCATTCTCCCCGATTCCATGATGGGAGCCATTATAACAGTGTTGCCCAAAGAGGGTAAGGACCCTACAGAGTGCTCCTCTTACCGCCCAATATCACTACTAAACATGGACGTGAAGATTCTGGCCAAGGTGGTGGAGAAGCAGATGGAAGGGATAATGCTGAAGCTGGTCCATGGTGATCAGGTGGGTTTCATTAGAGGGAGGCAGGGAGCGGACAACATCCGCAAAACGATAGACCTGCTTCATTATGCACAGGAATCCGATCTGGATGCATGTGTCCTTTCCCTAGACTCCGAAAAAGCCTTCGATAGGGTGGAATGGAGGTATATGGAACTCCTCCTCCAGAAAATGGGCTTCGGGGTACATATTAGGAGCTGGGTGTCCGCTCTCTACAGACCCCCCAAAGAAAGAGTTCAAGTGAACAGCGGTTGTCCGAGTCCTTTCCTCTCTCATGGGGGACCAGGCAGGGTTGCCCGCTCTCCCCCTTGATATACGTCCTCACGATGGAACCACTAGCCATAGCGATTAGAGCACACCCGGCCATCAGGGGGATTAGCAGAGGCGAGGTGGAATTTAAGTTATCCGTGTTTGCGGACGACGTTCTGGTGTACATGGTGAACCCTGCCTCCTCACTCCCCCCCTTCTTGTCCCTGGTGGCCACGTTTGGGCGCTTCTCGGGGCTCAAAATTAACCCAACGAAGTCAGTTTTGCTCCCAATGAAAGTACGGGACCCAGAGATGGACCTGCTGGATAGGTTTGAAGGGATAACAGTGAGTAAGGTCTCTATACGATACTTGGGCGTCCTGCTGACCAGGGACCTAGCTAATCTTGCTAGTACTAACTACGACCCCATAATGGCAGGAATCACATCAGACCTGAGGAGATGGGGTAAGATGATCCTGTCTTGGTATGGCCGGATGACAGCGGTCAAGATGAATGACCTGCCAAGACTTCTGTACCTATTCACAGCGCTCCCCACCATAGTCCCAGAGCAGACTTTTAGGGACCTACAGCACGCAGGACGAGAATTCATATGGCAAGGGAAAACCCAGAGGACTGGGAGGGCGATCCTAAAGCTGCCGAGGGAGGAGTGGGGGGGTTTGGGCTCCCTGATTTCCGCCTTTACTTCCGAGCTGCCCAGTTGAGAGTCCTCCTGGAACATATGAAAGAAGGGATGGGGACGTATTGGTCGTACTAAGAGGACATGGACACCCACCCACTAAAGGTCAGGGACCTCCTGTGGGCCCCGCGTAAGTCTATCCTGGGAAAGCTGAGAACCCATCCGACCCCGGGAGTTCTTCGGGAAATCCGGAGAGAGGGCCCACAGATGGCTTATCTTACTTCATGGCCGTCCCCGATGTCGTCCCTCTGGGGACTCCCCCTTAACCTGGGTAACAGGGGGTTTCGGAACTCTCAGATCTGGTCAGACATGGGAATGGAATGGGCGGGGAAAATGTTCAGGGAGGGAGAATTCCTACCTTACGAGGAACTGAGGGATGCACTGGGTCAAGGGTCCCTTACCATTTTTTAATACCTCCGCCTCAAGTGCATATTGTGTGACCAATCTTGGGGCAAAATCTGAGGAGGCAGCTGACCCTCTTTGAAAAGTTCCTGGACACAGCGTCCTCAAGGAAGGGCGCGGTATCGAATATGTATAACATTTTGAATACCATTAACCTCCCCGAGAGGTGGAGCTTCCGCTCATTCTGGAATTATCTGGCTGGGGAGGTCATCTTGGAGGATGCGTGGTCCAGGGTTTTTAAGATTGCCTTCCACAGGAACCTATTCACCTCGAACATGGAACATTATTTTAAGATTTTGTAGGGATGGCACAGGGACCCAGTGAAACTATCAAAACTTTTCTCAGGCGTATCACCGAGATACCTGAGGGAATGTGGCCAGGTGGGGTCAAGGAAACACATGTGGTGGCTTTGCCTGAAGGTTCAGGACTTCTGGGTGAGGGTTCTGTCCTGGATTGCGGAGTTGTCGGATGAGCCTCTCCCTATGAACCCGCTGTCGATGCTGCTGGGCCTCTCCCCGGAGGATATGGAAATATATAAATACCCAAGGATGACAGAAACAATGTTGCGGGCGGGAAGGGTGGCCCTGGCACAGAAGTGGAAAAGCCCGGAAACCCCCTCCAAGGAGGAATGGTTGAAAAAGGTAAAGAACATGTTCTCGATGGACAAGCTTACTGCAATGGTAAACAATGACTCTGGTACTTTCCTGGCAAACTGGTATGGAGTGCAGCAGTCCTGGGGATGGGACGTTCACTGATACCAAGCATGTGACCATGTCCAGGGGGAGAGGAGGTGGGGATCAGGGAGGGACTGTAAACAGAATGAGTGCTCACGTCCCGAGGAACAGCAACAGTAATTCAGCCAGTAAAAATGGCCACCAACCACATCATCTCCAAAGTATAGGAATCGAAGAGAACATTAAACGTCTCCCGAGTTTGAAGTTTTAATATGATTAAGGGGAAGGGGGGGAGGGCAAGAATTTTGGAGGGGGTGTGGGTCAAGGGTATGGAACGGGTCGATTGATTGTTTTTTATGTACCTCGGCTCTGCCCAGTTTGTAACAATAAGAAAATGCCAATAAAGCCCAAGTTTAAAAAAAAAAAAGAATGAAGAAACCCAACATAAAGTATCATCTGATATATTGGCAGTGGCTTTTCACCTCGTTGACAGGATGGAGTGATTCAGGGTATCAAAGCCGATGAATCAAGCACAAGCGAAAGCATGGATGAATCCGGATCCATGATGTGTAAAATATGATCTTCTACATAAAGTACTGACGCTTCAGTACTACGGCCGGGTCTGAAGCCTGAATGGAAATTGACTAGTAGGGAATTGTTCTTGAAGCTGATTGGAGACTACTTTGTTGATGATTTTAAGCAAAATGGGAAAGTTGGGAATGGCTCTATAATTCTCAACTTCACGTGAGTCTAGGTATTTGTCTTTAAGCAGTGCAGCAACCCTGGTGCTTTTTAGGTCTTTAGGTATGGCTCAGTCAGATATTGATTCATTGATAAGGTGCGTAATGAAAGGAGTAGCGATAGGGCTGCACATTTCATTACTACTGGACGGGCAGTGATCGCCAGGACAGGTGGTTGAGTTTATTGAAGAGAAGCTGCCACCAGATTGTTCTCAACGGGCTTAAAGGTGAACAGGCGGATTGAGCTCACATTTGAGCATTTCCCACAGGAAGCATTACCCGAGATTGCAGAATCAGACCTGAGTTCGAGGGCAATGACCTTGCGAATATTTGATGTTTTTATATTGAAAAGAAAGGGCCCAGGAGTCACACCATTGAGAAGAGTCAGGAGTCGCCTTTATGCATGCTTTGTGGTTACACAGTTCTTGTAAAATCTTTAATTGTTTTTTAGGTGCATTGGAGGTACTCTCAATTTGCGTCAGAATCAGTCTTCAACAGTGAACCGAGCCATAAGGCCTCAGACTGGAAATTACAAGTTTTCAACAAAAATAATAAAGTTGTATAAATAGTTTAGCTACATATGCGGGACACTACATCAACACCAGTGGTGGGCTCTGAGTTGTCCTTTCGCCGTCAGAAACACAAAAACTGTATTTTGCCTAGACATGAAAGTGAATTACTTTTTGGCGAAAGCGCCATATATGACGCTGTGCCCTGGGGCCCCCAACCGGCCCAGAGAGTTGGGGTTTGCCCAGAAGCACTTTAAGACAAGATAGCAGCACCCGTGAGATGGATGGGGGTGCAGATTAATACTCCAACACCAAATCAATAATGACAACTTAACGGTTTGGCAAAGGGAGTCCGTTTAATGACAAGTACAAAAAACAGGGAGTCTCATGAATATCAGCGGATGCGTGATCTTCCTTCTCACTTCACAACTCCAACGAACTTCATAATAACAACATTTATACTAAATGTTTAACGCTTCAAAGTTGGCATGCAATTCTATTGGTTAAGGAAAGGTAACTTTAATATAGCTACTATATCTGTGTATGTAACGGAGTGAGGGGATTGTATAAACACTGTCAGGTGGGACATCTAAGCCCTACCTTCAAAATAGATACTGTAGACGTCACAAAAAGTATGACGTCCCTTTGGTTTTACTAATTATAGGACCCTAGATTACTTGGTCCACTGTGATTGGGTTGGCAGCAAACCCCACTCATACTTTTCCACTTTGCCTAGCAGCACGCAGAATGGTCGGCCAGGTGCAGGGTGCCCCTTAGCTACCTGGCCTTCCTCCAATTATTGTTACAATCAATCATCACATTAGTAGCCATGTGTCAATTATTTCACTGTGGTTGGCCTCGAGACTGCATCTCCTGTCTGGCAAGTTCTGATATCTTCGCCTGGCCTGATGCCATGCATAGGTGTGAAAGTCTTGCTTCTACTCCCTTGTCTGGTCATGTGATTCTGACACTGTGAATTTGTCTCTTCGTCATATAATTTGTGTATTTGATTTTCGTTTCACCCACCACCTGCCTCCAGTTTCTTATCTTGACCTTTCTGAAGCAGGATATTCTGTTCTTAGTTTCAATTAATTGTAGCTACTGTTCGTCTCTTCTACTGATACAACCATGATTTTCTTGGCACGATTTGCCATTGCTGAGTTTCGTTTCTGACGCTTATTCTTGGTTTTGCTCAATACGAACCTTCCTTGTGTGGCCTTTAGTAACCTTTGGTTAATACTGCTTCTTGTGCAAAGTGGAAGTATACTTATATACCATGCTTCTTTCTTTCTACTAAGTATAGCATGCAGCACGGTTTTCTTAGCTTTTTTTTGCTGTTCCAAACATATACAGGTGTAAACTGGTTGAATATCTTCATCGTGCTTACAGCTTAACTTTCTTATGTGTGACGTTGTCTACTTGCCTTAGGTTCACGATGCCCTTTGTCCATTGGGTTTCGTCTCTTTACATCATTCTCTGGTCGTCGGTTCTTCTATATGTGAGTCAGTCCGGGTTCTCGTGTCGTCATCATTCGTCTTCCATTAAGACCCTTTTGGTTTCTTCAGGGACTGTACTTAGATGATCTTCATTTCGTTTCATTTGTTGATATGGTTTTCTCAATGGGTACCTTACTGTCCATGGTTTCCTTGGTACTGGTACTTCAATCGGTGCTATTGTTTTGATAGGTACTGGACAGAGCCCCACTGCGGCTCTCTGCTGGTTTATTTGCTCATCATACGTTACATATTTTGGTGTGAACATTCCTGGTACTTCAAAATGGACGGTTGGAAATGGACGGTTGGAGTTGTACTTCAAAATGGTTGGTTGGAGCACGGGCTGTATCTGGGACCTCCTGTACACTCCCCCCTCTGGGCGATTCATCGACCACTTTCATCTTTTCCTTTGAATCCATCTTCTTTGGTTCTTCTGTATTCACCTTCACTTCATCGCCTGGGTCCATTCTCTCTTCATCCTCTGGGTCTATACATGATGGTCTAAAGAAATATCTCTTTGGGGTCCAGATCTTTATGACTCCTTTTAAACTTCCTGCTGGTCTCACATGTACGTCCTTGTTCCATGTCATCAGTTGACACTGTCCATTTGGGCTGCAGTAAACCCATCTTCCCACATAATTTCTATGCTTCTTTGGATATAGAAACTTTGTTCCTTCTGGTGCATGAATGCTTGCCTTCTCAAAGTCTCTAATTTCTTCATCAGTTAGGTCTTTGGGCTTCCATCCTGGCTTGACATCACTCATGATCTTCATCCCTATGGCTTTTTTCACAGTTTTCTGGCATTGAGATATTATTATCTTGATAACACAGAATCCTAGCAATATCATCACTAGTAGGGCTCCCAGGAAATTGAATGCATCTGCCATCAATTGTGGAACCCATGAGAATAGTGATCCAAACCAACTGTCATCATCAACTTCGTCAGTTTCATCAATCATCTGATTCTGTAGTTTCGTCAGCATACCTATGGCCTCCGTTAGAGTTCCATTTTCTTCATAGTGAAATGGTATAAATGTGCACATGATTCTCCAATTTTTGCACAAACAACTCCATCCATAGCTGTGATCATGTCAAGTACATATCTTTTCTGGAGAGTCATCAGTCGGATTGCCCTTAACTCCTCCTTGATTACGTTGAATCCTTTATGGTTGTGTTGATGGTCTGCAGCAACTACCATCTGGTTATGTGCAACCATTTAGTATTTGCTCCAACTTGATATCTTGACATGAAGATTGTCGTGAACACTGATGAAGTGAGGCTGAACAGTCTGTGTTCATATGGGTTTGCATGAAAAGCTGCTTCTGATTTGACAAAAAAGTAATTATCTCTCTTTATTCAGTTCAGCAGTTCCACAGATCTCTTCTACCTCAGGTGAGCATCTGCTTTCGGGAAACTGTCAATGTTCAAGTCACTTTTCGGGATCACCAACGCTGGAACGTGGACATTCACTAGCGTGCACATACCTCCCCAGTTTCATGGCAATCTGATGTATGCTTTGGATCCACATGCCCAATAATGATCCATAATTACTGCAGTTCCAGGCACCATTCCTGGAGCCTCAAAGATTTGTCCACAGTTCTGATTCTCTCCCATATTCCTAGTGCCATTATTCCTGAAGCACAATTTTGAGCTTTCCAGTGGTACTATCTGCAAGGGTCCTCCTCTGTCTTCGACCCATGTCAGCAGCTTTGCAAGCTTTGGCCATAATGGTTTGCATATCCTTTGTGCATTTTCAATTGCTTCTTTGCAGGCTCCAAGGACCATCCATGCCCTGCAAATCACTACTCCTTTCTCCCATTCGTCTGGTGAAAGCACTATTCCCCAAATCTGCATTGGGCCTCTGTTTTTCCAATTTTGAGCCTCTTCTGGAGTTTTTCCTTGGACGTTCATTTTTTGATTTGCTTCTCTTTTAAACTCTGCTCCTTTAACTCCAGGCTTCTCATATCTGATCACAATGGCCTCATTACGAGGTGGACGCAAAGGGATACCGGGCACCATTAAGGACATCAGTGCCGGTAACCCCTTTGCGCCCTATTCTGAGGTCCCTTAGCGGGTCCCTTCCTTAACGCCTGGCTTTACCAGGCGTTATGGACGGGGCTCGTTAAGGGACTTCAGCGCTAATAACGGTACCGCAATTTGTGGTACCGTTATTAATGCCTTCCCATTGAGCCCTATGGGGGCTGAAATGGGAATGGGAATGGCTTTTTCAATGGGGATTTACCGGTCCTGGTAAGTCCCCATTGAACTAGGGCGGACTCGGTACTGGTATTGGAGGTAGTCATAGCGCCATGACTACCTCCAACCTCGGAATGAGGCCCAATGTGTTTTATCTTTCCACTGTTTCTTGTCTTTATGTCCTGGACATAATAGTCTTCAAAGAAATGGACTGGATTAACACTCTTGAAACAGCTACTCGATATAAACTTACCAACCATCTCCCCCCGTTCTGTAAAAAATTAGACTCCGTTCAACCATACTTGAAACTATTCCCTAATAGATCAACTAGAAACTTCTTTTTAAAAATTCGACTCAACCTACTAGAAACAAACGAAATCTTGGCGATTAGACGCATATCCACGACCAGTAATTGTCGGCTTTGCAAATCTACAGAGACTAAAGAATCGATAAGACACCTGCTTCTGACTTGCCCTGCGACGACAGACATCCGTCGAACTTATTTGAAAGACACCTTCTCAAACTTCACCTTGCAAGAAGAAGAATCATGTTGGAACAAACTGATAGACGGTGACAAACAAACATGGCAGCTGGCAACAACAAACATTATGAAGCACATTTTTAATGTCCTCCTTCCGCTGCAGTCTCAACACAATGTTCCTACGATTCAATGATTTTCTTTTTCCCCTTACACTGACAAATACGTGAGGCTGCTCTCGACTATTTAACTATTAGGAACGTCAAACGTTACAACCACATCAAGTGCGCTTTCAAACTTTCTTCCTTTGTTAAAAAATCTTATTTAGATTAAATACAAATAAAAAAAATAAAAAAAAAAAAAAAAAATAGTCTTCATTTGGGTCGCTTGCTTCGGTTGCCCAGTTCAATGAGGCGTCACTACCCATGAACTGACCTCTGGTCTTGCACATTGCTATGTGTGAAAGGCAGTGCACTGTCTGGACATCAATCTCCACAGCTACGACGATATTTGATTTTCCCATGCTGTATGGTAGGAGTGCACAAACAAAGCATTACCCCTCTGAACTTTGTCTTTCAACTTCTTTCATGTGCTGGTACCAAATGTTGTTTCCCAAATGTGCTGTGCTGTCCAAGTAATCGTTTAGTTCACTGTCATCTCCGTGTATGCTTCTCTTGATTCTTAAAGTTTTCATGTAATTTGCCAGAACTACATCCCTGAATGCATCTGTATGGCTTCTTCCTGCTGGAGGATTCTCAGGTATCCTGGTCCATGGCGCAAGTCTCCTCATCTGTACCATTTGAGTAGACAAAAATCTGGCAGTTCTGTCCTTGTCCTCATGCATCTTTTTTCTTCGGGTTAGAAATGCCCATATCATCCATTTTGACATTGGTCCAGTATATGGCTGTATTGTAGAACTTGTACTCGTCCCTTTCATTGGATCATGCATGCTTGTTAATGTTGGCTCTGTTTATTCTCAACTCCTCTTGTCTCTTCAGGAGTTCGGTTTTTTCCATTTGTCTTTTCACCTCACTTGTAGTGGAACTTCTCATAGTAGACAGTCTCTTCTTCTCCCATGCTTCGGATTGTGGTTCTGCAGTCATTGGGCCTCATTACGACCCTGGCGGAAGACCATGGTCCATGCCGGTAAGTTACTGACTCCGCCATGGAGAAAGGGGGAATTACCACCCCATTACAAGGTTGGTGGGGCGGTAATTTCCCCTTCCTCCATGGCCCTTCACCATTCCCATTTTTGCCCCATAGGGCTCAATGGGAATGGGGAAGGAGCTAAGTACGGTGCCGCAAATTGCGGCACCGTAATTAGCACCAAGGTCCCTTTGCGGGTCCCTACTTTAACGGCTGGTCTACACCAGCCGTTAAGGTCGGGTCCCGCAAAGGGACCTCGTAATTAGGCGCTAATAGGTTAACAGCGGCGCCGCCTTTTACGGCGCTGTTAACCCATTAGCGCCTGAGTCGTAATGAAGCCCATTGAAACTAGGCCTGGTGTGTGTGCATTCAATGTTTGCATGCGTGTGGTTGCCAGTAACCTTTTCACCTTCATACTCTGCTGACCCTGTCTCCGGCTTTTTGATTCACTTGTTACCACAAGTGTGTGTGTGCCATTGCTAATCACATCCTTCTCGAGTTCATTCATTCACCATCGGATCTTCTAGGGACTGGAATGACTATGTAAGGTCTGGGTGCATTCGAGGGCTTCATGTGTGCATCATTAGGCGGGTGCACTGGAATTGGACTGCTTTGTGCACCAATAATAAATGCAGTTCTAATCGTCAGCGACAGTAAAACAATGATGAATATAATGCATAAATACATAATACCCCTGTATGTCAGTCTGCAGCATTTACTTCCAGAAAAGTGCAGACGTCTCTCCTCTCGAGGGAGGATGAGATTGCTGCTCTGGATCCCCATCTCGATCATCCGTTGAAAGATGCTAACTTTTAATACAACTTCTAAACAATGTTATCTCTAGATTCTGTTTGTGAGTTGCAGGTACTAAACAATTGTCCCCCTTTGTCTAAACAATGAATTGTCTATTATCTCTGGATATAGTTCTCTTGCTAGGCTATGGGAAGTGTCAGAATCAGGCAATAATTCAGTAGGTTTCTTTACTGTGCATGTTCAAAATAGACTAGCTCCTAGTCTGTGCCTCTGGTCTGCTTCATTCCCAAAGACATGCTATGCCCTTGTCAGTGTGACAAAAGTGAAATTTCTTGCACGACTCTCTCGATCTGTCCCTTGGCGGAAAGTTTAAAATCTTCTCAAATAGTCCTGCTAATGATTAGAAAGATAGACTTGCATCACGATACCATGCAAGAGCATGCCCATCTGTGTAGAATTAGCTGGGTCTCTGATAAATGTGAGGACATCAACACCAACAGGTCTCCCCACAAGTTCTGGGAAATCCGCTATTAGGCGAAAGGCGAAAGAAAACATTACTTGCCAACCTGCTGTCTTCTGGTGACAGGGACATTTGTCCTGCCTTGCTGAAGTTTGAGACTGCTTGGCCCTCCTCACGGTGAACAGTTTCTGCAATTTCGGTGTGCGTGAAGAGCAACTTGGAGAACAATACCATTTAGGATTATACATAAATGCTCTATATTTGCTGGATCCCGAAGAAATGTCAATACATCTGTAGTTCTTCCAACAACATCTGGACAATCTTCAATTAGGCGAAAGAACAGTACACTAATAAGCCTATTCGCTTCTTCCCCCGCTGGGACATTTGGTTTTTCCTTGCTGTATTCAAGAAGTAGGAGGAACTGCTCGGCAATTACAGTAAGCAACCTCCTTATAGTTTTTTCATTTTCAGGATCTTGAAGAAAGTCAGTGACACTATTCATCCTCCCTACCAGTGATGGGTTTGATCTAAGCACTAGGTCGAAGTATATTAATACATCTTTGGTGATGTCATTACTGTGGGACACCATAAGTGATTCCGAACAAGGTCTCTGTGTGGAAAGAATCTGGATACTGTATTTTCTTCCAAGTTATGTGTCCCTGATCAAAATTTGGCATATTCTTTTTACTTAGTCAAGGATTCGGTGTGCCTCAATCCAAAGTTGAAAGTCAACAGACTATGTTGTGGCTTCCACGTGCATGTTTTCTAGGATGCACAGAGTGTCCGTTTTTATGTCTTTATCCTCTTTTTTTTCTCAGAGGAATGTCCAAAATGAAGCCACAACTTCTGCACAAAAGTTCTTTGTGTTTGCTTTGCTGCTGCTCATGCGTCCTTCTTCCTTGTCATAGATCTCATCTGCACATGCTGTGGTTCTTCCCCGCCGTTCGTAGCCTCTTCGCGGTGGGGTGCAGGCAGGGGGCCTTCTCCAATGTATGGTTTGATGTCACCCATAAAGATCCAAGCTCATTTTACCACTGTAAAGGGACCGTTAAACCTTGGCTCGTCCGACTTTTTTCCTCATGTGATTCTTCACCAGGACGGTGTCTCCCGGGAAGATTGATGGTACACGTAATCCATGAGTTGGGTCTGTAGTAGTATCTCCTTCTGTGTTCCGTGCTGCCCTGTACCCTTTTCGTCATCGCTGCAGCTGGTCTGAAATTACAGTAAAGCAAGATGTCATACAATTCAAGTAATTTTACAATTCAGACCCTAAGATTTCTCCTGTCGACTGGGCATCACATCTAGCTCTGTCTCGGGGTGTCATGGGAGTGAGCATTCTTCTTCCTGTGCTTATTTCGTGCGGCGTAAGATGATGGTCAGAACCAGGTTGGTTCCTGAGTGCATACAGTGCCTACAGTGCCAAAAGAAGGCAGTGTAATCATCCTTTTCTTAGTAAACTTCAACTTGGCTATCCTTTCCTTTAATAAGCCATTGAGCTTCTCACATATCCCGTTACCTTGCAGGTGATACGCCGACGAGAACTTGTGCTTTATACCAAGCAACAAGCTAATCTGTTTGAAAAATTAATGTACAAAGTGAGTCCCGTTATTTGATCTCATGACCTTGCATACTCCCCACCTGGGAAATACCTCTCTTACTAGAAATGTGGCTGCACAGGTAGAGTCTGGGTGTGTACATGGACCTGCTTCTATCCATCTAGAGAATGGACACACCACAACAATTAGATACCTGTAACCGTTACATACTTGAATCATATCGACGTAATCGACATGCAAGTGCTGAAAAGGTCCATTGGGCCTTGAGATGATTCCTCTAATTACTTTTAGTGTGTGCCCAGCCGTGAACTGTTGGCAAATTATACAGTTCACCATAAAAAATGCAACATGCTCCACTAAATTCGGTATGAACTAGTCTTCAGCGAGCGTTGCCGCTAGATTCTCTTTTGTCATGTGTGCCGGATAGTGTAACTGCTGCATGGCTATTTTTAACAGGGCTACAGGCATTACTAGTTTACCAGTGCTGTCTTGTCGCCACAAGCTTTCAAGGGGTTTAAAGGACACCCTCACCACTTCCTGAGGTTTTTCTCCTCCTTTGGTGCCTCCCCTTGGAGTTCCATTAACTGTGTTTGTCCCACATTATTGTAACTCTCAGGGTCACTCCGTACGACAATCATTTTTTCATGTACATTTGTGACTTCTACATCCATGATCGTCTTGCTCCTGGATGCCATACGCTTGGATTCTGTGTCTGCTGCTTGATTTCCACGTGAGATAAAATCTGTCCCCTTCATGTGGGCCGCGCATTTCACGACCGCTATGCCCACTGGGAGTGGTAGTGCCTTAATCAGCCTGTCCAATACGGCTGCATGCTGCACTGGCGTGCCGTCCGCTCGGAGGTAGCTCCTCCTTTTCCAACGCGCTAGGCCTGCGTGCACTGTTGATAAGCAGAGTCACTGTATACAGTCACTTCCTGGTCTGCGTGATTCTCAATCGTGAGTATCAACGCTAATAATTCTGCAGCCTGTACTGAATAATGAGATGGTAATCGTGCACTAAGAAGCACTCGAAATTCTCCATTTGCTGTGTGCTTCATCACAGCAGCGCCTGTATATCTTTGTCCATTGCTTTGATCGTTTCTTGAGGAACCGTCAACGAAGACAATGGGCTTCATTACAAGTGCGGCGTAAAAACCGGCAGGCTACCGCTGGACTCGTATTACCATTCCGCCTCCGTGATTCCAGGAATCACCGGGGCATTACGACCCCAGTGACCCGGTAATTCCAGAGGTGGAATTCTGTTAATCCCCATTCCCATGGAGTCCCATAGGACTCCATGTGGATGGGGAAGTGGAAACACTGGCACCATGCTGTAATGGTTCAGGTGTTTCCACGTCCGTCTGCAGGGGGGTGGCGTTACTCCCGCCAGGTCAGACACTGAGGCACTTCTCTTTTGATCATTTACACCCAAAAGGTAAGGTTCACCTCAACTGCTGTTTCTCCCTCGTCTGTTTGCTCATCGAACAGATCTTCATCAGTGATGTCAGTCAATCTGTCTCCTTCTTCAATGGCGACTTCTGTGCACCATTGTCGGCCTTCATCATAACAACCATATATTAAAGCCATTTTCCCACGTATCGCGGCTAAGTGTATCACTAAGGGAAATACTTGTCCCTTTTCCTCATGCATAGGTATTCTTGGCCTGAATAGAAATTCATCTGGGGTCCTCATGGTTTTCTCAGCAAGGCTTGGCAGTCCTGCCATTAACACGCGTATTCCATATGCAAATATTTAGGGCTCTAACGGTACAGCCCTCAGAGCTGTGTGTCCTGCGTATGCTCTAATTATTTCGCATACGTTCATACTATGCCCTCCTCCGTGAACGAGATTGTCATGTTTAATTTTGTCATTAAATCTCAACCCAAGATGTTTACTGGTGTTTGTCATGAATATAATAGTGGTACATTCATATCACATTCACCTATAGAAACTGGAAGTGTATCTGTAAAAAGAACACGACTTGTAGCTCCTGTGAAACTCTGAGTATTTATAGCATCGCCGGACAAGGAAAATTCACGTATACATGAACGTGTTGCACCCGTGTCAACTAAGAAGGAATAGTCTTTATCCCCTACAATGACATCCACCCTTGGTTCCTGGTGAGGGTCTGGTGTCACTGATAGGATAGAACACATCAGGGTTCCTAGTGAGCTGTCCTAGTCCATATATAATTTTGTCCCACCCTGTGTGAATGGACTTCCCCCATCACCAGTGTTATTCCTTATTCAAGGGTTCACGGCCTGTACTGTGCTTACTGTCTGTGACAGTTGCATCAGTGACTGTTGAGACTGCCCCTGCAGAAAATTCATCAAATTCTGAAGTTCAACCTTTGCTGTGCTCCTGGCGTTTGTTGTTTGCACTGTGTGATTCTGTGCAACTCCATTTCCTCCCTGCTGTAAAAGCACAGGTGGATTCACCATACCTGCTCATGTTCCTTGGCCGTTTTGCATCATGCCTTGATTACTGCATGTGCGTGCTAGATGTCCTGTCATTCCACACAACCAACATAGTGGCAGCGGTCTGATCATTTGCCCATTTGATATATCTTGATTGCCATTTTGCATGTTTTGAAAGCCTAATTTATTATTCTGGAAGCCTCCCTGATTACTCCCTGATTACTCTGCCATCTTCTTCCTCTAAATCCTCTTCCTCTGGGGTAAAACCCAGTATTGCCCTGTTTATTCTGCTGTGGATTATTCACCTGTTGCATGCACGACCCGTCTGTGCTAGTTATCACTGCCCCTTCAAGGGCATATTTTGACAGTTTCTTCTGCACTAACTTTGCCTCCTCACCCTTTTGTGCAGCCTCTTTTTTGCTATTCTTTTCTTGCAGCAATCTGCACTATTGTGCGATGGTCAGCTGTATTTCTGACCATGGATTGTCCTCGATTCCTACCAAGTTCTTGAGCTGTTTCTGTAACGGATCTGGCAGCCCTTGGCATATATGATAGAACACGGGTATAGATTTCCCCCAAGATTCCCGAGTCTCGAGTACCCATGTGTATTGGAAATTCTGTACAGCAACAAGTCTTCCGACTCCTTCATCTGACGTGTCATTATAGCTCCCATGTCGGAAGTGTCTGGATATAGCACTCGTAATACTTTCCATACCGCTGCTCTGCAATTTTTAAATGGAGCTCCGTCATGCACAGTATTAATTGTGGTCACACCAGGGTAACCTGCCCGTGTCCACACATCATCTGCTCTATCACCAAATATGGTGATTAAGAGACTTTTAATATCCTCTATAGCTAACGTGTTCCCTCACGTCATTTTCTGTCAACACCTTTCTCGAGCAACAGAAATAGGGACGCATAGTTCTCTCTTTCTTCTCTCATTGTTCATCTATCTATTGCAGGGGTAATATTCCAGCATCGCCGTCTACCTGGCAATGTCCTTAGCCGGCTCACATAGGGCGGTGGAGACACCCCCCCTGACCGTGAGATACTTCCTCGCGTCGGTCTGTCTATGTGGCTGACTCCGATGCCCTCGGTGCAGACTCACTAGATTCTGACTGACCATCTTATCCCTTTCCCCCTTGAGAATCGTTTTTCGCATCTCCTCTCTTTCATCGTCAGACATTGTCTGTCCCCAACCTGTGCAACGTCTTGCATCATCTTTGTTCCTACTCATTTCCAACCTATCTAGGGACAGTTCTCTATTTCCGCTACTTCGGCAGACATCCTCAGTATCGTAAAGCTGAGTGCTCTCCATGCGCTCGTCTTCCCCCTCCTCTTGGGGTAATTGTTCTAGCCCTATTTCTTCATATATCCAATCGATCATCTCTCCGATGCTTCTGGTGTCAAAGTCATCCTCTATATATGCCCTAGACGTGCCTGGTACTGAATGGTACTCAGGAAATAATTCTTCTATATCTTCCCAGTCTTCTACTGGCTCAGGTTTTTTAACCTCCCTTTCCAAATATTCAAGATTGCTTGCTCTTTGCCGTCGCTTATGTTCTACATCGTCATCGCTTTCTCGCTTCCTCTCTGACCCTATCTTCTTCCTCTTTCTTTGCGTCTCTACGTTCATTTGCCCCTCGAATTTCTTCATACCTTTGTCCTTTATCCTTTTCTCCCGTATCCTTTGTTGTTCTTCTACCCTTCACTGCTCCTGTCTGTCTTGATCATTGGCTACTCTTTGTTTGCCTTTCTTGTTCTTCGCAATATAACTGTTCTCGTCTCTGCCTATCTTTTTTCCTTATTCTTTCGTCTCTTAATCCTTTTTCTTTTTCCTTCTCTTTTCTCTGTATATTGTCTAACTTCTCCTTTTGTTTCGTGTCATCAATGCCTTTGCCATCGAGTTTCAATAAAATCTGACCTCCCATCCATTCGTTCTGTGTGAATACTATCTCATCAGTTCTATCCTCACGTCCTTTCCATCTTTTGCCTTCTCTCTCTGTATTGAGAGATGTACTTGCTTGTGCCTGGTCTTTTCTCTCGTTCGCGCATTTCTCCTTGTCCCTCAGGACTTTGGAGGTGATATCTCTATTTTTATCCTTGTGTGGATTTTCGTCACTACTTTGCGTAGTTGACTCATAAGCCGGGTTGCTATACCCTGTAGCTGCTTTAAGTTCTCTTATTGGGTATAACCCTTCGTCCTTACTGTCTTCAGTTTTTGTTTCAGATGGGGCGGGTGGTGCTGTGGGCGTCTCACCCCCCCTCTGTACATACATTAAGTATCCAATCTACTGGTGGCTCCTCCTCATTATCCTGTTGGTACATTTTCCACAACTCTAGACTAGCTAGGCATTTGTCTAACTTTTTGCCCGTGTATATGGCGTGCAAATATGTCGTCATGTGTTGTAGGACTGTTTTAGATAATGATCCACCCTGGGGCCAAGGCATAAACTTTTACTTGCGGTTCCTTTAACCCATTCTGCACTTTATTTTTTCAGCTTAGATGCATGTTTCGGCAACTGTTTGCATAGGTGTACTAATGGAGTCATGTTTTCCATGTTTAAATTTGTTCACTTTCTCTTTATACAACACTTGTTGTACTTTCCGTTATCTAAGCAATTCCAACAATATGAACGAGCACCAATCATCGCAAGCTCCAATTCTGTTTTTTCCACAAAATTGTATATCTTCTAATTTACTCAATAAGCATCAGGTTGCATTCTACAATATTTCAAATATCCAATCGTGTAATTTTTATGCTAGTTCCTCAAAGGAAAAATGTTTGTCCTATGACGTCACAACAAATAAACGTAAGACAGATGTTCACAAACTAGACAAACTCCAGCTGGTTACACAGACGTCTGCCTCTAATATTTACCCCGACATGGAGTTTAAACTCATCCCTTTCACGGGCGTCTTTAATCGCTGTGGTGATCTATTTGTTCCTCTTTATTCAGGACTCTGGATGCAAGTTTCTTCTAGCCGCTATATTAAAGCGTAGGAATAGGCGAATCCTCTCTCTTCTCAGGTGTCCCCCCCGGTATTCTCTTTTTACTACTTGTCACCCTTTGAGTCACTATTCCTTCCCCATTTCATGGCCACGTTAGTGGACATGTAGTTATGGTTAAGTTGCTGTTTCCATAGGAAGAGCACTTTTTGGGTGGCTTATAACATGGCTCCCCCTGGACGAATCCTTACCCAAGTTTGCAGAGAAAGTATATGTGACACTCCAATTTTTTTTCCAAAGTTTGGTAAGGGTTCGTTCAGGGGGAGCAAAGTTATATGGGGGGTCCCAAAACGTCTTTTTTTCCCACAGACTGAATGGGGCAAAAACTTTGCGCACGGCTACAGGCCAAACCACTGGACGGATTGTCACCAATTTTGCAGCAGGGGCTTGTTCCCCACAGCGTACTTTTGTAAATTTTGTGAGAAATCGTCCAGTAGTTTCCTTTAAAAAGATCAAAAAGTAGCATTCTAAGAATTAGTGATATCTATGTCCGCTCCGCGGTCCCATGTTAGGGAGAATTCTCTGTTTAGGCTGAATTTCCTAACCTAGTGAGTCCCCCAGCAGCTTTGCCGGATTTCTGGGGTTTATTTTTCTCTCCTGCCAAGAGTGAGACTCTTTTACCCTCACTCTTGGGCATGATTTGAGTGTGTTTCTTTGAATCTAGATGTGTTTAATGGGCTATGGGGTCTTTTACTCCATAGGGCTACATGTGTTTTTGTGATATGTGTTACACAGCACCCTCAGTGCAGTGACACAGGGGTGTCTTAGTGACCCCCCAGTATAGACTCCATACCCTGGGACTGACTACTGTCTCCCAGGGCATGTAAAGTCACCATTGACTTTACTAGTCTTAAATTCTGAACAGAACCAGTACAAACCATCATATTGTGGACGTACTGGCTGGGGCAATTCGATTGCCCCAGGGTCTGTTAGTCGAGGGGGCACGTCTCTGTCCCCCCTGATCGAGTTTTGGCTGGTGGCAGTGGATACTACTTTTTATATTCAACCAAGAATATTTTCCTATGGGATTTCCCATTGTTTTAGGCTACTATCTTTATTTAATTATTTACGGTAGCCTCGAACATACCGCCGGTTTATTTAATTAATATTAATTCTCCGGTTGGTATTTTTTGCCAAAACTTGATTCTAAAATGGCGTTTGTGTCCTCTTCTGTGACTCCAACCCAAGTCGGCCCTTTGTTCCACTTTTTGGCGGGCTTCTCCACAGAAGCCCTCCAAAGTGGTGCCACTATGTCTGGGGTACTTAGGAGGGGTGGAGGGGAATTTAGGCACCCTGGACTGAGTTGCCTAGGCAACTCAAGTCGCACTCCATCCTGATTGGCCCAAGTGGTGAGCCGGCCGGCACAGGTTTCTGCCTAACACTGGTGTACAGCGGTGGGATTTGTATTGAGTATACACTTTAGAATGCTTTAGGATACCTTAGTGCAACGAACCACAAAGCTTAGCACTGAAAAAGTAATCTTTCTAACATGTCAACATATAGTCAAGAGTCCCTTGCTACAAAAACTGCTGATTGTTTAAGAGTATTGTGTAAGCATAAGAACCTCCTGACTAAAGGCAAAAAAATGGAGTTAATAGAAAGGTTGTTAGCTAACCAAAGTCTGGATGATGGGTCTGAGGAACCTAACATGCCAGAAAATGTAGATAACAGTATAGAAATTGATATTGATCCAAATGTTGATAATCTTGAGGAAGAGTCAGAAGAGGAGGGTGAGGCTGCTGTGACTGTCTCCCCTAGGCCTCTGTCTGCTCTACCTGCTGTACCTACTGGGCCTTTACCAAGTCCCACACTAAGTCCTCAATATCTCGAATTAGAGAAAATGAAACTTGAACTAGAGTTCAAGTGGCTGAATACTCTGGCTGAACAGAGACATCAGGAAATGAATCAAGAACTAAGGCTAAGGGAAATGGAGCTCAAGCATGAGCTAGAAATGAAGAAATTATCTGTCGAAAATGCTTCTCTCTCTGGCTCCTCTAGAAGTTCCAGTCCTAAAAGACCCCGGATGCCTAAAGAATTGGTTGGTATGTATGAGCCTAAGTTGGATGTGTTGGATTGGTTGTCTCTGTTTGAATATAATCATGGGCTCCAGAACATCACAGGAAATGACTTGCTCACTTGGTTGTTCTCTAGGCTTCCCCCTGTTGCAACTGATGTGGTAATGGAGTTGGGGGAGGAGGATAGGAAAGAGTATGAATGTGTAAAACTAGCTTTGATAGCTAGGTTTGGGAAGACCCCTTCCCAGTATATTAAGAGGTTTAGGACCCTCAAAAAGCATGATGGTACCCCTTGGGCTACCTGGGTGAGTGAAGGGTTGAAAAACTTAGAGGGATGGATTAAGGGTTACAAAGTGAACACTTATGAAGGTATGAAGAATCTTTTTATGTTGGAGTCAATTTATGATGCCTGCTCTCCTGAGCTCAGACAGCACTTGGCTGATTAAACGGAATTAGATTCCCGAAAGCTAGCTAAGGCTGCTGACTTGTGAGTTGCCAACAGGGCCACTCACAAGGATTCTGGGGTAACTCAGAAAAAGGATGAGGGGAAACAGCCTAAAAAGGACTCCAAAGAGAATTCTAATACTGCAAATTCCAAAGAGGGCCCCAAACAAAACCAGAAGGGTAAGCCACCAGGGAAACCACAGCAGAATAGTGTCTCCTCTAATGCCAAACCAGAGGGCGGTCAGAACAAGCCTCCATTCCAGAAGGCATTTGGAAAATGCTTTGTTTGTGGCCCTACTGACCATGTGAAAGGAGATCCCAGATGCAAGGCTAAACCTTCAGGGATCCAACTTGCCTCCTTAGCCTTCGCTCCAGAAGAGGAAGTCCCTATGGCAAGTGGAAACTTTCTACTGCTGGCTGATGAACCCATTGGAGTCTCAGCCAGTGTTTCTTTGGTCTCTCTGGGGTTGTGGGAACAACAGAATTTAGATGTGTATATTTCTATCCCAGATAATACTAAAGAGTATTATAAAGACAGTGTCCAGGTGAATGGTCAGGAGACTCCTGGCATTAGAGACACTGGGGCCAGCATAACTGTCGTGGATGAATCATTTTTCAAGGCAGAGGATGTTGCTAAGGCACCTAAATGCCTCACCAAGTTAGCTGGAGGGCCTGTGCAGATGTGTCCCCAGTTGCCAGTTCTCATCCAGTGTAATGACATGGCTGTAAAAATACCTGTCAGTGTACAATGTGAAGTGCCAGGTAGGGTTCTGTTGGGTAATGACCTAAAAGCTCTTGGAGTTGTGTCACATACCCCCAGACCACCTAGTAAAAGGTTATAGGAGCTCACAAAACCTGCAAGAGAGAAAACCCTGAGAGGGTTACCTCAGGAGATGATGACAGAGATCACTCCTTTACCACTGGAGATCAGGAGCAAAGGGTCAACCCAAGACTCCTAGGAAGAAGTCAGCAGCAAGCACTCCAGTGCTTCCAACAGTTACACCTGTAAATCCACCTCCAGCTGAGGCTGAGAGGGAGGTACAACCGTGTATGGTTGAACTAGACTCTGAAGAAGAGCTAGTGGGAGGCCAAGAACTTATTGGAGATCTAGACCCTGTGGACCATCCTGAGCTGCAGTCTTTACTGGCAGAAGGTGGACCCAGCAGAGCAGCTTCCGTAAGGGACAAAGAGAATGTCCAACTCTGGAGGGTCTCCGCCTACAGGCAGCTGCTCAGGCTGATGGGCAAGAGCCTGGGAAGTATAGGTTGCACTGGGAAGATGGCCTCTTCTACAGTGAACAAACTGAGTCTGAACCTGGAGACTACAAACGCCTTGTAGTACCTCAAGAAAACAGACAACAGTTCTTGCACTTAGCCCACGAGATTCCTTTGGCTGGTCACTTGAGTTTCAAGAAGAGCAAGGAAAGGCTCTCACTCTACTTCTACTGGCCAAAAATGGGGGCCGAAGTAGATAAGTTCTGCAAGAGATGCCATACCTGCCAAACTTCTGGTAAGGTTGGCGCCAAGAATGTGGCACCATTAGTGCCTCTCCCAGTTGTGGGAGTCCCATTTGAGAGGGTAGGGATTGACTTTGTTGGTCCCCTTGATCCCCCTACTTCCTCAGGCAACAGGTTTATCCTTGTTGTAGTAGACCATGCTACTAGATACCCTGAGGCAATACCTATGAGAACTGTTACAGCTCCGGCTGTGGCTAAGGCCCTCCTTGGTATTTTTACCAGGGTTGGGTTTCCTAAGGAAGTGATATCCGACAGGGGGTCAAACTTTATGTCCCACTACATGAAAGCCATGAGGAAAAACTGTGGAGTTACTTACAAGTTCTCAACCGCCTACCACCCCCAAACCAATGGGATGGTGGAAAGATTTAACAGAACCATGAAGAGCATGATAGGTGCTTTAGAGGAACCCCTGAAAAGAAAGTGGGACCTTCTACTACCATGCCTTCTCTTTGCTTATAGAGAAGTCCCTCAGGAGGGAGTAGGTTATTCTCCCTTTGAACTTCTCTATGGCCATCCGGTCAGAGGTCCATTGGCCCTGATTAAGGAGGGGTTGGAAGGCGATCCTCCCCTCAAGCCAGTCAGAGTGACTGACTATGTGATAGGTCTCCGAAGGAGAATGTCACACATGATGGCAGAAGCTAGTGATAACCTGAAAGCTGGACAAGCTTTGGTCAAGCATTGGCATGATCAAAAGGCTAACATGGTTGAGTTCACTCAAGACCAGCTAGTTCTCATTATGCTCCCAACAAGGCAGAGGGCCTTGCAAGACAAATGGATGGGACCCTTCAAAGTTGTGGGAAAACTTGGAGAGGTCAACTATCTGGTGGATCTGGGAAAACCCAGGGAAGCTCCTAGAGTCTTCCACACCAACCGACTGAAAGCGTACATCTCCAGACCGGAAGTAGGAGCCTTGCTTCTAGCTTCAGCAGCAGAGGAAGAAGAGAGTGAGTCTCTCCCTGATCTCCTCAGAGGTGTACCTTTAGATGAAAAAATTGAAGGAGTCAATCTCTCTTCAGATCTGACACCTGAGCAACAAGAGGAGTGCAAATCTATGTTAAATCAGTTTGCCTCCCTGTTCTCACTCTCACCAGGCTTGACCCCTTGGGGACAGCACGAGATACTCACTGGTGACTGTCTGCCAGTCAAAAGCAGAGGATACCGAATGTCAGAAAATGTGAGAACCCATATTAAGGGTGAGGTCAAGAAGATGCTTGATCTCGGGGTAATAGAACCCTCTACTAGTCCATGGTCTAGCCCAGTGCTGTTAGTACCAAAGGCAGGATCCAAAGACTTGAGATTCTGTTTGGACTATAGAGCTCTTAATGCAGTCACCAAGACTGATGCCCACCCTTTACCCAGGACAGATGGTGGATAAACTTGGTGCAGCCAAGT
This sequence comes from Ambystoma mexicanum, assembly GCF_040938575.1. Classification (NCBI taxonomy): domain Eukaryota; kingdom Metazoa; phylum Chordata; class Amphibia; order Caudata; family Ambystomatidae; genus Ambystoma; species Ambystoma mexicanum. The sequence continues at coordinate 83,564,347 of NC_090927.1, read as the reverse complement.
ACCTCAGCACATTTGACCTTACGTCAGGCTATTGGCAAATAGCCTTGACAGACCATGCCAAGGAGAAAACTGCATTTTCCACCCCAGTTGGCTTGTACCAATTTAAGGTCATGCCTTTTGGATTAAAAAATGCACCTGCTACATTCCAAAGGATGGTGAACCAAGTTCTAGCTGGGATGGAGGACTTCTGCATTGCATACTTGGATGACATTGCAGTCTTCAGCCACTCCTGGGAGGATCATGTGAACCACCTAGGACATGTTTTGCAGGCTCATGGACAGGCCAATTTGACTATCAAAGCAAGTAAATGCCAGATAGGTCAAAGTAAGGTGGTCTACCTTGGGCATGAGGTAGGAGGTGGAGAAATAAGGCCTTTGCTCAGCAAAATTGAAGCTGTGCAAAATTGGACAACAACTACTACTCAAACCCAAGTGAGAGCCTTCCTAGGCCTCACTGGGTATTACAGGAATTTCATTGAGAACTATGGGACCATAGCTTCTCCACTGAATGTAATCTCCTCTCCAAAATTCCCTAAAAAGGTCAAATGGAATGAGGAGTGCAATCAGGCCTTTGAAAAACTGAAGAAAGCTCTTTGCCAAGCTCCAGTATTGAGAACTCCTGACTACCACCAAACTTTCATTGTACAAACTGATGCTTCCAATGTAGGTATAAGTGCAGTTCTAAGCCAACTGGATGAGAAGGGTAGGGAGCACCCCATTTTCTTCATCAGCCGTAACCTGAAGGATCCTGAAACAAGGTGGGTAACAATAGAAAGAGAATGCTTTGCTATTGTGTGGGCACTGAAGAAGTTTAGGCCATACTTGTATGGTTCTACTTTTGTCATTCAGACTGACCACCAACCCTTGAGATGGTTAATGCAAATGAAGGGAGAAAATCCAAAACTATTGAGATGGTCAATCTGCCTGGAAGGGTTTGATTTCACCATTGAGCACGGGTCAGGGTGTCACCATCAAAATGCTGATGGACTCTCTAGGATGTATGTCATCGACTAGAGGTATGAGGTTCATCCAGGAGTGGATTAAATCCTCCTGTCCCTTAGTCTGGGGTGGGCGAGTGTTAGGGAGAATTCTCTGTTTAGGCTGAATTTCCTAACCTAGTGAGTCCCCCAGCAGCTTTGCCGGATTTCTGGGGTTTATTTTTCTCTCCTGCCAAGAGTGAGACTCTTTTACCCTCACTCTTGGGCATGATTTGAGTGTGTTTCTTTGAATCTAGATGTGTTTAATGGGCTATGGGGTCTTTTACTCCATAGGGCTACATGTGTTTTTGTGATATGTGTTACACAGCACCCTCAGTGCAGTGTCACAGGGGTGTCTTAGTGACCCCCCAGTATAGACTCCATACCCTGGGACTGACTTCTGTCTCCTAGGGCATGTAAAGTCACCATTGACTTTACTAGTCTTAAACTCTGAACAGAACCAGTAAAAACCATCATATTGTGGACATACTGGCTGGGGAAATTCGATTGCCCCAGGGTCTGTTAGTCGAGGGGACACGTCTCCGTCCCCCCTGATCGAGTTTTGGCTGGTGGCAGTGGATACAACTTTTTATATTCAACCGAGAATATTTTCCTATGGGATTTCCCATTGTTTTAGGCTACTATCTTTATTTAATTATTTACGGTAGCCTCGAACATACCGCCGGTTTATTTAATTAATATTCTAAAATGGCGTTTGTGTCCTCTTCTGTGACTCCAACCCAAGTCGAGCCCTTTGTTCCACTTTTTGGCGGGCTTCTTCACAGAAGCCCTCCAAAGTGGTGCCACTATGTCTGGGGTACTTAGGAGGGGTGGAAGGGAATTTAGGCACCCTGGACTGAGTTGCCTAGGCAATTCAAGTCGCACTCCATCCTGATTGGCCCAAGTGGTGAGCCGGCCGGCTCACCACTTAGCATGTTTGAGTGACAGCTAGGCTGAGTGAATGGGGGTTTTCTGCATAAAAGCAGGGCTTTGGGGACTGGAACTTCAGAAGTCGCCACAGGACCTAAGAATCCGACGAGGGAGAAGCTGAGCCGACCTGCCACGACACCACCACCGGTGGAGCCCTGCTGGACTGCCTCACCACTTTTCCCAACGACAGAGGAGATCTCCCGCCGGAGAGTCTTCTTCCTTTGACTGGTGGGGATAACCAGTTTCACTGTCTTTTTGCTTTCCCGACGTACCTCGTGGCCGCCTTGCCCGTGCCAAGCACCCCGGCAACCGGGGTACCACGTTTTACCACGACCGCGAAACCAAGGTACCACCTTTAACTGGAAAACTCCGCGGCTGGTTTCTTCCCTGGTAGTGCAACGACCTTCATCTTTCCTCCAAGTCGAGATCTTCTCTTCCCCTGGACGACGACGCAACTTGCACCCACTACCAGGAACAACTGCCACCGCTGGAGGATCCTTCCCACTTAAGGTACAGTGTCCCGCCTGGCTTCCCTTGCTACCGACTGTACGGGGTAGATTTAGCCCCCGGCTTTCGAACCTGGGTTAGCCTGGGACACCTTGGCTAAACTTTTCTAAGCCTCTCTAAACTCTTCTTGAACCCGCTGCAAGACTTTCTAAGCCTAGTGTAACTGTGTGATCTTGGGCGCATTTGTGCTCTGCTCTCTCTAAGAGTGGGCCCAGCCTTTGGACTTTGGCTCACCAGTGACTTTTTGCTCTCTGCCTTGCTAACAGTGTTCCTGAATCATAGAGTGGTGTACCTCTTTATATTCTGTCTTTTTCCCTCCCTTTCTCACAAACATATTAGAGTGCAATCTAGTTAAGCGCTCACCTCTGTATGAAAATTTATCTAATAGGGAAAAAGGGGTGTATATATCATAATAGTAACTGTGTTTAGGATAAGTTTACAATAAGAGTGCTGAAGTGTTTCAACTGTGTGTTTTTAAATAAATAATTATATACTTTGATACCAAAGCTCTGGTCAGTGTTTGCTTGTATTATTGTATCTGAGTGCCTATTGAGTATACTTTGCATACTGCCTAACTCTTCTTGAGGGAAGTCTGACTGCTCAGCCACAGCTACCAGGTAAATCTGGGTGGTACAGACTGCTACCAAGTGGGTTTACTGCCAACACCTGTAGTCTTAAATCTTTTGCAGTGTTCCCTAAGGGAACTGCACAGGTTTCTGCCTAACATCCCACTTCCCTATTTGCTCAGTGGAGAAGATTTTTATTGGCTAATCTATGGCATGCTGTACATCAAGATGTTGCGCTTTCACAGATTGGTTCTGCCGCAGCGTCAAGTGCGTAGCATTCTTTTGATACGGCCGCCATGGTCATTTTGTTTTTGTGTTGTACGCTGAAATCCCCGCAAACATACCTTTATGGAACACTGTGTCGATAGGTAAGCATTACTTATAGGTAGCAGTAGGAAGTGAAACAGTGCTTTATTCTTGTTACCACTATCATACCGTACAGTGAAACTTGGTAGGCAATGTATGACAAGTCATTACTGCGTCTATGTAAGAAGCCACCACCAAAAGTACTGCGGTCAGACTGGCGTCCTATAGCTTGGAATCTGAGGCAGCCACCTGCACAGTTTCGTAAACACAGCGCGTCTGCACATGGTCGGGAGTAACGGTTCTCATGATTGACTGCTGATATGTTGTTGCAAAATGAGAATGTATTTACGTTCTGAATGAAGGTCACTTCATTTCATTTTTTCACTAGGTGCTCATTATGGTCACACATGTACCAAACCTCATAAGGGTCAATTGTTTTTCGACCTTGACGTACAGGGAAGAGACAGAAAGAATGTAGGGAGTCACAGTTTGTGAAACATTCCCTTTGATAAGTTATGCTTCAAAAAGGTTTGTGAAGCACATGAAATATCAGTTCCTGAGGACGTCTTCTTGCAAACAACTACTGTGTGTAGACGGAGGCCAAAATGGAAGCGGTGCATATCATGTAAGCTTATTTTTCAGGCCTGTACACCAAACTGCCATTAATTACTTAGTCTGCAAAAAAAAAAATGTTTTTACTACTAATGCATAGCTCTCAACCATTTGTCTCGCAAAGGCGGGTGAAATCACCCGATTTTGTTGGAGGCTTGGCTGGTGAGTCAGCCCTTTGCAAGACAGGTGACAACCGCGGGTGAGTCGAGAGCTATTCTTATGCATTTGGAAGTTTGTGTGCCGTTGAAATTTCAGATTGCACATTAGCACCGTCTGTACGATGTCACTACAATTTCCACTATTACCTACGAAATTTATGTAGCATTGATATTTTTTTACCTATTATGCAGATTGTACATTGTCGCCGTTTGTAGGGAGTCAGTACTTTTCCCCATATAACATTTATTGTTAATAGAAATGTTATGTGTTACACCTTGCATTTCCGCAAAGGCTTCGTATTGATAGATCTTTTTTGTCATTTTCCACTCAGCTACTTCCTTCCCTATTGCGGATGGCATGGATTGCAGCGTCCGAGTGACGGTTTCTTTAATCGTCAAATGCAGCTATTCGTCACCGGTTGTATGTGCGTCATCATTGAATGGGATGACCGCATCAGACCTCTTTGTCCGTACGCAGTTGTAGCAGTAAGAAGCAACATACCATCCTTTCTGGTGTCATAGTTTGCAGCCATTCACGTCGCCTTGTAAATCACTGTGACAGGAATACGACTACTGTGTCAACAACGCATAATTTCTGTGTGGTTAAACAACAACGTCACCATTGCCACTAACATTTTAAGTAACATACCATACTTTCTGATGGACTACATCACAGCGATTGACGCCGTCTTGGCAATGAATGTGAGAGGAAACCGACTACAGTGTCGCCACTGCATACTGTGCGTGTGATAAAAACTGTGGCACCAACGCATGGTGACTGTGTGGGAAAACATCAACGTGACTGTCAAAATTAACATTTTCATTGTGCAGCAGAGACACAAACTTCCAATTTCTTTGCAAATGAGAAAAGGGCGATGATTTAGCGCTGTGCATTGTGAAATAAAAGTACCTTACTACTTTTTACATGTTAGTGTGTTTTTTAACCATTTCATGTTCCCCTTTCCAATCTGCCATGCTACGTTGCAGGTTGCAGTATGTTCTTTAATAGGTGCCGTATCACGGTACGTAAGTCTTTATGGAATCATTTGTTTACGCTGCCAAGGTGCGTTATCCAGAATGCTATTGCACACCACTTTCTTTGGCAACGTGAGGCTCAGGCCCATCTATTATGTTTTTGTGCCGTTAGGGTACATTCTGTCACACATATGCCCCAATTCCCAAGATTAGTTCTGCATGAAGACGCTATATTGTCAAATTTGGTATCTTTCTTAAAGTGGAAAAATGAGATCAGGTGCAGTGAAAGTGTTTGCTGTACAGAAATGTTTCAAAAGCAATGCTTCCTTCTCACTACACATTTCTTCACCCATTTCACCTTGTGGCACTTACACAAAAATGTCTGCACAGGTCAGTGGTAATGGTGTTGCTTGCAATATTTCTGCCATTAGTGCACTTCACTTCACAGGGTTTGTTGTGATTTTGTCCACACGTTAGAAGACTACTTCTTTGCCTTCTGTACTCTCATTTTTGCCAAACATATTCACTGTATGTTCCACACATTTATGTAAAGTTCATTGCGCACAAACAAACACCTTTGTGTTTTACATGTGCACAGGTCAGTGGTAATGGTGTTGCTTTGAATATTTCTGCCATTAGTGCACTTCACTTCACAGGGTTTGTTGTGATTTTGTCCAGACATTAGAAGACTACTTCTTTGCCTTCTGTATGCACATTTTTGCCAAACATATTCACTGTATGTTCCACACATTTATGTAAAGTTCATTGCGCACGAACAAACACCTTTGTGTTTTACATGTGGTAGTGTTAGTGCCTTTCTGTTAAAGGTGTTGCTGATAACCACACATTTTAGAACGAATACAAATGTTCTTCACCCACTACGGCCACACGTTTTCCTTTTTTACTTTCTGGCAGCTGTAATGGAAAGCGCAAAAAGACTTTCTATGCAACACCCGCCTTCCCTTTCCATGGTGGCCATCTTGGAAAAGGATTTGTTTTTTTCAAACGGGAACGAAGATAAAAAATCATTTTTTTTTGTGCAATAGGTTAGTGCCGTAAAATCTGTATTGGTAATGGCATTCATCCCCCATTTTATTAGGGTGGAATGGGGTTTACTGATTCAAAGACCTTGGTATGCACTCTTGCTTCTATTGTGGTGCAAACTTGCCCTGTTGAGTCGTGAACGGGAAGTGTTGCAGTTACAAGTTCGTACAACAATATACAATGTCCTTCCGCACTATCAACGACTCACCCATATTATTGTGAAGTTGTATGAGTTCTGCACCATGTGGCCATGCTGTGCAACAGCATATGCTACTGTGCAATTCGTAGAAAGATGGGCAGTGAAGTGAAATGTTGCTTTACAGTATGCTTATGTGTTACTATTGGAATCATTCTAAATGCTCAACAAAAAGTTTGGTCAATTTATGTTATGAATCACTTACAGTACTGCCAACCTATGCAAATCATTCAAAAAACGTTTGTCAAAGGGACATTATGGTTACGTTGCCCTACTAAAAACATACAAAATTCACTACAAAAAAAACTTTGTTAAAGGGACGTCATGGTTAAGTTGCCCTATTAAAAACCTATGCTATTCTGTACAAAAACTTTGTAAAAAGGACGTTATGATTACAAATAAAATCTAAAAACCCCTGAATTTCGGCAGTTATGGTAGGCCAATCACCCATTTTTCCCATCAGCACTCTCCACTGCTACCACTACCACCCCAGACATAAAAGATGCCACCACACATGCCATTGATGCCATCACGGACGCCATCACATCTTTAGCCCCTTTCCTTTATGTCAGCCAAGCAATCATAACTCGCGCCACCACCGTGCACTGCTAAGACTAACACCCAGGATATCAAAGATGACATGACAAATGTCATTGATGACATCATCTCATTGTGGCTACTCCTAAGATGGTTGTAAGTAGGTTTGTTGATCTATAGGTATGCGCCCAAGTAGAAATCTTCATTGAGGCCTAATGGGGTCATTGCATCTAGCGTGTGGATCCTGTATAATTCTCTTTGTGCCAATCTTTTGGCCATGTCCCCTCCTCTGGGTGCTTGTAACGCTCACCTGATTCCCACAGAGACGCTGACCCGAACTGGACTGCTACCGTTTCTTGTATCGTGAGGAGCAGGGCCCGGAAGATGCTCTGGACGGGGCTTCCGAATTTGGATTGCCTGGCTTGTAGAGCAAGTTTTCTGCAGATGGAAGAAAAGGGATTGATTACCAGCTGGGGTGGATATGTGTTCCCACCAATCTCCCGTTTCTCACTCTTCTTGACCCCCAACTTGGTTTCTGCGAGCTCTCACCTTAGGTATTGTAAAGATGAGCTCTCCATCCTGCTTCAGGTGCAGGAGTGCGTAGAATCCAGTTATGTCACTGGATGGGAAATAGTTGCGGACACTGTGTCCTTCGTCTCTCCTGCGGTAGCCATAAGTATGAGTGTCTTTTCTCCACAGGAGCCGGGGCCCAGAAACCTAAAGCTGGTAAGTCTCTTGGTGAGTATTTGTTCTCCGTGCTTAGTTAGTGCTCACCATGTATTCCTCTTATGCAGGTTCTGGGATGTAGCTGGCGTCGTAGCCGCGGTGGAGGAAGGTAAGTGAAAGAAAAGCGACTGCTTACTTCTAATGATTGTCTTTTTCTGCTTACAGGTGCCAAGATGCTGCCGGCGACACAGCCGCTGTCGCGCGTGATGAGACATGTAAGTAAGTGGAAGAAATGTGGGCGCTTTAGAGCGGGCACCTCTAATGACTGTCTTTTTCTGTTTTTCAGGTGCCGAGATGCTGCCGGCGTCGTGGCCGCGGTGGAGTTCGGCGAGGCCACGGATGGGTAAGGCAAGGCGGCGCGCTGCGAGCGTTTGAGAGCGCTGCTAATCTTGTACCTTTCCTTTGCAGGATCGTCGGAGGTAGGATTGCTGAGGCCGGATTCCGGTAAGTAATTTCTAATGCTCGCCTTCTCTTTTCTTGTCTGTTTGCAGGTGTTCCGGGTGCTGGCGGGCGTGTCAGGAGCCAGGATGCAGGAGCCGACTCGGTGAGCGTCCTGCTGCTGATGCAGAATAACGCGAAGCACATGTATTCCATCGGGCGTGGTTTAAATAGCAGAGAAGTGCTTCCAGTGTGTGTTCTTCCACCGGTTCCACCCAGGTAAGAAAAGAGTTCCTGAATGGAGGGAATAGTTCCTCCCAGCCCTGATGGCTGGGGACTTCAACCAGACTGGATTGTTCTGGGTAAGTATGCAGCATGGTCTGCCTCAGGTAAGTCCACCCAAGCATTATTACACAGTTTATCAATATGAGCCCGGCGACTGAAGTCCTTTATGAGCTTGGCGCCAAAGGCGCCAGGACACGGTCCAAAGGGCCCCTGTAGGGGTCTGCTGGGTCCGGAGATGTGGAAGAAGGGTCTGCTTCCGGGGGCGCTGGGCCAGTCCTGGCTCCTCGGGAGTAGTGCTCATGACAGCGCTGGTCGGATTACTTCCAATACAACTACTCTGAGTTGAGAGATATTGTGTCCATTTTCTTTAAAATGTCTTGCCACTGGAGATTTGATATTCCCCGTTCGTATATTGTACTTATGTTCTGTCCATCTTTCTCGAACCTTACGTATGGTCCTACCCACATAATACTTGCCACAGGGGCATCTCAGTCCATAAATGACACGTTTGCTTTCACAGGTTGCAAGTCTTTCAGCATAATCTTCTTACTACTGTTGGGGTGTCTTATGTGGTCACCTTTGATTAGGTTAGAACAATGTTGGCAATTTAGGCAAGCATGGGTTCCTGTCCTTTGTTTGCTCAGTGTAGTTTGTGTAGTCTTTTTTGGTCTTTCTGCCCTAATCAAGCTGTCTTTAAAATTCTTACCCCGTTTGTAGGCAAACATTGGCGGGGCAGGGAATAGTCTGTTCAAGTTAGGGTCTGATTTTATAAAGTCCCAGTTCTTGTTGATTATTCTTTTCACCTGGTAGCTTTGGCTAGAATATTTTAGAGTGTGAATTAATCTGTTTTCTTGTTTTTTCGGTTTTTCTTGTAGTATATCTTCTCTTGTTGTGGTAGTTGTTCGTGTCAATGCATCATTGATTGTTTCTTCTGGAAAACCTCTTTTTATGAATCTTTCTTTCATGGTTTTTTGTTCTGATTGTAGTGCCATGGGGTCCGATGTTATCTTTTTTAGGTGTAAAAATTATATAGAATGTAAGTCTCCTACAGGTTTCACTTGAAATCCATCGGACCCCATTAACACTATGTTACAACTAGATCACTATATATTTTCCCCCTTTATTTAGTCACGACCATTTACGCCTCAATCTGTCCATCACCTTTTTGCTACATTTGACCTATTAGCCATGATATCTTTACCTTGCTAGCCGCCCTAACGGCATTCTGAAATTCTTTAAACACGTGATTTGAATAACTATGTCACACTTACAATTTGGACACTACGGGCCTTTTATGCCCCAGCCAACATCAATCCTAATCCTTTTAAACTTCCTCTACATCCCGCAAGGAATATATTTTCTCTATATTTTCTTAATATATTTTTTTGTTTACATTGGCGACATCACGTCACGCCATGACTTAGTGACGTCATCATTAAGCGCCACCATATAAACGGCCATTTTGATCCCCATTGTGATCACGCAACGAATGTGAAAAGAACCTCCACAATCCTGGACTTTATCCTTCAGGTAAGCTTCTTTTCACCTCTGTAGACACCACCCTATCTAATCCTTATTCTTTTACTTACCTTTGCCTTTTCAAATCTTTTTTTCTTTAGTTAAACGGCACAGCAAAGATCGTATAGACTCACCCGACATTTCGACCAAAAGACTTAGTTCCTATTTCGTTCACATCGTGCGCTTTGGCGACTTTTGGAACATTACTTAGGGTAAGACCTTTCCTATTAAGTCACAACATAAATACCTGTATACATATTCATCCACTCTGACTTAACTTAGTCAAGGGTAACTAAACGCAACATTTAATTACTTTCTGGGAATCTTGTAGCTTTAAGAATATTCTAAAACTAACAGATCACCCTCGGCCATGAGTTTATTGTTTTAATTATGGTTTTTAGACTAAGGGTCTACTGTAGACCGTGTTGAACTTGAAAAAAATGCATTGTAGATTCCAATATTTATCAACAAAGTTAATGTTGTATTTATGAGTTCTCATCTCTAGCATGACAAAGCAACTGAATATGAAGCTATAATTACTTATTTTCCTTATTTTCCTTATGAACACAATAATGTTATGATTATATATGTAAACAGATACAAATAGTACTCTACTGTAAATATAATTATGTTTTTTGAAATGTTCCTATAGATGTGTTACACAATGTTGAATATACAACTGAAGAAGAGATATTTATCTCGAAACGCGTTGGGCCACCTATGAACTTTTGAACAATAAAAACATCTTCTGAAGAAATATCCTCATCTATAAGATTAATTATTCTGAAGATACAATATGCTTGCATGTCAACAAACATATTTGAATGTATGAATTTGAAATTCACTCCTAAAAATCATCTTAAATGTTTAGCTTATCTATGAGCTTGTGAAAGTGTGCAGGGGACGGGAGTTCCTCCATCAGGAACTTATCTTGTTCACGATTGGATAAACACTGTCAGGTGGGACATCTAAGCCCTACTATGACGTCCCATTGGTTCTACCAACTATAGGATCCTAGATTACTTGGTCCACTGTGATTGGGTTGGCACCAAACCCCACCCATACTTTTCTACTTTGCCTAGCAGCACGCAAAATGGTTGGCCAGGTGCAGGGTAGCTAAGCTACCCGGCCTTCCTCCAATTATTGTTAGAATCAGTCATCACTTTAGTAGCCATGTGTCAATTATTTCACTGTGGTTGGCCTCGAGACTGCATCTCCAGTCTGGAAAGTTCTGATATCTTCGCCTTGCCTAATGCCACGCGTAGGTGATTCAGACACCATGAATTTGTCGCTTCTTCATATATTTTGTGTATCTGATTTTCGTTTCACCCACCACCTGCCTCCAGTTTCTTATCTTGACCTTTCTGAAGCAGGATATCCTGTTCTTAGTTTCAATTAATTGTAGCTACTGTTCGTCTCTTCTACTGATACGACCTTGGCTTTCTTGGCACAATTTGCCTTTGCTGAGTTTTGTTTCTGCCGCTTATTCTTGGTTTTGCTAAATACGAAGCCCTCCTCGTGTGGCCTTTAGTAACCTTTGGTTAATTCTGCTTCTTGTGCAAAGTGGAAGTATACTTATATAACATGCTTCTTTTGAGGTAGATTATGTATAGTGGCACTATCTTTCTACTAAGCATAGCAAGCCGCACAGTTTTCGTAGCTTTCTTGCGGTTCAAATGCGGTTCTTATATGTGACATTGTCTTCTCACCTTAGGTTCATGATGCCCTTCATCTCTTTACATCATTCTCTGGTCGTCGGTTCTTCTATATGTGAGTCAGTCTGGGTTCTCGTGTCATCACCATTCGTCTTCCATTAAGACCCTTTTCGTTTCTTCAGGGACAGTACTTAGACGATCTTCATTTCGTTTAATTGGTTGATATGGTTCTCAATGGGTACCTTACTGTCCATGGTTTCCTTGGTACTGGTACTTCAATAGGTGCTGTTCTTTTGATAGGTACTGGACAGAGCCCCACTGCGGCTCTCTGCTGGTTTATTTGCTCATCATACGTCACATATTTTGGTGTGAACGTTCCTGGTACTTCAAAATGGACTGTTGGAGTGCGGGCTGTATTTGGGACCTCCTCTACAGCACTTTCACTAAGAAGTCATTTTGTTTCAAAAAGCTGCCTTGCCTGTCAAATCTTCTTCACAAGATCCCAAGTGATGAATATATTGGCTAGCATGCTCGGTTAAGCTGCAGATATACAAAGTTAAGGTGTACTGGTGTCAACAGATGGTGTCAGAATCAGTCTCCACCAGTGAACCGAGCAATAAGGCCTTAGAATGGAAATTTCAAGTTTTTAAAAAAAAGTTGTATAAATAGCTTAGATACATATGCGGGACACTCCATCAACACCAGTGGTGGGTTCTGAGTTGTACTAACGCCATCAGAAACGCAAAAACTGTATATTGCCTTGACATGAAAGTGAGTTGCCAAGAAGTCATTTTGTTTCAAAAAGCTGCCTTGCCTGTCAAATATTCTTCACAAGATCCCAAGTGATAAATATATTGGCTAGCATGCTCGGTTAAGCTGCAGATATGCAAAATTAAGGTGTACTGGTGTCAACAGATGTCGGTGTCAGAATCAGTCTCCAACAATGAACTGAGCAATAAGGCCTCGGACTGGAAATGTCAAGTTTTCAACAAAAAAAAGAAAAGTTCTATAAATAGGTTAGATACATATGCAGGACACTCCATCATCACCAGTGGTGGCTTCTGAGTTGTACTAACGCCATCAGAAACACAAAAACTGTATTTTGCCTTGACATGAAAGTGAGTTGCCAAGAAGTCAGTTTGTTTCAAAAAGCTGCCTTGCCTGTCAAATCTTCTTCACAAGATCCTAAGTGATAAATATATTGGCTGGCATGCTCGGTTAAGCTGCAGATATGCAAAATTAAGGTGTACTGGTATCAACAGATGTCGGTGTCAGAATCAGGGCCTCATCACGAGTTGGGCGTTAACCCCAGCGGTATTACCGCTGGGGCTATTAGCCCTACCGCCAAAATCCAGGCACTATTAGCGCCGGATCACGGGTTTGGCGGAACGGTTGGTTCCCATTCCCCATTGGCCCATTCGGGAATTCCCCATTCCCCATTGGGCCCAAAAGGGAATTTTCACTCAATCCCGCCAGCGCTATTAGCGCCACCGGTAATAGCACAGAAAATCGGCAAAATCGCAGCGTAGAGCTGGGGGCAAATTCGCCAAGCCCATGATCTGGCAGACCCTTAAATGCAGCGGTAATAGCGCTACTGCAACATGTAAGGGTTACTGCCAGACTTGTGATGATGCCCTCAGTCTCCAACAGTGAACCGAGCAATAAGACTGTACATTTCAAGTTTCCAACAAAACAAAAAGTTGTATAAATAAGTTAGATACATATGCAGGACACTCCATCAACACCAGTGGTGGGTTCTGAGTTGTAATAACGCTGTCAGAAGCACAAAAACTGTGGAGCTTTCGCCAACAAGTCAGTTTGTTTCAAAAAAGCTGCCTTGCCTGTAAAATCTTCTTCACAAGATCCCAAGTGATAAATATATTGGCTGGCATGCTCGGTTAAGCTGCAGATATGCAAAATTAAGGTGTACTGGTGTCAACAGATGTCGGTGTCAAAAGCTTAGTACCTGGCAGCACACTCCTTATGAACAGCGATTGTGTCAATTATGTGGTAAGGAGGTTGAAACCATAAGACCTTTATCAACAGGCTGCAAGCATTCGCTAGGCATTTATGTAAAATGATATGGGAGACTGGATCACGATTTAAATGTTATTTTCACTGACCAATTTTGGAGCCACATTTTTGCAAGCGATAACACAGTGATACATTTGAATGTTTTTTTATATGTGGTTGGAGATAATCAAAAAACTTCAAGGGAATTTTTGCACATTGTATCTTCCTTTTACATGAATATTTTGATGAAATGTTCTGTATGTATGATTTTATTTTCTATTTGATTTGATGATTTCTGGGTTAAAGTTAAAATTAACCAATAAAACACTAATAAAAAAATGAAAAAAAATATTATCATTGTAGGGAGATAGTTGCTTACTGGTAAAGTATCTTTCACTAGAAATGGTAGGTTGTGTTAGGGCGTCAAGTAGTTTGCATATTGTACTATAAAAACTTTCAGAAGTTTTAGCAATCTTTCCCGACTGCTCGACCTTTCCCAGTGCATTTCCAGTTTTAAATCAAGGTATTTAATTGCGTTCACTGAAATCTTGATTCAACATCTCTGATTATTTACTATCATATTTCTAGGTATTGCCTTCTGAAACCCCAAAATCGGAGAATGCAAACTCAATTCCAATAACAATTTAGCGTCACTGCTTTTATCTGAGGGAATTGATAGCAAACTTTCCGTCTTAAAAGACAGTGAATCAGATACAAATATAAAATCGATGATGGAATGTAAGGATCTACGGTTCTAAGTCGGTTTACAAGGACAATCACCTTTTACATTCCCATTACAATGACGTAATATCCAAGTATTCATAAAATCATACCATTTTCTTCCCCGTTATTTATTTTGGTGCTTGACGAACCTTGGACATATCTTAACTGAATAAAATATGTGTACAGAAATGCAATTTTTCAATGCAATATTTTCTCTGGTACCAATGTTTGTTTTTGATTTCGGAGTAACTAGATATGTTGAACTGGCTGTCTATTGACTGAAGCTGAATTTACGTAAATGCTAACTGAAGAGAAATTGAGTCCACTGGCCGATAAGCGGCAATGCTATCATTGAAGATTAAAATCTAGAAATCTATGTAATGTATTTAAGAAGTGATTGCATGTGTACCACCTCATAGCGAGATTGCCACAGGCAGGCCTACTCTTGTGTATATAATTTCTCATATTCATGTATTAGGTTGTGGTGACTTCCCCTACATCAAGCAAGGAGACCATCTTTGACCTATTTTTATTTAAATAAATTAGAGTTTTGGAAATTTCCATGAGCAGATTCTCCTCTGGGTGAGGCTTTACTTTGCATTTGGTGGCCCTCATTTTCTTTGTTTTCTCTCCTGCTCCCCGGTAGATCCTGCACTCATTCCACCATCCGATTGGTGTGTGTGACGATCATGTGACCAGAACTCCACAACTTTGAAGACTCTCCCAGGGCAGTCAGTGAAGGGATAAGGCAAAGGGTACCTCCCTCACCTGTTTGCCTGTTCGCACTGGGTGCCCCAGCCAAGCCACTAAAGCCGTCTGCAGTGACTTCAAGGTAAGAGATGACCATTAGGCTACATAGCCAGTGCTGTAGGTGTGGCACTTGAGACTGTCCTGAAACTACCGGAACTATAGTGTTACCACGTATTAACTCTTGCTTTGCCCCCTGTTTTTAGACCTCTGCATTGAACTTATCTGCACTTTTCACTATAGCCACTGTGTTCAATTTAGCTGCCTCTGAGTAGAGCTGCACTTTGAATTTTTGGTCAGCGTTTAGTTTAGTGGCCCTTTGAGTATTCTCAGTGTGTAGAATTTGCTGCACTTGAACTTTGCCATTGTATTCTATTTAGCTGCATACGTGAGTATATCCATGGTACTGAATCCTGTTGCATTTGAGCATAGCCACCATTATTTTGAATACAATCCTCGCTTAAGTTCTCTTGCACTACAATCTTTGCCTCTGAGCTGAATTCAGCTGAATTTTTAGTCTGAGTATAGCCACTGCATTGTATTTAGCTGCATCCTTAAGTATAGCCACTGTGTTATATTTTGAATATAACCATAGTTCTAATATTTAACTGAACTTTATACTTCGCTGCATTTTTTAGTATAGACACAGTTTGATTTTAGCAGCATTTTTTAGTATAGCCACTGTTTTGAATTTAGCCGCATCGTTGAGTATAGCCTCTGTGTAATGTTTTCAATATAACCCCTGTGCTAAAACTTTACTGCACTTTAAACTTTGACAACAAGCTGAATTCAGTTGCATTTTGAGTAAAGCCACTGAATGGAATTTAGCTAAATTTGTTAGTATAGCCACTGTTTTGAATGTAGCTGCACCTTTGGGTATAGCCACTGTGTAATATGTTCACTATAACACTTGTGATAAAATGTAACTGCGCTTCAACTTTGCAACTGAGCTGAATTTAGTTGCATTTTTTTGTATAGCCACTGCATCAAACTTAGTTGCATTTTAAGTATAGCAACGGTTTTGTTCTCAGCTGCATTTTAAGTATAGCCACTGTATTGAATGGAGCTGCATTTTTGAGTGTAGCCACTGATTTGAATTTAGCTGCACTGAATTTTTGCCACTGCGTTACTTCTACTTGCCCTCTAAAGTGTAGCCACCGCACTCTCGAACAACAACACAGTGTTGGACCTATTTGCTTCTGAACTGCTTTGAACCTAGCTATATTCTGAGTGTAGCCACCATTTAATTCTAGCCTCCCTTGAGTGAGCTGATGGTGTAGCAGGCCCCCCAGTAACCCATTCTAGACACCAGAAAAGACTCAACAGTCTATCCATTATGACAACCAACTCCCAGACCAAAGGGGCACTTTGGCGCACCAGACAAATGGCCAATCCTTCTGCCCAACCCCTTACCCTGCACACTCCACACATCCAGCCCCCGGGGGAGCTCTCCCTCCAAACACCTCCCTGTACCCCCTTTGACCTTCCCACTAAACTTCTCACACTGTGCCCGCCTGACCCCCTCCCGCCACAGTCTTTGCATCCCTAAGTGCCGCTCAGGTTTCTCTCACCAACACCCCTTACTTGGCAGACCCACTCACCCACACACACACACACACACACACACACACGTAACAGGCACCCCATAACAGGAATCCCCATAAGCATAGAATCGACAACACCCAGAACATCACTTCTGTGCACGCCTCACCCAATCTCTCTTCAACACTTCCTTTGACACCCCCAACACTAACCCCTCAGCCCTCTCAACACTACCCTGGACATCATTTCATTTCACCCCTATGACCCCCTGTACCTTTGCTGCCCCCCTACCCTCCTCTGTCACCAATCCTGCAATTCAATCACACACCATCCGTACTCTCCCTTCCACCTCTCCAGACCTCTTCCCAAGGAACCGCACATATCAAGCACTCTTTTTACACCCTCAGAGAATGCTCAGAGCCTCGCCCTCACACCATACCAACAGACCCTCTGCTTTCTGCTTTCATATACGTCCCTCTTTGGCCTGCTCCACCCTCCCCACTATTCACACCACTACACCCCACAGGCCGTCCACAAGGGAATCCCCTGCCCTGCCACCCCTCCACTCGCCTCTCCAGGGGCTTCTCTCTTGCATCCTCATTAATGCCAGATCAGTCACCAAAAACTGGCACAACATTCACAACCTTATTTCCTCGGAAAGCCCAGACATCCTTTCCATCCTGGTTCTCTGATGACTTCCGACCCATTGCACATGAGGCATTCCACCCAGGTTACACTGTTATCCCTCACAAAAAGAACTAGCAGAGCAGGCGGGATCGCCATCCTCCACAAATGACACTTCTCCATCTCACACTCCGAAATGCAGACTGTGGTTCCCTCCTAGTGAAACTTCTCATCAACCCCTCTCTTACCCACAGCTTCTTACATAACTACAGACCTCCTGGCTACAACAGACACTTTGATAATGCTCTAAGTGACACCCTGGCAGCCTTCCTGATTACCCACCCATCCCTCACCATGCTAGGAGATCTTAACATTTGGTTTGATGCCCCGCACAACCCTATGACACAACCACTCCTGGACAACCTGGAAGCCCTCAACATGACTCAGTAAGTATTAGGTGCCACACACACTGCAGGACATACCTTACATGCAATTTCAGTTCCTACAACATTATCTCCATGCTCCCCCCTACCACTCAAATGGCGGACGACACAGCCATTCTCTTCTTGCTTCTGACTCCCACCGCGCCAAGCATTTATAACACTAGACCATTCACCTGTTTCCCACTGTGGAACAAGGCCATAGTAACCTTGGACATGGCAGACTCCCTTCTAAATCTGCCAGCCGACAGAGGTGTACCCTCTATCAACCATTTTGACCTATTGCTCTTCAAAGCCCTCAAACTTCTCACCCTCTCCAGATTGGACTTCTACAAACAAGGCCCTTTGCCTAGATGAATTACCACTAACCTTAAATCCCTCACAACTCTCAACCCCACCCTAAAATGCAGATGGCGGCCGTCCCACCTCCCCACAACAGATCTGCCTACACCGTCAGATCCATGTCTACAAGGCAGAAATCCGGAAGGCCAAACAATCCTTCTACTGGAACAGAATCTCTAACACCCATAACAGCAGCAAGGAACTCCACAAGATCATCTCAGGATTCAAGGTCCCCCTTTGCACCTCCCCTCGCTCACGTCTCCCAAGCACACTGTGTTGCCCCCTCAAATAATTCCTACAACATTTTATTTGAAAGACGATGCACCACCAGTGTGAAACTAGCAGCACTCCCACCCAGAATACCTGTACCACCTCTTGACCCCTGAATCCCTCCCAGCTCTCGCCCCTATCTTCTCCTCTTTCTCTCCCCTCTCAGAAACCAAATTCCTTAAGCTACTTGCTAGCAGCCGCCCGTCTGGATCCATGAGTGGTCCATGCCCTTCTGCCCTCCTCAAAGAAACATTTACTTCAACCTACGCTGGTGGCAACGCAAGATCCATTATGAACTCCTCCCTCACCTCAGGCATATTCCCAGCAGCATTCAAAACATCACACGTCAAACCCTTCCTCAAATTACCCTCACTTGACCCCCTGCTTCTGGCAACCTATAGACCCATCTCCACCAACCACTTCTTAGCCAAACTTACTGACTGAACAACGTACTCCCAGCTTGCTTCTTACTGAATCCAACCACCTCTTTGGCTCTCCCCATTCCTTGACCCCTCTGTGGAACTGAATCATCCCTAGTCTCCTGCCCCCACCCCCCGACTTTGCAACGATTGGATGATGCCCAACCACCTCGTTCTAAACATCAGAAAAACAGAAATTATGATCTGCATGAAGACAGTTCTCTTCCCTAACCCACCCCATGACCATCCTGCCTAGGCTCCCCCCTGCCACATTCATCACAGTAAAGAACCTGAGGGTGCACCATGGCAGCTCACCTGTCATTCTCACACCACATTAACACTATGGGCCTCATTACGAGTTGGGCAGTAATGCCGGCGATATTACTGCCGACACTAATAGCTCTACTGCCAAACCCCTGGCACTATTAGTGCTGGATCACGTGTTTGGCAGAATGGTTAGTGCCCATTCCCCATTGGGCCCATTCAGGAATTCCTCATTCCCGGTTGGGCCCAATGGGGAATTTTTGCGCTATTACTGCCGGCAGATTTCCCACCGGAGGTAATAGGGCCGAAAATCAGCAAATTTTCAGCGGATTTCCCCCCAGATCAGAGCTGGGGGGAGATCAGCCAAGGCCATGATTTGGCAGACCCTTAAATGCTCCGGTAATAGCATTACCGCCGCATTTAAGGGTTACCGCCAAACTCGTGATGAGGCCCTATTTCTAAATATTGATACCTATTCTCAGACTCATCTTCCCGTACCTCTCCTACCCTCACAGAGCCACCGCAGTCTTGGCCGTCATACTCTCCCTCCCAGACTACGCCAATCCCCTTTACCTGGGCGCCCCTCCATATCAACTCAGAAAACTATGACGGGTTCACAACCCAACAACTAGGTTCTTTCTTGCCCTCTGCCCCAGGCAGCACACCACAACTGCCCTCCATGTCCTCCAGTGGCTCCCTGTCAGGGCCACTATACTCCTGGTTTAACATGACGGGAGTTTCCAAACCTACATTTGAAGAAGCCACCACACTTCCAGAACATGCCAAAGTTATCTAGGACAAGATGTAGATGAATGACAGATGAGGGGCATTCGGATAAGAATGATATCACATCCACAAAAGAAATGTTGGGCGATTAAAACCCCAAGTGAATCCAGGTTCCCCGCTAGGAAGATGGAACCCAAGCGAACAAACGGAGGGACTAAGGCCTGCTGTCCTGAAAGGAAGTTTGATTTGTTTTTCTCCCATTTGACCTCAGTCAAAACGAATCCATTTTTCTTCTGATGTTATAATAAAGACCTTTGGTGCTTGACAGCTGGCTTTTGAGTAATCTGTTGATGACTCAGTCTTTGACACCTGTTAGTTCTAATCAATGGTGACTCAAGCCCATACAAGTCCTCGAAAGTTGATGGACCTCCGAAACCCCCAAAATCCAAAGCAGTCAACACAAATGTGTGACACAAAGCTTGTGGTAAAACTAGTGAGCCACAAATAAATGGACACATCTTCAGGTCCCTGGCACTACTAGCATACATGTTCACCATATTAGCAAGTTGGACACTACACTACAAGTGACACGTCATTGTCATGAATAAATAATGTCCACCCCACAATCAGAAGAAACGCAGGTTTTACAATGACATGGGAATCGCACTAGTCACTGTGCTTTCCTGCGTTCTCAGTAAAAACACAAGTATCACTAAGACCCAGTCACTGAGCTGTTCTGTTCCCTCAGTGAAAAGCAATACCACTCTTCCCAGAAGCACTGTGATGTCCTGCTACTTCTGGTGAAAAAACAGGTCTGTCCTGTGAACATAGTCATCGGAATGTGCTGCTGCTTAGCAAATTCACTTTTGGTTTTTTCTTCCATCAGGGAAAAAAAGATTTCTCACTAAAATACAGTCCCTGATTCCCTTTTCACTTAAGAAATAAAATACACGTGTCACTAAAATCCAGTCACTGTGATTATTTTTTTCGGTCCCCTCAAGAACATAAAGATGTTTTTTCCTAAATAGCTCTCATAAAAAACATGTGTTTTGGCCTGAACCTTGCCACTGTGATTTTTTTCTCCCTAACCAACTAAAACATTTCAATGATCACAAATGTTCCCTAAGTTAAAAAAATAATTGTATGTCACAAACATCTTGTCACTGAGAAGGTATTTCCATCTTTGGGGAAAACATGTGTGTGACATTCAGAACCCAGTTCCTGTGGTATTCTGTTTTAAAGAATTACTTTGATAAATATAGATATACAAGGGGTGTTGACGGGTTTGCAGAAGCAGAAGAAGTGAGG
Source organism: Ambystoma mexicanum (assembly GCF_040938575.1). Lineage (NCBI taxonomy): Eukaryota > Metazoa > Chordata > Amphibia > Caudata > Ambystomatidae > Ambystoma > Ambystoma mexicanum. Next base: position 83,543,560 of record NC_090927.1, on the reverse strand, counting down.
GGAAGTGAAGGTTTGGGGGGAACCCCCAAAAATAAAAATGTTTGGAAGGGAATAGCCCTATCGCACCCCCCTAGTGTTACCTGAGCGAATAAACTTTATCTGAAGCTACGGGGGAAGTAGCCCCCACCTTTCTCTCGAATATAGAAACTCCATAGCTCATAGAATTATATGAATAACATAAGTCATGACCCTGCTCTAAATACTCCATTTTACATTAGGCCCAAACGCCATGTTTTACTAGGCCCAAAAGTCACCGCTCTGAGGCCTGCTGCTCTCGCATCTCCAGTACACACCTAGGCGCCAAGCCCTCAGCACACTAACCCAGCTCCGCACGAGCCTTGGTCCCACAGAAGTCCATCCATCCCCCTGTCCTTTCAATGTTGCAAATGATTAGTATCGTTTTCAAGAATGCACCCTGCGAAGAGCGTGAGTACCAGGCCCCAGCACTGTGTCCATCTGTCTCCACTAAACTGCTAGCGTACTCCTGACCCCCAACCTGCCAGACTGAAGCCCACCAAACCTCATTTGCCCAGACCCCCAATCTCTCCACATACCAATGGGTCTCTGGCCCTCTGATCCTGACCTTTCCAGAGTACCCACCTCAGATCTGAAGCCGCACAACTGTATATCTCTCCAACAACAACACATGTCTCCTCGTATCATGAGGCACCACGGGGATAGGCGGAAGATCAAACCCCCGGGGGGAAACATCAGGTGCGGGACCTGTGGTATTAATGGCACCCTAAACGTTAGGGTCAATATGTCTATATATCATGTCCCTTTAGTTAGACCTATCTTTCTTATGATGTTCAGGTGCTTGCCCTTTTCCATTGACTTATTGGTTCCTGTTGCTTAGCTCAGCTTAGATAGAATGTATCGCCTGCATGACTCAACCTTCACTGCAAAGATGAGACCAGCTGACCCACGTGCACCAGAATCGACTGGGAAGCAGCGGCCAATTAGCACCTGGCATCCCCTATGGAGCAGGCACAGCTATATGTTCCCCACCACCCAGCGACATGAGTTTGTACCCCATGTAATATCGTCATTGATGCTGCGTTTGCCCTTTTTAATGTGCTGCTTTTGTAACTTTTGGCAGAGCGCTCTCAGACAGCAGAGTTATTTGCTGGCATTTATCTATATAAACTTTGCTATCCTTGCATTATTCCCTAGTGGGGTGTTTTATTCTTTGGAATGCACCTCAGGGGGCAGAACCATTCAAATCTCACAGTAAATATTAGAATTACTTTGAAGTAAAATACAACAAATTAGTTTGGTTTGTTGAACTAACATGGAACCGTCACTGTTATTGTTAGTTCTATCAGGAAAAAAGAGCAGTGTCATTAAAAACCAGTAACATGAGTTTTTTAATTTATCAGGGATAAAACAATGTCCCTATGATTAAGTGCCCGCTCAGGAAATAAAATGTGTCACTCATACTCAGTCACTGTGATGTTATGTTACTTCAGGAGAACAACACATGTGTCACTCATAACACAGACACTGATGTTCAGCTCTTTCAGGAAAAAAACAAATGCTACTAAACTCCAGTCACTGTGAATTTAACTTCACTTATGAAACAAACACATGTCACTGTGGGCTTTATCACTGGGATGTCTTGTTTACATCAGAAACAAATGATCTGACTACAACCCCAGTTCTGTTCTCCTTGGAAACAAATTGTGACCATCACTAAAACCTCTAGCTACTGTGAATTCCTGCTCACTCAAGTAAGAACAGTGTCTCTAAAACCCATTCACTGTGATTTTATGTTCACACAGAAAAAATCAAGTGTGTTAATCTGAACTCGGGCTATGATTTTCTACTCCCTAAAAAAATGTGCGTGTCGGAACTGAGTAGCTTTGACTTTCTACACTCTCAAGAAAAACAAAGCGCATGTCACTAAAACCCAGTCACTGTGATTTCCTAACCACTCAGTAAAGAAATATGTGTCACTAAAATCCATTTCCTTTAATTAGATGTTCCCGTAGGAGAAAATAACCTGCGTCACTCTGAACGCAGCCTGGAATTTTATCCACCATCAAGAAAGACACGTGTGTGTGTGTGTGTGTGTGTGAACTCAGTAACTTTGAATTCTCCAGCATTGGATCTTTCATAGATTCAGATGCTTGAATATTCCCCGTCGTCAGACTGGGAATCCTCGGTGATAAATTTAATAATAATTTTTTTTTTTTAAAAAAAATATATACACATTGCTACCTAGCAGTGCATGTACATAGCCCATTATGGCCTATGAGCCATTTCATTGTGTAGTCCCTCCACCTCACTTTGGTCCTTTATGGCCCCAGCCAATGAGGTGGCAGGGCTTAAGCTCCGCCCCCGGCAGCCATCTTTAGATTTTTCACCGCAGTCTAACAGACACAGGGAATCCTCAAGCTCTCTGAGCTTTTTCAAATTCTTTCTACTTTTGTGTGGAATATATTTGGTAAATATATTCCATTTTGTTCCCCTTCTCAGGGGCTTTGTTTCCAATTAACCTGGGAGACAAAACTTGTTGTTTTCCTCTCAAAATCGTCGACTGAACTTCTCTTCAGAAATGGAGGCACCTCAGGCTGTCAGGAAGCCTTCCCTGTTTAAGAAATTGGTTTACAACAAAGACCCCCAGGAGCATTGCATTTATTGTCTGTACCCACATGACATTAAAAAATGCGAGATTTGTAGAACCTTTTCCACCAAGACCCTTCATGACAGGCATAGAAGACTCCTTTCTTACCTGGAATCCAGGGCTCAAACTTTGGACGAAGAGTCTGTCAGAACAGCTCCTGTCCAATCCAGCACTCCATCTGAGAGACAAACTTCAAAGAGAAGGGCCTCTTCAGTGGAAAGGAGTTCCTCTCCCAAGTCAAAAAAGAGGAAGCTGGAATTGATACCCTTTCTGCCTCCAGTTGACTTTCCAATCCAGAAAAAGTCAGCAAAATCTGCCTCCAGAGGTAAGGAGGAGTTTGCAAAAAACAGGGGGGGGGGCAGTCGACGGCGGGGAAACTGCCCACGAATGAAGGGAAAGGTAAAGGCCCGTCATCGGCTATACCGTCGACGAAAACAGCGACGACGACGACCACGCTTAAGACATCGTCGACAATAAGATCATCGTCATCGGACACGTCGACCACGAAGCAATCGTCGACGAGCAAGAAACACCACTCGTCCACGAAGCATTCATCCATGACGCAGTCGTCCAGGAACGCATTCCACATTCGTCAACGAAGCTCTCGTCGATGGCGAAGAAGCCCTCGCCGACGGGAAAACCTCACTCGTCGACGGGAAAACCTCAGTCGTCGACTGCGAAGCCCTCGTCGACGGAAAAATCTCACTCGTCGACGGCGAAGCCCTCGTCGACAGGAAAATCTCAGTCGTCAACGAAATCTCATACGGGATGCTTGTCGACGAAGATAGCACCGTCCATAACACCTTCAGCGGCACCACAAATTTCGGCAGTTACAGAGGAATTGCTGCCTTCCACATTTGAAACTCCTGTCATTGAAAGCAATGTCATTGAAAAGAATACTGAGACTGAACCACTGGTACAACAATTTTCACCTTTGGGTCACATGGCAGAACTTCCGGATGTAATTCTTCAGGAAGAATTCTCTGATGCGGAAGTGATGGAAGAGACCACCGGTCCCTTACCGAAACAATACAGCCCTCCTTGGCAACCGTCCACGGGAGAATCCGAATACCCTCATGACCCGATACTCATGTTATCCGTGCAGAGGATTGTAGAAGAATTTTACAGGCGGCAAAAGGAGAAGCAAATCCCGATTGATCCCATAGAATCAGGAATTATTCCTAGAGAGTCATCTCCGATTCCAGGCACATCTGGTTGTTCTCCTCACAGGAGTAGACCGCAAAAACGGATGAGATCACCGGAACCTGCTCGAAGACCAAGGAGCAGCACCCACAGTGCTTCACCTACAAGAGTCCCGTCGCCACAGTCATCGCACAGACCGCGATCTCCGGATGTGGACCCTACTATGGTACCATCCACCATCTCGGTATCAGACTGGCAGGAGGATCCTTTTAGAAAATTCTCGGAACCAGAAGAAGGAGAAATAACACAGGAGCCAGACGCATCCAGTGAGTGGGATGACTACGTAGTTGAGAAGCCCAGGAGGAGAGACTCGCCGGGCAAGGCCTCACCGCCGGATGATCTCGTCTCTTTCCACACCATTATAGGTAAAGGCGCAGAATTGTTTAATATTCAGGTTTCTTCTGAGGAAAGGAAATCAGTGCTCTATGAGCACAGGGACAAACGAAGGAGGACAGTGACCACTATTCCTCTCCTCGATACCATCTGGGATTCCGGATCCAAGATCCTATCCACACCCTTATCGACTCCGGCGCTGGTGTCCAGGCCAGAAAAGAAATATAAAGCTCCGGATTCGGCACCTCTTTGTTTGAGAGGTCATACGAAACCGGACTCGGTTATCACAGTGGCGGCCAGAAAGAAACTCGCCAACCCCTCCTCACCGTTGTCGGCACCACCGGATAAGGACGGACGTAAACTGGAAGCCATGGACAGAAAAGTATCATCTTCTGCATCGCTTACAATCAGAGCGGGCAATACGCTGGCCATGACCGCAAGGTTTGATCGCGAGCTTTGGCTCCGCATGTCTAAATTGGCGAAACAATTACCACCAGAGCTCCAGGAGGAGGCAAAATCGATAATCGCGGATGGTGAAGCAACATCGGATCACATGATCGACGCAGCGGTTGATGTGCCCGAATCAGGCTTCAGGCAGATGGCGCACGGCACAGTGCTCAGAAGGCAGGCCTGGATGAAGGCTACGAACTTTAGACCTGAAGTCCAGGCGCAGATATTAGACATGCCGTTTGATGGACAAGATCTCTTTGGAAAGAAGATAGACGATCATTTGAAGGGAATCAAGACAGACACGAACACAGCCAGAGCCATCAGTTCTTTAAAGGACAAAAGTAAGGACCATCAGTCTTTTCGTCCCTTTAGAGGCTCATCTTCCAAGTTCAGAGGATACGGTCGTTCCTCGTATGGTCAAAAAGCACAAGGCGGCACGTACCAAGACAATAAATATCAGTCATCCAACAGATACGCCCATAGAGGCAGATGTGGCTCCGCCCAAGGGAAGTCACAAGGCAAGCAAAACTGACGACCAATTTTCTTCCCCTCTTCACCACACCCCGGTAGGGGGAAGAGTGAGCCAGTTATTCCAGCGCTGGCAATCAATTACATCGGACAAATGGGTGTTACAGGTGATCCGAAAGGGTCACACCTTAGAATTTCTGGACCAACCTCCTTCCCTGCCTCCAACATCTCGCAGAGTGCATATGCTAAGACAGGTCATGTCCGAAGTGCAAAAACTGCTCCAGAATGCAGCAGTAGAACCAGTTCCTTATTCTCAGAGGGGAAAAGGTTTCTACTCCTGATTCTTCCTCGTCAGAAAGAAAAACGGTCAATGGAGACCCATCTTGGACCTGAGGGCACTCAACAAATTTATCAAGCGCATAAATTTGTTGATGGTAGCTTTACAAGGGGTGCTACCTTGGTTAAACAAGCACGACTTCTTAGCCACTTTAGACTTGGAGGACGCATACTTCCATATACCGATCCATCCAGCGCACAGGCAGTTCCTCAGGTTCACGGTGGGAGAGCTTCACTTTCAGTTTCAAGTGCTCGCGTTCGGGCTAAAATCGGCTCAGAGAGTTTTCACAAAAGGCTTGGCGCCGGTAGCGGCAAGTCTCAGGAGGGCAGGAACGGACGTTTTTCCATACCTGGACGATTGGCTGATAAAGGCAAGTTCCGCTGCAAAGGCTCGCTCGGCAGTGTCGAGGACTGTCAACCTCCTAAAAGAGTTAGGTTTCTCCATAAACCAGACAAAGTCCTTCCTCGTTCCCAGCAAGGTAGCTCTCTTCCTGGGAGCCGAACTCGATACCAGCATTCCCAGAGTGAGGCCATCCGCAGAAAGAATAGCAGCGATTCTACGCTCAACTTCGAACTTCCTACAGAAAGAGACAACATCCGTATGCTCTTACAAATCCCTATTGGGCATGATGTCATCATGCATATTCCTCATACCGAACTGCAGGCTTCGCATGAGACCTGTGCAGGAAGCTCTGGACCACCAATGGAAACAAGCTTTCGGAGGCTGGGAAGACATTGTCCAGATTCCATCGACGTTGCACAAGGCCCTTCGATGGTGGAATGTTCCGAGGAATCTTCTGCAGGGGATGCCGTTTCAAGCACCGACATCGACCCTTCTGCTGAGGACGGACGCTTCCTTATCAGGTTGGGGCGCTCATCTTGCGGACCTCCAAACCAAGGGCTCTTGGTCGACACAAGAGTCCCAGCTCCACATCAACGTGTTAGATCTCAGGGCCGTAAGGTTGGCGCTGAAAGCCTTCCTACCGGTGATAGCTGGTCAAGTTCTTACAGTCCAGACAGACAACACGACCTCCATGCACTATACAAACAAGCAGGGAGGCACGAGGTCACAGATCCTGTCGCAAGAAGCCCAACAGCTTTGGGCATGGGCCTTGCACTACGGGGTGCAGATCAGGGCAGAGCATCTTCCAAGGGTGGACAATGTCCTAGCGGACAGGCTAAGCAGAGAATACACAGCGTCCCACGAGTGGGAGCTGGACGAAAAAGAAACCCAACGGATATTTGCCTTATGGGGCCATCCGCAGATCGACCTTTTTGCCACCAGGAACAACAAAAAATGCAAGAGATTTGCTTCAAGATACCCGGAGCACCAATCACTGGGAGACGCGTTCTCAGTGAATTGGTCGGGGAAGTTCCTCTATGCCTTCCCACCCATTCCCCTCATGTCGAGGGTACTTCGCAGGGTAAAAGAACAGGATTGTTCTTTGATTCTAATTGCACCGGATTGGGCACAGCAAGTCTGGTACCCGATGCTGAGGCATCTATCCTGTCAACCCCCGATTCGTCTCAAGACACATCAATATCTACTGACACAACAGAACCGCAAGGTCCTCCACCACGACCCGAGGAGCCTGTCTCTCAAAGCATGGTTCCTGAGCAGCGCAAACTGATGCACCTAAAGTTACCATCAGAATGCTGGGATATCATCAGGGCCGCTAGAGCCCCGTCCACGCAAGTCACCTACACCAGGAAATGGACCAGGTTTTCCAAATGGTGCGAGACCTCTGCAATCGATCCCCTCACTGCCTCGGTTAATCAGATTCTGCCCTACTTGTTGCACCTGGCTAAGTCAGGGCTCTCACTGTCCTCTATCAAGGTCCATCTGTCAGCCATAGCGGCCTACACAGTAACCGCAGAGACGCAAGCCTTACTTTCCTTACCAGCGGTTAAGATCTTCCTGAAAGGACTGATGCGTACTTATCCGCCTACACCTACACCAGTTCCAGACTGGAGTCTCAACACTGTCTTAACAGCCCTCATGCAACCTCCCTTCGAACCCATACACAGATGCGAAATGAAATTCTTGTCCTGGAAGACATCTCTCCTGATAGCCATCACATCAGCCAGAAGGATCAGTGAGTTACAAGCTTTGTCTTCTGAACCCCCGTTTACTTTGTTCCAGAAGGACCGCGTCATTTTAAGGCCTCACCCGAAGTTCCTCCCCAAGGTACTTTCGGAGATGTCGTTCACTGAGCGCATTGTTTTACCAACCTTTTTCCAGAATCACGCTTCTGAAGCGGAAAGAACATTACATTCTCTAGACGTTGCTAGAGTGTTGAAGTTTTACTTGCAAAGAACCAAGGAGTTCCGCTCCTCAAAACGGCTATTCATTTCTTTCTCTGGCCGTACCAAGGGTCAGCATATATCTAAACAAAGTCTGGCACGCTGGGTATCGTCCTGCATCACCCACTGCCATCAGTTGAAAGGCGACCCTTTAACTAGACCGCCGTCTGCGCACTCCACCAGAGGAAGGGCGGCGTCAACAGCATTCCACGCAGGGGTGGCATTGAAGGACATATGCAGAGCCGCCACGTGGAGCACTCTGCATACTTTCGCCAAGCACTACTGCCTGACTGAAAATACCAACAAAGAAGCTGCAGTTGGACAGGCAGTGCTCCGCCATCTCTTTGTATAAGGTAGGACCAGCCTCCTTTCCCACCTTTCCCGAAGTATGTAACCGTTGTGTTGCTGCATGGTAAAGGTTTGATCAGAAATATGTTTTTTTCTGTATTTATGCATATATATATATATATATATATATAATGGTGGCATGTTTTAACTGCTTGGTATTCTATTCAAGCATCTGAATCTATGAAAGATCCAATGCTGGAGAAGTCTTAGTTACTTACCTGTAACTGTATTTCTCCAGCATTGGTATCTTTCATAGATTCACATGCGCCCGCCCGCCTCCCCTGAGAGGCTGCGTCTATGCTCGGCATCCATCATACTGTAATCTCTACGGTTCAAAATCTAAAGATGGCTGCCGGGGGCAGAGCTTAAGCCCTGCCACCTCATTGGCTGGGGCCATAAAGGACCAAAGTGAGGTGGAGGGACTACACAATGAAATGGCTCATAGGCCATAATGGGCTATGTACATGCACTGCTAGGTAGCAATGTGTATATATTTAAAAAAAAAAAAATGTATTATTAAATTTATCACCGAGGATTCCCAGTCTGACGACGGGGAATATTCAAGCATCTGAATCTATGAAAGATACCAATGCTGGAGAAATACAGTTACAGGTAAGTAACTAAGACTTTCTGCACCCTCTAGAAAACAAAACATGCATGTCACTAAAACCCAGAGTTTCTCAGAGGAAAAGAATGTGTGCTCCATTCTAACCAGTCTTCTCCTCACCTGAATCAGCACGAGAACGATTCTCAGGCGAGGCACGAAGGGATGGACGCGGCGCAGCTGCAAAACCTTATCATGGCATCATTGGCTGCATCAATTTATCCCTTCCTGAAACTACATGAGAATCTCCAAGAAACGATTAAGGATCAAGCCACTTTGTTCCATTGTCACACAAAACGTATCTTTTTGGAGTAATTTGTGAGTACAGTTCAAGCAAGACTTGATAAAGAAGCAGCGCTGACAGCCCAATGGCAGTCCAGGCTGTTTGACCTAGCAAGAGGGAAAATATGGAGAAATCAATAATGATGTTGGCTTTATTGGATTTAGTGAAATTGCAGAGACATTAGGCAGGTGCTTCCTGATCCTCATGTGGAGATCTCAGTCCAGAGGATTCCAAGATCCAGACCTGTAGAGGTGGGAGAGGGAGCTCGACGGTTGGTGACTTCCCCTCAAGGGTCCTGACCTCGGACAACAGCAATACCTGCCCATCAAGAGCTAGGAAATCTGGGCCTGTGCTGGCGTTGGTGACTGACAAAGGCAAAGCGGCTATGGAGTGGGGCTGATACCAAGGCTGGACAGAGATCATGGAGGGGAGGTCCCCGCCTTGGCGAACTCGCATGATGTGTCAAAATGCCAAGATAAGGACGTCCTTCCTGGGGCGGAGGTGAAAGTATTGTCTTTGGAAACAAGAAGAACAGCCCTCTGGTGAAAGCAAAATAATTGCCCTCTCAACAAAACAAATCCAGAAACCAGCTGGCAAGTAGGTGGGAACATCCCTGCGGCTCAAGGGCTTTCCTGAGAAATCTTACACTCCCTAAAACAGATCAAGAGGCGACGACCCAGAAGAGGGTCGGTCATGCACCTGCAACAGGAGAGGATAGAGAGATGGGGTGCTTGCACCAAAAAGAGGTCCCGGATGAGGATATACAACTGTTAATGAACCTCTCAACTTATTCAGGAGAAACCTCTATGGTAGAGAGTGATAGGACAAATATAGCTTTTGAGGTCGAGGACCAGGAGCCCAGTCTGGTGGTCCCATGGGAAGAGAAAAGAGTAAGGGAGACGAGCCAGAAGGTCATCGAAGGCAGGGGGTTAACTCGTGGTTGAGGTCGCCAATTTTCCATACAATGGAGCAAAAGAGATGTTTGGCTGGGCAGGATAGCCATCCCTCTGTGCCTAAAGCAGGAAAGAAATTACAAAGTTTTGCCCTCGGAAAGAAGATAGTATACCTGCAATTGGAGTTGGGGAAGACACAGGCTTGAGGTTTATTACTATTGAGCAGTTGATACCGGAAAGGGATGGTCTAATAATGAATAGATCAAACATCTTAAAACTTCTCCACTGTTCCCCTAGACTTAGGTTTATCTCCCAGAAGGATATAAATATTGTGGAATTTGTGAAGGAGAAGCGACTTGACTGTGTGACTCTTCACTTGTATCACTTTGGTGACAAACTGTCTGCTGGAAGCTGCAAGGGACTTCTTACCCTTGGGTTTTGAGTTGTCAGAGGGGAGATATTATGGGATGAGTGGGATCAATGATTCTTGTATGGGTGAAGTGAAGGCTTCCATGGTTGACAAGATGGATACTACTTCAGCCAGGGGAAAGATGGGCATCCAAGGAAGGCTTCAAGCTCTGGGGGGGAGTGAGGAGAAACCTCGCTTGAAGGTCACAATTGAATGTTGTAAGGGGGAAGAAAGTAATGTAAAGCAGTATCATGGGAAGGGAAAAAGTTTGACTCTAATGAGGACTGGATTAGCAAGTTATTTGGTGCGAAGGTCGGACTCATAACTCTGCAGAGCAAGAGTCCCTTAGCTTTGGCTTCATGGAACACCAGGGGCTTCACGCATTTATTCAACGGAGGGGAGATTAGATCTTGATGCCCTGGATGTTATCTGTATGCAGGAAACATGGCTGGTGACAAAACAAATGTGTGAGGGTGTTGATATTTGTGTCACTCCAGCATTGTTGAAAGGTCGAGGTTGGCCCTCGGCGGGCTTGATCACATTGGTGAGACCAGGGTGCTTGTGTATGATCTTAGAGGTCAAGCATTTGTGTCCATCTGTGCAATTGGTGGTATTGTCATGGGTGAGAGACAAGGAGGGGACGGATCACATTGTACTGCTCTTCAAAGTGTACTGGAATCCAGCGGGCATTGTGGACGATGTTTTTTTGGACCAGGTGATACATGCAGTGGATTCAGCAATGGTGGAATATAACAATCCCTTAGTTTTGATATGTGGAGATCTTAACATTAAATGCCTTGATGCGGGGGGCATCAAATTGCCCAAAGAAAAACTATCCGAGAAGGCAGCGTGTTGGGTGTCTGAATTAAAAGAGCAGAACATCTCGATGGTAAAGGGCAATGTCAAAGAGGACATTCCGGGGAAACAACTTGGTCCATGGGTTCTCTAATAGCTCACTTGGCCTACATTTATGTGTCCAAGGATATGTATGATTGGTTAGGGAACTTAGCTGTAACCCTGATGGCAAACAGTGATCATTGTTTGCTAAAAATAACCTTTCAGGGTTTAATTAAGGAAGTGATGATTTCAACTGATGGGCTCTTGCAAGTCAATCAGGAGTGTAACCACCTGAAAATTCCCCGGAATGAGGTTAGTAAGACCTTTAGCAGACTGGAGGAAATAATGTTGAATAATGGTGGGGTTGACTACTCTAGTGTATTTCTGGCTTTCCAGCAGAAATCTTCCACAGCGGTTAAACCGGATCTGAAGTGGTTACATGTGGCAAGTTCTGTGAACCCGTCGAGGGCCGCAGGTCCTGATGGTTAAAATAACTATGGGTCTCATTATGAGTATGCTGGTCCAGTAACAACGGTGCCGGCATGCTCCGAGTTCTGCGTGCTGGTGCCTTTCCGCCCGCCAGGTCTGACCTGGCTGGCAGAAAGGCATTTGCCCGCAGACCTTGATGTATGCACCGGCACTTTGTGCAACAGTGCCGGTGCATCCGTCCTCCTTATTTCCATTGAGTCCTATTGGACTCGAATGAGAATGAGGAGTCATTTTTTCCGGCGCCTGGCTATGGGGAATTACCGGGACCGCTAGGGCTGTAATGCCCCGGTAATTCCCCATTGCCAGGCCCCCGAAATAAAACGACTCCGGTGGCAACCATGCTGTTTTTACCAGTAGGGGTTCCGCCAGGGTCGTAATGAGGCCCTATATCATTAAACAGAACCCTGAGGAATTCTCCGATTTTTGTTTGATCTTGTTTACACAAATACTGGCAGCAAGAGATGTCCCAGCATCATGGAGGACTGCACAGGTGGTCCCAATTTACAAAAAAGGGGAAAGGAACAACCCACGAAATTACAGCAAGCGGGCTTTGTCCCAGGGGTGGGATCCAGTTTACACCTCTTTATTCTCAATATCCTTAAGGTAAGAGCTAGTGAGTCTAACCAAAATATATATATATGACCTTCATTGATGTGTCACAAGCCTTTCAACAGAGAGATACTGTGGGGGAAGTTGTCTACCTGGGCTTGTCCGCCCGATCTTTTGGAAGCTATAAAGAGCCTCTACTCGGGAACATCAATCCAGGTAAGATTGACTGCCAAGGGGTTACTTTCATCCTCGACTCCAACACTTAGGGGGCTTAACCAGGGCTGCCCCTTGGCACTGACAATCTTTAATCTATTCCTGTCGGACATGGCTTAAAGTCAAGAAGGGGTTAGAGGCTTTCTTCTGCAACTCTATAGGCATAACATTCCGTGGCTCATGTGCGCAGATGATTTGGTGGTGTTAGATCGTACACCAATGGGCCTCCAAAGGAGACTCACTCATCTGAATTTGTATTTTAAGACCAATGAGTTGAGAATAAACACAGACAAACAAAAATCATGGCTTTTACTAGCGCCAGGAGGAATGGCAATCTTAAGTTGTCATGGTACATAGGCACGCAGAAGATTGAGCGCTTAGTGTCACAAGTCTCTCCCCTTCTCACCTGTTTTTGTTGTTTGCTGGAGACCTTCTTTGGTGACTTCTTTCGCACAGTCCGGGATTTGTATAGACCAGTGCGCTGGTCTTCGGATTCCAGCGTGAGGATAGCAATCCAACTCCAGGATACGTTCAGATGTCCAGGACAGAGACCAGGAAGGAGCAATGTCCGAGCTCTGAGACACGCAACGCTGTGACCCGAGCGTGGGCGAAAATCCAGGAAATTCGAAGGTAAGTTTGAGGAAAGGAAGGAAGGGGGATTCAAGGAACCGGGAAACAGGATGTAGATGAAAACCCCAAGCGAACTCCGGCAACACACATCCAACTACAGCAAGCGGCAGCGTTGAGACGCGCAAAGCCGCAGGGGCGTGTCTGTTTTGCAGAACGTAGAGCATGGAGCGCAGAGGCTGGCAAGCGGCGTTCCGTATAAAGCAGCCATGTTGGAAAGATTATTGCATTCAATCCCCTATGGGTCAGGGACCACGAAGTCCAGAAGGGAGCAGACGGCGGTTTATGACACGTAGAGTCCATCATTTACTTGGGTGTCTTAATTAAAAACAAAGTAAAGGAAACATTATGGATGGATGAGCTGAAGCATAAATGTATTAGATTGGCAACTCAAACCAAAGCAATATTAAGGAAATTTGGAAGGTACAAGCTTGTTCCGATTCTATCCTTTTACAAGCAAAAGGTTGCTCCAATTTTATTATATGGAGCAGGAACAGCTCTGAGGATTCCACCTGCTTTTTTGAATTCGCTGGAAGGGATTTTTTGGAGGTGTGTGTTGGACTTGCCTAATCCCTTGCCGGTTTCGCTAGTTAGATTTGAATTGGGACTTCAGACCCTTAAAACTATGGTGAAGTGGAAGTCCTTATGTCTTTACGGGAAAAGTATGGTGGTGAACATCTCCACAGCCCCAGATATATTGAAAAGTGACAAGAATGATTCGAGAGTTTTGAGGGATGGGATTGTCGATTCCTGGAAAATCAAGTGTAGAGAGGATTTAGAAGCTTTTGGTGTAATGGAGGATACGCTATTGAATATCCCGGATAAAGCTAAAATCCAACTGAGAAGGCTAGATTGGATTGAGATCATGGCGGTAAGAGCTGTATATAAAGTAACCATCAATTTTAAGAGAGAGCAAAGGGCCATTAACCAACTCCCAAAGTACCTGGTAAAAGCCATTTAAAGCGCTTTCGCCAAGAAGTCCTTTCGTTTCAAAAAGCTGCCTTGCCTGTCAAACCTTCTTCACAAGATCGCAAGTGATAAATATATTGGCTAGCATGCTCGGTTAAGCTGCAGATATGCAAAATTAAGGTGTACTGGTGTCAACAGATGTCGGTGTCAGAATCAGTCTCCAACAGTGAACCGAGCAATAAGGCCTCAGACTGGAAAAGTCAAGTTTTCAACTAAAAAAAGTAAAAAATGTATAAATAAGTTAGATACATATGCGGGACACTCCATCAACACCAATGGTGGGTTCTGAGTTGTACTAACGCCATCAGAAACACAAAAACTGTATTTTGCCTTGACATGAAAGTGAGTTACTTCTTGGCGAAAGCCTGGCACTTTGCCAAGAAGTCATTTTATTTCAAAAAGCTGCCTTGTATGTCTAATCTTCTTCACAAGATCCCAAGTGATAAATATATTGGCTAGCATGCTCAGTTAAGATGCAAGTATGCAAAATTAAGGTGTACTGATGTCAACAGATGTCGGTGTCAGAATCAGTCTTCAACAGTGAACTGAGCAATAAGGCATCAGACTGGAAATTTCACGTTTTCAAAAAAATAAAAAGTTGTATAAATAGGTTAGATACATATGCGGGACACTCCATCAACACCAGTCGTGGCTTCTGAGTTGTACTTACACCGTCAGAAACACAAAAACTGTATTTGCATTGACACAGCTGGGCATACGCTAAGAACAATCAGAGGAGTAATAACCCGTCCAAATGGCCCGTTTTAGCATTTGCATTTTAATTATGTCAATATGCTGCAGACATGTAATGGATATAGGTATCTATTGGTGGTGGTATTTTACGAATTGCACATAACACCAGTCAATAGTGACACACATAGGTTTGTGGTTGCAGTTTTTGGGTTTATACTCCAGTCATACCCTACCCTCATTAGGAGAGATGTTAATATTCTCACTTTTCTACACGATCCAAAGAACAGTTGAGTTATAAGAAGGCTTTTGATTGCAATAATGGAGCAGATTGTGCAACTAGAATGTGATTTGAGTAGATGCATTAAAAATGATTCAGGAAGAAGAAAATGCAGTTGCAGGAAGACTAGCAATTCAACGAGAAATGGCGTGGCACACAAATGTTTTTCTACACTATTAGGCCAGATATACATATGCATGTGCTTTCTCTTTTTCTTTTTGTATCTTACATTTCGAAGTCTTTATCATTCTGATGGTTCAATTGAAAGGACGACACATGTTATATTTGCCAGTGTAAGTAAAAACGATGATCATTTCTTTGACCTATATGGGCATGTCAGAGGACATAGAGGGATGCGGAAGAAGATAACCAGGGGATAAATACCTATCCTGATAATTCAGCTCACCTGGGGAATAATATGTGGTACCGACACATGAAAAAGGTGGGGAAGAGAGCAACTGATGAGAGCTGTCATGTATGCTCTCATCCCCTGTACCATGAGTACAGTAAGAACACTCATTTCAAAAGAGATGGCAGAGCATGATGTGATGTGACTTGGCCATTTAGCAGCATGTACTACCAGGGAACAGTTCCAAGGGAGCTGGGCAATCCCGCGATGGTGATCAAGACAGACATTTCCATACAGGAGGATTATATCAAGACAATGCAAATGGAAAAAGAGCCTGGATGGACAGACAAGATGCTTGTGTATCCTTCTATGGGACAAGACAAAGTAATAGTTGAAGAAATGAAGAGGATGAATAAATCCAGCAAAACTGGAATGCCTGGATGCTGGGAATGTTAACAGCTATTGATCTATGGTTAAGTGATTACGACAAAAGGATGGGAAGATGGGATGATGCCCTGTACAGCTCATCTACTGAGTAAGGAACCAGTGCAAGAGGTGCAGAAAGTGAATGATGAGTGCCTAATGTCATGGGCCAAGAACTCTAAACTGCTGACATGTGTGGATGATGAAGCAGGACCATCGGCTGTAGTCCCATTGACTAATGCGACAATGTGCTTTCAAAGCACAGGTAAAGTCAGAGTTGGCGAGAATAAAGGGCGCAAGAACATAATTGATGTCGCAGGAATGAGGAGAGGGACTGCTGTCCTAATGGATGATATTGGGCCTGTGGATCTAGAGCATATATGAAGTTTCCCAGGAACTGGGGAGGAATGTGTTCCATTGCACTCATCCATGTTTCCCCAGATCGACCTGAACATCGAGGGATTTCCAAATGTGGATGAGCACTTGAAGAAAAGAAGGTCACTTGCACTCCAGTGGATGAAAAGGGAGAATTCTCATCGAAATCAATAAAGGCTTATGAAGACATTCATGATGAACACAAGTTGTTCAGCAAGACTGCTATGATAATGACATCTATATGTATGCCTGGACTCCAAGCAGCAGTGAATGCCAAATGGCTGCAGATGACCAGATAGGAGCTGTTACAGACAATCAATGACACTATAAAACGATTTAACACCATAAAGTAATAATTGAGGGCTATAAGGTTAATTACCCTCCAGAACAGGTATGTCCTTGACATGATTACAGCAATGGATGGAGGTGTTTGTGCCAAGGTTGGGCCTTCTTGCTGATCTCATGATGGTGAGAACGGGACTCTGATGGATGCTATAACCTTGTTGATAGAATTGTCACAAAAAATGGAGGAGGAGACAGAGGCTATTAAAGATGACGATTGGTTCTCATTCCTGTTTGCATGGATTCCCGATTGGATGGCAAATATATTAAAATTCCTCTGAGAAATATTGGTGATGATAATGTTCGGATTCTGTGTTATAAGGATAATAATTGTAAAATGCCTCAAAACAGCAAAGAATGCTGTGAAAATGAAGATCATAATTGATGTGAAGAATGAAACAGAAGACAGCACGCAGACTGAAAATACCATTAGAGACTGCATAAAAGCAGGCATTGTGGCATCTGAAGGAATTAAATTCCTGTATCCAAGAGATCATAAGAATTATGTGGGACATTGGGTGCCCAAGTGTAGAATGCACTTACATGACCTGGAGTGTGGACGAAAATATGAAAAATGCGGGCATCCTGAGAGAGGGTAACAAAGATATGGATATCAAAGAAACTTTCTTCAAGAGAAGATTCAAAGAAGCAGGAAATCTAGAGGATGTTGTCGAGGACTCGACCAGAGGGGGGACCATGCCCTGTCTAACACCAGATATTGTACCAATACCATAGCAATTATTTGGAAGGAGGTATCAAATAAAACAACTATATCGAATGTACGTTTGAGTTAGTGACGGCCTGCAGGAGGATATTCTGGAAGAAATATGAGAAAGAGCTAAGAAAATGGACTGATGATGTCATAGAAAAATGTGCACAACGTCCTGAAATACTGAATGAAGACAATGTATGGATCCTAGAGGAAAAATTACGAAGTAAAGAATCGAGTGAACATTAAGAGTGTAAAAGAAGAAGATTACATATTAAGAAGTGCTGCAGAAATCAGAAGTATAATGAATGTACAGACGCTGAAACGCAAGATAGATCAAGTCATTGTATAGGCTTGCTACAAGTAGTAAATAGAATGTAGGCAGAGCCAATATTGTACAGAAACTGGACATTGGTATCATAATATAATGAAGCCAAAGAACCATGGAGAGAAAATGAAATGCTGTGTCCCAGTAGAATAGCAGGTTGTTGGAGCTGCGTTGAGAGGCTATCTGGCCTGAAGTCAAGAACTGAGAAGTCGAGGTCTGCTTTCTACGCTGAAGAGGAACATGTTTGCAGAGGATGAATCTCCTCACGTTAAGGTGCAAGAAAGAACACAAAGGATACCAAGTCTTAATTCATTTAAAGCATTTAAAAGTTTGCAGGATGAACAGAATCATGGTCTCTTGTCACGTGAGCCGAAGCTCGAAATAGGGCTTACATTTAGAGTTCCAGACACGATAGTCAGGGCCCTCACTCCCTTTGTATTCCTAGCACAAGAATACTCTGCAAGGCCAAGTACAAAGAGAATTGCATGGCAGAGGGCATGATGATGAGAAATGCTGGGCTAATTGGGTGGTAGAGTGACTTCAAGTCCCATCTACTTGCATCTTGGTCTTAGCTCATGTGCTGCTAATTTTATTTTTATTTTATTTTTTATTTTGTTGTTTATGGTAAATCTTGACCTCTAAACTATACTCTTCAGAAAATAACACATATACATTTTTTTTATAAATTTATAAAATTAAACTTAAAACCAGATCAGTTCATTTATAACAGTTAAAACAATCAATGTCATCAATGTGTAGCAGCCTTTAGCAAGAGCAAGCACAAAGGTTTACTAACCAGGGAGCAAGTATCCAACAAGTCCAGTTTTCCCTCCACATGTGAAATGCAGCCGCGGTCATGACCAGGGATTTTGCTCCGTAAATAAGACTCCAAGATTTGTCTGATGTATAGTCCACAAACTTATAATATCCCCTTTCATAGAGGGGTTCTAACATACTGCATTGGGTGAGAAGGTGTCTAGCTGAGTTCACGGTTGCCTTACACATACGACAGAGTCGGTCATTTCTTTCCAGCCCAATCCCCACCCCTATATTTTCATGAACCGGAAAGGTTTCAAGACGCAGGGAAAGAATGAAGTGCACCAGATGTGGAGAATAAGGTTTAACCAGGTAATCACGTAGGGCATTTACATTCATTCCCTGTGTGGAGCACAAGTTCTATTTGCGTTTATTAGAGAGGTGATCAATGGACATCCTGCGGTCATGGCCCAACAACTTTCTTTCGAAGTCGAACGCATATACCTCGCCTAGTGAATCTGGTAAGCCCTTCATGCCAATTACCACACAGTGATTTAAATGAAGTTTTTGCATGTCAGAAAACCAAACACTGCACCCGCAGTGTTGGCCATGGCACTTCATTATGATTGAGGGTCTGCCATTTTCACTGAAGTATATAGTGCCCCACCACATATTGACAGCCAACTGCCACAGAACATGTAGGGATGGCAATCCTAGTTCTAGACGCACAGATTCAACAGGTACTGATTTTGGAAGGCCCAGTATCAATCTCAATATTTTGCCCTCCAGTTTAGTCAGCCAGAGACCTGAACCCAAGGGCAATCTTTCCAGTGCATATATATATATATATATATATATATGGATGACTTATATGCAGTGAGATTTGCCTCCATGGATCTGCCCCCTGCCTATCGATCACATGTTTAGAGAGAGCCATTTGGTCTCTGCCGAGGAAGAAACCACCTTCGCTTGGTGAGTACTATTTAGATCATGTGCTATATGCATGCCAAGGTA
Source organism: Ambystoma mexicanum (assembly GCF_040938575.1). NCBI lineage: Eukaryota > Metazoa > Chordata > Amphibia > Caudata > Ambystomatidae > Ambystoma > Ambystoma mexicanum. The sequence continues at coordinate 83,524,353 of NC_090927.1, read as the reverse complement.
TTTGCAGGTCTCAACCTGTTCTAGTGTTTGTCCTCCCAATCTCCACTTAAAGCTCTTTCCCAGGTAGGCTCCCTTACCTATAGACATGATCTTTGTCTTCCCTATGTTTACGCGGAGGACATCTGATTCAGCACATTTTAATAGGGAGTCAAGCGAGCGCTGAAGACCCGTGTGTGCGGTCAAGTATGACAGTATCATCCACATTGGTAATGCTGATTATCTTTTTGCCCCCATTGGTTGATTGATAATTGTGTGCAGCTTCAGGGGTTTGGGCGAAGTGTGATAAATACAGGTAGTATAACAATGGGGCGAGTATGCAACCCTGCTTGCGGCCAACATTAGTGTATGATGGTCTCATAAGGGAGCCGTTCTGTGCTAACCTCACCCTTACTACTGTGTCATCATACAGCTGTCTGATGAAATAAAGCAATGATGCATTCAGTCCCCAGCCTGACAGTTGGTTCCAAAGTCTGCCCCTGTCTACGCTATCGATTGCTGATCTGTAATCCACAAAGCACAAGTAAAGACTGGGTTATGTAGCGTGTCTGATATCACTGTAAGGAGCATCCAGATGGCATGTTTAGTGCTGTACCCTCCCTGAAATCCATCTGCATAGGGTTCAATATATGATGTGCACATGACCATGAGGAGAGTAGTTCCAGCAGCAGTGGGGAAGAAATCTTGGATTTGGAGTCAAACATGGCTAGTAGGCGGTAATAATAAGGGTCCAGTCCCGGACCCTTCTTGTACACTGGAATCAAAATTGACTCCAGCAATGTAGAAGGATATTGACCATTCTCACAAACATGGAGAAATAGCGACAGCGATAATTCTGCCCAATACTCCGTCATTCTTCAAGACTATGTTACAAAGTCCACCTGGACCTACGGCTCTTGATGATTTAGACCTTACAATTATTGAGGTTATTTCTGCCTCCTTCACATGATGCCAGACCATTGAGCCTATTTTAGGACCTTTAAATACGGGTAGCTTGGGCTCAATTGCAATCTAGTGTTTTTTAATATGCACGGCCCAAGTGTTTTTGGAAAATACCACATACCATTTGTTTAGTTTTTGCAAGGCTAAATTTTCACAGCAAGAACCCGAATTACTTGGTATCATTAGTCTTAATGAGTCTGTGAAGTAGAAGCCAGTTACACGCATTATTGTTATATTTATATGCACGCAACCAGCACTTATACTTCGACCTTGCTGCCACGTTAAGCCTGCATTTGTCGCTGACCAGTGTTTTAATTTTTTATTATTTCTCGAATGGTAGCTTTGATAGAACTCTTCCTTTTTGCTATTTCCTTATCATACAAGAGCCCTAAACTGGTTGTGATTTTTGGTCGTGAGACTAGCTTCCTTGTATGGAGATTATACCTGTCCAGCAAGCATTTCAAGTCCCAATTGTGAGTACTAAGTAGAACCTCATGGTTCTCCATGCAAGTTCTCAAGTTTATATTGAAGTGACTGATGTTGAGAGCTGACCAACATAACCTGTTCCCCTGTGAAGTTAAAATCGGATTCATGCCCAGGCGCATCCCATGCCGTTTGATTGTTGATTGGCATTTTACACACAACACAGCTGGTCACTTATGCCTATGGAACCAGCTTGCAATTGTAGCGAGTGCTTAAAAATAACTGAATTTACAAGAATAAAATCAAGGCAACTATTGTAAATTCCATTTGGCTGGGTCACCATAGGATCCCCCGAGTTATCTATGAGCATCTCCAGGTCATATTCTAAGAGAGCTGCTCGCCAAAGCAAGGCCCTTGTCTGGGCTACACAACCTTGCTTGTCCCTTTTGCTTCCAATCATGGAATCAGCGCAGTCTACGTTAAAATCACTGGTTAATACAATACCCACTGTGGGGTATATACCACACCAATTTCGTAATGTCTCCATGACTGCAGTCATGAGACATTTGGTAAAGTCCCCACTCGGTGGGTCATACGTTGTCAACACTAAGGGCCTCATTACACGGATGGCGGTAAGGATTTACCGTTACCGGTAAATCCTTACCGCCTTACTACGAGGTCTTTTTGCGGGTTGGGGGATTTTTTTTGCAGGCGTTAAAAACCAACCCGCAAAGGGACCCAGGGATCTAATTACAGTACCGCAATTAGCGCCTTCCCCATTCCCATTGAGCCCTATGGGCCAAAAATGGGAATGGGGAAGGGCAATGGTGGAAGAGGGAATTACCGCCCCACTAACCTTGGAATGGGGCGTTAATTCCCCTTTCCACCAAGGCGGTGCCGGTATTTTACCGCATGAACCATGGCGCTAATAGCGCCATGGTTCTCTGCCATCCGTGTAATAAGGCCCTAAGAGTGGTTCAAGGCCCCATGGAGAATTAGAGAAGGATGCAGCCAAGAGATTTTTGTGTGTGGGCCTGTCAACAAACTCCATTAAGTAGTAGCCTAGTTTTGAGCCTATGCAAAACCCCACTTTGGGGCAACCCATTTTGACCAGAGCTGCAAGGCTGTGAACCATGCAATAGCCATCAAGTTGAAATGGGCAGGTCATCCAAGTTTCCTGCAGAGTAAAAACCTTTGTTCCAGTCAAAAGAGCTAACCCTTGTGGATGACTAAGAGAAGAGCTATAGCCTCTTGTATTCCAGGACACAACCTTTACTAGGGGCGCGTCCTGTGAAGAGGGGATTCAACAGGTAGCATAGACATTAGACCAACAGCCCTCAAGTCTCTTAGGCATTTCCCTAGTTGCCTTGTTCTCATGTCAAATAGCATGACAAGCAACTGTGCCGAAAGCCCTCTGCCCCATAATTGATTTTTTTTTTTTTTGTGTATATTCAAAAGAATTTTACAAAAAGAACTGAAGCAGTAAATTGCACGGTAACTAGCCAGGGTGGGACCCTGTGGCTGTTGTCATTTTCATCGTGTGTTCCAATATTTTCACGGTTGCCAGGAGCCAGGTTATTCTGTCCCCGCTGATCAGTCTATCCCACCAGGTATCGTCGTCCCACCCTCGATCGTCCACTATTAGATGATTCAAGTAAGCCCCTCTCAGGTTCTGGTTTTTCGGGCATGACAGAAGCAAATGTCTGATGGATTCGGTTTTATTTTCACATAAGCGACAGGCGCTCGTATCAGATAAACCTCTGATCTTGCGAATTTCGTTTGTGGCCACCAAGTTCATCCTTATCCTTAGAAGAGCATTCCGAGCCGCCCTATTGGGGAATTTTTCAAGGTACTTCATTGTCTCATTGAGCTTACGGAATGTTGGAGGCAAGTGCTGGAGAAGTTTGTTGTTTGAAGCGGACTCCTGGGTTTGAATCCAGTCAAGCTCTTTCAATTTTTTGAACACTCTAGTTGGATGTGAGGTGAGGTCGGCTTCCGAGCAAACGACTGAGTTGAGTAAAGCCAGGTTTGCTTCTTTCCATACTACCAGCATTTGCACCTTGCCAGAATTTAACTCCTTGTTTAGGAGACCGAAAATATCATCACTCCCATCCATGATGCATTTTCGGTACAGCCTCAGGGAACTAATGTCAACTGTTGTCTTTAGAGACACTAGGCTCAGTTCTCTCCGGATAGCAGCTATGGATGTTGATTTTGGAAGGGACAAGACCCCTTTCCAGAACACACTTTCAAGTTTTTGCCAGATTTTACTTGGAATCAGAGGCATGGCTTCTGCTCCGTAAGTGATGGAGGGGATGACTTTCTTTCTGTAGAATTCGATCACAGAGATACAAGAGAATTTACCGAATTTTGTGTCAATCGCCTTACCTTGGGATGTCAACTTCTTTATTCTAAATTGAAGGTTGGCCTGCATTGAACTTTCGTGTTTGGTGCTGTCCATCAGGACTCCAAGGTATTTGTATACTGTGACTTTCTAGATCACGTATTCTTCCAGATACCATTTAAAGTTTTCTGTGTTTTTTCTCAGGCTGGACTCCAGGGACATGATTTTATTTTTTTCTTTGTTTATTTTTAGGTTGTTCTCAGACATGTAACGCAGGAGGTTTGATATTTGCCTCTGGAGGCCAATCTGGGTCTGGTCGAGTAGTATGAGGTCATCAGCATACAATAGGTGGCTTATTTTTGCTGTGGCCAGGGATGGCGGAAAGGTCCTTGACAGATCTTCTGAGATGCCATAATCGCCAATATAGGCAAGAAACAGTGCTGGAGCTAGGGGGCAACCTTGTTTCACCCCTCGACCCGTCTGGATTTCAGATGACAAGTTGCCAATTGTGACAATCGGACCATGAGGGTGGTTTCTGAGTGGAGAGCCTTGATTGGTTGCAGAATCTCCTGGGGGCATCCCCAGCCTTCGTGTTTGTACCAGAGGCGCTGCCTGTCAACCAAGTCAAAGGCTTGGGTGAGGACGACAAAGGCCACAAAGATCCTTGGTTTGCCCTCCAAGACCTTGCTTTTCAGTACGCTAATGGTAAGGATGTTTGCCACTGTTCCCACATTTATTTTAAAGCACGTTTGGAACCTGTCATTGCAGGGGGCCGACTTTGACCAGGCATCAAATCTTTTCAAAAGAAGGCTCCCGTAGACTTTCCCAATGCAGTCCAAAAGGGCTATAGAGCGGTAATTTAGTGGATCGGTGATGTCACCTTTCTTGTAAATTGGGACAATAACTGCCCTTGTCCACGATGGAAGGGGGCGATTTCTGGGCGGCACACTGCGCGAAGATAGACAGGATAAATGGTGCCCATTCGTCTGCGTTTTTTTTCAAGTCTATGTTTGAAATTCCATCCGGACCCGTCGCTCTGGAGTTCTTCAGCTTTTTAATTTGATCTCTGATTTCCGCCAGGTCGTCCAATTTCAGCCAATTTTCGTTTTTCAATTTCGAATCAGGCAAGCCTGTGGTGAGTGGAGCTTGAAAGAGGGACGAGAAGTGACTGATCCATTTTGCTTCCACCGTGGCGTTGATGGTCGTGTTGTGTAGAGAAGGTATTAAAGTTTTTAGCAGAGACCAGAAATCTTTTGCTTTGTTTCCGCAGAGTGCTTTTAGCATGAATTCAGCATCCTGCTGGTACAAGTTGTGGCGATGGTTTTTTGCCCAGTTTTTGTAGGCCTTTATTTCTGACTTTAGTTTGTCTTTATTTTGTGGAAGGGTCCCAAGCAACCGTTTCAGCCTGCGCAGTTCGCGTCTCTTTGTTACCAGTGTTGCATCAAAAGAATGTCTCAGAACAGTAAGTGATGGGGCCGACGTTTTTGATTTGGCCCTGTATTGTAGTAGAAGAGGTACGTAGTCCAAAGAATCTTTTCCGCCAGAACGTAACCCCAACGCATATTTTGCAGACAGATGTAAGACTGATTTCGTTGTCAGATTCAAGCGATTGCCTCGTGAATTTGAGTCAACCCCTACCACATACGGTGCCGGTGGATTAAAGTGGGATTGCAGAGACATGGTGAGCTGGTTATGATTGCTCGCTTTGGTTTTGCGAACCTCGAAATCTTTTACCTTTGAAAGAAGGTAGCGCGAGGCAAAAATGTAGTCAATAGTGGCGTGGTGAGCACCTTGCTCCCAAGTGGGTGAACGGTCAGCGTTGGGGAAAACTGAGTCCAAATTTTCCATTTTTCTTGATGCCATCAGTGTTGACCACAGGCTCCCTCTTTTTGCGGCAGGATTCGAAGAAGAAGATTTGCCCAACTTTGTGCGGTGGTCCGAGCAGTGGGCGTTCAGGTCGCCGCAAATGATGATCGAAGCACCTGGTTGGAAGCTTGGATTTCATCTACTAGATTTTCCATCGGCGCTAAGTATGACTGTTGGTTTATGTCTGCTGGGTTCCAATAGGTGTTAATAATTGCGGTTTGAGAAGGCCCGCAATTTGGTTGATCCGCCCAGTCAAATAGTACTGCCAGAATTGAAAGGTTGGAAAGGAGAGTGGCCTTGATCTTCAGACCCCTCCCCTGCCGGTAGGCGATGAGAAGACCCGATGTCGGGCGGCCCATTAATCCTTTATTTGCTGGTGCCAAAATGACGTTGTAGCCGTCCATAGCGGGCGATTTCTCGAGCCATGTCTCTTGTAAGCAGATGATATCAAAAGCAGCCAGGTTTGCGTCGCCCGGCGTTGTTAGGTGCAAATGACCACGGGTATTCCAAGAGCAGAGACGAAGGGGGGACGGAGTTGGGTCGGCGGTCGAAGTGGCCGAAAGCCCTCTTGGCCGACCTACGTGTTGCTATTTTTTCTTGAGTGTGAGAGCCTTTGGGAGCCAGGCCCACAAACTCTGAAGTTTGTTTTTTGACTGGTTGATACTGTCCGAAAGGTCTTTGCTAGCTAAACAGTGGGCGGCGTTGCTCGGAACAGTGGAAGTATCGGGTATAGTTGTCACCTTTGCAACTTTCGTTTTAGCCGAGTAAGGCCCCCTTCAGTCAAAGGTTTTCTTTAAACCCTGCGGGGCAGATTTTCGGTTTAAGGTCGCGTTGATGGAAGCTGAGGGCTTCTGGTTGTGGCTTTCAGAAACTTGCTTGGGATCGGAGTGACTTTTCCTTTCACTCCTGTTTTCGTTATCACAACCTTTGACGTTGCCTCTCAAATTGCACCCTCGGTTTCCTGACTGGTGAGATTTCTGATTTCGATTTTCCAAAGTGAAACCAAGGAATGCCAAATCCTCTTCAGCTCGAACGATTTCCTTTTTTGCACTCGTTGAGGCAAGGTTAATATAAGCTTTTGCTCGGAAGTTTGAGTGTTAAGGGTCCACTAACTGTAGGTCTGACGATTTGATCCCACGTAGAGCTGGTATGAGGCTGAACAATGCAAGTAATCCTCTTCTATTTAGGATTATATCATCTTTGTTTTCGGGATGAGAGGGCGCTAGAGAGCCGTCCAAGATGGCGGCCTCCCTGTGAGCTCCGCGGAGCTCCCCTAAAATCCTGATCAATCGAAGCATCTGTGGTGTGCAAACTGTCCACAGTCGCCTCCAGTTTGTAGCCAAGGCGAATCCGAGCAGATCGAGGTATTTCATCCGTCGACCCGCGGAAGCCGGGTCCCGATTCCTCGAAGGTGAAGCGCCCCCCCCCCTTCATCCCCGTGCGAGCGGGGCACAGTCACAGGCCCGACGCGTGGGGAAGACTGCTGGCAGCAGAGCGGGCCTGGGACTCGGGGGGGCCGTTTGGACGGCGCCGACCGAGCCCCGGTGGTGCATTGACCCCCCGAGAAGTTAGCAGGCGCGGGGGAAAATCCTGCAGTGTCCTGGAAGAACCAACACTTACGAGCGCCGGAAGGCCCTCCGCAAGCCGCCGAGGAACAGGTACGCGCGCCCCGTGCGCCCTCGCACCCCAGCTCTCCCGAGTGACATTCAGTTTATGAAATAGCGCAAGAGCGGGGCGGTTCACGAGCCTGGGCCCACACGAACAGTTAGCAACAACACATCGGTAGACGCGACCCAGGGCCTCCTGCAGGTGCGCTGCGCAGCCGATAGCAAGCTGGATCGGCGGACAAATCCGGCGTCCCTCCCCGTAATCGTAGGAGAGGCCCCATGTGAATCCCCGACACCTCTGGGTAACACCGCCAGAACTCGAAGAAGCGTGACACATAGCACGGACTGCGGTCGAACCGGCCCAACGGCAAGTTACACCGCTGGAAAAACAACACCTATCCTGCCTCCCTCTGCCCCCTGGCTCCCGCTACGCAGGCACCAATGGCGACCTCGAGGAAAACGGACAGATCTCAAAAAAAGCTGAACTTCGAGGGAAGCTTCACGACCAAAGCAACCACCTCGAACAGCAGAGCGCAGTCTCCCATTCAAGTTGCACCCCAGGACGAGGAGGAAGCCCACGGGTTCGACATCAGGGAAATCCTCCTTGATCTTAAAGCCGGAATCGGGGGACTGGGAAGCAAACTCGACGCACTCTCCTCCAAGGTCGATCTACTCCAGCACAGGCTGGACAAACACACCGACAGACTGGACACAGTCGAGCAGAGGGTGTCTGACCTCGACGATGGGGCAACGATCCTAACATCCAGAGTGGCCTCCCTAGAAGTTCAAATGAGAGCAGTAAACGCGAAGAACGAGGACCTGGAGGGCCGCTCTCGGCGCAACAACATTAGGATCGTCGGAGTTAGGGAACAACAACTCACTGCGAAAATGGAAGACTACGTTGAAAAGTTATGTATGGACCTCTTTGGTACAGAAACCCTGTCCAAACTATTTGTCGTGGAGAGAGCTCACCGAGTCCCCAACGTCAGACCGATCCCGGGGGCAAACCCCCACCCAATCATAGTGAGATTGCTCAACTATAAGGATCGGGATGCTATCCTACGGGCGGCTAGGGAGAAGGGGGATCTCCAGCACGATGGCGACAAGATCCAGTTCTTCCCGGACTTCTCCCAGGCCGTCCAGGTGCAAAGAAGATCGTTTACAGCGGTGAAGTGCAGGCTACAAGAAAACCAAATCCAATATTCCATGCTCTTCCCTGCCAAACTCCGTATTCAACACGAGGGCAGAACCCAGTTTTTCAACACCCCAGAGGAGACAAGCGACTACCTGGATCGCTCCGGCTGTAGACCTGCCACTCACAACGGAAGACCACAAAGGGGCGACAGACCAAGAAGAAACCCGCCGTAAAATGTACCCACAAGATACCCAAAGCGACGATGTGAGACTTCATGGTTGACTAGAAACAACCACCACAGATCGATATCGCATCCGAAGAAGGGAGCCAGCCTCCTCTTGGAGGGCCACCTGCGCCCCGAGCACAGCAATGCTAGTTGTACTGTTAACATGGGTTTGTTCATCACGGGCCTGTTGGGGGTTGCCCGTGCAGGGGGGGAAGTTAATTCAGCAAAGCCGCCACAACCCGCATACCACCGTTCCACGTCAGTTACACGAAGAACTATGTACCTAACAACTGTTATGCCCTCCCGGTTCCGCTATGGAAAACGACTCCAGTTGATCCCGCGAGCCCCGGCTCGACATGATTACACTGATCCCTCAAGATGACATCGGCAACATTGAGAATCGCCACCTGGAACATACGGGGCGGCAACCAGCCTACGAAAACTAGGAGAATTCTTCAATATCTTCGGAGACACAAAATCAACGTAGCGCTACTCCAAGAGACTCATCTGCTGCCCTCGTCGGAACAACATTGGGCCAGATCATGGGGATGCCATCGGTACTTCTCATCTTAGTCCTCATTCGCCAGAGGTGTCGCGATCCTGATCGACAAGAGAACTAATTTCAGCTTTATTGAGTCAAAGAAAGACACTGAGGGGAGGGCACTAATAGTGAGAGGAATAATCGCCGGGAAGAAAGTGGTGTTTGTGAACTCATACGCACCGAACACAGATGGCCCTGACAATTTCAACTGGATAATGTCCCATCTAGACGCGACCAACGCGACGACTGTGGTGTGGGGCGCCGACCTCAATACTACACTTGATCCCAGGCTCGACAAATCCCATAATACATCGGGAAACCCATCTAAGGCCAGTACTCAGGTTCGAGAGATTTGTCAGACCTTCAACCTATCTGACATGTGGAGAAGACACAACCGAGACAGCAGGGACTACACCTTCCGATCAGCCGTACACAACACCAGTTCCAGGATCGATTATATCCCAGCATCCTCCCACAGCCCATTCAAATGGGGTGCGTGCCATATCCTTCCAAAGTCTTACTCCGACCATTCAATGGTTGTACTAGAGGCTACCCTGGCTGCCGTCGCAGCACCTGGCCTCAATTGGAGGTTCAAACCCGGTTCACTTACAGACGCCGTATTTGCAGCGGAACTGCGACAGGAGATAGTCTCCTTCTTGGACATCAACCAAGGCTCAGTCGACTCGGCGGGCACCATCTGGGAAACACTCAAGTGCTACGTACGAGGAATTTGTTTGACCAAAGAAAACAGCTTATTGAAATCGATCAGAGGGGAATTATCTAGTAAAGAACTTCGTCTGAAGGAACTTGAGCACGAACTCTCCAATGCCGCAGATCCACGCATTCAAGCCGAGCTCAAGAAAGAACTTTTGGGGTTCAGGGAGACAGCAGACCGCGAATTGAAGTTCCTGGGGCGCAGGCACCAGGTCAGACAGTATGGAGAGGGGCAAAAACCAGGTGCATTTCTAGCCCGGCTACTAACGATTGACAAAGCCCCACCCCGCATTGAATGTATCGCGGATACGCAAGGTCAAAAGGTTTACACAGAAGAGGAGATCTCCAACGTATTCCGAGACTTCTATCAGAACCTGTATAGCTCCAAAGGAGTAGCAGATCCCAACGCGATACAAGAGTACCTCAATGACACGGAACTATATTGGGTGAGCCAAGACCTGCGCGAACCCCTGAACGCACCTATATCACTCGAAGAAATCCAGACAGCAATCAAATCCTTACCAAACACCAAAGCCCCCGGACCTGATGGACTCAACGGAGAGTTCTATAAAGCACATGTGGAAATAGTGGCTCCCCTTCTCCTTGAAGTCTACGAAGAAGCGATGGAGCGGGGGAAACTCCCCCCCACGACACGAGAGGCTAACATAATGATGCTACACAAAGCTGGCAAATCTACAGAAAACTGCGCTTCATACAGGCCGGTTTCACTAATCAACTTAGACAACAAAATCCTAGCTAAAATCCTGGCGACCAGATTACTCCCCCTGATGCCGGCAATGGTGCTGGGCGACCAAGCCGGGTTTATCCCGGGGCGTAGTACAACATACGGCATCAGGAGACTATTTGGCGTCATTGAGGCCCTGGACCCGTCGCAACAGGCAATAGCAGTCCTGTTAGACGCCGAGAAAGCATTTGACTCAGTAGAGTGGCCCTTCATGTTCGCAACACTAAGGCAGATGGGTCTGGGCAACTTCTTCCTGAAACTAGTAGCCCTGTTATATAACGAACCTCGCTCATACATCACATTAGGGAACACCAGATCCACAGGGATCACATTGGAGCGCGGAACGAGACAGGGTTGCCCACTCTCGGCCCTTATCTTTGCCCTGGTGATGGAACCCCTGGCCTCAAGGCTGAGAGCCGAACAGTTATGTCGAGGGTTAAAGCTGGGTCCCCACAGACTAATCGTCTCTTTATATGCCGACGACGTCATGCTGTTCGTCAGTAACACCCAAACCAATCTCAATCCTGTGATGCGGGAGGTGTTAAAATTCGGGTTAATGTCAGGCCTCAAAACCAATCATTCCAAGTCGATAGTGTTTCCCCTGACCCCTTGCACTTTAGAATTTGCAGATGATCACGGGTTTAAATGGGAACACTCAAAGGTGCGCTATCTGGGGATCAATATGTCGCGAAGCCACCACGAGATATTCAGAGATAACTATATAACTACATTGCAGTTATTACAAGAACGTGTCCAGAGATGGAAGTCTCTACCACTACCGCTGTGGGGCAGGACCTCACTGACAAAAATGGTTATTCTCCCCAAACTCCTGTATCTCTTTACGAATATCCCTCTACTGCTCCCCAAATCCTTTTTATCAAAAATCAAGAGCTTGATCCTAGAGCTACTATGGGCAGGGAAACCAGCACGGGTAGCATACAACACACTCACATTACCAATATCAAATGGAGGTCTGGCTCTCCCCGATTTGGAGAAATACTACTGGGCGGCCCAAGCCCAATTCTTAAGCCACTGGTACTCAACCCACTACATCAGACCACATGTGCAAGTGGAACGGGCCCTAGCCTCCCCCGACCTATTAGCTGCAGTCATAATAAGCCACATCCCTGTGCCGTATAAAACGCTGAACACAGTCCTATCCACGTATGCAATATGGAAGAAGATCGCTAGCGAATACGGAGTGGCTATACGATTTTCCCCCCTGCTACCGATAAGATTCATCCCCGGCATCCCCCTCACGAATGTAAGAGTATTCCTGATATGGATAGAAAAAATAGGGGTAAAATCGCTGGGAGACCTCTTCCCAGAGGGCACCTTTCTGACCCCTCAAATGGCTAAAGACAGGGGAGGGAACACATCCCTAGATGTCTTTCTCTACTTTAGACTCCGACACACCCTTCAGGGGCTATTTCCCACATTCCCTAAGCAACCCCCCACGTGGGATCTGCTACATAGTACAATTTTAACACAAAGTGAGGGTAGACTGGTGTCGACTCTGTACAAAACTTTGTTAAGAGACACCCAGAGACTCCAACCTAAAGTACAACGAAGGTGGGAATCGGGTATACAAGAACCGATTAATGAGGAAGACTGGGCCTATATTCTTCGACAGACTCAAAAAGTAGCGTTAAACTCTAGATACAAGCTAATACACTTTAACTTTGTGCACCAAACATACTACACTCCAGTCAGGAAACACAGGCACCACCCAGAAGTATCAGCCCAGTGCGAGAGATGCGCATTTGCCAACGCTGATTTTCTTCATCTGGCATGGGGATGTCCCGGCATCCAGCGCTTCTGGACTTCCGTCATACAAATAACATCCGACATTATAGGCGAGCAGATAACCCCCTTACCACTGGGACCGCTCCTAGGCCTCACTAAATATCTACAACCAGCGTCACGCAAGTTGGCGGCACTACTCATGGTGCTGGCACGCAGAAGAATTGCTATGTCATGGGGTCGTGGCCCACTCCCCAAGACTGTAGACTGGGAAAAGGATATAACATACTGCCAAGAGATGGACACCGAATTTACTCGAACACTGCCCTTAAATGCACGCCCTCCCGACATCTGGGGGCCATACATCACTTACCTGATGAACAATGCTGAACCCCCAGACTCGGACAATCCGAGCTCCTAACGTGAGAGGTCATGGGACGAAGATACAATTGGGCAATGCGAAAAACTTTCCTTCCAAATCGGACAACAGATGGAGGCAATCAAAGTGACGGTGGACATGGGGGGTGTAGAGCGGCGGGGTGGGAGAAGGGCGGTTGGGTATGGCATTAGACGGCTCCCTGTTGGAGCACTGTTTGTTTGATACAATAAAAAATTAAAATAAATATTTAAAAAAAAAAAAAAAATCTTTGTTTTCGGGATGCTGGGCCAGCTTAATAGAAGACGCTCTTACGTGTGAATTGGCTTTTCGGTATTGTTCAGTTTGTGAAGAAAAGTGGGATTTTGGGTGTTTCCCTCTATCGTTTGTTTTTCCACCCGAATGTTTGGTACTTTGTGACGTGAAGTACCTGTTGGAAACCGAGGCGCCAACCTTCTCTCGCGCTTGTTGTATGCTGGGGATCCGCCTTGTGCGCTCTTGGTCCCCGGGGGACGCAAATGACACAACTCGAAAGTTAGGGGAACTAGGGAGCTTATGTCTGGACCCCTGGTGTATTTTTTTCCTGCGATCTTCCAGGGTGCTGAACTTTGGTGATGGTTCGTCTTCTGATAAATCTTCAGTAATTTTCAGGTCAGCCAAAGTGCCGGGAACCACTAGCGAAGCAGCAGCGCGAAGCCCCCGTGCTTTCTTTCCTTCCTTCAGTTGTTGCTGGGCTTGGGGATCATCAAGATGCTGAGAGAGGTTCATCATGTCCGCCTCTGCCAGAAATTCCTCAGTTGAACGGGGTGAGGCTTTGTTCAAGTTTTGTGTGGCCGGTGGGAGAACCGAAGTTTGAGCCGTACTTTCAGTTGCCTCAGTTCTTAGAATTGGGGTAGAGATCCGCGGAGTAGCTTGTTTTTCTTTTTTTTTTTTTTTTTTGGACCACGCCTCTTTGTGGGTGGAGGTCTGGTCTCGTTGAAGAGAACATCGAGTATGCACGTTCCTCTGTTCCCCCCGGAAAATGTTGGGGAGGAGGCAGTGACGGTGGTTCATCTGTGATGTCAATTACTTGTTGATCTATTTGCAGCCGCAGTGGTAGGCCTTTGAATAGCCGAGGTGGAGGCTATAGTAGGAGGTTGTGCCAGCCTATTTTGACCACCCGCCCTGACTTCCATCTGATTATCTGTGTGGACTTCCGCAAAAGCTTTATTTCCTTTAACTACGTCCGATTCTAAGCTTGACAATTTGCCATCGAGAGTGGTGATATAGCCTTCTAGAAAGGTTAATTTTGTATACATCCTCGCTTGAATCGAGGTATGGTCTTTTAAGGACTCATTTATCCCCTCGTAGAGTTTAATAAACGGATTTAGCGCTATGGTGACCGCTGACATAATTGATAGAATGTCCCTCTTGTTTTGCGAAGGAGAGTCTGTTTGGTGCACTGGTTGATGCGTGAGGCTTTTCGGATTTGGAGTTGTTGTTTGACTCTCATTTAAAAGTCTTCTTACTACAGGAAAGGATGCTAGCTCTAAGGATCCACGTCTGATTCTGTCCGAGTGAGTCGGTTTATTTTGAAGATCAGCCAACAGGCTGTCCTGATACAGATGGGATTGCTGCCTTATGTCAGCAGATGCTTGGCATAGCGCTTGCGGTGTAGTTTCAAGCATCCGAGCCTTTGGAGGTGCCACCACCCTTTGGTCTGAGGGAGTTGAAGGGTGAATGGAATGGGGCCGACCTGGGCTTGAGCGTCCCGGCGGGTCCTTGTTAGTCTGCTTGTTTGAATGAGTAGAACCATGTACCGTGCCAAGTGTATTATTGAGAGCCAATGGTCGAAAAGCAGTAAGTTTGAGGCCCAAGGCCAGTATTACTTGTGCATGCTTACATATACGTTCAGCTACTATAGGCGAGTGGACAGATGTGATGACCCATTCGTTGCACTTGAATATCTAGGCAGTTCGAGTAAAGCTATTACATTGCTCGATATTGTGCTCAGATCAAGAATGGGATGCAGAAGCCTCAAGAGCCATTTCCTATTTAGAAATGGACTGCTGGATGTCGCTGAAAGTTCAACCAGCTTTATATGTCGTACATCTGTGTACCAGGTAGGGTCAGAATGGAGAGGAACATTTAAACTATGTGATTTCCTTGGACAATTATACCAGGGGACGGTATGAATGGCCAGAGCGGAAGGGTCAGGCAATGATTTCTATTTGACCTCAGAAGGTGCCCCGAGTTGTGTACTGCTGGTATCCCATGGTTTTAAAGGTGGGCCCGGTTGAGCTGTAAGGGTCAGGGCAGTGCAAAACGTCTGCACGGAAGTAGTTGAGGGCCTTGAAGCATGACCCACCTGACTGTCATGATGCCTACCCCCGGGCATCCGGATCAAGCCCTTCAGCCCCGGGAGCAGGCATCCAGGTATTTAATAAAACCCCAGCAGCCCCGGCTGGGGGCTGTCTGGGTTCAGGCTCATAACAGAAATCAGTCCTGGCGCCATAGACGCCAGGCTCATAGACTTTACTTACCTCATGCAGACCATGCTGCAAATGAATCCAACCCAACGTGAGGCCTGGATGGGACTATTTCACTACAGGGATTATTTTTTACTCGGGTGTGGTTCTAGGGAATTCTTACCTGGAACTACTTTGGAGGCTATTTAAACCACGCCCGAACAGCAGCACATGCTTTGTGTTATTCTGCATCCAGCAGCGTAACGCTCACCGTGCCTGCAGTCAGCATCCAGTCTTCAGCCACGCCCGTCTCGAATCCAGAGCTCCTGCAATAGAAGAAAGAAGAAGGAAAGGTTAGAAAACAGATATTATTTCAATCCTTACCTGAATTCCGGATCCATCACGTCTTCAAACTTGAAAAGGACATTATTCTACACGTGTCGCATCGCCATCTGCAGCGCCGCGTCATACTCACCAGTCCTCACAGCATTTTTCGATCTGGCGCAGCCTCCATCATTTTCTCTGCCGAATTCCACCATCTAGGGGACAAAAGAAACATAAGGTGAGCCGAGAGAGCCAACAAATACAACCTCTCCACCATAGACTTACCTGATTAACAACCGGAGGCATTATTCTATAACAAACCGCAACTTCTTATGGCGCACCTGTAAAGAGAGAGAAACCAGCAATTTAAACACACGCATCTTTTGCCGGACAGTGTTGGGTAATACAGACTCTTACCTCAACACCATCAGCTGCCACAAGACAATCTTCCCTTGGACCCAGCTTCAACACAAGAAAGGAATGTACAAGATTGAACATTGGACATATTGAACTCTTTGAACTTTATACTTACGGGTTCTCGCCTGGAACCTCAGAGTCAATATTCATCCGGAACTCTTCCAACGCCCTCAAACCAGTGAAGTAACTGGTATCTACGCACCCCTGCATTCCACCCAGGATGGAGAGCTCATCATTTACAAACATAAGGAGAATATTTCTACGGGTCAAGCAGACGAGATTAGGCGGTCCAGTCCAGTCTGTCATCTCTGCACTACGCTTCACATTGGAGAAGATCGCAGCTGTCCAGGTCCGATCGACGCCCCTGTGGGAGCCAGGTGAGCGTAACAGAACACGAAGCCTATATACAAATTCCCACCCGGTCGTTATGGAAACCTCTGAAACAGACCAACTAGCCCAATTATTAGGAGAATTTAGGGCGGAAGTGCACTCTGCGCACCAAGAGACTAAGTGCCTAAGGCGAGAACTGATTGTGTCAAAGGAACGCACAGATGATCTTGCTAGACAACTGCTGCAAAATCAAGCTGGGCAAACACCCCTACCTGGACTCGGGGGAAACCCAGCTCCTGTTTCATCGAGCAATCCTGTGCAAGTAATCCTACCAGGGGCTATTCCTTTAGCTCCACCCAAACGCTTTGCTGGGGACCCAAAAAGGTTTGCAGTGTTTATGAATCAATGCCGCTTGCACTTTTTATGCAGACCTGGAGCTTTTCCAAATCACCAAGCCAAAGTAGCCTTTGTACTATCATATCTTAGTGGCAGCGCAGCTGACTGGTCAATTCCACTAGTCAACCAGGATAACCTTCTTCTTCGGGATTTTCAGGGTTTTCAAAGAAGCATGGAAAGACTATTCGCCAGACATTCACAGGGACAGGCCCTGGATAACAAACATTTATCCCTTCAACAGGGTAATCAGGATCTGCTAACCTATATCGCAACCTTCAATAGGTTGGTGGTGGAAACCGGGTGGCCTGAGGAGAAACGAATTACATTATTTCATCGTGGGCTTCGGGGAGAACTCAAAGATGTTTTGGCTCAAGTTGTGAACCCACCTCAGGATTGCGCAGAATATATAGACTTAGTGGTCCAGTTAGACCACCGACTTCAGAATAGAAAGGCTGAGCAAGCTTAGTTTGAGAGTCGGGTATGGGTTAAACCCAATGTCACCCCCAAAGGAACAGATGCATCAGAACCTATGCAGATCGGGGGGGTTAAAGGACCCTTAACTCAAAAGGAAATAGAAAAGAGACGGCAGATGCAATTGTGTCTGTACTGTGGAACCGCAGGACATTTTCTACGGGATTGCCCTATAAAACCACCCAGGAAAGTAGTAGGAGTTGCTGACAAAAGTCAAATAGAGCCGGATTCGGGAAACGACCACGCCCGACAAGCGTAGAGGTACGCTTGCCGAGCTTAAAGAAGGACACTCAGACCTCCCACCTAATTATACCAATGGTCCTAATTGATCCAAGGCAGCCATCACGTATGCACGCAGTAAGGGCATACATTGATAGCGGGGCCATAGGAAACTACATGGACCATGAATTGGCCCCAAGGATGAATCTACCCCTTTGCAAAAAGACCGCTTCGGATGTCATCACCACAGTCGATGGAACTGAAATCGCCTCTGGGCCTGTAACTCATTCCACTACTGAGCTGACACTGTTGGGTCAAGATGGGCATCGAGAAACTATTGTGTTTTATTTAATCAAGGCACCGCAATTCCAAATAATTCTGGGAATGCCATGGTTGGAAACACATAATCCTTGTATTGATTGGCGAGAGAAGAGAGTGACCTTCCCAGATTGTGCACACACCTGTTACCTGGAAAAAACCTTGAACAAAAGCCTGGCCACCGTTACTAATCCAGTTGTGCAGTTACCTAAGGAATATCAAGAATTTCAGGATGTTTTTCAAAAAGAACAGGCAAATACCTTACCACCTCACAGATCATACGATTGTCAAATTGACCTAGTACCCGGTGCACAACCTCCATGCAGTAGAATCTATGTCCTTACGGAACCCGAAAATCTTCACCTACGACAATATCTGGACCAATACCTTGCTAATGGCTTCATTCGTCCATCCAAATCTCCTACATCCTTAACTCTATTCTTCGTGCCTAAAAAGGAAGGTGACCTTAGAACGTGCATAGACTACCGCGCATTAAATCAGATTACAGTAAAAAAAACATACCCATTGCCTCTGATCCCGAATTACTAGACCAAGTAAAGGATGCTTGTATCTACACTAAGTTAGACCTCCAAGGGGCATATCATCTGGTACATGTAAAGAAAGGCGATGAATGGAAGACTGCCTTTCGCACCAAGTACGGGTTATTCGAATACTAGGTGATGCCCTTCGGGTTGTGCAATGCACCAGCAGCCTTCCAGTATTTTATGAACAATGTCCTTCGTGAACTCATTGATGTCTGTGTTGTCGTATACATAGACGATATTCTAGTGTACTCCTCCTCAGAATTAGACCATGTGAAGCACGTTCGTGCAGTCCTAGAGAAACTACGCCAGCACAAATTATATGTAAAATTGGAGAAATGTGTTTTTCATTCTACAGAAGTTGAATTCCTGGGATTTATCCTGACTCCAAAAGGAGTTCGAATGGACTCTCGAAAGGTGGACGCAATCCTCAAGTGGCCATCACCCAGTTCTGATAAAGGAGTACAAAGCATGCTTGGATTTGCTAATTTCTATCGCAGATTCATTCCTGAATTCTCACATACTGTACACCCCATCACAGCACTTTTGCGAAAAAACAAATGTTTTTTGTGGACTGAAGAGGCTGAAAGAGCCTTCCAAGAGCTAAAATCGAAATTCTCATCTGCACCTGTCTTAAAGCATCCACACCCTGAGCTTCCATACATAGTTGAAACCCATGCATCCAGTTTAGCCATGGGAGCTGTCCTGTCCCAGAAGGATCCCGAAACCGGTCAACTTCATCCAGTAGCATTCTGGTCAAGAAAGTTCTCAGCACCCGAATTAAACTATGCGGTTACTGATAAGGAGTTATTAGCCATCAAGCCTGCCTTCAAGAAAGGAATGTACAAGAGCGAACATCAGAAATATTGAACTCTTTGAACTTTATACTTACGGGTTCTCGGGAGCCAGGTGAGCATAACACTGACGTCACCATTGGTTAGTTCGTTGATGACCAGATACGGCCCCAATGATGTGGATACATGAGGAATGGGGTTAGATTTAGCATCGGTCAGGGAAAGGCCCTCCTCTGTGTTGTTTGATTCACCAATGGCTGATTACCCCTGGGATCCGCCTTGTATTTCAGTTATTTTACAGGCTCTGAAGTTGCTGATAAATTCAGCATAGACTGTTTAATGCGAAGAGCCGATAAGGCGCGTTCTTCGGAATATGCAGTTACTCTAACAGATTCTGTCACTGCCGCAGCGTGGACCTTAGCCTCAGATAGATCTGGGTTCATCACGAAATGTGTAGAGATTGAGCTGGGTTGACCACCCACCCCTGAGGCGATGGTAAAAACCTCAGGTGGTAGCGAGGCACGTTGTTGAGATGTCACAGTTTTACCGGGAGACTTATTTTTTTCTGCCTTCCGCTGTCTGCTGTGTCCTGCATTGTCCATATGACAATGCATCAGGATAGCCTCATGCATTTTATCCAGTAGTGTATTTAAGAACCGCTGTTCTTTAGCTATGCTGGAGCAGAGTCGGAATAGGGCCTCCATTTTGAATTCCAGATTGTCCAATAGCTGGCTTTTTGCAGCACGCCTTGCTTCACTGGGGTAGGTTTCCACCTGTTCACAGGCTCATAGTTGTACTCTTCATCCTCCCTTTCACTATCACTTGATGAAAAATCTGAGGTGGAAAGAAAATCTTCCAGGTCTGGAGTACTGGATAGGGTGGAACCAATCAAGTGGTTATAGTCCAGTTTTGAGGGATCCAGGGAGTTGTGCTGTATGTTCAGACAGTGTTTTAGTAGTGATTCATTATTGTCAATATTAGAAAACCCAGGGCACAGGTGTATTGCAGTGTTCACGGGTTCCAAAGCGCGGTCCTTGTGGACAAGACACTGCAGTGTTTACCACAGGATTTTCCTTGTGCGCAGTTTGTGCTGCGCCCATGAAGATGGTGATTCTGAGCTGTAAGGAGCCCTGTGTGCCTGTACAATACTTCTTCTCCTTTTTAGAGCGGGCGGGGAGGCTCCCAAATCCCACTTCCCTGCAACTTGAATTCCTGGGCGTTTGCCATTACGCTGTGCAGTGCTGTGTAGACCATACATGTGGAGGTTAGGTTTTGGCATTGTGACAATTATTAAGACCCAGAACAAGCTTTGTAGCATGGGTAAGGTTGTAGTAGAGCAGAGTTTTAATACTCACAGGATCAGTCCATGGAGTCCACAGAGCCACGGAACTGTGAAACGGTTGCCACCAACACTTGCTGCCTTCACTTCCTGCTTTTGTGCATGCTTTTGCGCTAAGGATGTCAATTTCTGTCATGATGCCTACCTCCAAGGAGCCAGGTCCGACCCAGCAACCCCAGAGGCAGGCATCATTTCCCCCAGGGGAGTGCCAGCGGGCCCAAGCTGGGGCCCTTTGGACGCAGTCCTGGCGCCTTAGGTGCCAGGCTCATGTTGGACCTCTGTCCTGGCGCCTTAGGCGCCAGGCTCATAAAGATAGACATGTGTTCAAGTGTTTTAATGTGCACTTACCTGATGCAGACCATGCTGCCACATCCAGGCCCTCTTGAGGCCTGAATGGAACTACTTTACCTGTGGGACTACTTTCCACCCGGGTGTGGTCGGGGAAGGATACATACCTGATCGGAGGAAGGATACACACTTGGGACTTCTTCCAAAGCTATTTAAACCACACCCGATCAGCAACTCACGCTTTGCCTTGTTCTGCTCCTCGCAGCTGGACGCTCACCGTGTCAGCTCCTGCATCTGGACTTCAGCCACGCCTGTCAGCATCCTGGGTCACCTGCAAAGGGAGACAAGAGACCTTACCAGCTAAATCTGCACCACGGAGACATCACACTGACGATCCTGAAAGGGAAGACATTATTTTTAAAAGCATTTTGGTACGATCGCTGCAGCGCTGCATTTCACTCACCTTTCCTGGGTTCCTCCATCTTGAGCAGCGATCATCCGGATCCACAGCCACTTCCCAGAGCATAGAGAAAAAGACAAGAATAAGAGGTGAGAGAAGGAAGGGAATAAGACTTACCTGTTGGGTCATTCCCATTTAATTTCGGGTCTTGCCGCTTCCAGGCATTTTCCGGACCCCGGTCCCTATGGGGAAAAAAGACAAAGACATTGAATGAGCGAATGCAAAGTCAGTTCTCGAGCGCTCATCCAGAACTAAACTGCCATTTACTGGAACTGGAACTGCACGTTTCACTTCAGGTCGGCGCCATATCTCCGGCATTCCGAACCCCGGCCCCTAAGGGGAAAAAAGACATAAGCATTAGCGCTTGCTGCAAAAAGACAATGAACATTATTATTAAGCTTGGACTTTTGAACTTGCAACAGAACTTTTACAGAGCCTTACCTGAATAGTCAAGCTTACCTGAACTCCCATCAATCCTCAATCCAGTGAAGTAACTGGGTTTCAACGCGCCCCTGCATCAGAAGCAGGATGGAGAGCTCATCCTTCCTGACCCCAAGGTGAGACTTCACGGGGAATCGTGGAAGGGTATCGTGGAGGGTTGGAAGAGAGTGGGAGGCTTGAGCATAACTCAGTCAGTAGGTAATACTCCCTTTTCACGCACAGGGGAATATTCCTGCGAGCCGGAGAAGCCAGAGTAGAGGGCCCTTCCTGTCCATCTTCAGAGTCCTGCGCTTCACCATTGAAGAAGCATCAGTACTCGAAGCCAGACCTGCGCCTCCGTGGGAATCAGGTGAGCGTTACAATTTCAAGGCAGGAGCAGAGGCAGTCAGGGGATGAGGCCGAGCACCGAGCTCCCAGGCCAAAATAATTGAAACAGATCAGGTGCACCCCAGTACGTGATCCAAGCGTCCTCTGTGAAACTGTGGCCACCAACACTTGCTGCCTTCACTTCCTGCTTTCGCCCAGGAATTCTGCTGCTAATTGAACTGAATGTTCCAGACATGGGACAAGTGTACCAACTAATTGTATTAGTCCATACAATGAAGGACCTTGTAGCTTGAGAAACCAATGAAACACTGTGTAACTGATTCTTCTTAAAATTACACGTTTGAAGTAATAGTCATGAGTTGTCCACCTGTTATCGGACAGGCAATAACAAACCTAGCTCCTATATATATCTAGATGTGTTGCTTAACCAATCCCAACCCTTGATAGGTTTTTCACTATTGCCAGGTAGCGTGACATCATTCTGACGCACAAAGAGAGTACATCATTGTTTTTCATTAGGTTATCGCTGAGAATTAGCCTACGTCTGTTGATGTTCGCTGTTAGATAATCGCTAATAAAACAGCAACTTGCCATCTTCTTGAGTTTGTCTGGTTATTTGGACTCAGATTTATTCTGGTGTAATTCCATCCAGTAATAGAGGTACATTCCAAGGGCCATAAGATTAACTACTAAACAGCTAATCTCCTCCTTAGTCCTTTCCAGATTGGTCTAACATGCCAGTCTCATGTATGGCCTTCCCAAATACGCGTTTTCTCCCCTCGACAAAGTACTAAACTTCTCAGTCCGCACACTTTTCAACTTTCCTCGCTTTTACTCTACCTCCTCTTCATGTCAGCAGATTGGCTGGTTATCCATGAAGCAAAGGGTAAAGTATAAACCTCTTCTCATCATCTTTAAAACTATTCATCAACCTGCCCCAACCTACCTGTCTGCACATTGCACTCCCTACTCTCCCTCCACTTGTTACGATCAAACTCTGCCCACCTTCAGGCCACCACTCGGGCCCCCTGCTTACCCTCTCATTTCTACTTCCTGCCTTTCCTCACTCCCCTTATCTGGATTAGATAAGGGGAGTGAGGCGTGTAGTACTTCATCGCTATCACTATTTACAAACAACCCCAATGCTCTCCTCCTTTGTGAAGAATCACTTTCCTACCGCCCCTCACCTCCACATTACCTTGCTTTCCTGACTCACTCTCCATCCCTTCTTCACTTTCATCTCCCTCTTGCCTTTATATAGCACTTCTCCACCATCCGGCTCTTATGTCATGTTTGCCCTGTACTCATCCGTTTATGGGTCACCTTCCCCTGCAACGTCTGGTCATCAATTCCTAGTCTTACACCCATTGTAAAGGACTCATGCCCTTCACTCGGTTATAAATACAAATGTTCTGTAAGCATTTCTGTGACAAATATGTATCGTCTCCCTTACCTATAGCCATGATCCAAAATAAAATAAACAATTATGTTCTGCACCCCAACACCGCTGTAGTGAAAACCAAACTATTTGGGGCATAAAACGGAATAGCTCTGCAACTTCTCTGTCCCCATGCAGATATTCTGTGATTCTACATATATGGTTGGCTTTGATGTAAGAATCTGCTGGAACCTGTGATAATATGGGCCACAAAAATGGGAGGCAGATAGCGGATGTAGTGGGGCATGGTAACAATACACTTACTGAGATCTAGGCGGGCACGACAATACTCTTTGGAACACTTCTTGTGAGGCTTAAAAATTTAAAATAATAACAAGCATTGGCAAAGTCAATGGATTTGGCTTTTGGGTCTTCTAGGGTGTTCAGGCCATGCTAACACATGCAGAGGAACTCACATGCTGCCCATGTATTGCCATCTTCTGCCTGGCACTACCGTCATGTGCCCGTATCACGAGTCAGTGAGAGTTAAGCATTCACTGTTTGAGTCTTGGCAGGGCCGACACTGCCTTTCATCTTTCCTAGGTTGCCAATATGTGTACCCTTAAATTGGCTATTAGGAACTCCTGTTATTTAAACTACTAAGAAATAGAAAAACTGCCCAAGCGGATGTTGCATGAGAAACACATTGCTACTAGAAAGGATGAAGCAGATTTAGTGGTGACCACACCTGAGAACTTGCTGCCAAATTTGGCATTAAATAAAAAGCCAGTCAATGCTGAATTTATTCAACAACCTGTGAGACTCAACGCTAATCCAATATCATCATCATCTAAACAAACAGATAAGGAAGATGAGAAAGGCCTCTTAGAAGATGTTGAAATCAACAAAGGAGTTAAGAAGGGAGTGCTTGGTCTTACTCTGGCCACATGGCCATCTATCCCTCGCCCTGCCATGGTTGCCGTGAATGTTGAACCTACAGATCATTCCACATTGCTGCAATCAAACATTCCAAATCAATCTGAAAAGAAGAAGACCACAACTAATACCGGTCACACACCTTCAATGGAGGCGC
The DNA here is from genome assembly GCF_040938575.1 of Ambystoma mexicanum. Lineage (NCBI taxonomy): Eukaryota > Metazoa > Chordata > Amphibia > Caudata > Ambystomatidae > Ambystoma > Ambystoma mexicanum. The sequence continues at coordinate 83,500,110 of NC_090927.1, read as the reverse complement.
ATCCACTTCTGATAATGCTGATGGAATTATAGGGGCTGGGGATGTTCGGGCAATTCGAACCACTCTTGATCAACTGGAAAAGGAAATGACGGAAAGTGTTCCTAAAGATTCAACTGCAATCGACAAGACTCCTACAGCCAATGAAAATGGAGTTGATTGCCCTAGCTCACGTACTGGAAGCCCCTCAAACCAAAATTCAACTAAGGAGAAAACATACAACATATTTCTAAAGCCGAACATGGCTAACCAAAATCAAGACTTGGGTAAAAAACCGAAAAAATCAAAAATGTAAAAGGAAACGAAATAATTTGGGCTCAAGGAAATTCCTTAGGAACCTGAAGGCAGTAAATGTGTTCGTAAACACAGAACAGTCCTGTGAAAGTCAGAAAAGACTTTTGCCACATCCGAAACCAAGTGAGAAAATAATCATTGAAGAAACAATCACAGAGGATGAAAGTGTGGAGAGTTTAAAGAGTGAGCTGCTCAACCTATCAACATATGAAGAAGAAACCTGCATTAAAGAAAATGATGAGCAAGCTGTTGAAAACTCAGCGAAAACATCCGCACCACATCCTGATGATAAACCATTGGCAAAATCCATACAGGACTCGACAAAATGTAGACGAATCTGCCAACTAATACTCCCTAATGATGTCATCAAAGCTTCAAACACCTCACAACAAGAGGCCAAGTTCGAGACCATGGACGAGAAAAGGAAGCGGCAAGGAGCTTCAAATGGAATGGGTAAAAGTACACAGGAAATAAACCCCCGGAGCCACATATTAGACGAGACAAAGGGGAAGGATGCCGCTGAAACACACAGGCTGTACATTCCAGCTCGAGATTGCCCGAGACAATCCTGTCCGAGGGATCTCATGGTAAAAACAACCTTTAAAGAAAACGATGGAGGACGGAGCCAGCCTAGCAGAAAAAATACTCTGCGAGCTGAGAAACACAAAAAACCTGGAAGATATGTGTTGATTCTTGAACGAATCTTGGACACAAAAGACGGTCTAACACTAAATAGAAACAACGTACTACGACTAAAGCACCATGTGCCTGGTCTTCGTTCTATAGGATCAAACGACATTCAAACCTTCAAATTTGTCAGTGACCAGCAGAACGATAAAGTACGGCTTCACATTGATTCCAAATTAATATGTGACCTACTCATTAACGCGATCCACTTTTTGCTGTCTCTGGGGTTCGACATTCATGAAGAAGGAACCGCATCTCAGATAACAACAACTTCCAAAGACACATCAAGAAATGGAGCAGAAGCAGATAAAACTCGTTAAAAAAACACTGAGAATGTTATCTCACCAATAATGACAGAACAATCAGATCAGTTATCTGATGGACTTCAGAGTGAAAAAGATAGCAGTGTTAAAAATCAAACACGATGCACGTTTGGCGAACAAATAAAAATTACGATAAATGTAAACATTAACACCTTGACCAATGAAAATAATCCAATAGAGAGTGCAGAGAAGCCAACCATGAATACAAATTGGAATTGGCTTGCTGGTGTTCTATGTAGCAAATCGAGCTAATGCCAACAAGGGCCAATTGCCCCTACAACAAACATTTTATCATGGAATACGAGAGGATTCGTACATCTGTTTAATGATACAATGAATTGGAGTGATGACTTCACTGCCATCTGTTTCCAAGAAACATGGATGGCTACCTGCCCATTGTCAGATGCATACAAACTAGCAATAAATCCTGCCATAACAAGAGACAAGGATCGTCCGTCTGCTGGTCTCTTGACCATGATAAGGAAAAACTCTGGCTGGAAATTAATAAAAACATCAAATCTATCTCCATTCATACAGTACTCTGTGATTTCCGCTCAAAAAGAGACAAATAACATCACAGATAAAATCCACATCATCAACATCTATTGGCACCATAAAAATGCGGGAAGATACAAGTTTATAAAGATGGTGTGTGACCTGATTGACGAAGTAAATAGTGGTAATCAAAATCCAAACATTATCTGTTGTGGAGATCTCAATTTAGACTGTGTGAACGAGTCCAAGGATATTGGATCCAAAAACCTAGCACAAAAATTGGCCAAAAAATGGTGTACTGACCTTGAGGAAAGAAATTTAAATATGATGAATGGGAACATCAAAGGCGATATTCTGCCAGAAAAAACTTGGAGAAGCATGAATCAATCTTCTACGATAGATTACTTTTTCATATCAGACAGCCTACAACAACGAGCCGTGTCCTTGAAAATCACAGTCGATTCAAATAGTGACCACAGCCAATTAAAACTATCACTAAAAATGACAAACATCAAGAAACCTCAACAATGGAATAATCAAGTTGTCGCCGAACCTAATAGATTGCGGCTAAAGATAAATCCTCAAGATGTTAAGATTCTGACAGAGTCTTATGACAAATATATAAAAATGCCATAGAAAAGAAGCTTGAATACAACTGTCTTCTGGAGCAGTTTATGACTATAGACAAAGGAAGGACAAGACCATCTTTCCAACCGAAACACCACTTTGATAAACAAGTACTCGAAAGAAAACAACAACTTCGTAAAGAATTGAGGCAACACAAAAATCTAAAAGCCGAACATCAAAAACAGGCAATTAAAATCAGCAAACAAAAATACAAAAACTGGCAAATATCCTACAAAGCAATTATGTATCAAAATGATAGTGAATCAATGCTTGCCAGCCTCAACAATAAAAACTCTTCTGAGTTTTGGAAATTAATAAACAGCATTGATTGCAATCAAGACTCAATTCAAATATCTATGGTGTGTGAAAAAGACTGGATTAAACATTACAATACAGTCTATGAGAAAAAAGCACCACCATTGACCCTCCAATGCCTCAGCTTCCAAAATGCGATCTTCAGTTCGACAGAGAGGACATTTTAGTGAGCATCAAACAAAGTTCCTCCTCCAGGGCGCCAGGGCCTGATGGCCTAACAAACTTCACACTTAAACAAAATCCTGAAGAATGGGCCAATTTTCTATCAAAACTGTTTGCCGTCATTGCCAATGAAGGAAATATACCAACTAGATGGAAAACTGCGATCATCATCCCAATCTTCAAAAAAGGCAACAAAGCTGAACCGAAAAACTACAGGCCAATCGCCTTATTGGATGTGCTGGGAAAAATATTTGCAACTCAATTGCAGAAACAACTTCTCAAGTGGATACAAGATTCCAACCATTTGGACTCCCGTTAAGCAGGCTTTGTTAAGGGCGTAGGCTGTGGACTGAATCTCCTTTTGTTGAATATACTCAAAATGGATGCAATAAAAAGAAACAAAAAAATCTATCTGGCATTTGTGGACCTGTCACAAACATTTGACAGCATTGACAGAGAACTACTCTGGAAGAAAATGTCCGAGTAGAAATGCCCAAGCAGCCTACTCCCAGCAATAAAAGCATTACATACTAGCACCGAGATAACAATAAGGCTGGACAAAAGGGGAGCTTTATCAACTCCAATAAAAACATATCGAGGAGTAAAACAAGGGTGTCCCCTGGCCTCGATCATCTTTAATCTTTTCATCTCTGACCTGGGCGATGCATACAAAAACGCAAACATCTTTTTGCCAAAAATTAATGGAAAGGAAGTTCATTGGCTATTGTACACGGATGATCTAGTCCTCCTGGACTTGACCCCAAGAGGTCTGCAACACAAAATTGACATTCTAGCCCAATACATCCGCATAAATGGCCTTCAAGTGAACACGAAAAAATCAGAAATTCTGATATTGCAAGATCTGCAAAAGAACAAAGAACTTGTTGGAAAGAAAAAGTTCACTTGGAAAATGGGCGAAGGCATGTTTCACCAAAAAACACAATCAATGTACCTAGGCATGCTTTTGAGCTCAAACATAAATGACGCCCCATGGGTGGAAAAAGTCAAATCTAAATGCAGGCAACTGACAGCGCAAGCCTGCATTGTAAACATGAAATATGGGAAACATTCATTATACCAGTTTTGACTTTCTATAAAACGAAGGTCATTCCAGCCCTAATTCATGGAGCTGACTGTGCCTTTGGATGTCCTGCGGAAGTCTGGGCCTAACTCGAACACTCTTTTTGGTCCAAGGTATTGCGGTTACCTCCAGGAGTTCCAACTGCCTGTATAAGATTTGAGCTCGGCCTCCTATCCATCAATGAGAGAATCATGTGGAATACGCTAAATTAATATCGCAAGGCCACAGCTGAGAAGCCACAACTACAATACAACATCTTAAAAGATTTAGCCAAAGAGTCTGGTGATAATGTCCTCTCAATTTGGGTCCATTGTTGCGAAAAAATCCTCAGCTACATAGGAGCAGACAAAAGTATGCTTCTAGAAAATCCAAATAAGGTTAAATCAATGCTCTGGACCCAAGATTGGATCGACACTGGTTATACGTGCAAAAAACATAGAATTATGAAGCTGATGCCTAATGAAGAGAGAAAATTGAATGGGATTATGCCATATCTACAAAAATTCCCAGACAAAAATCGAAGAGCAATTTTCATGAAATATTGCCTTAATCAATTGCCCACTGGAGAAAATTTGAGCTTATGGAAAGCTGTTTGCCCAAAGTCTCAAATGTGTCGCCTTTGTGATAAAGACATTGAAACCTTGAAACATTTAACATTAACTTGCCCTAAATTGACACAGGAACGCACAAAGCACCTAGGAAGATTCATTTTAGAAAGACCAACGATGCCCAATGAAGACTGGTGGAAACTACTTTCTCAAGATTCGGATCGTAGTTTAACGTTTGAGCTAACCTTTTTCCGGAAGCAATGGTGGAAAAACTATTAAAGGCAGAAGCGAATCCTGAATCCAACAGCCAAAGACACTAGAAATGGTTAAATCATGTAGCGCATGCCGAACTTATTGCCAACTTCTACCTGTTTTGGGAAAACATGCTATGAACTTCATTTTCACTATTTGGTGAAATGCTTAACTATCTTGAAAAATGTTTCCTGCAGGGCTTCTGGCGCACGGTAGATGATGGCCTTACGTTTGTTTCTGCCCTTTTCCTAAGCTGCTATTTAAATTTGTTTCTTTTTTTGTAACTTTACTTTTTTAAAGGTTTGTAACAAACCAATAAAAACAAAATAAAACATTGCTACTATTCATTCCTCAGATGTGTTGACATGTAAGGAAATAGAATATTGTGTCACCAGAAGGACTCTACTGGAAGGTTAACCATAATCGTGGCGTTGCATTACATTATAGCATGCCAAGCTTTGTGTGTTGGACATGATGACCAATAATCTGCTGCAAATAAGCTCACAGCCAAAAATATGATGGGTGAAAGGTTATGAATTAATCTTAACTACATGTCTGGGGTGGTTTGTGCCTATAGACAAAAATGTAATGGATGGAAGGTTATGAAGTAATCTTAACCACATGCACATGCCCCTCATGCTGATCAATGCTCGCTCAGAAGTCGCACACGCAGTCTAGATCGCCAACCTCAACTCATACAAAAACCTTGATGCCATATTCAGAACCAAAACATTGTGTACGCCCACCTTACCCCATGTTTTTGATGTCCTCCTAACCCCTGACTACTGAATCAACATGCTTACCAGCAAGGAAGGACCAGAGGAGAAAAGGCAGTCATCTACAGGAGCTATTGGCCATGGCCCATCATTCACGTGTCCAGAATAAGCGTGTTCAAATCTCTCATCCATCGGTCCCCTTTATCTCACAAGGAATCCATCACTTTCGACCTCATCAACCGACCACCTCGCAGGAGTGACAATTTCATTATCGATACCTACAACTTACTCTTATCTGTCAAATTAGCACATTATTAAAGGAATGGTTCGCCCAAATATTTTTATTGCCCAAAAAGATGGGCAATAATAAAACAAATATACTCACACTTTTTTTTTTAAGTTCCTATGTAAAATTTTGAGCAATTCAAGCTCAAAAATTGGAAAAGCAAGCACATGGGTGCATCCATTTTGTGAAATGGATGCCCGCCTGTGCTGGCTTTTGCTTTTGCGGCACTAATGAAGGAAAAGCCAGCCAGCTGTAGTAAACAAAAGCTACCACTGGGTGGCTTTTCCTTCATTGGTTCCGGGTCTCGGAGGACACGGACCGGAGACTACAGGCAGAAAAGCTGCGGCTGCATCTCGGTAAGTGCTATTTATTTATTTATAAAAATAAGCACTAGCTGCAGTTTTTTTTCTAAGTTTTCCGGGCTGAAGGACCCCGGAAAACTTAGAAATAAAACAGCAGATTTAAAAACGTATTTATGTTTACGGTAGCTTTTGAAGCGACCGCAAACATAAATACAACGTTAATGTGTTTGAAAACGCTGCGGTTTTTCTTTCTAAGTTTCTCAGGCTCCTCCGAGCCGGAGGAGCCTGAGAAACTTAGAAAGAAAAACCACAGCGTTTTCAAACACAACCGCATTGTGTTTCTGCCTGCCGTGGCTATCACTTTGTGTCTCCGGTGCTCCCCCAGGGGAGCACCGGAGACCCAAATTGAAAGCCAAGGCAGGCAGAAACACAACGCGGTTGTGTTTACATGCCGCAGTGTTTCTGCCTACAGCTGATTTCCCATTTGGGGCTCTCGGGCTCCTCACGGGGGGTCCGAGAGCCCCAAATGGGAAATGCTAAATGCTGCAGTGTTTCTGCCTACAGCTGATTTCCCATTTGGGGAGCCCTGTGGGGAGCCCGAGAGCCCCAAATGGGAAAGCAGATTTAGGCAGAAACACTATGTGGTTGTTTTCTGCAATGCTAATTGCTGCAGTGTTTCTGCCTAAATCTGCTTTCCCATTTGGGGCTCTCGGGCTCCAAGTAATTTGCAGGACCCATTGCTGGTGCTATTGGCAAATACACCTTTGATTAACTTTTGTATGTAAAAGTAAAATTTTGCTTATCTCTAAGAATTTCCAACAATTTGTGCACATTTCACATTATGTGGGACGAGGTCAAACATTTCAAAGCGCTCTCCTCTGCCAACAGCAGCAAAAGGTTATTTTGCAAATTCTAGCCAGGGGAAATCTTCACACACTGGCGAGTCCCTTAAATTATGTATTATGGATTCTTTACGTTCTCAATGATCATTATTCCAAAACTATACCCAATTAATTAGGGGCAGCATCGCAAGATAGTCAGTAAAGAGATCCAAACCAAATTCCATACGACCCATGAAAGTGGATGTCGTTTACAGATCATCCAACAACGTACATGCAGAAGAATGTTTGACTTCTGCAATTTAATGAGATTTATAAAACCTAAATATCACCTCCAAACTCCCCAGTAGACACAGAGTTGATCTTATGAATAGACATTAGCAGGGTAATTCATAGAATTTCGCACAAAAGTGGCGAACGAGGCTGGCGCACAGTGTGCGCATGCGAATGTCTGCGCCAGCCGCGTGCGCTAAAATCGATATCCGCGCACAGCGTATTCATGGATTTCAGCCTCCAAAACCAGCCGTGGCGCAGAGTGGCGCAGCAACCCTGCAGTTGCGCCAGTTACGCCCCCAAGAACGCCCTCGTGCAAGGAAAAGCCATCAAAATTCCCAATTCATTGCAAAGGGCTGCGCTAACCCTGGACCAGTATACAGGGCTGCCAAACAGCAAACGGCGAGCGGGGAACGTGTATTACTGGGGTGCGTGGGAAGCTCCACACGCAATTTCAGCAGGGTACGTGTATTTCTGGGGTGCGGGGAAGTTCAACACGCGATTACAGCAGGGTACGTGTATTACAGGGGTGCGCAGGAAGTTCCACACGCGATTCCAGCAGGGTACATGTATTTCTGGGGTGCGGGGAATTTTTACACGCAATTTCAGCAGAGTACCAGTATTACTGGGGTGCGCGGAAAGTTCCAAGTGCGATTTCAGCAGGGTACATGTATTTCCGGGGTGCAGGGAACTTTTACACGCTATTTCAGCAGGGTACCTGTATTACTGGGATCCGCAGGAAGTTACACACGCGATTTCAGCAGGGTACGTGTATTTCTGGGGTGCAGGGAAGTTTAACACGCGATTTAAGCAGGGTAGGTGTCTTACTGGTGTGTGCGGGAAGTTACACATGTGATTTCAGCATTTCCTTATCAAGAAGGAAGGTGAGTGGAGCAGCAGTGCGCAATCGCATTTTTTGGAAAGAAAACACTGTAAAAGTGTCTAGATTCCCCGTGTGCCTCTTGTGGCCCAGCCACCATTTCCTGGTCTCTCCCCTTCCTCCCGCCTCCCATCCCGCCCACTGGCAAGTGATTGGCTGCACAGCTAGCAGCTCCTGGGCCTAGCGTTTCGAGCGCTGCAGCCCACTTCATTTCCTTATCAAGAAGGAAGGTGAGTGGAGCAGCAGCGCGCGATCCCATTTTTTGGAAAGAAAACACTGTAAAAGTGTCTAGATTCCCTGTGTGCCTCTGGTGGCCCAGCCACCATTTCCTGGTCTCTCCCCTTCCTCCCGCCTCCCATCCCGCCCCCCTGCCCCTGATTGGTTTTCGACCTTGAGGCAGCGTCGGTGTTCCGACCCGCTTCCTGCACCTATTTCCCATCCTAGGAGCAAGTGAGTCAGTCTCCACTTCCCCTCCTCTAAAACCTCTTCCTGATCCCATCCCTCCCGCCCACCCCCTCTCTGATAGGCCCCTCAACCTTTATCACTGGTCCTCCCAGGGCAGCCCTCTGCCCGGCAGCCCCCAGCGGCTAAGGGCCCCAAGGCCAAGGGGGGCTCCAACAGAGGCGGCTCCAAGATGCGTCTGCAGGTGTCCGCAGGGGAAGCCAATGAAGCCAGCAACTAACAGACACCACCAAAAACCGTGAGTGTGGTGTGGGTGGGGAGTAGAGCAATCACTCCACTCCTGAAAGCCCATGTCACTCTATCTTACATCCAAATAACATAGACTGCTATAATGTTTGCATGTCCACACTTAGTTAGAACTGTGAAAGTTAGCATGTCCACTCTTAGATGGAATTGTGAAAGTTAGCATGTCCACTCTTAGATGGAAACGTGAAAGTTAGCATGTCCACTCTTAGATCGAATTGTGAAAGTTAGCATGTCCACTCTTAGATCGAATTGTGAAAGTTAGCATGTCCACTCTTAGATCGAATTGTGAAAGTTAGCATGTCCACTCTTAGATGGAATTGTGAATGTTAGCATGTCCACTCTTAGATGGAATTGTGAATATTAGCATGACCACACTTAGTTAGAACTGTGAAAATTAGCATGTCCACTCTTAGATGGAATTGTGAATATTATCATGCCCACACTTAGTTAGAACATTGAAAGTTAGCATGTCCACTCTTAGATGGAATTATGAATGTTAGCATGTCCACTCTTAGATGGAATTGTGAATATTAGCATGCCCACACTTAGTTAGAACTGTGAAAGTTAGCATGTCCACTCTTAGATGGAATTGTGAAAGTTAGCATGTCCACTCTTAGATGGAATTGTGAATATTAGCATGCCCACACTTAGTTAGAACTGTGAAAATTAGCATGTCCACTCTTAGATGGAATTGTGAAAGTTAGCATGTCCACTCTTAGATGGAATTGTGAAAGTTAGCAGGTCCACTCTTAGATGGAATTTTGAATGTTAGCATGTCCACTCTTAGATGGAATTGTGAATATTAGCATGCCCACACTTAGTTAGAACTGTGAAAATTAGCATGTCCACTCTTAGATGGAATTGTGAAAATTAGCAGGTCCACTCTTAGATGGAATTGTGAATATTATCATGCCCACACTTAGATGGAATTGTGAATATTAGCAAGCCCACACTTAGTTAGAACTGTGAAAATTAGCATGTCCACTCTTAGATGGAATTGTGAAAATTAGCATGTCCACTCTTAGATGGAACTGTGAAAGTTAGCATGTCCACTCTTAGATGGAATTGTGAAAGTTAGCATGTCCACTCTTAGATGGAATTGTGAATGTTAGTATGTCCACTCTTAGATGGAATTGTGAAAGTTAGCATGTCCACTCTTAGATGGAATCGTGAAAGTTAGCATGTCCACTCTTAGATAGAATTGTGAATGTTAGCATGTCCACTCTTAGATGGAATTGTGAATATTAGCATGCCCACACTTAGTTAGAACTGTGAAAATTATCATGTCCACTCTTAGATGGAATTGTGAAAATTAGCATGTCCACTCTTAGATGGAATTGTGAATATTAGCATGCCCACACTTAGTTAGAACTGTGAAAATTATCATGTCCACTCTTAGATGGAATTGTGAAAATTAGCATGTCCACTCTTAGATGGAATTGTGAATATTAGCATGCCCACACTTAGTTAGAACTTTGAAAGTTAGCATGTCCACTCTTAGATGGAATTATGAATATCAGCATGCCCACACTTAGATAGAACTGTGAATAGTGAATTTAGAAGTATACCCAATTGCCTCTGTGTGAAAAGGGAATTAGAAGTGTAGCCAACAGCCTCTCTGTGAAAGTTAAATTTAGAAGCGTACCCACTCTGTGAAAGTTGAATTTAGAATTGCATTTAGAAGTTGCATTTAGAAGTGTGCCCAATAGCCTCTCTGTGGAAAGTTGCATTTAGAAGTACATTTAGAAAGTTGAATTGAAAGTGCATTTAGAAGCAGCATTTAGAAGTGTACCCAATAGCCTCTCTGTAAAAGTGAATTTGGAAGTGTACCCAATAGCCTCTCTGTGGAAAGTGAATTTAGAAGCATACCGAATAGCCTCTCAGTAAAAGTGAATTTAGAAGTGTACCCAACAGCCTCTCTGTGAAAAGTTGAATTTAGAAGTGTACCCACTCTGTGATAAGTTGAATATAGAATTGCATTTAAAAGTGTGCCCAATAGCCTCTCTGTAGAAAGTTAATTTAGAAGTACATTTAGAAAGTTGAATTTAGATGTGCGTCCAATAGCCTCTCTGTGATTCTAGAAATGTGCCCAACAGCCCCGCTGAATTTAGAAGTGTGCCCTGTAGCCTCTCTGTGAATTAAGAAGTACGCCCAATAGCCTCCCGTGGAAAGTTGAATATAGAAGTGTACCCAATAACCTCTCTGTCAATTTAGAAGTCTCTGAAAGGGCATGTAACCCATCATATCTCACCAACACGCTTACCCTCTCCTTACATCACCACTCAAATAGAACACAGAGATACTATGACACCATTCGGTATAACTGTTCTCATATCAACATTTGCCGCTCACCCCACATCACTCTAAGTAATCACTGCTGGTTATGCACCCCCCAGCGAGGCGTTCTCCTCAGGCCTAACGCAGCCACATCCGATCTGGATAAATCCTGCCAGAACGAACACATACTCCTGACCTCTCAACCACCACACCTACCGCTAGAAAGCAGCTATTACACCGATACCGCACGAGCTGTACACATACACGGTGCGCACAAACACCTTTTTGACTCTCTCTACTCTCTCTACTGATATGAACTTCGGTTCCCAAGGGCGTTCAACCTACCAGCGCCTTCAGACCATACCAATGGTATATAAGGCGCTATATAAGTGCAAAATAACATAACATAACAGGGTACGTGCATTTCTGGGGTGCGGGAAGTTTGACACGCGATTTCAGCAGGGCACGTGTATTACAGGGGTGCGCGGGAAGTCACACACGCGATTTCAGCAGGGTACGTGCATTTCTGGGGTGCGGGGAAGTTCAACACGCGATTACAGCAGGGTACCAGTATTACTGGGGTGCGCGGGAAGTTCCAAACGCGATTTCAGCAAGGTACGTGTATTTCTGGGGTGCGGGGAACTTTTACACGCAATTTCAACAGGGTACCTGTATTACTGGGGTGCGCGGGAAGCTGCACACGAGATTTCAGCAGGGTACGTATATTTCTGGGGTGCGGGGAAGTTTAACACGCAATTTCAGCAGGGTAGGTGTCTTACTGGTGTGCGTGGGAAGTTACACACGTGATTTCAGCAGGGTATGTGCATTTCTGGGGTGCGGGGAAGTTTGACACGTGATTTCAGAAGGGCACGTGTATTACAGGGGTGCGTGGGAAGTTACACATGTGATTTCAGCAGGGTCGTGTATTTCTGGGGTGCGGGGAAGTTCGACACGCGATTACAGCAGGGTACGTGTATTACAGGGGTGTGCGGGAAGTCCCACACGCAATTCCAGCAGGGTACGTGTATTTCTGGGGTGCGGGGAAGTTTCACACGCGATTACAGCAGGGTACGTGTATTTCTGGGGTGCGTGGAAGTGTAACACGCGATCACAGCAGGGTACCTGTATTACTGGGGTGCGCGGGAAGTCCCACATGCGATTCCAGCAGGGTACGTGTATTTCTGGGGCGCGGGGAAGTTTCACATGCGATTTCAGCAGGGTACCTGTATTACTGGGGTGTGCGGGAAGTTCCACACGCGATTACAGCAGGGTACTTGTATTTCTGGGGTGCGTGGAAGTGTAACACGCGATCACAGCACGTACCTGTATTACTGGGGTGCGCAGGAAGTTCCACACGCGATTTCAGCAGGGTGCGTATATTACTGGGCTGCGCGGGAAGTTCCACACGCGATTTCACACAGGGTGCGTGGATTACTGGGGTGCGCGGGAAGTTCCACACGCGATTTCAGCAGGGTACGTGTATTACTGGGGTGCAGGCAAGTTTCACACGTGATAGGCCCTGTGCGAGTGGGGCACGTGTATTTCGGGGGTGCAGTGGAGTCCTACACGTGCATTGGCAGTGTGGGTCCTCCCAAGTGTTCCATCTACACCCTCCACGGCCCCTGCAGGCAGACCACACCACAGGGGACTACCCTGCACCCCTGGTCATGTCCCGCAGGCAGCCCATCCACCATGGGCATGCCCCCCCAGCCAAGCCACATGTCACCTTGCACTAGTGATCACCAACGCATTATCCCCTTGATCCCCCACCACACAGCAGTGCAGGGCACCTGCCAGAAGGCACACACTCATCTCCCCCAGCACCCCACCCCCAGCAGTGCAGGGCACCTGCCAGCAGGCCCCCACTCATGTACCACTCATGTCCCCCTGTACCCCCACCCCCCAGCAGTCAGGGGCACCTGGCAGCAGGCCCCCACTCATGTCCCCTTGATGCACCACCCCCTAGCAGTGCAGGGCACCTGCCAGCAGGCCCCCACTCATGTGGCACTCATGTCCCCCTCCACCCCCACACCCCAGCAGTGCAGGGCACCTGCCAGCAGGTCCCCACTCATGTTCCCTTGCACACCCACCCGCCAGCAGTGTGGGGTACCTGCTAACAGGCCCCCACTCATGTCCCCTTGCACCCCCAGCACTAAGGGGCACCTGCCAGCAGGCCCCCACTCATGTCCCCTTGCACCCCCACCCTCCAGCACTGAGGGGCACCTGCTGCAGGCCCCCACTCATGTCCCCTTGCACACCCACCCCCCAGCAGTGCAGGGCAACTGCCAGCAGGCCCCCACTCATGTCCCCTTGCACCCCAACCCCCCAGCAGTGTGGGGCACCTGCCAGCAGGCCCCCACTCATGTCCCACCCATGTCCCCTTGCACCCCCACCGCCCAGCAGTGCAGGGCACCTGCCAGCAGGCCCCCTCTCATGTCCCCTTGCACCCCCACCCCCAACACTGAGGGTCACCTGCCAGCTGGCCCCCACTCATGTCCCCTTGCACACCCCCCCAGCAGTGCGGGGCACCTGCCAGCAGACACCCACTCATGTCCCACTAATGTCCCCTTGCACCCCCACCCCCCAGCAGTGCGGGGCACCTGCCAGCAGGCCCTGACACATGTCCCCCAGCCAACACGTCATCACAATCTAGATCCTTGGTCCTTATGGCCAGCCTCCACATGCCAAAGACCCACCCAAGTATTGCATCCACCCACATAGAAATGTCAATTACATGACACAACCCCAATGGCAAGTATGTAAATGAAGACATGTCCCTCACACACACACAATGGGTGCAAGTGAATCTCAAAACCCATATCATGACATGCATGAAACCAATGAGATAATACCACACATCGAAGTTTGAAGAAAAAAATGTATTAAAAGCAACATGAATGGAATTAAAATCAAACAAACGACAATGGAAATTAAAAAAGAAAAGCTGCATGTCTGTAAAATAATGAAAAACAACAAATCATAATCCAAAGGAAAGGTGTCCAAAGTCACAGTTTCAAAATTGAAATCCAAGGGAAAAACAAAAGTGAAAACCATTGCTCCATGGGGAAATCCAAACAAAAAAGTAGAATCCAACAGTCAACTATATACAGATGAACAATCCAGGGTCCATGATCCCAACTGAAGAAATGAAACCTATCAAAAACTCCTACCTAATAAAAAAACTATATACAAAAATGTGGTCCATTGTCCAAAACGTCCAAAATAAAGAAAAAACCAAAGGAAACCTAATACTAACTAAATAACTATTTACAAGGGCAGCGGGCAAGTCCAACAGCTCACATGTTGATGTTCCGGGCCAGGGCATCATCGAACTCCTGCTCGATGTCCCAGAGGCGGTCCTCCTCCATGGCCCTGAGGGTTCGCAGGGACGATGACATCTGGAACTCCAGGTCCCTGCGAATGGCCTCAAGCCACTCGGCCCTTTAGGGCCCTACGCATGGAGTTCTCCGCCCTGACCATCGTGAGCCGTGCCTCTTCCGCCTGCTGCCGCTCTGCATCTATCGCATAGCCCAACCGCTGCCACACGGAAGACACTTCCCGTCCAGGGTCCTCCTGCCCTCCGGCCGATGCCTGCCCCTCCGATGTTGATGGCCCCGAGCCATCATTGCTCCCACCTAGAGCCTGCTCCTGCTGCTGCTGCTGCTACTGTCCATGTGCCCTGTCCGATGGTGCCTGCACATCCTCCATCTGCTGGTCTCCAGTTGTGGTGTCCACCCCTGCTGGACCGCCAACTCCCGACTGTGGCAGGGATGGGATCTCCACCAAGCTGGCTGTGTTGGTCAGGGCAGGTCCACAGGGGGCCCTGGTGGAATCTGGGCCGGAAGACAATGTGGAGAACGACCGGCGCACAGCCTCCACAGAGGAGGAGAGGTCCGCCAGAGTGCGCGTCACATGTAGGAACCCTCAGACCAGTGCCCCTCCCAGCAGTACCACGTCTCGACGCTGCTCTTCGTGATGGCGTGCGTTCTCCGCCCAGGAAGAACGCACGTCATCACGAATGACACCCATGCGCAACGCGACACCCACCAGGACGGATCCCATATGGTCACGGGACCCCTCGCCCGCAGGTAGTGGAGAGGCAGGTGATATGGCACTCTCCCCTACCTGCGGACGGGGCTGGGACGGGGCCTCCCTGCTGGTGCATGATGGTGCAGTCACAGGGTCAAGGACAGCGACATGCACAGGCCCCTCCACGGTGACCTCTGCTGCCTCCTGACCCTGGCCCTGGACTGCACCACTTGCAACAGTGCTACTTCTCCCACCAGGCCCCATGTGCCTCTCAGTAGCGGGCTCCTCCTCCTCTGTGGAGACCACCAACCTGGATGTCTCCACACCGTCTTCCGCCATTGGAAGCCCAAGTGGGGGCTCACCCGGCCCTTCTGCCACAGCCATTGTGGCAGACGCAGCACCAGCCCCCTCGCTCCCGGATGATGGTAATTCCTGGGAGGGTGGTTGGGCCTTGCGTCGTCGCCCAGTGGAGGCATCCCCGCCGCTGCGTAGAGGGAGATATAGAACACAAGCATCAGGGTACAGTACAAAATAACCTAGACAGGAAGCAATAACACATGAGTGGCACTGTCAAATGTCACTTCCATCCTGTCATTCCACAACAGATGGGTGAATGCACACAACACACATGCAGAAACAGTCCGGGCGCCTGCAATCAACATCAACATCCATGTAGAAGGGCCCCTGTAAACCAAGATGTTGCCTTCAAAGTCACATGCATCCATGGCGTTTCAAAGTCACGCACACACTTCTCAGGCACACATGCACACATGTGCACCATACATGTACATGACATCAGCACCCATTCCTCACCCTCCCTCCATGTCCAGGAACAGAGACAGCCATGCATTCATGTGTTCATTCCACATAGAGCTCCCCATGTTGCTTTAAAAAACATGCACCAACCATGTGGCTCACACATAACTGGTCTCACATGCATGACCATGATGTCCCTGCACACACACATATCCATACATGGCCTATGTCACACAAACAGGCAAGCCTCAGACTACCAGCACACTGCAACATGCACTGTCTCAAACAGCAATGCTTGGCCACTTACCGCTCAACTACAGACGGGTCTGCCTCCCAAGGATCTGGGCGTGGAGCGCTGGGCCTATGCGTTCCAGGACCCTCATCTGGATGGCACTCAGGCATGCCCGGCCCCCCTCCGCGAGGAGCCGGGCCTTGTGGAGGGTCCTGGACCTGAAGTCCTCCCAGCGCTTCTTGACGTGCTTGATGTCGTGGGTTGCCACCCCCTCCGAGTTGATGGCAACCACTAGTCGTACCAGATCCTCTCCCATCCTTCCTTGTTGGCACGTGATATTCAGAAGAGGGCATCATAAGGCCCCAGGACAGGCTCCACCAGGACACCAACTTCGGTGGCAGTGAAGCTGGTGGCCCTCTGCCTCTCTGGCTGGGGGTTGCCAGTGGTGCCAGATGGTGTAGTGCCCGACATGGCAACCCCAGAGGCAGGAGTGGGTGGGCAACTGGGTCCTGGTGATGGGCTGTGGAGCGGTGGAATCCCAGTCGGGAGTCTTCTGTTCCAGCAGGGGTGGACACAGCAACTGGACCCCTGCAGATGGCTGACATGCAGGCACCAAATAGCAGGGCACGTGGGCAGCAGGCAGACAGGCAGCAGCAGATGGCTGGTGGGAGCGTGCTCGGGGCTCTAGGGGACAGGAAAATGGCCTTCTGGGCAGGAGCGTGGTCTTCCGTGTGCGTACGCGTGGCCAGCTTGATACGGAGTGATTTGGCACGTGAAAATCTAGCACGTCAGCGTGTAATTTGAGGAAAGGCCCTTAGCGCGTAAACGCGTCAGCACACGTATGCGATTTCATTGCACGAAAGGCCCTTAGCGCGTAAGCGCGTCTGTGACGTGCGCACGCAGGCGTTTCCCTGAACCCGGGTGCATGTTACACGTCCAAGAACTGCACGTCCGAGTGTCAGCTCGTGTAATTGGAGGTTAGGGCCTTAGCGCGTATACGCGGAAGTGACGTTGGATGTGTGGTCCGGTTCAAAAGGTGCGTGCAGGACGTCATTTCCTTGTATGTGCTTTTCGTGGAGAGCGAGTGGGTGAATTCTGTACTTCTTGTCGGTTCACACGCAATTTACTTCACAGCGTTTCTAGTTCGTACTCCCTGTTACCTCTGACAGCTTTTTTCTGATTTTCTGTTGGGCCTGTTTCCTCAAACAGCGTTCACTTCTTCTTTTGTGCTGTCTCCTCAGACAGTGTACAATTCTTCTTTTGGCGGGGGTGTTGCCAACGCGCACACGCGCATATTTTTCACGCTCATTTCCAGACAGACAGTGAGTCGCGCATGTATTTACCAACTGTGCTTGCCCTGTGTGTCGCTTACCCCTTCAGAGGTCATTGTAGGCTGCGTGTAACACGGGTACGTTCATTTTTGTGTTTCTGGGTGCCACAGCGTAGTGTGGGTTCATTTTTCCATGCACGTGGTCTATGAGATGTTGCGTGCATGTTATTTTCTGTTTATGGGGTGCCTGTGCGTTGCATGACCCGTCATCTTTCCCCAGGGGTCACATACAGCCTTGCTAGAGCACTAGGGTGTGAATTCCATCTAGTACCCTACCCCTTTGACCCCCAATTACCCAAGACAATAGTTTACTGCAACTCCCATACGCACAACAACATCAGTGCCATGGTTCGGAGGCGACCAAGCGGTAAGGGTGGCAAAGGTGGCCGAGCCTCAAGAGGTGGCCGTGGTGGGTGCGGTAGGGGACGTGGCCGGGATTTGCAGGGTACCCCTAGCCCTCCATGTGTGGAGGACCAGTCAGGGACACCCATGCCCCCCCCATAGTTGAGGGAAACGTGGCTGACACCATCTCTGCTCAGCCCTTGTTGGCCGGCCCATAGTGGCACCTGACCTGGCAGAGGGTGACTCCCAGGCTGACTTCCAGGTCGCCAAGTCTAGGCCACGTGTGGTGGTGCAAGTTGGTGTCACCAGGCCACGTGGATCAGGGGCAGCTATGTCATCTGCTGCCCCGAGTAGGCAGGGTGGGGAGGCAGCAGGGGCAGCTGCAGCACCATCCACCCCAGCTCTGACTCTCCCAGCCAGGGCAGTGTTGGTCCCGGTCCATCTTGCTAACGTTCCCCCTGACTACGTAACACTTCAGCCAATGCCTGGACCAAGTCCCATGCTCAGTGTGCATTCCCACACTCCAACTAGCCAGTCCACCGGTGCTCCTGCCCCTAGTGGCCAGAGCGGCGTAGGCCACTCAGGATCCCCACCACCTTCCAAAAAAAAGAGGAAGACTGCTCGTCCACTACAGGCTGATACCCCAGACATGGCTACGCAGTCCGGCACACAAAGGAAGCCTAGCTTCAATGATGCCGAACGTGATGCTCTTGTGCAGTATGTGCCCGCACATGAGAGCGAAATGTTGATCACTTCAGGGTGCAAGACCACACCTGCTCAACGTCAGGCACACTGGCAGACTGTCGCGGACATCATAAGTGCCCTTGGATTAGTGAGACGCACAGCTGGTGAGTGCTACAAGCGCTGGAATGACCTTAAGCGCAGGGCAAAGAAAAAGCTGGCCTCAAGTCATGCCGTTACTCTGGTTACTGGAGGTGGGTCTCCACAAGAGGACATTGAACTCACTGTACATGAGTCTGTTACTGGGACCTACGTCACAGAGGAACAGATCCAAGGTGTGGGAGAACTGCCAGATTACGAGGCATTGTCCGGTGAGTGCACATGCATGTGTGTGTGATCCATGTGTATGTTGTGTGTGTGAGGGGTTCTGATTGAGTGCCAGGTGAGGGTGTGTGTGCCTGAGTGGTTTGAGTCACCCATGTGCTTCATCCAAAACATTCTGCGCCCCTGGATTTGGGTATTACAGTATCCCTTCTGCCCACAGTAGACTTTTTTTGCAGCATCATGCCAGTTGCCCTTGAAGTGGCATCTTGCAACAACATTGTTCCGTATTTCTCATTGTTCATTCAGGCTGATTGTTTCGATCCCCCCACTTTCACTACGCATTTCTCAGCCCTATTGGCAAACGATATGTGACATGCCTCTGGTACATGCCATCTGTGTGATGGCATGTGTCATGTATGTGGATTGGACATGCCACTCACAGGCCAATGTGTGATGGCTCTGCTAGCCAGCATGCAGCTAATGTGTTGCTCTGCCATTTTGGTGTCATCAGTGTCTGACATTTTCCTCCCCTTCAAACTCAGTGACAGTGCATGCATGGGAGGGTTATAGTCATGTGGGACATGTGTCAATCAAGTACTGGTTCTGTAGCTTGTGAGGCCTAATTGTGTGCCATGGTGCTAATGCCTGTTTCCATTTTTTGTCTTTCATGTTGCTTCAGGGGATGACGCACTTGATGCTGTTGAGGGTGAGGAGATGGTGCCGACACAGGAGGGATCTCAAGCAGGACCAGGCACCAGTGGGGGACGGGGTGTGGTGGTGGGTGAAAACCCACTCTTGCTGCAGACCGTTCTCTCCAGGGGTGTCTCTGGGTGCACCTCCCCAGACCACTATTCAGGTGTTGATTCGGATGATGAGACCTATGTGGCTTCGCAGGTAGGTGTTTCTGGGAGGGATTCTGTTCTGTCCGACCCACCTGCACCAGGGGTACAGCCCACTCTGGGGATGTCAGTGTTGGTAGGTCCGCCTTTGGTGGTTATGGATGCAGGGCCACACTCCGCAACATCTGATCCTGTTCCTGGGCCAGCAGATCAGAGGGGGAATGCAGTCCTGCAGCCTCAGGCAGTGCCGACACAGCAAGGAACAGTTTGCCTTGCCCCGACAGGTGTGGTGCCCGCCAACACGGTGGCCGTACGCCACCAGGCAATACCGCATGGGAGAAATCCATATACGGTATGGCAAACCAACAGGCAGCAGCATCTGAAATGATGGCTCAAGCTATGGAGAGGGTGGCCACTTCCATTGTCCCCCCAGAAAGGCAGATGGAGCAACTACAGCAGGCAACAGACTCCATTTGCCGATCACTCAGGGAGGCCATGTTGGCATCCAACAGGGACAGACGGGCGGCCCTGGACACTCTGCGGGAAGCCATTTCTTTAGAGTCCTAGGGCCAGAGGGAAGCCCTGAGGGTAGAAGTCCATCACCTCAGGCAGACTCTTGTGGACCTTGAGGCTTCCACTGTCACGAGGACAGAACACCTGCTGGAGCGGCTCACACGTACGCTCTCAGCAGAGATGCAGGCAACTCGGGAGGAGGTCCGGGCATCACGTCAGGTGAAGCATGGGGATCTCTGCACCATATTCCTCCAGAACGAGACCTTCCACACCCGCATGCTTGCTGCCATGGAGGACCAGACTAGGGCTTTGCGTGGGCTGCCTCCGATAGCACCACCAAATCCTGTGGCGGCAGCAGCACAGGGTGATGAGAGCGACCACAGCGATTCTGAATCTCTCACGATAGCGTAGCCGTGCAGGCCATGAGCCCATGGAGGTGTTTTTTTCGCAACATCCACACAGCTGGCTGTTGGTGTGCACCATGTCCTCGGACCTCCTGGGTGGCCTGCCCCACCCCCCTGACTCCCACATGGCCATTTTTGATTTTTGATTTTTGATTTTTGATTTTTGGTTTTTGATTTTTTAGCTTTTGTTACAGTTTGTTGCCTTGTTTGGCTCCCGTGGGCATCCACTGTATTCCGGCTGGGCACATGCAGGCTTGTCCTGAGTTTGGGTTAGATGCTTGGGTTTGTGAGACTCACACCCCTCCTGCTTCCCGTTTCCATGGGCTTGCAAAGGGCGTGCCCAAGTGACAGTGACTTACACAGTGACGTTGGACTCCCATGACATGTGTGGGCAGTCTGTAGTCAATACTGTGTATACATTCCTAGTGCATATTGTTGTAGTATTGAACACTGCATGGTGTATTGATGTGTGCTTGTGCATCCATGTCTCCCTCCTAATTTGCAGGTTCATTCCTCATGTCTTCACAGGGCCGTCTACTTTGGAGATGGAGTTCATGTTGTAAGCAGTGCACTTCCAGATTTACGTGGCACCAACACTGTACAGTTGGAAGTGGTCGATGTGCTAGCATCACCAGGTTGTAAGACTATGTATCCTTTAACTTAGTACTGTCATGTGAATGCTATGTTTGGGGTCGGCTAGCTGCATTGTATTGTGGTAAGTCTTTGGTCATGTGTGTTGTCAGTTCTACATTAATGGGAGCATATTGTGTGTGGCCATTTTCCATTCGGGATACTGTACTTTGTTACACTTGTGTCATGTTTTGGGGATTCCTTTGTTTGCTCTCACATAGCATGACATGCCATGGTGTGTTGGGTGGCGGTGCTGGGGAGGTGTTGTGTGACATGGCACTGTTGTCATGTTGTATCTTGCAAGGGGGTAATGATTTTGGCAGCATACAAGTGTGTCTTTTGATGACATAGCATTGGTGGTGGTGTTTGTGTAGGTAGGGATGCACACAATGGAACACTTCCAGGTGAACAATCTCAGGCTGGTATGGTTGTGACAGTTGACTGTCACTTGACTCATCATTATTGATAGTCAGCTGGTATGTGCCAGGGCTGTGTGCACTCCACAGGGGTGTGATTTTAGGTGAAGTAATTAGCCACCAGCTGCGTACGGGCTGCCTCACCCCGTGTCCTTTCCCCTCCCATGCGCAGCGGGCGTGCATGTGGTTGGGGATGTGGGGGCACCACCATGTCTATGGGCAGGCCCCGGCGTGTTGCAACGTTGTGCAGGACACATGCTGCCCCTATGATCCTGCACACTACTGGGGGAGCGTATAACAGCTGCCCGCCAGAACGGTCAAGGGAGCGAAAGCGTGACTTGAGCACTCCGAATGTGCGCTCCACTATGCCCTGGGTTGCAATATGGGCTGTGTTGCATCTTACCTCGGGTGGCGTGGTGGGGTTCCGAATTGGCGTCATCATGTGGGTGCTCAGAGGGTAGGCACTGTCCCCTGAGAGGTGGTGATGGGTATCATTAGTGGGGTTGTGACATTACTCAGTATCTGACATGCATGCATGTGCTGTAGCATTTATACTCACCGATCAGCCATGTATCGCCATGCCGCCCAGCTTCTAGGTCCCGGTTTAGGGTTGACATTCTGTAAATGAAACTGTCGTGGGCGGACCCTGGATAATTGGCATATACTGAGGTAATGATTCCCTTGGCATCACATACTACCTTGACGTTGATGGAATGCCAGTGCTTGCGGTTTCTATAGATGTGCTCAGATGCCCTGGGGGGACGTAGAGCCACATGGGTGCAGTCAAGGGCACCTAGCACTTTGGGGAAGTGTGCCACCCTGTAAAAATCCTGGAGGACAGCCTGCCTTTTTGCAGGTGTTCTGGGCAGGTATATGTGCCTGCATACTGATGGGCGTGCAGTCATGATAGCCAAGACCTGGTGTAGGCAGCGTGACTGCGTGGCCTGTGACACCCCCCCCCACTATGGCACTTGTCCGCTGAAGTGATCTAGTGGCCAAGAAGTGCATTACATTAAGGACCTTCTCCAGGGGGCTGAGTGCTTGGGAGCAGAGGGTGGGTGATGTGAGGTCATCCTCCCACTCACTGACCAAGTTGAGTATTATGTGAGGTGGAAACCTGTACATCCCATACACGTGGTCATCAGGCATCCCAAAAAGGCTGGTTCTGGGTTTAAAAATTCTGGCCCTGACTATCCTCCTCCTCCTCCTGTGGTATCCCACGGTCACTGCTGCTAGGAACGGTATATTCATCATGGCGTCTGAACTTGTTTGTTCTTTGCACGCACTTTTATGCTGCGTGGGTCGACGTACGCGTACTGCTTGTGCGTGTGGGCGCTCCGCACATTTGCCTCCTGTACTTTCACGCCTACCACAGTAATACACGTACCCTGCTCGCCCAGGCCCAATCGTGTGTAAAACTTCCCGCGAGCCCCTGAAGTACACGTGCCCCG
Source organism: Ambystoma mexicanum (assembly GCF_040938575.1). Lineage (NCBI taxonomy): Eukaryota > Metazoa > Chordata > Amphibia > Caudata > Ambystomatidae > Ambystoma > Ambystoma mexicanum. Next base: position 83,477,101 of record NC_090927.1, on the reverse strand, counting down.
CTCGCCCAGGCCCAATCGCGTGTAAAACTTCCCGCGAGCCCCTGAAGTACACGTACCCCGCTCGCCCAGGCCCAATCGCGTGTAAAACATCCCGCGAGCCCCTGAAGTACACGTACCCCGCTTGCCCAGGCACAATCGCGTGTGAAACTTCCCGCGCACCCCCAAAATACACGCTATTTTTGACACAGCGGGTATCCCTGTTTGTCGCGTACCCCTTTGCACGTCATTTGTCCTAGAGGGCCACAGTATGGGACATTCATCAGAGCTGTATATACAGCTTTTTGTTAGCGCACATTGTCTGCACTGCTGGGGGGTGGGGGTGCAAGGGGACATGAGTGGGACCTGGGTGGGGGCCTGCTGGCAGGTGCCCTGCACTGCGGGGGGGGTGGGGGGGCAAGGGGACATGAGTGGGACATGAGTGGGGGCCTGATGGCAGGTGCCCTGCACTGCTGGTGGGAGGGGGTGCTGGGGGACATGAGTGGGGGCCTGCTGGCAGGTGCCCTGCACTGCTGGGGGGTGGGGGTGCTGGGGGACATGGGTGGGGGCCTGCTGGCAGGTGCCCTGCACTGCTGGGGGGTGGGGGTGCAAGGGGACATGAGTGGGATATGAGTGGGGGCCTGCTGGCAGGTGCCCTGCACTGCTGGGGGTGGGGGTGCAAGGGGACATGAGTGGGGGCCTGCTGGCAGGTACCCTGCACTGCTGGGGGGTGGGGGTGCAAGGGATCATGAGTGGGGGCCTGCTGGCAGGTGCCCTGCACTGCTGGGGGGTGGGGGTGCTGGGGGACATGAGTGGGGGCCTGCTGGCAGGTGCCCTGCACTGCTGGGGGGTGGGGGTGCTGGGGGACATGAGTGGAGGCCTGCTGGCAGGTGCCCTGCACTGCTGGGGGATGGGGCTGCAAGGGGTCATGAGTGGGGCATGAGTGGAGGCCTGCTGGCAGGTGCCCTGCACTGCTGGGGGGTGGGGGTGCAAGGGGACATGAGTGGGACATGAGTGGGGGCCTGCTGGCAGGTGCCCCTCAGTGCTGGCGGGTGGTGGTGCAAGGGGACATGAGTGGGGGGCTGCTGGCAGGTGCCCTGCACTGCTGGGGGGTGGGGGTGCAAGGGGACATGAGTGGGAGCCTGCTGGCAGGTGCCCTGCACTGCTGGGGGGTGGGGGTGCAAGGGGACATGAGTGGGACATGAGTGGGGGCCTGCTGGCAGGTGCCCTGCACTGCTGGAGCGTGGGGGTGCAAGGGGACATGAGTGGGGGCCTGCTGGCAGGTGCCCTGCACTGCTGGGGGGTGGGGGTGCAAGGGGACATGAGTGGGGGGCTTGCTGGCAGGTGCATGCACTGCTGGGGGGTGGGGGTGCAAGGGGACATGAGTGGAGGCCTGCTGGCAGGTGCCCTGCACTGCTGGGGGGTGGGGCTGCAAGGGGTCATGAGTGGGGCATGAGTGGAGGCCTGCTGGCAGGTGCCCTGCACTGCTGGGGGGTGGGGTGCAAGGGGACATGAGTGGGACATGAGTGGGGGCCTGCTGGCAGGTGCCCCTCATTGCTGGCGGGTGGTGGTGCAAGGGGACATGAGTGGGGGGCTGCTGGCAGGTGCCCTGCACTGCTGGGGGGTGGGGGTGCAAGGGGACATGAGTGGGGGCCTGCTGGCAGGTGCCCTGCACTGCTGGGGGGTGGGGGTGCAAGGGGACATGAGTGGGACATGAGTGGGGGCCTGCTGGCAGGTGCCCTGCACTGCTGGGGCGTGGGGGTGCAATCGGACATGAGTGGGGGCCTGCTGGCAGGTGCCCTGCACTGCTGGGGGGTGGGGGTGCAAGGGGACATGAGTGGGACATGGGTGGGGGCTTTCTGGCAGGTGTCATGCACTGCTGGGGGGTGGGGGTGCAAGGGGACATGAGTGGGACATGGGTGGGGGCCTGCTGGCAGGTGCCCCTCAGTGCTGGTGGGTGGGGGTGCTGGGGGACATGAGTGGGGGCCTGCTGGCAGGTGCCCTGCACTGCTGTTGGGTGGGGGTGCTGGGGGACATGAGTGGGGGCCTGCTGGCAGGTGCCCTGCACTGCTGGGGTGGGGGTGCAAGGGGACATGAGTGGGGGGCTGCTGGCAGGTGCCCTGCACTGCTGGGGGGTGGGGGTGCAAGGGGACATGAGTGGGACATGAGTGGGGGCCTGCTGGCAGGTGCCCTGCACTGCTGGGGGGTGGGGGTGCAAGGGGACATGAGTGGGACATGAGTGGGGGCCTGCTGGCAGGTGCCCTGCACTGCTGGGGCGTGGGGGTTCAAGGGGACATGAGTGGGGGCCTGCTGGCAGGTGCCTTGCACTGCTGTTGGGTGGGGGTGCTGGGGGACATGAGTGGGGGCCTGCTGGCAGGTGCCCTGCACTGCTGGGGTGGGGGTGCAAGGGGACATGAGTGGGGGGCTGCTGGCAGGTACCCTGCAGTGCTGGGGGGTGGGGGTGCAAGGGGACATGAGTGGGAGCCTGCTGGCAGGTGCCCTGCACTGCTGGGGGGTGGGGGTGCAAGGGGACATGAGTGGGACATGAGTGGGGGCCTGCTGGCAGGTGCCCTGCACTGCTGGGGCATGGGGGTGCAAGGGGACATGAGTGGGGGCCTGCTGGCAGGTGCCCTGCACTGCTGGGGGTGGGGGTGCAAGGGGACATGAGTGAGGGCCTGCTGGCAGGTGCCCTGCACTGCTGGGGGGTGGGGGTGCAAGGGGACATGAGTGGGGGCCTGCTGGCAGGTGCCCTGCACTGCTGGGGGGTGGGGGTGCTGGGGGACATGAATGGGACATGAGTGGGGGCCTGCTGGCAGGTGCCCCTCAGTGCTGGTGGGTGGGGGTGCTGGGGGACATGAGTGGGGGCCTGCTGGCAGGTGCCCTGCACTGCTGGGGGGTGGGGGTGCAAGGGGACATGAGTGGGGGCCTGCTGGCAGGTGCCCTGCACTGCTGGGGGGTGGGGGTGGAGGGGGTCATGCGTTGGTGATTAGTAGTGCAAGCTGATATGTGGCTTGCCTGGGGGGCATGCCCACGGTGGATGGGCTGCCTGCAGGACATGAAGTCCCCGGGATTCTCCTAAGGACCATCTGAGGAGTACCGGAGGTTGTCATCTTTAGCCAATCCGGGAGGGAATTGGTGTAACAAGTGGGGGAAGAACACACATTTGCCATATCTCCTTGCTAACCAAAAATGATCTTGTCATTTCCATCTCTGTAACAAAGTGCACCCTTGTATTAGTGCTGGAGCGAGTTTCCACCAGAATGCACACTACGGAATCAGGAATACCCATTGTTATTAGTTCCCTCCACAGGTGGGCCCTGTCCATGTGGCGAAATGCGGATCATAGATTCATAAATGCCACCCACACCAAGGACATACCTACTTAGGATCAAGTACAGGTTTAAGTTCTAGTGTATAGTCCCTATCCCTTTTCTAAAGCCCATCTGTACATTACATAGGAGCTTGCTTGTCCTTACCCAATCCAATTATCTACGTAGAATAAGACCTGTAAACATTGTAGAGGGTGCCATCTAAGAGGGTAATTGGCTGGTAAGAAATCAGGTCAAAGTGATCCCCTTTCTTAAATATAGGAACTATAAGCCCCATTCTTCCAGTTAGTTGGAATTAGCCTAGTGTCGATAATAGAGTTAAAGGCTAAGGTCAGAAAGGGCAACCGTAGGGCCTCCTACCCACGGAAAAAGTTATTCAGAATCCTATTACCTCCTGGGCTCTTAAACAGAACGTGTTTACTTAGTATAGTTTGAACCTCTGTAGATGTTATCATAGCAAAACGCCAAGTCTACTCGCCTGATTTAGATTCAGTGTTATACTGGAAGCAAGCACTAGGGGAATGTTCCTCTCCCTCTTTCTCATAGTCTACTAAAGAAGTCAACCCAATGTATCCTCATCCACGCAAGCCACAGGAGTACCTGGGTACGGCACATGAAGCGATTATTTTCCCAGAAAACCCTGGACTCATAGGTTCTCTGGCCTTTCCTGGATTCTAGTCTCTTAGCCCTAACTTGTGCAGAGTGTTTGGGGATGTCCTTCCGAGCATACAACGGCTCTCTAATGCCTTCCTTCTTTACATTCCATCTTTAACAATGAGTCTGCTTTCTTAGGACTGAGAGTTGAGAAATGGCGCTTACGTGTGCCCGGACAAAGACGCTGTCTTCAGACTTAGCACAGACTCCTCTAGCAGGAGCTGCGGGGAACTTCATAGGCGCAGCATACTGTCCTCAGTGTTGTGTGTCAGTGGGGGAATCCATTGCCCCCACTGTGGCGCTCCGTAAACCCTGGGCCTCCTCTGCCTCAAGAACTTACTCGGAGACGAGGTATACTGCTCAGGCTTCCCGGTCGCGAATGCCGTGGCCGGGAATGCCCCCTTTATTAATAGTGCCTGCGGCGGCGTGCAACGTCACGCCGTCGCGTGCGTTCCCTTAAAGGGGACAGTACCACACTCCTCCTTTTTCATGAGGACACATAAACAATACCATAACACACTGCACAAATCTAAATAACACAATAAACACACTAACACCCTTAACCCAAATGACTAAACTTCCCAATGAGCCCCTTTATTCACAGCCTCCCCCTAACCCCACTCAGCAGGTGTCTCCATGTTGGGCTCCTTCACGAGTCCAATACAAACTCACTGAAACAAGCAGGTTTGCCTCGCCCTGCCCTCCTGCTCGCCTCGGGGTTAGGGGTCACATTGTCAGCTGGCGTCCTCACCAGGGATCGAGAGAGGGGCTCGGCACCACCGCCTTCATCGGGTATGTCCACACAGTCCTGGTCGGCTGGCGCCTCAGCCCTGGGCTCACCCAGCTTCTTGAAGAAGCTAACGTTCCGGGTGACTGATGCTCGGCCATCAGACGCAGTCACCATGGACCCCTTGACTGCTATCACGTCAAGCGGTTCAGGTTCATAGGTTAGTGACAGTTTCCCGCTGGGGTTCCTGTTCTTTATCAGGACCTTGTCCCCGGTCACAAGTTGTTGTTGCTGTAGCCCGCTCCTCTCATTCTCTTGTGCGGTTCTCAGTTGCCGCTCCAGCTCCACCTGTTGCGTGTCAATGACCGCTGGCTCCGTTTCCCCCACTTCAGGTATCAGTCCTCTCGGGCATCGCTTGAAGAGAGCTTTGGCAGGGGCTACTCTAGTTGAGGTGTGTGGGGTTGTTCTGTATACCCTCAGGAATTGTTACAGCGCTCTCTCCAGACTCTGTCCTTGCCCATGCGCGATCTGAAAGACTTTGGTAAGCATGCGCATCATCCTTTCTGCCTCTCCATTGGCACGTGGCCACAGGGGTGTGACCTTCCTGTGGTGCACCCCATATCCTTCCATTAGGGCCGCAAACCGCTCTCCTTGAAATGGGGCCCCATTGTCTGAACAGAGTATTGTGGGAAAACCATGGGCCGCGAACACCTTCTCCACCGCCACCACCACATGCTCGAAGGCCACTGACTGGATGAACTCCACCTCCGGGTACCTGGAGTACTCGTCCACGACCACCAGGAAGTGGGACCCCTGTGAGGTAGACCCAAAGTCGGCATGGACCACCTCCCAGGGTTTCGAGCCGCGTGGCCTGGCCTCTATGGCAGGCTCCCTCTGGGCAGGTGACTATGCCTGGCATCACATGCATGATGCAACATAGTCTTCCACTCGTTTTTCCAGCTCGGGGAACCAGACTTTGAGGCAGAGTCAGGCTTTGGTCTTTGCCGCCCCTTGATGGCCTTGGTGTACGAGGCCTATCACCTCCTGTATTTTCACCTGCGGGACCACGATTCAGTCACCTCCGACCAGCAGTCCTTTTTTGCCTGAGAATGACAGCTCTTCACGCACTCTTCACAGCTGCTCGAGGACCACCTTCGCTTCCTGTGTGCGCCCAGCCAGCAACTCCAGCACACTCTTCCATGATCCTTGCTGCAGAGCCGCCTTTAGTATGCGGAAGCAGTCGTCGTTAGCCACTGTGGCTTCCAGATCCTCTATCGGCAGGGCATTTGGAGGGGCCGCTTCGACCACCAGCTGAACATGGTCACTGGCCTCTTACGCGCAGTCTTCATCTTCTCCGCCATGGCGTCTCCCCGGATGGCGAGAGAGGTAGTCGGCCGCATTATTTGCCCCCGGCCGATACACCAACGAGACCCCATATTCCAACAGGGCCAGCATCCACATCTCAATCCTCGCCGGTGGCTTTGAGGAGGAGCCAGCCAGGATCGGCAAGAGGGGCTTGTGGTCAGTCACCACGGTCACAGGTCTTCCCATGATGTAAAGCCAGAAATGTCTGCACCCCCATAGGACAGCCAGTGCTTCCCGCTCTATCTGCGAGTATCGCTGTTCAGTGTCAGAGAGGGCTTTGCTGGCATAGGCCACGGGGTGGATGCAGGAGTCCTGCCCCACTTGTGTCATATCCGCTCCAAGGCCAAGCGGGCTGGCGTCCACAACAATCTCAGACTGCAGGGCCGGGTCGAAGAAGGCCATCGTGTCTTCCTCAGTGAGGGCTCTTTTAATGTCTTCGAACGCTGCCTGTTCCAACAGGCCCCAATGCCACCTAGTTTCCTTCTTGGTGAGAGCCCGCAGCGGCTCCGACCTAGATGCAAGGTTCCTGATGAACCGGCCACAATATGTGACCATCCCCAGGAAGCTTCTGACTTCAGACACATTCTCAGGTGGTTTTGCTTCTTTGATGTCCTTTACTTTCCTGGGGTCTGGAGACACTCCATCCTCTTTAAACATAAAGCCAAAGAACTCTATGCTCGTCCTCAGGAATTCACATTTTTCGCGGTGGAGCGTTAGGCCCAGTGACTGAAGCCTTTTGGAAGTCTTTGCCAGTCTCCATAGATGGTCGACCTTTGACCTGGCGAACACCAGGATGTCGTCACTGATGTTGAGAATGCCTTCTAGGTCTGCCAGGGCCCCCATGATAATGTTTTGGAATACCTCAGCCGCGGAGGATACCCCGAAGCTGAGTCGCTTTTATCAGTAAAGACCCCAGTGAGTCGTGAAGGTCGTGATGTACCTTGATTCCGGATGCAGAAGGACTTGATGGTAACCCGCCCTGAGGTCAAGCTTCGGAAAGAAAACGAGCTCCCTGCAGCTCAGCTATAATGTCATCATTCTTGGGAGTGAGATAGCGTTCTCTCTTGATGGCTTTATTGGGAAGCCTCATATCCACACAGATCTTCACTGAATCCGGTTGCTTCGGTTTCTTGGCGATCACAATTGGGGACACCCAGGGTGTGGGACCTTCCACCTCTTCTATAATGTCCAGGTTCACCAGATTCTCAAGTTCTTTGTCCACCTGATCCCTCAGATGGAACGGCACCCTGCGATGTTTGAGTGCAATTGGCTGCACCGACTCATCAATGTGAAGACGTACCGGGTCTCCAACCGTTCGGCCAGTTCCTTGGAAGAGCCCTGAGTACTTGTCCAGGAGCAATTGTATGTCTTCCACATACACGGAGTATGCGAAGCACACCAGTCCCAAAGCTTCAGCCGCCGCACAGCTCAGTAGGGTGTTGGTACTGACTGGGGTGACAAAGAACTGGGCCTTGATTTCGGAACTTCCATGCCCCACCCGAGCCACAAATGCACCCTCCAAAGGGAATAGGATGTGATCCCCCAAATGTGAAAATGCGCGCTTTCGGGGTTGACAGTCTAGGGGGGCAGGGCATGGCATCATAATGCTGACGGGCCATAACGTTGACCGAGGCCCCCGTGCCCACCAGCAGCGACACTGGCGAGTCATTTACAGCGAGGATGTATCTCGGCTGTCTTCGGCCCTTGGACTGGAGGGCATCAATGCTTGAGACGAAGAAGATGTTCTCCTCTTCCTCATCACCGTATTGGGCAGTTTCCTCCCCTTGATCTACATGTGCAACATTGGGAGGGCGAGACTGTCGGAAGAACCCAGACCGGACTGGGCCCCTCGGGACCATCACTGGCAGGGACGCTCTGCACACCCTTGCAAAATGGTCCGTCACCCCACACCATCCACATGGCCTCCCTGCAGCTGGGCATTCCCCAGGGTGCGGCCGGTCATACCCGCACTTGTGGCATGCTTCGCCTGGCTTTCCGTCCCTGTCACGGAAGTTCCCAGGCGGTCTTCAGGCACCTCTGCCACCCCGACCCACCGCACACACTTCTTCTGACTTGGCTGCGTGGGACCCTGTCTCCATCCGTGACGCATGTACCTCTGAAACTTCCTGGCAGAGGCCCAGCTCCAGGATGTGGGGAGGGGTGATGCCAGGTTCCCTTAGCACCTGTCTCCTCAGCTTGCCTGAGGAGCACCCTTGAATCAGTTGGTTCCTGATCATGTCATCGGCGTTGTCCCATGCGCAGGCCACAGAAAGCCTCCTGAGGTGACCATGAAATGTGTCAAGGGTCTCGTCCTCCTTCTGCTTGGTGGAGAGCATTGCAAACCTCTCGTAATCCGCATTGGCCAAAGGAAGGAAGTAGTTCTGCAGGGCTACTTTAGCTGCCGCATAGGTGTTGTCCGTTGGCTGAAGAGAGTCAAAGATCTCACGAACGGCATACAGTAGCGTGGCCAGCTTGCTGTCATCACTGGTTTCTATAGTGGCCTGAAAGTACATGTCCAGGCGATCAACCCATCTCCTCTACCTGGGCCCCAGGCTGGATGGGGGTCCCGACATATCAAACTCGGGAATGGGTGGTAACGCTGCCGGAGCCCTCATCTGGGCCATTGCTGGAGGGTGTGGTGGCGGGTTTGCTTGTCCTTGTGGAACAGCCTGGGCCCCGTCCTATTTGGCCTGGTCATTCATGGTTTAGAGCGCACAGGCACCCCTTCTTCATGCACAGGGACCGCAACTCACCCAGCCAGCTTGATCTTCACCTTCCCCACCAGGATCACTGGCCTCCAGCTGTTGGTGTCCAGTGAATGAGGATTGCCCAAAAATTGAGTCAGTGAAAAGCCTAGGTCAGGAGACACAGAATAGCAGGCCTCCCTCCCAGGGCTTACACTTCACTGGGTGAAAAGTGTCCAAAATCACAAAAAGATGAAACCATTTGGCATATGCGTGTATGGACAGCAGTCAGCTATCAAATGCTCCAAAAATTGTGCCTGGATGACACTCACATGCCCCACCGGAGCTCTGAGAAACTCCCAGGATCAGGGGACAAAATGGCCACCGCCGCACGGGCTGCCCTTCCCCCTGCGTATAGAACGAGAGATTTTCTCCCTCATTCAGTGAAAAAATTAGCATAAATGAAATCACCACCGGGACCGGGCGTAGCGTACTCCTCGTCGCCCATAGCTCTCAACCTTTTTCGATGCAAAGGCGGGTGAAATCACCCGATTTTGTGTTTGGCGGGTGAGAGGCCCATTGAAATGAATGGGCGTGCACGAGGCTTGGCGGGTGACTCACCTGTTTACAAGGCGGGTGACACCCGCCAAAAGCGGGTGAGTTGAGAGCTATGTCGTCGCCCCTGTTGTGTGTTAGTGGGGCAATCCCTGGCCCCACTGTGGTGCTCCGTAAGCCCTGGGCCCCCTCCGCCTCAAGAACTTACTCAGAGACGAGGTAAACTGTTCGGGCTTCCCGGTCGCGAATGCCACGGCCGGGAACACCCCCTTTATTAATAGTGCATGCGGCGTGCAACATCACGCTGCCACGTGCGCTCCCTTATAGGGGACAGCACCACACTCAGTGTGGGCTGAAAAAGTCATTCATTCCCCTTTCACTGGCATGAAACCTCTGGCAGGGGTGATGTCAATTCAACTTCTGCTGGGTGTGGAGCTGGCTCTGCTTGTCAGAGGGAAACATGATATTTAAATGCTAGAACATATAAGAGGTGACATGCATGCCTAAAGGATCAGCTTAGCCTTGCACAGACTCACATTGTCTTTTGTCATGTCACACAACAAAGAGGGACACGGAGACAACACTCTACTCATGCAGCCACTCAAATCCCGCCGGAGCGCGAGGGGCACGTGTTGCGTGACGTCATGACGTCGGGCGTCAAGATGGCGCCTGCGTGCGTGGATGCGTGCGTACATGCAGTTGGCAGGAGCCAAATGTCGGCCGCTGCGGATATGGAAGGCACTGCAGTGTCACAGTAGTGCTGAGGAAGCAAACGGTGTCCTTCTAAACCAGTCACCGGTTTAATAAAAGTCCTTTAAATACGAAATTCTGCTCAGTCTGGGGCTTTGCAAACGTGACGCTTTGGAACCCTAAGAAAAAAAAAGAAAAATAATTATAATAGCTCTACAGAGCTCTTAAGATTTCCATTGCCATTAGAATTCTAGGCTGTGTGGTTTTCCTAAATTGGAAAAGAAAAAAATGCAATTCCCAGAATCCAACGGGAAAAAAAACAGGACTTGAATGTTCTTCTCACTTATGGCCACGTGCATAGCTCTCAACCATTTGTCTCGCAAAGGCTGGTGAAATCACCCGATTTTGTTTCTGGCGGGTGAGACGCCCATTGGAATGAATGGGCGTGCAGGAGGCTTGGTGGGTGAGTCAGTCCTTTGCAAGGCGGGTGACACCCGCCAAAAGCGGGTGAGTTGAGAGCTATGCCACGTGATAGCTTAAGAGGGTAAAGCTCCAAACACTGGATTTCTTTTAATGTCTCTTTACTGCGTATTTAGCAGGTACTAAATCACCAAATTAAAACATGTCGCCAGTCAAGCCCCAACGAAAAAAATAAATAAGCCCGAGCTGAAAGTGCATTTTGGGCCGTTTCTTACCGTTCACCTGCATTCTGTTGTTTTGTTGTTACTTCGCGTCGCGCTGCAGGCGTGCCTCTCCAGTGAAGTGGCTAATAACTGAAAACCTGGGGCATGAGAGCAAAGGGCCCATCAAAAAAACACAGAGCTGCATAGCAAGTAAATCAGGGCATGTAGTATGCCATGTCATCCAGGCATTGCGAGGGTGACCCCGCATAAGGTTGCAGCAGCGCAATATTACACTCATTTAGAACGCGCTAAGCAGTCTGTGCGCCCACCTGCCTTTGGGCCTAAAGCGCGTTACAAATCACCACACATAAACATTATTGCGTGTTTTTCTCTGTTTGTTTTTTAACATTATTTGTCTTACAATGTTTTCGGCTGCGCAGTAATCACGTAGATCCAATTAAGAGCTCCATATGACTGCCCACGGCTGAATTATGTGTAGGTATAAAGTTCAGCCTGCCAGATGAGAACAATGATGGCACAGATGAAGATGGGTGGCACGGAACACTGACTCTTAAAGTATGATTTTTAATTTTTTCAGGGTTATACTTCGGCTGCCGGGTCTGACTGGTGCAAATATTAGGCCTGGGCACCAAAATACAAGTGGCCCAAGTATATGAATTTGACTTTTCAGGACACATTAATAATACAAAAAGGTACATTTTTTGGATCAATTTCTCGCTAAAGTTACATTCGAAATCAACTGTTCTATGAATCCCATAAAGTGGCTTTTTGCGCATCTCCGGAGGAATTTATTTTAAGTTGGCTTGGGGCAACTGGAACACGTTAAAATTCACTTAAATAGTAGGAATGTTTCAGTCTGCATGGAATTAAAGGCAATTTTATAGGCCGATTTGCCAACTCCTCCTCAATCCTTAGCAAAGGTATGACCAAAAAGGTACTTTTAAAATTACTGTCCTTGCAATATTCGTCCAAGTTGGACAATATTTAAAAACAATTTTTCAGTGACATTTGTATTGCGTGGTTTCGGACTCTTACCCAAGCAACTTCTAGGAAAGGTTGTTGCAAATGGTATATTTTAAGGTAAATTAGCAAAAATTGGGTGACATATAAATATAATTTTACATAGGGTCTTGAGGGCTGTTGCCTAATGATTCCTGAAAGGTTAAGCCACAACTGTTGCCAAGAGCTTGAAGGGGACGGTCAATGACAGGCCTACTAAAAAACCACACAAAAAACACACACAGACCATACTTCACTGAGGGCAAGGGTATGCGCATCTACGGACACACAGACATGGTCACACATATTATTGGCTTCCATCAACCCTTACTCCTGTTGGCATGGTGAAGATGTACCACTGGCTGGAAATACTCAGCTCCCCTTCATTTAGAAGGGGTCATTGGCTTGGGTGCGGTTTCTCCAAGAAAAGCTTCAGTGGGATCAGTATCCAAGTTGTTCACAGGCAGATAAATGCGTTATTCATAGCTACTGCCCCTACCCCAGCCCAATGTCGCATAGGTGGGAAACGTTACTCTCTAAGGCCTCCATACCGGCCTTATCCCAGGATGGTACAAGAGGAAATTGACCTACTTGAATTAAAGATGTCACAAACGAACAAGCTGAGAACGAACAGTGAGATAACCTACATGCATGCAATAACACAAAACAAATATACAGACAATAGGTCAAATATGTATTTATACATGAAGAATATCGCTTGTAACCATGACGACATGAAGAACATAACATAAGCAATGTATACACCGCATGCAACACGAACAGCATTCGTATGTAGCTCACTAACATAGAAACGCAGCATCACTGAGCAGCCATCTTTTATTCAAAATTGAATTGCACGCATTGAAATGAATACAAGACCTTGAGTCTTCAAGAAACTCAAACTGTTCATTTTTCGGAAATACATACCCGTGCATAGAGGGTGTGGATGGCTCGAAGAGAACATGAGATAATTCCCATGACACAAGGCATATTTTTCTAAGATTAATAAAAAAGCAACCTGCCTTTGGACGCCACTTGCAGAATAATTATAAGCTAAAACCTTCACAAGGAAAGGACGGACTAAGTCCCTAGTGTCCTGGAAAGTAATAACACTTGCACTTATATTATCTAAAATCCCAGTAAATGCAGGATGAAATAATTCAAAACATGGTCCTCTCACACGTGACTCATAATTCAAGAACACTGTCCATTCATTAGCCGGGGACAAAGATAGGGCATCTGCCTCGACTCTCCACATTCTCAGAAATGAGGCGCCTTACAAGGTTAGTTACGAAGAGGTCACTCTGGCTCATAGTATCTTTTTTAATTGAAAGGAAAGCAGTTCCTGGGCTTCTCTCCCCCTACTGCTGTCTGTCTCATGTGTTGATGACCTGTCAGTTGCCCAAGGTTCGTCAGTAAGATGCTAACCAGTGAAAATCCCTGTTGCTAGACCGCCCAGAACATGTTGTGTTAACCAATCACATATTGTAGAGCTGACATGCGTTCACCGTTATCATTTTAAAGGTGGAGCCATCAGATATGTAACAACCAATTAGAAGACTAGCCTATATATAAAACATATAGTCAATTCCCTTAACCAATCCCATCACCTTGTAGGCTTTTTGTAACCAAGATCGTAGACTGATGTCAGCAGTGAGGTGTTTTAGATTCATAATCTGTTTTGCATGAGAGTTTTGAGAGTTATGTGAATTCTATGCTTGTGTGCTGTCCCTTCTTTATGTTGACTTGTTAATAAAGCAGGTCTTGCCTTTCACTTTGACTATTTCCGTTATTGAGTGTGGGTTTTCCCGGCCTCTCATTTATGCTTAAACTATGGTTTTCTAGACCATTTTAGCAAAGCAAAGATTTATCATCCTCAAATATAATGTCCACCTGCAAGATGGCTCTGGATTCCGATCATACTTTCCAAAAGGCTAGCCACTCCAGCTACCCACCCTCTTTACCAAGGAACATTGGCATACAATCCATAAATGCCACAAGATCCGTAAACAACCACAGACAGAATCACACTTGCTACTTTGCTGTTGATGAGGGAAACTTTGATAGAGGTCTCTCTTCTGCAGCACTGAGCCCCCCCCCCCAATCCTGCACCCCCTGACTTTAATTTAATAATGGTTACATTTTGGACAGGTGCCCACAAATCATCAGAAGGCAGTCTGTCAGTGAGACACCAACAACCGATCAACTCCTGATAAAAACCTAGACTGGAGTACAGTGCCTCTCACAGGCAGAGGAATTTGGACTATGTAGATCAAGTACTGGGGAAGCTGCTCTCTTTGGCAAACACTACAGTGACAGCATTGGGCACACCACATAGATTTCCCCTCACCTCCCTGACCCTCACTTGCAATTACCTGCTTCTCTGCCATCTAGTGCAGGTACTGCTGGTAGAGAGGTCTCGGCAGTCCATGTTCAGAGTCTCACTTTAGATAGTTATTACTTGTTGGTTCAGTGTTACCTAATGACTCTGAGTTGGTTTCACTAACTTTTAGAAATGATTCCTAGAGTGCAGTGCAGTAGAACCTTTGTTTACATATGCAGAAAGTGCACCTAACATGAAGCAACCTAAGCTTCCACACCACACCTTGAGCCTGCAGTGTCTGCGCCATTCGTAGCATGTGCTGCATCCATTATGGCTTCCTTCCTCGATCTAGAAAGTGCTACACCAGTGCAAGTAAACCCAGCCTATGCTGCAGGCGTGTGAACTTAATCTCACTCCCGAAGATTTTATTTACACGTACAATAGACGTACCCCATAACCGGCTGTAAATGTGACGCACAGTTAATCTTCACAATTCTCTGTAATGTGACGCAAAGGCTAATCTTCACAATTCTTTCTAAATGTGACGCATGGCTAATCTTCGCAATTCTTTCTAAACGCAACACATGGCTAATCTTCGCAATTCTTTCTAAACGCGAGGCATGGCTAATCACCACAATTTGTTCTAAGAGTGATGCGAGCAATGCACAAGCTACCCTCATAAGTCTTCTATATTTAAATGACAGGCTATAGAAATACATCTACGAAGTGCAATAGAACGGGCTACATCATATATTTTCTATGTCCAAACTCAATATATCCTAAATGTGCAAATCCTTGGCGATCCTCTTAAATCTACTAAGTACAATAGACAGTATAACATTATGAGTATTCTTTGGGCAATGCCAGGGCTAAGCGCCATTGACAGGCTTTCTTAGTACATCTTCTTGTGCAATAGATGGTCTACGCTCATAAATCGTCAAGTGCGATATGTAGTCTAACCATGTATACCTTCTAGGTGTAATAGGCATGCAGTCCTATATTTTCCAGCTGTTGTAGACAGGCTACCATCAGAAGCTTCTGCATGCCATACCAAGGCTGCCTGCATATATTGTATGTGTGCAACACATTTCCTACCCTCAAAATCTATGTAAGTGCAACACATTGTCCACCCACAAAATCATCTAAGTGCAACACATTCCCCACCCTCAAAATCCATCTAAGTGCAACACATTGCCCACCCTCAAAATTTGTCTAAGTGCAACACATTGTCCACCCACAAAATCCGTCTAAGTGCAACACATTCCCCACCCTCAAAATCCATCTAAGTGCAACACATTGCCCACCCTCAAAATCTGTCTAAGTGCAACACATTCCCCACCCTCAAAATCCATCTAAGTGCAACACATTTCCTAACCTCAGAATCCAAGTGCAGCACATTGCCCACCCTCTAAATCCATCTAAGTGCAACATATTTCCTAACCTCAGAATCCAAGTGCAACACATTGCCCACCCTTGGGAATTCCTAGAAAACATCACTGTGCAGAAGTGCTCAGTGTAGTACAACCCCAGGTTAGGTGCAAGTAGTAGTAATGATGTGTGGCAGTGTTTTACCAGAGCACAGAAATGGCGGTGCTCGCCGCCCATACCGCCTTACCTTAGTAATAGCTGATGGGTGCTTAGCTGATGGGTGCTTTCTCTGACGTCCATGGGCGAACAGAGATGATAGCCAACCTTTGCCTATTCTCTTAGCCAGCTGCCTGGGATTGGCTGCACTGGGGCCCTCAGTGAAGCGTGCTACTTCCTGCTTTCAGGCCACCAATCACGGGCCGGTTGGTTGGGGAGGAAGACAGGGGAGGGATTTGGGAGGGATGGAGGCACGAGTGAAGAAAGTGTGGAAGTTGGCTTTGAGGACAGAAATGGGGGAACTAAAAATAATAAAGAATGGCGGATGGTGGGCGGGAGCGGCAGGAGGGGGAAAATAAATAAATAAAAGAAAAGAATGGTAGATGGCAGGCGGGAGTGGCAGGAGAGGGAAAATAAATAAATAAAAGAAAAGAATGGTAGATGGCAGGCGGGAGTGGCAGGAGAGGGAAAATAAATAAATAAAAGAAAAGAATGGTAGATGGCAGGCGGGAGTGGCAGGAGAGGGGGACATGACGCCACATACCCAAGGCAGAATGAGATCCACATGTACACATGCATCACACACATCACGCACTGTCACGGAGCATCAACATGCATAATAAAAGAGTGAGCTGGCGCACAAGGGTGCCAAACCCATGTGGAGCACCCAACATGCGTGTTTGTCTTGTTCGTCTAATGATTTACCATATTGAGTACCTGGACTTCTCCAAGCCGAAGGGGAGCACCAGTACTCTATCATGTGTCCAGGTGAAAAATAAAGCATGTCATGTAACTGTGCCACAATGAAGGAATAAACCCTCAGAGCCTTTGCTGTGGAAAGCAGAGCCTGGCCCTCTTACTTTCTCCACCATCCACAGTGCCTACTGGGTGTCCTTGAGGACCAACTCTTTAGAACCAAAGGCGAACCGCATATACAGCTCCAGGGCCGCCATTCAGCTGACTGGGCACACACCACCATTTAGCTAATTGAGCTGGACCTGTTGCCAACTGTGCCCTCCAGAGCTTTCATGTGTGGGGCAGATTAAGGAGTTGAGTGTAAGGGGCGGACCTGCACGGGCAGCACCTTAAGAAGGGCATGGCAATTCTTTTTTATATATTTATTTTTGATTAGCAGTGCCCTTTTTAATGTGTAAATGCTTATGTGATTGGAACTGTGATGGAATGTTTCATACTGAGAGCAGCACACTACTCCAGTAACCTGCCTTCTTACCAGACCATGAAAGTCAGCAGAAACACAAAGCTCCCCTTTTGAATCTTTGTTTATTTCTATGATACCTGCTAGTTTGACGTGCAAAAATGAAAGGGTTTACTTTTATGCGGATATTCAAAGATTGTTAACACTGAGCAGAGCAAGAAGTTGGAAGTTTGCCTCAAACAATCAGTCTAGGCAGGTGACCTTAACACAAAAAGTATTTGATTATGCGTCTTTGAGGTCTGAAAGTGAAGTGGTGTAATCGTTGTATTACTTTACATTCTAGAACTTGCAGTTGTCCCTTTAGGATGTGTGAGAATAAAACTGCAATAAAGCCTTTTTGGCTCAACATGCTTCTTCTATACGGCCCTATATATAGTGTCAAGAGGATTTACTACGTGATTTGTGTACTTTGCAAGTAACCGCCATGGGATTGTGTTCCTGAAAGCCAAAACCAAAGTATTTCTCCCAACTCAAGCTCAGAACGTATGTTGTCAGGTGCCCAAATGGCACATTGGGTTAAAATCCCAGCTTTACTGCTTAGCAAAGTGTGTGCTCCTTATCTCACCTTGCCTACTCTGAAAAAAGTGTGAGTTCTCAAAACCTCCAAACTTTTGTACATCATAATACTCATACCAAAGCGGGGAAAAATCAGCCTGTGATTGGTGAGGTATCATCTATGAGAGACTGAAAATGAAATTTAAATGTAATGACTGAAGAGTGAACCATTATTCTCAGATTTGATTCCCAATCCCTGACTGAGATGTTTCCGCTCATCATGTTCCCATGGCTCAGCTCTGAAAAAAGAGAGACTTACACAGACAGACAAAGAGCAGGTGAAACATGACTGTTGCAGGGGAGTGTGTGCGAATGAGGAGAGAGACAAATAAAAAAGGAAACAAATAGAGACACAAAAAGTGATACACACAAAGTGACACAAATTGAAAACAACACAAATGGAGATGGACACACTGAGTGAGATTAGCAGAAATGGGTCTGGGAGACTCAGCATGACTCCATCACGAAAGCAATTTTTGGACCCTGTTGGGGCTGACAGTGGCCCACTTAAAGCCTTGATTATTGAGTACCTGAACTTCATTTTGGTTTCATTTCCTGGGCAAATATATTTGTTATTGTGGGCTGATGCACTCTGAATATGATACATAATATAGCCCACCACAGAGTGTAGAACAGCAGAAAGAAACCCTCACACCCTCACAAAGCACATGCAAAATGAACGTGCACCCTCACAATGCACAAAAACACTCACACTCACACTTTCCATACAAACACACGCTGAACATACACGCATAGATTGGACATGCATGCTCACACAGCATATACACCATCTCAATGCAAATGCACCCATACAGTGCACACACATACACCTGCACACCATGTCTGAAAATCCACAGACTGCTACTACACAGACCGCATCACTGCTCCTATAAACACCCTCTTCATACACTCACATTGTACATGCATGAAGACAGTCCATGCACCCTCACACGGTCAATGCACCTTCCAAAGCCGCACTCGCTCTGCACATGCATCCTCATTCTGCACAACGCACACATGAGCACTCAGAATGTCCATGTGTGTACCCACTGTCCAAATACATGTACAATGTATATATGCCTACACACTGTACATATGCCCATCTACTACACATATGCCCCCACAGTTTTCATGCACAATGCACAAACACATCCAAATAATTAATAGAAAGACATTGTGGGTCATGAATAAGGCATTTGCCAGCAGTCATCGAAGTGCATTCGTTTATTTGAAAAAATGGCAATGAAGAAAAATGTGCATACGAATTTTCCAATAACTTAATTACTGCATTAACTTGTTTATAACAAGGCACTCACCTAATGCCAGGGAATATGATATGGCATGATATGAGGGAGTACAAGACAAACAATCTTACTAGGCCTTGTGTCATTCAGATCGTGGACGTGCGAGAATGAGAAGTTCAAGGAGGAAGGGAGAGGGGGGAGTAACAGGGAGAGGGAAGGGAGAAGTGTGATCATAGCAGCAAGGCTCTCAGTAAGTGCAGCCAGGATCTGGGTAAGTGCAAGGAGGCAGGGGTCTGTGGGGTTACAGTTACATCCCCTAAGAGCGTGCAAGGCCCAGAGGCATTGCTATTTTAATGCAATGAACACACTGTGCTCAGTTATTTATTCAGCATGTTTACTGAAGCCACGGCTGCTCCCTGCAAACATGCAAAAAAAGTGCTGCTAGGAGAGGGTTCTGCAAGACTACGTGTTTCCATTTGTGGGCAAAGTGTTAATAAGGATCTCTGCCAAGTTTAGCCAACATGTAAAACCGGATTGGCTCCAATTGTGCCCCCTGGATCCCACTCCACATTCTCCCCTTAGGTACCTTTTCTCTGCCCATATACACGCTGGTGATTTGGCCATAATATCATTACAGTTCTCTTAATGTATTGTATTTCTCACTCATGCTCCCAGTGCCATGAAGCAGCGGGTTCCTTTGCATCACCAGTGCATGGGAGAAGACTCTGCCCGTTGGCATAATGGGGAGGTCAGCGCCTTGAAGCATTGTGTGTCAATATCGGCGGGTTCCTCTGCATCAACAGTGTATGGGAGAAGACTCCGCCCGTTGGCATAATGAAGAGGCCAGCGCCTTGAAGCATTGTGTGTCAATATCGGCGGGTTCCTCTACATCACCAGTGCATGGGAGAAGACTCCGCCCGTTGGCATAATGAAGGGCCCCTTGCCTAGAAGCTTTGTGTGTCAATATCGGCGGGTTCCTCTGCATCACCAGTGCATGGGAGAGGACTCCGCCTGTTGGCATAATGAAGGGGCCCGCGCCTTGAAGCATTGTGTGTCAATATCGGCAGGTTCCTCTGCATCACCAGTGCATGGGAGAAGACTGCACGTTGGCATAATGAAGGGGCCAGGGCCTTGAAGCAGTGTGTGTCAATATCGGCTGGTTCCTCTACATCACCAGTGTATGGGAGAAGAGTGCACGTTGGCATAATGAAGGGGCCAGTGCCTTGAAGCAGTGTGTATCAATATCGGCGGGTTCTTCTACATCACCAGTGTATGGGAGAAGACTCTGCACGTTGGCATAATGAATGAGCCATCGCCCTGAAGCAGTGTCTGTGAATATCGGCGGGTTCCTCTGCATCACCAGTGTATGGGAGAAGACTTTGCACATTGGCATAATGAAGGGGCCAGCGCCTTAAAGCATTGTGTGTCAAAATCGGTGGGTTCCTCTGCATCACCAGTGCATGGGAGAAGACTCTGCCCGTTGGCATAATGAAGGGGCCAGCGCCTTGAAGCAGTGTGTGTCATTATTGGCAGGTTCCTCTACATCACCAGTGTATGGGAGAAGACTCCGCCCGTTGGCATAATGAAGGGACCAGCGCTTGAAGCAGTGTGTGTCAATATTGACTGGTTCCTCTACATCACCAGTGTGTGGGAGAAGACTCTGCCCGTTGGCTTAATGAAGTGGCCAGCGCCTTTAAGCAGTGTGTGTCAATATTGGCAGTTTCCTCTACATCACCAGTGTATGGGAGAAGACTCCGCCCATTGGCATAATAAAGGGGCCAGCGCCTTGAAGCAGTGTGTGTCAATATTGGCAGGTTCCTCGACATCACCAGTGTATGAGAGAAGACTCTGCACAGGTCATAATGAAGGGGCCAGCGCCTTGAAGCAATGCGTGTCAATATCGGCGGGTTCCTCTACATCACCAGTGTACGGGAGAAGACTCTGCCCGTTGGCATAATGAAGGGGCCAGCGCCTTGAAGCAGTGTGTGTCAATATCGGCGGGTTCCTCTGCATCCCCAGTGCATGGGAGAAGACTCTGCCCGTTGGCATAATGAAGGGGCCAGCGCCTTGAAGCAGTGTGTGTCAATATCGGAGGGTTCCTCTACATCACCAGTGTATGGGAGAAGACTCTGCCGGTTGGCATAATGAAGGGGCCAGCGCATTGAAGCACTGGGTGTCAATATCGACTGGTTCTTCTACATCACCCGTGCATGGGAGAAAACTCTGCCCGTTGGAATAATAAAGGGGCCAGCACCTTAAAGCAGTGTGTGTCAATATCGGCGGGTTCCTCTACATCAACAGTGTATGGGAGAAGACTCCGCCCGTTGGCATAATGAAGGGGCCAGTGCCTACAAGCAGTGTGTGTCAATATCGGCAGGTTCCTCTACATCACCAGTCCATGGGAGAAGACTTCGCCGTTGGCATAATGAAGGGGCCAGCGCCTTGAGGCAGTGTGTGTCAATATCGGCGGGTTCCTCTGCATCCCCAGTGCATGGGAGAAGACTCCGCCCATTGGCATAATGAAGGGGCCAGCGCCTTGAAGCAGTGTGTGTCCATATCGGGGGTTCCTCTGCATCACCAGTGTATGGGAGAAGACGCCGCACGTTGGCATAATGAAGGGACCAGCGCCTTGAAGCAGTGTGTGTCAATATCAGTGGGTTCCTCTGCATCACCAGTGCATGGGAGAAGACTCTGCCCGTTGGCATAATGAAGCGGCCAGCGCCTTTAAGCAGTGTGTGTCAATATAGGCAGGTTCCTCTACACCACCAGTGTATGGGAGAAGACTCCGCTCGTTGGCATAATAAAGGGGCCAGCGCCTTGAAGCAGTGTGTGTCAATATCGGCGGGTTCCTCTACATCACCAGTGTATGGGAGAAAACTCTGCCCGTTGGAATAATAAAGGGGCCAGCACCTTAAAGCAGTGTGTGTCAATATCGGCGGGTTCCTCTACATCAACAGTGTATGGGAGAAGACTCCGCCCGTTGGCATAATGAAGGGGCCAGTGCCTACAAGCAGTGTGTGTCAATATCGGCAGGTTCCTCTACATCACCAGTCCATGGGAGAAGACTTCGCCGTTGGCATAATGAAGGGGCCAGCGCCTTGAGGCAGTGTGTGTCAATATCGGCGGGTTCCTCTGCATCCCCAGTGCATGGGAGAAGACTCCGCCCATTGGCATAATGAAGGGGCCAGCGCCTTGAAGCAGTGTGTGTCCATATCGGGGGTTCCTCTGCATCACCAGTGTATGGGAGAAGACGCCGCACGTTGGCATAATGAAGGGACCAGCGCCTTGAAGCAGTGTGTGTCAATATCAGTGGGTTCCTCTGCATCACCAGTGCATGGGAGAAGACTCTGCCCGTTGGCATAATGAAGCGGCCAGCGCCTTTAAGCAGTGTGTGTCAATATAGGCAGGTTCCTCTACACCACCAGTGTATGGGAGAAGACTCCGCTCGTTGGCATAAAGAAGGGGCCAGCGCCTTGAAGCAGAGTGTGTCAATATCGGCGGGTTCCTCGACATCACCAGTGTATGGGAGAAGACTCTGCACGGGGCTAAATGAAGGGGCCAGCGCCTTGAAGCAGTGCGTGTCAATATCGGCGGGTTCCTCTACATCACGAGTGTATGGGAGAAGACTCTGCCCATTGGCATAATGAAGGGGCCAGCGCCTTAAAGCAGTGTGTGTCAATATGGGCGGGTTCCTCTGCATCCCCAGTGCATGGGAGAAGACTGCACGTTGGCATAATGAAGGGGTCAGGGCCTTGAAGCAGTGTGTGTCAATATCGGCTGGTTCCTCTACATCACCAGTGTATGGGAGAAGAGTGCACGTTGGCATAATGAAGGGGCCAGTGCCTTGAAGCAGTGTGTATCAATATCGGCGGGTTCTTCTACATCACCAGTGTATGGGAGAAGACTCTGCACGTTGGCATAATGAAGGAGCCATCGCCCTGAAGCAGTGTCTGTGAATATCGGCGGGTTCCTCTGCATCACCAGTGTATGGGAGAAGACTTTGCACATTGGCATAATGAAGGGGCCAGCGCCTTGAAGCATTGTGTGTCAAAATCGGTGGGTTCCTCTGCATCACCAGTGCATGGGAGAAGACTCTGCCCGTTGGCATAATGAAGGGGCCAGCGCCTTGAAGCAGTGTGTGTCATTATTGGCAGGTTCCTCTACATCCCCAGTGTATGGGAGAAGACTCCGCCCGTTGGCATAATGAAGGGACCAGCGCTTGAAGCAGTGTGTGTCAATATTGACTGGTTCCTCTACATCACCAGTGTGTGGGAGAAGACTCTGCCCGTTGGCTTAATGAAGTGGCCAGCGCCTTTAAGCAGTGTGTGTCAATATTGGCAGTTTCCTCTACATCACCAGTGTATGGGAGAAGACTCCGCCCGTTGGCATAATAAAGGGGCCAGCGCCTTGAAGCAGTGTATGTCAATATTGGCAGGTTCCTCGACATCACCAGTGTATGAGAGAAGACTCTGCACAGGGCATAATGAAGGGGCCAGCGCCTTGAAGCAGTGCGTGTCAATATCGGCGGGTTCCTCTACATCACCAGTGTACGGGAGAAGACTCTGCCCGTTGGCATAATGAAGGGGCCAGCGCCTTGAAGCAGTGTGTGTCAATATCGGCGGGTTCCTCTGCATCCCCAGTGCATGGGAGAAGACTCTGCCCGTTGGCATAATGAAGGGGCCAGCGCCTTGAAGCAGTGTGTGTCAATATCGGAGGGTTCCTCTACATCACCAGTGTATGGGAGAAGACTCTGCCGGTTGGCATAATGAAGGGGCCAGCGCATTGAAGCACTGTGTGTCAATATCGACTGGTTCTTCTACATCACCCGTGCATGGGAGAAAACTCTGCCCGTTGGAATAATAAAGGGGCCAGCACCTTAAAGCAGTGTGTGTCAATATCGGCGGGTTCCTCTACATCAACAGTGTATGGGAGAATACTCCGCCCGTTGGCATAATGAAGGGGCCAGTGCCTACAAGCAGTGTGTGTCAATATCGGCAGGTTCCTCTACATCACCAGTCCATGGGAGAAGACTTCGCCGTTGGCATAATGAAGGGGCCAGCGCCTTGAGGCAGTGTGTGTCAATATCGGCGGGTTCCTCTGCATCCCCAGTGCATGGGAGAAGACTCCGCCCATTGGCATAATGAAGGGGCCAGCGCCTTGAAGCAGTGTGTGTCCATATCGGGGGTTCCTCTGCATCACCAGTGTATGGGAGAAGACGCCGCACGTTGGCATAATGAAGGGACCAGCGCCTTGAAGCAGTGTGTGTCAATATCAGTGGGTTCCTCTGCATCACCAGTGCATGGGAGAAGACTCTGCCCGTTGGCATAATGAAGTGGCCAGCGCCTTTAAGCAGTGTGTGTCAATATAGGCAGGTTCCTCTACACCACCAGTGTATGGGAGAAGACTCCGCTCGTTGGCATAATAAAGGGGCCAGCGCCTTGAAGCAGTGTGTGTCAATATCGGCGGGTTCCTCTACATCACCAGTGTATGGGAGACGACTCTGCCCGTTGGCATAAAGAAGGGGCCAGCGCCTTGAAGCAGTGTGTGTCAATATCGGCGGGTTCCTTGACTTCACCAGTGTATGGGAGAAGACTCTGCACGGGGCATAATGAAGGGGCCAGCGCCTTGAAGCAGTGCGTGTCAATATCGGCGGGTTCCTCTACATCACGAGTGTATGGGAGAAGACTCTGCCCATTGGCATAATGAAGGGGCCAGCGCCTTAAAGCAGTGTGTGTCAATATGGGCGGGTTCCTCTGCATCCCCAGTGCATGGGAGAAGACTGCACGTTGGCATAATGAAGGGGCCAGGGCCTTGAAGCAGTGTGTGTCAATATCGGCTGGTTCCTCTACATCACCAGTGTATGGGAGAAGAGTGCACGTTGGCATAATGAAGGGGCCAGTGCCTTGAAGCAGTGTGTATCAATATCGGTGGGTTCTTCTACATCACCAGTGTATGGGAGAAGACTCTGCACGTTGGCATAATGAAGGAGCCATCGCCCTGAAGCAGTGTCTGTGAATATCGGCGGGTTCCTCTGCATCACCAGTGTATGGGAGAAGACTTTGCACATTGGCATAATGAAGGGGCCACCGCCTTGAAGCATTGTGTGTCAAAATCGGTGGGTTCCTCTGCATCACCAGTGCATGGGAGAAGACTCTGCCCGTTGGCATAATGAAGGGGCCAGCGCCTTGAAGCAGTGTGTGTCATTATTGGCAGGTTCCTCTACATCACCAGTGTATGGGAGAAGACTCCGCCCATTGGCATAATGAAGGGACCAGCGCTTGAAGCAGTGTGTGTCAATATTGACTGGTTCCTCTACATCACCAGTGTGTGGGAGAAGACTCTGCCCATTGGCTTAATGAAGTGGCCAGCGCCTTTAAGCAGTGTGTGTCAATATTGGCAGTTTCCTCTACATCACCAGTGTATGGGAGAAGACTCCGCCCGTTGGCATAATAAAGGGGCCAGCGCCTTGAAGCAGTGTGTGTCAATATTGGCAGGTTCCTCGACATCACCAGTGTATGAGAGAAGACTCGGCACAGGGCATAATGAAGGGGCCAGCGCCTTGAAGCAGTGCGTGTCAATATCGGCGGGTTCCTCTACATCACCAGTGTACGGGAGAAGACTCTGCCCGTTGGCATAATGAAGGGGCCAGCGCCTTGAAGCAGTGTGTGTCAATATCGGCCGGTTCCTCTGCATCCCCAGTGCATGGGAGAAGACTCTGCCCGTTGGCATAATGAAGGGGCCAGCGCCTTGAAGCAGTGTGTGTCAATATCGGAGGGTTCCTCTACATCACCAGTGTATGGGAGAAGACTCTGCCGGTTGGCATAATGAAGGGACCAACGCATTGAAGCACTGTGTGTCAATATCGACTGGTTCTTCTACATCACCCGTGCATGGGAGAAAACTCTGCCCATTGGAATAATAAAGGGGCCAGCACCTTAAAGCAGTATCGGTCAATATCGGCGGGTTCCTCTACATCAACAGTGTATGGGAGAAGACTCCGCCCGTTGGCATAATGAAGGGGCCAGTGCCTACAAGCAGTGTGTGTCAATATCGGCAGGTTCCTCTACATCACCAGTCCATGGGAGAAGACTTCGCCGTTGGCATAATGAAGGGGCCAGCGCCTTGAGGCAGTGTGTGTCAATATCGGCGGGTTCCTCTGCATCCCCAGTGCATGGGAGAAGACTCCGCCCATTGGCATAATGAAGGGGCCAGCGCCTTGAAGCAGTGTGTGTCCATATCGGGGGTTCCTCTGCATCACCAGTGTATGGGAGAAGACGCCGCACGTTGGCATAATGAAGGGACCAGCGCCTTGAAGCAGTGTGTGTCAATATCAGTGGGTTCCTCTGCATCACCAGTGCATGGGAGAAGACTCTGCCCGTCGGCATAATGAAGTGGCCAGCGCCTTTAAGCAGTGTGTGTCAATATAGGCAGGTTCCTCTACACCACCAGTGTATGGGAGAAGACTCCGCTCGTTGGCATAATAAAGGGGCCAGCGCCTTGAAGCAGTGTGTGTCAATATCGGCGGGTTCCTCTACATCACCAGTGTATGGGAGACGACTCTGCCCATTGGCATAAAGAAGGGGCCAGCGCCTTGAAGCAGTGTGTGTCAATATCGGCGGGTTCCTCGACATCACCAGTGTATGGGAGAAGACTCTGCACGGGGCATAATGAAGGGGCCAGCGCCTTGAAGCAGTGCGTGTCAATATCGGCGGGTTCCTCTACATCACGAGTGTATGGGAGAAGACTCTGCCCATTGGCATAATGCAGGGGCCAGCGCCTTAAAGCAGTGTGTGTCAATATGGGCGGGTTCCTCTGCATCCCCAGTGCATGGGAGAAGACTCTGCCCGTTGGCATAATGAAGGGGCCGGCGCCTTGAAGCAGTGTGTGTCAATATCGGCGGGTTCCTCTACATCACCAGTGTATGGGAGAAGACTCCGCCCGTTGGCATAATGAAGGGGCCAGCGCCTACAAGCAGTGTGTGTCAATATCGGCGGGTTCCTCTACATCAACAGTGCATGGGAAGACTCTGCCCGTTGGCATAGTGAAGGGGCCAGCGCCTTGAAGCAGTGTGTGTCAATATCGACTGGTTCTTCTACATCACCCGTGTATGGGAGAAGACTCTGCCCGTTGGAATAATAAAGGGGCCAGCGCTTGAAAGCAGTGTGTGTCAATATCGGCGGGTTCCTCTACATCACCAGTGTATGGGAGAAGACTCCGCCCGTTGGCATAATGAAGGGGCCAGCACCTTGAAGCAGTGTGTGTCAATATCGACTGGTTCTTCTACATCACCCGTGTATGGGAGAAGACTCTGCCCGTTGGAATAATAAAGGGGCCAGCGCCTTGAAGCAGTGTTTGTCAATATCGGCGGGTTCCTCTGCTTCCCCAGTGCATGGGAAAAGACTCCGCCCATTGGCATAATGAAAGGGCCAGAGCCTTGAAGCAGTGTGTGTCCATATCGGGGGTTCCTCTCCATCACCAGTGTATGGGAGAAGACGCTGCCCGTTGGCATAATGAAGGGGCCAGCGCCTTGAAGCAGTGTGTGTCAATATCGGCGGGTCCCTCTACATCACCAGTGTATGGGAGAAGACTCTGCCTGTTGGCATAATGAAGGGGCCAGCGCCTTGAAGCAGTGTGTGTCAATATCGGCAGGTTCCTCTGCATCCCCAGTGCATGGGAGAAGACTCTGCCCGTTGGCATAATGAAGGGGCCAGCACCTTGAAGCAGTGTGTGTCAATATCGGCGGGTTCCTCTACATCACCAGTGTGTGGGAGAACACTCTGCCCATTGGCATAATGAAGGGGCCAGCGCCTTGAAGCAGTGTGTGTCAATATCGGCAGGTTCCTCTTCATCACCAGTGTGTGGGAGAAGACTCTGCCTGTTGGCATAATGAAGGGGCCCGTGCCTTGAAGCAGTGTGTGTCAATATCGACTGGTTCTTCTACATCACCCGTGTATGGGAGAAGACTCTGCAAGTTGGCATAATGAAGGGGCCAGTGCCTTGAAGCAGTGTGTGTCAATATCGACTTGTTCTTCTACATCACCTGTGTATGGGAGAAGACTCTGCCCGTTGGCATAATGAAGGGGCCAGAGCCTTGAAGCAGTATGTGTCAATATCGGCTGGTTCCTCTACATCACCAGTGTATGGGCGAAGACTCTGCCCATTGGCATAATGAAGGGGACAGCGCCTTGAAGCAGTGTGTGTCAATATCGGCGGGTTCCTCTACCTCACCAGTGTGTGGGAGAAGACTCTGCACAGGGCATAATGAAGGGGCCAGCGCCTTGAAGCAGTGTGTGTCAATATCGGCGGGTTCCTCTACATCACCAGTGTACAGGAGAAGACTCTGCCCGTTGGCATAATGAAGGGGCCGTCGCCTTGAAGCAGTGTGTGTCAATATCGGCGGGTTCCTCTACATCACCAGTGTATGAGAGAGGACTCTGCATGTTGGCATAATGAAGGGGCCAGCGCCTTGAAGAAGTGTGTGTCAATATCGGTGGGTTCCTCTGCATCACCAGTGCATGGGAGAAGACGCTGCCCATTGGCATAATGAAGAGGCCAGTGCGCTGAAGCAGTGTGTGTCAATATCGGCGGGTTCCTCTACATCACCAGTGTATGGGAGAAGACTCCGCCCATTGGCATAATGAAGGGGCCAGCGCCTACAAGCAGTGTGTGTCAATATCGGCGGGTTCCTCTACATCACCAGTGCATGGGAGAAGACTCCGCCGTTGGCATAATGAAGATGCCAGCGCCTTGAAGCAGTGTGTCAATAACGGCGGGTTCCTCTGCATCACCAGTGTATGGGAGAAGACGCCGCCCGTTGGCATAGTGAAGGGGCCAGCGCCTTGAAGCAGTGTGTGTCAATATCAGCAGGTTCCCCTACATCACCAGTGTATGGGAGAAGACTCTGCCCGTTGGCATAATGAAGGGGCCAGCGCCTTGAAGCAGTGTGTGTCAATATCGACTGGTTCTTCTACATCACCCGTGTATGGGAGAAGACTCTGCCCGTTGGAATAATAAAGGGGCCAGCGCCTTGAAGCAGTGTGTGTCAATATCAGCGGGTTCCTCTACATCACCAGTGTATGGGAGAAGACTCTGCCCGTTGGCATAATGAAGGGGCCAGCGCCTTGAAGCAGTGTGTGTCAATATCGACTGGTTCTTATACATCACCCGTGTATGGGAGAAGACTCTGCCCGTTGGAATAATAAAGGGGCCAGCGCCTTGAAGCAGTGTGTGTCAATATCGGTGGGTTCCTCTGCATCGCCAGTGTATGGGAAAAGACTCCGCCCATTGGCATAATGAAGGGGCCAGCGCCTTGAAGCAGTGTG
Source organism: Ambystoma mexicanum (assembly GCF_040938575.1). Lineage (NCBI taxonomy): Eukaryota > Metazoa > Chordata > Amphibia > Caudata > Ambystomatidae > Ambystoma > Ambystoma mexicanum. The sequence continues at coordinate 83,448,234 of NC_090927.1, read as the reverse complement.
TGTCCATATCGGGGGTTCCTCTGCATCACCAGTGTATGGGAGAAGACGCGGCCTGTTGGCATAATGAAGGGGCCAGCGCCTTGAAGCAGTGTGTGTCAATATCGGCAGGTTCCTCTACATCACTAGTGTATGGGAGAAGACTCTGCCTGTTGGCATAATGAAGGGGCCAGCGCCTTGAAGCAGTGTGTGTAAATATATCGGCGGGTTCCACTGCATCCCCAGTGCATGGGAGAAGACTCTGCCCGTTGGCATAATGAAGGGGCCAGCGCCTTGAAGCAGTGTGTGTCAATATCGGTGGGTTCCTCTACATCACCAGTGTGTGGGAGAACACTCTGCCCTTTGGCATAATGAAGGGGCCAGCGCCTTGAAGCAGTGTGTGTCAATATCGGCGGGTTCCTCTTCATCACCAGTGTGTGAGAGAAGATTCTGCCTGTTGGCATAATGAAGGGGCCGTGCCTTGAAGCAGAGTGTCAATATCGACTGGTTCTTCTGCATCACCTGTGTATGGGAGAAGATTCTGCCCGTTGGCATAATGAAGGGGCCAGAGCCTTGAAGCAGTGTGTGTCAATATCGGCTGGTTCTTCTACATCACCCGTGTATGGGAGAACACTCTGCCCGTTGGCATAATGAAGGGGCCAGCGCCTTGAAGAAGTGTGTGTCAATATCGGCTGGTTCCTCTACATCACCAGTGTATGGGAGAAGACTCCGCCCATTGGCATAATGAAGGGGCCTGCGCCTTGAAGCAGTGTGTGTCAATATCGGCGGGTTCCTCTACATCACCAGTGTATGGGCGAAGACTCTGCCCATTGGCATAATGAAGGGGACAGCGCCTTGAAGCAGTGTGTGTCAATATCGGCGGGTTCCTCTACATCACCAGTGTGTGGGAGAAGACTCTGCACAGGGCATAATGAAGGGGCCAGCACCTTGAAGCAGTGTGTGTCAATATCGCCGGGTTCCTCTACATCACCAGTGTACAGGAGAAGACTCTGCCCGTTGGCATAATGAAGGGGCCGTCGCCTTGAAGCAGTGTGTGTCAATATCGGCGGGTTCCTCTACATCACCAGTGTATGAGAGAGGACTCTGCATGTTGGCATAATGAAGGGGCCAGCGCCTTGAAGAAGTGTGTGTCAATATCGGTGGGTTCCTCTGCATCACCAGTGCATGGGAGAAGACGCTGCCCATTGGCATAATGAAGAGGCCAGTGCCCTGAAGCAGTGTGTGTCAATATCGGCGGGTTCCTCTACATCACCAGTGTATGGGAGAAGACTCCGCCCATTGGCATAATGAAGGGGCCAGCGCCTACAAGCAGTGTGTGTCAATATCGGCGGGTTCCTCTACATCACCAGTGCATGGGAGAAGACTCCGCCGTTGGCATAATGAAGATGCCAGCGCCTTGAAGCAGTGTGTCAATAACGGCGGGTTCCTCTGCATCACCAGTGTATGGGAGAAGACGCCGCCCGTTGGCATAGTGAAGGGGCCAGCGCCTTGAAGCAGTGTGTGTCAATATCAGCAGGTTCCCCTACATCACCAGTGTATGGGAGAAGACTCTGCCCGTTGGCATAATGAAGGGGCCAGCGCCTTGAAGCAGTGTGTGTCAATATCGACTGGTTCTTCTACATCACCCGTGTATGGGAGAAGACTCTGCCCGTTGGAATAATAAAGGGGCCAGCGCCTTGAAGCAGTGTGTGTCAATATCAGCGGGTTCCTCTACATCACCAGTGTATGGGAGAAGACTCTGCCCGTTGGCATAATGAAGGGGCCAGCGCCTTGAAGCAGTGTGTGTCAATATCGACTGGTTCTTATACATCACCCGTGTATGGGAGAAGACTCTGCCCGTTGGAATAATAAAGGGGCCAGCGCCTTGAAGCAGTGTGTGTCAATATCGGTGGGTTCCTCTGCATCGCCAGTGTATGGGAAAAGACTCCGCCCATTGGCATAATGAAGGGGCCAGCGCCTTGAAGCAGTGTGTGTCCATATCGGGGGTTCCTCTGCATCACCAGTGTATGGGAGAAGACGCGGCCTGTTGGCATAATGAAGGGGCCAGCGCCTTGAAGCAGTGTGTGTCAATATCGGCGGGTTCCTCTACATCACTAGTGTATGGGAGAAGACTCTGCCTGTTGGCATAATGAAGGGGCCAGCGCCTTGAAGCAGTGTGTGTAAATATATCGGCAGGTTCCACTGCATCCCCAGTGCATGGGAGAAGACTCTGCCCGTTGGCATAATGAAGGGGCCAGCGCCTTGAAGCAGTGTGTGTCAATATCGGTGGGTTCCTCTACATCACCAGTGTGTAGGAGAACACTCTGCCCTTTGGCATAATGAAGGGGCCAGCGCCTTGAAGCAGTGTGTGTCAATATCGGCGGGTTCCTCTTCATCACCAGTGTGTGAGAGAAGATTCTGCCTGTTGGCATAATGAAGGGGCCGTGCCTTGAAGCAGAGTGTCAATATCGACTGGTTCTTCTGCATCACCTGTGTATGGGAGAAGATTCTGCCCGTTGGCATAATGAAGGGGCCAGAGCCTTGAAGCAGTGTGTGTCAATATCGGCTGGTTCTTCTACATCACCCGTGTATGGGAGAACACTCTGCCCGTTGGCATAATGAAGGGGCCAGCGCCTTGAAGAAGTGTGTGTCAATATCGGCTGGTTCCTCTACATCACCAGTGTATGGGAGAAGACTCCGCCCATTGGCATAATGAAGGGGCCTGCGCCTTGAAGCAGTGTGTGTCAATATCGGCGGGTTCCTCTACATCACCAGTGTGTGGGAGAAGACTCTGAACAGGGCATAATGAAGGGGCCAGCGCCTTGAAGAAGTATGTGTCAATATCGGCGGGTTCCTCTACATCACCAGTGTACGGGAGAAGACTCTGCCCGTTGGCATAATGAAGGGGCCAGCGCCTTGAAGCAGTGTGTGTCAATATCGGCGGGTTCCTCTGCATCACCAGTGCATGGGAGAAGACGCCGCCCGTTGGCATAATGAAGGGGCCAGCGCCTTGAAGCAGTGTGTGTCAATATCGGCGGGTTCCTCTACATCAACCGGTGTATGGGAAAGTCTCCGCCCGTTGGCATAATGAAGGGGCCAGCGCCTACAAGCAGTGTTTGTCAATATTGGCGGGTTCCTCTACATCACCAGTGCATGGGAGAAGACTCCGCCATTGGCATAATGAAAGGGCCAGCGCCTTGAAGCAGTGTGTGTCCATATCGGGGGTTCCTCTGCATCACCAGTGTATGGGAGAAGACGCCGCCTGTTGGCATAATGAAGGGGCCAGCGCCTTGAAGCAGTGTGTGTCAATATCGGCGGGTTCCTCTACATTACCAGTGTATGGGAGAAGACTCTGCCCGTTGGCATAATGTAGGGGCCAGCGCCTTGAAGCAGTGTGTGTCAATATCGGCGGGTTCCCCTACATCACCAGTGTATGGGAGAAGACTCTGCCCGTTGGCATAATGAAGGGGCCAGCGCCTTGAAGCAGTGTGTGTGAATATCGACTGGTTCTTCTACATCACCCGTGTATGGGAGAAGACTCTGCAAGTTGGCATAATGAAGGGGCCAGTGCCTTGAAGCAGTGTGTGTCAATATCGACTGGTTCTTCTACATCACCTGTGTATGGGAGAAGACTCTGCCCATTGGCATAATGAAGGGGCCAGAGCCTTGAAGCAGTGTGTGTCAATATCGACTGGTTCTTCTACATCACCAGTGCATGGGAGAAGACGCTGCCCGTTGGCATAATGAAGAGGCCAGCGCCCTGAAGCAGTGTGTGTCAATATCGGCGGGTTCCTCTACATCACCAGTGTATGGGAGAAGACTCCGCCCGTTGGCATAATGAAGGGGCCAGCGCCTACAAGCAGTGTGTGCCAATATCGGCGGGTTCCTCTACATCACCAGTGCATGGGAGAAGACTCCGCCGTTGGCATAATGAAGGGGCCAGCGCCTTGAAGCAGTGTGTGTCAATAAAGGCGGGTTCCTCTGCATCACCAGTGTATGGGAGAAGACGCCGACCGTTGGCATAATGAAGGGGCCAGCGCCTTGAAGCAGTGTGTGTCAATATCGGCGGGTTCCTCTACATCACTAGTGTATGGGAGAAGACTCTGCCCGTTGGCATAGTGAAGGGGCCAGCGCCTTGAAGCAGTGTGTGTCAATATCAGCGGGTTCTCCTACATCACCAGTGTATGGGAGAAGACTCTGCCCGTTGGCATAATGAAGGGGCCAGCGCCTTGAAGCAGTGTGTGTCAATATCGACAGGTTCTTCTACATCACCCGTGTATAGAAGAAGACTCTGCCCGTTGGAATAATAAAGGGGCCAGCGCCTTGAAGCAGTGTGTGTTAATATCGGCGGGTTCCTCTACATCACCAGTGTATGGGAGAAGACGCCGCCCATTGGCATAATGAAGGGGCCAGCGCCTTGAATCAGTGTGTGTCAATATCAACTGGTTCTGCTACATCACCCGTGTATGGGAGAAGACTCTGCCCGTTGGAATAATAAAGGGGTCAGCGCCTTGAAGCAATGTGTGTCAATATCGGCGGGTTCCTCTGCATCGCCAGTGCATGGGAATAGACTCTGCCCATTGGCATAATGAAGGGGCCAGCGCCTTGAAGCAGTGTGTGTCCATATCGGGGGTTTCTCTGCATCGCCAGTGTATGGTAGAAGACGCGGCCGGTTGGCATAATGAAGGGGCCAGCGCCTTGAAGCAGTGTGTGTCAATATCGGCGGGTTCCTCTACATCACTAGTGTATGGGAGAAGACTCTGCCTGTTGGCATAATGAAGGGGCCAGCGCCTTGAAGCAGTGTGTGTCAATATCGGCGGGTTCCTCTGCATCCCCAGTGCATGGGAGAAGACTCTGCCCGTTGGCATAATGAAGGGGCCAGCGCCTTGAAGCAGTGTGTGTCAATATCGGCGGGTTCCTCTACATCACCAGTGTGTGGGAGAACACTCTGCTCGTTGGCATAATGAAGGGGCCAGCGCCTTGAAGCAGTGTGTGTCAATATCGGCGGGTTCCTCTTCATCACCAGTGTGTGGGAGAAGACTCTGCCTGTTGGCATAATGAAGGGGCCCGTGCCTTGAAGCAGTGTGTGTCAATATCGACTGGTTCTTCTACATCACCCGTGTATGGGAGAAGACTCTGCAAGTTGGCATAATGAAGAGGCCAGTGCCTTGAAGCAGTGTGTGTCAATATCGACTGGTTCTTCTACATCACCTGTGTGTGGGAGAAGACTCTGCCCGTTGGCATAATGAAGGGGCCAGAGCCTTGAAGCAGTGTGTGTCAATATCGGCTGGTTCTTCTACATCACCCGTGTATGGGAGAACACTCTGCCCGTTGGCATAATGAAGGGGCCAGCACCTTGAAGAAGTTTGTGTCAATATTGGCTGGTTCCTCTACATCACCAGTGTATGGGAGAAGACTCTGCCCATTGGCATAATGAAGGGGCCAGCGCCTTGAAGCAGTGTTTGTCAATATCGGCGGGTTCCTCTACATCACCAGTGTGTGGAAGAAGACTCTCCACAGGGCACAATGAAGGGGCCAGTGCCTTGAAGCAGTATGTGTCAATATCGGCGGGTTCCTCTAAATCACCAGTGTACGGGAGAAGACTCTGCCCGTTGGCATAATGAAGGGGCCAGCGCCTTGAAGCAGTCTGTCAATATCGGCGGGTTCCTCTACATCACCAGTGTATAAGAGAGGACTCTGCATGTTGGCATAATGAAGGGGCCAGCACCTTGAAAAAGTGTGTGTCAAAATCGGTGGGTTCCTCTGCAACACCAGTGCATGGGAGAAGACGCTGCCCGTTGGCATAATGAAGAGGCCAGCGCCCTGAAGCAGTGTGTGTCAATATCGGCGGGTTCCTCTACATCACCAGTGTATGGGAGAAGACTCTGTCCGTTAGCATAATGAAAGGGCCAGCGCCTTGAAGCAGTGTGTGTCAATATCGACTGGTTCTTCTACATCACCAGTGTATGGGAGAAGACTCTGCCCGTTGGCATAATGAAGGGCCCAGCGCCTCGAAGCAGTGTGTGTCAATATCGACTGGTTCTTCTACATCACCAGTGTGTGGGAGAAGACTCTGCCTGTTGGCATAATGAAGGGGCCAGCGCCTTGAAGCAGTGTGTGTCAATATCGACGGGTTCCTCTGCATCACCAGTGCTTGGGAGAAGACGCTGCCCGTTGGCATAATGAAGAGGCCAGCACCCTGAAGCAGTGTGTGTCAATATCGGCGGGTTCCTCTACATCACCAGTGCATGGGAGAAGACTCCGCCCATTGGCATAATGAAGGGGCCAGCGCCTTGAAGCAGTGTGTGTCAATATCGGCGGGTTCCTCTACATTACCAGTGTATGGGAGAAGATTCTGCCCGTTGGCATAATGAAGGGGCCAGCGCCTTGAAGCAGTGTGTGTCAATATCAGCGGGTTCCCCTACATCACCAGTGTATGGGAGAAGACTCTGCCCGTTGGCATAATGAAGGGGCCAGCGCCTTGAAGCAGTGTGTGTCAATATCGACTGGTTCTTCTACATCACCCCTGTATGGGAGAAGACTCTGCCCGTTGGAATAATAAAGGGGTCAGCGCCTTGAAGAAGTTTGTGTCAATATTGGCTGGTTCCTCTACATCACCAGTGTATGGGAGAAGACTCTGCCCATTGGCATAATGAAGGGGCCAGCGCCTTGAAGCAGTGTTTGTCAATATCGGCGGGTTCCTCTACATCACCAGTGTGTGGAAGAAGACTCTCCACAGGGCACAATGAAGGGGCCAGTGCCTTGCAGCAAGATTGTGTCAATATCGGCGGGTTCCTCTAAATCACCAGTGTACGGGAGAAGACTCTGCCCATTGGCATAATGAAGGGGCCAGCGCCTTGAAGCAGTGTGTCAATATCGGCGGGTTCCTCTACATCACCAGTGTATAAGAGAGGACTCTGCATGTTGGCATAATGAAGGGGCCAGCACCTTGAAAAAGTGTGTGTCAAAATAGGTGGGTTCCTCTGCAACACCAGTGCATGGGAGAAGACGCTGCCCGTTGGCATAATGAAGAGGCCAGCGCCCTGAAGCAGTGTGTGTCAATATCGGCGGGTTCCTCTACCTCACCAGTGTATGGGAGAAGACTCTGTCCGTTAGCATAATGAAAGGGCCAGCGCCTTGAAGCAGTGTGTGTCAATATCGACTGGTTCTTCTACATCACCAGTGTATGGGAGAAGACTCTGCCCGTTGGCATAATGAAGGGGCCAGCGCCTCGAAGCAGTGTGTGTCAATATCGACTGGTTCTTCTACATCACCAGTGTGTGGGAGAAGACTCTGCCTGTTGGCATAATGAAGGGGCCAGCGCCTTGAAGCAGTGTGTGTCAATATCGACGGGTTCCTCTGCATCACCAGTGCTTGGGAGAAGACGCTGCCCGTTGGCATAATGAAGAAGCCAGCACCCTGAAGCAGTGTGTGTCAATATCGGCGGGTTCCTCTACATCACCAGTGCATGGGAGAAGACTCCGCCCATTGGCATAATGAAGGGGCCAGCGCCTTGAAGCAGTGTGTGTCAATATCGGCGGGTTCCTCTACATTACCAGTGTATGGGAGAAGACTCTGCCCGTTGGCATAATGAAGGGGCCAGCGCCTTGAAGCAGTGTGTGTCAATATCAGCGGGTTCCCCTACATCACCAGTGTATGGGAGAAGACTCTGCCCGTTGGCATAATGAAGGGGCCAGCGCCTTGAAGCAGTGTGTGTCAATATCGACTGGTTCTTCTACATCACCCCTGTATGGGAGAAGACTCTGCCCGTTGGAATAATAAAGGGGTCAGCGCCTTGAAGCAGTGTGTGTCAATATCGGCGGGTTCCTCTACATCACCAGTGCATGGGAGAAGACGCTGCCCGTTGGCATAATGAAGAGGCCAGCGCCCTGAAGCAGTGTGTGTCAATATCGGCGGGTTCCTCTACATCACCAGTGTATGGGAGAAGACTCCGCCCGTTGGCATAATGAAGGGGCCAGCGCCTACAAGCAGTGTGTGCCAATATCGGCGGGTTCCTCTACATCACCAGTGCATGGGAGAAGACTCCGCCGTTGGCATAATGAAGGGGCCGGCGCCTTGAAGCAGTGTGTGTCAATAAAGGCGGGTTCCTCTGCATCACCAGTGTATGGGAGAAGACGCCGACCGTTGGCATAATGAAGGGGCCAGCGCCTTGAAGCAGTGTGTGTCAATATCGGCGGGTTCCTCTACATCACCAGTGTATGGGAGAAGACTCTGCCCGTTGGCATAGTGAAGGGGACAGCGCCTTGAAGCAGTGTGTGTCAATATCAGCGGGTTCTCCTACATCACCAGTGTATGGGAGAAGACTCTGCCCGTTGGCATAATGAAGGGGCCAGCGCCTTGAAGCAGTGTGTGTCAATATCGACAGGTTCTTCTACATCACCCGTGTATAGGAGAAGACTCTGCCCGTTGGAATAATAAAGGGGCCAGCGCCTTGAAGCAGTGTGTGTCAATATCGGCGGGTTCCTCTACATCACCAGTGTATGGGAGAAGACTCCGCCCATTGGCATAATGAAGGGGCCAGCGCCTTGAATCAGTGTGTGTCAATATCAACTGGTTCTGCTACATCACCCGTGTATGGGAGAAGACTCTGCCCGTTGGAATAATAAAGGGGCCAGCGCCTTGAAGCAGTGTGTGTCAATATCGGCGGGTTCCTCTGCATCGCCAGTGCATGGGAATAGACTCTGCCCATTGGCATAATGAAGGGGCCAGCGCCTTGAAGCAGTGTGTGTCCATATCGGGGGTTTCTCTGCATCGCCAGTGTATGGTAGAAGACGCGGCCCGTTGGCATAATGAAGGGGCCAGCGCCTTGAAGCAGTGTGTGTCAATATCGGCGGGTTCCTCTACATCACTAGTGTATGGGAGAAGACTCTGCCTGTTGGCATAATGAAGGGGCCAGCGCCTTGAAGCAGTGTGTGTCAATATCGGCGGGTTCCTCTGCATCCCCAGTGCATGGGAGAAGACTCTGCCCGTTGGCATAATGAAGGGGCCAGCGCCTTGAAGCAGTGTGTGTCAATTTCGGCGGGTTCCTCTACATCACCAGTGTGTGGGAGAACACTCTGCTCGTTGGCATAATGAAGGGGCCAGCGCCTTGAAGCAGTGTGTGTCAATATCAGCGGGTTCCTCTTCATCACCAGTGTGTGGGAGAAGACTCTGCCTGTTGGCATAATGAAGGGGCCCGTGCCTTGAAGCAGTGTGTGTCAATATCGACTGGTTCTTCTACATCACCCGTGTATGGGAGAAGACTCTGCAAGTTGGCATAATGAAGGGGCCAGTGCCTTGAAGCAGTGTGTGTCAATATCGACTGGTTCTTCTACATCACCTGTGTGTGGGAGAAGACTCTGCCCATTGGCATAATGAAGGGGCCAGAGCCTTGAAGCAGTGTGTGTCAATATCGGCTGGTTCTTCTACATCACCCGTGTATGGGAGAACACTCTGCCCGTTGGCATAATGAAGGGGCCAGCACCTTGAAGAAGTTTGTGTCAATATTGGCTGGTTCCTCTACATCACCAGTGTATGGGAGAAGACTCTGCCCATTGGCATAATGAAGGGGCCAGCGCCTTGAAGCAGTGTTTGTCAATATCGGCGGGTTCCTCTACATCACCAGTGTGTGGAAGAAGACTCTCCACAGGGCACAATGAAGGGGCCAGTGCCTTGAAGCAGTATGTGTCAATATCGGCGGGTTCCTCTAAATCACCAGTGTACGGGAGAAGACTCTGCCCGTTGGCATAATGAAGGGGCCAGCACCTTGAAAAAGTGTGTGTCAAAATCGGTGGGTTCCTCTGCAACACCAGTGCATGGGAGAAGACGCTGCCCGTTGGCATAATGAAGAGGCCAGCGCCCTGAAGCAGTGTGTGTCAATATCGGCGGGTTCCTCTACATCATCAGTGTATGGGTGAAGACTCTGTCCGTTAGCATAATGAAAGGGCCAGCGCCTTGAAGCAGTGTGTGTCAATATCGACTGGTTCTTCTACATCACCAGTGTATGGGAGAAGACTCTGCCCGTTGGCATAATGAAGGGGCCAGCGCCTCGAAGCAGTGTGTGTCAATATCGACTGGTTCTTCTACATCACCAGTGTGTGGGAGAAGACTCTGCCTGTTGGCATAATGAAGGGGCCAGCGCCTTGAAGCAGTGTGTGTCAATATCGACGGGTTCCTCTGCATCACCAGTGCTTGGGAGAAGACGCTGCCCGTTGGCATAATGAAGAGGCCAGCACCCTGAAGCAGTGTGTGTCAATATCGGCGGGTTCCTCTACATCACCAGTGCATGGGAGAAGACTCCGCCCATTGGCATAATGAAGGGGCCAGCGCCTTGAAGCAGTGTGTGTCAATATCGGCGGGTTCCTCTACATTACCAGTGTATGGGAGAAGACTCTGCCCGTTGGCATAATGAAGGGGCCAGCGCCTTGAAGCAGTGTGTGTCAATATCAGCGGGTTCCCCTACATCACCAGTGTATGGGAGAAGACTCTGCCCGTTGGCATAATGAAGGGGCCAGCGCCTTGAAGCAGTGTGTGTCAATATTGACTGGTTCTTCTACATCACCCCTGTATGGGAGAAGACTCTGCCCGTTGGAATAATAAAGGGGTCAGCGCCTTGAAGCAGTGTGTGTCAATATCGGCGGGTTCCTCTACATCACCAGTGTATGGGAGAAGACTCCGCCCGTTGGCATAATGAAGGGGCCAGCGCCTACAAGCAGTGTGTGTCAATATCGGCGGGTTAATCTACATCACCAGTGCGTGGGAGAAGACTCCGCCGTTGGCATAATGAAGGGGCCAGCGCCTTGAAGCAGTGTGTGTCAATATCGACTAGTTCTTCTACATCACCCGTGTACGGGAGAAGACTCTGCCCGTTGGAATAATAAAGGGGCCAGCGCCTTGAAGCAGTGTGTGTCAATATCGGCGGGTTCCTCTACATCACCAGTGTATGGGAGAAGACTCCGCCCGTTGGCATAATGAAGGGGCCAGCGCCTACAGGCAGTGTGTGTCAATATCGGCGGGTTAATCTACATCACCAGTGCATGGGAGAAGACTCCGCCGTTGGCATAATAAAGGGGCCAGCGCCTTGAAGCAGTGTGTATCAATATCGGCGGGTTCCTCTGCATCCCCAGTGCATGGGAAAAGACTCCGCCCATTGGCATAATGAAGGGGCCAGCGCCTAGAAGTAGTGTGTGTCCATATCGGGGATTCCTCTGCATCACCAGTGTATGGGAGAAGACGCCACCTGTTGGCATAATGAAGGGGCCAGCGCCTTGAAGCAGTGTGTGTCAATATCGGCGGGTTCCTTTACATCACTAGTGTATGGGAGAAGACTCTGTCTGTTGGCATAATGAAGGGGCCAGCGCCGTGAAGCAGTGTGTGTCAATATTGACGGGTTCCTCTGCATCCCCAGTGCATGGGAGAAGACTCTGCCCATTGGCATAATGAAGGGGCCAGCGCCTTGAAGCAGTGTGTGTCAATATCGGCGGGTTCCTCTACATCACCAGTGTGTGGGAGAACACTCTGCCCGTTGGCATAATGAAGTGGCCAGCGCCTTGAAGCAGTGTGTGTCAATATCGGCGGGTTCCTCTTCATCACCAGTGTTTGGGAGAAGACTCTGCCTGTTGGCATAATGAAGGGGCCCGTGCCTTGAAGCAGTGTGTGTCAATATTGACTGGTTCTTCTACATCACCCGTGTACGGGAGAAGACTCTGCAAGTTGGCATAATGAAGGGGCCAGCGCCTTGAAGCAGTGTGTGTCAATATCGATTGGTTCTTCTACATCACCTGTGTATGGGAGAAGACTTTGCCCGTTGGCATAATGAAGGGGCCAGAGCCTTGAAGCAGTGTGTGTCAATATTGGCTGGTTGTTCTACATCACCCGTGTATGGGAGAAGACTCTGCCCGTTGGCATAATGAAGGGGCCAGCGCCTTGAAGCAGTGTGTGTCAATATCGGCGGGATCCTCTACATCACCAGTGTGTGGGAGAAGACTCTGCACAGGGCATAATGAAGGGGCCAGCGCCTTGAAGCAGTGTGTGTCAATATCGGCAGGTTCCTCTACATCACCAGTGTTTGCGAGAAGACGCTGCCCGTTGGCATAATGAAGAGGCCAGCGCCTTGAAGCAGTGTATGTCAATATCGGCGGGTTCCTCTTCATCACCAGTGTGTGGGAGAAGACTTTGCATGTTGGCATAATGAAGGGGCCAGCGCCTTGAAGCAGTGTGTGTCAATATCGCGGGTTCCTCTTCATCACCAGTGTGTGGGAGAAGACTCTGCACGTTGGCATAATGAAGGGGCCAGCATTTGCATGGGGTACATCTACCCACTTTACGACAGTCCCTGGCAGTCAGGGAAATAACTAGACATGGATCGCCATCCATGCCAATAGTGGGAGTGTGTGGGCATTCGATGGCAATGCCAGGCAATGATGTATGTACTTTCCCCTTTATTTATGTACGTTTTGTCTTATAATGAGATAACTTGTGGGGTATCGCTGCACAGTGCCTTGGAGAGAGAATGGAAGAGAAGGCGCAATACACAGGTGTGGTCCATATGGAAGGGATGGGGTTACACCCCCAAGTAGTCTGCTTAGTTACAGTGGGTATTCAAGGCTCTAGCATTCCAGCGCTGACCCGACCCAGAGTATCTCCTAGCGCTTCACAAGGTTCAAGACTTCAGATGGTGGGAAGGGAAAGTTACAGAATTTTCTGGGAGAAGATATGGAGAAAGGACATGTTAAGGGTAACATGTGCAATACGTGTCACCGTAACAGGTGTTTCAGGCAAGAAAAGGGAGCGACATGTCTGTATGTCACCCTTAAGTTCAGTACTTTGCCAGTTATTTTTAAATCAATCACTCATTCAACCATTGCTGCACAAATCATGCAGATGCTGTAGTGGGACCACCTCAGGCCTTTCTTTATGAATTCCACCGTTTCCCACCTTTGCAGTAAGTATGGATTACCTCAACTAGCTGGGACTGAGACCACCCTGATAAGCTTCTAAGACAGTGCCTGTGAGCTGCCAGCAGGGGAATGGGGCTGCTGCTGGCAGGGGGGATGGGGTGCTGGTGGCAGAGAGGACTCGGGAGCTGCCAGCAGGGTTAGGGTGCTGGTCATGATGGACTTCTCAGTCACCTCTGTTTCCAAGCACCAAGCTGTCATGATCCACACATTGGTGCTTGTGGAAGCTGAAAGGAGGAGTCTGGCAGGAAATGTGTCACGATCCACACATTGGGCCTCATTACGACCCAGGCGGTAAGTTACCGCCTGGGCCGTGACTTTACCACCATGGCGTAAACTACGTTTACGCCATGGTGGTTGGCGGACCTACCGCCCCATTCCAACCTTGGCGGGGCGGTAAATCCCCATTTTCCCATTTTCCCTTCCCCATTCCCATTTTGCCCCATAGGGCATAATGGGAGTGGGGAAGGCGTTAATTACGCCACCGTAAATTACGGTGGCGTAATTAACTCCATGGTCCCTTAGCTCCATGGATTTTAACACCTGCTAAAAGCAGGTGTTAAATCCGCCATGGCGCTAAGGGACCTCGTACTGTTTACGCCGCCGTAAAACCCTTACCGCCTGAGTCGTAATGAGGCCCATTTGGGTCTTGTGGAAGCTGAAAGGAGGAGTCTGGCAGGAAGTGTGTCACGATCCACACATTGGTGCTTGTGGAACCTGAAAGGAGGAGTCTGGCATGAAGTGTGTCATGATCCACACATTGGTGTTTGTGGAAGCTGAAAGGAGGAGTCTGGCAGGAAGTGTGTCACGATCCACACATTGGTGCTTTTGGAACTGAAAGGAGGGGTCCATGCATTGGTGCTTGTGGAAGCTGAAAGGAGAAGTCTGGCAGGAAGAGTGTCACGATCCACACATTGGTGCTTGTGGAAGCTGAAAGGAGGAGTCTGGCATGAAGGGAGTGATGATTCACACATTGGTGCTTGTGGAAGGTGAAAGGAGGGGTACACAGATTGGTGCTTGTGGAAGCTGAAAGGAGGGGTCCACACATTGGTGCTTGCGGAAGCTGAAAGGAGGAGTCTGGCATGAAGTGTGTGATGATTCACACATTGGTGCTTGTGGAAGCTGAAAGGAGGGATCCACACATTGGTGCTTGTGGAAGCTGAAAGGAGGAGTCTGGCATGAAGTGTGTGATGATTCACACATTGGTGCTTGTGGAAACTGAAAGGAGGGATCCACACATTGGTGCTTGTGGAAGCTGAAAGGAGGAGTGCTATATATAAATAACCAGTACTATGATTAATGATTCGGCCGGATTCCTTGCCTGATTCAAAGCCATAGTTCACACTGCACACCTCACCTGGGTTCACTGGATTGGTACAATTCATGCTGCATGGCAGCCGGCAGCACTTCTGCTTATCGGGGCATTCATTGTCTCCCTGGCAACCTTTAGGCACAGGATCCAAGTGACACATTATGCCTGGTGATGGGCAAACACCGGGTTTCACTGTAAAATAAATGGAAATCTGTTAGACGTGTCACTAACACCTAATACTAATGGGTATCACGAGGGGCAGAGGGTCCTCCACGTGCGCTCAGAATGAATTCTAAACAGATGACCCCATGCATTCAGCAACATGTTCTGCTCCGCTTGCACTGTGGCTGGAGCACCGCGTTATCACTATTAGACTGACACGTGTTTAGCTGCTGACTCTCAAGGCCAGATGGCAACGAGAGAGAGAGCAGAAAGCTCAGACACACCTGGGGCCTGATTCCCAAAAGGCGGCGCAAATGAAAGGAGCACAGAGAATGCACAGAGAATGCCCTGGTTGCATCTGCGCTGCTTTCAGAAATGCTCAAGTGACCTTATTCACAAAGGTGCCCTGAGCCTTTTAGGGGGGACAGGATGCGCTGGCCAGCCCCCTTGCATACATTAGTGTCGAGAGTGCGCTCTCAACACAAACCTATGACAGGCTATGGTTGCTGGGGCGCATTTCACTGAGATGGGCCATTAAAAGGCCCTTCTGGATGAAATGCCTGAAAAAACAAAACAATTGGAATGGATGGCAATGCACGTGTGACAGCAGCGGTTTAACCAGCGCTGTCACACTTCAAAATAAAACAAGGCCACTCGCGGGAGTACCGGGAGAGTACCGCTTGTCCGCTACACGCTCTGCTGTTGTTGCTGGAATCGTCTTGCTGGGGATTTTTGGAGGTGACTGGGACTTTGGACTATTGTGTTTGTGGGCCCCTTATTGCCTCCGCTTGCCCACCGAGCTCTTTACTGATTACGATCTTTGTGCTTTTCTTCAGGACTGAAACGCCCACTCCCAACGTCATCTCTAAACTCCCATATTACGAGCGTGCACGCGCACAGTGCGCGCGCACTTGCGGGAGTACCGGGAGAGTACCGCTTGTCCGCTTAGCCGCGTGGCGGTGGTGGTGGGCCAAAAGAGTGTGGGCCTCATTACAACTCAGGCGTTAAGGGTTAACGCCACCGTTAGCCCTTAACGCCTGATTCTGATTTTAACGCCTGCTTTTAGCAGGCGTTAAAATCCATGGCGCTAACCTGCCATGGTGCTAATTACGCCGCCGTAATTTACGGCGGCGTAATTAGCGCCTTCCCCACTCCCATTATGCCCTATGGGGCAAAAATGGGAATGGGGAAGGGAAAATGGGAAATGGGGATTTACCGCCCCACTCACCTTGGAATGGGGCGGTAAATCCGCCATCAACCATGGTGTAAACAGAGTTTACACCATGGTGGTAAAGTTGGTGCACTTAGCACCAAGGTTGTAATGAGGCCCTGTGTGTTTTGCAATGACCACCTAGTGTGAGCTGCCCTCCTGCTCTCCTGTGAGTTGATATTGCCAGAAAGTAAGACGTTTTCAGTGTATTCTTAATTATCCATCGTGTGTGCATTTAGTGCACATTTTGCTTGAACTGTATGATTGGATAACTTGTAAACACCTAATTTTGTGACCTGTTTATTACAACTTTGTCTTAATAATGGCATAGAAATTAACGACAAATATGCTGTTTAACATTCCGCATCTATCATCACTGTCCAAACAACTCAGTCAGGCTGAATCTGAAGTTCCCCCGCAAAAATTCTATTCTGCAATTCCCATTACCCCAACCTGTGTGTCTGCCTGTCCTGAATCCAAATTCACTTTTGACGAGCATGTGAAAGAATCCATCGTTTCTATATCATCCATGTCGTCTTCCCACATTGTTGGCAATAATATATCTTGTATTCCTGAGGCTAACAACGCGCCAGCTCATGAGACGACGCCATGTGCAAGAGTAAATCCCCAACCACTCTCTGATAATACCATATTAGCATCTACTAAACATTGCCCGCGCCTTTCATCTTCACGTATTACCATATCCCCAATCAACTTCCCGCCTCTATCCCATGAGCAGTCTGGTTTGTATTTGTATTTGTATTTATTTTATTTCTATAGCGCACCAGGCCCAGGGGCAACCAGGCGCATAACCTGGATACAACATGATGAAAGCATAACATGGCAGTATAAATGTTTTTACAGGAGAATTTCAAAATTTACGATCATGAGAAATAGCAGTAAGAAGATGAGCAGAATGCATATACAAGAGTCTTGTCAAAGTGCAAGTAGGGCAGTGAGCCAGTGCTGGATGTCTTGGGAGGACAGCCAGGCTTTGGTAAGGTGTTTGAATTTCAGGAAGGAGGGTTCTGCTCTCAGCTCATTAGGGAGTGAGTTCCAAAGTTTGGCTGCCAAGATGGGGAAGCTGGTTCCACCTGATCTTTGGAGATTGAATCGTGGGATGACAAGGCAGTTGGCTTGGGCCAATCTGCGAGGTCTAGTAGAGCTATGGAGGGCAAGTCTGTTCGCCAAGTAACACGGAGCTTGGTTGTGAAGGCATTTATGGGCAAGTTTGAAGGCAAGTTTGTCTATTCTTGCAAGCCAACGTGATTCACCAATATTATGGCGGGGAAATGACCGACATGCTGAGGCTTGTCACGTTGGTGAGGGTGATGCAACTCACCTCCAGTCTCAGGCAGACCTTTGTAATTCCATGTTACATTCTTTTGTCTTACCCAGTGGCGGCTGCTATCATAGGGCGGGGGGGCACCGCCCCCCCAGAAAGCAGAGCAAGCAGAGCAGAAGCAGCATAAAGATTCAGAAGACTCTCTTCTGAATTTTCTTGCATTTGCCAACAGCGCCGGGGCGCTGTGGCAACAATACATTGTTGTAACTTGTCCATATTAAAACTCATACGGGCGTCGGGCTGGCTGCCTCAGCGGGGCGCGTCCCTTTTTACTCTGCTTTATCACTATAGTAGAGTGCGTGGAGCTTGTAGCTCCACGCACTCTACGTAAGCCCTTCAATTAATAAGCTGGCGGGGCGCTTGAGGGGGCGCTTGAGGGGTGGCCCCGCCAGGATCAAACAGTGCACTGAAGATTCACTCCCTACAGTAATGTCATTGGCTGTTTGCCAGCCAATGACAACCCTTGCATTGTCTGGCAAACAGCCAATGACATAACTGTATCGTCCACGTTGCTCTCCCTCTTCCGGTCCTCGTGGGACAGGCTGAGCATGGGGGCGAGGAGGCAGAGAGGATATGGGACCCCGAGGCGCCAGTGCCCTGCCCCTGCATCAAGAAGCTGTGGGATGATGAGGGTGACTACAGCTCAGAGAGCACGCAGAGCGGGCCGCAGGCCAGGGGCAGCAAGACCTGGTGGCAGTGGCATAAGGGTGAAGGTGGGCCGCAGGAAGGGGCTGTGGCAGCCTCTGAAGCTCTTTGCCTATTCGCAGATCACGTCGCTGGTGTGGAGGGCGGCCGTGTCGCAGACCGACAACCACTGGAACTACGAGAAGGCGCACAGCTTCAAGGTAAGGAACAGAGGTGGGTGCATTGGTTCCATGGCTGGCAAGGCATGTTGTGTTATGCTGTGCTGCTGAGCTGCTGCTCTATGTTGTGGTGTTCTGCGCCTCTCTGCAGTCTGCTGTCTCTCTAGTCTGTTATTTTAAAGTACTTTCCCAGGAGTGCTTAAGCTTCTGCGCTATATAAAGGCCACTTTTCAAGCACAAGCATCTCTTCCTCCCCTGCACTTCTGTAACCTCAACGCCTGCCCCATCTAGCACCCCTGAGGCCGTGGTCATCATGCTTGGCTGTTAACCCCTTCCTTCCCAGACACTCGTAATTCCCGGTGCTGGCAGGAATCTCATTCGCTGCGTTCTCTTTTTTTCTGCATCCATCCTACGATCGGCCTTCACGCATTTAATTATTATTGTCTATCTCTGCTTTTACTCTGCTCTGTCCGCTAGATTCTGCATTCGCGCCTTTCTCCCCTGCAGCTGGTGGGTGATCTTCCCAATGGAGGGATCCCAGTTGGATGGCCCGGGAGTACCTCCATGGTTCCAAAGGTGTGGCAAGCCTCAGTTCCCACGACCGATGGTGATTGTGCCATTTTTGCGTGTCTCCAATTTCGAGATGCAGTTTGTTCCCAGTCCAAAGTGGTGAACGACCAACTTTCAGTTTCACTCTAAGTTACATCATGCAAGATGACCTATGAAAACTCTATAAATGTGGCAGTCGACGTTCAGCAACCCCTCAGATTTGCTCTTCTGAATTCTTGGGGCCTTTTCTCATAGTTGTCACTGATTGCTCTTTTGTTCTCTCCATGTCCTCGCAGCTTTTCTACCCAAACATAGTGTGGGGAAAAGGCAGACAAAAACACTGGAGAGCCAAGTCACTGATACTGGTATGAACAGCTGTTGTAAGGCTCGAGGCACCTTTCCCCCATGGGTTCTCTGGTTGGAGTGCTGATGCATGGGTCTTGGAGAGTAGAAAGCCGCTCCAGTCATAGGGGAAAAACTTGACATAAAAGGAGAATGAGATCAGTATCATAGATCAACTAGGTTTCAACGAATCGTGAAGAAAGGCAAGGTGACACAGGAAAATGAAGAAGCAAAGATTGGCAGTGGCTCAAGTGCAATGGGGATGCCTCAGTTTCATCTTTCTGGGAGCAACATGAGTGGAGCTGAGACGAGACAAGAGGGGCAAGGCTGGGCTAGCATTCGGGCGAGAGAGGGGCAGTTAACCATGCACACCACACTGACACTACACCTGATGTGCAGGGTCAGATGAGCGCAACTACTGGAAACAGCCTGTGCAGTCTCTCTCTCCTCCACCTCACCACTTTTGTTCCTTGGCCTCTTGTGGGTTCCCCGTGATCCTCTGACCCCTCCTTTGAACTCTACACCCTCAGCCTCTGGCATTACTTCTAAAATCAGGGCTCCTCTTTCTAACATAACAACATGTGTATTTGTAGAGCGCATTTTCACCCTCAGAGGGGCTTCTTTTGTAATCTAGCTTTCATTTAGCAAATCGCTTAACAAGTGAAGAGTTCTGTTTAAGTGTCTGGGCAGCTGAGGAGTGCTATGGGTGGGTTTAAAAACGCGGGGTGTCTCTAAAGCAATGGCTATGAAGTTGGGGGACATGGGCCAGATTCTCTTATAACTTGCCAGCATTTTGTCAAGCCATGATACCTGCAGCACCACAGTGGCAGCTGCTTACTTGCCCAACTGCATTCTGGTATTCGCAGTCTTATTTTCTATTTGGTATGATTATTACAGCCTTCATGCTTACCTGAAATGACCTGCAGGAGTGTTGCATGTGACCAGCCTTCTAGGTTAACGTTAGTTCAAGTTCGGGCAAGAGCTTAAGGCCCCTTGCATTGCACGCTCTTCATACACAGTATTTATCAAGGCATTTCAATAATCCAGTGAAGCAGAAACATGGTGCGAGTACCTGGGCATCTAATAGCAGTGCCTGGCAAAAGCTTAAAACGTATGCACAAGCCAAAAATGTTGGCTTTGTCAATGCTTGTGTTTGAACAGGACCTCAGTGGCTTTGCCAATGCTGTTTTAAACAGTACCTCAGCGAAGGACACGCAGAGTGCTTATAAATCTGAAGGGCTGCAGAAAATTAATTTTGTGATGTGAGCTCTGCAAAGTGCACATTTAAAGCCCCAGAACGAGGTAGGACAAATGTTGCATTAATTAAGTGGTCAAAAACAAAAGTAATATTTTAGCTTAATTTCCACCTTAGTAAGAGGATGAACGCATATCAATGCCAGTAACAGCACGACAAACATATATGTTTCCATCATTACTGACTAGATAGTGAATTTCTTTATGCATACATCATAGTACCAGCTATTCTCAATACAAGCTGCTGTAAAATACACCATCACACTTGCACACGTAAGAATAATGTACCACCATTAGTATGTAAAACCTAATACTTTTGTCATATTTCGGTTCACATTTTGAAGGCCATTTTCCCAAAAATGTTGTGGGGGAGAACCCCCACGCACCCCCCCTTGGATGGTGTGAGCTAGTGCGCTGCGCGCGCTCACTACGAAATTCCCCCTGGGAAATTTACGCCCCACCAGCTTTCAAACTCACCAGCCGCCACTGGTCTTACCTACACCAAGACCAACAAAAGCAGTGCCATCTGATCGTTTTTTCCAACACTCAACTATGTGACTCAACCTGCCCTAACAGCTATTAGTACTACTATTATGAGTTTGTGTAAGCTTTTTGAGTCACTTGACACAAATGTTTTGCACCAGTCAAAACAATTTGGGGAATTGTTGAAGTGGTTATCAGTGTACTACCCGTCTTCACAATTTAAGAATGCTCTTCTGTCTAATGACTCTCATGCTTTGGGTAACTCGGGGGAAGTCATTGATGTACAGGATTCTCTCAAGTCTATCAGACAAGCATCTACCTCCAATCAGGAGATAGCTTCAAGCTCTTGCGCTCTACCCCTGATTTCTGGTATTGTACGTCCTATTACCAGCATGTGTTCTACCATTATTCCTGAGCTAAAGAATGCATCCACTGCTTACCCGCCCCAGCTCAGCTCGAATGAGACAGAACAAGTCAAATTGATACCAATACCTGAGCGACCATCGGGCCAAGGTTTAAGTCACTTAAATGCGCTTAAAGCTAGGAACCCTAAAGTTGCACAAAAGAAGTCCCTTTCTCAGTTGAAAAAAACAAAAAAATATGGCAAATGTAAAACACACTAAAAAAACACTCAACTCCTTTTTTAAAGCCCTGAGCAAAACGGCTGAGTCGCATACCAAAGTGGCAGCTATAATTGAGCAGGCACCTGTTTCAATCCCAGTACCTTCGCCTCCTACAACTTTACCAATGGTGCCCCAAGTCACCCTAAACTCCTTTAGTAAAGAGCGAGCAGGTGGCTCTCTTTCGCCTTTATCACAATTAGTATTATCCATACAACGAAGGATGTACGCAAAAGGCTGCTC
The DNA here is from genome assembly GCF_040938575.1 of Ambystoma mexicanum. Taxonomy (NCBI): domain Eukaryota; kingdom Metazoa; phylum Chordata; class Amphibia; order Caudata; family Ambystomatidae; genus Ambystoma; species Ambystoma mexicanum. The sequence continues at coordinate 83,426,979 of NC_090927.1, read as the reverse complement.
TGCACTGCCCCATTCCTGCCGTGCCAACTGAACTAATAGCAGCTCCCACTGCTTAGAGTTCGTTAACCATGCCAACCCAGCCTTTAATTGCCCAGTTCCCTTTGACTATTACTGAGCCTGCCACTAAGCAATCTGCTGCCTTTTGTCCCCAAGCTCATGCAAATACAAAAGATGCTATTTTACCACCACAAGATGTGTTTGAGAACTTTAAACAGAGAGTGGATGAATATCTAGCCAAAAGCATGGCTAAAGTTCTCTCAACCTCTTCTGATTTACAAAGAAGACTGCAACCTAATCTTCCACCCCCCGTGGTTGGTTGCAGCAGTAATATTCCTTATACTCCTTTATATACGGAGCAACATGCACAGGAGGAAGTGAATCGTGCATATCCCAGCACAAGTCCAAATCCTTCCAAATTAAAATGGCACCCACGGACACATAACTTGCGAACAGCCTCACGTCATCTGCATCCACGCCGAGCAATTCTTCATTGATTCATCTTGAAATGCAGAGATGGGAACTTCCCTGTCTACGATTGGAATCGACAGAGCATGTTGAATCTCTTTGGGGATGTATCTGAGTTGCGTAATTTGACAACACAGGACATCGACCAAATAGAATTTGTCTCTGATCTCACACGCTCAGTAGTGCGATTATGGATCCCTTCTGGAGTAGTTTGGGACTCTATTTGGCGATGTAGGATGCAGTTTTTTGAGATGGGTTTTCTTTTAGCAGAGGACCCGGAATGCGCCCCACCCAAAACCCAAAATCCCATTCTGAAACCGAATATTTACCAAGGAGTGTCTAGAACCAGTCATGATACCCAATGTGCTTCCACTCAACAGCATTAACCATTAACGTTGGATGCCCCTTCCATCCTGAAAATTGCCAGCTGGAACACTAGAGGCCATTCTCATTTACTATCATCCATTGCTAATTTGACAAGCATCCATCATGTGATAGCACTACAAGAAACCTGGCTTATCACTCCCCCACTATGGGATGGATATGATATCACTTTGCTTCCAGCTCTCCCTAGTGGAGGCAGACCCTCTTCAGGGCTTCTTGTAGCTGTAAACATCCTGAGTGGCTTTAATGTCAAGTCCTGGTCATCTGTTGGTGCTCAGATCCAACTAGTCCAAATTATTAGTAATACCCAGGTGATAACATCTATCGAAACACCGCTACAATGTCTGATGACATTTCTTATGATGGTTTAATCATGATTTTGGACATGATAGTGTTGAATCACACAATCACCCACACAATCATTGTGGGCGATCTTAATTTGGACTGCTGGAATCTGACTGGTAATATCCATGATGCACAGAGATGGAACAACGTCATGAGAGATCGTAACCTTTACATGCTTAATGGTTCTGTCAATGGGGATGTACCCTCTAACTACACGTGGCATCGTGGGATGAGTAGAAGTACTATTGATTTTATATATATATATATATATATATATATATATATATATATATATATGAGTCCCCAATTGTTTCAAAATGTCAAAAAATGTACTATTAGTGACCAATCCCATAGTGATCACAGAGTCTTGGTTACACATATTTCATGGGATTTTTCGAAAACTAGAGAAAAACTAGCTTTTCAGGCAGAGGCAACAGTGAACACAGCAAGAAGTTGTCTCCAGTGGAACACGGTTACACTAACTGCCTTTAAAAATACAGTCGATCGTAATGTACTACAGTTTAATATTGAGCAATATTCCGATCTGTTAAAACCATTCATGAAGACTATTACCATCCCACGTCATAAACTTGTTCGACAACTGCATACTTTTGATGCAGAAACTCACCGAATTAAACTAGAGTTTAAAAAACTAAAGAAAAAACTACCATTATCACAAGACCCCCCGTGTTGGCAGCTCCTGAAAACGGCTAAATGCTGGTACAAAAATTGGTTACAGAGTCAGAAAGCATTACAATTTCAACAAGACAGTGAAGTAATGCAAACCGCCATGTCCAACAAAAACTCTTCTGATGTGTGGCAATTGTTGAACGACTGAAGGTGCAACCTCCAGGGAGATGCTCAAATTAACGGCGTCCATGAATCAGACTGGATCACTCATTTTTCTTCTTTGTTTGCTGATCCAGCCTTTGCAAAAATAGTCTATACATCTACATCTTGTTCTTCATGGCATCTAGAGATGTCTGAAGAGACTTTTCATACTATTATCATGCAGGCTAGCTCCTCTAAGGTGATGGGTCCAGATGGACTATCAAATTTTATGTTCAAAACTCATCCTGATGAATGGGCAAACATCTTACATACAAAACGTTTATGACATACTGAAAACACGGTCCATCGCATCATCATGGAAAACCTCTATAATTATTCCCATTTTTAAGAAGGGTGACCGTAGTGTGCCCGATAATTATCGGCCCATCGCCTTACTGGACGCACCAGGCAAAGTGTTTTCCAAATTGATCCTCTCTGAATTTAATGCACGGACTCTGCGATGCCAACTACGGGATCCACATCAGACAGGATTCGTTGCGGGCATGGGCACAGCCATACATCTCTTTGCACTTAATTCCATCAAAATGCAATGTCATATGCATAAACATCAGTTTTTTTTTTCATTTGTCGATCTAAATGCTGCCTTCGACTCGGTGAGTCGAGTAATTCTGTTGTCAAAACTTCGTAAAGATCATTGTCCTGCAACAATATATGATGTCATCCATTCGTTGCATTCACAAACTTATATTCGAGTTCGTCTTTCTTTGGATGGTTTATTGACAGATCGGATTAGCACCTCACAGGGCTTAAAACAAGGATGCTTACTAGCCTCTGCGATTTTCAATTATTTCATTCAAGATGTCAGATTTGATTTGAGCAATGTTGTGTCGGATTCCCCAAAACTTAACAATCAATCAATCCAAACACCTATGTATGTAGATGACGTAGTGCTCATCTCTAAAACACAACTAGGTCTGCAGCGTCTTTTAGATGCTTTTCATAAGTATACCCCAAAGAATGAGTTTAAAAATTAACATAAGTAAAACACTAATTGTGCCTATTCACCTAGGCGTGTTGGACCGTTATCCTATGTTTGGACCTTCGACCAGTCTCCCATAAAAATGGTGCCTCAATACACATATCTTGGCATACTGTTCGAGGGTTCCTATCAAGCAATAGGCCATATAGCTCGATTAGAAATGAGGCTCACCTCATTTATTTCACAAGATTTCACAAGCCAGAATACTTATGTAGAAATACGGGAAATTCCCAATCATGCCAGGATGGTATTTCTGGAATATGAAAACAATAGCGGCTCTCGTATATGGCCTAGAAACACTTGAGTCTTGTGATCTTATCTTTAGTAATGTTAAAAGTAAATAATCATGATTTTGTATATTTTTATGCATTTTGTATTTGAAAAGTTGATTTGATTCAGCTAAAACAAATAAATAAAAAAACAAGTACTACCAAAGCCAATAGTTTTGGCGTTTACTGTTGTTTCTTGCATTTTCCATGTATAGGCACCAGGGTTCAAGGACAGGCATGGAAAGCTTCAAAGGAGGATGTGATAAGGGGTGCAGGTGGGAAACAAAATGAGAAGGGAGGAAGCCATGGCTATAGGTTACCATCAATGATGAGCAGGAGGACAACGAGCGGGAAAGAGTACAGCATCACAAACATAGCAGGAAGTGCAAACTATTTCCGCCATCGGGTTATGCTTTGCAAATAGAGAATCACTTTCTGCCATCTCTTATTGCATTTATTTAATTGTTTTTTTATAACGCGCCTCTTATCTGAGCTCGGTTTATAGGCGCGGATCCGGGATTCAAACCTCTGTTAGTTGCTCAGTGTGGCCTTGCGTCCAAGACCAGTGGATTGCCCCTGTGCTATCCTCTGTTCACATTTATAGGCCCTGTAGCAATCCAATAGATTTGAGGCCTTGGTGCAACATCCAGGCATGCGCAGACATGCAATTCACTTCAAAGGATAACTGGGCGACTTAATAAGAGCCCAAGAATCGGCTGAGGATTTTGAGGCCAGGTTTGTAACATTTCTTCAGCGTCTGCTTGCGTCACGGATGCTTTAAAGCTCTTAACCAATTTTTGTAGCTTCATTTTAATTTCCTTATCATCGCACACTTTTCATCCGTGTTAAGTTTCCCCAGGGCCCCAGTGGTGTTGCTAGGTCTGGAAAAGACCCAGGGTTACGCTGATGTCGGGACTGGGGGCTAGCTAGCCTTTTGGTTGTGGCTCCTGAGATTCTATCCGGGACTACAACCAAAAGACCAGGGGCTATAGCCTTCTTAGCCCCCCCCCACCCCCAGCAGCGCCTCTGCAGGGCCCTAACAGTGCGCCTGAGGACTCTCTTCTTTTGATTAATATCAACACTATACGCATGTTTATATTTGAAGCAAGGTTTGGCCATAACTGTGGGATGTTCCTGCAAAACTGTAAAAATAGCAACATGGTTTCAATGTGGGATATGGGTTTGAACTCTTCAGACTACACACGACACGAGTCGGGCGATTGGCGAATTTGTCTACACTTTTCTGCTTCCATAATGACCTGCTCCTCCCTGGGTTTACCTCTAAATTTGGCAAGTATTTTCTTTTTAAATTATTTGCAGCTGGAGAATTCCATCTCTTCCGGAGTACTGGGTGGCCACCAAGTCTAGAAGGCATCATTTAAAAAGAAACTTGACTTCAAGTAGATGTTTCCTGAGTCGAAGATGTAATCTATACACGCGTGTTGATCACCCCTATTCCAGGTGTCCTGAGCAGGAATGTCACCCGTCACATTGCATTTACCTTGTGTAATCCCGGTGTGTCCATGAGCTCTAACCAAGCCAGCCCATGCTTTCTAGAAGCGGAGAGCCCATTGCCCCCCGTCAGGGTCTATGTTTAACATTAAGGCAGTTGGCATTCAAGTCTCCACATAACACAATGGTATTATGTTTAGGTGCCACCAACCCGCGATGAAGTAGTTCTTCAATGGTGCCTAAGAACCCCTGCTGGAGAACAACAGCAGGATTCCAATACAAATGTATTATTCGAAATATACAGGCTCGGACTGGCTTATAGGGAAATAGGCCCATGGCCGAACCAAAAATGCTATTTGCTTGGTGGGCCAGGTGTTTAAGTCAAAGTGGGGCACTTTCTTGGCCAGTGTGGACCAGTGTTGCTGAATAAATATTCTTTAAAATGTACAATTTTCATCATATATTATCAAAAACCTCCCCCTTTGGGTACTTTTCAAACAGCATCACAAAAGGAATGACTTCCCATTTGCAACTGTGGGCCTCTTTTTTTCTTTGGTGCCCGAGACAGTTTTATGCCCCAGTCCAACCCTGGAAATATACCCACACCTGGAAAACACTGGGGATCCCATGTTAATGTTACTGCTTGTATAAAGGGATTTGGGGATCGCCAATTGGAATTTGTGAGCCCCAAGTCCTGCACTGCCATAAGGAGACCCGCTGCTGCCCTTCCCTTAAACCCCCTGGTGGCCGGGTTTAACAACACTGAATATCCATCAAACAAAGGAGTTGCTCTCAGCCAGGTTTCCTGTTGCAATAAATTGAACCCCCCTGGCTGGAACAGGTGCGTAAACCCACCGGATTTCCAAGAACCTAACCAAATATCCAAAGGACAGACATCACAGATCAGCTAGTTATCGTTAGAAGCTAGCGCACTTGCCAGCCAGGACCACCTTTCCTCCTGGAGTGTATCCCACCTCACCATGCTACTCTCACAGAGGTGCCTAGAATTCCCATTTGACCTGCAGCAAGTAACTTAAAGAGAAGGTACATAAAGTAAGTGTTTAGGTTCATTACTACTCTAATCAAAACCATGTCCCTGTTCATCGAGAAAAGCCATTCTATCTACTTCCATAAGGTCATAACCCAGGAGTAAAAGTAATAGAGCCGCATCAAGAAGAACCAATCTGTGAGTCAATACACAGCGAGACCTGATCTAACCTGTACTCATGTACACATTCATCCTGGGCAATGTCTCGGGAAGGTATTGCTCGTGAAGAAGGAACGGCATCAAATAAAGCCACCGCATTGCCCCAATTGAAAGTCAGTCCTCCGGCTCCAATAGGGAGACGTTATAGCAATAAGCATCTGGTTGGTTCTTTGTGGCGTCCAAGACTGTTTTATTATTCAAGTCTTTGAGAGCTTCCTTTTTTGTTCAAGCGTGAGAAATTGTGGCTGTCGTCCCAATTGGACACCACTAGTAGAGGGCTCTGTTTCTATCATATCTCTAAAAGAATGAGTTGGAAGTTGCAAGCTGGAAAGAGCTCCCTGATCCACCGTACCTCATGTTTTAGTAGACCGGGGAACGGGATCTTCCACTACAGCACAAGCTGAGGGGGAGTCAACTGCGTACTCAGAAATATTCAAAAGATCCACTTACTCACTTACTTGGTGGACGATCGTTCTTGGCTCTTGTAACTTTGACTTTATCTGGGATGTGCTCCACTTTCTTTGATTTCATACATATATTTACCACTATCCCCTCAGTTTCAATAGACGTCACTAGTGCACAGAGAAATCTGAAAGAAAAACAATTTCTAACACTATGTGTAGATTTAATGTTTTTGCTCTTTTTTGTTTTGTTTCCTTTTCTCAGACCAGAGTTCTTTTCCTCCTCTCATAGAAAATTGATTAGTTTAAATGTGATCTTGAGCAGGGCCTTCACCAGAGTCTTTTGGCCCTAAGTGATCATCATGAAGCCTAGGGGAGGGCTGATCATCTTCAGCGGATGGTCACTGGTTCAAATACGAAAGGTCCTGGGGAGATGGCAAGGGGGAGCTTGCCACCTCAGTGACACATGTTCCCCCGTAACTTGCTGGAGGACCAGCAATCCCAAAGGTGATCTTCGTGACGAACTTAAGGGGTGGCGCATATTCAGTAAGTCCTTAGGTCTAGTGGGGGTTCACAGCTGTAATATATCCTTCAATGAAGGACATTTTGGATATTAAGATGTTTAAAAGGGCTGCCTTTTCTTTACAATTGGACTTGATACTCTCATATATTCTAACCAAAGAAGTTAAAACAAAGTTCAATGACGAGATCATAGTAGCCCTTAGAGGGGGACCTTGCGTGCCAGGGTTCGGCAAGTGGGAGGAAAACCAAGATGAGGCTGAGGATGACGATGATGAGGGTTCAGGCAACTCTTCTACCAAAGCCGGAGAAGCAACGGAAGAGTCTGATAGCCGCTGGTGAAACGGGGCATGTTGCTCCGAGACGACCATCGCAGTAGAATTAATCATCTTGATGACAGCGTCATTAAGTAAAGCATCTGTTAGGGAAATCGGAATGGAGTTTGTATCAAGAACCAAAGGAGTAGACGCCATATCCATAGTTTGCCTATAGACTAACACATCCTCGTAAGGGATATCTTTCATGACAGATGGATATGCCTGACCCACATCAGAGGCGCTACTTATTAAGGGAACAGATTTGGGAAAGAAGGCAGTCATTTTTTTATTTGAATGTTTAGGAACGCCCGGGGTGCGAGAGCAAATTGGAGTGAGCAACGGAGACACTCTGCTCTGAGGAGCCTCAACCCCAGAGGGCTCCAATAAGTACTTCAGAGGGTCACATGCTCCTCCAGAAGCCGCCTGCACCAGGAGGGGTTTTTTCTAGCGTGTTTAGCACCCTCAAGTCCTGGACTGATTTACTATGCAACGAGCAGGAAATAGGCATGTTTACCACTGCCTGAAAGTACCACACACGCACCGCCAAAACTCATATTTTAGTGCTCGACTCACGACAGGCCAAGTGAAGGATCACCCGCAAATCTTTCACAGGTACCAGTCTGTTGGTAGACTAACGCTTTCCATCTTTTTGATTCCTTGCGTTTCACTGCAGTGTCACTGCACTTGCACGCCGGACTTTCACTCCAGTATCCGCCAGAACGAGGAGCCGCCTCCTCTTCCTCCAGCAATCACCAGTGACAAGGTCTGCAAAAACAAATCCTTGCTCCGTCAGCCCCAAATGATGTCTGCAGTGCGACTGCACTTGCATGCTGCACTTGCACGCCAGCTTTGCATGATGGTATCCGGTGTAATGACGAGCAGTCCCTCCACTTCCTCCAGCAATCACCGGTGACATGGTCCGTAAAAACGAATCCTTGCTCCGTAAGCGCCAAATTATATCTACAGTGCAACCGCCCTTGTGTGCCGCAATTGCATGCCGGCTTTTCATGTTGGTATCCGCTATAATGAAGACCTGTCCCTCCTCTTCCTCCAGCAATCACCAGCCTCAAGGTCTGCAAAAACAAATCTTTGCTCCGTAAGCCCCGAATGATGTCTGCAGTGCGACTGCACTTGCATACCACACTTGAACGCCAGCTTTTCTTTTTATTTTAAAACGTTTTTATTGGCATTTGATTAGATACAACCATGCATTTCAGTGTGTCGCTTTGCATTCAAGTCATACATTTATGCTAAAGTTTAATAATAACCATTTAACAACAAACAAACAGTTTCCTACATGGGTCTTATGGTGTGTTACATTGTCCTTGTGCCCGGGGTTCAGTTCTTTCTCCTGCTCTCCTGGTGTCATTAGTGGCCATTGTCAGGTAGGCGCGGGTAGGTAGCTGTACAAACGTGGAGCAGGTGTGTCTTACATTGTGTGGCTCATTCAGGGGGGTTTATCGTCAGATGGGTGGAACATGTCCCACACCAGTGGTTTCCATGCGACCCATTTGTCGTTGCCATCCGGCTCCTATCTGTTGACCCCGTCCATCCACAGCTTGGTTTCCGCCTCTGCCCACCTCTCAAATTCCCTGTGCTATTTTCCGTGTTGTGGCCCCCCAGCATTTTTCCAAGACATGGCAATGGTTCTCTTGGCTAAGATGCATGCCAGATCCATGAATCTGAGCATGTGCTTGTATTTGCTAACTCTGGGGTTAGCTCCAAGCAGGCATTCCTTTGGCGACCATTCATACCTTACTACGCCAGCCGCTCTGCAGGCTTGTTCTATCCGTGTCCAAAATCCCCTCACGCGCCCACACTCCCAAAACATGTGTATTAGGTCGGCTCCTTTGCCTCCACACCATGGGCATCGGGAACTAGCGCTCTTTTTGAATGTAGCTACCCTGTGCGGAGTCATGTATGTGCGGTACAGCACATTAAGTTGTATCAGTTTAAAGCGGTGGTTCCACGATACTGATTTGGGGTAGCCCAATATCCTCTCCCATTCCTTTCTGTTATTGCTGTGCCCAAGTCTGTCTCCCATTGCTCTTTCAATGTTGTGCTCTAGGGGTTGGGTATGTCTATTAGCATGCTGTACAGCCTTGAGACTTGCCGCCAGCCGTCGCTCAGATTGTACATCAGCGTAAGCAGTGGTTCCGCTTGCGGTTCTTCCGACCAGCTCTCCCATCTATCGTTAGCCACCTTTCGGACTCGTTGGTACCAGAGAAACTGCCTACTCGGGATCCCTTCCTTTTCTTGCATTGACTTGAACTGCCTGAAGGCCCCCTCTTCGTATGCATCACCCCACGCATATATCCCTTTCCCTTCCCATCTTCTCAACACCGCTATGCCTGTGCTGTCTCGACATGTGTCCCCCGCTATTGGCACTTCTGGGGAGGAAGGGTGTATGAGTTCCAGTAGGGCTTGTGCCCTCTTCATATTTTCCTTCCTAGTCTTACCACCATTGGGGTGTGTTCTGCATTCCCATTTGTTACCCATAGTATTTCTTTCAGCTTAATGGGAGCCACCAGGTGCTGTAACAGGCCAGTTTCTGAGGTGGACCGTCCGCCAACCATTTGACCATGTGGCTGAGTTGGGCTGCTAGATAATATCGCTCCAGGTTTGGCAATTTCACGCCCCCCTTGTTGTACGGTAGGTGTAGCGTTGTTAGTGAGAGTCTGTGGCGGACGGTGCCCTACAAGAACTCCCGGATCAGCGTTTTGAGTGTTCGAAAGAAGGGCGCTTTGATGTAGTAGTGCACGTTGTTGAAGAAGTATAAGAATCTCGGTAAGATGATCATTTTGGTGATGGCCACCCTGCCTAATAGTGACAGTGGTAACTTAGACCAGAACATCATGGACTTCCTCATACCTTGCACCACCTTTGCCGTGTTATGTTCGTGCATCTGTTCTGGCGTGTGCTTTATGTTGACCCCTAGATATTTGAACAAGTCCACCTTCCAGTTGAGTCCCACTGCTGGTAGTGCGCTGGTGTCCCTCTCTCTTAGCCCCGCTATTGGGAATATACAGGATTTAGATCTGCTGAAACTGATTCCCAAGACCTTGACATAATTGTCTAGTATGTCTAGGATGACTGGAACGTTTAGATGTGGCTCCCTTACGTATAGCAGCACATCATCCACACAGAGTGACAGTAGGTGCCCCACTCCCCCAACCCAGATGCCAGCATCTAGGTACTCTTTCCTGAGGTATATCGCTATTGGCTCAAGGCCCAAGACGTATATTATTGGGGACAGCGGGCATCCCTGTCTGGTTCCCCTCTTTATGTCCCAAATTGCCGACACCAACCTCCCAGTTTTGACCATGGCCTTGGGGTTTGTGTATAGGATCCGGGCCCAGCGAGTAAAATCCAAACTCCCTTAGTGCCGCCAGCAGCCACTCCCAGTAAATTGAGTCAAACTCTTTTATAGCCTCTAGGGAGAGTATAGCACATTCTATTTGGGATCCCTCTGTCTGCGCCAGGATGTGTTGCAGTCTGCGTAGGTTTAGCGCAGTACAGTGCCCTGGTATGAAACCAGTCTGGTCGCTATGTATTAGGCCCCCCATTATTCTGTTCAGGCGTTTAGCTAGTATTGTGGTGAGGATTTTAACGTCATAGTTCAGCATCGCCAGTGGGCAATAAGAATCGCATTCTTGAGTTGGTTTCCCAGGCTTGGGTATCGGTACAATTAGGGTTTCTCTCAATGACGCCGGCAGTTCCCCATTGGTGAATGCTTCTTGGTAGACCTCAAGCAGCACCGGCATGATAACTGTCTCATACGTTTTATAGAACCCAGGAGGGAGTCCATCGCTACCAGACGTTTTGAAGGAGTCAAGGGACCGTATTGCCTCGGCAACGTCATCCCGTTATTTCCGCGTCTAGGGCTTCTCGTTGTGCCGTTTCTATTTTGGGGAGACCTATTTCATCCAATGTGTTCAGTATGTCTGGTTGCGCCACTTGATGATCATGGCTATACAGGTGGGAGTAAAAGTCCCGGAATGTGTTGTTTATTTCCTGTTGTGTCTTGTGTACTGTGCCTGTTGCGTCTTTAATCTTGTGATTTGATGTCGTGGGTGTTCCCTGCTGCACAGCCAAGAAAATAGCCTGCTCGGTCTATCTCCCTCAGCGTGTACCCTGACACTTTTCACCATGTGATCAAATTTAGAGAGCCTCCCCCATGCTTCCTGACAGTCCCCTCGCAGCTGCATCAGTTCTCTCTCCTCCTCCCATGTCCCCTGCAGGTTAGATTCTTTGTGCTTTATGTTATCCTCCATTTTTTCCAGTTCTGCTCTTAGTGTTTTCCTTATACCTGCCGCTCTTGTGATAGCCTCGCCCTTCACCACTACTTTCATTGCTTCCCAGACTGTGCCCCATGGTTCAACGCTGCCTACATTCACCTCTATGTACTCCTCCAGTTTGTCTCGTAGCCCTTCTGCAAAAGCCTGGTGGTCAGGGCGTCTGATGTCATGCACCATAGCAGTATGGGTGGCCTTGGGCCCCTTGCCTTACACGTCACCAGCAGTGGGGAGTGATCCAAGATTGCCCTGCCCAAGTACTGTGCTGAGTCTATTTGTGGCTGGTGATGCTTGGGCACAAATAGGTAGTCAATTCTGGTGTGTAGGGTATGTGGCGAGGAGAAGTATGAGTAGCCCCTGCCTGTTGAGTGAAGCTCACACCACACGTTGACCAGATCTAGTGCTTCCACCAGCGCATTTAATGCACCTAATGCTGCATCGCTTCTGGTTGCTGTCAGTTTAGATCGGTCAAGCTCCCAGTCCCTGACACAGTTGAGGTTGCCTCCCCAGATACAGAAGCTATCTTGATGGTGAGCTAGTTTGGCCCCCAGTGCATCTATGTGTTTTGGGATCCCGTAGTTGGGGAAATATGAGTTTATTATGAAGACTTTGACCAGTTCAATCCATCCCCTTACTATCAGGTATCGACCCTCCGGGTCTGCCTCGCAGCTTAGTAGTTTGAATGGAACCCCTGGACTTATCCAAATGAGTACCCCTGAGCATACTTGGAGTAGGGAGGCCCATAACATTGACCATCACAGTGGTCCACCACCACCCCCATAGTTTGCTGCATCAAGTGGGTCTTCTGGAGCAGTGCAATGGACACCCTCTTCCTGTTGAGAAAAGACTTCACTCGATTCCTGCGCATATATGTTCCCAGGCCCCAGACGTTCCATGTTAGAATTTTAATTTCATTAGCCATCTCGGTGTATAGGTCCCCCACAAGCCTTTTGACCCTTCTAATCTCAGACCGCGTCCCAGCTACCCCTTTTTTATCTCGCCCCAGGTAGCCTCCCCCCCTGCAGTGTTAACTGTTACTGTTACTGATACCGGTGAAATTATTACAACACTGTATGGTATAGCCAAATTCCAAAAGGAGATCAGACAGGAGTAGACACTAACCTGATCGAGCACCAACTTGTCTGGAGCAACAACTGCAGAAATAAAGGATCACCCGGGAGTCCCTGCCCCCCTCAATCACTGGAGGTCAGAGTACCAGCGAAGGGAAACACGAACCCCAGGGAAACCCTCTGGGGGAAAAAACCCTGGACGTCTGGACTCATCCTTCTTGAATTGACGACTCTGGACGTCTTGGCCTGGCTTTCTCGGATTGGTGACTCTTCTCAAGGTGTTGATAGTGCGATGGAATCGAACAGGAAGAGAGAATGACAGGTAAGTAATAGAACGAGTGGAAGGGAAGAATGGTAATCTGTAGCAGTGAGTGTGCTTACTAATAATTGACGTGACCGGAATCGAGTTGATCAATCCTGTTGGTTGGGAGTGTTGTAACCCGAAGGGGAGGGGAGTAACTGACAAAGTAAGAATGGTTAATAAAGGCACACCCGAGAAGGAAAATTATGAGTCAACGTACGCACAGAACTTACTTCCGCAAGGCAGACTTTCTCTCTGGATCGGGTCGGAATTTGGAATCGATAGCCCAGCTCGAATGAACGGGAGAAACCCAGAAAAGCAAAGAGGGAGTGGGAGCAGGGAGGCCGACACGGGACACAATTCTTAGAGAGAAAGAAAGTTAGCCAGAAGTGAGAGAGAGATTGCTTTCAATAGATTAGATTATAAGGGAACAATCCTCTGCGAATTTACGGAGCATCACATTCAACAGAAGCGACGCATCTAAGCGGCGTTCCGTGTTCTTTAAGAGGAGTCAGGTGATCAGTCACGTGCCTCTGCCGGCAGCGTGGAACAACTAGGCTGCTGAAACAGTTCTCTCTTGCCCTATTGGGGATTCTTTACAACATGCCTCCACACACGTCTAATCTGCCATCGCAGGAATGGTGTAACATGCAGTCGCGCACATCAATACACCCGCACTTCTTGGTGCACACCTCATTTTGTGTAGGAATCAAACCATTTACAACTCCAGAACAAACCAAAACCAAACAAACTCTTAACCAGACTAAAACTAGGTAAGTGCGCTCAGCTGCCACCTTTCGACCATGGTGCTCGAGCACACCTGCAGCTGCCAGACCTCTCTGGGTCATGCTGTGTGGGCTGAGGTGCGTCAGCAACTGGCTGACGCCGAACGATTCGTAGGGTGTGCTCATTTGCTCCGTTGGAGGTATTTACCTCGCTCCTGCCTTATAACAGAATGTAGTGCTCTTCTTAATCCTTATCTCGCAACCGCAGGTCCATGCGTTTCTGTGTTCTACCCTCCCCCCTTTCATCTTTTGGGTCCGCTGCTCTTCATGTCACCGCCTCTTTGCCATTGTCTAAGTTATTGTGCTCCAGCCACATGTTGGCCACTGCCGGCGTTTCCAGGAAAAAGGCCCATCCTTTGTAGAGTACCTTAAGCCGAGACGGGTACATCAGCATGTACTTGAGATTCAGTTTCCTGAGTTTTAGCTTGATCGGGACGAAAGAGTTCCTTGCCCTCTGTTCTGCCGGGGTGTAATCGGATATATAGCTATGTTGGCATCCTGGCGGATCACACCTCCTTCTCTGGAGAATTTCAAGATTATTTCTCTGTCACGAAAGTTCAGTATTTTTGCTATCATGGGGCGAGGGTGTGAGCCCGGTGGCAGCCTTTTTTGTAAGGATCTATGGGCTCTTTTCACTGCAAACCCCTGTGATAGTGCTCCTGCCTCGATTTCCTGCAGTATCATATTTTCGACAAAGTCCGTTTGGTTGGATCCTTCCATCCCTTCCGGGACTCCCAGTACACGTATGTTGTTGCGCCGGGCGCGTCCTTCCGCATCCTCCGCTCGGGCTTCCAGCATCGCACTCCTCCTTTCTTGCTTCGTCAGCCTTTTCCTCAGATCACTAGTGGTTTCTGTCATCTCCTTTAGCACTGTTTCGGCCATCGTGACTCTCTCTGTGAGATTTCTCATGTCTTATCTCATCAGTTGTACATCCAATTTGACTCGATCTTTGTATCTATGAAGGATCTTAGGGCTGCGATTGCTTCGAGCACCTGGTCTTCTTTAGTGGCGGTATCATTTTCATGCTGCTTGGCTTGTGTTTCTGAGGTGGTTTGTGGTTGCCCTTTTTGTTTAGCAGCGTTGAAGGAGTCCATGATTTTTGGGTCCTTCTTGTGTTTTATGGAGGGCATGTCCTCAGCGTTGCCTGGTCGTGTGTTGAGTATAGTCTTTTTATTTTTTTGATATGCACGCTACTGCTTGTGTGCTACTATCCTTCCTGTGAGGAGGTCCCTCAGATTAGTTCAGCCGGACGCCTCTCTTTGTCGTAGTTTGTGCTCTTTGGTTTATAGTTCCTCGAGCCATCCGCAGCCTGTGCGGGTTTGCCACTGTTGTTTAGTGCCTCAGCGTTTCGTTGATGATGCCCAGGCACCGGGCCTGAGTTGCTTTGTGCTCGTCGCTGTGCAGTGAGCCGTGAGACCGGTAGCTTGAACCAGTGCTTCGTTCTTGGTTTGCCCAGCGTTGTTTGTGCGCTGCTATCCCTCCCGTGCGGGGGTCCCTCAGACCAGTTCGGCCGGACCCCTCTCCGATTCGTGGTTTGTGCTCTTAAGTTTATGGTTCCTTGTACCATCTGCAGCCTGTGTGGGTTTGGTGCTGTTGTTTGGTGCCCTAGCGTTTCGTTGATGGTGCCCCGGCACCAGGCCTAAGTTGTGTTGTGCTCGCCGCAGTGCAGTGGGCCATGATTCCCTTCACTTTGACCAGTATGGCGTTCTTGGATTGCCCAGCGCTGTTTATACACTACTGTCCCTCTCGGGAGGGGGTCTTTCAGATCAGTTCAGCTGGACGCTTCTGTTTCGTAGTTTGTGCTCTTAGGTTTATGATTCTAAATCGTTCACAGCCTGTGGGGGTTTGACACTGTTGCTTGGTGCCCTAGCGTGTTGTTGTTGGCGCCACAACACCGGGCCTGAGTTGTGCTGTGCTCGCCGCAGCGCAATGGGCCGTGATTCCCTTTGCTTTGACCAGCGCGGCCTTCTTGGTGTGCCCAGCGCTCCTCCCGTGTATGCAGGGCCCCGGGGGTGGTAGCTCAGCTGTAGTTCGTGTACTGTGGTGTCCCTCTGCCCTCACTAGGGCCTAGTCCTGAGCCTTCCTCTACCGCCTACTTGGGGGCCGTGGTGGGATTATTTTACCTTAGTTTTATGACCCGGTTCCCTTCATCCGGGCCAACTCACTGTGGCTTCGCAGCAACGCTCCCCCTGCTCCTTGGGTGTTCCTGCGTACCTTTTTGCCACTCGCTGGGTCCTCCAGAGGCTCCTCTTCCTTGCTCCAATGTTGCCAGGCATGCGCGTATTTCTTCAGCCTGCGTTGATCTCTTCTCCCCCTGGGCGGCTCTCTCCCTCAGTTGCTTGCTGCCTGTGAAATCGTGTCGCGGTATTTGATGATTTGTTTGCGTGGCACAAAGTCCTACCAAGCTGTCTGCTTCTCCGTGCCGTCAGCTTCTTGCTCCGGGCTGCTGGTGGCTCAGTGTGTGTCCTCGGGCCGTCTTTGCTGCTGTCCCTGCACCGCCACCTTGGTGTGCCTTATTCCCTTTTCCGATTCCTTCTCCCAGCCCGCTCTAGCATATGAGGGGATCGGGCAGCCGCGGCACCAGGCTCCTGTGCTTTGTCGCATTCGTCTCGGACGCAGTCCGTTGTGTTGGGGCATGCAGCGCCAACTCGAGCTGTCGTTGCCTCAGCCGCTCCTCCGCCTCACCGCCGGTCCGTAGTTGCGCCAGCCATCTTGGTTTCATGGGTGCCGCCTCTTCGCTGCCGTCTTTCACCACCTGCGCTCTCTGATTTTCAGATTCATTTATCCCAGGGGTTGGGGAATCGGTTGTTGTGCCCGTTGCAAATATATTCACTTAAGTTAGCTTATTTGCGAGTCAGCGTAGAATCATGTAAGGATCTAGGCAGGAGCAACGAGCAAACACAGCCTCACAGCATGAGCTTAGGCCATGCCCCTGAATGCCAGCTTTTAATGACGGTATCCGTTGTAATGAAGTGCTGCCCCTTCTCTTCCTACAGCAATCACCAGCGACAAGGTCCGCAAAAACAAATCCCCACTCCGTGAGCCCCAACTAATGTCTGCAGTGGGACTGCACTTGCATTCCGCACTTCACATACTACTATTTTTACAATGTACACTATTAATATGTGTCCATGCCCCGCCGATACTGTGGCAAACACAGTGATTCTATCTGAAGGGCTTGTTGCCACAACATTCATTGTTCCCAAGCAGAGTGAACCTATGCAGAGCCTGCTCCCTGTACAACAGAGAAAGAATACATATAAATATAGCAAATAGGTAGAAGAAATATCAAAGCACTAGGCACGCTGAAAGGGTGTATTGAGGAGGCTTAGTCCTAAAGAGGAGACTCATTGTTATGATATGTTATTTTATGTTATATGGTGTTTTGTAGAGCACAACAATCATCTGAGAATACCTTGGCACTATAGAGGGGGTGAACAAACAAAGCAATGGCATAGTGGGCTTAAGTCAGATTGAAAAAAAAGCTTTAAGTTGTTTCCAAAAGGGCATACAAATTGGTCCCTCTGCGGAGAGATGCAGGTAATGTATTTCAAATTCTAATCGCCTGAACCGCAAAAGAGCGTTCACTGTCTTTCTATCCGATATCTGGGAGTAACTCGCTTTCTATCCTGGTTGGGTCTGAGGGATTGTGATGATGTATGTGAGCTCAGTTTGGTGAAGAGGGGATTTGAGATCGAGTGTTGAAAACCTTTATAAACCAAACAAAGGGGGTCATTACAAGGTTGGAGGTAGCCATGCCGCTAAGAGCAGCATGGCTACCCCCTTACTGGGTACCCGGTCAGGGTTCCCTATATGAGGAATTACCGGGCCATTCCAACCTTGGAGGACCCAGTAATTCCTCATTTAAGGAACCCGGACCCGGTACCTCCCCATTCTCATTCGAGCCCCCATAGGGCTCAATGGGAATGGAGAGGGTGCTAACAATGGGCCCATTAATAACGGGCCCGTTGTTAGCACCCTGGTCTGCTCGTGGGACCCGCTAAGGGCACCTGGTGAAACCAGCCGCCCATAACGGGTCCCGCAAGCAAACCTCGTAATGCGGCGGTAGGGGTTTAACGGGGCCAGCAGCTCTACCGGCCCCGTTAAACCCCTACCGCCAACCTTGTAATGACCCCCAAAAGCTTTTGACTATTATCTATTTTTTAACAAGGAGCCAGTTCAGGGAGGGCAGGGCTCAGGTGATGTGATCATATTTTTCATATTTCTGTAGCGTTCTAGCCGTAGTATGTTGCACTATCTGTGGCAGTGAGATTTGAAACTTTGGAAGACCCAGGCAAATACTATTATTAAAGTCAGATGAGGGGAAATTAGGGTGTTCATCAATAGAACCTGACGTGGGAACAATAAGTAAGGGAGGAGTTTTTTATTTTCTTAATCAAGAAGAAACAGGTTTTTGTAATTGCTACAACTTGATTGGTCAATGTCAGCTTGTTGTCTAAAATAATTTGTCTGAGGCAAATTCTTGACCTCTGGTTTTGAATCAGGACATTGCCGAAAGTACTTGGCCAGCACGGTCGTGTCCAGGCATTAGGATTCTCATTTAATATCAGAATTTCAGTTTTATCTGGGCTTATTTTTAAGAAATTTGAATCCATCCAGCATTTGACTGAGAGCAAACAGTTTTTAGCTTGTCATCTCTCTCCTTGAGGTCAATCAAGATCTGCATGTCATGAGCCTAATTTAAAAATATGACCCCTGATTGATGTATAATCTTCATTAATGGGCAGAGATATAGAGTAATGAGAACTAGTGACAAAGCTGATTCCTTTGGGACCCCACATTTCAGAGGGAGGGGCTAAAAAAAAGGACCTTAATGTATTTGTTGCGCTTGTTCCCCCAGTAAGGACTGAATCCATTTAAAGACAGCGGGCCTCATTAGGACCCTGGTGGTTGCAGGTTAACGGCAGCAGGTAGAGCTGCCTTCTCCTTTAACCCCGTACTGCCTCATTATGAGGTCCGCACGTGGGACCCGCTCTGGACGCCTGCTTTTACCAGGCGTCCTTAGCGGGTTCCGCGAGCGGCCCAGCATGCTAACAACGGGCCATTCATTAACAGGCCCATTGTTAGCATGCTCCCCATTCCCATTGAGCCCCATGGGGGCTCGAATGGGAATGGGGATGTACTGGGTCCAGGTTCCCTGAATGGGGAACTACCGGGCCCTCCTAGGTCGGAATGGGCCGGTATTTCCCCATTCAGGGAACCCGGACCAGGTACCCGGAATGGAGGCAGCCATGCCAGTAAGCACAGCATGGCTACCTCCATTATCGTAAGGAGGCCCAGTTCCTTGGATTCCCACGTTGTGAAGCCTCTGAAGTAGGATTTGGTGATCAACAGTGTTGCACAGTAAAGGTGCCTCTGTTTCATCGTTATCTGCTTTCCCTCTTAGATGGTCCAGGACTGAGGTGCTAGTTATTAGTTTGGTACTGTGCAGTGGTCTGAACCCCAACTGCGCATTATCTAATAGCTCAGAGGTTTCAACAAGGTTTTGGATCTGAGTCCGTACAACCCTCTCCAGTTGGATAGAAAAGGTAGCCCTGTTCCATGGGGTCCACAGGTGGCATTTTGTAAAGAGGTTTCATAACAGAGCATTTTCATTCCAGAGAATAGAGATGCATCATAAAGATATAGAATCTCATGAAGAAAGAGTGGACATGTATCAAATCTGGGAGGAAGTATAGCACTGATACCAAATGTTTCAAAATTCATTTCCAGGGATGGGACATAGGTGGAGGGTTGGTGAAAGTATTTTCTTCCTGTGGCAGCAAAGAAGGGATTGAAAATGGAATACCAAAATTGTCAAGCTAAGAAAAAGAGATTGGTGTTGTGACAGAGATTTCCAAAGACCAATTAAAAGGTTGTTCTTGTGTATTGCCAGCTTTGTTGATGGGAAGGCTAACTAAAGTCTTGTAGAGAGTCATGCAGATGTAAAACAGTTTTATCTGTTTTATACTCAGTCCACAAGTTAAAGTCACAAAGGACTATTAGTTTGTTATTTCTCATAAGTAGCTCAGCAAGGACATCCGATAACTCTAACAAAATTCCTTTTGGGTCCAGGAGGTCTGCATACAAGTACTAAATTAATGACATTGGACTGTCCCCCTTGAAGATGTGTGGGCAATGATTCTGCCTTTGAATTTGCTCAGCATAATAGTGTTGCGCAGATTTCTAAATGATGGGTAGTCTGCCACTGTGTGTGTGTGTGTTTTGCATCTGTTGGCACGCATATCTTTCAGTGTGTACATGCCTGCACAATATGAATGCCCCTGTATGTGTGAGTTTTGCTAAACTGAGATAATTCTTCTCAATGTATATACTCCATTATTCTCCAGCAACAGATAGTTCAGGATCCACTTCGCTCCAACACTACACCTGGCTCTGCCTAGGCATTGGCAGACAGGAGAATGCAGAAGATTTGCACTTCACACAATTCCTAATGAACAGAATCTATCAATTCTTAATGATGTATCCTTTCAGCATTCATTTCGTCACACAAACATCCAGACTATCCTATGGCCTAGACTGACTGCATGTCAGGCTGAGAGGTCCTGTGTCCGCGGAAGCTGCTGAACCCCCGACAATCCCCCTGAAATGTAATTCCCAGAACTAGATATTAATTCAGCTCTGTAAACTACACCCCAAAGGGAAAGGGGGAAGTGGATAACATAACAACACCAGGCTGACTGCGTCAAGGCTAACCAAAGCTGAACCTGCAGAGGATACATACAAGAAAAGCAGATACAAATCCTTTTATTACTTACTTAACCTTTAGAGTTGGAAAGACTTTAAGGGGCCGATTCATGGAACAAACGTGCGCCGAAAATCCATGCGCAAGCAGGCGCAAGGGAGCGCAAGCTTGAGAAACGCAGCGCACGTGCACGTGTGCGATTCAAGGAAGACGCTGCGCGTGTTTCCCGCTGTCCGTGCGCCCAATCCAGCCATGGTGCACGCAGGCATACACGGCATGCGCTACGCGCACAGCAAAAGCGCACATAGCGCGGCGCACACAACCAAAGTGGGCGGAACAGTGGGCGTAGCACGCGGAATGGGGAACAACGTGTGAAAAAGAAGGCGTAACTGGGGAAGTACTGCAGGGAACTACACGGAACGCCCACACGCACGCGAACAACCCGTATTCATGGATCCAAATACGGGAAACCCGCGCACGGCAAAAGACGCACACAGGCGTCAATGCGTCCGCCACACGAAGGCAGGCGGAAGCGTCCCCGCGCACAGTACAAAAGTGCGCACAAACAACAAACACGTATATACAGCTACGATGAATGCCCCATTTGTCGCAGCACTGATCCTGGGACACCGCAGGAGGAGGAGAATAGCCAGGGCACGCATTTTCGCACCATGGGCAAGCCTTTTTGGGATGCCTGACGACCAGGTCTATGGCAGGTATAGGTTTCCACCCCACATCATCCTAGACCTGGTCAGGGAGTGGGAAGATGACCTTACATCCACCACCCTTTGCTCCCAAGCATTGAGCCCCTTGGAGAAGGTGCTCAATGTCCTGCATTTTTTGGCCACTGGGTCATTTCAGCGGACTACTGCCATAGTGGGGGGGGGTCTCACAGGCCACGCAGTCACGCTGCCTACACCAGGTACTGGCAATCATGACAGCGCGCCCCTCAGTACGCAGGCACATATACATGCCCAGAACACCTGCAGAAAGGCAGGCCGTTGTCCTGGATTTTTTCAGGGTGGCACACTTCCCCAAAGTGCTCGGTGCCATAGATTGCACCCATGTGGCCCTACGTCCACCTAGGGCCACTGAGCACATCTACCGAAACCGCAAGCACTGGCATTCCATCAATGTACAGGTGGTATGCGATGCAAAGGGAATCATCACCTCTGTCTATGCAAACTACCCTGGCTCCACCCATGACAGTTTCATATACAGAATGTCTGCCCTGAGCCGGGCCCTGGAAGCTGGGCAGCATGGCGACACATGGCTCCTAGGTGAGTACAAATGCCCTTGCACATGCATGCAAGTCACACACAGACAAATACCCAAACTCTAATAATCTCAACTATTATCACCTCCCCAGGGGACAGTGCCTACCCTCTGAGCAACCACATGATGACGCCAATCCGGAACCCCACCACACCACCCCAGGTAAGATACAACGCCGCCCATATTGCAACCAGGGCCATAGTGGAGCGCACATTCGGAGTGCTCAAGTCACGTTTCCGCTCCCTTGACCGCTCTGGCGGGCAACTACTCTATGCACCACCAGTAGTGTGCAGGATCATTGTGGCAGCATGTGTCCTGCACAATGTTGCAACACGGCAGGGCGTACCGGTGGACATGGTGGTGCCCCCACATCCCCAACCACAGGCACAGGTGCTGCCCATGGGAGGGGACAGGGCACGTGGCGAGGAAGCCCGGACCCAGCTTGTGGCCACATTTTTCACCTAAACTCCCACCCCTGCGGAGTGCACACAGGCCTGGCACATACCAGGTGACAATCGATGATGACAAAGAGACAGTCAACTGTCACAACCCTACCACCCTGAGAATGTTGCCATGGAAGTGCCACATCGTCTGCATCCCTAGCTACTTAAACACAAGCTATCCTGTGTGACCAAAAGGCACACATATGACATATGACATGATATGGCCTATACACAAGTATTTCAAGGTGCAATGAGGCAGGGAGGGGGGAACAAGGGAAGACAGACAACGGTACAACTAGGCCAGGCGTCATTCAGATTGTGCAAGTGCAGGGTTAGGGGGCAGGGAAAAGTGCAAGGGGAGGGGCGGAGTGCAGTACAGGGGAAGTAGACCAAAAAACAAATACACAGGTCAGCTGGTGGCAACTGCAAAGGTAAGTGCAGACAAGTGCTGGGAAGGGGGGGCTGTAGGGATAGAGAGACAGTACCGCAGTGCAGGGGTTGCCAGGGAGCCAGTGCAAGTGGAGAGTGGCCCAGTTGCAGATCCAGTGCAGTTCCAGTGAAGAATTCTGCAAGGGAGAGGCAGAGAGAAAGCAGAAGCAAAGAGGAAGGTCTTGAGGTGCTTCCCGAACCGGAGATGGTTCCCCTCAAGTTCAAGTGAGGCAGGAAGGCTGTTCCAGAGGGAGGGCCCTGCCGCGGAGAGAGATCTACCCCCAGCTAGTTGTTCTGAGAAGCGGATGACCCTGACATGCAAGGTGTGCATCACACACACCTGCACAACAGGCCATGGCCATCACTGTTATGTCACTCAAACCCTCCCAAACCACAAAATGACATGGCAAGCAATACCCATACACCAACACAGCAACAATAAGGTACACATTGCCATGTCCAAAATGTACAGTGGCATCAGACAATGATGCCTGACCAGGAATCAGATGAAATGACAGACCAACAACCTCCCACCCAAAATAAGTCATTACCAAATGCATTACAAGAGTTGTACACGTAACATAACAATGAATGCCTGTCTACATGCACATTGTGCATTGCAAAATCAACACTGCAGCTTCTGTGTGCTGTGTCCTACTCCTGCAACACACTGCTCAGCGCACAGCACAGTGAACAGCCATTGTGTGTGATGCACACCCTGAGCATCACATCTAAGCGACAGACCACATCAAAAAGCAAATTAGGCATGTACAGGATCCATAATTGGTCACAGAACATGTGCTGCAGGGACACAGTGGCCACCAGAAGGCAAACAGTGTACACGTGGATATGCAGGGGTGGGAGTACATGTAGTGCATCAGAGTGCAAGTGTGTGGGTCTGCAAGGACATGCACTCAACATATGCATGTGCACTCAAGTGACCATCAGTGTTCTCTACACATCACATGTGAACATTCACCATGTGTACACCCCAGCATGTCAAACCACAACTATCCCCTCGCACCTGAAAGCTAAACACAACACATGAACAGGCATTGATCAGCAGAACACAACATGTACATAGGATACCACCATTACAATGTCAGAGTTCCCATCACACTGCAGGGCAAGGCAACCATCAACAACAACCCCCCCTCCCTCACAAATGACCATGACCCACTGAACAACTGCACCTGGGTCATGGAGCCTTCAACCCTCAATTCCACCTGGCCACAGGATCACCTTTACCCTTCGTCACCATCTCCCACCTTGTGTGTAAAAATATGCCTGCACCGTCAGAATCCACACTCATTTCCAAAATAACAAAATCCAAGGCATAAAAACGAACCCGAACACCCTCCAGTAGATGACTTGACGTAGCAGTACCTCACAAAGGCCAAGTACTACCACAATGAAGCAACAACCAAGGTAGCACAGTAAAACAATGTCACAACAGGATGTGAACCATGTGTGGTACATAACATAGGATGATGCATCATGAACGGATGTGTATTGTCACAGGTCCCGTGTACAGGCGCGGGAGTGTCACGAAACAACCACCCCCACCGTGTCCCGGGTGCCTGCAAGGTCAAACTCACACAGGCCCCTGAGACCCTGCTGGGGAAGGAGGTACAGGGATATGCAGTCGGGACAGGTGTTGGCACACTGGATAACTGGAATGAGTGGCAGGAGAGGGGAGGAGGAATGACACATGAAAGTAGGGAATGCACGAAAATGTACTACCTGCATGAACACATACACAATCCAAACAAACTTGGACATCATTGTCATGGCCTTCTGTAGTCCAGGCTTAGGAGTGGTACGAACCAACCACCCCCTCTAGGGTTTTGGCGCCTGCAAGTTCGGGGTTTACACAGGCATCCGCAACCCCAGCGGGGAAAGAGGGTTAGGGAACGTTGCTTGGATAGGTACGGGAAGCAGGAACACTGGGTAGAGGGTACAGGGTTCAAAATTGCATAGGATTCCGGGTGATTAGGGGGGAAAAAACATACCAAATTGAATCACACATACATCCATGCATTAGTGCACCCCACAGCAAGCCTATGCAGAGCAGTTTGAAAGAAAAACAACAAGACACTTAGCTCTGGTTTTGAGTGCTGGCCTCCTGCCTGCGCACTCTCAGGTCCGGTTACAGGAGCACTGCAATGCTGCAAAGAGAGCCACAGTCAACAACCTGTACGTGCCAATTACACAAAAACACACCACCAAACATGCCCCATAGCAACAAACTACTCTACAAACAGACAATCTGGTGTAGATGCTTCGTACCCATATATAACAGTACCCCTGTGACGGGTCATACACAGTCAATGCAGTAAGTGAGCCGCCGGTGGGTGCGTGGCAACTGGAACACCAATGTGTCACAATTCACACAACATGCAATGTTCCCTGGGTAAGCAGACAGACCCATATAGCAAGCCATGACTTCAGAGCAAGTTGCGTACCACCATGACCGAAACAAAGTTGGCAGTGCATTTATCATAAAGTACATGGAAATGAAATGCACTGCACCCGAGTATGTCCCTTGCTGTATGTCCCTGTGAGCTGCCCCTTTCCATGTCTCGGAAGGCTACATGGTTGATACAAGTGCCTCAATGGACCTTGGTGTACCGGAGGGCATGTGCCACTGCCCCTGCAGGTGTCCCAGACAACCCTACAATCAACAGCCATCAGTCCACCAACACATCTGAGCTGCATTGTGTGCTTCAACACCAATATTCGTCCAAGCTCACCCTCAGTGCTGTGACTAAGCCTGCATGTGCAACTCGCCTGGTGCAAGCTTTGCTGTGTAGTGGCCCCCCTGTGCTGCTCACCTTGCCTGGAGTTCCTTGGAACACGTCAGCAGTTCTAGGATGTAGGTCTGCAATCCCTGTGCCTCTGCTTGTGCACACATGTGCATGTGGGGACCAACAAACGTGTCCAGAATTCTGTCGTCCAATGGGCCATGTCTGCTGGCTAAGGTGCTCTGGAGGCTCATCCCCCTGCAGAAAGGGCATGAAACACATGATTAATGCTTCAAAGTCATCTGTGTGTGTCTCTTCAGGCATCTCATTACTTGACCATGTCAGAGAGTCACAGCATAAATCACACCATCAGTCCGTCTTTCACATCCAAAGTGTGTAACACTATCTACAGCATGAATTGCACCAAGCACGTGTACAGTAAAGATAAGAAACATACTACACAATGCATAGCAATGAATGTACACATTAATCATGAAACACCCCATCTAGCAAATGCTGAACAGTGGACAATAACACCAAAATCATCCCCACTAGGGGTGTAAACACAAGTCACACACCACCAGACATGCCACAGATATGACAGTCCAAGGCCCTTGTGTAAAATTTTGTAACACCGAACCATCCTTGCGAGCCCATGGATAAGGGAGGCAGGAGTGGCATATGTGTGTCAAGGACCCCAAGCAGCAAACACATACACAAGACAAGCCTGAAGGGCCCAGCTGGAACAGACAGTGGATGCCTTCAAAAGCCACAAAGCACAGCACCATCACATGAAAGCACAATAGACGGGCAATTTTAAACTATAATAACTATTAACTAATTACACTAACTATGGAAAACCTACATTACCTAATTAAACTAACTATCAAACAGAAACTTAACTAACTAAACTAAAAGAAAAATCAAAAATGTCCACATATGACCCGGGGGGGAGGGGAGGCACCCAGGAGGGGGAGGTACAGGGTGCTGCTCAACATCCACATGCGATGATGCTGAGCCAAAAAAAAAACCTCCATGGGCTCAACGCCTGCACAGCCCGACCTATGTGGGAGATAGATGGTCGTCCGAGTCTGGCTCATCCTCGAAAGGAGGATGTGGCACAGTAGCCTGGCCACGCCTAGCCGCAGCTTGCCCCTCGTCGCCAGCAAGTCTGCCAGACGGGTGAGCCTGGTTCTGTGTGGCGATGTGATGTAGGTCTGCATGCAGAACCTCACGTGATACACGTGCTTCCTCTTGCAAGATAGCACGTGTAACACGGAGTTCCTCCTGCAAGGCCTGGCTGGACAACCGCTGCACCTCCCGGCAAGCCTGTAGCTCAGCCGAGATGGTACGCTCAAGCTGTGTAAACCTCTCCTCTGCCTGCTGCCTCTGGGACATCATAAGGACACCCAGAGTGGATCTGAGGGAAGCATACTCCTCCCTCAGGGCATTCATGTGCGCCTCTGCGTGAGCAGCAATTGCTTGACGCAGAGAGGACATTTCAGCCTCGCGTGCCCTGTCTGAGGCCGCCATGCCCAGCCTGAGCGAGCGGGCCATGGACCGTGCCGCCTGCTGCTGGAGAAGCACCTGCCTAGCAGGGGGGAGCACAGATCGGGCCACACGATCCATGCTCTCAGCGATGTTCTTCATTGCTGCCCCCTGCCGTTCTGAATTGGCAGTCATGTCTTGCTCCCACTCGGTATACTGCGGTTTGCGCGCGGTGACCGCATTGCCGGGCTTGACCCCTGCGGGACCCAAGGACCGGTGGTCCTCGCTGTGTTGGCACCGCCCGCGGCTGCACGACTACATGCCCCTGTCGACGTGATGTCCCAGGCACATCAGTGACTGGTATGGAGGGTGACCCTGCGTCCCGATCCGCCACGGGCGAAGGAACCAAGACTGTCTGATCCCTCAGTGCAGGTGTCGCAGACAGAGGAGTGTCCACATCAGAATCACTCACCCCTGACACATGGACTTGATGCTCATCCAACTCAACATGGACGTCAGAGTCATCATCAAGGCTGGACTCATAGGCAGCCAGAAACAAGATGGACTGTAGCACTTGTAGTCATTGGCCATTAAACAGGCTGAGGCCTGTGAGCCACACAGATTGTCAGACCCTAAACACGTGTGCAACGAAGGACTGAGCCATAGTTGACATGGGAAGGCTGATGAGATGGCAGGCAATGTATGTAACCAAGGACTTGTATTACAGTGATCATCCAGTCAAGGACACATAGGGGCTTGCGTGCAATGCACATGGAGCATGAATGGGCACTCATGTCCCTGCGGGAGATCTGACCTATGCACAGTATAAGTGAGATACCCTGCATCAAGTACTAAGGCTGTACCACACGGCATATGTTTGGCAGATTCTACGCTGGAAGTTAGCATCTACACAGGACGCATGAACTAGAAAGTACACATTGGCAAGATTGAAGAACACCAGTGCAAAGGTGGAACTGGGGTGCAGAGTGGTGGAGGAGGGGCAAGGGAGCATGCCTACATGGAGTCCCCGCATGCAGGCAGAGGAGACATGCATGACGGAAGCATTGCATTACTTACACATCAGAACCATGTACACGTCACATGTAGCGGCAATCATGCACAACACATCCCACAAGTGACACACACGTCCTCAACAAACACGCATCAACACTCACTGGACTGGGCATCAAAGTCCAGCATCTCTCCCACTCCTTCGACCAATTCAGGTGGTATGAACTCCGCAACGAGTGCCTCATGCGGAGTGAGCTCTTCCTCCTCTGGTGCAGGCCCACCGCCAATCACCAGAGTCAAGTTGTAATTAGAGGCACGCTTAGCCTTAGTGCTGCGTTTGATGTCATTCCAACGCTTTTTGCACTCTTGCGCCGTCCGCAACTCATGGCTCAATGAACTGACATGTTCCGCAACATGCTTCCAGTGGGTGTCACGTTGGGCAGCCGTTGTCTGACTATTGGCACCCACTAGCATGTCACGGCTGTGGCCCCGCACGTAGTCCACGAGGAAGTCTAGTTCCTGCTTACAGAAAGGCTTCCTCCTCGACGTGCAGGAGGTCGTGGCTGTGTGTGGGGTCCCAGCCTGTGCTGCAGGTGCAACCTTCCTCCTCTTGGACTGTGGCGCAGACCCTGGCTGGCTAATGCCGCCCTGACCAGTATGGCCAGTGGGTTTGGTGGATAGAGCCAAGGGAGTGGCAGGTGGAGGGATGACCAAAGGCCTGACTTGTGTCAGTGGCAGCTGGGTGCCCACTAATGGACCCTGCGCAGCAACATCAGCTGTGGCAGGGTCATTGGACGCAACGGTCCTGGTTGGCAGACTCACAACCGGGGTGCTGTTGGGTGCATCTGCCCCTGCACTTGCCAACACCCGGCTGTTCGGGACAGCAGATGACATGACTGCCCCAGGGACACGTGTCTTGGTCTGAGCAACCCGGCCTGCCCCTATGGTTTCCCCCTAGCCTGTTGGAGATCTACCAAGGGCTCTTCAAGTGCCAACGCAGCCTGCGCTGGCAGACCCCGAGCCTGGGTTGCAGTGTCCACAGCTGCACCTGCAGCTACCACTACCCTTGGGCCCGTGGCAGTCGATGGAACGGACTGCCGGGTCATACGGGCGCCAGTGCCAGATGCAGAAGCTGCATCCCCCGGAACCACAGGGGGTGGTGGCATGACTGCACCGACACATGGCACAACATTGTGCTCAAGTGGCGCACCCCTGCCTCTTCCCCCTCTGTGGCCGCCCTGGACACCCTGGAGTCCCCCTACTCCCTGGTCACCACGGCCACGTCCGAGACCACGTCCGCCACAAGGAGGACGCCCAGCTGAGGCGCCCCTCACCTTTGGTGCCCTCCCAACCATGGCACAGATGTAGTAGTGCTGGCACAGATGGAGTGGTGCCAATGGGAGGTGTACACCACAATTGACCTGGGCAATTGGGGTGAAGGGGGTGGGAAGCAAAATGTTAACAGCCCCCCTGCACCTGCAAGGCTGTATGTGACCCCGGTGATGTGGTGACGGGTCACGCAACGCTCAGGCACCCCAAAACTGCAGTAAAACCGTGCACGCAACCCTGCAGCCTACGTGCGTGGATTCAACCTCCCGCTGTACGCGGTGGCACCCAGTAACACGAATAACGCATACGCGTGGGACACGCAGGCTACTATGACGGCTACTATGACATCGAAAATGGGTGCGATACACAGGGGCACCCGCAGTGGGAAAAAGAGCGTGTGCGACTCACCGTCTGACTAGCGCGATGCAGAAAAACACACGTAGCCAATACCCCCGCCAAAAGAAGAGATACGTCCTTGATAGCTGTGAAGTTGTGATGGCGCGCGAAACAACAGGAAGCAGCAACACACGTCAGTCTCCACAAAAGGCACGTACAGCGAACTGCTGGGCCCGCTCACCTTTAACCCGTGCTGAGGGAAACGCACGCGCGCGTCACGTCTCTTACGCACATGGGCCCTTTCCTCGTATTACACGCGGACGTGCAGTTTTTCACGCGCGCTGAAATGCCCATGCACGCCTGTGCGCGTCACGTCACAGGGGCGCTTGCGCTTCAGGGGCCTTCTGTCCAATGAAATTGCGTATGCGTGCAGACGCGCTTACGTGCTAATGGCCTTTCCTCGAATTACACGCTGACGTGCCGAATTTTCACGTGCCAAATCACTCTGTATCAAGCTGGCCACGCGTAAGCACACGGAAGACCACGCTCCTGCCCAGAAGGCCGAACTACTGCCCCCCAGAGCCCCGAGCACGCTCCCACCTTCCATCTGCTGCTGCCTGACTGCCTGCTGCCCACGTGCCCTGCCATTTGCTGCCTGCACATCAGCCAGGGGTGCTGTTGCTGTGACCACCCCTGCTGGAACCGAAGACTCCCGACTGTGATTCCATCGCTCCACAGCCCAGCCCCATGACCCAGTTGCCCACCCACTCCTGCCTCTGGGGTTGTCATGTCGGGGCAAACACCATCTGAGACCACTGACAACCCCCGGCCAGAGAGGCAGAGGGGCACCAGCTTCAGTGCCACCGGAGTTGGTGTCCTGGTGGAGCAAGTCCTGGGGCAGTATGATGCCCTCTTCGGAGGTTCCCGCGCCGACAAGGAAGGACGGACTCGGATCTGGACTGACATCGTGACTGCCATCAACGCGGAGGGGGTGGCAGTCCGCGACTTCCAACATGTCAAGAAGCGCTGGGAGGACTTCAGGTCCAGGACCCTGAACAAGGCCCGGCGCCTCTTGAAGGCAGAGGATGACAAGGGGCGCCGGGGCCACTTGTCGGAAGATCAGATGAGGGTCCTGGAACGCATATCCCCAGCGCTCCACGTCCAGGTCCTTGAGAGGCAGACCCGTCTGGAGTCGAGCGGTAAGTGTACATGCATCCTGATTGTGAGCTGTGCGTGTGGTGATGTTTCAGTAGTGTGCAGGTTGCACATCTGTTTGTATGGGGTCGAGTATGGGTAGGGGTGTACAGGGCCGTGGGGCTAACACATGCGAGGGCTGGAATGTGTGAGACATGGATGGTGCTTGTGTGTGTAGGCTTGCATGCCAAATGCAGTTGTGTGGCCACACATGTTTGGATGAATGTGTATGTAAGTAGACATGTCTGTGATGTCACGCATGTATGTTGTTTTCAGCTGCATGTATCAGCACTGTGTACATGTGCATTTGTGTGTATTTGACAAGGGTGCAACAGTGATGCAACATGGATGCGTGTGACAGCCGGATATGGAAGCCTGATTGGCAGATGTGACATGGATGCCCATCTGAACACTGCAACACTTGGCAGAGGTGTACACATGCATGCAAGTGTGGTGGTGTGTGTACATGTGTGGTGCACTTCCTGTGTTGCATGTGATGTCTGGCTCAGCTTTGCTTGCTCATGCTGTTGTATGGGTATGGATGGTGCTGGCAGTTGCGATATGGCTGTGGTATGGCTCATGTGTGCGAGTTGCAATGACATGTGTGTTGGGGATTGTGATGGCATGTCTGAGGTTTACCAATGCCACTCATGTACAACTGTCATGTGTGTATGTGTCCATTGTACAGTGCCCTGATGCCTGTGTTTTATTTCTCCCTGTCTGCAGCGTCAACTGATGAAGAGGGCGGAGAAGGTGCTGTGGAGCACAGCGGCGGGGATCCCACCGCCAGCCGGAGACGCAAGGCCCGGCTCCCCTCCCATGTTGTCATCTCGTCGGGGAGTGAGGAGTCCGGTGCCGCATCCCAGGCCTCAGCTGCCGGGGGGAGGTCCAAGAGGCGGAGGTTGGAGTTGGACTCCTCGGCAGCAGAAGGGGCAGCTGGGACCCCACAGGGCCCAACGGGGGAAGATGGCATGGAGTCATCCAGGTTGGTGGGGGGTTTGGTGGAGGAAGAGGCCGTGCAAGCAACAGAGACGGGGTCTGGAGGTGGGGATCCCACTGGTGATAGTGGTGCAGTGCAGGACCAGGGACAGGAGGCAGCACAGGCCGCCGCGGAGGTGCCTGTGTGCAATCCTGTCCCTGATCCTGTCCCTGCATCATCTTGCAGCAGCAGGGATGCTTACGTCCAGACCCGTTTTCAGGCAGGGGATGAGCAAACGACAACTGGCCTTCCTCTGCCTGCGGACGTGGCTTTCCCTGTCCGGGATGAGCCTGTCCTGACTGGTGTGACGTTGCGTCAACGGGCCATGCAAGGTGAAATGCAGTCTTTTCATGAGGAGACTGCACGTCATCTCGAATGGCTCGTTGACCACGTCAGCCTGCTGGGACAGGTCACCCAGGCCGGATTACTCCGTTTGATGGGGCTTGCTACGACCCCCTCCTCAACTGAACCCCCTACGCGCAAGTCGTCCTCCGTGCCATCTTCCCACCTATCAGTTACCTGGGTGCCCTGTGGAGCTGCCTCTGACGGTGCGGCCAGGCTGGTGGAGGAGGCATCCCTGCCACAGTCGGGAGTCGGACGTCCAGCAGGGGTGGCCACATCAACGACTGCACCCCAGCCGGCGGAGGATGTGCAGGCAGCAGGAGGCAGTGCACGGGCAGAGGCACAGCAGCAGCAGAAACGTGGTGGGAGCCACGAAGGCTCGTGGCCTTCAATATCGGAGGGGCAGGCATCGGCCGGAGGGCAGGAGGACCCAGGACAGAGAGTGTCTTCCGTGTGGCAGCGGTTGGGCCACGCCATAGATGCGGAGCGGCAGCGGGCGGAAGAGGCACGGCTCACAATGGTCAGGGCGGAGAACTCCATGCGGAGGGCCCTGAGGCGGGCCGAGTGCCTCGAGGCAATCCGCAGGGGTTTGGAGGTGGACACGTCGACGGCCCTGCGGACCCTCGGGGCCATGGAGGAGGACCGCCTCCGGGACATTGAGAAGGAGTTCGATGATGCCCTGGCCCGGGAGATCCAAAAGTGAGCCGTCAAACTAGCCCGCTGCTCTTGTACATAGTTATGTAGGTAGTGTTAGGTTTGCTTTTTTTTTGGATTTATTTTGGACCTTTTGGACATTGGCCACATTTTTGTATATAGTATATTTTATTAGTTAGTGTAGTTAGATAGGTTTCATTTTTTTTGTTGGGATAATGGACCCTGGCTTGTTCGTATGTACATAGTTCAATGTTGGATTGTATTTTTCTTTCACAATTTGACCATGGAGCAATGGCTTTCAATTATTATTTCCCATTGGATTTTCTTTTGTGGACAGTGACTTTGGACACCATTACTTTGGATTATGATTTTTGGTTTTGCTTTTTTTCACGGACATGCTTCTTTTCATTTTTGTACATTCCCATTTCTGTTTCTTTATTTTTGATTCTATTTATGTTTCCTTTAATACATATTTTTTTATTGAACTTCAATGTGTAGTATCTCATTGGTTTCATGCATATCATGATATGGGTTTTGAGATTCACTGACACCCATTGGGTGTATGTGAGGGAAATGTGTTTGTTTCGGAACTTGCAATTGGTGTTCTGTCATATAATTGCCAATTATGAGTGGGTGGATGCAATACTCGGGTGGGTGTTTTGCATTTGGAGGCTGACCATAGGGACCAGGGATCTAGATTGTGATGACATGTTGGCTGGGGAACATGAGTTGGACATGGGTGGGGGCCTGCTGGCAGGTGCCCCACAGTGCTTGGGGGTGGGGGTGGTGGGAGACATGGGTGGGGGCCTGGTGGAGGCTGCCCCTGCACTGCTGGGAGGTGGGGGTGGTGGGGAACATGAGCTGGACATGGGTGGGGGCCTGCTGGCAGGTGCCCCACAGTGCTGGGGGGTGGGGGTGGTGGGAGACATGGGTCGGGGCCTGGTGGAGGGTGCCCCTGCACTGCTGGGGGGTGGGGGTGGTGGGAGACATCGGTGGGGGCCTGGTGGAGGGTGCCCCTGCACTGCTGGGGGGTGGGGGTGGTGGGAAACATGGGTGGGGGCCTGGTGGAGGCTGCCCCTGCAATGCTGGGGGGTGGGGGTGGTGGGGAATATGAGTTGGACATGGGTGGAGGCCTGCTGGCAGGTGCCCCACAGTGCTGGGGGGTGGGGGTGGTGGAGAACATGAGTTGGACATGGGTGGGGGCCTGGTGGCAGGTGCCCCACAGTGCTGGGAGGTGGGGGTGGTGGGAGACATGGGCGGGGGCCTGTTGGCAGGTGCCCCTGCACTGCTGGGGGGTGGGGGTGGTGGGGAACATGAGTTGGACATGGGTGGGGGCCTGCTGGCATTTGCCCCACAGTGCTGGGAGGTGGGGGTGGTGGGGAACATGAGTTGGACATGGGTGGGGGCCTGGTGGCAGGTACCCCACAGTGCTGGGGGGTGGGGGTGGTGGGAGACATGGGTGGGGGCCTGGTGGAGGGTGCCCCTGCACTGCTGGGGGGTGGGGGTGGTGGGAGACATGGGTGGGGGCCTGGTGGAGGCTGCCCCTGCACTGCTGGGGGGTGGGGGTGGTGGACGACTTGGGTGGGGGCCTGGTGGAGGGTGCCCCTGCACTGCTTGGGGGTGAGGGTGGTGGGAGACATGGGTGGGGGCCTGGTGGAGACTGCCCCTGCACTGCTGGGGGGTGGGGGTGGTGGGAGACATGGGTGGGGGCCTGGTGGAGGGGTGGTGGGAGACATGAGTTGGACATGGGTGGGGGCCTGGTGGCAGGTGCCCCACAGTGCTGGGGGGTGGGGTGGTGGGAGACATGGGTGGGGGCCTGGTGGAGGCTGCCCCTGCACTGCTGGGGGGTGGGGGTGGTGGGGAACATGGGTTGTACATGGGTGGGGGCCTGCTGGCAGGTGCCCCACAGTTCTGGGGGGTGGGGGTGGTGGGGAACATGAGTTGGACATGGGTGGGGGCCTGGTGGCAGGTGCCCCAAAGTGCTGGGGGTGGGGGTGGTGGGAGACATGGGTGGGGGCCTGGTGGAGGCTGCCCCTGCACTGCTGGGGGGTGGGGGTGGTGGGAGACATGGGTGGGGGCCTGGTGGAGGGTGCCCCTGCACTGCCGGGGGGTGGGGGTGGTGGGAAACATGGGTGGGGGCCTGGTGGAGGCTGCCCCTGCACTGCTGGGGGGTGGGGGTGGTGGGGAATATGAGTTGGACATGGGTGGGGGCCTGCTGGCAGGTGCCCCACAGTGCTGGGGGGTGGGGGTGGTGGGGAACATGAGTTGGACATGGGTGGGGGCCTGGTGGCAGGTGCCCCACAGTGCTGGGGGGTGGGGTGGTGGGAGACATGGGCGGGGGCCTGGTGGCAGGTGCCCCTGCACTGCTGGGGGGTGGGGGTGGTGGGGAACATGAGTTGGACATGGGTGGGGGCCTGCTGGCATTTGCCCCACAGTGCTGGGAGGTGGGGGTGGTGGGGAACATGAGTTGGGCATGGGTGGGGGCCTGGTGGCAGGTGCCCCACAGTGCTGTGGGGTGGGGGTGGTGGGAGACATGGGTGGGGGCCTGGTGGAGGGTGCCCCTGCACTGCTGGGCGGTGGGGGTGGTGGGAAACATGGGTGGGGGCCTGGTGGAGGCTGCCCCTGCACTGCTGGTGGGTGGGGGTGGTGGGGAATATGAGTTGGACATGGGTGGGGGCCTGCTGGCAGGTGCCCCACAGTGCTGGGGGTGGGGTGGTGGGAGACATGGGCGGGGGCCTGGTGGCAGGTGCCCCTGCACTGCTGGGGGGTGGGGGTGGTGGGGAACATGAGTTGGACATGGGTGGGGGCCTGCTGGCATTTGCCCCACAGTGCTGGGAGGTGGGGGTGGTGGGGAACATGAGTTGGACATGGGTGGGGGCCTGGTGGCAGGTGCCCCACAGTGCTGGGGGGTGGGGGTGGTGGGAGACATGGGTGGGGGCCTGGTGGAGGGTGCCCCTGCACTGCTGGGGGATGGGGGTGGTGGGAGACATGGGTGGGGGCCTGGTGGAGGCTGCCCCTGCACTGCTGGGGGGTGGGGTGGTGGGAGACATGGGTGGGGGCCTGGTGGAGGGTGCCCCTGCACTGCTTGGGGGTGGGGGTGGTGGGAGACATGGGTGGGGGCCTGGTGGAGGCTGCCCCTGCACTGCTGGGTGGTGGGGGTGGTGGGAGACATGGGTGGGGGCCTGGTGGAGGCTGCCCCTGCACTGCTGGGGGGTGGGTGTGGTGGGAGACATGGGTGAGGGCCTGGTGGAGGCTGCCCCTGCACTGCTGGGGGTTGGGGGTGGTGGGAGACAAGGGTGGGGGCCTGGTGGAGGCTGCCCCTGCACTGCTGGGGGGTGGGGGTGGTGGGGAACATGAGTTGGACATGGGTGGGGGCCTGCTCGCAGGTGCCCCACAGTGCTGGGGGGTGGGGGGGTGGGGAACATGAGTTGGACATGGGTGGGGGCCTGCTGGCAGGTGACCCACAGTGCTGGGGGGTGGGGGTGGTGGGGAACATGAGTTGGACATGGGTGGGGGCCTGGTGGCAGGTGCCCCACAGTGCTGGGGGGTGGGGTGGTGGGAGACATGGGTGGAGGCCTGGTGGAGGCT
Source organism: Ambystoma mexicanum (assembly GCF_040938575.1). Lineage (NCBI taxonomy): Eukaryota > Metazoa > Chordata > Amphibia > Caudata > Ambystomatidae > Ambystoma > Ambystoma mexicanum. The sequence continues at coordinate 83,390,820 of NC_090927.1, read as the reverse complement.
GCCCCTGCACTGCTGGGGGTGGGGGTGGTGGGGAACATGAGTTGGACATGGGTGGGGGCCTGCTGGCAGGTGCCCCACAGTGCTGGGGGGTGGGGGTGGTGGGAGACATGGGTGGGGGCCTGGTGGAGGGTGCCCCTGCACTGCTGGGGGGTGGGGGTGGTGGGAGGCATGGGTGGGGGCCTGGTGGAGGCTGCCCCTGCACTGCTGGGGGGTGGGGGTGGTGGGAGACATGGGTGGGGGCCTGGTGGAGGCTGCCCCTACACTGCTGGGGGGTGGGGGTGGTGGGGACATGGGTGGTGGCCTGCTGGCAGGTGCCCCACAGTGCTGGGGGGTGGGGGTGGTGGGAGGCATGGGTGGGGGCCTGGTGGAGGGTGCCCCTGGTGGCTGTGGGTGCAGGGGGACATGCGTTGGTGGGCAGTAGTGCAAGTTGACGTGTGGGTTGGCTGGGGGGCATGGCCATGGTGGATGGGGTGCCTGCAGGACATGTGCAGGGTAGGCCCCCTTGGTGTGAGCCACCTGTAGGGGCCGTGGAGGGTGTAGAGGGAACACCTGGGAGGACCCACACGTGCAATTCACGTGTGGTGCTCCCCGCGCACCCCTGTAATACACGTACCCTGATTGAATCGCATGTGGAACTTCAAGCGCACCCCTGTGATACACGTACCCTGCGGAAATCGCATGTGGAACTTCCCGCGCAACCCTGGAATACACGTACCCTGCTGACTTCGCGTGTGTGACTTCCCACGCACCCTTGGAACACACGTACCCTGCTGATATCGCGTGTGAAACTTCCCCTGCACCCTGAAATACGCGTAGCCAGGACATTCACGTGTGGAACTTCCCACGCACCCCTGGAATACACGTACCCTGCTGATATCGCATTTGGAACTTCCCGCGCACCCCTGGAATACACGTACCCTGCTGATATCGCATGGGAAACTTCCCCCGCACCCTGAAATACACGTAGCCAGGACATTCACGTGTGGAACTTCCCGCGCACCCCTGGAATACACGTACCCTGCTGATATCGCGTGTGAAACTTCCCCCTCACCCTGAAATGCACGTAGCCAGGACATTCGCGTGTGGAACTTCCCGCGCACCCCTGGAATACACGTACCCTGCTGATATCGCGGGTGAAACTTCCCGCGCACCCCGAAATGCACATAGCCAGGACATTCGCTTGTGGAACTTCCCGCGCACCCCTGAAATGCACGTACCTAGCTGAAATGACGTGAGGTACTTCCCGCGCACCCCAGTGATACACGTAGCCCGCTTGCTGTGCTGGTACAGGGTTAGCGCAGCCTTTTGCGCTGGATTGGGGATTTTGATGGCTTTTCCCTGCACGAGAGGCGTTCTTGGGGGCGTAACTGGCGCTGCTGCAGGGTCGCTGCACCACTGTGCGCCACGGCTGGTTTTGGTGGCTGGTATCCATGAATACGCTGTGCGCTGAAATTGGTTTTGGCGCATGCGGCTGGCGCAGGGATTCGCACGCGCACACTGTGCGACAGCCGTGTGCGCCACTTGTGCACTGAATTCTATGAATTGCCCCCTAAAGCCTTAACTAATAAGTAAGAATCATACCTGGTTCTTCTCTTTAAATTTCTTAGAGAAGCCTGTAAAGAAGCTGAAAATCTCTCTTACTTGAGTCTCTTGAAATTCACAGCAACTTCTTATTTTGGGCAAACCTGGAAAGTTTTGCTCTTTGCCTTTTTCCAAAGTTAACTAATTGTCCAGTTAAATTGTCTTTAATATTTTCTTTTTTTCTTTCAAACTTTTCTTTAGTTTCCAAAACCTTTTTACAATTCAACAGAGTTTGAGAATTCTTGAAGAAACACCTGCAAAAGCACACACGCAGATGATCTCAATGCTGAAGATTCGCACGTTGAAAACTTCCCGCGCTGAAGAACACGCGCACTGTAAGAAAAGTCCACGCGCAGAAAACACACGCGCTTGTAAACACATGCGAAGCAGAATTCACGCGCCAACGGATTCTCGCGCAGAAAACATACGCACTAGTAGTCACACACGCTGTTGAACTCCAGCGCCTATTCACACGCGCCTTATAACCCTCGCGCCAAAGAGTTCACACGCGGACTGAATCTCGCGTAAGAAAGCACACGCGCTGGAAATCACACGTGCAAATCGAGTTCTCGTGCAGAAGCACACGCGCTTGAAAACACACGCGCAATAGAGTTCTCAATGCGGCGAACAGATTCTCACGCTAGGAAGCACACGCGCTGAAACTCACACGCGCAATTGAATTCTCGCGCCGAAACAACGCGCTTGAAAACACACGCGCTATTTTCACTCGCAAGGAATCAAAGACGTTAAATAATTTTCGCACGCGGAAAGGTTCAACGGTTAGTTTCAGATTACACGTAGTATGTATTTAACAAATAGCGTTCACCCGTTAACCTCGCGCTTAATTTCAAGCGCACTCAAACAGTTAAAAATATAAATTCAAAGAAAACATTTTACGAGTTCTCAGTTAAATGTCTTTAAGATAAACAGAGCGGCAGTCTAACAATCTCTAAACAAAGTCACTTATCTCCAGAACGATTTCCTAAAGATCTTCAGAGTTTCCTGTCTTCAAATTGCTTTCCTGACAGCTGAGAACTTCTCCTGAAACCCCCAAGAAAGTAGCCGCTCAACTGCTAGCGCCTGAAGGATAAATCCACCAGGCCCAAGTCTTAAGCAGGCGCAGCCACTACACACGTCCTCTCAGCTGGGGCTTAGATGATGAAAGGCAAAGAGTGACAGTTTAGAATGTTCATTGTTGTTCTGCAGCGTTTTCTAACCAATCAGAGCTGTCACTGTGAAACTCCATTTTGCCTTGGGTCAGAACCAGGATTCTGAATCAGGAAGTTAAGGCCAAACCAACTACAATAGAAAACTTCCCACCCACACAAGGCTAATCTAAAAAAGGATAATAAAAGAGAAATAAAGGGAAAGAAACTTGAATAAGGGAAAATAGCCTGAATAGGGGAAGGAAACCTGACAGTACCCCCTCCTAATGCCCAGTCCCTGGGCCTACCTTTTGTGGATTTTTAGCATGAAACTTAGCAACTAAACTGGGAGCATGTACATCAACTGAATCTTCCCAAGATCGTTCTTCAGGTCCATATCCCTCCCAATCAATTAAATACTGCAACCTTCCCCTCACTCTTCTGGAATCCAAAATTTGTTTAACCACAAATTCCTCAGATGAATCCTCCAAAATCACAGGGGAAGGTGGTGTTCTAAATCTAGTTCCTGAACAAACTTGTTTTAAAAGGCTAACATGGAAAGTAGGATGTACCTTCAAATGCTTGGGTAATTTCAATCGTACTGCCACAGGGTTGATGATTCTCTCTACCTCAAATGGACCTACAAATCATGGACTGAATTTATTCTTCCCCTTAATTTTTAGGTACCGGGTAGAAAGCCAAACTAAGTCTCCCACCTTATATTCAGGACCAGCCTTCCTTCTCAAATCAGCACACCTTTTATATTTCAACTTGTTTTCTCCCAGCACCTTTTTTGCTCTATCCAAGTTATTCTTCATTACCAGCAAACGATCTTCCACTCTAGGATTCCCGGAATCCTCCAACACCTCAAAACTCAGAAAGCGAGGATGAAACCCACGACCCAAAAAGAAAGGGGACATAGAAGTAGCATCTTTATCACAATTTTTGTAAGAGAATTCTGCCAACCACACCAAATCCACCCATTCCTCTCCAGCTTGTAAGTAACACATTAAAAATGTCTCCAATTCCTGATTTACTCTCTCCACTTGTCCATTATTCTCCGGATGATACCCAGAAGTTAAACTAACGTCTACCCCAAGTTTCCTACAGAAGGCCCTCCAAAATTTTGAAATAAATTGAGATCCCCTATCAGAGATAACTTGACTTGGGAGTCCATGTAGTCTAACCACACCTTGCAAGAAACTATGAGCCAGTTTTTCCGCGGTAACCTCTCCCCGCATTGGTAAAAAATGTGCTTCTTTAGTAAGAAGATCCACCACAACAAGAATGGTAGTACAACCCTTATCTTGAGGGAGATCAACAATGAAATCCATAGAAATAGTGTGCCAAGGACGAGGAGGAACAGGTAACGGCTCCAATAAACCATGCGGCTTCCGAACCTGACTTTTTGCTTGTGCACAGACTACACATGTTTTAACAAAGTTCAATGTGTCTTGGCAAATTTTTTCCCACCAAAAGTTCCTTCGAACCAATTCCAGAGTTTTTCTGAAACCAGGATGTCCTGATAAAATGGATTCATGACAATTTCTCAAAACCTTTTCTCTGAACTCTTCAGTAGGTAAATAAAGCTTGTTATCAAAAAATGGTAGACCAGCTTTCAAACTTCTGGCTGGATCCAGTCTCACCCACTCCTCCATCTTCTGCAAGGACATATTCTGGCGAACTTTGTTAAAGAAATCCATTCCGTTAGTGGCTCCGGCCAACAAAAAACGTTCTGGAGCAATTAGAGGTTCTGGCTCCAGAACCTCTCTCTCCTCACTACCAGGAAATTGGCGGGATAAGGCATCAGCTTTTTTGTTCAGACTTCCGGGTTTAAAGGTCACAACGAAATCCTAATCGGCAAAGAATAAGGATCAACGAAGTTGTCGTGGAGACAAAGTTCTTGCATATTTTAAAAACAATAAATTTCGATGATCAGTAAGAACCGTTACTGTATGTCTTGCCCCTTTCAGAAAATGCCTCCATTCTTCGAAAGAGGACTTTATTGCTAACAGTTCACGATCTGCAATTGTATAGTTCACTTCAGCAGCAGAAAACTTCCTAGAAAAGAATGCAACTGGATGTAGCTGACCAGTAGTTTCATGCCTTTGAGAAAGCACCGCCCCCAACGCTAAATTTGAAGCGTCCGCCTCCACAAAAAAAGGTTTAGAGAGATCAGGATGAATTAGAATCGGACTAGAAGTAAATTTTTCTTTTAACTCTTGAAAAGCTTTTTCTGCTTCAAGGTCCCAGTCAAATTTCACTACTTTTTTCAAAAGTCTCGTTATAGGAGCAACCAGCCTAGAAAAACCTTTGATAAATCTCCTATAAAAATTGGCAAACCCTAAAAAACGTTGTATTTCCTTAACCTTAGTAGGAGTGGGCCATTCAAGAACTGCTTGAACCTTTTTAGGATTCATTTCTAAACCCTTAGGTGAAATTATAAAACCTAAAAACTCCACAGAATCTGTATGGAACTGACTTTTTTCCAATTTGGCAAACAAATGGTTTTCTCGCAACTTTTTTAAGACTAAGCGAACATGTTTCTGATGTTGATCCAGGTCAGAAGAGAAAATCAAAATGTCATTGATATACACAACAACAAAAATATCCAGGAATTCTCTAAAAACCTTGTCAATAAAAAATTGGAAAGCCGCTAGAGCATTGCATAAACCGAATGGCATAACTTGGTATTCGTACAGCCCAAACCTGGTCTTAAACGCTGTCTTCCATTCGTCACCTTCCTGCACACGCACAAGATGGTAAGCTCCTCTCAAATCTAATTTAGAGAAAATATTTGCTCCTTGTATTTGATTAAGCATTTCCGATATGAGAGGAAGAGGATAGCGGTTCTTAACAGTGACTCTGTTAACTGCTCGATAATCTATGCAAGTTCGAAGTGTTCCATCCGATTTTTTGGTACAAAAAATAAAGGAGAGGCCGCCAGAGACATAGAATGACGAATAAACCCTTTGGCCAAGTTTTCCGTTAAACATTCTTTTAAATAATCATTCTCTTTCTCTATAAGAGCATATACTCTACTACTAGGCAAAATTGTTCCTGGCTCCAGCTCAATTTTACAATCAAAGTGCCTATGGGGTGGTAATTCTCCTGTCACTTTCTCATCAAATACGTCCCAAAAATCTTGGTAACACTGGGGAAGTTGACCCACTACATCTCCCACATCATGACATCCAATTCCAGTCTCAGACAGAAAGCTAGACACTGAATTACTTTGTTTGACATCTTCCTCAAAGAGACTTCCTGAAAAGCAATTCTCTTTATAGAAATCTGACTGCATGTTAATTGTCCTAGCACTCCAATCAATCAAAGGATTATGGAGAGTAAGCCAAGGCATACCCAAAATAATCTTTAACAAAGGAGCATCAATTAACTCGAACGAAATTATCTCTCTGTGACCTCCTGTTAACTCCAAAATTAAAGAACCAGTTCTGTGAGTAATGGGACCAGAAGAGAGAGACGTACCATCAACAGCCCTAACTTGCTCTACAACCTCTTTCTGAAGAATTGGAATTCCCAAAGATTTTGCCAGACCCCAATCCATGAAATTCCTGGTGGCACCTAAGTCAACCATAATGGGACCATTTCCCTTACACTCCAACTCAAGGAACAAGGATACATTTATGGTTATATGGGGAACAGCTGTCTGCACAGTATTGGCGATCTGTTGTACCTTGGCCGCTGAAGTAGAAGTCTTCTTGGGAGTGTAAGGACAATTCCCTAAAAAGTGCCCACCTCTTCCACAATATAAACACAGATTGTTATCTCTCCTCCTAGCCCTTTCTTCCATAGTTAAAGGACCTCGGACCCTGGGAGGTGGATTATTCCCTTTGGATCTACTCTCTACTTTAGATCTATCCACTTTAACTAGAGACTTTACGTCACTCTGACTATGTCGCCTCTCTGCCTTCCTTTCACTCAAACGAAAGTCTAATTGAATAACCAAATCAATCAGAGATTCACAAGTAGAAGGGCGCTCAACCACTCCTGACAATGCATCCTTTAACTCATCTCTAAGGCCCCGATAAAACAACGAGGCCTATTTATCCTCGGGCCACCTGCTTTCTAACACAAGGGACTTAAATTGTGTTATATAAGCGATCAAATCTCTATTACCTTGTTTTAATTCTAAAAGTTCACCATCCACTTCCAGAGATAACTGTCTTCTATCAAACATCTTTCGGAATATCTCTAAAAGACTGGTGTAATTTCCTAGAACCGTACTCTTTTGACTCACCAACAACCCAGCCCAAGCAGATGCCTCCCCAGAAAGATAGGACAACATAAAAGTTATCTTAGATGCATCCGTGGGAAAGATCTCTGGTCTACTCATAAAATGTAATTCACATTGCGTCAAAAACACCCTAAACCTCTTGGGGTCCCCATGATAACGTTCTGGAGGCGCCAAAGGAACTGGCATAATTAAACTCCTTACCCCTTCAGCCACTGGAGGGGCCAGTTGTATTTGTGGTAATCGATCTCCACCTTCCCTTTCTAACTCAGGTGGAGAACCAGCACCCCCTGAAACCTCATCCTCTCTCCTTTCTCCCCTCTGTTGAATTTGTATTACTTTAACACTCAAGTCATCCACCTTTTGACTAAGTAAAGCATTTTCATCACGGGATATTTTCAACTCCTCCCGTAACTCTCTGATCAAAGATCCTAACGCCTGCATGGATTTGTCAGGGTTCATGACAGCTCGGGTGGACTAAATCATTGGCCTTTCATTCTGTCAGGCTGAGAGGTCTTGTGTCCGTGGAAGCTGCTGAACCCCCGACAATCCCCCTGAAATGTAATTCCCAGAACTAGATATTAATTCAGCTTTGTAAACTACACCCCAAAGGGAAAGGGGGAAGTGGATAACATAACAACACCAGGCTGCCTGCGTCAAGGCTAACCAAAGCTGAACCTGCAGAGGATACAAGAAAAGCAGATACAAATCCTTTTATTACTTACTTAACCTTTAGAGTTGGAAAGACTTTAAATCCTTAACTAATAAGTAAGAATCATACCTGGTTCTTCTCTTTAAATTTCTTAGAGAAGCTTGTAAAGAAGCTGAAAATCTCTCTTACTTGAGTCTCTTGAAATTAGCAGCAACTTCTTATTTTGGGCAAACCTGGAAAGTTTGGCTCTTTTTCCAAAGTTAACTAATTGTCCAGTTAAATTATCTTTAATATTTTCTTTTTTTCTTTCAAACTTTTCTTTAGTTTCCAAAACCTTTTTACAATTCAATAGAGTTTGAGAATTCTTGAAGAAACACGTGCAAAATCTCAATGCTGAAGATTCGCACATTGAAAACTTCCCGCGCTGAAGAACACGCGCACTGTAAGAAAAGTCCACGCGCAGAAAACACACGCGCTTGTAAACACACGCGAAGCAGAATTCATGCACAAACGGATTCTCGCGCAGAAAACACACGCGCTGGTATTCACACGCGCTGTTGAACTCCCGCGCCTATTCACATGCGCCTTATGACCCTTGTGCCAAAGAGTTCACACGCGGACTGAATCTCGCGTAAGAAAGCACACGCGCTGGAAATCACACGCGCAATTGAGTTCTCGCGCAGAAGCACATGCGCTTGAAAATACACGCGCAATAGAGTTCTCACGCGGCGAACAGATTCTCACGCTAGGAAGCACACACGCTGAAACACACGCGACATTTTCACTTGCGAGGAATCAAAGACGTTAAATAATTTTCGCACGTGCAAAGGTTCAACGGTTAGTTTCAGATTACACGTAGTATGTATTTAACAAATAGCGTTCACCCGTTAACCTCACGCTTAATTTCAAGCGCACTCAAACAGTTCAAAATATAAATTCAAAGAAAACATTTTACGAGTTCTCACTTAAATGTCTTTAAGATAAACAGAGCGGCAGTCTAACAATCTCTAAACAAAGTCACTTATCTCCAGAACGATTCCCTAAAGATCTTCAGAGTTTCCTGTCTTCAAATCGCTTTCCTGACAGCTGAGAACTTCTCCTGAAACCCCCAAGAAAGTAGCCGCTCAACTGCTAGCGCCTGAAGGATAAATCCACCAGGCCCAAGTCTTAAGCAGGAGCAGCCACTACACACGTCCTCTCAGCTGGGGCTTAGATGATGAAAGGCAAAGAGTGAAAGTTTAGAATGTTCATTGTTGTTCTGCAGTGTTTTCTAACCAATCAGAGCTGTCACTGTGAAACTCCATTTTGCCTTGTGCCCGAACCAGGATTCTGAATCAGGAATTTAAGGCCAAACTAACTACAATAGAAAACTTCCCACCCACACAAGGATAATCTAAAAAAGGATAATAAAAGAGAAATAAAGGGAAAGAAACTTGAATAAGGGAAAATATCCTGAATAGGGGAAGGAAACCTGACACTGCATCACAGTATGATATCATCCCAGGCAACACAACATTGCATTGACATTGCACTATAACCCACCATGGCTCACACCAGTTAAAATAATAACCTATATTTGCAACTAATATTTAAGTTTACAAAGGCAATCCCACTTTAAAGTGGCACCCAACATGTTTTCAGGTATGAATTTCGTTTTTCACTGAAACGTGGAATGAGGCTAGAAGAAACCACATCATATATTGGGCCTCATTACACGGTATGCGGTAACCATGGCGCTAGTAGCGCCATGGTTGCCGCCGGTATTTTACCGTGTCAGCCTTGGTGGATGGCGGAATTACCGCCCTACTCCAAGGTGAGCGGGGGCGGTAATTCCCCATTCACCAAGGCACTTCCCCATTCCCATCTTTGCCCCCATAGGGCTCAATGGGAATGGGAAAGGAGCTAATTACGGTACCGCAAATTGCGGTACCGTAATTAGCATCAAGGTCCCTTTGCGGGCCCGTTCCTTAACGGCTGGTGAAACCAGCCGTTAAGGTCGGGTCCCGCAAAGGGATCTCGTAGTAAGGCGGTAAGGGTTTACCGGTACCGGTGCCCTTACCGGTACCGGTAAACCCTTACTGCATTCCGTGTAATGAGGCCAATTGTCTTTGATATGTAAAAGTAACACAGAACATTGGAAAATGTACACCAATGCCCTTAATTTTCTAATTGCATCCCCTTTGCATTCCCATGTACTTTTCTCTTCCCAGATTTTACCCTGATTGAAGTTGGACAATTTAGGAACTCGGTATGTGTTTCTTTTGATTTCACTTTTTAGATGTAACTTCTGATTTTGGGAAAACCAGCCAGTGACCCAGTCCGCCAGACATCATTCTGTCAGCAAACCCTCAATTATGGTGGAATCAGTCACAAAGCACCGGCTGGTCAACCCTCTATGGGTTGCTTTGGCTTGCTTCTTTCAATGGACAGGGCTTAGGGACTGGTCTCCCATCTGCTCAGAGTCAGTTCTCTTGCTTTGCAAGCTCTGGTTGATTCCCTCCTGTCTCTTTCATGCCCAATGTTCCATACTTCATCAGGTTTTGGACCTGAGAGGAGCTGCAGCTGATTCTATTTTTCTCTGTGTTATTTTGCTATTGGAAGTCTCTCTTCCCTTTCCATTGAAAGACGATCTTGCTGGCCTGTGAACACTCTATAAGCCCATATCCCCACGCAGAGCGTGAGCAGAGTGTGGGCAGAGTGTGTTTGGCTGTGTTTGGTTGTGAAGAGGTAAGCGCCTTTTCCTCTTGTTAATAGAGATGCCTGATAAAGCAGCCCCCGCAACGAGGCATTATAATTTACGCAAGGTGAAGCCGTATGGTAAAAACTCTAGCTATCGGCGAGAAGATAAAGACGCACTTAGTAAATTGGATAAAGTGAGTGTTTCTCTTCACATGGATATGGACCCCGAGCCGCCTCGATTAGCTAAATCTTCACGCTCAATCTCATCTGCCCAAATTACGGACTTTTTAAAAATTGATAATGCATCTTTACAAAATGTTGATTCACTAGGTCCTCTACCCTCTGGTAAATAAACTGTTACCCTGAGCTCTGATTTACCTCCACAGTGTTCGACTGTGGTTGTGGATTATCATCCGCCCAATTTAGGGTCAATGGAAATACCCTCCCCTCGACCTATGCCAGATGTCATTGATGACAATTCATTATTAGAACTTTGTTACCGCCTTTGCGGAACTAATAGGGAAACTGCTGAGGCTGAAGTTGCAATGGCTGAACATATGTGTGATAAATCATCAGCACTTACACTTAATGTCACCGCTGAAAACAATCACCACCCTTCCCTACTGTCTAGCACTCCGTCCCTGCTTCCGTTATTAGGTGTCTCAAGTTACCAGCTTCCGCACCAAAATGAACGAGTGGAAATAATTGATATCTCCGATGGGTGTGCGACTGAACCAGTTAAAACAAAAGTGCAAACAACAAATGAAAATAACTTGTTCTCTAACATTGGCCTTCTTCACTTTGCTCTTAAAATCTTATGATCAAACTCATGGATCAAACTTATTACCAAACGCAAAAAAATGGTTTACTGCTCAAATCTCTAATGCAGTCAAAAATGGAAGTCCGGCTGAGCACTGATGACTATTTGATTCAAAAACCCACAGTGGAAATGGCTAACGTACCTGCTCCTAGTGCCTTGCCTATACCAAGTATAGAACCTAACAACTCTTACAACGTATCAGAGTCCCTTAATGTACATCCTCCACGTAAACAAAGAAACCAGATAGCCAGACTTGGTAAACGCAAAGTGATGTTACTGATTGCTGAACACTGTGTCGATAAAACATCGGATTATGATCATTTGCCCTTGAATTCTACTATTGCAATAGAGGTGAATAATAAAATTAGAACAGAACGTCTTTGCAAAAGTGAAAACAGAAAGAAGAAAAGGCAATCGGTCCAACACGGCACTTTATCCAGCTGGATAATTTCTGAAGGTCTTTCAGAGACTGTGGAACCCAAAGTTAAGGAAGATTCCGACTCCAATGACACCTTGACAGATGAAGCTAAGGCGTGAGGCCATCCTGACACATCAAAGTCAATTATTAGTAATTCTGTTGGTGAGGCAGTCGACTTGTCAACAGAAGAACTAAAAACGAATTAACTTAGCAACAGAGTAGTCATTATTAGTGAGCGGCTGGATAAATTTAATAAGCATCCCCTGAATAGAATGCGCATACTTGAAATATTTACCAAGATCCCTGCCCTTAGAATACTTAAGTCTTGTGACTTTGAATTTGGGCAGCCAGCTAAGCGCCAGTTTGGCGCACCTTCTAGTCTTCATTGTATACTTCCTGAAACTGCGTCACTTATTCACACACAGGAGGATTCCATAAACTTTTTTGGGAATGAACTGGATATTCCATTTCCTGAAATATCGATGTCCAATTCATGTGTACATTGTAGATCGGCAAAACGGAAGCAAAAATGTCATACCCCTGCTGGCCCAGTGAAGCACATGGAAAATCAAGCAGGCTGGAAATGGCTAAATAATCTGTTGGAAAAGCTTGAGAGCCCTGAAGCATGACTGTTGGATGCAATATCATGGAAAACAAGAGGCCACGATCATCTATTGAAAACTGGTCGTTCCCTTGGATCATTAGTTAAAATTCCTATATTTCTGCTCCAGGAAACATGGCTCATGTTTGATTTTTGTATAGACTCCCACCATATCTTTCAGCGTCATGCAAGAATTTTCTACAGTAACTGGCAATGAATGGGTACTAGCTGTTGAACTTAAGGCTAAAATGGGCAGAAATACTCATAACATGTTATTTGTTAACATTTATGATGCTCCGTCCTCAGCTTGCACGAATACTATCCCCGACAGCCTTGATGAACTTTTAACCAGTTGGCTGATGATTAGTGGAAATGAGAGAGAGTTATAATTGGGGCGACTCAATGTGTATTGTGGGACCTCGACATTGAAGATGACCTTTAATAATATTTCTCAAACTAATGTTATGTATAAAAGCAAGCGTAATGACAGACGGCGTTCTTGGTCTAATTTCGTCCTAGATTGGGAGATATGGTTATTGAATGGCAGGACCATAAGTGATACTCCAGGAAAATGTACCTGGGCCAGCGGCAATAAGTCTGCAACATTAGATTATTGGTGTGTTAATATTTGTAACGCTCACCTGGTATCCATGGGGACGTCACTCAGCCTGTTCTGACCTCTTACGACCTGGAACCCTTCACTGGAGTCTACTCGACTGGAGACTGGGCCTGAAACACAGGATTGGTAGAGTTTCACTCCCTATTGTCTCGGTGTGCTTGAACCCCTTCTTCCCCGGGGTCCAACCCTTCCCTTTGATCTACAGCTCACCTTGTTTTCTTGGAAAGTGTGCTCTCCATCCTGCTTTCAGTGCAAGGGCGCGTTGATTGATGCGGGCTTGTTGCTGCCTAGTTACTTCACAAGAATCCAACAGGTAAGTATAATGAGTCTTTTGATCAGTTCTCTAACTTTGTTCCTTTCCTTCCTTAGATGATGGCCGGCGTCCGGGAATAGTGACGTGCTGCTGAGATGAGTAGCGCTGAAGGAGAGTGAGAGTGCGATGCGCGATGCGACCCTTTCGTATTTGTATTGAACTGAGTTCTCTTTTAGGTGCCGCAACGTTTTCAGCATGGATGCCGGTTATGCAGAAGAAATGCAGTGAGTAAGCACGGTATGCAGCGCCTCTAGATATTTCCACGCTAACCTGGAGTGTCTTTTCCCTCTTGCAGATGGATGAGAAGTACTGTAGACAGAGTTCCCCCAGAGCGCTGGGATTCAGGTAAGCGTTTGAAGCTCGTAGTCTTTAAAAATAAGCGAAGATTTGCTGAATGCTTACTAATGCCTTTTTTCTGTTCTTTTCCGTTTTCCTTAGGAAGCGGCGTGCCGGGATGGGAATGACACCGCCGAAGATGCCGCAGAACAGAAGGAGCGATGAATGATGGGCAGAAGCGCCGCAAGGTAAGGCTGTTCATAACAGTGTTCTTGTTCTTGCAGGAGCTGAGCGCAGAAGAAAGATGCAGGCCTACTGGAGACCGATCCGAACACGGTGAGTGTCACGCTGCAGGTGCAGAAAACACAAAGCATGTTTCTCAGCCTGGGCGTGGCTTAAATAGTCTCTGCGTATCTCAGGTGTCTCTGGGCTGAACCACACCCAAAAGACTAGACTGCATATGCAGTTCAGGGAACCGAAATATGTGGGAGCATCCATCTTGTCCTCATCAATGCACTACAAGTCCAATCCCCAATGTTATCCTATGGGAGTGAGTGAGTCTGGTGCCACAAGCGCCAAGTCTGACTCCAAGTGGGTCTTTGGAGCGATGGAGAGGCCCTTGAGGGCCATGTAGGTGATTGTGGCCTGGCTCCAGCCTGACATCTTGGAGGGCTGGGGACATGAGGAGGAGGAATCATGACAATATTCCAGCTCTCTCCTATATCAGCGATTTTGAAGTATGTACCTCTGTCTGCAGTGATCATGTCCCCGTTAAACTTAAACTTAATCTTTCCATCTCCAGCCTTTCTGACCGTGGTCCTACTAACCTTGGTATTTCTAATTCCGGTACTCGTATAAAATGGAATGGTGCCAAGATTAGAAAGCTAAACAAAAGAATGCAAATGTCACTTTCTATCAATGACTTACTTAATACCAATGATATTGAACAAATTATCAAATAATGGACCACGGAACTAGCAGTTGCATCTGGGCTCCCCATTATAACTAATGGGAAACATTGTCACACTATGTATGACAGAGACTTGGGGGGTCATTACGAGTTTGGAGTTAGCCATGGCGCTACTAGCGCCATGGCTGCCTCCAAACCCGGGTCCCGTCTCACTGAATGCGGACTTACCGGGACATTCCGACCAATATGGACCCGGTAAGTCCCCATTCACTAAACCATTCCCCATTCCCATTTGAGCCCCCATAGGGCTCAATGGGAATGGGGAAGGTGCTAATAACGGGCCTGCAAATTGCGGGCCCGTTATTAGCTCCAAGGTCCCTTAACGGGTCCCGCAAAGAAAGGCTGGTCAGACCAGCCGTTCGTGCTGAGACCCGCTAAGGGTCCTCAAAATAGGGCGGTAAGGGTTTACCAGCACCGGCATCCTTACCGGTGCCGGTAAACCCTTACCACCAAGTCGTAATGACCCCCTTGGTGTTAGTGAGGCGTCTTCATCGCCGTGAATTGCGAGCATTAAAGAGATTACCTATTTGTTGGGATGAATATCTGCTCTGAAAGAAAAAATTAACTAATGCATATTTTTGGTGCAAATGTAACCGTAAAGGTAAACTGAATATGAAATGGCAAACACTGATTAAAACCATGCAAAAGGGCAACTATAGCTCCATTTGGAAACCTTTGAATAAGATTAAGTGTAATGATTTGTCCCTGCCACTTAATGCAATTGGTGAATCTATGTGGCCTGATTTCTTGGCTGAGACTATGTTTGATGCTGCTATTCTTAAAACAACTTTGAATTCTGAGGGACCTTGGCCCTTTAAATTTAATAGAAAAGATATTATGCGCATCATTGTTAAACTTAATAACTCTAGGGCCCCTGGCCCCAACGGCCTTGCTTCCTGTGTAGTCAAAAATGACACCATCACCTGGTCTAATATTTTAACATCGCTATGTAAAAAGGTATGCCAGGAAAAGTCTATCACTGGCTCCTGGCCGTGTATAAAGCAGGCTCGCGTCAACTACCGATAAATTATCATATTTTATTGATACGTGACACTACAATTAAAATCTTTGCCTCTATTGTACTGTCACACTTTCAACCTTGGGCTGACGCCAACCAAATTCTCCACCCATTTCAATCTGGTTTCCTGTCCTGATGTTCCACTATTGACAACATCTGTCTTCTTGACGCTATTATGACTAAGGCTAAACTTAAATCCAATACGTCAATATATGTAACCTATGTTGATTTTAGTAGTGCCTTTGACCGGGTCAACCGCAATAAATTATGGGAAATATTGCGCCACTTTCAATGCCCTCACTAGTTGTTGGAAATTCTAGTCAAATTTCACCAAAATAATACGGTTTGCGCCAACCTTGATAACAAGGGCAGACTAACTAAACCCATTTAAATACATGGAGTAGTTAAACAGGGTTGTTTGTTAGCAGCTCTGCTCTTAAACATTTACACTGCAGCATTAATAAGACGACTTGAGAGTCAAACTCATTGTCCTGCGAGGTGCGCCAAGATGAAAATTACTGCATTATTGCATGCAGACGACCTTGTGGTGGTTGATCACACAATAGCCGGTATGAAATCCATATTAGAGGAGCGTGGTGTGCTTGCAATTGAACATGACATGACAATCAATTTGAAAAAAAACAAAACCACATGCATTTCGTCCAAGAACGTGCCTAGACCCATTATGAATATCAGGTGGGGTGTGATTGATTACACCGTGGTCTACAAATATCTTGGAGTGGAAATGGACTGTAAACAAGGATACCTCTCCTTAATAGAGTCTGGGATTAAGAGAGCCAGACTAATTACACTCATGACTCGCAAACATGTAATGCAATATGCTGGCTTTTCTCTTAAGGGTATCCTAATGTTATATCGACAATGGTTTGTTCCTGTGGTGACATACAGCTTAGAGGCTCTTACAATTGAAAACCTTTTATGGTTCGACAAAATACAAAGTTATTTTTGGCGTTCCATATTGGGTCTTGCCTCATTGTGCCCTATGCAATATATAAGAGCTGAATTTGGTTTAACATCTCTGAAAGCCTTTGTGATTCTTTAGAGATATCTCTTGCTCCTCAGGGCTTTGTGTCATCCCTCCAGTGAGTTGTTCTCTGATATTACCAAAATGTTATAACTGTAAGACCGGGAACCATCTCTATACATTCTTACGATGCCATGTGCAGAAAGTCTTATTTAAGTAATAACTGGTCCATTGAGCGATCAATCTCTGGCAGATACAAGGGAATAAAAAAGCCATTTAAGAAGGAATCCTGTATGAAAGAATTGGAAGCCACTACCAATCACCTAACTGGCCTTAAAAATGATTCTTTCCTTGAAGGTATTGTGTATAGCTATTGTACCCGGCAGCTGTATTTGTTAAAGTGTCCTAGTCCTCATGTGCAGAGATTTCGTCTTTTGATGCATACTAACCAATTACCTGTAAGAGCCACTCATGGTTCACAATGGAAACTTGCTCATGACCAACGTATGTGTCGTATCTGTAAAGTAGCAGGCACTTCAGAGACAGTGCAACATGTGCTTTCATTATGTCCAAATTGAAGGCCCTTTACAGGGCTCATTACTGTCGTTATTATCACCACTTTGAAAGGGTAGCGACCAGCCCTCCAGATAAGGTGCGTATTTTGTCTTTTTACGCATGTAATTATGTACAATACAGATGATTGCATTTTCTTCTGCGTACCGTGTACGCTGTTTTTATTCATTAAAGAAACATACTTTCCATCACTAGATGGCACTGTAGCATTTCTTTTGTCAGCAGCATAGCATTGCTTATGCATGATGATGAATTTCCAACTGAAAGTCCACGAGTCCCCTTGCAAATCTTTGACAGTTAAGTGAGCAATACAATAAAGCATGCACCCTATTAAAATGTGTTCATACCCATAACGCCCAAGTACCCATAATGTCTGCGATCCATTATGGATAACTCAACCTATTGCGGATGTCTCTGGCGCACCATTCGGCTTTCAATGGGAGAGATTATTGGGCAAGGATGAGCTAACTAAGCCCATATCGGAAAAACGTGAACTGTAGAATGTAAAAGTGTTACTGCCGCCACAATAATGGATCGTGTGTGGCTTTTTACAATTGCTCGTTTGGCTGATTGAAGCCATGAAGCTAGGTAGCCTTTTTAAAGACATGGCCACGGTCTGCCATGCATATCGATATACTACGGGTATCATCTAATCTGCCATTGTGATGGGGGGTGGGGAGAGAAGGAGGGGCGCACCCTCCTTCCCTTTTCCACTTTAGCTTCTGCTTTCCATTCTCGCGCTTCACTTACTGCCTCGTTTAATCATTCAGATTATCCGACGGTGTTTCCCTTCCGTCCCGTGCCTTTTCCTAAGAGTACATGCCCTGTGCTTTAGACCACAGCAGCTTCCTTTGACAGTGCCTCAGATGCAAGAGTGTAGAGAAAGTACACGCTGCCTGTTTATTAATTATTTATTTTATTGTTAATTTGTAAGGTGACAAAACGTGTTTCTTGTCCCATCAAAAGGGTTGTGGGGACGTAGTGTTACATAGCCATTCAATGGCATTAGAGCTTACGAGATTAGTCAAGTGCCAAAGAGAAGGGTGCTCTTGTAGCAAGTGAAAAGTCTCCTTCAATAAGCATATGGCTTTCAACCATAGAAACACAGCCAGGACGTCTCCAAGCAGCATAAAGCAGCGTTATCCTCTAAAGTGAACTTGTACAGACACTGCGGTTTTCACAGAATGAAGCAACAATCCTCACACGAAAAGCAAGCATTGGCAATGCCAACTTGTTCGGCTGTCGTGTAGACATGGGAAAGGCCTTTGCCAGACACTGCCATAGTGATATGAACTGGCCATTGATGTTAGCAGGTGCAAAATAGAGTGAGTACCTTGTCATCTAAAAACAGTGCCTGCCAAATGCATTATACACAATCCAAAACTGTTGGCTTTGCCAGTGCTTTATTTATTTTATTTTTTTACAGGTCTTCAGTGAAAGACACACACACATAGTGCTTATGAATGGAATGGCTGAAGACAGGCCTGGTTTACACCAGTCGTGGGTTTACCAACCAAATAAAATCACCAACTCTCAGAAGACGGCTTTGAAAAACACAGACAGGTCCTTCCAGTGCAAAGGTGGATGGTAAGGCTTGATTAAAGCAAACTCAAAGAGTTTCCAGGAGGTGGTGTTTTGGGTGGGGAGGAGCAGGAACTGGGTGGGAATGGCCATGGGAATTAGCAATGTTCGAATAAGCATTATATCCATCACTTTCTTGTGAAAGTAACACAGGTGCAAACATATTGCAGTCATATAAGGCGTCTGCCCTAGGACTCTTTTATATGCAAGTCACATATTTTAGTACCAGTAAAACAGCTTAATGTGCCTGCAGTAGGGCTGTGTTGTAACCTACAGAGACCCCTCCCCCCACCAAACACACACAGCGCTGACTCGCAACTCAAATTGTGTGTTCTGTGGCAGCCCGTCTCTCAGTCAACATACTTGGCCAAATAGTGACGGAGTGAAAAATCCCTCTTTCAATACTCCTTTCCCCAGATCTGCTATCATTTGTGGTGCCCCTAGAAACAAGTTATATTTCGGCAGTTAGGACCATCAAAAAGTGAACTGGGCTCCATCATGGGGGGCAGAGACGTTTTTATGGGAGAGCAAAAGGAGCACTTGCCCAGGGCCCCCACCTAGGAGGGGACCCCACAAGCCTAGCTGATGTGAAGAAGTAAGATTCCATTGTTCACCAGTCTTAAATAGCACGCATCAGGATATTTTATCGGGTGCTGCTGAGGCACTAAACCCATTGCCTTTCTGTTTTGGCAAGTGCATTCTGCCTTGATCAATTCATCATGT
The DNA here is from genome assembly GCF_040938575.1 of Ambystoma mexicanum. Lineage (NCBI taxonomy): Eukaryota > Metazoa > Chordata > Amphibia > Caudata > Ambystomatidae > Ambystoma > Ambystoma mexicanum. The sequence continues at coordinate 83,371,614 of NC_090927.1, read as the reverse complement.
ATTGCTTTCTGTGTTCATTGTGATATACATAGTTTGTGTGTTCCTCATGGCACAACTCTGTAGCATTCTTTCATTCCTGAGGGAATTATGTTGATCATGTGCAATAGGCAATGTTGAAATGCATATTGATAAATTCAGTGCCCCAATTGTTCAGAAGTTAGCTCAGTGTGTGAAGCCCCGATTGCAGAGATGTGTTCATATGAGATTATGAGACTATCACATTCCAGCAAGGCTGGCTGAGCCTTTCCTATGTCTGAAGTTTATAAACCTTCCTGCATATGTACTTGATTTTGCAGAACAACATCTGCTATTATCAACATTGTACCTCTGCCAGATAGGGATTGCTATAAAAATTAACATACATCCGTATGGTAAAGGTCTAGACATTGGTTTGATCAGATGGGATGTTGTAAAACCTAGGCAATTGCCCCCAACGATGGTCTAAACTGTTAGTCCAAGAGGTGAATAAGTATCCAAATTCAAGACTGAACAACAGCGTTCATGCTGGTATCCTGGATTTGCCAGCAGATGATACAGTGATCCTGGCCAACTCATCTAATATATCTTACATTACTGTGCTTTCTTCTCTGAGGTTTGCCTTCTTCCTGGTATCGTTTAGCCCATTACTTGATCTTTCTTCTTATGTAGGTCATTTGGGTGGAAGGGTTGGTAGAAGAGAGCAGACCATATGTTGCAGGACTCAGGCATGAATATTTTAAGGTTTGCTTGTTTGACACAAAAAACAGTTTGCTTTTTGGTAAAGGTCAAAGGTTTTCATGCACGTTTATAAATTAAAATGTCACAAGCCATTGTTCTGGAAGTATTTAATGGTTTAAAATACAAAAGACAAAACCAGATTCAATCAGTTAAATCACATCGATTGGTATGCTGGTTCTTATATACTTCCCTTGATGATCGAGAGAATTAAGCTACAATCATTCCCATTTTGCATAGTACCCATCTATAATATTTTGTTTTAAAATGGTCATGTTTGGTAATGTGATTTGCGTACTTTCCAAGTCCTGTTTTTTTCAAATAAAATAAGATTGTTTTAGGTCATGGTCAGAACTGGAAAAGAAAGTGTTCAAATGCATAAATTGCAGAGTTGGCACAAATCACAGCTTCACCCTTTAACCAATGTGTGATCCTGGGCATCTCATTTAATCTTGTATTGCCTAACCTCTCAATATTGCCAGTTGCTAAACCTTTCCTAATTGGCAGCCCTTCCGAGTGATTTCCTTCTCATGGTATGATCTTAATAAAAGCCTTATTCATGGTTTCACTGTGTTAATAGTGAGCATATTCATGTCGCACACCACAGGCATTTGTTCCTTTTGATATCTAATGGCAACACTATTTGAAAACGATATCCCACTTCTAATCTGCGTCTGTCTGGATGAAGACACCTTCCTGGTAGCTTCTAATCTGCCTCCACTATCCATGCTATGGTATGTGTAGTGTCCTCCTTCCTTCCAATTGGTGGTCTCTATCCATGCATGAACACTTTTGCATTCTGTGAGGCAGCTAATGTGAGTTCTGTCTATTATGGGTTACATATACCTTTTACATACTGTCCTGCATTAATACTACACCTACCTTCCTGGATGTTATTGATAATAAGAATCCTGTATTATTCTGAAGTGGTCCCTCCCATCACGACTTAATTCCGCCCCCTGTCCCGCCTCCCAAAATGTAGGTTTTGCTGTGCCCCTACATGGGTGGGAGGTCAGGTAGGTCGGCTTACTCTCACAAGCCACCAGCCACCCCCACCTCTCCCCTCAAAGTGCTGAAATAAAGGGGCGGGAGCTAACACATCTGCAATTATTCCTTTACTTGCTGCACCATGGCCTGTGGCAAACTTGCTCTGTAATTTATAAAAATATGCTGGCTGTAGTAAGACGTGCGCTTGCTTTTGGGCTCTACCACGAGGGATGAGCCATTACCTCATGTGCCACTGGCGCATGCAGAAAAAAGATGTTCAGTTAGCATGTGCAGAAAGGAGATGTGCTGCTGCATGTGTACGGAGGCTATGCCAATAACATGTGGAAAGGGAGTACATGTTTTTTCATAGCGCTTTTAGCCAAATTCCTTCAGCTTTTAAGCACTGTGGTAACAGTTATTATCCCATTTCGAATGGTACTTGATTTATTACAGCAAAACAGAGCATAATGCCGGGGAGCGCTGTTGGGCATTGTGGTGGGGGCTGGCGAGGACATGTTCGAGTCAGGCTGAATAAGGAAAGGGGAGGGGGAAAATCGGGTACATTTGGCCCAAGTACATTTTGTCAATTTCCAGCAGTAATAGTAACTTGTGTGAAAGGTCATTCTTCATTACTGCATTTCTTGTAAGAAAGAAGCGACGCCTCTGCAGTCTTCCCTCTCCGCCACACCCATTAAAGGCTGCGTCACGTAATTGGAACTTGGGAATTGCAGGCCGCTTTCCACCCTTTTTTTGGATGCAACGTTAGCATGTGCTTTGCCAACATTAGCCTGTGCAGAAGGGAGCCCTGCCATTAAGACTGGCAGAGAGGAGATGTGCAGGTATAGCATGGGCAGAGGAGATGCTCCGTTAGCACTCGCAGAGAAGAAATGTCCCCATAGTGCGTACTTTGTAAAGAAGTGTCATTACCATGTGCCATGGAACAGAAGTGCAATTAGCGTGCAGAGCCGAGATGTGCCGTTAGCATGTGCAGAGAGAGGATGTTGATTTTGCACATGCTAACTGCACATCCCATCGCTGCGCAGGATGTGCAGTTGGTACCTGCAGGGATGGGATGTGCAGTTAGCATGTGCAGAGAGGGTATGTCCCATTAACATGTGCGTAGAGAAGGCTTGTCGTTAGCATGCACATCTCCTCTGTGCACATGCACGCATGTACAGAGAGCTGCCTCACTAGTATGTGCGCAGAGAAGAGGCACCGTTAGCAGACGAGAAGAGATGTGCCAATAGCATGCGCACAGAAGAGATTTGAGGTCCCTATGGGTAGAGATATGTCCTGTCAACGTGTGCAAATATCAGGCTTGCTAAACAGAACGTGTTCTATCAATACATGAAAACAATGTCTGCCATTAGCATATGCATAGAGATGTGCTGTTAGCATGCGCACGGTGTAAAGGTGCAATTTACACATGCAAATGACACAAATTTGCTTTTCAAATGCTAACAGCACATCTCTGAAAATGCTGAAAGGAGATGTGCCTTTACCATGTGCTCAGAGTACGTGTCATACCCGTTAGTATGTGTCAAGAGGAGATGCATAGCTAGCATGTTCAGGGAGGATATATGCCATTATGTCATGATGCCTACCCCCGGGCATCCGGATCGAGTCCATCAGCCCCAGGAGCAGGCATCCAGATACTCATTAAAACCCCAACAGCCCCGGCTGGGGGCTGTTTGGATTCAGTCCTGGCACCATAGGCGCCAGGCTCATAGACTTTACTTACCTGATGCAGACCATGCTGCAAATTAGTCCAAGCCAACGTGAGGCCTGGATGGGACTATTTTATTACAGGGACTATTTTTTACTCGGGTGTGGTTCTGGGGAACTTTTTACCTGGGACTACTTTGCAGGCTATTTAAACCACGCCCGAACAGCAGCTCATGCTTCGTGTTATTCTGCATCCAGCAGCGTAACGCTCACCGTGTCTGCAAGTCAGCATCCAGTCTTCTACCACGCCCGCCTCGAATCTGGAGCTCCTAGACAAAAGGAAAATAAAGGAGAAGAGGTTAGATCACGGACATTATTTGATTCCTTACCTGATTCCGGACCCAGCACATCTCTGAGCCTGGAAAGGACATTATTTCAGCACGCGTCGCTTCGCCAGCAGCAGTGCCGCGTTATACTCCCCAGTCCACCGCATCTTTCAACTCGGCGCTGCCTCCATCATTTTCTTTGCCGAAATCCAGCACCTGGGGGGAAAACAAAAGGAATAGCAAGGTGAGCCGAGAAAACCGACAAAGACAATCTCTTTGCCACCATAGGCTTACCTGCTTTACCACCGGAGGTATTATCCTTTAATTCGCTGCATCTTTCTATGCCGCACCTATAAAGGGAGAGAAAACAGCAAGTTAAACTCATGCAACTTTTACCGGACAGTGTTTGGTAATACAGACTCTTACCTGAACGCCATCAGCTGCCTCCAGGCGATATTCTTTTGGACCCAGCTGCAACCTAACAAGGGAATGGAACAAGAGTGAACATCGGACATATTGAACTCTTTGAACTTTATAGACACTGGAGTCAATATTCCTCCGGAACTCCTCCAGTACCTTCAAACCAGTGAAGTAACTGGTATCTACGCGCCCCTGCATGCCATGCAGGATGGAGAGCTCATCATTTAAAAACATAAGGTGAGGTTACCAAGAGGGGATATCGGAGGTGATTAGTGGGGAGAACGAGAACAGTTGGGAGGGCCGTCACTAAAGTCCACGGGTGGCTAAATCCCTTTCCCCACTTGCACGAGAATACTTCTACGAGACAAGCAGACAAGATTAGGTGGGCCAGTCCAGACTGTCACCTACGCATCACGTTGGTGGAGACCGCAGCTGTCCAGGTCCGATCGATGCCCCTGTGGGAACCAGGTGAGCGTAACATATTATCAAGTGATGTGCTGTTAATATGTGCTCAGACTGGATGTGCTGTTTGCATGTGGAGTGAAGGGCTCTGCACAAGCCAGGCAACTTTGATCTACAACGCTTTTGGTCTACATGTCTGATTTTACGTATGCATTGGGTGTATGTGTTGAATACGTTTTACTCTCTTGCAGAGGAGAAAAATCATTTTTACTCTCTTGAAATTGCATTTACTCTCTAATTTGAAAAATCATGCGTATAATAGTCCCACCTCAAAATCTTATCTGGAGCACTGATAGCGACTACCCATTTCTGGAACTTGTGTCTTAATTCTTCCTCTGAAGTTTTGATTATCGCATTATACAATATTTGGACTGTGGTACAGCGTTTGTTTGAGTCCTTTAGTGGCTGTAAACAAACAGCAAATGGGTGATAATGTTTGGAATAATTTATTCTAACTACAATGAAGTGATTAATTGAAAAACAACCAAATTTCTTAAAATGAAAATCATAGGAATGCTCATTTTATATTAATTAGAAGTCTTGATATGTATATTTACATATGATTAATTCTATCATTTTTTCTTCTGTTGTTAATGATTGTAAATATATTTTTGTATGTAGCGTTGTAAAAGTTCTTTATGGACTAAAATACAACAATAAATAAATAAACCATACTTCATCTCTCCTCATGGGTATGCTATTTTTATAGGCCTTTTCCCCGCCCCTACTCTTAGTATAGAGGTGTGGTTTCCTAGCCAGTTGACCAAAAAGGAGGGGGATGCTGGTCTTTCTAAAAAGAATCACATTTTGTTTGTATTCTGTAACTTTTGACTCATCAGCACTAACTAGATACAACTTATATTTTCAGTGTATGCACATCGAGGTAAACAGTTTGATATATCACATGATGGAATTCTGATACTTTTAAAACAATTTTACACATTTTCACCATTTTGAGCCATTTCCAAAATGACGTTAAATTCCATTTCAAAATGTTAGTATACCTTTCTTTTATCTACAACATATCAAAAGCTCTAATCAATTGAAGCGTACAAAGGCTATGCAAGGCTTAATTTCGCATTTGCACATTTATAGTGAGATTTTTGTTCATGTAAGATATTGGGATTGCTTTGGTATGTTATTGAAGCAGTTCTCTACAAGAGGGCAGAGATGATACACTGCCTTATTCAAAGTAAAATGTTCTTGGTTGTGCATATTCTGAATGACCTTTTTAACTTTAACTAATCCAGGCAGATGGCTGGAGCTATACATTTAAATGTCAGTAACAGTTTAGGTGGACCTCACACTGCTAATGGATATAGTTTATACATTTGTGTGAAATAAAGCATGTGCTATCTCTTTGAATCAATGCCTAATGGCATGAGTGCATGCCTGAAGACAATTTACAAAGTTTACATATCTTGAAAGCCTTCATGAATACAATGGAGGAACATCTCGTGTTGATCTTAAAAGCATCTGACCTGAATATCACCTATAATTATTATTATTTTTTTTTTGTTTGTTTTATTGGTTAAACAAAGTTAAACCTTTAACATTTCTTCCCTTGGGAGGTGCAACCCACCCAAATTAGGTTCAGTTCAGGTTCAAAATTCTGTAGATAAACACCCCCAGGTCAAGTCCTCAAGTCGGCTCAACCTAGTTTTGGGTGGCTTCAACTTCCGGATCCTCGTCCTCCTGATCCAATTTTAAAATTTCAACAAATTTGAATGCGTCCAGAGTTCGACCCACTTTCTCAGCTGTGATAAGTCTTTCCCAATATTCTTCTTCATTCTCCTCCAAGATCCAGCTCGTATAGTTTCCCATATACATGTGCCGTTTCGATGTCAAGTTTGGGCAGGCTAACATCACATGTCTTATGGTTTCTAGTTGTTCCTTATTTCTGCAAAATCTACAGTAGGCTATTGATTTATCAATAAGCCTTCTTCGCCATTTTATTTCTCTACAATGCCATATGTTGAGTCTGCATCGCATTAGCAGTCCTCGATAGTGCTGTGAAGGGAATTTTCTCAGGTACGGTGGGAGAATGTTCAAAGCTTTACGTTCCCAGATAACGTTATGACATAAGTTTCGCGATAGTTTCTTTCCCTGTGTTTCCTCCCAGTCTTTTTCCCAAGTTGTTCTTTTGGCCTTGTCTGGGTTGTTCTTCAGGGTTTCTTCAGAAATCACCAGATGTTTCAGAGTTGCCTCACATCTCATTTTCCAGTCTTGTAGAATTATATCACCACTGGATTCCCCTTGCCTTGCTAGGATTCTAAATGGCTGGGGTGGATCATCCAGGATACACTTTCTATATAGAGAAAGTGACTTCCACATCGCGATTGAGGTAATGTATTGGAGTCTTAATTCCGATCTTATCAGTTCCAATGATAGTGAATTCGGAAGACGCAGGATCTTTCCCCAAAAATAGGATTCGCATAGGTTCCAGACTTCCCATGTTAAGGCTAGAAGTGCCTCGGCTCCATATGTGATAACGGCCACAACCTTTTGCTTGTAAAAGGTTATTATCGGCATCAGAGAACATTTTCCATATTTATGATGTAAAAGTATGCCTTGGTTGACCAAAGCTGTACATTTTTCTCTAATCAGGGTATAGTGTGCCTGTTCGTTACAGTTTTTGTTGATTCTTATCCCGAGGTATATCGTAGTATCCACTTCTGCCAATTTTTCTTTTTCCAATGGCCATGTCTGACTTTTCCCTGCTGTCTTCCTTCCACGACTTGATTTCATGGTCAAAATCATGTATTTTTTTACATTGATTTTCATGTCATTGGCATTTAGATATTCATTGAAAGCCTCTATCCTACGCTGGAGTCCTATGGGCGTCTGATCTATGAACACAGCGTCATCCGCGTATAGCATCCATGGTAGGTCCATCCCATTAACCTTCGGAGGGAAGGCACGAATCTGATCTTGCGATATCTTCATATCAGCCATGTATAATACAAAGAGAAAAGGGGCAAGTGCGCATCCTTGCTTGATGCCCCGGGCTGTTTTAATCTGCCTAGATAACCCTCCATTAGCAGTAATCTGCACTTGTATCGAAGTGTCCGTATACAAGGCCTGGATTGCCTCCAGTATATCCGCTGGACATCCCCAGTTTCTCAATTTAGCCCACAAGCGCTCTCGATTTATTCCATCGAACGCCTGTTCGAGATCAATAAAGGCCATGTAGATCGCTGTTTTCCCTTGTAATGCCTTTGCTTTTAATATATTGATCAAGAACAGGTTGAGGCAAGTGCCAACACCACTCACAAAGGCAGTTTGTCTCTCGTCTAAGATTTGAGTTTGGACGGCCCATTTCTTCAAGTCCCTTAACAGGATGGATGCAAAGAGCTTACCAATGGAATCTAATAGCGCAATTGGCCTGTAATTTCTTGGGTTCCCATGATCTCCTTTTTTGAAAATAGGTACGATGTAAGCCTCCGTCTACGTAGTTGGGATTTGTCTGGCTTTCACAACTTGTTTGAAGAGAACATATATTAGGTCAGACCAGCCTTCCACATTTTCTTTCAGCATCTTATTAGAGACGCCGTCCGGGCCGGCTGCCCTAGAAGAGCTTAGTTTTTTTATAAGCATTTGGATGTCTTCTCTGTCAAAGTTCAGTGCCCAGGTAGCATTCTCCATTCTTTTCTCTACTACTTTTTCATTAGTATTTCCTTTGAAAAGGGCAGTATAGTGGTCAAACCAGTTTTTCTCAGAGACTTGGTTAACACCTATAGCCGATTAATTTAGATTTCTGTTATTAATTAGATCTCAGGTACTTCTCATATTATTTGTTGTTAATGCCGCCAGCATTTGTTCTGCATCTCTTTGGGTTCTTAAATAGCAAGTTGATCGCAACCAATTCTTATAGGTTTGTCAGCATTTGCTCATCAGCTAACACTTCTCTAGGCTATTTGACTGTTTTATACACCTGAGGTCAGCTCTATATAACTTCTGTCTGGAGACTACAAGTTCATCAAAGGCATGCTGCTTTTTTATCTGCTTCACTTTGGTTGAGTCGTACTTGATCACAAAGGCTTTCAATAGGCATTTATATTCAACCACATCCCCCCTTCCTCTACGGCTTCCTTGAATTCTCGAGCCAGTTTTGGTGTAGCCTGATCTTTGAGTCACAGCCGATTTCTCCCCCATGATATCTCTGTTTCCATCACTCTTTCACTCTTCAAGATTGACCTTGAGTCCCGTGCAAGCTCAGTTTCCAGTAGAGAATGATCGCTATTCGCTTGGCTAATTATTAGAAATTATTTTATCCAGGCAAGCGTGTTTCTTCCTACAAAGCAATAATCTAGGCATGCTTTCAATTTTCCATTGTGCCAGGTGTTGGCCCCCATTAAATTGCCTTTTGTTTGGCCATTTAGGATCCTCATATCACGTATGCTCATTTCCTTCATCCATTGACTTTCTTTTCCTTGTAGATTTTCTGTTTCTTTGATTTGACCTCCTTTATCTAGGAGTTTGATGTTTAAGTCTCCATTCAACAGAATAATCTGATCTTTTTCCTCAGTCATGGATTTGTCAATTCATTCATGATAGATTTTAAATATGGCCCTGGATTAGGCATATTTTCCCTCCAGTATGTATTAATCAATAGCATTTTAGCCATCTCCTCATGGTTCTCCGTTTTAGATGCTATTTTCAATATTTGTACATAGGGGTTGGGGATTTCGTGTTCAAGTATTTGCAAGGGGCTGTCCAATTTTTTTAATACCATGAGTCCTGCTAATGGTCGGCCTTTCAGTCCCTTTTTTGCTGGATTGAAATAGACCTCATAGACTTCACACACTGGGGGGGGGTCGCACAGCCAGGATTCTTGAATGGAAATAAGTTCATATTTGGCCAGAAAAGAGCTGTCCTTCGAGAACAAATGGTGAAACCCTCTCGTATTCCATAAGGCGCAAAGAACAGATCTACTTCCATCCTCCTTACTCTATTGTTTGTTTTTTTAGATTGAGTTGTTTACCATAGATGTCCAGTCATTTGATTTGTTCCCTGCATTGTTCTCATTGGCTTTACCTATCCTTGGGTTTTGTGAATTATCCACCGTAAACCTCAGAGTTTTCAGTTTTTCAAAATTGTCTTTGTTGTTATAAAGGCGGTCTTCGGGATTTTTTTCCCCCTCAGTATCATTTTTTTTAAGCTCATTTTCCTCTTAACATCCTTTTCTGGTCCATTTTTATCCCTCTTTTTTTCTATGATTTTTTCTTTATTGCAGGGCGGAGTCTCATCCTTAACTTCTCTTCCGTCTTTTGTTATTGTTTTTGTATTATTTGGCTTGTAGTCATCTTCCAGTTCCGCCAATCGAAAGCCCTTTCTTTTTAAGATATCAGTAGCCTCCAAACATTTCTGCTTGATATCATTTGAATTGAGATGTAGTATGACTTGGTCCATCCTCTGTTCTCTTGGGAATTCAACAATTTTTATATCCTCAGTGGAGATCATACGTAAGGCTGAGGTTTGATTACAAAGCGACATTACATGGCTCCTGTTGAGCAACGCCCTTCTTGGCCCGTTGGATGCAGTCTCTAACTTCAGATAGCATCCCTTGGGTGGAGCTTTCCTTAGACGATGTACAGGCGATTTTTTCCTTTCCTTTGCTTCTACAGATTCTTTGACTCTACTTTTACCGTCATGTTTTGATCAGGTATTTTCAGGTTGACATCGTGCATTCCTTTCTTTGTTAACTAGCTCCTTTCTTTTTTGTTCCAAAGTTTTGAAGTTGGGGGGGGGGGGAGTCTTCAACCTCATTAGCCTCATCTCTTTCCAAGGGATCGGACCTTCTCCCTGGCTCCTTTGCGGTCTTAGGCAGGACGACTCGTTGGGGTTTCTTGCGGTCTGTGGGATTTGAGTCAATCTCCGCAGTTGGCCATGGTTTTCCATTCTGACGGGCTGATACTTCCCCACTCTTCATCATCCTTATTTTCTTCCATGAAGTCAATCAGACCACTTAGATCTACTTGTTGATCTGACTCATCCCCATTATCCTCAGTTAAAGGTGCAGAATTTTTTCCTTCTCTCGCTTCATTTCCATCCCCATCCTCCAGGTTGTTTATTCCACCCATTATCAATTCTCTTCTTGGCTTCTTTGACGGTTGAAGGTTTTCTCATCTTGGTGGTGTTCTTAAGTTCCTCAGGAATGCTCTAAAACCGTTTGTTTTTCGCTTTTGAACTTCATTTTTGTTTTTTTTCCGATTTTCACCTGATTTTTTTCCCACCTCTTTTCCCTTTTCTGGGGGCTGTTCCTTGGGAGCCCCACCTAGAAAGATGGCAAAATTCGATTTCTCTGCCTGCTTTTTTGGATCACATTTTCCCACCCCCTTACATACGGGGTAGATCAGAATTACATCTTCAGACATAGACTCTATTTGTTTAGGGTTAGTTATTTTGCCCTGTTTCAATTTCATGGGACCTTTTCCTCGACTAGGATTTTTTCCCAAGTGGTCCTCATCTTTATTCTGTTTGTGCAGACTTCTCATCCACTTACAGTCCTCCAAGACCTCTTCCATCAATAAAGACTTGTCATTAGCATCTCTCCTTGCTAATTCAGTGAGGCGATTTTGCCAAAGCTGGGTCTGTTCAGCTTCTTTGTCCATTCTTACGTTCAGGTTCTGCAAGGACAAAGCCGTTTGCATATTTGCCTCTTTTATTTGTATATTTGTAGAGGTCACCTCTTGAACGGAGTCTTTTACCCCCTCATACAATTTTAGGAAAAGTGCCAGTGTGAGATTCAATGAACTCAAGACCACTTGTTGGATATGTTCCGTGTCCTTTAATCTTCCATGTTTACAGGCATCATTGATTAAATGTGTAATATGTTCTTTCAAAGAGGTCTCAGAACACTGAGTTTGACCTTCCGACCATGGCGTCTGAGTCGTTTTCGTTATTATTTGTGGTTCCAATGGGTGTCTTTGTTTTTTTGAGCTTTTCGATCTATCTTCAAGATAGAGATTTGCCCTCCCAATTGATGATCTTTGTGGCGGTTTTGTTATGATCTCTCTGGGGGTCAGTTGCAAATGTCCCAGGTCCTACGACCTCAATCTCAAAAGAGCTCCCTTTAGTTTGTTCTTTATCCAGTACTGCCATCCTCTCACTTATTAGCGAGAAACTCCTCCTTTTTTCTCTTTCGATTTTTCCCGTCAGTAGGGTAAGATCTTGCATGATTCTATTAGCTAAGCTTGAGTTACTCAAGCTGACTGGCGGCAGCATTTTATTTTTATTGGTACCAGAGGTACTAGGTGGGGTTGCTCTTCCAGAGTCTATCATGGTTTTCTTTTCTAACATCTGGTTTCTATGTTCTTCCCTGTATGGCTCGAAGATATCCATAATTATCGTTATTTTCTCCAAGGATCCTGGATGTTGACCTTTTTCTCCCATTTCACTAGTGGATTCCTGTAGGGCTTTATCCCATTTTCCCAACTCACTTATGTCCCACTGATCTCCATTTTCCCACACCGCCTCTGACAGTAGAGATCTCTTTGTGGTTCCATTTATGGTCTGGGTAGGGGAATTCATTGCCTCTACTGGACTGATATGATCATCCAGCATATCCTTGCATATGTCAACTCTAGATGTAATTGCACCGCTAGGTAATTCATTAATCAGCATATTTAGGGAATTATTTTCATTACTTGAAGAATTTAGAAGCGGGATCGAGCGAGCAAATCACTCCTAGCATCAGGCTTGCTTATTGGTTCTAACATCTCCATCGTCTTTTCAAGTATCAGATTAGCAGGAGTGACTAAGACTTTCTCAAGTAGGGCCCCTGCAAGTTGCTTTAGTTCACCCGAGCTTTTCGCTTGCTCTTTTAGGGGGGTGATGCCGTCCATTTGGCTGATCTCCTCTAATTCGCCAATAGTTTGGTCTGCCACTTCTTCCTGGCCCATGCCCACCTCCTGCAATCTTACAGTTGCGACGGGCATGGACTGTGCAAGCCATAGGTAAAACAGGTGATTTTGGTGCCAGTCGCAGAGAATCATTCTTTGCTATGTCAGGCATTTGAGGCTAATTATATCCAATTACAGCTGTATTGGAGGCCTTGAACTCTTCATGTATGCCCACATGTGAGAATAGAAAGGTATAATGCAATCTGATTCTTTCCTTTTAATTCCAGCATTTTTGGGTTTAATTTCTTCATTTATAATTGCAGACCTAATTTTACAATCTACATCAGGCATCAAATGAAATTCAATAGCATTTCCACTCCTAAACTTGAATTTCAAACAATATAGTTTAAATTAATTATTAACATGGAACAATAAAGGAACACATGATATATATATATTATGGTTTTCTGTATAAATTTGGGCAAAAATGTTTGGAAATATTGTCTCAATGTGATTGTGATGTTGAGTTGCTCCTGCAGAACCCACTAAAGGTGAAAGAAAAACTGAAATTGTGTGATTGCATAGGCACAATTGATAATATGCGAAAAGCTAAAAGATCAGCTTCTTTGACAGTGTTGGATAAACGACTGTCGTTTGTTCCGGCCTATCTAAAAAAGTCCCAAGGTTCAGATCTTTTTTTTTGAGATTTCAGTTAAACCTACTCCCCACTCTCGAAATATTAGCTACTAGAGACAAGGAAGGGGGGACTCTACCAGTCCCGACAGATGTCTTGGCAACAAAGTCCAGAATATTGAACATCTATTATCCAATTGTTGTGGGACTTGGAGTGTGAGGACCAAACACTTTCGCAGATTTGTTCATAATGAGTCTAGACTTAATACTGATGATTTCTGGGCGAGACTATCCTCTGGTAATGAGATGGCTCTGTCGATTGAGTTGGGAAGAGTTCTAAAGGAACTAGAATTATTAACAGACTGAGTTATTAGGGTTGATTTGAATTTAATTCTTCTTCTCCTGTCTTTTCCTTTTTCTTTTCTGATTTTTTTAATGATGAATGTCGTGCCTAAGTTTGTATTCAGAGTATGTATAGTGTTTGTTGATGAATTTTATTCTGTTCTATTTTTGTATACAGTTGTGCTTAAATGTGTTAAAAGTCAATTTTTGGCTATTGCACAATAAATTAATTTAAAAAAAATATTCTCACATTGACTGGAATACATATTTTGCTGTAATGGCATTGTCTGTACGTATGCTATTCACACTGAAAAAGCCATATGAAGAATCCAATTATAATCTTGTATTTAAATGGTTTGTGGTATTCCCTGCACAATGACTACTTGAATTCTTAGCATGCCTTTCAGATGTAGCATGGTTCACTCTTCAAAATCAAAATGCAGTTCTGTTCAAATATTACAGTTTTCTTTTCTCAAATTAATAACATCCTGTGCTTCATATTTTGGGATCAGGATTTCACATGACAGGGATATGTTGTTTCCAGGAAGGCTTGTGTATTCCACAACACATATTCTAGATGGGCATTTTCATTGAGTTGCCCAATGTCTGAAAGAAAATATGTCCTATGCATGGGTATTATGTAGTCTGATCGTGAAAATGATTTACTGCAACAGTTCATTGTGCTCTGCAAGCTGACAATAAGCACCAAAGTTGGTACCTTTCATTTCTCTCGCTCTTGCCAGGAAGGCCTGCCTCATTTTATTCACTTTAGACCTCTTCTTTATTATAAAATGCTTGACAGGTTAGACTGGAGAGGAACTTCCTGGGTCAAGCAATCTAGGGAAGAATCTGTCCTTGCTCTTCCCATCCATACTTGCAAGACATTGAATCCTGGGACATGGGGAAGTATCACCAGCAGCCCTCGGGGTCAGCCTCAGTCTACCAGTGATTAGGTTCTGGGGTCATGGATGTGGTAAGGTGTGTCTATCATTAAGCCTCACTCCTCTACTACCACTCCTCCTTCCACTCCCCAGGAATAATTACCAGCAGGTCTACAGTCTGGCATGCCTCCAATCAGATCTCCCAGTAGGGGGAAGTGTATTCCATTTCCAAGAGATGTGGCCGGACAAGGTTTCCAATGCTTGGTGACAGGCAATGGTCTGAAATGAGTTTGGTCTCAAACTCATCTCAAATTCACCTCTGTTCCTCCTGACTCCAGTACCCCGGTGAGCCTATGGCTCAGATATCTGAAAGAGAGAAATTCCTTACCACAGGGCAGACTCTCCCTCCTCTTCAGTGTGCATGCATGTTTAATAAATATGATCTCTCCCTTAAAGTGGTTTCTTCAGAACAAGCCCCTTCTTTGCATGCGTGTTACAAAACTCCCTGTCACACAGTTTCTAAGTACTTCATAGCACAGCATATCTGGGTCAGGTTTTATATTTCATTTGGCGGTTTTAGCATTTTGTCTTTCTACGTGTGTGCAAATCGAATATGTATCAACTTTAAACAAAAAGTAACACTACAGTAACATATCCCACCCACAATTAATTACACTGGATACATACGAAATTGCAGCATGGCCCCCATTTTGCCGCACCCCCAGTCACATGAACCCCTCTTCATCTTGGGGACCTTTCCTAACCACTCCAACAACTGCAGAGGAGTTTTGTGCTCTTCCATTCAACTTCTGCCAATGCAAGGGGCTGGGGGATATTCTAGCCTAGGATTCTGGTTAGGGTCTCTGAAACCCCCAGGTGGAGCAAGCCTCCTTAAACTAGAGGCCGTTCTCAACAGGCAGAATGGCAGTTCTCCATTTCGCTCCCAATTCCTCCTAGTTAGAGGCCACCAAAGTGATGAAATGTTACCTGAACCTGTAATTGTATATTCATGTATTTTCATGTATATTCATATATTGTATACTGTGTGATTTGTAGTGTGTGACCCTAAGTAAATTGTAATGCGCTTAGATACCTATGGGTTTTGAGCACTATATAAATAAATAAACAAATAAACAAAAAACCATCAGGGGGTGCCACATCCCAGAAGCTAGCGCAAGTGGCTGTTGCCATCATGGCATGGGCAAGGGCTATCCCTTCTCTCTGGAAGCCTCCTACGTTTGTGGGGTGGAAGACATCCAGGCAGATGCACGCAGCAAAATGTTACCTTCCTTGGGAAAATTGACTCTCATCAGGGGTATCTTCCTTGCGATTTGCAGGAGATTCTAAACTAAAAGCCTGTCTCCTTGCCTCTGAGTTACCCTCTTAACCTACCTCTCGTCTGCCTTCTGACTAGTATGTTTCCCTTGCCTCTAACCTGCCTCTGTCCGTCACTTTCTCTGCCTCCCTCTAGAACTTCATCCATCATGGTCACATCCCTAACACAGGTAGCCGTACTGCCTACCTGCACTTAAACATATCTAATGTTGGTTGTCCTTAATCTATACATGTCTACCCATTTATTGTACCTGGTGACTGTTCCATTTACTCCCCTCCAAAACCTGGTCAGAATGTCACTCACACTCATGCCATTGTAAGAAGCTCACTGCTTCCCTTCAAATTAGATCTCCTATGTATTGTATGTTCTTTTGTAATGAAAAGAGAATTGTTCTTCCCTGTATATTAATAACGACATAAATAAATAAGGATGGATTTTCCCCTCCGGGGCATCCCACAGGCTCCCATCATATTGCTTCAGTGACATCAACCCTGTCACCTAAGGCTAAGATGCCCTGCATTTCCATTGGTCAATAGGTTTGTTGTATAACTTTCCACCCTTCCAAATCTTGTCCATGTTACCCCTCAGGCTGTACATGGCGGAGGATCCTATGATTCTAGTGGCCCCAGCCTGGAGAAAATGATCCTGGTGCAGTATTTTACAGGAATTATTACTCTCCGTTATGGGTTCTCCTGCTCTCCCTGTACCCTCTTCTCTCCTTTATGTCTACTACTGCTCTCCCTGTACCATCTTCTCTCCTGTATGGTTTCTCCTGCTCTCCCTGTGCCCTCTTCTCTCCTGTACGGGTTCTCCTGCTCTCCCTGTGCCCTCTTCTATCCTTTATGGGTTCTCCTGCTCTCCCTGTGCCCTCTTCTATCCTTTATGGGTTCCGTTGCTATCCCTGTACCTGCTTCTCTACTGTATGGGTTCTCCTGCTCTCCCTGTGCCCTCTTCTATCCTTTATGGGTTCCGTTGCTATCCCTGTACCTGCGTCTCTCCTGTACGGGTTCTCCTGCTCTCCCTGTGCCCCCTTCTTTCCTTTATGGGTTCTCCTGCTCTACCCGTGCCCTCTTCTCTCCTTTATGGGTTCCCCTGTGCCTACCTCTTTCCTTTATGAGTTCCCTGGCTCTTCCTGCACTCTATTTTCTCATGTATGGGTTCTCCTGCTCTCCCTGTACCCTCTTCTCTCCTTTGCGGAGTCCCCTGCTCTCCCTATAGCCTCTTCCCTCCTTTATGGACTCTACTGCTCTCCCTGTGCCCACTTCTCTCCTGTATGGGTTCTCCTGCTCTCCCTGTGCCCTCTTCTCTCCTTTGTGGGGTCCCCTGCTCTCCCTGTGCCCTCTTCTCTCCATTGCAGTGTCCCCTAATCTCCCTGTGCCCACTTCTCTCCTTTATTGATTCGCCAGCTCTCCCTGTGTCCTCTTCTTTCCTTTATAGGTTCCCCTGCTCCCCCATACCCTCTTCTCTCCTTTATGGGTACTCCTTCTCTCCCTGTGCCCTCTTCTCTTCTTTATGGGCTCCCCTGTGCCCACTTCTTTCCTTTATGGGTTCTCTGGCTCTCCCTGCACTCTATTCTCTCATGTATGGGCTCTCCTTCTCTCCCTGTGCCCTCTTCTTTCCTTTATGGGTTCTCTGGCTCCCCCTGTGCCCTCTTCTCTTCTTTATGGGTTCCCCTGTGCCCTCTTCTCTTCTTTATGGGTTTGCCCTCTTCTTACCTTTATGGGTTTCACTGCTCCCCATGTACCCTCTTCTCTTCTATATTGGTTCTCCAGCGCTCACTGTGCCCTCTTCTTTCCCTCTCCTTTATTGGTTATCCAGCTCTCCCTGTGCCCTCCCCTCTCCTTTATGGGCTCCCCTGTGCCCTCTTCTCTCCTTTATGGGTTCTCCAGCTCTCCCTGTGCCCTCTTCTCTCCTTTATGGGTTCTCCTGCTCTTCCTGTGCCCTCTACTCTCCTTTATGAGTTATCCGGCTCTCCCTGCACTCTATTTTCTCATTTATGGGCTCTCCTGCTCTCCCTGTGTCCTCTTCTCTCCTTAATGGGTTCCCCTGTGCCTACCTCTTTCCTTTATGGGTTCCCTGCTCCCCATGTACCCTCTTCTCTCCTTTATGGGTTCCCCTGCTCCCCCGTGCCCTCTTCTCTCCTTTATGGGTTCCCCTACTCCCCCGTACCCTCTTCTCTCCTTTATGGGTACTCCTTCTCTCCCTGTGCCCTCTTCTCTTTTTTATGGGTTCCCCTGTGCCCTCTTCTCTCCTTTATGGGTTCCCCTGTGCCCACTTCTTTCCTTTATGGGTTCTCCTGCCCCCCCCCCTGTACCCTCTACTCTCCTTTAGAGTAGAGACAACATTAAATGAAATTAAGATATAAGTGAAGAAGAGAGTCTATAGATACTAATAAACATAGAACGATATAAAAATAATTAAGAGAAAGTATAAACGAAGGAGCTTGGAGAGTAGCGCCATAAGGATCTCCTAAAAATAACAACACCTGGAGATAGACAAAACATTCTGAATTGTGGAATACAAGCAGCGATTGATGGTGCCTGCTCAAATAATTTTAAATGATATACTTAATAAATACAAGAAGAACAAAAAACACAAGTAAGTATTGACAGTCTGAACTGACTTGCACCATGGAAGATGCACCTCTTTTACATTTATGCAGGTCATTGCCAAGATATACAGCTAAGATTAGGCATTAGTACCTGGGGAAAGTGCATCTACGGGATAAACTTAACGTGATTGGCTCGTTTCAGAGCCACCACAGTGTAATCCCGTGGATGCACGTACGTGCCTGCGTTTGCCCCAGGCAGGGGGGGTTACAGCCCTTCAGCCAATGAGGAGGCTCGAAACGGGGCAATCCCCGCTCCAAGCCTCTCCGCGGCTGGAGTCTGCCTTTGTCCCCCGCTGGGGCCTCAGATATGTTTTTGCCTTTCCTCCACCTCCTTCCCCTGCAAACAATCCCCTCTCCACCCTCCCAGCCCCACTTATCTTCTTTTTTCTTCTTTTCTCAGGATCAAACGCGCTGGGAACACTTCTGTTCCCAGCGCGTCTGCTCTCGATGGCCACCATTTATTATTATTATTTATCTTTCTGTTCCGAAACGCAGCAATGTTTCGGAACAGAAACAAATGCCATGAGTACCCCAGTCTAGTGGGCCTGGGTACTAATGACAATAAGCCCCTCGGGGGCGGGCCAATACCGGCCCACGGTATTGGCCTGCCGTCTCGGGGCTTATTGCCACAGTATCATTCCGAAGGGTCAAGGACATGACTATGAACATTTGGCCATGAGACTGTTCGCTGTCAAACACAGTGTTACGTAATATGGCAACATATTTGCATGCCACATATAAGGGAAAGAAACTAGAGAAGAGATTTTAGAACTCTGTAAGATTTACCAGAATGAGATGGAGGATCCAGCCTATAAGGAGTGGATGCTCAACAAGAACATAGGGGAAGATGTGACGCCTTTGTCTCCTCTTTCCCTGTTTGAAAAGCCAGGCACAGACAATAAAGATGAGGGATTTTTGAGAGAGAGAGGAACGAGAAGAAGGAGATAGAAAAGACCAAGTAAAGGAAGAAGAGAGAATACATGAAGAAAGGGATAAAGAATGTAAATGAAGGGAAGAACAAAGGCAGTATGAGGCACACAAAGAGAAAGATAGGTTAGAAGAGAAACAAGAAGAAATAGAAGCCCAAAGATTGGAAGCATGTAGGTTATAGAGAAGGAGAGAGGAAGAGGAATTGAGAGAGATAAAGAGAAGGGAAGACGAAAGGAACCAAAGTAGGTAAGTCAGAGATGAGGAGATTGAATGCTTAGGCCATAGGAGCATGGTTCCCATAGAAAGGCAAGAGCGAACTGAAGATGAGAGAGAGTCACAGCCATCCAGAGGAGGGCTGAGAGGTATGTCAGGAACACCAACATGCAGTGCGGAAGACATATACACTGTAGGGAGAAGGAGTGGGAACCTTTATAAACAAATGAGAGATAAGGAGGATATAAAATTCAGGAGGATGAGCAAGGAACCTCCTGTAAGGGAGCAGAAGGAGGTATGAGTGATATCATAACAGACGATCATAGAGCGTTATCCTTAAGCAGGTTAGACCTTGATGATGCAGAGGGAGATAACAGCCACACTAGTTGGGGCATGGTAATCTCAGACGAAGAAAGAAAAGAAAGGAATAGAACAAGAAAGGAAGACGCATATAGGTTTTCAAGAGAATCAAGTCGAGATAAAGGGGTAAAATGGACAGGTCTCTGAGAAAACACCAGAGTCAACACCATGCACTGAACGACCGAAAGTACGATCAAACAGTGCAAGGGATGTGTCCCCACCCTATGTGAGTTGATTAAGGGAGTTACCAGGATGAAGACAAGCAGGCAATGATAATGATGCATGGAAGACAAGGAGTGTGGGTAGGTATGACTTTGGGCCAGGCTTTTCACAGTTTTCCCTATTAGAGAAAGCGGGGGCGACCACAATATATCCCATGGCCACAAATGGATAAGAAACATCTACTGTGAACACTGCAGAGTTTAACTTCCGGTGCTGGAAAATGGATTAGGGAATTAGAGAAAAGAAACATCAGGGATGACACTAGCTATAGGCGATACAAAAGGCCTATTATCAACCATTCTAGGGGAGAAATCTGACGACATTTGGAAAAGGGCAGGATACTAAAAGACGTTGCATGATAGAACGGCATTCAATAATTTTAGAACAGATGTATGGCGAGTGCTCAGGTTACAATACCCTGATACATCGGATGTTGGGGCAATAATGACCAGGAAGATGCAGGAGGATGAGGATCCCATTGCCTTTATTCAAGGTATTCAAGACAAGTGGAGTGTTGACAAGGACAACTGTTGGTATACAACGGTAGCATTATTTTACCACATTCTGTGTCAAGGCCTACCAGAGCCAATACAAAGGCAGCTAAAGAAACAGGTAGGAATGGAAGCAAAGCCATGGCCAGAGATACAATTAACACTATAAGGAGAAAGACAAAAGAAAGCTGAGAGTAGAAAACAAGAAGAGGCTAGGCTAGTCCAGGAAAAAATTGTCAAAATATGCCATAGAAGAAGCAGTATTGAAAAGTAATGAGGAAGTTACGACCCAAATTATGCAGACACAACAGCAAAACAATACAGCATATGCCACTGATCAGAATGGGTATAATGGTATATCAAGGGGCAGAGGGAATAACCCTCGAGGAGTGGGAGGACAAAGATGATTTCAGAACTCCCAAGAGAGGGGAGGACAGTTATCCACGTGTTGAAATTGCAGTAAAATAGGACATTAATCCACAGTATGTAGAAGCAGGGGAAATACGCAGCAACAGAATGGACAACCTCAGAGAGGAGGGGGAGAACATGTATCACAAAATAACACCGACTCACAGGACAGTATGCCCAAGATCACACGCAGATTCAAACATACGCACAGCAACCGCAGAAATTACAGCAGGCCCTAATATACACACAGCAACCACAGCAGTTCCAGCAAGTGCAAATGCAACCATGACAATTTCAGCAAATCCCAATACAGACACAAACACTGCGTGGGCAGCAGCAGCAAGAACCTATGCAAGCACAACAGACACCAAAACAGCAGACTTAATTTATTCCTATGCAACAGACAGGTGCATCACAATGGCACATGGACACGGGAGTCACAAAGGTAACTGAAAAGACTGGAGGGGGCTATCTGTACTTCTGCCCTCTATAAGGTAGAGCAGAGGCACAGACCACCCCAACCAAGGTTCTCTGTATGGTAGCTATGGACGAGCAAGCAAGGCTTAAGCCCTGAGGAGGTGATGCAAGCTGGTTCATAAGTACAGTGAGTCCCCAAGCCCCCACAAAGGAATGTCCACACACTATGTTTTGTGCTAATACAGTTCTGTAAATACAAATAAGATTCAGAGATGTATACATAATTCAATAACACACTTTGTACTGTGGTAATTCTAAAATGGCAAATCAATACAATACTATGTGGTGCCACATTTAGACTTTAGATTCCTTTAAACTGCATCAACTGCTGGCATTGTATTGTATTGTATTGTATTGTATTGTATTGTATTTTATTTGGTTATTTATATAGTGCTCTTTCCCCACTTGTGTGACCTCAATGCGCTTTTTATGGTCGGAATGCCCTTGGTGACCGTAGTCAATGTGGTAGAAAATTCTAAGGAGTTTAGTTTAGGAGATGCATGTATGCATGTTGGCGTTCTAAGGCTTGGGCAGCTGGCAAGGCTTGACTAAGCAGCCTCAAGAGACTGCTGCGATAAGACTGATAGTAGATTTCTTGAAGCTGAACGCACACCTGAGGAAGAGAAGATCGCTTCCCAAAAAATGACATAAAAGAGAGAATGGGGGTCATTACGACCCTGGCGGTAGGGGGTTAACGGGGACAGTAGAGGTGCCGGCCCCGTTAACCCCCTACCACCTCATTACGAGGTCTCTTCGCGGGACCCGCCAAGGACGCCTGGTGAAACCAGGCGTCCTTGGCGGGTCCCGCGAGCAGGCCAGGATGCAAACAACAGGCCCTTCATTAACTGGCCCGTTGTTTGCATCCTCCCCATTCCCATTGAGCCCTATGGGGTCTCAAATGGGAATGGGGATGTACAGGGGCCAGGTTCCCTGAATGGGGAAATAACAGGCCCTCCAAGGTCGGAATGGTCTGGTATTTCCCCATTCAGGCAACCCGGACCCGGTAACCGGTATGGGGGTAGCCATGCCACAAATAGCGGCATGGCTACCTCCAGGGTCGTAATGAGGCCCAATGACTTATCAAAACCAATGGAGGCGTATGATGAAATCCCAGAGAACAAAAGTGGTTCAGCAAAACGGCAGTGATATTTACATCCATATTCTTACCATGACTCCAGGTGGGAGTAAATGCCAATTGGTTCCAAATCACTAGATGGGAGCTGCTGCAGATGATTAACTCAACAATAACAGTATTCAATTCAATCAGAGAGGGATTGAGGGTGATAAGGCTTATTGCCCTCCAGAACAGATATGTCTTGGACCTGATTACAGTGATGGAAGGAGGCGTGTGTGCCAAGGTCAGACCTTCTTGCTGTATGTACACTCCTGCTCATTATGAAGAAAATGGAACGCTGACAGAAGCAATAAGCACACTAACAAATCTGCACACAAAGATGGTGAAGGAAGTAGAAGATATCGAAGATGATGATTGGTTTACATCCCTGTTCTCATCGATTCCAACCTGGCTAGCGAATGCGTTCAAAATGCTTGCAGCAATACTGGTGTTTGAATTGCTAGGATTCTGTCTTTTAAGGATTATCTTGGGACAGTGCAAGCAGACAGCCAAGAAAGCAATTGAGATGAAGCTAATGCTGCAACACTGAAACAGACTGAGGCCAGTACTCGAGACAACACAAAGAAAAGCATTCTTGCACCTCCAGGAACTATGCATCATTATCCTAAGGATCAGAATAAAAAGTATGTAGGACGATGGATATTCTGCTCACCAACAGGGGATTGTCATTTCATGACCTGGAGTGTGGATGAAAACATTAAGAATGCTGGTAACCTGAGGGGGTGACGAACCTTTGGGTCCCGAAGAATAGAAAATATGATGAAATGATAGAAGACGAAGCAGGAATTGCAGAAGAAGAAGTGAAGAGTTTGGTCAAGAACTTGACCAGAGGGGGGAATGTAGAGGAGGAGGTAGAAGCCTACTTCCTAGTCCCCACCCCCTTGCTGCCATCATATTGGGATAACAGACAAAGAGCTATAATGGGGAACCCCTGCATGAACCCTTGCAACTATCCTGGACCTTGGCGAATGTACGAGAGATGTTATGCCCTCAGACAACCATTCATTGTGTATCCACAGGCTGGCATAGGGGAAGGAATTTACTGAGAAGAACATCCACTGCCCTGCTGCCGAAATGGGGCTATGAACAGCATAGATGTGTGTTAAAGAAAATCTAACAGCACCAAGAAGGTGTCTTATGAAAAGCATATAAGACTGTGCTGGGACAAAATAAGAATACTTAAAAATGACACTGTAACTGAAGCATTAAGTGAAACATATACCTAAAGGCGAAGTAATCATGGACGAAACAAAGATGAAGTTACTTATCGATCAATAACTGCACATATGCAGTAAAGCATGGTAGAAAGTAAATGTACAGAAGCTTGCTGAAGAGGTATATAAACAACATTTAGGACGGCCATTAAAAGAAAATGGACGACGGCTCATAACATACTCAATCCAGCTACCTCAAAAGTTTGACCCCAGGGTGGTGAGATAGAGGCGTGATCGGAGTAATGGTCTCTGTGTGCAGAATAAAGGAATACATTGGCCTGGAACCAAGAAGGTTATTTCAGGAGATGAATAAAGAGTACAAAGGGAGTCGATGACCAAACCAGATATATTTCTCTCAAGATTGTGAAGGATAAGAACATTTGTGAAAGACAAGTATTGGATAAACAAGACAGCAAAAGCCTATGTGAAGTATAGTGAGCAAGTCTCTAAAGGCTGGGAAGAGTAATTGCACCAAGCCAATTACAATGAATTCTTATTAATTTGAGGATGAAATGGACAAATTCATGGTCCCCTAGCATGTGATGTGAAACGCGTGAACAAGGACTATTCATTAGAGCCTCAGGCGGAGATAGTGGCGTGCCTACACTCCCTTGAATGTTGCAGGCCAGCAAAGTCAACAATACATCAGTTTAAGGCCTACCGATGACAGATAGTAGAACTAATTGGGAGAACAAGAGGAAAGCTGACGTAGCTCAAGGCACCAGGGTTTCGATTTCAAACACATGCTGCTAGCACGCTGAACATTCAAGGTTGGGTGGGTTGCCAACCAATGAGAGGCTGGTATAGCACTTTCACATACACCTTTGTGAAGCACTATTTTGCTGCCATATTTTCTTCTGTAATAATGATGACACATGTATGGAAGTAGCTCAGGGTGTGTCCTACAGACAATGGGCCACCAATGAGGCACTAACACGTATGGATCATATATGTAGATATGTTCCCCTAACCCAATCTCTATACCTGATAGCTTTTATTATTCGCCACATAGCATGACGTCACATATAGCGTCATATGTAGTATAAAATCTTTGTTTGAAAGAACTGTGTGTGAGCTGTCTTACACCTGCCTTGATGTTAGGTTGAGTGCCCTACTTTTCTTCATTGCCTTAAAAGCAGTATTTTACCATCGACCTTGAGTCTGTCAGATTATTTGGTCTGAGATATTTTATTTGTAATTCGGTCTAGCTGTAAGACAACGATTCAAGGTGCTAGAGCACACAAGACAATCTTAGAAATTCCCCTGAAACTTCTGACCTTTAAGGAGGCTTTTCTCCTAACCATTACTCCTGCCAGGAGGTTAGGGGAACAAATGCATTGCTCTGTGTCTACCCCAACCGATATTTCCTGCCTGATGCCCTGGTTCTGAGACCCTACCGTCCCACCTTTCACTTTAATGAGGACTTAGTTCTTCTTGCAATCCTCTCAGGGGAGGGCTATGTCAGTCTCCTGGATATTGAAGGGACTGCAAGGGTTTATTTCGAAAGGACGGATTCCAGCAATTGGGACGAGGAAGAGTAGAACTGGGCGTAATAATGATTACTGTTAAGTGATCTGGCAATTAGATCTCTCAAGGAGCAAACAAGGCTTCAGCCAGACCTGTGATGAGAAACACTGTGACCCGCCTTTCAGGGTAAATCAGTGTGTTACAACCTACCACGCTGAACTACAAGAAGGTTAGGTTACCCAATGCGTAATAACCCAACCTCTTGCCACTCTCTCCTACGGGCAGATTTTGAATACAGTTGAGTACAGTTTCTCTTATTTGGATAAACCCATGAGTTGGCATCAGAGGAATGTATCTTGCCAGATTGCCCTCTAGCATATGATGAGGTGACGCAGTCTTGTCACTTGTCATATAAGGGTTAGCCTGGGCATCATTGCTCTGTGCAGAACATTGTCTGTGTAGAGGATTTCTTCACATGGAAATAGTGTTAATAGCAGGTCCTGCCTCCTAATAGAGTGTTCTCTTGGATAGCATGTGCAATATAGGCTTAAGCTGGGTAGGATCCACTGGCAACATTGGCAAGTCGGTCTCTGCTAACACCCTTTCTGAATTGCAAGAGCAGTAGTATAGTAATGTTCCACTCTTGCAAGTGCAATTAACACCAGGGCAGCAATTGGCCTAGTGCACAAAACATTTTCTTTCCATGCACTGTTGCCTCAGTGTATGATTTGCCCTTGTTCTTATCATTGGTGCAAACATTTATTGAAAGCGTACAGGGCAGATTCTCAGGAAAGGGTGCAAGATAAAAAAAGAGCAAAGTTTACTTGTGCCACTTTACGAAATGTAAAAGTACCCTGCACATTTCTAGGGGGCTATGTGGCAGCGCAAATACTGCACGGGTGAGCCCCCTTACATACATCCCAACAGTAATGCGTTACAGTCTCCCAGCAACGGACATGGGGTATGGACATACAACGGGTGTCTAAAAAGCCAAACAGCGCCCGCTCGCTGTGATCCCTCCTCCTAACCCCCCTTACTTCTATCTTCATTTCCCCTGGAAATAATTCTGGCATACAGGCGGATCCACCTAATTGCCTACATTAAACAAGCACTCGGAAAACAAATAGTCTGGCATTTTGAATAGACAGTGTAGACGCATTTCTTATGTTTTACCATCATATTCTCAGATAACTGCACCTTTTGGCAGCTTTTAGGCACATGTTCCCAAGTGCGTTCATCATCACCAGGGAGTGACGTCAAATACCCAAGAACACAAACCACCGGCATGGATTTCCCTAAAATGCCCAGGTATTCATATTATTATTGTCTGTGAGTGTGTGTTGGTGTGTGCAGTGTGTGAAGGGGCAGTGTGTGAAGGGGCAGTGTGTGTAAGGGGGGCACAGTGTGCATATTTGAGTAGTGTGAGCATGTATGGGAGCGTGTGTGCTGTGTGTGAGTAGTGTGCATGTGTGTGGTCAATGTGTGCATGTGTGTGTGCAGCCAATTTGTGTTTGTGGGGGGGCTGTGTATTTGGGGGACAGTGATGTGGGGGCAGTGTGGGTGGGAGCTGGGTGTGTGTGGGGCAGTACAGGTGTGGTGTCAGAATTTGGGGGCATTGTTTGTGTGTGCGGGTTCATTGTGTGCATGGGGAAATGTGTGTGGGGGTCAGTGGTGTGTGTGTGTGGCATATGAGCAGATTATGAGTGAGATGGCAGTGTGTGTGTTTTGGGGCAGTTTGTGTGTGGGTAGTTTAGTATATGGTGGCAGTGTGTGTGTGTGTGTGTGTGGGCAATGGGTTTGTGTGGGAGTTTGTGGGGAAAATGCATACATAAAGTGTGCTGTACAAGTGTGTGGGGTCACTATATGTGAGGGGCAGTGTGTGTGATTGGGACTGTGTGTGAATGGGTACAGTTTGCCTGTGTATGGGAGCATTATATTTGCATGGGGTGTTTGTGTGCGTGTGTTTCTGAATGTGCAGGGAAGTGTATGTGTGGGGGGAAGTCTACATGTGTAGGGCCGTTTGTCTGAGGACAGTGTGTGCAGGGTGCATTGTGTGTGGATTTGTAGCGGAAGTGTGTTTGGTGCCAGTGTTAGATTGTAGGAGCAGTGTGTGTGTGTGTGTGTGTGTGTGTGTTTTGGGGCTGTATTTCTTTGTGTTGGGTAGTGTGGTGGGCAGTGCAGTTGTGGGGGTAGTCTTAGTGTGTGTGTGCAATGCATGCATGTTTGATGCTGGCCAATATGTCTGAAGTGTAGTCTGCATGGGGGCAATGTGTGTGAGGGCAGCATGTGTGTGTGGGGGAGTGTGCACGCTGTGTGTGTTGGACTACATGTGGGGGTGGTACTAGTGTATGTTGGTAGTGGCTGTGCAAGGAGTGTGTTTGGGGCTGCATATGTGGAAAGTGTGTTGGGGCAGAGTTAATGTGTGAGGTCAGTGTGTGGATACAGTGTGCATTGGCGGGGCAGTGTGCATGAACAGGGCAGTGTGTTAGGGTCAATGTGTGTGGGGGCAATGTGTTTTTTGTGTAGTTTCTGTATATTTGGAGGGTGTGGGGGAGGGCAGTGTGTGAAGGGGCAGTGTGTGTTGCATGGGCAGTGTTTGTGTTAGTGGACAGCGGGTGCATCCATATTTGAACAGTGAGTGGTTGTGCTTGTATGTGGGTAGTGTGGTAGTGTGTGACGGCAATGTGTGTTGGAGCAGTGTCTGTGGAGGTCATTGTATGTGTGGTAGTAGGACAGTGTGTAGTGGGCCAGTGTATATATGTGGAAAGTGTGTTGGGGAGTAGACAGTTGGTGTGGGGGAGTGGTATTGTGTGTAGGGGCCAGCTAGTGTGTGTGGAGGCAGGCAGATAGTGTATTTCTGGGGTAATGTGTGTATGTGTGTGTAGTGGCACTGTGTAGGAAGTGTGTGTTGGGGATGTTTGTGAGGATAGTGTGGGTGGGAGCATTATATGTGGGGGCAGAGTGGGTGTGGGAGGCACAGTGACAAAATGACTTCTGCTCTGCAGGTGTACAAGGACGAAGATTGGCTTATCTGCCTACCCAACCCTCAACCTACTAAAACCCAACTGTGATTAGCAATCAAAAAGGGGAAACAGATATACCTCATTCAACTTTGTTATAAAGTAGGTCGAGGGAAGGCTTTATTCTTAATATGGTTGTGAATGTGGTAACAATAGCAACCCAAAGAGACATAGTATAAGACTCTAAAATGAATTAATGTCCAATCAAGGTTCTATAAAATGTATACTTTAAATAAATATATTAATATGCAAATAACTGACAATTAAAACACTAGCCAAAACCTAGCCCTGTGAACAAAAACACAGAAGATGCCAAACATGAAGATGATGGCCCTCTGTGTACTGTAGCCGAGGTAAAGAGCGAGAAATTGCAACATGTCACTTGACCAAATATGTCTTTATAAAAAAGGTGCAAAATGGTGGCTTAGTAGTCCCAGAAATGAACTAGAGGGCTTGTACCTCTCTAAAGTATCTTATTCTTGCTTAGTGGTTCGACAGCATCTAACTTGGTTTCTCAGCATGTCCGTGTGGTTCGAACTAGGTTTAAATACTGCAAGTTGTGGCGATCCAGTCGGTGAGTCGAGTTCGATATGAAGCTCTGTTTGGTTTGCTACTGCGTCATGATAGTGCGTTACAAAGAGTCCACCAGGTTAGGTGCGATGGTTGAACCGGTTTGATGCGATAGGTACCGTTGGGTTGACCCTAGTCTAGTCTAGTCAGTTCTAGTGGAAGATCTGGGGTTGGTTTGATGCAAAAGTCCTGGGGACTTGAGGTGCTGGTCAGAGACATGGTAGATAGAAGACTTCCAAAGCAGTGCGTTTCTTGCTTGAACAGAAGAGGATGAAGCGCTTTGCTGGCCCGATGCAGCAGCAAACTGGTTTGATGTGGCAACACATTGGTTCAAAGTTGGAGAAGAGTGCCAAAGGCAGCACTGCAGGTTCTGTATAGTTTGAAGGCCTTCTAATGTGTCTGACTCGCGCTCGAGGGCTGTTTGAAGTGGCAGAATGCAGGAATCCAGATGCTTTGGCTACTCCCTCTGGCATAACATAGGTTCTTTTCCACTTCCCTCCCAGTCTGGGAAGGCTAGCTGGCACCGGGGTCCAGTAAGGAACCTGTGTACCGGTGCAGCTGGCAGAGAGTGCACGTCTTGGTCCCACAGCAGTCACCCCCAGTGCTCCCTGGGGATGGTTACGGGACAGAACTTGCCTTTGCCTTGGAACACCTGCCTCCTCCTTACCACTGCGGGGACTTTGGAAAGGACCGCTCTTCCAACACAGTCCAAATGAATTCTTCTTGTCTTGAACGTCCAAAATGAATCAAAGAGGGAGTGTGAAACCCCTTTCATATACAGGCAAAATGTCACAGGTGTTTGAACAACAGCAAGCCTGCTTGAAGGGGTCCAATCCTTGTCATGTGACAGGATTCTCTTGCCTTCTTTCATCATACCCAGAGTGCTTTGCTCTGCAAGACATTGAGGCGACAGGAAGGAGAGAGAGTCCCAAAGAAAACCAAGATGGCAAAAGCATTCTATGTCCTAGCTGGCTGCTTTAACCCCGCCACCTTCCCACCAGAGGCCATCTGGTATGCAGGAGCCATGTTGTGATGCTTGCCTTTGTTATGGGTGTGTCTCTTTAAAGATTGGTTCACACAAACTCTCCTTCTGAGAGTTTTCGAGCAGCATTCCTGTCTTTTGGGCTTTTGAAGTGAATCCAAAGCAGGCAGTCTCTCTACAAAGCTACAACCCCTCTCCACAGCTGAGCTGAGCTCACAAGGTTGACATGAGTATACTGTAAATCTGGTGTGGCTTTAATAATTGTGCACCCTATCAGTCACCATGCCAACACCCAGGTGTGGCTCATTGTTAGACATTCCTCTGCCACCGTCGCATTGTCGCACAGGTATTATGTTTTTCGTTCAGAGGTGCAGATTTAAATGCAATGGGCCTCATTTTAACCCTGGCGGTAGCCGTGCCTGTGAAACAGGCAGGGCTGTCGCCATAGTTGCATTTTTCTGCATTTTCTTGCAGAATTACCTACATCGTTGTATTATTTAATACACATCATAAAAGCTAGGCTGTCACATCCTCATCAGATGGTATTTCCACACAGAACGTCTGTGGTGTATGGCAGGGGCAGGTAGTGTTCATGGGGGCAATATGGGTGGGGGTGATGTGTTTGTGTGGGCAATGTATGCAGCGGGGGCAGTTGACAGTGTGTGTGGAAAATGCATATGGGACAGTGTTGGGCAGTCCGTGAGTATGAGTTGCAGTGTGAGTGGGACAGTGTGTGTGTAGAAAGGATCATTGTTTGGAGGGCAACATGTGTGTGTGTGATGGGGCAACATGAGGGTGAGTTGGCCGTGTGTTTTGGGGGCAGTGTTACTGTGTGCGGACAATGGGTGTGTGGCCAGTGTGTGTGGAAAGCATGTGCAGGCAGTGCTTGTGTGTGTGGGGGGGCAGTGTGTGGGGTGCTCAGAGTAAGCATGTGTCTGTGTGTACACAGTGTGCGTACCTATGTGTGGTGGGGCAGTTCATTTGAGGGGGCAGGGTGTGTAAGAGATACTCTGTGTGAGGGAGTGGCAGTGTGTGTGGTGCAGATACTGTGTGTGTGGGAGGAGCAGTGTGTGGAGATTGTTTGTAGTGGCACTGTGTGGCAGTGTTTGTGGGGCAGTGGATGTGTGGAGGGCTGGTGTCTGTATGTGTGTGCATTATGAAACCTGGCCATTCTCCCACTTTAGAGGACTCTCACTCTAGATATAGCTGGATTCTCAAATCTAGGTGTACCCTCCATCTTTGCATATTATATTGTAAACCTTCAGTATTGTTGAAATCTAGGCCTCTCTCCCACTATACAGGACTCTCAAATCTAGGTGTAGCCTTCGTCCTAGCCTACTGTGTTAGAAACCTGCCACATTGTGAAACCTAGGCCTCTCTCCCACTATACAGAACTCTCAAATCTAGGTGTAGCCTTTGTCCTAGCCTACTGTGTTTGAAACCTATTGCATTGTGAAACCTGGGCCTCTCTCCCACTATACAGGACTCTCAAATCTAGGTGTCTCCTCCATCTTCTTTTACTATATGTGCCACTATACAGGACTCTCAAATGTAGGTGTGGCCTCTGTCCTAGCCTGCTGTGTTTTGGGGCCTATTGCGTTGTGGGACCTCGGCTTCTCTCACACTATCCAAGACCCTCAAATCTAGGCATTGAGGCAAAATTGCAAATGTTAGTTGTGAGACATATAACCCAGTAAACCAAAAAACTCTAATTTCTGCATAGTTAACTCACACAAAAAGCCACACAACCACCTCTCGCACAACAAACCGCAGGCACTTCACCACACGGCAACAACAAATAAACAGCACATAAACCATACTATCCTACTCCCCCTTTACCCTACTAACCCACCCCGACTTCTCATTTCCAGATCCGCCTGAGCGCCTAGGGACCAATTCTGATTAGTGACAGCGAGCAGTACAAATACCTTTAACATTTAACATTTCACATCTGAATGGGAGCTTGCCCGCAAGTGCTGGCTTCCAGGTATGGGTGGTGATGTGCAAGAACCGCACGAAGGGCTGTCAATGATTGAGCCCTGTGAAGTCATAGTTCAGCTTCCAACTTCCCCCTAGTCTCAATCAGCTGCATTTCACAGGGTTGCAGATGAGCCCGTGAGACAATCAGCTTTTGACGACAAGGTGAAAATGTCTGCAATGGGCATGGTTTGGGCAGAGAGGGACAGGAATGGGGAGGGAAGTCACATAGGTCTTGGCATGACCATGGGCGTTGATGGGGAAGACAACCAAACATCTACTGGCCGCGCGTCCCTCCTCACATGCCGTCACCCCCATATCTCAACAGCCCATGGCTATAGCTGCGGCTTCATAGGTGGCAGGTGCCACTTAATAGCCAAAACCTAACAAGGGGTGTGGTTTAGACTGACTTTGTCAAAAAGTAAAGCTTCATCTTAGAGAATTTCCTTCCCCGTGTTCGGGCCATGTCCCAGGAGACTGATGAATGGCCATTTCCAAAGCCCTTGCAAACAAGGGTCAAAGATGGCAGCTGGGCCAACAAATGTAATTTTCCCTATCATGGAAGCACATTCCTGGATTCAGATTTGAATTGGGTCTGCGATCCAGGGATCGAGGGTGGTGAGGGGAGGTGTGAGGGGTAAGGCTAAGGTGGGCATTCACTTCTCCAGCAATTGCCTTTTGGGGGTTGTAGTTTTGTGTCTTTTCAGATGAAATGAAGGTTAAAGCAAAGCCCAGGAGACCGCATATAATTCGACAAGCCCAGGATAGAGGGTCTCTGCGTCCCTCCTCTGAGAACTGTTCTGGAAGCCAGGGATTCCTGGAAGAAACATAGTCAATGTTTCTGTGTTTCCCTGGCTAGGGTGCTATTTTGGAAAAAGTCTTCAGATGGCTGTTTATGAGGTTGAGGCCAGGAAGAACTGTTCGCCTTGCCCCTGCTTTGCAAACAAGACTGGAACCAACGGAATCCCCCAGAGAGAATGGCACTTGCCACCTTTCAGAGGAGAGGAAGGCAATGGCTTCTGAGCTTTCTTGGAGATGGCGGGGCAAGACTTTACTGTTAGTCTTATAGAGAATTAAGATTTTTAAGAGGAAAAGGAGTAAAACGAGTTCGAGTTCAGAGACTAAGTTTCAGCAAACCCCTCAAAGCATCTCCTGAGACTCCGTATTCTCAGAGTGCATGAGTTTTACCAAACCCCTAAAGCATCCACCTGGTTCGATATTTCTTGTCTTTCTACCATGTTGAGTCTCAATAGATTCAGAGTGCACTTATTCAGTGTGGCCATATTGTGGGATTTACTCAGGGATGGGCAAAGCAGGTTTTTCTCTGTGCCACTGATAGGCACCCGTTTGTCTTGTCTCACAGGTATTCTCTGTTGCAAATCCCACAGTGCTTGAAGCACTATCATAGCAACTCCTTGTGAGTAGCCCCTTGAGTGCTCCATATAAGGTTGAGGCATGTCGACTACAGGAAGTAATTGCAAAATGATTTTCCTCAATGTTCCCGTAAGCGCTGCTGGGTGCAAGGGGTTTATTTGAGCCTCACAAGAAAGTAGCAGTGTCATGTTCACAGCCAGTAAAGAGAAAGCAAAGGATGTGATGGCTGGAAAGTTTAGAATTAGTCTTAACCTCTGACACAACTCTGGACACCCCTCCAGACCATCGTTCTTCACATGCCAAGCTGTTAAAGAAAGGGGAACGACCAAATGAAAGTCAGGCCTGGTCCTACCCCAAAAGGGGCAGTCCAGCTGAAATGTCTTGATCACATCCTTTCTGCATGAGGCCACAAGCAACCCCAGACATGTTTCAGCCTCACTGGGTGTCTTCAGTGAGGTGCAGCTATGGCCTCTAGGCCCATTGGGGGTGAATATAGCAAAATAAAAGAGTTGATGGCTGTAAGGTTTAGAATTAATCATAACCTCTGGCATCGCTCTGGGCAGCCCTCCAGACCATTGTTCTTTAGCGTTCCTGGTTTCTAGGCCCAGCCAATTTAGGGCCCTCAATGGCCAGGTAGGCAGGTACTAGGTGAAATTATTGAGAAGCATCTCTGACATGCAGACCTGTGGTGGGGTTTCATCATATTACACCCAGCTTTGTTGGAAGTTATTGTATGCCATTAGTCTTAGGGTTCCTACCTTCTCCCCATCCTAATGGGAGTTGTTCGCTTTTTCTTCCACTTTCTTTTATAAGAACATAGGTGACATTTTGTTCTCCTGGTCACCAGCAGATTAGCGCAAGGTTTGCCCTTATATAACCGGAAGCATTCACCGACTGCAGAGGTATCTCCAATGTCGTCAAAGGGTCATGGGCAATGGAATTCCTGCTTCAGCAACCATGTATAAAGGCACTTCTACATCCCCTTCTTCAGTACTAGGACCTTTGCCCAATGCATGGGGATGGGAGTCCGCAGGATTGTCACATCCCGGCCGATATGGTAGTTTGATATCGGATTTGTCCACTATCAGCCCGGAGTGACATGTGGGACCAAAGAAGGCTTTAGTGGCGTTCAATGTCAGAGCGTTCATGCGGTCCACACCTAACTGAGTATCTCATTGTGAGCTTACTTAAGGGTTCTTGATAAACCTTCCAGAGTATGTTACCATCCTGAAGAAATCCCTTTCCTTGGACGGGTTCTTTGTAGCTGGGGCTGCATGAATATTATGCACGCTTTGGGGACCCACTGATGCTGCTAGAAATACATATCTGATAAATTCCAACTTAGTACAGAGGTAGTGACACTTCTATTTCTGGAGGGTTCATTCCTGTTCTTGCAATCAAGCCAGAACCTTCTCCAGGCTATCGAATATTCTGATTCAGTGGAGGCATTCACCACTATGCTATTGCTAATGTTTACCACTCCCTGGAAGCCAGGCAACATGATATTCTCAAGCTCATTCACTTATATGAATACAAGGCCCTGTAGGTAGCGAAGATGGTAACGTTATCGGGAGTCGTGATGTGGGATACCTGGTGCTACCCATCAATCAGATTCTATTTTGAAAAGAAGACATCTCCCTGAAGGCCCACAATTGCATCATCTGTAGTAGAGGTTAGATGTCTTTCTCTTATTATCGCTTTATTCAGTAGGCGCATGTCCACGCAGATTCGGATGCACCATGGTTGCTTGAGTTTGGTGATAATTAAAATGGGTGAAACCCCTGCTATGGGGCCTTCCGCCCTCTTTTTGATATCTTCATTTACAAGTATATGCCGTTTATGCTCTGCCTTCTCTTGGAGGTGGAACTGTACCCCGCTGTGATTTAATGGCACAGGCGTCATTATGTTGTCAAAGTGAAGTCTTATAGGAGGACCCTTCAAATCCCTCTCCCATGAAATAGTTTGTTTTATCGGCGTACCAGACTTATTTCATCCTCGACACATAGACCACATGCAAATTGAACTACTTGAAGTGCCTCTGCTACCTCACACGCTAACAACGTAGCCTCACTTATCTCGATAACCTACAACTTAGATATGATTGTCCGCAGACCATGATGCACTTCTGCAACAAACATTCCTTCCAGAGGAAGGGTCTTGGGATGCCCAAATATATATACCCTCACCTTTGTGGGCAGAGGTATTTGGGTTTTCTAGTTGACTGAAATAAGTGTGAGCCATGACATTAACAAAGCTCTGTTGTGTATCATTACTGGCATGTATCGGCCATAAATGTTTACAGGGTTGTCTTGGTCTCTTCCATTTATGGGGCTGTCTTCGTCTCTTCCATTTATGGGGCTGTCTTCGTCTCTTCCATTTTTGGGGTTGTCTTCATTGCTTCCATTTTTGGGGCTGTCTTCGTCTCTTCCATTTACGGGGTGTCTTCGTCTCTTCCATTTTTGGGGTTGTCTTCCTTGCTTCCATTTTTGGGCTGTCTTCGTCTCTTCCATTTACGGGGTGTCTTCATCTCTTGTGTCTCCGCTCTGAGAACATTGGATATAAAGAATACTTCAGCTCACTTTGTAGCATCTCACAATGTTTCTTCTTACAACACTTGCGCTGTTCCCTTGGCATTGATAGGCCTGGCTTTTGTCTGTTATCAAGGAGACTGATAGAGACACACCCTTGCTACATGGTTTGGTTTTCCACAGCTCCCACATGTCTGAAACTTTGTAGGACAGTACCCCGCATGAGATAGCGAGCCTCCAAAGCAATTACCGTTGCTAGATGAGTGTGTCAGGATTTGAGGCCTTGGAGTTTCGCCACTGGGTCTGTTTACAGACCAGCAATCCTCCACCTTCATTAACTTTCATGTCTTGTCTATGTCATCCTCGGAACTCCGCCCCTCTCTCTAACTCAGCCCCTGCCCTTGTGGGATCCCCTTCACATTTTTTCCATTTCTACCACTGAGTCCAGAGCAGTAATAGAGAGCAGTATGTGCTTTGATGCTGCAGGCTCCAGTGTGCCATTCACGTTCCCCTCAGACACTTACCGATTTTCCACTATTATGTGGGTAGGGCAGGGGTTGAGGAGCTGATAGGGAAGCATGATTGCACAGCACAGAGCCAGATGGAAGGGAAAGGACTTCTGCCTGAACCTAAAATGGCTGCCAGGGAAGTGAGATGGGCACTATAACATACATGCCAACATTTTGCCACAGCTGGGAGGGAGATTTTGTAACAGAAATTGGGAGAAGTGAATTTTCCCATTAGGTTGAATTGGGGTTTAAAATATTTTTGGAGGGAGAAAGTAAAAGATAGCACCATTTTTTGTGAAAAAATCAGGAGTCTCCCTCTCAAATCGGCAGGGTTGGCATGTACTCTAATAGGTGAGATCGCACTATAACCCTGGGAAATGAAAGAGGCGCTATTATCTCTTAGAATTGAGCTGAGCACAATATGTCTAATAAGTGACCTGGAAACTACATCCTTTAAAAGGGAGCAGGTGACTATAAACCTGAGAATTGGTCTGGGAAGTATCGCCTTACTGAGTGAGAGGGAGACTATATCCCTAAGAAGTGAGCTAGGAACAACATCCCTAGGAAGTGAGAGTTGCAAAATATCTCTAAGATGTGAGCTGAACTCTATATCACTGGGAAGTAAGAGGAACACTATATCACTAAGAAAGGAGCTGGGCACTATATTCTAGTTAATCAAGAGTTATACAATATGTCTAAGAAGTAAGCTGGGCACTTTAGCCCTGGGAAGTAAGAGGGGCACTATATTGCTAAGAATTGAGGTGGGCACTTTATTCTAGTTAATCGAGAGTAATACAATATGTCTGAGAAGTAAGATGGGCACTTTAGCCCTGGGAAGTGAGAGGGGCACTATATTCCAATGAAGTGAGCTTGACACTATATCTCTAGGAAGTGAGAGGGGCACTATGGGCCTCATTACGACAATTGCGGAATGGGTTAACAGACGCCGCTAATGGTGGCGGCGCCGTTAAACCCATTCCGCAATATTACGAGTCCCCCTCGCGGGACCCGCTCTGGACATCTGGTTTCACTGAAGCCTAGTTTCTCGGAACAGGATAACCGTCTGGATAACCGTCTGGACAAGCCAGACCAATCAAGGTAGCTTGTCTGCGATCAAGATTAGGTCTCAGGAGGGGTGAGGGTGACTGAAGGACCTCAGTGAGCACAAAGAACAAGGACACTTACAATTACTCCTAGTCAGATGTAGGTATAAAAATACAATTACATTTGTTTCAAGGCTTTTGATAGGCAAACACATAATAATAATCCACAGCTTTACTATTAAACCAACACAATCCAATCACAGTATATATATATATATATATATATACAAGAACAAGGGGCCTAAATGTGTAACTACACGAAATGGAACCACAACCTAGAAAGGGAAGGAAGCAGGAGTGCAGATCTTTAGGCAATTCAGCATCAATCACAGTCCTAACTGAGAGGCACTCCAGTCCCTAAAATGAGGGGAGCATAGCTCTCAAATGCCCTTGCAATGCAGGCGCACGCGGTAGTGCGGATGGGCAAAACGGGGTTTCTTTAGGTGGCTGTAGCAGCTCAGGCAAGTGGGTTGAGGCGATGAAGAATACGTTCCCACTATTCCAGGAGGGTCATCCCGACAGGGCAGAGCGATTTCCAAGGTTTGGGAATAGTTTACCAGTACGCACCAGCAGTGGAGAGGAGAGGGCCCCCCAGGGGCTACTCATGCCTACAAATTGATGGAGGCTCTAGGAGCCACCGGTAAGGGTTGTTAGTACCCACCGCCCCTAAGTGCACTCCAGACCGAACTTCAGCAGTCGAGTGCACTTCGGTTGCATCGGCGGAGCTGCAGCGTTGATTCCCAAACGGGACAGTGGCGATTTCTCTGTTCCTGGTGGATGGACCAGGCCATTTTCACTGCAGCAGGCTTCAGGGGCAAGAGGGGTACAAGAGCAGTGCACCTGCGAAGTTCGTCACCACGGCGGGGTGACACGGTAACCGTGGTTTCTCCGGTTCGGCTTTCTCACTTTACTCTAGACCTGGGAATGCCAAGTGCATGAAATTTAGTGTGTGGGTGCCATGAAACCTATGCTGGTGGGCTACCAAACATCAAGGCACTCCTCAAAACGGCAGAGCAAAGGTCCTGCATCAGCTGGTCAGCCCACTGGTTGGCCCAGGGACACTTCCGAGAAGGCTTAGATGAAGGTGCCGAGAATAGTTGGGCCCACTATTCCAATAGGTCGAAGTGTTTTGCTGACCTTCTAGTTCGATCAGGTGCAGAATGGTCCAGCGGGACAACAGCGGGCTCAGGGTGCCAAACCTTCCAGTGCGTCACTAGCGGTTCCTCGACTCGGCTCCTTGATTTCAGGATACTTGGATCCATTCCTTTGTTCAGTGAGAACTCCAGAGATCGACATGGTATGGCTGTTTGGGGCCATCTCTTGTCCAGAATCTCCTTTGCGCCAAAACGAAGAGGACCCAATGGGAGATCTGCTCACATACAGCACACCACACGTGGACCAATCACGGACCAAGGTGGTCCCAGGCATTCAGAACACACCAGACACTCTGGCACCCAGGATGTGTATTGATTCTAGACAGTCCAGCCTACATCCTGGGGGCGCACACACAAGACATGCAGAAGCCCGTAAAAGCTGGCCGCCTCACGGGAAAATGCATGCCCAAATAAGGACTGACCCGGGTCGGCTCGACCTGGGGAAGGTGAACGAGCAAGATGGCTAAAGGACATGACAAAGAACCTCGTGGCATGGCCATTTTGGAGCCAGGCCACCTGTTCGTGCCAAATACGGTTAACGCGGTTTGCATGGCAAGAAAGGGTGAAAAATACATGAAAAGATAAGCTGCAACCAGCCCTGTCCAAGGCACATCCTCACTTCTCCAAGAAATCCCTTTGAGAGTGTCTATGACCCATAGGAATGACTATTGGACCCAAGCGCACTGTACTGTAATGTACTTTGTGCACTTGTAACATGTTGCAGAAAAGTTGCAACATTGCAAGGACTAAGGGAAACAAAGTCTCCCAGTACTGACTGTCTTTAAGGGCATGTCAGTTTCCCCATAATAAAGGGAGCGAAAAGCCCAGGGGAGTGCAGCAGAAGGCTGTGCTCCACTGGCAAAGTCAGATTATGGTGTTAAACGTCAGCAGAAAGTTGGGGGGGTACACAACTGGAGGGAAAATTACGCATAATTGGGAATATTTTCTAACAGTGTCCCCTCCCAGACCAAGGACAGTGGGAATTAATCCACCCCTGGATGAGTCTCATGTTCAGGTCGGTTAAACAATCTGGACAACCCATCATCATTGCTATGTTGGACACCTGGCCTATGCTCAATAGTGAAGTCAAAGCCTTGCAGACTTATGGACCACCTAAGCAACTTTGGATTCTCTCCCTTCATGTTCATTAGCCACTTTAAGGGCTTATGGTCAGTTTGCACAGTGAAGTGGGTCCCATAGAGGTAGGGCCTCAGCTTCCGTAGGGCCCACACAACAGAGAAACATTCTTTCTCTACTGTGGACCATCTGAGCTCTCTGTCCTTAAGCTGGCGACTAATAAAACCAATACGGTGTTCCTTACCCTTCTCATCTACTTGCGATAGTACAGCTCCTATCCCAGTGTCAGAGGCGTCCGCCTGCACAATAAAAGGTCTTTGGTAATCAGGGGCCCTGAGAACCGGGCCTGGCACAAGGAGTCTTTTAAGCCATTGAAGGCCTTCTCACACTCGTCGGTCCAAGTTACCTTCTTCGGTTTCTTAGGAGTTGTGAGAGCAGTCAGCGGGGCAGCTATGGTGCCATAGTCTGCCGGGAAGATTCTGTAATACCCAGTGAGTCCTAAAAAGGCTCTCACTTGGGTTTGAGTAGTGGGGGTAGGCCAGTCTTGTACTGCTTGTACTTTACTGGGTAGATGCTGTATCCTCCCTCCACCTACTCCATGTCCAAGGTAAACCACTGATCCTTGTCCAATCTGGCATTTACCTAGCCTTTATGTTAAATGTTAAATGTTAAAGGTATTTGTACCGCGCACCATCACCAATGGAATTGGTCCCCAGGTGCTCTGGCGGATCGGTAAATGATAAGGTGGGTTGGGGTGGGTTAGTAAGATGAGGAGGGAGTAGGATAGTGAGAGGAGTGGTGTTCTGTTGGCAGCTTCATCTCGGTATACACCAGATGCTGAGCTTTGGTGCGGGTATTGGATCGGTGACAGGCCGCGTGTGCTGTTGGTCTGGGTTATGTTTTGTTGCAGTGTTGTGAAGTGCGTGCGGCTTGTTGTGCGAGAGATGGTTGTGTGAGTTTTTTTTGAGTGAGATAAGTATGCAGAGTTTGAGCTTATATTGGTTAGTGGGTTACCTGACCTTTGGCATGCTAGCATTTGCAGTTTTGTCTCAGCGTGGCACCAGGTGACCCCCACAACTCTATCTGGATGCAGCGTGGGCCAATGTTTAGAATTCTATCTGGGTGTGGGCAAGCCAACATTCACAGTCCCATCCAGATGCGGCGCCAGCTAGCGTCTAGAAATCTGTCCAGGTGTGGGCATGCTATCATTCGCAACCCTATCTGGATGCTACGCAGGCTGGTGTTCACAATTCCAAGTGTGGCACACGCCAACATTCAAGTTTCATCTAGGCGCGGGTTTGCTATCCTTCAATCAATCCCATGTA
Source organism: Ambystoma mexicanum (assembly GCF_040938575.1). NCBI lineage: Eukaryota > Metazoa > Chordata > Amphibia > Caudata > Ambystomatidae > Ambystoma > Ambystoma mexicanum. Next base: position 83,330,857 of record NC_090927.1, on the reverse strand, counting down.
GATGCGATGCAGGCCAATGTCCTCAATTCTAGGTGTGCCCTGTGCTAGTCTTCAGGTTTCGCATAGGTGCGGGCATGCTAACGTTCGAAGTCCTACCTAGATGCGACGCAGGCTAATATTTCACAAAACTATCTAGGTGTGGGTATGTTGACATTCAGCTTTCATCTAGGTGCGGGCATGCCAACATTCATGGTCCTATCTAGATGCAATACAGGCTGATATTCTCAATTCTGTCTAAATGTGGACATGCTAATATTCACAATTCTATCTAAGGGCAGGCATGCTAGCATTCAAAGTCCCCTCTAGATGCGACGCAGGCCAATGTCCACAATTCCATCCAAGTGTGGCCATGCTAATATTCTCAATTCTATCTAAATGCGTCTGCCGGTCTGGGTATGGTGCATCCGGTACGTGCGAGTGGGTGAGTCACTTGAGGGCTTTCGTCTGGGTCTAAGTATATATTCATTCTCTGGAGCCTTCCTTTTGTGGCTATTTTCTATGATATCTTATGCTCTGTCGAGTGGTTAGTTCTTTGGTTTGAGTGTTTGTCCAGATTGAGAGTGGCCGGGATTGGAGTTATTTTCATCATTGTTTTAATGTCTGCGCATTCTGGTGCGTCTCTGTTGTGGTTACCCTGTGAAGAGCCATGATTTGAGGAGTTTCCTGAATGCTAGGTGGTTTGTTGTGTTCCGTATATTCTTAGGTAGGTCATTCCAGGTTTTGGGTGCCTGGTCGGAGAAAGAGGATCCTCTGAGTTTTTTTCTATTGTAGGGTTTTGGTTCCAGGCGTATGTCGGTGCTATATCTTAGTGTTCTTGTAGGTTGATGTAGGCGTAGTTTGTCGCTTAGGAATTCTGCGCCTTGTTTGTGTATTGCTCTGTGCGTGATGCACATGGACTTGAACTTTATTCGTTGTCTTAGTGGTAGCCAGTGTAGTATTTTTAACGCAGGTGTGATGTGTACTTTTCGGGGTAGCTTGAGGAGGAGTCTGGCTGCTGCATTTTGTATGCGTTGCAGTTTTTTTAAAAGTCGTTCGGTCATGCCCAGGTATAGGCTGTTGGCATAGTCTACTCTGGACATGATCAGAGCGATGATAGTAAGTGTTTTGTTGGCGAACGACATGAACGGTAGGATCCTTTTTGCTGCTTGCAGGAGGAAGAAACATTTCTTGATTACCGAGTTTACTTGTGGCTCTTGAGTGAGATTGTTATCCATCAGGACCCCTAGGTTTTTTACAGTTGATGATGGTTCTGGTGTGGTGCCGAGTCCTCTTGGCTAGGGGATGTAGTTTATGTCTCCTCCCTTTTTTGAGACAATCATTATCTCTGTTTTGCCTGGGTTGATTTTGAGATGGTTGAGGTTCATCCAGTTGAATATGTCACGAAGGCAATTCTCTGGTGTGGTGTTTTCTTCTCGGGTATCTTGTATGTTGAAGATTATTTGAGGATCGTCGGCGTAGTTGTAGCATGTGAGGCCGTGCTTTTTGATGAGTTTGATAAGTAGGTACATGTAGATGTTGAATAGCAGCGGGGCGAAGGATGAACCTTGTGGTACTCCGCACGTGGAGTCTCTGTGTTTGGATTTAAAAGGTTTCATCCATACTGTTTCTGCTCTGTTTGTTGGGAAGGATTTGATCCATAGTAGGGCAGTGTCTGTTATCCCTAGTCCTTCTAATCTCTTTATGAGGATGGTGTGGTTGACAGTGTCGAAAGCTGCAGACAGATCAAGGAGAATCAGGGCGGTACTGTTGTCCGAGTCTGCGTTTTTTTTTAGGTCGTCCCATATTGAGAGGAGAGCTGATTCTGTTCCTCTCATAGGTCTGAAACCAGCTTGTGCCTGGTCTAGTAGGCAATGCTCTTCTATGAATTCTTAGGTTATTTGGTAGACGTATGTTTCTAGCAGTTTGGCTATGTACGGTATGTTGGAGATGGGTCTATAGTTAGATAAGTCCTCTATGTTTCCTGTTGTGTCTTTGAGTAGCAGCTTGATGTAGGCTGATTTGAAGGCCTTTGGTACTTTACCTGTTGAGATTGAGAGGTTGAGGAGGTTCCTGTGGTATTCCATGGGGGTTCCTTGTTTGAGAATTGTTTTGTATATGTCCAGGGGGCAGGGGTCTTCAGGAGAGCCCGATTTGTTGCTTTGGTTTACCAGTTTGATGAAAGCCTCAACTGATATTTCTGGGAAGTTCCGTAGCTTGTTTGCGTGTTCCTCGTCGGTGTCGGTGGGGTTTGCGCTGTGATCGCTTGGTCTGTTTTGAATGGTGTGTTGGATGGAGGTTATTTTGTTTTTGAAGTGGTCTCCGAGGTCCTCGCAGAGTTTCATCGATGGAATTGGCGTGTTGTTGCAGCCCGGTGGGTTTTTTATTTCGTTTATGATTTTGAATAGTTCTTTCTGAGCGTTTGGTGCTCTGAAGATTCAGTTGTCATAATGTTTCCTCTTCGCTTTTTGCATTTCCTTTTTATATGAGCGGATCTGTTGTAGGAATTTCAATTTGTTTGCGGAGGTGTTGTTGGTCCTCCATTCAGATTCTAGTTTTCGTTTCTTTCTTTTCATGGCGTTGAGTAGTGGGGTGAACCACTTTGCTGTGGTTTTCTTACGTGATGGGGTGAAGGGCTTTTCTTTGGCGATGTCGTCTAGGGTTGTGTCATGGTGCAGGCACCCAAAACTCTGAAACTGGTGGGGCCATCTCGGACTTTGGCCCCCTTGGGGCTTATCAGTCCCCAGCCAGGCTCACCTGGACTCAGTCAGCGCCAGGCTCATGGAGGTGTTAGTTACATGGTCCATTAACTTGGCTCTGAGAGGCTGAGCCATTCAGTTCAGGGTGTGGTCTGGAACTACTTTACCTGAGAGAAGGGATTACGGAGAAGAGAACTATTTTCTTGGAAGAACTTGCAAGGCTATTTACACCGCACCCAACAATCTGAACACGCTTTGCGTTATTCTGCACTCCAGCAGCGTATCGCTCACCGTGTCAGATCAGTTCTTGCTTCCTTCTGCCACGCCCGTCCAGAGTCTTCCATCCATCGGCACCTACAAACAGAGAATAACAGGAGTTATTTAAGCATCGAAGGCCTTACCTGCAGTGCATCCAGATCTCATCTCCTGCTTTCCCACGGACCGCCTCATCTGCAGAACAGAACGAAAAGCACCGTCTCGGGTAACTACTCACCTGATCGGCCCGCTCCAGGAACTTCATTGGACAGTTGTTCACTCAGCAGCGTACCGCAGCTCAACACCGCTACACGGATCTTCTATTCTTCTTCCTGGACTCGTGCCGTACCTGCTGAACAGAAAAAGACAAACAGGTTAGTCGCACGTAGCCAAGGAAAGCTACAGAGGCGAACATTTGCGCGCGCAGCACAGCGCAATACTTACCGCCAGGAATCCTGAGCATCATTGTCAGGAGGGTCATCCATCATCCGAAGGTCGTTTAATGCCGCACCTGTAAGACAATAACGTACATTAGTTATCTTGAACAGAAAGACTTAAAGGCAGTCATTCCAAGCAGTTATTGGAATAGAGACTTACCTGCTTACTCCCGGGCCTTCTACTTCAGCAACTTCCTTCGGATCAGTGACGTAACTCGATCCAGGAAAGACTGTGAACCGCGCCCCTGCCAGAGTGTGCAGGACGGAGAGCTCACCCATTAAAAAAACAAAGGTGAGCCAGAAGAAGTGAAGGATAGACCGGAAGGAGGTGAAACCACTGACCAGCTCCCTTTGGTAGCTAATATCTTGTTTCGACTTGTAGGCTAACATTTCCTGAAGCAAGGACTAAGGGGAGACGCAAGGTAGCATCACCAGCCAAGCAGAGCAGCTTCAGGACAGACAACACCCTACGCACACAAGCACGCCCCCGTGGTGACCAGGTGAGCGTGACAGAACGCAAAGCCTTTTGGTCAAGGAAATTTACGGCTCCCAAGCTGAACTATGCGATTACTGACAAGGAACTGTTAGCCCTCAAGGCGGCCTTCAAAGCCTGGCGACATTACCTCCTCGGAGCTGACAGGTGAGCCTGACAGGTTGTTGCGATCCAGGTATGAAGTAGGTAAACTTTTTTGTCTAGATCTGCTTCTTCCATGGTTGATGCTTGTGGTTTGCTGAGTTCTAGCAGTTCAGTTAGGTTGGAGTTTTTTATGGTTCTCCAATTTCTTTTCATCATGATGGGTCGTTTTTCTTGTTGCTTTTTTGTTGGAGCGGCCGTTGTGATTATGAATGGAATGATGAGGTGGTCGCTCCAAAGTATTTGAATTGGGGATGCCGTGGTGATGAGATCCTTGTGGGCCAAGATTGCGTCAAGTGTGTGCCCTGCTGAGTGGGTTGCTCCATTGACTAGTTGTTGTAGGTTCATGGCTGCTAGTTGGGCGGTTAGGGATTTTTGTGTGGTTGTGGTTTCTTCATCGAACCAGATGTTGAAATCTCTGAGGTTGATCAGATGATTGTACTTGATGGCTAGGGTGGTGATTGCCTCCGTGAAAGCGTCTATGAAAGTCGCATCGTAGGTCGGTGGTCTGTATACCAGTATGAATTTCAGGTTAGTTTTGGGGTTTACTGAAAGTCGTAGTATTAAGGATTTGCATTTCTCGATGTTTAGAGGATCTTCCATTTTGATGGCCAGTTGTTCCTTGTGGATGATCGCTAATCCCCCGCCTCTTTTGGATTTTCTGTTTGTTTGGATGCATTTGAAGTCTTCAGGCAGGCAGTTGTTGAGGGTGATCTTGTAGTTGTCGTCTAGCCATGTTTCGGTTATAAATAGAATGTCTATTCCTCCTTCTGAAAGGAGGTTGTATATTTCAGTTGAGTGGTCATTGACCTTGCGTTTATTAGGTTACAGTGGATTCTCTGGGTGAGATTTTGTTTTGAGGTTATTTGTTGTTCAAGTTTGTAGTTGTCTGTTCGTGGTGTTTCCGCGTTGATGTCGGTAGGATGAAGAGCGGCGACGGCTGCTTCTTCATTGAAGCGGTCCAGTAAGTTGGTAACAGGGCAAATTATTCTTGGTGTTTCTGCTGTGATGCTGTTCGGATGAAGATCAGCGGTGGTAGCATTGCTGGTTGTCGGTGCTTCGCCGTATTGTGCGGGATGTAGTGGAAATCGATGTTGTCCCTCTGTTCTTGTGATGTAAGGTGTGATGGGGTCGGAGCCCTCCCACTCTCTTGTTGAGAGCTCCCATCATTTTTCTGCGTGTTTCGGGAAATTCTTTGCATGTTTTCGAGGTTTCCGTGTTGGGGTGTTGGTGTACCGTGGTTGTTGCGAGGTAAGGTGTGAGGTATGAGGATTTTTCTCTTATATATTTTGTTCCGGTTATGGCTGTGTTGGGCGTGTTTCCTTCCAGTGGGGCTGCTTCTTGTGGGTTCTCTCGCTGTTGTGTGTTCGCGTCTCTTTTTGCAGGGTCTTGTTCTCTTTCTCGACGTCCTTTTCTGGGTCGGGCCATTGTCCAGTTTAAATGCAGGCGTAGTAAGGTAGTTGGTCCTCTATGCTATGTTGTATAGTCGCAGTGCCCTCGGTTTTTCCTTCTCTGGATATGCTGAGGTGTTCTTCTGGCTCTGTGTTGCTTTTCTGTCAGTGGGTAGGGTGTGTTTCCTAAGGGTGCACTGTCGGGGTGGTTAGGGTGTTAACGGTCTGCTGGAATGGGACTTAACTGAGTTAGGTTGTGGTGGGTTTCCGGGATTGATAGAGTACTAAGCTAAGCGCAGTTAGATTATTTGACAGGCTTGCATAGTGGGAGGGAGTCTTATTAGTGCAATTTAAACGTCACACAATGAAGTTTGGAGGCAGATCCCCTGCTAGATTTGAGAAACCTGTATAGTGGGAGAGAGGCCTATCAGTACAATCTAGATGTCATACAAAGCAATTTGGAGATAGGGCCCCTGCTAAATTTGAGAGACCTGTATAGTGGGAGAGAGGCCTATCAATGCAATCTAGCCATCATAGAATGCAGTCTGGGGACAGAACTCCAGCTAAACTTGAGAGACCTGTATAGTGGGAGAGAGCTAAACTTGAGAGACCTGTATAGTGGGAGAGAGGCCTATGAATGCAGTCTAGAACATCATACAATGCAATTTGGGGACAGATCCCCAGCTAAATGTGAGAGACCTGTATAGTGGGAGAGAGGCCAATCAATGCAATCTAAACATCATACAATGCAATCATCTTCTTTACTTTTGGGTCGGTAAGTGGCTCGGAGTCTGGAGCAGAGTTGTTGCTCTACTCCTGACCCAGGCCACTCCTACCTTACTGGTCCTTGTAGATGATGGTTGACGGCCGGCCACTGCTTCCCCTGCAGACACCGGATGACACTTCTTGGAGCTGCCTCTGTTGGAGCCGCCCTTGGCCTTAGGGCCCTTGGCCGCAGGGCTGCGCGGGCAGGGGGGCTGCCCTGGGAGAGTCGGTTGTGACCTAGATGGGGTACCAATCAGGGGGTGGGGCGGGCTGAAAGGCGGGCTTAGGAGAGGGAATCACAGGAGGGAGGCGAGCTGGGATGTATATGTATATGGGGATGCACCAAGAGCGAGGGGCTAGATGGGGGGCCTCATCTGAGCGCAGCCGAGAGCGAAAGTGGCGTGCAGAGGCAGCTCACAGCGGGACTAGGTCCCCGCTGGAGTGTGGATGGGAGGCGGGAGGGTTGGGATGCGGAAGGGGAGCTGGGATGGAAGTGGCGGGCTGGGGAGGGAAGCAGGCCTGGCCGCAGGTGTTCCTTTCCTTGTTGGGTGGGTGGAGGGGGGTCTGGGGGCTGTGGGGCCTTACCTGGCTTGCAGCGAGGAATGAGCCGAGTGGCTCTGTTGGTCTAGGGCCTGGATACACACAGAGCTATGCTCCAATCAGGGCTTGGGGCGGGATGGCTCGGCGGGGGGGCTGGGATGCGGAAGGGGAGCTGGGATGGAGGTGGCGGGCAGGGGGTGGAAGCGGGCCTGGCCGCGGGTGTTCCTTTCCTTGTTGGGTGGGTGGCGGGGGGGGCTGTGGGGCCTTACCTGGCTTGCGGCGAGAAATGATGGTCAAGTGGGCCTTCTGAAGAGCCTGTAACACAATCTTGAGGTGTTTCACACGATCCTCCCAGGTGGCACTGAAAACTGCTATATCATCCAGATATGCAAGGCAGAATTCATCTAACCCATTAAGGACATGATTCACAAGCCACTGGAAAGTGGCAGGTGCATTCTTCAACCCAAAAGGCATTACCCTGAACTGGTAAACACCCTCTGGTGTTGTGAAAGCTGTCTTCTCCTTGGCATGTTCTGCCAGGGCTATTTGCCAATAGCCTGCAGTGAGGTCAAATGTGCTGAGTGAGGTATTTGGAGGCACCTAAAGGATCCACCAGCTCATCTGTTCGAGGCAAGGAGTGTGCATCTGTCTTGGTGACAACATTCAGAGCCATGTAATCCACACAGAACCTCAACTCAGAGGTGCCTGCCTTTGGTACCAAAACCACTGGGCTGGACCAAGGACTACTGGAGGGTTCAATCACCCCAAGATCTAACATTTTGTTGACCTCTGTCTTAATGTAAGACCTTACTTTGTCTGACATTCTGTATCCCCTACTTTTGGTAGGTACACTGTCTCCTGTGTTAATGTCATGTTTGCACCAAGGTGTCAAACCAGGGGACTGTGAAAACAAGGGGGGAAACTGCCTAAGCAAACCTTTCACTTCAGCCTGTTGAGCCGAAGTTAGTTGAGGACCAAACTTGACACCCTCAATGGAGCTGTCAGGGAGAGGTTCTGACTCCTCCTCCCCAACATCTGAAGCCAGTAGCAGTGCAGCGATTTCAACTCTTGGGATGAAAGCTTTCAGTCTATTTACATGGAACACCTTTGGAGACCGACCAGCCCTTCCAAGGTCCACTAAATAGTTAACCTCACCCAGTGACTCCACCACTGTGTAAGGGCCTGACCATTTATCCTGTACAGCTTGAGGCCTTATGGGGTTCATGATCAGGACTTGTTGACCAGGAGTGAAATTGATGAGGGAATCTTTCTGGTCATACCAATGGTTCACCAGTGCTTGCCCTATCCTCGGTTTCTCACTAGTCAGACCTATCAGGAGTACCATCCTCTTCCTGAGTCCTAGCACAGCGTCTACTACATTGGTAATGACAGGGGGAGAGGGCTCTGCAGTGACTTTCTACTTGCACCCCCATCTGGGGCAAGTAGAAGTGCATGGATAACCTTTGCTTGGTTCTCTTGATGCCAAGGTGACCAGCAAGGGCACTTCATGCACCAACTGCAAGAGGAAGGGTCTTACAGCATGGGGAACCACCAACTTCCTATGGTCTTCTTCTGTAGACTCTGTAGGCTCACTATACAGGAGCCCACCTTCTCAATAAATCCTATGCTTCCCAGGAGGGTCACCCTCAAGCTGGGAGCAGGCCTGTCTCCTTAGGCCTTCCAGAGATGGGCACTCACGGTGGTCCTGAACTCTATCCTGTCTGGACCACCTTCCACTAGAAACCTTTGTAGTTCAGGATGGTCATTGGGATCAAAGACTTCAGGAAACCTGTCTTCCTCGTCAGGTTCAGGGGTTTGACCAACTACCTCTACCTCTGTAGTAGGTGAGTTTGGGAGAATATTTTCTTTCCCTCTTTTGGATTTTCTGACTCCTTTAGCCTTGGATTTCCCCTTATAGGCTTGGGCTGGGCATTGGTCTTGGCCAGTGCAGCCCTGATTTGAGACCTTGTGCAGGGTCTTTCTGCTGTGTCTCCCACGAGCCCTAAAGCTCTGAGATCATTCCCCAGCAAGACCTTTCCTGGGACATTTCTCTGAATGCTCCCTGGAATCCTGACCACTGTACCATTTATAGTAAGATTGACAGGTATAACTGGGAACGAGAGGTGGGCCATCAGCCAATTAGTGGGGCACAGAGGAGCTCTGGCAACTTCTTCTGGGTCTACCAAGGTAGAATCCACTACTGCTCTGCTGCAACCACTATCCCTAAGAGCTGGAGTATCAACTCCATTGATCAGCACACTGTATTTAAAGTAGTGCTTCGTATTGTCAGGAATCCTAGCATAAGCCTCTGAGACTTTAGGCTCCCAGGAACCCAGGGAAACTAAAACTACCTCAGAATATATCCCACTGGGGAAGGAGTCTCAGGAGAAGGATGCCCCTGTAATCTCTTCTTCCTCATAGGAGGAAAAGACCAGATTAGCAGAATGGACCTCTAAGGTTTTGCCCTTAATTCTGGGATCCCCCTTCACATGGTCACTTGCTCCACAAGCCACACAGGATCCACTGGGTCTTGTGACATAGGGAGGCTTACTCTAACCAGAGTTCTGTTTTAGAGGATAACCTCCACTACCCTGTGAGTTCTCTTGTGTCTTACCCTTATTTTGTCTTTTGTGGCCCTTATGGGAGGAAGTTTTATCAGATTCTCCACCCTCCTTATCTTTGGACTTTCCCCTTCCTCCTGCTTACCAGGATGAGTCTTGTCCTTATGGGACACTCTATGTGACACCCACAAATCTGCTGCTATGGCTAGCTTCTTAGGATCTATTTCCTTTGAATCTGCCAAATGCTGCGTAAGCTCAGGGGAAAAAGATGCAAACATATGTTCAAGCATGACAAGACAGATCATGCCCTCGAGGCTGGAAACCTTATAGCCTTCTTCCCAGCCAGTCAAGTTTTTCAATAAATCAGTCACATATGACACCCAAGTACTTCCTTCTTTCTTCTTATACTCTCTGAACCTTTTAAGGTATTGGGCAGGAGTCTTCCCAAACTTCAAAACGAGAGTTTGCTTTAACATTGCAAATCTTTAGGAAACCTTGGCTGAGAGGAGGACCCAGACCCATGTACCGATCCTTTGGGTCCATTCGAAGCCTGGAGCTTGGCAAGTTCTAACTGGTGATCCCTGTCCTACTGTTTTTCTGCCTGCTCCACTTTCAGCTTAACCATGTTGAATTCAAGCTCCTTCTGCCTAAACAGCAGCTCTTGCTTCTTGAATTCTAACATGGCCTCAGCATCAGAACTGGCAGAGGAAACCTGGGACAATACATCATCATCTTCATCTTCCTGGGGCCCATGGATGAGAGCAGCGACAGGATGGTCATTCCTGCCAGTGGGAGCAGCCCCACCTCTTTCTGCACTCTCATCTGGGGTGATGGCATCGGGTTGCAGCTCTTGCCAATCTATGATCCTCTGGATCATGTCACCCTTTGTGCCTTGAGCAGGTAAACCCCTCTCAGCACACATCTTTCTCAGTGTTTCTGATCTAGAAGCACTTAAGTTTAACAAGGCACTTGTTTCCATGATATTAGATAGGTCTATGGCCTTTTCGGATATCACTATAAAGTCACTATGTGTCCTGGATAGGTTCAATCTGAAATGTCTTTATCAGTGTGCAACACTGGATACCTTCAGTCCTATCCCACCGCTGTACACCAATTTGTTAAGATGGATTTCTGAACTCTGTCCTGGAGGGGCAGAGGTTCAGGAGGCCAGCCTAGTTTCTCGGAACAGGGTAACCTTCTGGGCCCCGCAGACCAATCAAGGTAGCTTTGTGGAGGTCAAGACTAGGTCTCAGGAGGGGTGAGGGTTACTGAAGGACCTCAATGAGCACAAAGAACAAGGACACTTGAAAATGACTCCTAGTCAGATGCAGTTATAAAAATACAATTACATTTGTTTCAAGGCTTTTGAACGTCATACACATAATAAAAATCCAGAGCAATACTAGTAAACCAACACAATCCAATCACAATATATATATATATATATGCACAAGACCAAGGGGCCTAAAGGGTTAACTACACGAAATGGGTCCACAACCTTGAAAGGGAAGGAAGCAGGAGTGCAGATAAAGTCTTTAAGCAATTCAGCATCAATCACAGTCCTAACTGAGAGGTACTCCAGTCCCTATAATGAGGGGAGCCTAGCGCTCAAATGTACTTGCAATGCTGGCACACTCGGTAGTGTAGATGGGCGATCCGGGGTCTCTTTAGGTGGCTGTAGCAGCTCAGGCAGGTGGGTGAGACGATGCAGAATAAGTTCCCACTATTCGAGGAGGGTCACTCCGACAGGGCAGAGTGATTTCCAAGGTTTGGGAATAGTTTGCCAGTCTGCACAAGCAGTGGAAAGGAGATGGCCCCCCAGGGGCCACTCGTGCTTAAAAATGGATGGAGACGCTAGGGGCCACCAGTAAGGGTTGTTAGCACTCAACGCCCCTAGGCGCACTCCACTCCGGACCAAACGTCGGCAGTCGAGTCCAGTTCGGTTGCAGGTTCAAATGCTGCTATTTCTGTGTTTCTGCGGCTTTCAGTAGCAGAGCTGCAGCGTTGATTCCCAAATGGGACACTGGTGATTTCTCCGCTCCTGGTGGATGGATCAGGCCAGTTTCACTGGAGCAGGCTTCAGGGGCAAGAGGGGAACAAGAGCAACGCACCTGCAAAGTTCGTCACCACAGCAGGGTGACACAGTAACCGCAGTTTCTCTGGTTTGGCCTTTCTCACTTTACTCCAGACTTGGGAATGCCAAGTACACAAAATACGGTGTGATGGTGTCGTGAGAACGCTGCTGGCGGGCTACCAACTTTCAAGGGTCTCCTCAAAACGGCAGCGGGGACAGAGCAAAGGTCCTGCTTAAGCGGGCTCCTTGGTTTCAGAATACTTGGATCCATTCCTTCATTCAGTGAGAACTCCAGAGATCGACATGGTATAGGTATTTGGGGCCTCCTCTTATCCAGAGTCTCCTTCGCGCCAAAATGAAGAGGACCCAATGGGATATCCGCTCACATACAGACATACCATACGTTGACCAATCACGGACCACGGTGGTCCCAGGCATTCAGAACACACTAGAATCTCTGGCACCCAGGATGTGGATTGACTCTAGACAGTGCAGCCCAGATCCTGGGGGCGCACACACAAGACATGCAGAAGCCCGCGAAAGCTGGTCACTTCGCAGGAAAATGCATGCCCAAATAAGCATTGACCCGAGTCGGCTCGACCTGGGGAAGGTGAAGGAGCAAGATGGCCAAAGGACAGGACAAAGAACCTCATGGCATGGCCATTTTTTAGCCAGGCCACCTGTTTGTGCCAAACGCGGTTAACATGGTTTGCATGGCAAGAAAGGGTTAAAAATACACAAAAAGATAAGCTGCCACCAGCCCTGTCCATGGCACATCCACACTTCTCCAAAAAATCCCTTTGAGAGTGTCCATGGCCCTTAGGAATGACTATTGGGCCCAAGCGCACTGTACTGTAAGGTACTTTGTGCACTTGTAACATGTTGCAGAAAAGTTGCAACATTGCAAGGACTAAGGGAAACAAAGTCTCCCAGTACTGACTGTCTTTAAGGGAATGTCAGTTTCTCCATCATAAAGTGAGCGAAAAGCCCAGGGGAGTGCAGCAGAAGGCTGTGCTCCACTGATAAAGTCAGACTATGGTGTTAAACGTCAGCAAAATTTGGGGAGGGGTACACAACTGGAGGGAAAATTACATGTAAAATGGAAATCTTTCCTAACACTCGGAAGTGAGGGAGGAGTGATATCTCCAGGAGTTGAGCTGAGCACTTTATTCCTGGGAAGTAAGAGAGGAGTGATATATGTAGGAGTTGAGTTGTGTGCTATATTCCTGGGAAGTGAGGGAGCACTACATTGCTGGGAATCACGGTAGGTGCTACATCTCTGGGATGTCAGAGGGGCAGTATATCACTAAGAATTGAGCTGGGCACTTTATTCCTGGGAAGTGAGGGAGGAGTGATATCTCTAGGAGCTGAGGTGTGTGCTATATTCCTGGGAAGTGAGAGGGGCAATATCTCTCTAGGATGTGAGAGGGGTACTATATTGCTAAGAATCGAGGTAGGTGCTACATCTCTGGAAAGTGAGAGGGGCACTATATCACTAAGAATTGAGCTGGGCACTTTATTCCTGGAAAGTGAGGGAGGAGCTATATCTCTAGGGGTTGATGTGTGTGCTATATTCCTGGGAAGTGAGGGGGCACTACATTGCTAAGAATCACGGTAGGTGCTACATCTCTGGGATGTGAGAGGGGCACTATATCACGAAGAATTGAGCTGGGCACTTTATCCCTGGGAAGTGAGGGAGGAGCTATATCTCTAGGGGTTGAGGTGTCTGCTATATTCCTGGGAATTGAGGGGGCACTACATTGCTAAGAATCACGGTAGGTGCTACATCTCTGGGATGTGAGAGGGGCACTATATCACTAAGAATTGAGCTGGGCACTTTATTCCTGGGAAGTGAGGGAGGAGTGATATCTCTAAGAGCTGAGGTGTGTGCTATATTCCTGGGAAGTGAGAGGGGCAATATCTCTCTAGGATGTGAGAGGGGTACTATATTGCTAAGAATCGAGGTAGGTGCTACATCTCTGGAAAGTGAGAGGGGCACTATATCACTAAGAATTGAGCTGGGCACTTTATTCCTGGAAAGTGAGGGAGGAGCTATATCTCTAGGGGTTGAGGTGTGTGCTATATTCCTGGGAAGTGAGGGGGCACTACATTGCTAAGAATCACGGTAGGTGCTACATCTCTGGGATGTGAGAGGGGCACTATATCACTAAGAATTGAGCTGGGCACTTTATCCCTGGGAAGTGAGGGAGGAGCTATATCTCTAGGGGTTGAGGTGTGTGCTATATTCCTGGGAATTGAGGGGCACTACATTGCTAAGAATCACGGTAGGTGCTACATCTCTGGGATGTGAGAGGGGCACTATATCACTAAGAATTGATCTGGGGACTTTATTCCTGGGAAGTTAGGGAGGAGCAATATCTCTAGGAGTTGAGGTGTGTGCTATATTCGGGGGAATTGAGAAGGGCAATATCTCTCTAGGATGCGGGAAGGGTACTAAATTGCTAAGAATTGAGGTAGGTGCTATATCTCTGGGAAGTGAGAGGGGCACTATATCACTAAGAATTGAGCTGGGCACTTTATTCCTGGGAACTGAGGGAGGAGCGATATTTCTAGGAGCTGAGGTGTGTGCTATATTCCTGAGAAGTGAGAGGGGAATTTATCTCTAGGATGTGAGAGGGGTACTATATTGCTAAGAATCGAGGTAGGTGCTAGACCTCTGGGAAGTGAGAGGGGCACTATATCACTAACAATTGAGCTGAGCACTTTATTCCTGGGAAGTAACAGAGGAGTGATATATGTAGGAGTTGAGGTGTGTGCTATATTCCTGGGAAGTGAGAGGGGCAATATATCTCTACGATGTGAGAGGGGGACTATATTGCTAAGAATCGAGGTAGGTGCTATATCTCTGGGAAGTGAGAGGGGCACAATATCACTAAGAATTAAGCTGAGCACTTTATTCCTGGGAAGTAAGAGAGGAGTGATATATGTAGGAGTTGAGGTGTGTGCTATATTCCTCGGAAGTGAGAGGGGCAATATCTCTCTAGGATGCGGGAGGGGTACTATATTGCTAAGAATCAAGGTAGGTGCTATATCTCTGGGAAGTGAGAGGGGCACTATATCACTAAGAATGGAGCTGAGCACTTTATTCCTGGGAAGTAAGAGAGGAGTGATATATGTAGGAGTTGAGGTGTGTGCTATATACCTGGGAAGTGAGAGGGGCAATATCTCTCTAGGATGCGGGAGGGGTACTATATTGCTAAGAATCGATGTAGGTGCTAGACCTCTGGGAAGTGAGAGGCGCACTATATCACTAAGAATTGAGCTGAGCACTTTATTCCTGGGAAGTAAGAGAGGAGTGATATATGTAGGAGTTGAGGTGTGTGCTATATTCCTGGGAAGTGAGAGGGGCAATATCTCTCTAGGATGTGGGAGGGGAACTATATTGCTAAGAATTGAGGTAGGTGCTAGACCTCTGGGAAGTGAGAGGGGCACTATATCACTAAGAATTGAGCTGAGCGCTTTATTCCTGGGAAGTAAGAGAGGAGCGATATATGTAGGAGTTGAGGTATGTGCTATATTCGGGGGAAGTGATAGGGGCAATATCTCTCTAGGATGCGGGAGGGGTACTATATTGCTAAGAATCGAGGTAGGTGCTATATCTCTGGGAAGTGAGAGGGGCACTATATCACTAAGAATTGAGCTGGGCACTTTATTCCTGGGAAGTGAGGGAGGAGCAATATTTCTAGGAGCTGAGGTGGGTGCTATATTCCTGAGAAGTGAGAGGGGAATTTATCTCTAGGATGTGAGAGGGGTACTATATTGCTAAGAATCGAGGTATGTGCTAGACCTCTGGGAAGTGAGAGGGGCACTATATCACTAAGAATTGAGCTGAGCACTTTATTCCTGGGAAGTAAGAGAGGAGCGATATATGTAGGAGTTGAGGTATGTGCTATATTCCTGGGAAGTGAGAGGGGCAATATATCTCTAGGATGTGAAAGGGGGACTATATTGCTAAGAATCGAGGTAGGTGGTATATTTCTGGGAAGTGGGAGGGGCACTATATCACTAAGCATTGAGCTGGGCACTTTATTCCTGGAAAGTGAGGGAGGAGGGCTATCTCTAGGAGTTGAGGTGTGTGATATATTCCTGGGAAGGTAGAGAATCTGTCAGAAGCAAACATCGCCAGACTGGCAGAGAAATGACAAGGTCAGTGGTTTCTGCAAACACACCCCAAAGGGCCAGTGAGTGCCCCTGGGGTTGTGGCGCCAAATAGGAGTGATTGTGCACCACCATAAAATCCCTGAGCTACTGACTCGCACAATCCCAGGAGAATACATAGCAGTGCAAGGCCTTTGCACCCTTTACACAAAAAAGGGCAGACACATTCCTCACACCACTAGACCCAATTGTGATAATCAGTGCTTTAAGTGAGCCGGGACCAGCCGGGTCTGGGCCCTGGCAGTTTCCAAAACGTGAAGCTGAGCCTGAGTACTGCCGCAGCCCCCCAGCCCCAGCACAACATTAACTGGACACATTATCCTGCTGCGCCCGCAGCCGCGACGGGAGATGCACCAGTCATTGATTCCGGCAAGCTGACCGATGTGCCAGCCAACCACTGCAACGCTGTGGCTGGCTGGCATTTCTGCCAGTCACTGTATCCTACTCTGGTGAACCCTCATGTGAGGGGTGACCAGAGGAGGTTACTGTCCCTTTGTTTCACCACCCCTACTTGCCAGGTCGCCCAATGCGTCATTAACCCTAGGCGAACCTGGGGACCCCTCGAAATATTTTTCGAGGTTCATAAAAGATGGCTTGAAAAGTGCACGATTCAAGCCATCTTTTATAAAGCTTTGCCAATGGAGAAAGACGCCTCTGGCTTTTTCTGTCGTCAAAAATGTATAAAAGATAGATTGACTGGTGTACTTTACAAGCCATCTTTTATAAACATAGAAGTGTTTAAAAAAAGATGACTTGAAAAGTATGCAAACCATAAACTACTCACACAAATATATAAATGTTATATGTTTGTTTGCGTGCCCTACTATGGTTTGTGCACTTTTCAAGCCATCTTTTATAAACTTTTATGTAACATATTTCTATGTTTATAAAAGATTGCTTGCATAGTACAAAAACCACAATATGGTACGCATACAAATATAGTTTGCTGTACCTTACTATGGCTTGTGTACTTTTTTAGGCCACGCCTATCCCACAAGCCACACCCCGGATGAGGGTCCCCGCTGGTATTTGTACCCCGTTTAAAGCCCTAGTGATAATTGAATATATACCGGAAGTCGCTGGATGCAGTTTTGACTGTAATTCTCTCTCGCCATGATTGATGATGTGGAGTGGCAAACAGGCAAGCAGCACCTGCCAGACAGTGGCATCATTAAGGAGGGGTCTGGGGGGGCCAGTGCCCCCCCCTCTGAACTCCTGTGTCCCCCCTTGAATCCCCCCTACTTAAGGCAAGAAGTGACCATGTTCTCTGTTCGTGGTGTTATTTGTGACACTCACTGAGGCAAATGTCTGCATATCACAAGGCATTACTCCTTTTGTCTCAAAGCTACTAGTGATCGAGCAGCTTGCAGCCCCTCCCATCAGAATTTAGTCCACAAAAGTGCTAATGATGGGCCATTAGTCACTGAATGGTTTTGTGCCTGCATTCCGATGAGAGGGGAAGTGCAGTGGGGTGTGAGTAGTTGGTGTGCACAAAAGCCTCGCTGCAGGAGTGCTTGCGACCTCACACATTATCTTTCATAGGCACCCCCCTACTTTTGTCTGTGCCGTCCCTACTTTTGTCTTTGGCCCCCTCTGGGCCCCTCCTAAATTTGATTCCTGGTGACACCACTGCTGCCAGACAAGACAGAAATGTTGCACCAGTGGCAGAATTTGAGGTCATGGGAGCGCTGTCCAGTCAAGACCCCCGTGGGCCACCGCTTGTAGAAAGGCAATAAATATATTTCAAGGCCACAAGACAGGAGGAAGAGATTGAAAATGATTGTCTGTATTATAAATGTCAGGACCCACAGGACACTGTTCCGCAAGGATGCAGGTCATATCCAGGCGCTGGAGAACTATTGAAATCAAATGGTCGGTGCGGCTATGAGTTCTTCCTCTTGTGGGAACTGAAGGAAGACGAGACTCAAGATACCGTTCATGCCACCTGCGATAGCTTGCCATCGGTTTATAGTCAAAAAGTCGAAAACATAATGTCGAATAGCAAAAATGTCGAAAAAAAATGTCGAATGTAAAAAAGTCGAAAAAACATACATATAATAGGAAAAGTCATAATTTCGAAAAAAAAATGTCGAAAAAAAAATCGAAAACCCAAAACACTTTTTTTTTTTTTTTACCCAGATAGTAACATTTATTATGGGGGGGGGTCCTCCCCAACCCCCCCATCCCAAACCCCTACCCCAACCCCCCCTCCTCCCCATCCCCCCACCCCCCATAGATATACCTTTAATTATTTTAAAAAAATCTTTAATATAATATTAAATAATTAATTAATTATTTAAAAAACCATCCCAAACCCCTATCCCCAACCCCCCCATCCTCCCCATCACCCCCACCCCCCATGGAAATACCTTTAATTATTTTAAAAAAAAAGTTTAATAAAATATTTATTATTAACACATAAAATCGAAAAAAGTTGAAAAAAAGTCGACATTTTTGTTTTTCGACATTTTTGTTTTTCGACTAAATATTTTCGACATTTTTACTTTCCAATATATTGTATTCGAAATTATGACTGGTTACCCTTGCCATCACATGCAGTCGCCTCAATGAGCAGAACGAAGTCACCTCCCACGAAATCCAGCAGTCTTTCACTGTCAAATTCAGAAAACATATCCCACCAGAATCCGGAAGATCCGTAGTAAATATCTTAGAATCTTGGTGGGCCCATGAACTGGCGTAACAGGGGCCAGGGTTGGCAGCTGAGCTCCGCACAAAGGAAATGCTCAAAATAAAAGTTTAAATCTTTCATGTTGTTTCTCTTCTAACTTCTGACTGTACAGCAATTCCATTTTAAAATACATTAATGTATTGGCTTATATGGTTTCTGTAAGGAAGGAAGGGGCAGATTAGCCCCCCTGCATACATTCTACAAAAAATGAACCACTTGCTCTTGCACTAGTGGGGGACGCCTCCATCGCCCTTCTGCTGCCATGAGGAATAAAGCCTCAGCAGAAGCAGAGGTGGGGCTATTGCAAGACACACTTGGACTCCATTTTGTGTGCCCTCGACTCCATCTTTGGACTAGGCCGCAATTCGGCACTACGAAGTCTCCTCTCCCCTCTGCAGTGCCGTGTCCAGCGAGCCCTAACCGCCCCCACCTTTTCTGCACAGCCCATGTCCCTTTCTCATGGATGCGCTGAAGTTAACCGCTACAATTAAAACTATGTATCATATCACTCTTCCTCTGAGATCACTGTCCTGTGTGTGAACTGGCCCGAACCATGGCTTGTAGCTCATCCATCTCCACAAATCTGCCCCTGCACCCCTCACCCTCGCTGTTGGAAAATTACTGCTTGTGTAACCCTGTGCCCTCCTAAGGTATTCTCTTGATGTAACAGAAGTGTGCCCCCACTATGCTGAACACCCCAGAGTGCCCCCAATAAACCCAGACCCCTGTCACAGTATATCCTGTCCTAAACTAACATGTGCCACTCCACTCCCCTTTTCGCCCTGATGTGCCAGACCAGCCCAGCCGCCAGGTTATGCAGAAGGCCAGACCCCAACACCCTTCACCTTATGAATGATCCAATGTAAGACCATACAATCATGTGTGTAAAATTTATAGGCCTCTAAGATGTATTCAAAGGCATATTGATGTTCATTGTTTATTGTATGTCTAGAATAAGTGTATAGATTAGCTAGTGAGATCCAGCCGTCTCTTTGACCTAGCCTAACCTTCACCTCGCACGGACCGGCCCAGCTGAATCACGTGATGTCCAATTTACCGCTAAGCCATCAGCCAATCCTGTGGATCCGGCCCATAAAGAACTATATGTGCACCTCCTTCCTAGCCAATGAGAATGTAATCTGTAGCCTGTATAGAATTCATCACTGATGACGCTGTAACCCTTTAAAAATTATTGCATCTGTATTGTTTGCCAAAGCGCTCTCAAGGCATCAGAGTTCTCTGGATGCTGAATATCATATAAATCTTTGACTAACTCGCAATCATCTCTCTTGGTCTCATTCCCTACTGGGATGTGTCCTTTATTCTGAGTTTCTTTGGTATTGTGGGGAGTGAGTACTTTCATTTCCTACATAGAAAACATTTAGCCGTCGTAATTCGAGTTCACTGCAGAGTATTTACAAGTGTTCCTAAGAGGAATGCTATACATAATTTTGTATGTCTGTTTAATCCTTGTAAATCCTCTTACCACTAGCCTATGTCCATGTTCGATTTGGCAAGGTCAGGATTTGCACCAATTATTGTCAGAAATTTCGTTAGAGCAACTGTGATTTTAGTTTTCTCGCCCTCTATTAATATGTTCCACCACTCCTCTTCGGAGCTGACACCGTATTTTTCGATAATCCTGCCCAGCACACTATATCTGTCAGTCTTAAGTGCTGGGCATTTCATTACCAGATATTTGGTTGTTTCCTTGGTGTTTTCTCCTTGGCAGAGACTACATATCACAGTTAAGCCTTGTGCTTTTAGTTTTCTTGTGGCCAATTTAGGCAAAAAGATGTTAAAGCGGATCCCAAAAACCAGTTGGGGAAGATTTGTGCATATTTTGGGAGCACGTTCAACTTTCTCTCTGGGAACCAGAAGTCTTCTCTATTTTTAGACTTGTAGATTGCATCATGCGTTTCAATCCAGTCTTTTCGATAGAGCTTCTTCTTGATTCTGTCTGGAATTTGAATCAATCAGTCCTCTGATTCATTCAGATCTTCAATTACCTTCAGGCATATTTCCTGCCACTCTTTAAGGATTACGTCTTCAGGATCCTTCAAAGCCTTTTTTAAGGTTTCAAATCCCCCTTTGGGGCCACTTCCAAGCATTTTCAGTAAAATGAAATCGAATTCCATCTGGCAATGGCCTTGAGTGAAGTTAAGGCTCTGCGTCATAAGTCAAAATAGGTACCACTTTAGCTCTAGAGAAAGATATTAATGGAATCAGCGAAAAGTGACAGAATCTCTTAAACAATACTTTCCCTTGTGCTGCCAGATTTTTAGCTTTCATGCGCAACATGGCAACTCGAGGCACTTCACGTCTACTAGTACTGATGTTGACTCCCAGATAAATAAATTCGGTCACAACAATGATTTTTTGACCTTTTAGACACCAGGCTGGACGCTTGCTAATCCTGGCTAATTTTTTGTTCGCCGAAGATCATTATCTGTGATTTTGCTGGGTTCATTGTTAGATATTGTTAATATCTTTCAAGGGCAACAATCTGATGTTGTAACCCAATGGGAGTCTGATCAATGATCACAACATCGTCAGTATAGAGGAGTCTCCCATTAGGGATAAAAATTAGGTGGAAATGCACGTATATCCTCAAACGCCTCTTCAATATCAGAGAGAAAGAGATTAAAAAGTTCTGGCGCCAGGGGGCAGCCTTGTTTTAGGCCCATGTTAGTAAACATAGCATCTGACAACTGGCCGGCTTGGTCTAATTTAATTCTAATAGAGGTTCCCTGGTGCAAGTATTTAATGTTCTCCATGATTTTTCTCGGGCATCTCCATTTCGATAATTTTGACCACAATTTAGTTCTTTGTATGGAATCGAACGCTTTCGATAAATCAATAAATTCCAGATCGATTTTGCGTCCTTTTCTATATTATGTTCTCGCTTTCAACAGATTGATTAAGAAGATGTCACAACCAGTACCAATGGCTTTCATAAGCCCGATTGTCAAGTGTCTCACTACTTCATCCGGACCGTGCCTTTAGTATAATAGATCCGAATATTTTACCCGCTACATACAACAAGGCTATCGGCCGGTAGTTGTCTGGGTCTGATCTTAAGCCTTTTTTAAATAGTGCAGCAACTACCACTGATTTCCACATAGCCGGGATCTTCGGGGACTATAAAATACTCCTATAAAGGCAATGTAAGTAGTTTGCCCATTTTTCAGGATTTTGCTCCATAAGGGCATTGGTCAGCCAAAGAAATTTTCAATTTCTTTATGATGTCTTCAATAGACGATGCCTCTATACCTAGCGAATATTCCTCGTAACTCAGGTCAGGCGATCCAATTAAAGGCAGACTTGTTTGCAGAGTTTCCTCTTCCTCTCTGATCTGCATTTTTGCGTAATGGGATTGCCAAGTCTTTGCTGGACTCAGGTTGGCCATTAGCACCTCTTGGGGTGTATCCATCGCATTTATGGCAGACCATATTTCAACAGTGTTTTTTGTTTTGATGTAAAATAGAATTATTTGGGTATCCTGATTCAGAAGGGTTGTTTTGTGTATCCTCGGCCAATTGCGATATCTCTGCTTTAATTTATGGATCTCCTGTGAACCTTCTGTCGCCTTAAGATGTTTCAGTTTGCTTATTGCTTTTCTTAACTCTTTTTTTTAAAAATCACAATATGATGATCAAACGCATGTCGATGCCTCATTTTTGTTCTTCCATTTCCCCCACCCTGTCAGGGTAATTCATGGAAATAATGTGCGCTGAAAAGGGGAGCGCAAGCGTGAAAATCGCAGCGCACGCATGCTAAAACCGCACACGCAGCCATTTGTCGATTCACGGAATGCGCTGTGCGTGTTTTCCCCGGGATGTACGCCAACTCCAAATGGTGTCGCACACGGGTGCACACGTCATAGAACGCTGTGCGTGATGCGCACAGCGAAAGCGCACAATGTTAGCGCACACACAAAAAAGGGGGCGGAACAGGGTGTGGAACACGTGGAATGAGGAACAACACGTGAAAATAAGGGCGTAACTGGGGAAGTACTGTTGTGAAATACATGGAATGTCCACACGCACGCGAACTACACGTATTCATGGAATCGAATAGTTGAAACACGCGCAGGCCAAAAGACACGCACAGGCCTAAATATGTCCGCCACCCAAAGGCAGGCGGAAGCGTCTCCTCGCAGTATAAAAGGGCGCACAAATAACAAAGCACGTATAAACATCTATGATGAATGTCCTATTCTGTGGCCCCTTAGGAGAAATGACGTGTCACTTAATGCTCAGGCATCCCAAAAAAGCAAGAAAAAGAGATACGCGACCCCTGTAGCCCATGTGCATGTAAAAAAACACACGCAGTATGCTGTGGCAACCAGGAACACAAAAAATGCATAGGTGTTCAACACGCAGGCTAGTATGCCCAAAAAAAAGGGGTACGCAACTAACAGGGTCACCCGCAGTAGGAAAAATAGTGTGTGCGACTCACCGTCTGCCTTGCGTCTAGAAGAAGAACACGTAGCCAACACCCACGCCAAAAGAAGAAGTACGCACGGTAGCCACTGTGAAGTAATCGCGTGTGAACCCCAACGTCTGGAAAACACACGCACCATTTTCCACGAAAAGCACGTACAGAGCGATGGAAACCCACGTGGGACTTTCAACCCCTGCCGAGGGAAACGCTCATGTGCACGTTACATCACCTACGCGCTTAAGCGCTAAAGGCCTTTTCTCAGAATTCACGCAAAGGTGCTGTTTTTCACGTGCCAAATCACTCCGTATCAAGCTGGCCACACGACAACACACGGAAGACCACGCTCCTGCCCAGAAGGCCACATTTCTGCCCCCCAGAGCCCCGAGCAGCCTCCCATGAGCCATCTGCTGCTGCCCGCCTGCCTGCTGCCACCGTGCCCTGCCATTTGGTGCCTGCACATCTGCCATCTGCAGGGTTCCAGTTTCTGTGACCACCCCTGCTGGAACAGAAGACTCCCGACTGGTGTTCCATCACTCCACAGCCCAGCCCCAGGACCCAGTTGCCCACTTTCCTCGGGGGTTGCCATGTCTGACACAACACCTTCCGCCACCAATGGCAACCCCCCAGCAGAGAGGCAGAGGGCTACCAGCTTCAGTGAACAGGAAGTTGGTATCCTGGTGGAGCATGTTCTGGGGAATTATGGTGCCCTCTTCACACCATCGCTCGCCAACAAGGAAGGATGGAAGAGGATCTGGAAGGACATAGTGGGTGCCATCAACGCAGAGGGGGTGGCACCCCGCAACATCAAACATGCCAAGAAGCGCTGGGAGGACTACAAGTCCAGGACCCTCAAGAAGGCCCAGTGCCTCTTGGAAGCAGCAGATGCAGTGGGGCACCGGGTCCAGCTTACCACCCAGCAGATGAGGGTCTTGGAGCGTATTCACCCAGTGCTTCACCACCAGATCCTCAGGATGCAGGCGCGTCAGGAGTCGAGCAATACGTGGCCATGCATACACGTTTAAAAAAGGGCATGTTGCAGTAGGTAGCTACTTGGCTGCATGAGTGACATGTATCATGTTTGGATGTGTGTGTGCAGGGACATGATGGTGCTGCATGTGAGTCCAGTCAGGCGTGACCCACATGGATGGTGTATGTGTTACAATGCATCATTCGAAGCAGCATGCGGAACGCACACATGTATGCATGCCTGTGTCTGTACTTTGACATGTTTGGGGTATGAGAGATGTGTGCTGCTATCATGGACATGCATGATGTACATGTCTGTGTGTCTGAGTAGTGTGTGCACCATGGATGCATGACACATGTCTGTGACGATGTGTTGATTCACTGATACAGCCTAGTCATCCTTGTATCCACTGTGTCTGGGGGTATACCGGTCCAGATGCATGACCCTCTGGTGATGTGTGTGCATGTGACCAGCATGTCCCATGATGCATGTGAGTATCAGCCCACGATTGGATGAATCTACGGTGCCTTGGACATGGATGCCAATGTATGTTGCATGTGCCATGCCTGTTCCTGCATGTGTGTTGTCTGCACTGACCCATGTGTTGTGTAGGGACATGATGGAAGTGACGTTTGACAGTGCCACTCATGTGATATTGCTTTGTGTCTAGGGGACTATAGTTTAGTACCCTGATGCTTGTGTTCAATGTCTCCCTTTACACTGCGGCGAGTGAAGAAGAGGGCGGGGACGGCGCTGTGGAGGAAAGCGGCAGAGATGCCTCCACTGGCCGGTGAAGCAAGGCCCAGTCACCCTCCCAAGAAATTCCATCATCCCGGAGCAAGGGGACTGTTGCAGCGTCTGCCACAACAGCTGCAGTGGAAGGGGCGGATGAGCCCCCACAGGGGCTTGCACCGGCGGAAGATGGTGCGGAGCCATCCATGTTGCTGGTGTGTATAGAGGAGGAGGAGGCCGCTACACAGCCGCACGTGGGGCCTGGTGGAAGTGGTACCACTGGTGCAAGTGGTGCAGTCCAGGGGCAGGGGCAGGAGGCAGCATAGGTCGCCGCAGAGGTGCCTGTGCATGTCTCTGTCCCCGACACTGTGACTGCATCACCATGGACCAGCAGTGATGCCCCGTCCCAGGCCCGTCCGCAGGCAGGGGGGAGGTCCAAGTCATCTGGCACTCCTCTACCTGCGGACGAGGGGACCTGTGACCGGATTGAGTTCATCCTGATTGGTGTTGCGTTGCGCACATGTGACATTTGTGATGACGTGTGTGCTTCCTGGGGGGACCATGCACATCATCACGAAGAGCTGTGTGCCAACCTGGGCCAGTTGGGAGGGACCATGGTCGGGGTTTCCTCCATGTGTCGGCCAGTCTTGCGGCCCAATCCTCCTCTGTGCACACTATACGCCAGTCATTCTCCGTGCCGTCTTCCGGCCCAGATGCCTCCAGGGCCCCCTGTGTATCTGCCCCAATCAACAAAGCCAGCCTGGTGGAGATCCCATACCTGCCACAGTCGAGAGTCGGAGGTCCAGCAGGGGTGGCCACCCCACCAACTGGACCCCAGCAGATGGAGGATGTGCCAGCATCATCGGGCAGGGCATGTGCACGATGGTGCTGTGGGATTCCATCAACCCGG
The DNA here is from genome assembly GCF_040938575.1 of Ambystoma mexicanum. NCBI lineage: Eukaryota > Metazoa > Chordata > Amphibia > Caudata > Ambystomatidae > Ambystoma > Ambystoma mexicanum. Next base: position 83,305,602 of record NC_090927.1, on the reverse strand, counting down.
AGGCCGTCGCGGTGGCAGAGGCAGTTGCATCGGGTCAAAACCCCGGGGGCAGCCATCGGCCGAGGGGCAGGAGGACCCCGGACTGGGATTGTCTTCCGTGTGGCAGCGGTTGGGCCGGCAAATAGATGCGGAGAGACGGTGGGCAGAGAGGGCACGGCTCACTATGGTCAGGGCGAAGAACTCCATGCGCAGGGCATTGTGGCGGGCTGAGTGCCTTGAGGCAACCCACAGGGAGTTGGAGGAGGCCATGGATGCATCACTGCGAGACCTCGAGGCCAGGAAACAGGCCCGCCTCCGGAACATCGGCATGGAGTTCGAGGATGCCATGGCCCAGAACATCAACAAGTGAGCCGTTGGACTTGCCCATCGCCTTTGTACATAGTTCTTTAGGGTTAGGTTTCCTTTGTTTTTTCTTTTTATTTGGAGTTAATGGACTTTGCTCCACCTTATGTATATAGTTTTTTGTTCATAGGAATTTTTTGTAGGTTTCCTTTTGTTTTGGGATCATGGACCCTTTGGAATTGGACTGCATATAGTTGAAGACTTGTACATACTTTCTTTTTTAACATTTCCCATGGATTAATGGTGTTCTTTTTGTTTTGGTTATTTAAATCATAGTGGCATTGGCGATGGACCACTTTTTTTTTCATGCCAGGGATTTATGTTCATCATTGGATTTTCTAATTTTTTGGTAATAGCTTTCATTATTTATTGATTTGCAAGTTTGATTTTCTTTATGTTTTTTCATTATGTTATTAATACATTTGTTCTAACTTCATGATTGGTGTTGTGTATCATCATTGGTTTTGTGCATGTCTCAATGAACATTGCGTCTGTCATGTGTTGCCAATGTGTGGCTCTGTTGTGCATTTATGCATGGGTATGGTGGTTCTTTTGAGACTGTCATGGCATGGATAACTTGGGAGTGGGTGCAGTGGATGGTTGCATGCTTGTACTGGGGGGCCAAGGGGGATTTGGGTTGGCATTGAGGCCATGGGTCTGTTTTGTTAGGACATGTTGTTTGGTGGGCCATGTGTCGGGGCCTGCTGGCAGGTGCCAGTCAATGGGGGTAGGTGGGGGACATGTGTCGGAACTCCCGAGTGCATGGTGCCAGTTGGCCTGCCTGTGGGGCATGGGGAGCAGGGGCACACCCAGGAGGGCACACACTGCCAAATCGCGTGTGAAAGTCCACACGCACCCCTGGAATACACGGACTCCGCTCGCGCCAGCGTAATCGCATGTAAAACTCCATGCACACCCCCGGAAAAAAGCACAGGCAACCCATCCAGCCTCCCCATGGCCCGCAGGGAGCCCATCACCCCAGTCCATGGGCCACAGGCAGCCCATCACCCCTAGGCATGCCCCACAGGCAGCCCATCACCCCTGGGCAGGCCCCACAGACAGCCCATCACCCGTGTCCATGGGCCACAGGCAGCCCATCACCCCAGTCCATGCCCCGCAGGCAGTCCATCACCCCTGGGCATGCCCCACAGGCAGGCCACACCACAGGCGTGTTCCCAGGGGTGCGCGTGGACTTTCACACACGATTTCGCTGGCCAATGTGTTTTACGGGGGTGCGCGTGGAGTTTTACACACGATTTCGCTGGCGCGAGCGGGGTACCCATGTTCCAGGGGTGCGCGTGGAATTTTATACGCGATTTTGCTGGTGCGAGCGGTGTACTTGTATTCCAGGGGTGCGCATGGAGTTTTACATGTGATTTCGCTGGTGCGAGCGGGGTACGTGTATTCCAGGGGTGCACATGGAGTTTTACACGTGATTTCGCTGGCGAGAGCGGGGTACGCGCATTCTGGGCGTGCACGTGGAGTTTTACATGCGATTTCTCTGGCACGAGCAGGGTACGCAGGGCGTTTTACACACGTTTTCATGGTTGGGGGGCTGTATGCTGGTCCACTGGCCTTTGCGCCATGTAGGGGATTTGTGCAATGTTTTTGGCGCATGGGGCAGGGTTGGGGGCATAACTGGTGCTGCTGCAGGGTCGCTACCCCACTCTGCGTCACGGCTGGTTATGGATGTAAGTATCCATGAATACGCTGTGCGCTAAAATGAGTTTTGGCGCACGCGGCTGGCGCAGACTGTCGCACGCACACTCTGTGCGCCAGCCGCGTGCGCCACTTGTGCGTTAAATTCTATGAATTACTCCCAGAGTCACTACAAATTGTTGTAGCAACCGAGCATAATCTATTTGTTGATGACTGTCTGCATCCTGCATGAGTTTGATTTCTCTGGCCAGGCTCATAGTCAGGTAAGGCATATTTTTAGCTTGAATATGCAGTTTGGTACGACCTGCGTTTACTACCATTTTGTGGGTGTAAAAGACCTGATCATGACTATTAGTTTTGTGGCAAATCAGTTTTACTCTATTATGGTCACTCTTGTCAGTAGTAACTATTTCCAGCTTTTTTATGGTCCCTCTCATGTTAGAGGAAACGCATATGTAGTTCAGTATATAATTGCTGGCTACCCCCCTCCATGTTGTTTTTCCAGGGATAATCATCCTCAGTAATACCATTCAATATAACACAATTTCTTGACTGCACTATCGTTCTCCACATTATTCCTCGCTTTTCTTTATTATCAAGTGTAAATGTCTCTTCCAGGATAGGATCGTTTGATTGATCCAGACATGACCAATTTAAGGGGTCATTATGAGTTTGGAGGTAGCCATGGCGCTGTTAGCGCCATGGCTGCCTCCAAACCCGGGTCCGGTCTGGCTGAATGGGGACTTACCGGGGCATTCCGACCTAGGCGGACCCGGTAAGTCCCCATTCAGTTTACCATTCCCCATTCCCATTTGAGCCCCCATAGGGCTCAATGGGAATGGGGAAGGCGCTAATAACGGGCCCGCAAATTGCGGGCCCGTTATTAGCTCCAAGGTCCCTTAACGGGACCCACAGAGAACGGCTGGTCACACCAGCTGTTTCTGCTGGGACCCGCTAAGGGACCTCGGAATAGGGCGGTAAGGGTTCACTGGCACCAGCATCATTACCAGTGACTGTTAACCCTTACCGCCCAACTCGTAATGACCCCCTAAGTCTCTTACTACTAGAATTAAAGGATTGTTCCATTTTACTTGTTCCTTATCAATTAAAGCTGCTACATCATCTCCAAAATGTCTATTGCTCTTGTCTGCCAGATTCCAGTACAGATTTAGCAATATCAGAGTTCTCGCATTGGGGATTTGGAATATGGGAAGTTTTATTGCAACCAGCTGTATAAAGGGTGTCGGGTTTCGAGTCTCTATCAAAGTCCACTCCAAATCATTCCTTACAGCTACCAACAAGACGCTTTTAGCTCTTCCTGTGGGATTTTTGATTGCCGGATTTAACAGCACCAAATAACCCTTTTAAGGGTGTCTCTTGTAACCAAACTTCTTGAAGACATATTACTTCTACATTTTGTAACTGGTTTTCCTTAGCACAGAACAAATGGGAGAAGCCTCTTGTATTCCACTTTAAATCACTCCCATGCAGTGATGGAAGTGAGCGAGAACGGTTGGGAGCAGTGTGTGCATTAGGACCCCAACCGGCCCATAAAGCTGGGGGTTTTCCTAATAGCACTTTAAGATGAGTAGCAGCACCAGTGAGATGGATGGGGATGCAGATTAATACTCTAGCATCAAATAAATAATGACAACTCAATGTTTTGGCAAAGGGAGTCCATTTAATGACAAGTACAAAACACGGGGAGTTCATGAACATCAGCTATTGCTTGATCTTCCTTCACGCTTCAACAACTCCAACGAACTTCATAAAAAACACATCATTTATACTAAAAACTCATCATCACTGAAGTGTAACGGTTAAAATGTTGCATGCAATTCTATTGGTTCTAGGAAGGTAACTTTAATATAGGTACTATATCTGTATATGGTAACAGAGTCAGGTGGGGTATCTAAGCCCTTCCTTCAAAATGGCTACTGTAGACGTCACTAAAAGTATGACGTCTCATTGGTTTTACTAACTATAGGACACTAGATTACTTGGTCCACTATGATTGGGTTGGCATCAACCCCACTCATACTTTTCCACTAGCTTTGCAATGTGCAGAATAGCCGGCCAGGTGCAGGGTGCTCGTCTGCTTCCCCAGCCTTTCTCCAATTATTGCTACAATCAATCATCACCTCAGTGGTCATGTGTCAATTATTTCTTTGTGGTTGGCCTCGAGACTGCATCTCTGTCTGGAAAAGTTCAGATATCTGTGCATGGCACAAGGCCACACGTAGGTGTGAAAGCTTCATCTCTTCTTGCTTGGCTGGTCACGTGATTCAGACACTGTGAAATCATCTCATTCTCCATGTAAATCGTGTATTTGATTCGGTCTTGCCCACCACCTGCCTTCTGCGGCTTATCTTGACCTCTCTGAACAGGATACTCTGTTCTTTGCTTCATTAATTGTATCTACTGTTGGTCCATTTCAGCCGATACGACCTTGGCTTTTTGGCAAGATTTGTATGCGTCTGCGTTTCTCGCTGTCTTTAGTTTTCAAGTTATGTGCTGAGGGGCTCCTTTCCTGAGACCTTTGGCAACCTTTGGTAGATTCTGCTCTTGTGCATAGTGGAAGTATACTTGTATAAAAATGCTCCTTTTGAGGTAGATATGTATAGGTGGTGCTTGCCGCAATCTATCTTACTACTAAGCATAGCAAGCTGCACAATTTTCTTAGCTTTCTTGCGGTTCCAAGCATATGTACACGTGTAAACTGTCCGAATATCTTCATCACGTTCATGGCATAAGCTTCTTACATTTGACATCTTTATTTCACTTTAGGTTCATGATTTCCCTTATCCATGGTGCTTTGTCTCTTTTCGTCATTCGCAGGTCATCATATCCTCTATACGCGAGTCAGTCTGGGTTCTTGTGACATCACCATTCATCTTACTTTAGGACTTCCTCGGCTTCTTCAGGCATTGCATTCTGACAATCTTCATTCTGTTTCATTTATCGATATGGTTTTCTCAATGGGTACCTTACTGTCCAAGTTTTGTTAGGTGTCGGTACATCAACAGGTGCTGTTCTTCTTATAGGTACTGGACAGAGCCCCACTGCGGCTCTCTGCTGGTTTATTTGTTCATCATACGTCACATATTTCAGTGTGAACGTTCCTGGTACTTCAAAATGGACGGTTGGAGTGCCGGTTGTTCTCGGGACCTCCTCTTCACTCCCCCCTCTGGGCGATTCATCGACCACTTTCACTTTTTCTTTTGTATCCATCTTTCCTGCATCCTCTGTATTCACTTTCACTTCATCTTCTGGGTCCACTTTTACTTTGTCTTCAGGTCCACACATGAAGAAATATCTCTTTGGGGTCCATATTTTTATGACTCCCTTCAAGCTTCCTGCTGTTTTTACGTGTTTGTCTTTGTTCCATGTCATTAGTTGACATTGTCCATTTGGGCTGCAATAGATCTATCTTCCTACATAGTTTCTGTGTTTCCTTGGATACCGAAACTTTGTTCCTTGTGGCGCATGAATGCTAGTTTTCCCAAAGTCTCTGATTTCTTCATCAGTCAGGTCTTTGGGCTTCCATCCTGGTTCGACATCAATCATGATCTTCATTCCTATGGCTTTTTTGGCAGCTTTCTAGCACTGAGCGATTAACATCTTGATAACACTGAATCCGAGCAGTATCATCACTAGCAGGGCTTCTAGGAATTTGAATGCATCTGCCATCCATTGTAGAACCCATGAGAATAGTGATCCAAACCAACTGTCGTCGTCCACTTCATCAGTTTCATCAATCATTTGATTCTGTAGTTTTGTCAGCATACCTATGGCCTCTGCTAGAGTTCCATTTTCTTCGTCGTGAGAAGGTGTAAATGTGCAACATGATTCTCCAATTTTTGCACAAACACCTCCATCCATAGCTGTGATCATGTCAAGGACATATCTGTTCTGGAGAGTCATTAGTCGGACTGCCCTTAACTCTTCTTAGATTGCGTTGAATCCTTTTATGGTCGTATTGATGGTTTGCAGTAACTCCCATCTGGTTATCTGCAACCATTTAGTATTTGCTCCAACTTGAACTTGTGGAATAAAAATTGTCAAGAACACTGATGAGGTCAGGCTGAACAGTCTATGTTCATACGTGTTTGCATGGAAAGCTTTTTCTGATTCAGCCGAAAATAATTCTCTCTCTTTATTCTATTCATCAGTTCCACGGATCTCCTTTTCCTCAGGTGAGCATCTGCTTTCGGGAAACTGTCAATATTCATATCACTTTTTGGAATCACCAATGCTGGAACATGGACATTCACTATTGTGCATATACCTCCCCAGTTTCTCGGCAGTCCGATATATGCTTTGGATCCACATGCCCAATAATGATCCATGATCACTGCGGTACCATGTACCATTCCTGGAGCGTCAAAAACTCGTCCACAGTTTTGATTCTCCCCCATTTTCCTTGTACCCTTATTTCTAACAAAGAATTTAGGGTTTTCCAATGGCACTATCTGCAAGGTTCCTCCCCTGTCTTTGACCCATGTCAATAACTTGGCAAGCTTTGGCCATAATGGCATGCATCCATTTTGTACTATGTCAATGGTACCCTGGTAACGACCAATGACCATTCATGCTCTGCAGATCACTACTGCTTTCTCCCATCTGTCTGGTGAAAGCACTGTTCCCGAAATCTGCATTTGGCCCCTGTTCTTCCAGCTTTGAGCGTCTTCTGGAGTTTTTCCTTGAACATTTAGTTTCTGTTAAGCTTCTCTTCTGATTTCTGCTCCTTTAACTCCCGGCTTCTCGTATTTGATCACAATGTGCTTTGTCTTTCTATTGTTCCTTGTCTTTATGTCCTGGACATAATCATCTTATTTGGATCGGTTGCTTCAGTTGCCCATTTCAGTGAGGCATCACTTCCCATGAACTGGCCTCTGGCCTTGCACATTGCAACGTGTGATGGACAGTGTGCTGTCTGGACATCAATCTCCACAGCTACGACGATATTTGATTTTCCCATGCTGTAAGGTAGGAGCGCATAAACAAAGCATTCCTCCTCTGATTTCCGTCTTCCAACCTCTTTCATATGCTGGTACCAAATGTTATTTCCCAAGTGTGCTGTGCTGTTCAAGTATTTGTTTAGTTCACTGTCATCTCCTTGTATGCTTCTCTTGATTCTCAAGGTTTTAATATAGTTTGCTATAACTACATCCTTGAATACATCTGTATGGCTTCTTCTTGCTGGAGGATTCTCAGGTACCTCAATCCATGGTGCGGGCCTCTTTATCTGCGCCAACTGAGTAGGCAAAGGTCTGGCAATTCTTTCTTTTTCTTTTTGCCTTTTCCTGGCTCTGGCAATGGACGGCCATATTGATTCTATCAGCTGTACTTGTTAGATTTTAGCTGGGCTTAAACTTGCCCTTCTCAGTGTCGGGTCAGGGGTGCTTATCAATGCTGTCTCAGTTAGCTTCTTCTTCAACTCCTTTTGTCTCTTTAATAGTTCAGCTTTCTCCATTTGTCTTTTCATTTCACTTGTAGGATAGCTTCTCATCATTGGTTGTCCAACCTTCTCCCCTTCTCTGGCCTGTGGTTCTGCAATTATTGACACTACACCTGGTGTGTGTGCACTCATCGTTTGTATGCTTTTGGTCGTCAGTAACATTCTTTCATTCTTACTCTGCCGACCCTGTCTCCGGCTTTTCAACTTGCTTGTCACTGCATGTGTGTCATTGCTAATCCCATCCATTTCAAGTTCACTCACTCCTTTGTCAGACCTTCTGGACTGGGATCACTATAAAGGGTCTGGGTGATTTTGTGGGTGTTGTGCATAAATTATTAGGTGGGTGCACTGGAATCAGAACACTTTGTACACCTATGAAAAATGTAGTTCGAATCGTCAGAGATAATAAAACAATGATGAATAGAATGCATGAATACATTTTTTTTTAATTTTTTTTTTTTTGTTTATTTCATTTAGTTTATACAAACTTTTAAAAATATTTTCCCTTCGATACACATTTACAAAAGGCAGAGATTTCGCAAACAGCCCTATTGGCCCAAGTTAGCACAGTTTGTTCCATTCTTCACATAGAAAGGTGTCGGAAGCAGACTAAAAAGAGAGGCTATTCACGGTAAGGTAAAGTTCAATCCACGTTGATCACAGCTACTATGTGCTCATCAGTGGATGTTGTTTCAGTTAGTCTCTCCGGTTGCTGTTTCGGCATCTCTGCCCTTCTGTAGTTTCCGATTCTTGAGGTAATATCTCTTAATTTTCAGTTGCTAATAAGAATTCCAATTTTTGTAGGAAATTTGTCAGGCCAAAAACGTCTTTCTGTAGTGGATTTGCAAATTTCAACCAAAGCTCCTCTCCTGATAGGGTTGCATATTGGTTAATTACCTTGCTCAGATGCACAGTTCTCAAATCTGTTAGACCAGAGCAATATAACGTGAGATTTTTTAATGTCTCAGAGTGGTCATTACAGAATCGACAACTCTCTATCACATCAGGCTTCCGATATCTCAGGGCTAAACTTGATCTTGTGTCAAACAGATTTAACCTGAATTTTAGGAGCATCCTTCTGTGTCTGGCATTAGCTGTTTTTACCACGTATTGCAGCTGTTTTTTTTGATCCTTTGCTTCAGTAGCCACATCTTTCATCAGTGTATGATGATTTCTATCGTCCACTGTTGCACACCAATCTCGTACCCATAGCTTTTTTTCACATAGTTTGGGTTAGTTTTCAGCATTTCCGAGTTAGTGCCTATTTCAGCAAGATGGCTTTGGCATGCGTCAATCCATTTTTTCAGTACAGATTCCTGGTTTCCTTCCATTGCGTCTCGTAATATTACAAATTGTGGTGTACATTCGTCAATAATTATTTTCCTGTAGGTCGGCAGCATGTTCCACAAGACTCGTGCATTTATGGATATTAAATTTAGTTCATACCGTAGACATGCGCCTGGAATGCCTTTTTGTAGTTGAAGGACACGCCTCCAGTATTGATTTTCTAGTTGTCCCCATAGATTCAAGGCAACTCCTAGAGCACATTCTGCTCCATAAATCAATGTTGGGACTGCTTTTTGATTGTAGTGAGCTAAAACAGGTAGCAAGGAAAACTTCCCATATTTTTTGTTTATTATCAGTCCTTGACATGCTAGTTGTTTTCATTGTTTCCTTTGCGTTTTCGGCCCACGGAGCATCATTTATGTTGCTGTTAATCCACATTCCCAGGTATTTTACCTTTTTGACGCAGTTCAATTTTTCGTTGTTCAGTTTCCAGGTCAAATTATTTCTTTTGACTTGCTTGTTATTTCGTGTGAGATCTTGTAGAATTATGACTTCCGATTTTGCAGGATTGATTTTCAATTTGTTTTTCTCCACATATTCTTCCAGACTCTTTAGTTTTCTTGCCAGTCCAATAGGTGTTAAATCGAGCAGTACGATATCATCTGCATATAGCAACCAATTTACGCTCGTTCCATTAATTCTCGGTGGATTGGAGTTTACTGCTTCGATGGATTCTCCGATATCGGACAGGTAGAAGCCAAATAAAGTCGCTGCCAACGGGCAACCCTGTTTTACTCCTTGGTTTGTTTTTATGGATTCGCTGAGCGTCCCCCCAGCATCTAATCTTTAATTTTAATTTCCGTGTCGGTGTGTAGCTCTTTAATAGGATCTAATAAGTTTCCTGGACGGTTCCGTTTCTCCAGTTTATCCCAGAGCATTCCACGATCGATGGTGTCAAATGCGCTGGACAGGTCGACAAACGCAATATAGATCTTTTTGTTTTGACGGATGACTTCCATTTTAAGGAAATGTATGATTGCCAGATTTAGGCCACAGCCGACACCCTTGACAAATCCCGCCTGTCGAACATCATAACTTTGAGATTCTTAAATCCATTTAAGCAGTTTAATCTGGAGTTGAGTTGCGAATATTTTCCCCAGCACATCTAGGAGGGCTATTGGGCGGTAGTTTCTTGGATCAGTGCGTGCGCCTTTTTTGAAAATTGGTACAATAATAGCGCTTCGCCATGTGGTCGGAATCTTTTTCTCCTGCAAGATAGAGGAAAATAAAGTGTGACACAAGTCTGTCCATAAGTCAGAATGTTGTTTTAGCATCTGATTTGTAAGCCCGTCCGGTCCAGGGGCTCTGGATGTGCTGAGTCTCATGATATTTTTGTTTATGTCTTCTTTGTCTATTTTGATAGACCAGTCATTGCTCAGATTGGATGGTTTGCTGCATGTTATGTTATTGTTGTAAAATGTATCAGAGTAGTGTTTGACCCAATCTTTCTCCGACACCATGTTTTTTATTATAGCTTCTTGTGGTGTCGCTATGTTGTTCAAGTAGGTCCAAAATGCACTGGTGTTCCTTTTGGTTATTGTTTCCATCATTACTTCTGCGTCTCTTTGTAGCATAACATGTTTATGGCTAATCAACCAATTCTTGTAGGTTTGTCTCATTTGTTTCGTCTTTCTTTCGCAATTAGCACGAGTATTGGTTCTTTTCAGCTTTCTCAGTGCTTTGCTCAGCTCTTTCTTTTTGATGACAATCTCACGATCCCAAGTATGTAATTTTCTAAAGTTAGGTCGTGACTTCACAGTTTGCTTCTCTCGATATGTTTCCAACAGAGCTGCATATTCAATTTTCCCTGTGGCAGGCCTATTCTCCAATGATTTTTTCAGCTTTTCTAACTTATTTTGGGTAAGCTTTAATCGATTACGCCCTGGCACCACAGTCAGGTTTGTACATTGAAAGGAGATTTTCTCTTTTACACTGTGAATCTTCAGAGTTGTTTTTAGCATACAGTGATCGCTCGCCTCCATTTCAATGATGTCCAAGCAAGCAACATCCTGTTTCATTCTCTCTGACACAAACATGTAATCGATGGTAGACTGTTGTTGGTCCCTTTTCCATGTAAAATGTGCCGGAATATCACCTGGCGTTTCACCATTCAGAATCTTCAGATTCCATGCTTTCATTTCTTGTAACCATGCGGAGACAGTTGGATCACTAGACTCTTTCCCATTTGCACGGTCACTTTTAGTGTCATCTTTTAAGCAGTTTATGTTAAGATCGCCACAGATCAAAATCTTGGATTCTGTCCCATTGTCTTAGATATTCGAGATTATTTCCGTGACTAGGTCCATGAGTGTTTCTGTCTGCATAGCAGTGTGTTGCCAATAGACATTTATCAGTGTTAATTGATCTGTATTTCTAGGTTGCTGTGTCGGCAATTTAATCTCAACTACTTGTATATATGCTGATACATTTTTTGCAGATAAAATACGTATGCCACTTCCAAGTTTAACAAGTGTGAGCAACCCCGACATTGGACGTCCTTTGGCTCCTTTGATTGCAGTATTAAAAGCAATCTCGAAGCCGTCAGCTACAGGCAGATTCAAAAGCCAGGTCTCCTGTAGGCACAGAATATCCACGTCTTCTAAATTCATTGGAATTTCACCGAACAAATGACTGTGGCCTCTAGTGTTCCACGAGGCAATACAGATCTCCTCCTGTTGACATGATCTCTGGCATTAGCTCTTATTACAACAGTTGATGGTTTGGGCAACCCAGGTCCAGTCTTGTTCCTCTCTGGGTTTGGGACAGCTTAGCTGGACGACTTTGTCGATCTTACTGATCGTTATTTTGATCTGCTCATCTTCAAAGATCCGCTTGTCCTCACTCACTCGATAGAGCGACTCATTTATCTTGCACGTGGCCTTACATACTCCCCCTGACTTGAGGGGGCTTTTGATTGCAAGTAGGCGGCCATCTGAGGGACATATACATTTTTTGGGCTCCTCCGGCCCATTGCTCTTGTTAATTTCGGTGATATCAAATCCCAGGGAGTTCAAAGTGATGCTACTGTTTAGTAGTGAGTCACAGATAACTTTTGATGCTATGTGTAAAATAACACGGTCATGCTCACTTTCGTCTCCAAATTCCACAATTTGAATGTCCTCAAAGGCCACCGTCCTCAATTGCGGTATATGGTGAAGTAACAGCATCACATTTTTCCGATTCAGTATCAGAGCATCTTTTTCTTTTTCAATTTGTTCAAGCCGTATAAGGTATTTCCCCAATTTCTTCCGATCATTATCTATTTTGGGTTGACGATTCGTTTGTTTGTTGGTTGGTACATCTGATGACTCTGCCCCTCGTTTATAGCAATCAAATTTTATCTTTCTTGTTGTGGAGTGACATTTGCCTGTCCTTCTTGTGTTTGTCTCCTGCTTAGGTGATTCGCTGTTATGCTTCATTGCTCGTGCGTTTGGGCTTTCTTGAAATTTCACTGCATGAATCAGAGTTCTTTTTGACTCTAATGTATGGAATTCTTGTTTATCGTTCTTTGCATCGTAATTGGGTGATACTCCATCCAGTTCATTGGTCATAGATCTTTTATCATTAGCGGTTCGATTTCTTTTAGCTTCTAAGGTGATGAATTTCTCACAGCTAATGGTTAAAGGTTTTGAGATGATTTCTTCCTGCTCTTTTACATCGACAGTTACCGTCCTTTGGTTGTTAGATGTGAGAGCCCTTGTTTCCAGGGCAGTCGATTTTATTGCTGGATACTTGTTTTGTGGCGACTCAGCCGACTCCTTGTTGCCGTTTGTAGGTGAACGTAGATCTATATTTATATTTGCCAAGGGCGGTTGAGAAGCCGCATGTGTGTCAGTGGCTGTGGCCGGTATCGTTTCGCTTTGATCTTCTTCGTAATCCTCATAAGTCGAAACGTTTAGCAGCTCTCCAGGGATGCTATCGTCTTTCTTAGAATGGTCCTCACCTGGCATATCGTGATTTTTTTGTTCATCGGCTTTCGTTTTTTCACTCTTTTCCGTGTTGGGATTTGTTAGCCCTTTATGTATCGTATCACAAGTTGTTGTGATACTGAAGCCTTTGATGTCTCTTAAAAACGTTTGCACCTATGATCTTTGCTGGGGTTTCCTTTTTCTCATGTTTTTAGATTTCTTTTCTGTCAGTATGTGATTTGAGCCACTCTTTGTGGCAGCATTCTGTTTGTTTCCGTTGAAGATTGAAAATACTTCTTCTATGAGACAGATATCCTTTCCACTTTTTTCCACATGGTCATGTTCGTTGGCTGACCCTTGAGTGGGTAGGCTTTGAGTCTTATTATGGCCTGTTTGATTTGCCGTATCAGCTGGACAGGGAGTGTCACTCTTCGCTCCTGTTACTGGTGCACCCGGGCTCAGTTCAAGATCTGAGATCGTAATGGGTAGATGTTTGGCAGGTGTGGACTGTGTTGCTTCGTCTGCCGCTTGTTCGGACGGCAAGGTTCCCGTAATCGCCTTGTGTGTACTACTTCCACTATGTTGCTCTTTTGATGATCGTTTGTCTTCCACTTCCTTACTGTATTTCACCTTTTGTTTGCATTTTTGAGGTGGCGCAATGGTGATAGAGTTTGCAGGTAAGGTATTGTTAATGTTTCCAGCCATAGAGCTTAATTCAATTCCATAATTTCCTTCAGTTGTGGTTGTTCTCTCTTTGGGATTTGTGTACATCTTTTCACCTGCAGTTCTTCTCTGATCGTCAGTTGCGTGGTGTTTATCCAGTGTTGGCATTTTCACATTAGATGATTTCAGCAGGGCAATTGCTTCTCTGGCAACTTCAGCAAACAGGCGCTTGTCTGTTGCACTGTTTTTGGTGGGCTCCAGTATTACCTTTACATTCATTTCAGATTTCACATGTTCATTGGCCAAGATTTGTTTGGTCGCCGTTAATTCTTGTTCTATTGCCATCATTTTGGTGTTCATCATGGCTAATAGAGTTGTCTGGTCCTTGGCATTGTCGTTCAGATGTTCATAAAGTTTCATATAAGGTGCCAAGGATATGGTATTAGCCGCCATTATTATGGTGTTCAGATTTTCAGCTATTTTTTTAGCAAGAGTTTGTGCTAATGGTTGGGTGGGCTTTTGGCGTTTGTAGCATGGCCGTTTAAATCTTGCTCCCCAGAATGTCTGGGACTTTGTTGGTGGCTCAGAGAAGTCATTAGCAGCAGAGAATAGGGAAGGAGATCCAATTTGTGGTTCCTTGGTTATTCTCTTTTGTGAATGCGGTACATACTCTTCCGTTAAAGATTCCAATCTCTTCCTTTTTGCCAGGGGGCGCAACCACGAATACAGTTTCTCATCCTGTCTGATATCAGGAGTTTGTGGTTGTGCTAGATTCATAGGTTTGGTACCTTGAGCCCCACATGACTGATCATGTGGGCTGTCTGCATTTGGGTACTCTGAAGGTTGTTCTGCAGGTTGTTCTAAGTTTGGTTCAGGATGATGCAAATTTCAAAATTTTGCATTGAGCTCTTTTAGGTCGCTTAAAACCTTGTCAATGACCACAATAGAGTTACGCCTGTTAGCACCAGTCGTGAGACTGCCCGCTTCCTCATACAGGCAGTTTGCGTTATCCCAAACAGGGCAAATCTGTAGGTTTCCTGCTTGATCTGTTAATGAATTTCCACTTAGAAGATGAAAGCTGTTGCCTTCATCAAGGGAGTTGTCAGGCTCAGTTCCTTGAATCATTTTGTTTTCCAACGTTACATTTTTCCAATTCAGATCTCGTGTTGGTAGATCAAGGGAGATTATCGACTTTTCAGTCTCAGGGCCGTGCACGTTTGTGCCACTGATGTCACAATTGTTGGTAAGTACAGCGTCTAGACAAGCCGAGGATTGGAGAGTTGGGATGCTTTGGACAGCGTTTCCCACGTTGCTTAAGGGTAGACCAGTTGTGTCTCCAGTCTGCGTGATGCCAGCGCACGTTGGACTGGTCGACTTAATCGCCTCCACTTGCACTTCCACATTTTCTGTGCACATTGCCCCACTCAAGTCTACCCCAGTGGTCAAACCCACAGGCGTTTTTGTACCTCTCGATCTCTCTATGGCTGCCTCCTTATCCATGTTACCCTCCAGATCGATGATTATATTTGGAGTTAACGGGGTGGGTGTCAAGGATACTGGGGAGCTGTTACCCAAGCAGTCTAAAAAAACATCAGAGTTAGTGGACATTGTTGAGACACAAGTCCTTTTTCGTACAACACGGGCACTTACCGGTGGGGGCAGGCCCATTTTCTCCGGTGACTCCTTTCCTCCGGTGGCTAACATTCATCGCTGTTGCCGTGTTAGTGGATGAACTCCACCATCTGGACTCATGTTCTGAATCAGCACTGCTTCGTTGTATGCCGTGTGTTCTAGTCCGGAGGTGCTGGGTCCCTGCATAGATACGAATTGTAAAGCAGGAATGCTTCCGTTCCCGGAGTGTGGCTTATACTGAATTACCATCAGGGCTCCGAGCTCAGTGCCCCCGTGTCCACGTGCAACACGGACACATTCGCCGCACTCTGCGACGCTCTGCGTGTGAATGAATGTTTTGTGCTGGTCCCTCCACCTCCACGCCAGTAGAAAGAGAAGCTAGACTGCAGCTCCTCAGTGAATCAGGGAAACAACACGGACAAGACACTCGCCGCACTCCGCATGAATACATTATGCACCTGTAGGTTATGCGGCAGCACTTAGTTCTGGAACAGTAAGTATGTCTCTCCTCCTGAGGGATGATGATGCTACTGTTTTGATTTCACATTTCTATCATCTATGGAAAAAAGACTATCGTTAATATATATTCTATGCAACAATAGCTCTGGATTCTGCTGTCTCTGCTTGTCGTTTGCAGGTACTGAAACAATTGTCCTTCTTGGCTTGGACAATGGAGTGTCTATTGTCTCTGGATACAGTTCTCTTATTCTGAATATAAAAATATCAAATAAGACAATAAGTTCAGCAAGTCTTTTTACTGTGCGTGTTCAAAATACACAAGCTCCCAGTCGGGGCCTCATATCTGTTTCACTCCAGATGATGTTGTGTCCTTGTTAGTATAAACACGAGCGAAGTCTCTGGCAACACTGTCTCGATCTGATCCTCTGCGGAAAGTTTAATATCTTCTCAGATAATTCTGTTGATGGTTAGAAAGTTCAACCTGCATCACAATACCATGCAAGAGCATGCTCATCTGTGTAGAATTAGCTGGGTCTCTTATGAAAGTGAGGACGTCAACACCGGCGGGCCTCCCCACAAGTTCTGGAAAATCCTCAATTAGGCAAAAGAAAACGTTGCTCGCCAATCTGCTATCTTTTGGTGACAGGGACATTTTTCCTGCGCTTGCTGAAGTTTGGAACTGTTTGGCCCTCACTCATTGTGAGCAGCTTCTGCAATCTCGATGTGTGTGGAGAGCAACTTGGATTATAATTCCGTTCAGGATTATACTCAAGCGTTCTATGTTTGCTGGATCTCGAAGAAATGCCAAGACGTCAGTGTGTCTGCCGACAAGATCTGGACAGTCTTCAATTAAGAAAAAGAATAGCACGCTGAAAAGCCTACTCGCTCCTTCTTCTGCTTGGGATAATTGTTTTTTCCTCTCTGTATTCTGGAAGTAGGAGGAACTGCTCAATGGATCACAGTGAGCAGCTTCCTTATTGTCTTTTCGTTTTCAGGGTCTTGAATAAATTCAGTGATGCTGGTGAGCCTTCTCACTAGTGACGGGTATGCCCTCAAGACTGGGTAAAAATAGTTCAGAACATCTTTAGTGATGTCACTGCTGTGGGAGACCATAAGTGAGTCCAAACAATCCTCCCGTTTAGAATGAGTCTGGATACTGTATTTTCTTCCAATTCGTGTGTCCTCGATCAAAATTTGACATATCCTTTTCTTATCAAGGCTTTAGTGTGCCTCAGTCAAAAGTTCAAAGTCAATAACGTATGTTGTGGCTTATGCATGCAGATTTCTTCTTCACCCTGCTACTAGGATGCACAGAGTGTCCATTTTTATGCCCTTATCCCCTTGTTTGCATAGAGGAAATGTCCAAAATTAAGCCACAACCTTGCACAAACATTGTCTGCTTTTGCTTTGCTGGTCATGCGTCCCTCTTCCTCGTCATGGATCTCATCTGCATGTGCTGTGATTCTTCCCCATTGTCTGTAGTCTCTACACATTGGGTGCGGGTAGGGGGCTTTCTCCCATGTATGGCTTGATGTCATCCAGGAAGATCCAAGCTCTTCTTAATTGTAGCTTAACTGCAGATGGAGTAACGTTTTCCACTGTGAAAGGTCTGTTGAACCTTGGCTCGTCCCACTTTTTCTGGTGTGATTTTTCACCAGGACTGTGTCTCCAGGGAAGATTGATGGTACACATAAACTCTGAACTGAGTTTGCCGTAGTATCTCCTTCTGTGTTCTGTGCTGCCCTGCACCCTTTTTGTCGCCGCTGCAGCTGTCCTGAAATTAAAGTAAGACAAGATGTCATGCAATTCAAGTCATTTTGCATTTCAGACCCTAAGATTTCTCCTGTTGGCTGGGCATCACATCTAGCTCTGTCTCGGGGTGTCAGTGGAGTACGCATCCTTGTGCCTGTTGCTATTTCGTGCGGCATAAGATGATGGTCAGAACCAGGCCGGTTTCTGAGTGCATACAGTGGCAATGGAAGGCAGTGTAGCAATCCCTTCTTTAGAGTAAGAAGGGATTCAACTTGGCTATCCTTTCCTTTAACAAGCCGTTGAGCTTCTCACATACCCCATTACCTTGTTGGTGATATGCCAATGAGAACTTGTGCTTTATACCAAGCGACAAGCTAATCTGTTCAAAGACTTCGTTAACAAAGTGAGCCCCATTATCTTACCTCATGACTTCACATACTCCCCACCTGGGAAATACCTCTCGCACCAGAAATTTGGCTGCACAGGTAGAGTCTGGGTGTGTGCATGGACCTGCTTCTATCCATCTAGAGAATGGACACACCACAACAATTAGATACCTGTACCTGTTACATACTTGAATCATATCGACATAATCGACATGCAAGTGCTGAAAAGGCCCATTGGGCCTTGGGATGACTCTGAGTGTGTGTCCAGCCATGAACTGCTGGCAGATTATACAGTTCACCATAAAAAATGCAACGTGCTCTGCTAAGTTCGGTATAAACCAGTCTTCAGCGATTGCTGCTGCTAGATTCTCTTTTGTCATGTGTGCCGGATAATGCAATTGTTCCAATGCTAATTTTAACAGGGCTACAGGCATTACTGGTTTACCAGTGCTGTCTTGTTGCCACAAGCTTTTTGAGGGGTTTAAAGAACACCCTTGATGCTTCGAGAGGTTCTTCTCCTGTGGTGCTTCCCCTTGTAGTTCCATTAACTGGGTTTGCCCCATGTTACTATAACCCTCAGGTTCACTTCGGTGAACAATCATTTTTTCATTTATATCAGTTATTTCCACATTAATCCTGGTTTCACCCTTGGATGCCATACGCTTGGCCTCTGTGTCTGCTGCTTGATTGATTTCGTCGTGAGATCAAATCTGCCCCCTTGGTGTGGTCAGTGCATTTCACGACCTCTATGCCCACTAGGAGCTGTAGTGCCTTAACGAGGCTATCCAATAGGGCTGCGTGCTGCACTGGCGTGCCGTCTGCTCAGAGGTAGCCCCTCCTTTTCCAGCGCGCTAGGCCTGCGTGCACTGTAGATGTGACATAGGCGGAGTCACTGTACACCGTCACTTCCTGGTCTGCGTGATTCTCGATGGCAAGTATCAACGCCAATCATTCTGCAGCCTGTGCTGAATAGTGAGATGGTAATCATGCACTAATGAGTACTTGAAATTCTCCATTCGTCGTGTGCTTTGCCACAGCAGTGCCTGTAAATCTTTGCCCATCATTTTGATCAATTCTCAAAGAACCGTCAACGAAGACAATTTCTCCTTCTGCCAATGCATTTTCTTTCACTCTGGGAATCTCATCATAAAATTCTTCATAATTCGCACAGTCATGTATTGGCTCTCCTTCAGTGACTGGCTCTGCTATGAACATAGCTTGGTTTACTATCTTACATCGAACTATCTTAATCGATGGATTCAATATGATCACTTCATAAGCAGAAGCTTTCTGTGCCCTTTGGTTTCTCTAGAATGGCAAATAGTGCGTGTTCGACATACAATGTCATGGAGCTTCCCATCACAATGATTGTAGCTTTCTCTACGGCGAACACTGCAGCAGCTAAACTTTGTTTGCAGGGGAAGTGGCCTCTCATCACTGGGTCCAAATTCACACTGTAGTATGCCAGGGGCTTGTACCCCAATGTGGATCTCTGCGTGAGTATTGCCATCATAATGCTGCCATTTGTGCGTGAAAATAATTAGAATTCCTCTGCATAATTGGGAATCCCTAAAACTGGTGCGGTGTAAATGGCTCTCTTGAGTTCAGTAAACCCTTCTTGCATGGTCTCAGACCTTTACATTTTTTCTTTCATCACCTGTGCCTTCTTTAGGGCCTGTAACAAGGGCTTGGTATATGAGCTGTAGTCAAAGACTCATGCCCTGTCATAGTTGTAAAGACCTAGAAAACTCTGCATCTGTTTTATCGTGTGTGGCTTGGCTGTGTTCAGTATGGCTCCGGCCCTTTCATGGGTAACACTTTTCCCCTCATGTGAGATCAGCTGGCCAATGTACAGCACTTCTTGCTGACAATATTGTAACTTCTGTTTGTCAACTTTATATCCTTTCTCAGCCAATATAGTCAATAGCTGTATAGAAGTATGTCTGCATCTTTCCGCTGCCGTGCTTCAAATTAAGATGTCGTCAACATACTGCAAGACAACACTCTCAATGCAACATTGCTTAAGTCCATCTGCACGACTCTGTTGAAAATTGACAGGGACTCACAGTACCCCTGGGGTAACCTTGTGCTTTTCAGGTGCATCTGTCTGAATGTAAATTATGTCAAATCTTGTGAGTCTTGGTGCAATGGGATTGAGATAAATGCATTTTTCAAGTCAATCACTGTGAAATATCTGGTCTATATATTACATAGGACTGTGACCAGGTTAGGGACTAGAGGGAACTCGGCCTCTACAATATCATTTATCGGGTGTAAATCTTAAATTAGTATCCACAATCCTCACTTTGATTTTTTAATCGGATAAACCGCAGTGTTGCATGACGACTCTGACCTCACTAAGATGCCCTGTTCCATCATAGCAGAGATTGCCTTGAAAATTCCTTCATCTGCTTCCCTAGACATGGGATACTGCCATGCTTTTGGTAAAATTGCTCCTGGCATCAATTTAATCCTTACGTCTCTGACTCCTTTCAGCAAGCCTAAGTCATAGGGGCCTGTGGTCCATACTGAGACAGGAACCTCTGCCATGTCGTCATCAAAATATTCAGGACGTTTTTGTGCCAGCATAATCCTCTGGGGCACTTCGCTTTTGATCATTCTCACCCAAAAAATGAGATTTGCCTCAACTGTTGTTTCCTCCCCATTTGTTTGTTCATCAAACAGATCGTCATCAGTGACATCAGTCAATCTGTACCCTTTCTCAACGGCGATTACTGTTCACCATTGTCGGCCCTCATCATCGCAACCATCGATCAGTTCCATTTTCCCTCGCACTATGGCTGTGTGCATTGCCAAGGGAAATACTTGTCCCTTTTCCTCGTGCATAGGTATTCTCGCCCTATATAGAATTTCATCCTCATGGTTTTGCCTGCAAGGCCTGGTAGCCTGCCATTAACACACGTATCCCATACACAAATATTTCTGGCTTCAATGGGATAGCTCTCATAGCTTTGTGTCCCGCATATGCTCTGATCATCTTGCATACGTTCAAATAATGCATTCCTGGAGATGAACATACTATGCCCTTCTCCGTGAATGAGATTGTCATGTTTAACTTCATCATTAGGTCTCGTCCCAAGATATTTACTGGGGTTTGTCTTGAATATAGCAGCGGCACATTCATATCACATTTTCCTATAGAGACTGGAAGTTCATTTGTAAAAGGAAAACGACTTGTTGCTCCTTTGAAGCCTTGAGTATTTATAACATCGCCGGACAGGGAAAACCTGCCTTCACGTATGCATAAGCGTGTTGCACCTGTGTCTACTAGGAAGGAATATTCTTTATCCCCTATAACGACATTTACCCTTGGTTCCTTGTGAGGGTTAGGTGTCATTGATAAGATAGAACACATCAGGTTTCCCATTGAGCTATCTTAGTCCATATATACCTTAGTCCCATGCTGTGTGAATGGACTTCCTCCATCACCAGTGTTAGCTCTTATTCCAGACTTCAATGCCTGTCCTGCACTTGTTTTGTGTGACAGTTGCATTGGCAACTGTTGGGACTGTCCTTGTCGAAAACCTATCAAGTTCTGAGGTTGCAAGCTTTGCTGTGCTTCTGGCACTTGCTGTAGCACCGTGCGATTCTGTGCAACTCCATTTCCTCCTTGCTGTAAAAACACAGGTGGATTCATCATACCTGCTCTTGTTCCTTGGTCGTTTTGCACCATGCCTTGAATTCTGCATGTGTGTGCAAGATGCTACGTCATCCCACACGTCCAACATATTGGTAGTGGTCTGATTATTTGCTCATTTGACATATCCTGATTGTCATTTTGCATGTTTTGAAAACCTCCCTGATTGTTTTGAAAGCCTCCCTGATTAATCTGCCATCCTCTTCCTCGAAAGCTTCTCCCTCTGGGGTAAAACCCGTTACTGCCCTGATTAACCTGCTGTTGCTTATTGGCCTGCTGTATGTTCGATCCGTCTGTGCTAGTTATCATTGCCCCTTCTATGGCATACTTTGACAATTTTTTCTGCACTAATTATGCCTCTTTGGCTTTTTCGTGCAGCCTCTTTTTTGAGATTCTTTTCCTGCAGTAATCTGCAATATTGTGCAATGGTCAACTGTATTTCAGACCACGGTTTGGCCTCAATTCCTACAAATATCTTGAGCTGCTTCTGTACCTGATCTGGCAGCCTTTGGCATAATATATGGTAAAACACGGGTATGGATTTCCCCCAAGATTCACACGTTTCAAGCACCCATGCGTCTTGGAAATTCTGAATGTAAAGTAAAGGATGCTCTGACTCCTTCATTTTCCGTATCATTAGAGCTCACATGTCAGATGTATCCGGGTATAGCAATTGTAATGCTTTCCATACCGCTGATCTGCAATTGTTAAATGGAGCTCCATCGTGTGCAGTATTAACTGTAGTCACGCCAGGGTAACGTGCACGTGTCCACACATCGTCAGCTCAATCACCAAATATGGCGATTAAAAGACCCTTAACCCTTTAAGTGCCAAAGGCGAGGTATCTCGTCCTTGACAGTGCACACGCAGTGCCAAGGACGAGATAGCTTGTCCTTTTCGCCACCTTGTTTTGAGCGATCCCTGCAAAGCAGGGATCGCTCAAAACTGTAATCCAACCCCCGGGCTATGTGAGGGGGAGGTCCCCCCTCACTGCCAGGGGGCTGGATTACCTTCAGTGTCACGTCGGCGTGCGTAACGCACGTCGGCGTGAAACTGAAAGTAAATTCCCCGCAGCAGCCATTTTCGGCTGCTGCGGGGAAGAGAGAAGGTAAGAGACCTTCTTTGTCCGCCTCGATCTCCGGCTGTATTTCAAGCCGGAGATCAAGGCGGGTATCGTTGGAAAGGGGAGATTCTCATTCCCATTGTGTGGCATTGCTGCCCACGGATCGAGCGCAGGGCGCGCGATCCGTGGGCAGCAATGCCACCGGATCAATACAGATCCGTTTGTGATGCAGGGGGAGGAGGGGGCTGCTTACTAGGTAAGCACCCCCCCTCCCCCTTGGCCCCAAGGCATGGGGCCACAGCGACAGAGACCCCTGGGGGCAGATGATCACTGCCCCCAGGGGTGAAATAAAAAAAAATAAAAAATAATCGAGGGATGGAGGGAGGTGGGAGGGGGTTTGGGGCCCTGGGGCCCACTAGACCACCAGGGATTTTGTAAAAAATGGTGTCCTTGGAAAGGGGGGGTACCCCCCTTTCCAAGGACACCACATATATGAGGCATTGCTGGTCACGGATCGGCGCAGAGCGCTCGATCCGTGACCAGCATCCCACTAGACCACCATGGATCCGTTTGTGAAGGGGGGAGAGGGGGCTGCCTCAAGTAAGCAGCCCTCTCCCCCCTCCCGGCCCCCAAAGCATGGGGGCACATGCATGAGAACCCTGGGGCAGATGGCTGACCATCTGCCCCAGGGGAATGAAAAAAAAAAAAATTGAAAGTATGTGGAAAGGGGGTGGGGGAAAGGGGTGGGGGTGGGAGGCCACTAGCCACCATGGATTTTTTATTGAATGAAAGGGGGGGAGGGATGCCCCCCCACCGAAGTAGAAAGGGACACCCCTTGTAACCCTCCCTGGGGCAGATATCTGCTCCTAGGAAGGGGCATCTGACCCCAGGGAGGGATGCATGAGGTGGGCCCCCCCCTATCTGCCCCCAGGGTGGGTTGCATGAGGTGGGGCCCTCCATTTGGGGTGGGGGGGGGGTTGAGGGCCACCCCCCGTTGCGGTACATCATTTGCTGCCAATTTAGGGTGGCCCTCAGCCCCCCCTAAAAAGCAGCCTGTGAATTTGTATTTTGTTTTTTTGTTTACCCTACTTTGCTTGGTGCAGATGGCCACATTAGTGTGGCTATCTGCCCCCAGGGTGCCCAAACCCTACTGCCCCATCTATTGGGGGTCCTGCCCCACCTTTTGGGGTGGCCCTCTCCCCCCTCACCCCAAATGGAGGTGGGGTGTACCTCACGCAGCCGTTTGGAGGAGGCCCAGGGAGGCCTGCATGAGGTGTGTCCCCCAGCCATTGGGGGTGGGGTGGGGGGGCACCCCAAAAGGTGGGGCAGGACCCCCAATAGATGGGGCAGTAGGGTTTGGGCACCCTGGGGGCAGATAGCCACACTAATGGGCCCATCTGCACCAAGCGAAGTTGGGTAAACAAAAAAATATATACAAAATCACAGGCTGCTTTTTAGGGGGGGCTGAGGGCCACCCTAAATTGGCAGCGAATGATGTACCACAACGGGGGGTGGCCCTCAACACCCCCCACCTCAAATGGAGGGCCCCACCTCATGAAACCCTCCCTGGGGGCAGATATCTGCTCCTAGGAAGGGGCATCTGACCCCAGGGTGGGATGCATGAGGTGGGGCCCCCCTATCTGCCCTCAGGGAGGGTTGCATGAGGTGGGGCCCTCCATTTGGGGTGGGGGGGTTGAGGGCCACCCCCCGTTGCGGTACATCATTCACTGCCAATTTAGGGTGGCCCTCAGCCCCCCTAAAAAGCAACCTATGAATTTGTATTTTGTTTTTTGTTTACCCAACTTCGCTTGGTGCAGATGGCCACATTACTGTGGCTATCTGCCCCCAGGGTGCCCAAACCCTACTGCCCCATCTATTGGGGGTCCTGCCCCACCTTTTGGGGTGGCCCTCTCCCCCCTCACCCCAAATGGAGGTGGGGTGTACCTCACGCAGCCGTTTGGAGGAGGCCCAGGGAGGCCTGCATGAGGTGTCCCTGCCACCCAATTGGCGTGGGGGGGAGAGGGCCACCACAAATGGTGGGACAGGCCCCCCCAGTGGGTGGGGCAGTAAGGTTTGGGCACCCCGGCGCCAGATTGGCACACCAATGTGACCCTCTGCACCAAGGGGAGTTGGGTTACCAAAGGAAAAAAATGAAAATGGTGGAACGCTTTTTAGGGGGGGGCGGTGGGGCACCCCAAAGGGTCAGGGAATTTTCTAATGGGATGGGGCGTTGACCCCCTACCCCCACCCGCAATGGAGTGGGTGCCAAGTCATGCAGCCCTTCCTGGGACCAGATATCTGCTCCTAGGAACGGACGCCTGAGCCCAGGGAGGAGTGCAGGACAGCCCCCCCCCTTATCTGCCCCCGGGGAGGGCTACATTTTGCTGGTGTGACCGTAGGTAACACATGTTCTTTGTTTTGTTTACAGCTTTTTCTACCCGAGCAGCTGCAACGTTATGTGAGTACTGTTTTTTATTATTCTATGGTTAGGGCCCACTGTCAGTGGGGTGGGTGAGACTGGGGCTGGATTGTTGGTGGTGTGGGTGGGAATGGCCCGTCTGGGCAGATCACCTCCAACTGTCCTGGAGTTGCGGCTGGGCTGCATTACAGCTTTTCCCTTCGGGGAGGTATTGGCACACTGCCGAGACTCCTTGGTGGGGAGAAGCTGTAACGCAGGGCAGCCAGGGCTCCAGCAAAGTCGGCGGTAATATCCCTGGCCTTGGGCACCCTTCTCCCATGTGGGTCTTTGCTGGTGGTTCTGGGTATTACATTCTGGGCCGATTTGCGTAAGTCAGACCTCTGTGGATTCCCACGGGTGTCCTCTTTTGGGAAATGCATGGGGTTCCCTGTTTCCCTTGCTGGCTGCGACACCCTAGGACCAAATCTGTAGGTTGCCCACATGAACAAAATGGGCAGTGGCGAATGGCTTGGGGTTCTCAGTCGGTTACCCTTTTCCTTTTGCGCCCCCGGTAGGTGCACCCACACATGTGAGGTACCGTTTTCATCGGGACACCTGTGGGAACGCGTGACGGTAGGCCATGTGTTGTTGGGGGCGTGTTTCGATGGGTGCGTCGAGCGAAATGTGCGGAAAAAGCGTTTTTTCCCCACATTTCGGACTTTGCAGGGGTGTCTGGGTAAAAAAATCTGGGGCGATGTGCGCAAATCACACCTCTGCGGATTCCCATGGGTGTCCTCTTTTTGAAAATGCATTGGGTTCCCTGTTTTCCTCGGTGGCTTGGACACCCGAGGCCCATATCTGTATGATGTGAGAGTGTGATATTTCCGGTATGAAAACAGACTTGGGGTTACTTGTGTTTTAGGCTTTCCCCTTGGCGGCCAGGTAGGTGCACCCACACATGTGAGGTACCGTTTTCATCGGGACACCTGTGGGAACGCGTGACAGTAGGCCATGTGTTGCTGGGGGCGCGTTTCGATGGGTGCGTCGAGCGAAATGTGCGGAAAAAGCATTTTTTTCCCCACATTTCGGACTTTGCAGGGGTGTCTGGGTAAAAAAATCTGGGGCGATGTGCGCAAATCACACCTCTGCGGATTCCCACGGGTGTCCTCTTTTCGAAAATGCATGGGGTTCCCTGTTTTCCTCGGTGGCTTGGACACCCGAGGCCCATATCTGTACGTTGTGCCGGTCGGCAGAATGTCTGAGATTTCCCTCTGAAAACAGACTTGGGGTTACTTGTGTTTTAGGCTTTCCCCTTGGCGGCCAGGTAGGTGCACCCACACATGTGAGGTACCGTCTTCATCGGGACACCTGTGGGAACGCGTGAAGGTAGGCCATGTGTTGTTGGGGGTGTGTTTCGATGGGTTCGTCGAGCGAAATGTGCGGAAAAAGCGTTTTTTCCCCACATTTTGGACTTTGCAGGGGTGTCTGGGTAAAAATTCTGGGGCGATGTGCGCAAATCACACCTCTGCAGATTCCCACCGGTGTCCTCTTTTCGAAAATGCATGGGGTTCCCTGTTTTCCTCGGTGGCTTGGACACCCGAGGCCCATATCTGTACGTTGTGCCGGTCGGCAGAATGTCTGAGATTTCCCTCTGAAAACAGACTTGGGGTTACTTGTGTTTTAGGCTTTCCCCTTGGCGGCCAGGTAGGTGCACCCACACATGTGAGGTACCGTTTTCATCTGGACACCTGTGGGAACGCGGGACAGTAGGCCATGTGTTGTTGGGGGCGTGTTTCGATGGGTGAGTCGAGCGAAATGTGCGGAAAATGCATATTTTTTCCCACATTTCGGACTTTGCGGGGGTGTCTGGGTAAAAATTCTGGGGCGATGTGCGCAAATCACACCTCTGCAGATTCCCACCGGTGTCCTCTTTTCGAAAATGCATGGGGTTCCCTGTTTTCCTCGGTGGCTTGGACACCCGAGGCCCATATCTGTACGTTGTGCCGGTCGGCAGAATGTCTGAGATTTCCCTCTGAAAACAGACTTGGGGTTACTTGTGTTTTAGGCTTTCCCCTTGGCGGCCAGGTAGGTGCACCCACACATGTGAGGTACCGTTTTCATCTGGACACCTGTGGGAATGCGGGACAGTAGGCCATGTGTTGTTGGGGGCGTGTTTCGATGGGTGAGTCGAGCGAAATGTGCGGAAAATGCATATTTTTTCCCACATTTCGGACTTTGCGGGGGTGTCTGGGTAATAAATTCTGGGGCGATTTGGGCATATCATACCACTGCGGATTCCCACGGGTGTCCTCTTTTCGGAAATGCATGGGGTTCCCTGTTTTCCTCGGTGGCTTGGACACCCGAGGCCCATATCTGTATGATGTGAGAGTGTGATATTTCCGGTATGAAAACAGACATGGGGTTACTTGTGTTTTAGGCTTTCCCCTTGGCGGCCAGGTAGGTGCACCCACACATGTGAGGTACCGTTTTCATCGGGACACCTGTGGGAACGCGTGACAGTAGGCCATGTGTTGCTGGGGGCGCGTTTCGATGGGTGCGTCGAGCGAAATGTGCGGAAAAAGCATTTTTTTCCCCACATTTCGGACTTTGCAGGGGTGTCTGGGTAAAAAAATCTGGGGCGATGTGCGCAAATCACACCTCTGCGGATTCCCACGGGTGTCCTCTTTTCGAAAATGCATGGGGTTCCCTGTTTTCCTCGGTGGCTTGGACACCCGAGGCCCATATCTGTACGTTGTGCCGGTCGGCAGAATGTCTGAGATTTCCCTCTGAAAACAGACTTGGGGTTACTTGTGTTTTAGGCTTTCCCCTTGGCGGCCAGGTAGGTGCACCCACACATGTGAGGTACCGTTTTCATCGGGACACCTGTGGGAACGCGTGAAGGTAGGCCATGTGTTGTTGGGGGTGTGTTTCGATGGGTGCGTCGAGCGAAATGTGCGGAAAAAGCGTTTTTTCCCCACATTTTGGACTTTGCAGGGGTGTCTGGGTAAAAATTCTGGGGCGATGTGCGCAAATCACACCTCTGCAGATTCCCACCGGTGTCCTCTTTTCGAAAATGCATGGGGTTCCCTGTTTTCCTCGGTGGCTTGGACACCCGAGGCCCATATCTGTACGTTGTGCCGGTCGGCAGAATGTCTGAGATTTCCCTCTGAAAACAGACTTGGGGTTACTTGTGTTTTAGGCTTTCCCCTTGGCGGCCAGGTAGGTGCACCCACACATGTGAGGTACCGTTTTCATCTGGACACCTGTGGGAACGCGGGACAGTAGGCCATGTGTTGTTGGGGGCGTGTTTCGATGGGTGAGTCGAGCGAAATGTGCGGAAAATGCATATTTTTTCCCACATTTCGGACTTTGCGGGGGTGTCTGGGTAAAAATTCTGGGGCGATGTGCGCAAATCACACCTCTGCAGATTCCCACCGGTGCCCTCTTTTCGAAAATGCATGGGGTTCCCTGTTTTCCTCGGTGGCTTGGACACCCGAGGCCCATATCTGTACGTTGTGCCGGTCGGCAGAATGTCTGAGATTTCCCTCTGAAAACAGACTTGGGGTTACTTGTGTTTTAGGCTTTCCCCTTGGCGGCCAGGTAGGTGCACCCACACATGTGAGGTACCGTTTTCATCTGGACACCTGTGGGAATGCGGGACAGTAGGCCATGTGTTGTTGGGGGCGTGTTTCGATGGGTGAGTCGAGCGAAATGTGCGGAAAATGCATATTTTTTCCCACATTTCGGACTTTGCGGGGGTGTCTGGGTAATAAATTCTGGGGCGATTTGGGCATATCATACCACTGCGGATTCCCACGGGTGTCCTCTTTTCGGAAATGCATGGGGTTCCCTGTTTTCTTTGGTGGCTTGGACACCCGAGGCCCATATCTGTATGATGTGAGAGTGTGATATTTCCGGTATGAAAACAGACTTGGGGTTACTTGTGTTTTAGGCTTTCCCCTTGGCGGCCAGGTAGGTGCACCCACACATGTGAGGTACCGTTTTCATCGGGACACCTGTGGGAACGCGTGTCGGTAGGCCATGTGTTGTTGGGGGCGTGTTTCGATGGGTGCGTTGAGCGAAATGTGCGGAAAAAGCATTTTTTTCCCCACATTTCGGACTTTGCAGGGGTGTCTGGGTAAAAAAATCTGGGGCGATGTGCGCAAATCATACCTCTGCAGATTCCCACGGATGTCCTCTTTTCGGAAATGCATGGGGTTCCCCGTTTTCTTCGGTGGCTTGGACACCCGAGGCCCATATCTGTATGTTGTGCCGGTCGGCAGAATGTCTGAGATTTCCCTCTGAAAACAGACTTGGGGTTACTTGTGTTTTAGGCTTTCCCCTTGCCGGCCAGGTAGGTGCACCCACACATGTGGGGTACCGTTTTCATCGGGACACCTGTGGGAACACGGGACGGTAGGCCATGTGTTGTGTTTGTGTGGTTTTCATAAAGTTTTGACCCATTTGCTGGAGCCCTTTGTTGTGAGACAAAGGGCTCCAGCAACAGTAGATACAATTAATGAAGCAAAGAACAGAGTATCCTGTTCAGAGAGGTCAAGATAAGCCACAGAAAGCAGGTGGTGGGCAACACTGAATCAAATACACGAATTACATGGAGAATGAGACGATTTTGCGATGTCTAAATCACGTGACCAGCCAAGCAAGAAGAGATGAAGCTTGCACACCTACGCATGGCCTTGTGCCATGCACAGATATCTGAACTTTTCCAGACAGAGATGCAGTCTCGAGGCCAACCACAAAGAAATAATTAACACACGACCACTGAGGTGATGATTGATTGTAGCAATAATTGGAGAAAGGCTGGGGGAGCAGATGTGCACCCTGCACCTGGCCGGCTATTCTGTACACCGCTAAGCTAGTGGAAAAGTATGAGTTGGTCCATGTCAGCCGATACAACCTTGGCTTTTTGGCACGATTTGCATGCGTCTGCGGTTCTCCCTGTCTTTAGTTTTCGAGTTACGTGCTTTGAGATAGATATATATAGGTGACGCTTGCCGCAATCTATCTTACTACTAAGCATAGCAAGCTGCACGATTTTCTTAGCTTAATTGCGGTTTCAAGCATATGTACATGTGTAAACTGGCCAAATATCTTCATTGTGTTCATGGCATAAGCTTCTTACATTTGACATTGTTATTTCACTTTAGGTTCATGATGTCCCTTATCCATGGTGTTTTGTCTCTTTTCGTCATTCGCAGGTCGTCATATCTTCTATACATGAGTCATCCGGGTTCTTGTGACGTCACCATTCGTATTCCTTTAGGACTTTCTCGGCTTCTTCAGGCATTGCATTCTGACAATCTTCATTCTGTTTCATTTGTCGATATGGTTTTCTCAATGGATACCTTACTGTCCAAGTTTTCTTAGGTGTCGGTACTTCAACAGGTGCAGTTCCTCTGATAGGTACTGGGCAGAGCCCCACTGAGGCTCTCTGCTGGTTTATTTGTTCATCATACGTCACATATTTCGGTGTGAACATTCCTGGTACATCAAAATGGATGGTTGTGCTCCCGACCTCCTCTACAGGTGTTCCACTACTTTTATTTTTTACTGTTTACCATTCCTCTGCTTTTTACGACCATATTCACCCGTCTATGCAGAGGATTTGCCCATTCATCTCCCTGTGCAGGTGTAAAGTTGTAATAGGAGCCTTAGTTACTAGTCACATAGGCTCTTGCAATGCTCCGGCTGCAACACCTTGTCAAATGTTGCACTGTGCTGCTGCCTACCCTCTCCCCTGCTGGTTCCATGTGTTAACATCCCCGCAAAAATATTGCGATACAAAAATATTGCAATATTTTTGCGCGATTTTGACCCATGGACCCTTCGGGGGACAGCCCCGCAACCCCTGCATTATTTTAAAATGTGCGAGGGACACCCCCACCACCCCCGCTCCCACAAAATATCCTCCCCAAAAATATCGCCTATGGCGAGACAAACGGCCAAATGTATGGCGATATTTTTGGTGGAGATATTTTGTAGGGATACCCCCCCTTTTGAGACCACAGTTCCACTACCTTTTTTGGTACACTTCTAGACTTCCCCCATGGCATGGGTGCACCCAATATGTATTATCAGTGCCATATTCACAACTCACTTACACTCTTATCATCTCCCCTTCTCGTCCACCTGTTTGGCTTTCAGCAATACTCTGCTTTATTAAAAGTGCTTTCAAAGTGCACTAATCAACACTACGATTCACACCTGCCTCACCCCCTCATCCCACCAACTTCCCAAACCCATCCTGCTTTCTTCAAAACCCACATGCGAAGAGGCTGTCGAAATGGTCGAAAGGAAGCTACACAAGACCACTTTACATAGCACAGTATTAACTGGTAATGGCTCTGTTGTCGACCTGCGTGCGCACGTTCCAGCATAAGCAGCATAGATGTGCAGGGCTGCCACCTCTGGGGTGCTGGCCTCTAACCCCACCCACGGCTCTCAGTTTAGCCGCATTTATAGGGCGTGATATGCTTCCTATATATATATATATATATATATATATTTATTTATTTATTTTTTTGGGGGGGGTTTCCAATAAAGCAAAGCCTTTACAAAACATAAAAATTCTGTGTGATCAATCCTTTTAAAATGCATTTGAAATTACATAGATACATAACATAAAACAATTAAAAAAGATACTATATATGCTCATTCTCACAACACACCACTTGCCGTCTATAGACTTCAATGGAATCACCCGCCCAGAAAAGCCTTTCCCGGGAGTCACAAATGCATGTGTTCCATGTGAGTACAATGAGATCCCATGCTTCACACCTGTCAAATACACCTGGGTTCACCCGCCTTTTGTAGCCAATAGATCAGGAGGTATAAAATGCCCACCACCCGAGAGCCCTACACAGGGCCTGGCCCCTCCATCTGCTCACAGGATCCATTACAACACCCCACTTGCTGTGGACTGACAGCACAGTCCTGCCACCCAGCACAGTGCAGCGTTATCACCTCAGTGGAGAAAGATACGAGCTGCTACGTGAAGGGGGGAAGTGGTCTAGATTCCTACTAGGGGAGCTAGATGTACTAATGAACACAAATGCTGGACTTATTGACTTCCCAATGCTTGTCATAAACAGGGCAACCCAGTGTCGGACTGGGAGGAAAAATTGGCCCATGCACCCTGTGACGGAGTGAGACTCTACAGAATAAATGAGTAGTAATATACATAGACATTAGGCATTCAGGAAGACCAGGAAGCCACAGATGTATGGACTTTCCTCTAATGTATATACTCTGTTTGGGTTGCCTAGGAGACGCCTCGTGAGGAGGGGAATGCGGAGGACGAGAGGTTGACGTGGGCTTACTGAGGAGGAGAAGGACGACGGTTGAGAGGTCGCCGACGAAATGAAGGGGAGAGAAGAGATGGAGAAAAGAAAAGTGTAAATGAAACTGACGAGGCGATTCTCCACGAGCGGCACAGACGTTGCTTCGAGGCATTAAAAGCAGGCTGACAACGGAAGGTGAAATTGACGAGGCGATTCTCCGCCGCTGCAGAGACGTGGCTTCGCGACTTTCAAAGTTGGCTGACAAGGAATGGTGAAATTGACGAAGTGATTCACGACGAGCCGAGATAAAGTAGCTGCAGGCTGCCGGGTCTTAGATTCCCAATTTCCAAGATACAAAGCTGCCGGAGGTGAGTGAGAGAGAAGAAGGGAGAGAGAGAATGCTGCGTGTTAAACGTGAAGGAAGGAGAGGATTCGAGCGACTGTTGCCGCAGGATGACTGTTAAAGTTAGCGCCGTTGCGCATTTAGTGAAGATCTCACGGATGTCGAGTGAGATCTCCAGGGCAGATTGAAGTTAAGAAATAAGCGCCGTTGCGCCAGCATTAATTTCAAAAGAAAAGGATAAAGAGACAGTGCGACAGAGAAGGGGGATACTGACTGAAAGAAAAGGTTGCACAAGTCTTAATCAACATTACGGAGAGAAGGAGAAGTCAAGCAGGGCAAAGTAAAGGTCGAGAGAGTTACTGATAAGAAAGAGAGAGAGAGAGAGGAAATGTGGAGCGCTGTAAGAGGCAATAGCACCCATACCTGAAGACCAAGCTTTGGCAGTGAAAGTAATGAAAGAGCTACTCCCAAACTGTTCAGCTTCATGGGCTAATACAGGAAGATTCCAGCAAAAGAGTACATGTAATGTGACAATACAAAATACTTATCACTGGCAGCAACTAAGAGACCTATGCTAACTAGAGTTCTGAAACCACAAGGGAGTTAAGAAAGAGAACGGAGGAAGAGATATAGGCAGCTCACTGAGAGAAGGCATTAGGAAACAAGAAGAAAGAGAACTGAAAGAAAAGAGACATTAAGTCATAGTCTTAAAGAGTTCAAAGGAAAAGAAGTTGGAAACATACATCCACAGACTCTTACCTGAACCTAAAGTGGCCACTTGTTCCTGCTGAAGTGCATCCAGTTCAAGAAAAGACGTATCCTTTTCAATCTATAAAAGAAAGAAAACGTTAAAAAATTAAATAAAAGAAAGGATTAACGTTGTAATCCACAACCTACGTATTGGCTCTGAGTCTCATTCATGTTTTAAAACGATAGTGTGACAAGTGGTGTCAGAAGTGGGATTCTGAGAACGTCATGGAGGACCTTATTAAGACCCTTTCCGAGGGACAACAGATGCTACAACAGGCCATACAGATGCAGAATCAGCAAGCACAAGCAGATAGATTAGCGTTTCAACAGGCATTACAAATGCAGCAAGCGCAGTTGTTGGAAGTCACCAATATCAGGAATAATCCACTAGTCCCTACTTCAGTATTACAAAAATACTCAGTAGGAGAAGACCCAGCCCATTTCTTCGTAAACTTCGAGAGGGTCGCTCGAAATGCCCAATGGCCTACCGAGAGATGGTGCCACTACATCGCACCATTGATGACCGGTGAGATGCAGTCAGCTTATCAGACCGCAAATCCCACGGGGGATACCACATATGGAGACATGAAGAAGGTGGTCCTAGAACGGATGGGACACGATGAGGAGACCTATCGTATCAAGTTCAGAGAGGTCAAACTGGGGGGGGAGGAGACCCCAAGACAGTTGTTCTACCGAGTGAAGGAGCTGGCCGAGAAGTGGTTGCAACCCACTGTGTCCTCACCGACTGAGATATTGGAAAAGGTCATAATGGAACAATTCGTAGAAGGGCTACCCGGCCCAATACAACGATGGGTCAAACAACACCATAGATTAACGTTGTTGGAGGCAGTGGAAGTAGCGGCAGCATAC
This sequence comes from Ambystoma mexicanum, assembly GCF_040938575.1. Taxonomy (NCBI): domain Eukaryota; kingdom Metazoa; phylum Chordata; class Amphibia; order Caudata; family Ambystomatidae; genus Ambystoma; species Ambystoma mexicanum. The sequence goes on along the minus strand of NC_090927.1, from coordinate 83,271,610 downwards.
CAAAAGGCGGGACAGGGCCGGGTGTTGACCTACACAGCAAGTTCTAAACCACACGTCATGATGAATAAACCCACACCCCAGTCAAGATGGCCTCATTCCATGTTGAGAAAACCCGAAGGGGAGAACCCCCGGATCAGACCTAGCAGTGAGGGACCCTCAAATTATCGTACCACGACAACGTCTCTTCGAGGCCCACAATGCTTTGATTGTGGAGAATGGGGACACCTCGCCAGATTCTGTCCAAAGAAACCAAAACCAGAACCAATGGATGTGAGTGTACTTGAAACTATGAAAGAGAGAGACTACCCGGAAACTTTACACGGAAGACAGTCTCAATACTTGTATACCTGTGAGGCGGAGGTCGACGGGAAGCCTACCACAGCTCTAGTTGATTCAGGAAGTCTGCAGACAGCGGTGACATCAGATCTGGTAGGTGATAGTCCTCATTCAGCAGGGGAAATTCCTATTAGATGTGTGCATGGGGATATAAAAGCTTACCCTGCAAGAAAGATACAAATCAGGGTGGGTGGAGAAACAGTCGGAGTGAAAGCAGCAGTACTACCCAGTCTACCGAAACCCTTACTGATTGGCTCCGATCTACCGAAATTCTCTAAACTAATTCATGAGATTGAGAAGAGCTGGTGGGAAATGGCCCCTTTTCATGGAGAGGAAATAACCTCCCCGTACCCCAAACCTCAGAAGAGTCGGAAACTAAAGAGGAAGATGAAGGAGGAGTGGAGAACTAGGAATGTGTGCCCAGTATCCGTAGATTGGAGGTTGGATGAGGAGGGCGATAGTTTCAGAACCGCTCAGGACCTAGATCCATTACTCCAATATGCACGAGAGCGGGCTAAAGAGGTTTCACAGGGAGAAGGTCCTCATTTCATCAAGGAAAAGGGGCTACTGTATAGAGTGAGTCAATCTAGGAGTGGAGATGTGCTGAAGCAGTTGTTGGTACCCAGCAAATATTATACCACGGTTCTAGAAGTCGCTCATTTACAGGTCGGGGAGGGACATCTAGGAACTGAAAAGACCTCTAAGAAGATTTTAGATAGATTCTACTGGCCAGGGATATACCAGCAGGTGGCTAGATTTTGTCAGGCATGCGAGGAGTGTCAAAAGAAAAATAGAGCGAACATCAAGAAAGCACCTTTGCAACCAATGCCGTTGGTACTTGAACCCTTCAGCCGGATAGGAATTGATATTGTCGGACCCATGGAGCCGACCCGAAGAGGTCATAAATACATACTTGTTATTGTAGACTATGCTACAAGGTATCCGGAAGCTTTTCCCCTAAAGGCAACAAATACGCAACAAATATGTGATGTCCTAGTTCCCTTCATTGGACGAGTGGGAATTCCTAGAGAAATTGTCACGGACCGTGGAACCAACTTCATGTCCAACGTTCTGAAGCAAGTCTGTGAAACCCTAAAAATTGATCATTTAAAGACAGCAGTATATCACCCACAGACCGATGGTTTGGTGGAACGCTATAACCAAACAATCAAACAAATGTTACGGAAGACAACTTCGCCCGAGAGCAAAGACTGGGACAGGATGCTACCCTGGATATTGATGTCCCTGAGGAACACTCCCCAGTCGTCAACAGGCTTTTCACCCTTCGAACTGTTGTTCGGGAGACCGGTAAGGACTCTATTAGATGTGTTGAAGGAAAACTGGGAAGAGCAGTCGGATAATGAGGTATCGTTGACTGAATATGCCTCCCAATTACGGGAGAGAATAGAGAAACTACAGGCTATAGCTAGCAATAACCTGCTCCAAGCTCAGATAAACCAAGAACGGTATTACAATCAAAAGGCCCAGCTACGTACCTTTAAAACAGGAGATCAGGTCTTGGTACTACTACCCACTTCAGACAATAATATGTTGGCTACCTGGAAGGGGCCTTTTGAGATTCAAGAAGTGTTAGGGCCATTAACCTACAAAGTGAAACAACCTGGCACTAGACTGTCGTGTCAAACATATCATGTCAATTTACTAAAAAAATGGATACCACCGATTCAACCTATAGCTATGATTTCTAGTGAACCCGCATCGGAAGAACATTTTCCCCAGCTTAAAGAAAGAATAGGAGTTGAAAGTTTGAATATCAATCCTGAACTGAAACTTACCGAAAAGACGGAGCTGTCCCATCTCTTGCAAGAATTTGCAGAAATCTTTTCTTCTCTTCCAGGGAGAACTAATCTAACGTGTCATCACATAACCACCAAACCCGGCTCTGTAGTTCGTCTCAGACCCTACCGAATTCCTGAGGCAAAGATACAGGCTATCAACCAAGAAGTGAAAGAAATGTTAGATTTAGGGATCATTGAACCATCATACAGTGACTGGAGCTCTCCGGTGGTCTTAGTACCAAAGTCGGACGGCACCGTAAGATTTTGTATGGATTTCCGGAAGGTAAACGAAGTTTCTAAATTTGATGCCTACCCCATGCCACGAATAGAGGACCTCTTGAATAACCTGGGAAAGGCCAAGTTTCTCACTACCATTGACCTAACCAAAGGTTATTGGCAGATTCCTTTGTTACCATCGGACAAAGAAAAGACGGCATTTGCAACACCTACCGGATTATATCAATTCACGGTACTACCCTTTGGCTTACATGGGGCTCCGGCAACATTTCAGAGGCTGATGAACCATCTAGTAAAAGGACATGAAAATTATGTCGGAGCATATCTGGATGACATTATCATTTACAGTCAGAGCTGGGAGGAACATCTAACCCATCTACGGAAGATGTTTGAGACTCTGAGGGGGGCCGGATTGCACATAAACCCCAAAAAGACTCATGTGGCAACCTTTCATACGAAATATCTGGGGTATTATGTTGGTCAAAGGATGATAAAGCCACAAGAGGAGAAAGTGAAGGCCATAAAGCAATTAAAATTCCCTGAAACACCGAAGCAAGTAAGGGCCTTTCTGGGGTTTGTGGGGTACTACAGAAGGTTTATTCCGCATTTTTCCACGTTGGCTTCTCCTTTAACGGACCTATTAAAAAAACCCACTGGGAATAGAAAAGCTTGGAAAACGGAAGAAACCATGAGGGCCTTCAATGGCTTAAAAGAAGCTCTAACTAATCAGGCGGTTTTACACTGTCCTGATTTTAGTACACCATTTGTTCTACAAACGGATGCTTCAGGTACAGGATTGGGGGCCGTACTTTACCAAAATGAAGGGGGAAGAGAAAGGCCTGTCCTATTCATAAGCAGAAAGTTACTACCACATGAACTAAGCTACCCAACCATCGAGAAGGAATGTCTGGCAGTCAAGTGGGCCATTGAAACACTTAGGTATTACCTACTTGGTCGAGAGTTTACACTGATAACTGACCATGCACCGTTAGTTTGGTTATCCCGAAACAAAGACTCGAACCAAAGAGTGTTGAGGTGGTTCCTTTCCCTTCAGCCCTTCTCATTTAAAACTGTTCACCAACCGGGGAAGATGCTTTCACGGGCTGATTTCTTGTCCAGAGCAGAAACCCTTCCCGAGCGTAAGGGCTTAGTAGAGGGGGTGTGACGGAGTGAGACTCTACAGAATAAATGAGTAGTAATATACATAGACATTAGGCATTCAGGAAGACCAGGAAGCCACAGATGTATGGACTTTCCTCTAATGTATATACTCTGTTTGGGTTGCCTAGGAGACGCCTCATGAGGAGGGGAATGCGGAGGACGAGAGGTTGACGTGGGCTTACTGAGGAGGAGAAGGACGACGGTTGAGAGGTCGCCGACGAAATGAAGGGGAGAGAAGAGATGGAGAAAAGAAAAGTGTAAATGAAACTGACGAGGCGATTCTCCACGAGCGGCACAGACGTTGCTTCGAGGCATTAAAAGCAGGCTGACAACGGAAGGTGAAATTGACGAGGCGATTCTCCGCCGCTGCAGAGACGTGGCTTCGCGACTTTCAAAGTTGGCTGACAAGGAATGGTGAAATTGACGAAGTGATTCACGACGAGCCGAGATAAAGTAGCTGCAGGCTGCCGGGTCTTAGATTCCCAATTTCCAAGATACAAAGCTGCCGGAGGTGAGTGAGAGAGAAGAAGGGAGAGAGAGAATGCTGCGTGTTAAATGTGAAGGAAGGAGAGGATTCGAGCGACTGTTGCCGCAGGATGACTGTTAAAGTTAGCGCCGTTGCGCATTTAGTGAAGATCTCACGGATGTCGAGTGAGATCTCCAGGGCAGATTGAAGTTAAGAAATAAGCGCCGTTGCGCCAGCATTAATTTCAAAAGAAAAGGATAAAGAGACAGTGCGACAGAGAAGGGGGATACTGACTGAAAGAAAAGGTTGCACAAGTCTTAATCAACATTACGGAGAGAAGGCGAAGTCAAGCAGGGCAAAGTAAAGGTCGAGAGAGTTACTGATAAGAAAGAGAGAGAGAGAGAGGAAATGTGGAGCGCTGTAAGAGGCAATAGCACCCATACCTGAAGACCAAGCTTTGGCAGTGAAAGTAATGAAAGAGCTACTCCCAAACTGTTCAGCTTCATGGGCTAATACAGGAAGATTCCAGCAAAAGAGTACATGTAATGTGACAATACAAAATACTTATCACTGGCAGCAACTAAGAGACCTATGCTAACTAGAGTTCTGAAACCACAAGGGAGTTAAGAAAGAGAACGGAGGAAGAGATATAGGCAGCTCACTGAGAGAAGGCATTAGGAAACAAGAAGAAAGAGAACTGAAAGAAAAGAGACATTAAGTCATAGTCTTAAAGAGTTCAAAGGAAAAGAAGTTGGAAACATACATCCACAGACTCTTACCTGAACCTAAAGTGGCCACTTGTTCCTGCTGAAGTGCATCCAGTTCAAGAAAAGACGTATCCTTTTCAATCTATAAAAGAAAGAAAACGCTAAAAAATTAAATAAAAGAAAGGATTAACGTTGTAATCCACAACCTACGTATTGGCTCTGAGTCTCATTCATGTTTTAAAACGATAGTGTGACACACCCCAAAAAAAGTGGCCAATGCAACATTCAGGATTTGCGTCAATTTGCAACTTGACAGATCATACGTGTCATTTTTTGTGCAAACATTTGGGAAAGCCAAAAAGACAAGTAATATCAGCCAACACTGCTATTATTTTTCAGAAGAACAAATAAGGCTTCTACTGGTTACCGCTAATCTTTACAGATCTTCATTTAACAAGCAGTGCATCCAAATGATGATGCTGCTGTATTTAACATAACTGTGACAGTCCCAGCTTACAAAGCAGAATCAATGTGAATACTTGCAGAGTGGAGCATGGTTTTTCTGGGACAGCCTTGTAGCTAGACTCAAATTCGGATACACAATGGAAAGCTGTATGGTTCCCTATGTGGGATACATTAACCCACTCAGCAGAATTCCCATCCATAACCAAGCAGCACTTCAGCAGATAACAGCAAAATGGCGGCGCTGGCTCCTTTAAGCACCCCTGCCTCGCATCAAAACTGCATTTTGCAGCTACAAAGCAGGAAGGAAGTCAGAAGACTACTCTCCTATGCCCCACAGGGGAGAAGAAACTAGGCCCCACCATTCTGCAAGCCCCTCCCAAGCCCACAGAATCAGAGAGCACCTAGAAGATCAGGAGGGGTCCTCCAACAGTAGCGCCTCGGAGTCTAAGGGCGAGTGGACTCAGGTGACGCGGCCAAAGATAGCAAATAAACTAAAGATAGTTTTGACGAAAAGACCCCATTAGGCAGATCAAGGCCATTAGGAATTTCATAACCTCGTACCACAAAAATGCAAAATATTCTGTTTGGGAGCATTTGGAACTCTATGAACAAATGATGGACACTTTTCACTTTAAAGACAGCCAGAACTGCATAGAGTATGCTAAATGGACGTTCTCTCCAGACCAAAAACATTCAAGATGGTCCTCCTACAGGGCAGCCACTTTGAAACCCTTTTCCACCCACAGAAACCCCCAAGAGGCTCCCAAAGCAGCCTATAATTTGCAATGCAGAGAAGATCGGGCCCCACAAGAATTTGTGCAGGAGCTAAAACGCGCCTTTCCCCAAACCACTCGCAGGGTGCGCATGGATTGCAAAGAGTTTATTTCTACCTACTTTCATGCACTCCCAAAATATATCATGACCCAGCTGGTTAGGGATTTCAATGATAAAAGATCTCTGGAATGGGTAATAGTGCAGGCTCCCTGCATTAATGAAGTCCAAAAACCTGCAGAAAATAAAAACCAGACCAAAAACTCCAAACCAGCCAACACCCCCGCTGCTGCTAAGTCGGTGGAGGTGAAGATTGCCCACATTTTAGACCTAGAAATGGGGGGGCCTAAAATGTACCTACCCAAAACCTGCAAAATCAGAGAACAAGAAGGCCTTCTGACCAATCAGAAACAGGGGGCAGTCAGGGAGGTAATCCCACCAATGTGACCCTTAACTCTCCTGATTATGTAAGTCCCAGTTACAAGGGCAATCAACCTATCATGGGGTATGTATGGACTCACCCAGCCCAAGGGGGGTTCCCGCCAGGTAAGTACTCACCCAGGAACCTTCCCTCCTAATTTCTCTCATGGGGGCAGTAAACCCCCAAATCATGGGTTAAGCTTCTTTCCCCGGTATCCACAAAACCCCAACCTGCAGGACAACCCTCCCTTCTTCCTCCGGTTTCAACCCAATCCGGGAGAGGGGAGGCCAAGGGTGGAGGGTTACCAAAAGCCCCAGTACCCAGGGTACTCCAGGAGAAGGGATAGTTACCCTTCCCGTGATCCCCCTAGGTATGAACAAAGACCCCTGTACTAGCCGGAACAGGTGTCCCAAATGGACCGTCAGGTCGAGGATCTGGGTCGCATGTTGAGGGCTGAGCAGAACCCTCATATAAACATGGCGGCTCAGAACCCCGCAAACCCAGGGTATGGCCACCCAGAACAATGACGGGGAGAGCACCCCGACAATTCACCGGTTCCCGAGGAGAAGGCACAGGGGTATGGGGGTGTAAAGCCCCAGAGGAAGCTTCCTTCCTCACCCATGAAAAGCCCCTGGACACCCAGAACCGGAACTAAAATCCACTGCCCCTGAAAATCTGCAACCCAGGGAACAGAGGGTCAGTAGGAGAAATAAAGACCTTAAAAAGGCCCATTTTGGGGAGGAAAGTAGTGTCCTCCAATTTGAAGGGGAAGACTCCATAGAGAATTCTGTGAAAACAATATTCTCCTTCAGGGATGGGGGAACTCCTCCCAAAGAAAAATGGGTCCCGAGAGATCTGAATGAAAACTGGGTGGGTGTGGGGACTGATGCAGAGCCACCCGTCCCTGAACCCCAGAATTGCCATCAGAGTAAAATAGTAAAGGAGGAATCCTCCCCACAAACTGGTCCTAGTGACTGCCTCCAGATAAAAGGGGGCAGCACAGAGCTAAGGGAAACAGGGGATTCCAGAATCCCCATCTATTTCAAGATGCCAAAATGTCATTACAGATTCCCAAAATTCCCAAACTAACTCAGGGGACTGCATACCAGGAAGGGGGGGGATCAACCCAGGGTCCGAGGAAAAGGGGGATTCCCAAATTCCCACAAACCAATTCTGGTGTCTGCCTCCAAGAAGGGGGGCAGCTCAGAATCAGAAAAAGGGTATCCCCAAAAATTCTAGCAACACCAGTAGTTATCTGTGTCTTGTGAGTGATTATTTGTCTTTATTGTCTAATGTACTGTAATGTTTGCAATGCATGTGTGTCCCACTGCTGTCAACCTTCCGGAAGTCAGTCAGTGGGAAAATGTAGTAACCGGTTCTGATTTATTCCCTAGATTCGTACTGGTTCCAGACCAAGGAGGATTTCCCGGGCACCTGGAAAGGAAAGATCAAAGAAAAATCTCGGGGTGGCACTCCACACCACAAAGAAAGACCTACGGGGAAGCTGTGGGTGTTGCTCCACACTCCAACTAGAGACAACGGGAGGATTGTGGCATACCTGATGAACCCCACTTTGCCCTACTCTCCCTCAACAAGAATTTTCAGAAGAGTCGAGGGGGATTTGTGGTATACATTGACCCACTCAGCAGAATTCCCATCCATAACCAGACTGCAATTCAGCAGAACCAGATGGCTCTTTTGAGCACCCCTGCCTCACATCAAAACTGCGTTATGCAGCTACAAAAGGATGGCTGCACCGTTTTGCCAAGCGCCAAGCACCATTGGGCAAGTTGGAACCGGGATCACACCAAGAAAGGCTGCCAGGGTGTGTTCTGGTGTGTACTATAGAAGTGGAGTGAAAAAGCAGCGCTGCTTTGCTGCTAGCATTTAAATGATGCCACTTTAATGCTCTTTTCATCTGTTCTACATTAATCTACTTTTATCAGTGAGGCCCTGCCATCCCCATCCATATTCAGATTGAGCACCAGCAGAAGAGAGCCTTATTCCTGAATGGCAGGCCGTGTCAGATCAAGTCTGAGAAATCAACAGAAGCTTTACTTTCAATCACACAGGAAAATGTATGGCTTTTGGGCTACACAATGTCAAAAAATCACTGCTTCTAAAGAAACCCTAGCTCTAAGGGTATATGTCAATGTCAGTGGACCTGTGTCTTAAACAGATTGCTGTATAAGTGAAACTGACTAGTGCTGCAAAACAGCGTTGGGAAGTCAGAAGAAAGACACAACCTTTTGAAATGGTCAGCCCAGCAGACTTCACCATGTGTTAAAATGCGCTTTTTAAAAGTGTAATGTTGAAAGAAGGCCCTGTATTGGCCTAGCAATGTAAAGGGGGTTTTGCTGGGAAATATATATGGGAGGTTTTATTTCAACAGGCTTGCTGCTGATTCAAAACAAAATAAAATGAAATAAAGAAATAAATGTTTTTGGCTGTACTGGGAAATCAGCCCAAACCGGTTTGTTCCATGGCCCAAGGGACATTTGGGTGCTGATAACAGCAGTGCCCTACCCCCAAGAGAAGCCACAGGGGAGATCTGGGACACATATGTGTTAATTGCTGCCCTTGAAAACTTTGAATGGATCAACTGAAATAAATATCACACGCTCGTCAGACTTTTGTCTGGGCTTCCGCTTGAGACAATAGATTCTGGAACACCTATATGTAAATTGGGGAAGTGACAATAAACCTTCAATCAAACTGGTAAACCCCCATGGCCACCCAAGGCTGCACTGACATTTGGTGGTAGCATGGAGAAAAAAATTGGCCTAGTTGAAGAACAAAGGACAGCCCCATTTGGCTGAAAAGACTATTTTATTAATAATGTTTTAAGACTTTTATCTCTGCAAAAGGACTTTGCAGGAATGTCAAAAGTTAACAGCTTAAATGTAATTTGTGTGGCTTTCAAACAAGATGTGATAGCCTTCACTGGCATATTGTGGACATAAATGGCAGAGAATTGGATATTCTGAGGAAAGTGTATAAAATGCCACTTTGAAATTCAATACTTACATGCCTTATGATAATAGATACACATGTATAAAGTTATAGAAATGTAGGTATGACATTTCTCACTGAAACGGATGAACAATTATTAGACGGACAAAACAAAGCCCTAGAAATGTGAGAATTGGATTGCCATGCTGTGCGTGAATTATGTTATCTGCCTATGTAATTTGTTAAAGTGCCACAAATGTACAAATGTGTAATCTATGTTAATATTGATTTTTGGCAAAAAGGACTGTGGGAAGGCTTTCCACTCATAAAAACACAACCCCATAAACTGGGTCCCCTCGTAGAGGAGGCAACCAACATGGGCTGCCCTATCCAGTTCTTGGGGGTAGGTCTAGCTCAGTTCTGCCCATCAATATACCGGTGATGTCACTCACTTTATAAAAGGGGTGGGAGCTCACAGGGACAGGACACACTTTCCTGAATTTCCAGCGCATCCATATCCAGACATTCCAGATCCACCTTTGCAAGATTCCAGACTCTACTGCTAGGCCAAAGCATAACTAACCCTATCCAAGCAGGGCCAATTATCTAGAAAACCCCACAAAAATCCCAATAACAAAGGGGAAAAGCGGTGGTACCTTGGGGAGCATCCTGTGAGCAGACCGGCTTTTTGCTCACTATCTGCATGCCCGCTGTAGCCTTGCCATCCTGTGACCAGACCGGCCTTTGGCTTACTACCTGCCTGCCCGCTGTACCCTTGCCATCCAGTGACCAGACTTGCCCAGCTGCTTGCTGTTAGGAGTGTCCGCCATTATCTTGTGACCAGAGCTTTGGATTCCAGAACCGGTTGACTGTTCAAATCCCCAAACTCAAGTGCGGATTGTGAGTATTTCCCCAGCCCCTAGCAACACATAACCTACCCCATCTTTGTTCCACTCTTTAAATAATCCTGTCCATACCCTGATTCCTTGTTAAAACTGTTAGAATTCTCTGTGCATCTTGTCATTGATCTCCAAGCGTTAGCACCACTTTTCTATTCATTTCTATCCTTAATCAAATTAATTCCCACATAAAGTTGAACGTGGGGTAAAAAGGTTGACGGTGCGAATCAATCTTGGAACGTACCGTGTCTTTCTTTAACAATATAGTCTAGATAATTTAGTTTAAGTAAAACTTGCCTTTCCTTCTTAAAACCGATTTTCTTTTCTTAACTGCTTTATTTTTCCTAAACTGAACCTCATTCCACCTTGAAAATCTCACCCAATTCTTCAGCTATAGTCACTCTTTCACTTCCATAGCGTCCTTGTGATGTGCATCTATCACCCAGCCTAAAAACCGCATTCCGATTCTGTGTATTTCACCTGTTTTTCTTAAAAAATGTTTTTGACATTTAAAACTGAAAAAGAGAAAATTGTAACTTTTCAACGTGTGAATGTGGCTGCACTGTGTTTTCATTTCAAGTTGCTTTTTGAACTATATGCCTTTTGTGATACCTTACTTTATAGTTGCTAGTGATATGACATTCCTGAGACTGTGATAAAACATATGTACATCATTATTTAATTACTTATATAATTAATCATTTGTCAAAATCCGAGTGTCATTTTAGGCCATTGCAAAGGGTTTGAAATCCGTTTTTGCCTCTTATTTTGTGAGGGAAGGTTGGATTTTGATTCTGTTTGCTGCCTCATATTCCCGATTCCCTGCTGCTTCTGCAAAAATTGGGGTTTGAGGAACATTGCAGGGGGAAACCTAAACTCGGGTGCTATTTATCCTAATTGAAAAAGTGCTCCTATTCATGTGTGCTTTGGATATGTTCTTGTAGAAGGTTACCCAAGTGTATTTCCGTGGTTTTCATTGTAATTATCACCCCATTGGTGATTGCTGCTCAATATAAAAATGGTTTGATTTTCTTTGAATTTAAAATAAATAAATATTGTGTTACCTCCCACCAGCCTGGTTCATGGTCCATTGTGACCCGGGTTATTTGTAAAGGGGGTGTGAGAATGGTTGGGTATCGGCTGAATTCGAATTTGCAGGAAAATAAAGAAAAAGCATTCTTATCGCAATACCTCTAAGGCTAAAGGCAAAGGTCCTGGACCGGTGTGTGATGCCCAATTGGAATCCTTCACACATAGTTGGGTCCCGTGATGACAGGGCAGACACAGTGTAAGAAGTGTACCAAAAAAGTAGAGGAACAGTACTCCCGACCGTTCCTGCTCACTTCGACTACTGAGCAGACACGTCAACAGTGATTACTTGACAAAGGAACCATCATCTCAAAAACAGAGTTTTCTGCCCCTGACTCAGCCTCCTCTCTTTGGTCTTTGACCAACTATCTCTTGTTTTGTGTTTGGGCTTCTGCTAGATTAACTTGAGGCACCTCAAAGTGTGTTATGGGCGTCTGGGCACTTGAATTTTGTAGGATAAGTTGCAATTACTTTATAGTTATCCTTTAAGAAGTTAGTTGGTTTTGTAAACCCAAACTAAAATGTGCAGTTTAACAACAATATAGCATATTCAGCTGTTTGTACTCAATGAATGTGTTTTGTATGTGTAATAAAAAAAACATCTTTGCATGGAAAGACAGGCTGCATACACCTCCACCTGGAAACAATTGCTGTTACACAATCAAGCGCTCCTGTAGTGTGCAAGCTATGGTACCTGTAAACCTTCATGTTATTGCATCCAGCGGTGTGTGCTATTTCCTATCCCTGCCTATAATCTACTATGCTAGTCTCTTTCATTTTAGTTTTGCACACTAGGTGGGGCTTACGCGCCACCTATTAGCCACACATATTTCATTGGAGTACAGCCAGGAGGGAGATGGCATGTGACTAGGGACACACAGCTTGTAGGTGTGGTTTGGTGATTTAATCAGCCATTGACTTCCCATGGCCATACAAATTCCTAGGCCAATTTCCATTCAGACCTGCTCCTCCAAACCCAAAGCACCTCTTCATGGGATCTCTTTGCCCTATCTATATCAGGCAGTAGGATCAAACGTATGCCTGTCAGTATTATGTCTAAGCTGTCTGCTGAGAGCTAATGGGCCTCATTACGGGTCCTGCGGTAACCTTGCTGGTGATACCGGGGGGTTGCCGCCGGACCTGTAAAGAATTACCGGCGCCTGACTTCACGGTAACACTGGGGTATTACAACCCCGGCGGCCGCAAAGTCAAGCGCCGGTAATTCTGTTAAACCCCATTCCCATAGAGTCCCATCGGACTCTGTGGGTGTGGGGACTGCGGAAGCACCAGAACCGGTAATAACGGTGCCAATGCTTCCGTGATGGTTTGCCTACCGTGGCTGCGGTGTCCGACAGGGTGTGCCCTGGCAAATCCATAGTATGCCGGTACGGAAACAACGGTGCCATTTGTGTTTAAAATGTTTTTTTGGACATGAACCATTGATGGGAGACATTCAGAATGGAACTACTGTAGGGGTTCATTTGGAAAAGAGGGAGGGTGAAGTTGTGGAATGGGTGGGTGAAGGGAGAAATATGGATAAGATCAACAAGACTACCTGTATTGATTGGGCATGGTATGTACTGTTCTTAAAATTTAAAGAAGTTTGAAAAAAATGTAATTTTGTTTGAAACAAAATGTCCTATTCCTTGCTTCAGTATTCTGGGTGGGTGGGGGTGGTCTATCTTTCACAGCAAGATGGAGGGAGCACAAGCATCTCCTCCGGGGCCTGCTGGAAGTCGCCACAGTGCTCAGGAGGTATTGTTGGGCGGACTGGGGGCCTCACTGCTCAGCCCTCTCAGAGGAGGAGGCATCACCCTCAATTCTCCCAAGCCAGTCCAGGAAAGGCATGCTGGGTGCTGGGGTGAATAGGTGGCAGGGGAGGTGAATGGGAATGTGGTTAGGACAGCTGAAGGAAGGTGACTGGACGGTGAAAGGTGAAGGAGGATCAGATATAACAGAAAGGGGAGAGCTGTTGGGAAGGGAAGATTGGTAGATTGATGTCGCAACACTATTTTCCTTGTTTCTCTTTTGCTATGTACAATTTTTTACAGCAGGGTGCAAATGTGTTTTTGCAGATCTGGGAAGACATTTTTTTCTCGATCACGGTTTTGGGAAATTTGGATCAACACCAGCACTTTGTTTAGGGTACTCCTAGACCCAAGCCCAATGGAATGTGGTCGCCCCTGGTCACAACCCTGGCCCACCCAGATGAAAATTCCTGGAGCTGGTCTTGATCCCCTCAAGCACTCCCATGGACCCATCAACACAACAGCAAAGTTATGTTGCGTGTTCACCACTCTCTCCACTAACCTCACCGACCCTCCTCTCTTTCAGGACTTGCAGAGTGCATAGAGCCCCTGGAAATGGTGGCAGCGGAGCATGGTACAAACACGAATTTCAAAATAGAACTATTCCCCTACTGTCTACAAAACCAAGGGACTACTTTACCTTTGGTTTTTCCACTTTACATTACAAGATAAAGACGTCCTTTGTTGGCCCTTTTTACTCACTACCATTCGGATTACACATTTCATCCTGTTGAGCTTCCAGTCGGCAAGAGCTATGTATTTGGGCGGGTGATCCCAATGAAGTCAATGGAAATAGAGAAGGTGTTAGAACAGTGATGATTGTGTGCTGCAAACTTCTTCCCTTTGAAGTCCATAGATGGCATAGCCTTGACTAGAGGTGGTCGAAATGGCCGATAATTTGCTCAGCAGAAAAATTGCAAAATTCTGCCACTTCGCCTGCTCCGCTCACATAGCGAAATTGGCAATTTCAGGCTTTTTCTCCCTGAAATTCTGTTTTTTATGGGGATTTTGTTTTTCGGTGGCCACAAAAAGTTTCAGACAAAAAAAGAAAGTTTGTGAAAAAAAGCCATTTCAGTTGGTTTGCCAGAAGACATTTATTTTTTCAATTAAATTTAGTTTTAGTGGTCAAAAACATGATATTTCAGGGGAACAAAAAACATTTCAGGAAGCAAAATATGCATAGAAAATTGCCACAACAGCTAAAATGAAGTCCCTGCAGGCAGAACAGAGCTGGAGGCGAATTTAGGCACTATTGTTCCATCAGCTTGATGGTAACTTTGCCCACCACTAGCCTTGACTAGGGGACTGAACATGAATCTACAGGGACTGGCCACAAAGTACAAATGAGGGTGGTGTGTTGGGAGCTATGCTTTTTCCTTTCTTATGGGTGCTTCGGTTTTCACACCGTACCCTACCTTTCTTCACTGTAGTGTCTGGGCCCTGTTTTTCACATGTTCTGTTTTTGAGCCCAGTCACCGGCCTCAAAGAAGGCCAGTGCCCTTTGAGGCCTGAATGATCCCTCCAGCAGTAGCAGGGCCCCAGGGCTTCTGACAGCAGCAGAGGCTCTGTGAGGAGTGGCCCTCGAACGAGCAGTTGGGCTCCGGAGAGTCACCTCCTCCGGCCTGAGTCCTGCACCTGGGGCTCCCAGCTCTGTCTGCCTGGACCTCTCCCTGCCCCCGCTCCAGGGCTCACCTGCTGCTGCAGTCGCCATGCCAACGGAACCCTCAGGCTGGGCAGGGCATTGTGAAATGACAGCCTCCCCTCCCCCGCCGGGGCCATGACCCAGGGCTGGGTGGGAGCTTGCAAGGCAAAGACACACCTCAGCTCAGCTCCTGCTGAGCTGCTCCTGAGCTTGACCCTCCATGGCCCCGGGGCCCGAGGGCTGGTGCCGAGAGCAGAGCAGAGAAGGGCGTTTCATTGGAATGTCCTTTCCTTCTCGGTGCCTCCTACAAACCATTTTAAGCTCTGTACATATACAAAAGCAACATGTGTCATCATGCCATTTGGGACAGGCTGTTGACATGTCCAGCTCCACTAAAACCCTCCTCAGCATATTACTGAGCCATCCAGGATGAGCCAAGAAAAGTGCAGGGCCATGACAAATCTGCTTCACTGCCCCAGCTTTAACAGACCTCTGAGTGTCACACTACATGACAGGTCTGGCCAGGGGCCACAGCAGGCAAAGCTTCACTCACACAGTGCTACAGCAGGGGCTCCCCTCCTACTGAAAGGGTGCAGCAGCAGGACAAACTGCTGTCACAGAAAATGGGCACAACAACAACACTGCAAGCTTCACTCGCACATGGTCTGGCTACAGACAGCAAAGCAAGCCTCCTACATTG
Source organism: Ambystoma mexicanum (assembly GCF_040938575.1). Classification (NCBI taxonomy): domain Eukaryota; kingdom Metazoa; phylum Chordata; class Amphibia; order Caudata; family Ambystomatidae; genus Ambystoma; species Ambystoma mexicanum. Next base: position 83,256,157 of record NC_090927.1, on the reverse strand, counting down.
CGCACGCTGCACTTTAAAGGGTTAGGCTTTGGACAGCAGAGCTATCCCTCTGCATCGCACATACTGGAGACCCTGCAGGGCTGCCTCCAGATTACATGGTTACTGGATTGCCGTCCTATCCCCCTGCCCCAAACCTCTCCCATTGACTGTCAGCATGCTTCTCCTTACCTTCTCGTGCATACAGCAGCCCTCCAGGCCTAACGGATGGAACACCAAGCTTCATGGGGCACTTTAAGGTATCCAGTCTCCACCTTTTATCTGTCCTGCTGCTCATTTCACCACGAAGAACCACTGGCAGCATTTCAACATCATTTTGAAAGTGAAGTTATGGAACAGCTATAAAACCAGGGGAATGGTGCGGCAGGGGGTTTTCATTCCATTTCATTTTGGCCTTTGGCTGTGTGCGCAGTGTCAGAAGAGTTGGAGGACTGCGGAAGACACTGGAACAGACTTCTGGGCGAAACCGCCAGAAATTCTGGCCCCTGCCCCTGCCGCCTTACGAACGCCTTACAAACGCCTGGCGGGCAAATGCCCCGGGTAGGACACTGCGCGCAGTACCTGAGGAAATTAGAGTGAGGTTTGACTCAGGGCTCAGCCTGCTAACCTACGTACTATGGCAGTTGAATGGGGGCATGGGGTCCTCATGTCTCAGGGATCTGCTTCTCTCATCCAAAACATCTTGCCTCCCATCAGCCTTAGCAGCTAGCATATGGTAATGAGTGGAGTCTCTACACTTCTCCCGTTGCACATTTGTCAATTCCCAGAGCTCTGTGGCAGACAGGGCAAAATGTATCTATGTGAGAGAGAGAGGGAGCCAGAGAGAGTGAGAGAGAGAGAGAGAGAGAGAGAGAGAGAGAGGGGGGGAGGCGGGAGGAGCAGGCTCTCACAGTCACGAGAGAAAAGTGAAGTTGCATCCCCTCCAGGTCCGGCTCCAGCAGTGGGGGCAGGGGGGCCAGGCTCCCCCAGAGCTGGCCCCTGCCCCCCCCTAGTAAGAAGGCCATGTCAGTGGTGTTATACACCACTGGTAACCGAGGGGGTGTTTGTGGATGTCACTGTAAACATTCTGCAGCAGCCTCAGAGGCATCATTCTGAGAGGCTGAATTGCAGGAGGTCTGGCCAGGATTTGTGTTCTTGCCCTAGACAATGATTTATGCCACACAGCCATAAAAGTACAAATGACCAGGGAGATGGAGGACCATTCACACCTCCTTGTGAGGTAGCACTTATTCAAGCAGGCTGCCTACAACCATTTTATCAAACCTAAAATCAAAATTCTGGTTTCTGTAATTTCAACTATGTTTATTTTTTGTGGGAATCTAGTGGTTTTTCACATCATGCTTAATGAAATGGTTAACTATATAAAACAATAAATGCCAGGTAAAGTTGCTTGAACACAGATTTCTGCAGAAGGTGCGTCAACTGACTGGGGGCTCTTACAAATTACATTCAAAGTATATAATCTGTTGCATTAACTACTTGAGTATAAGTGAAAAGATAAGGTTGGTGTTAACAAAAATGTAATTCTGGAGGGGAGAGTGTAGTAAAATCAAAAAGTGATAAATGCAGGGCTTTGAATTAAACATTACTACTGCTGTTGCTCTGCGCAAAATTCCATGCCATCCTTCTGTAGTATGTCTGTGCGATTAGAGAAGGGGCCAAGCTATTAGCAAATGACATTTGGTGCTGCCACCAAAAGGTGCAGTTCATTCTCAATTGCTAGGCTGTGTTCCATCTGCACTGGAACACATGCAACCATATGAATGTTTAGGCCCTGGGGTCTAGCAGTTTGGGAGGGGCTTCTGATATTAGGGACAGGGCCAAGGCTGATATGATATGCAAACAATGGTATGGAAGGCTGGCCAGAGCAATGTAAGTTCTCATTAATTGCTATGCTGGAGCTTATAGGCTTCCATTCAGGATGGGGAAAATAAAGCTACAGTCATAGGAGGTCATTGTCTAGGTCAAGCGGAGAGTGAAATAAGTGGCGCTAAATGCATGTATATCCACTTTTCATGAGCTGCAGGATTTTGTATGATTTGACAGGTGAAGTAGGTCCCCATGCTCAATCCGATTGGTATTCCACCAGCATGTATTTTTACGTTGGCGGAAAACTAATAGATTCCTATGGGACCTGCCTGACTTTTACACCTGGAAAAAGCGGGCAGAGTCCAAAGGAATCCATTGTGGATGGCTCCCACAATCGTTAATTGTGGAAGTGATTTACACTTTTCCAGACACGTAGTGGTAAAGTAAAGAGCAAAGGCGATTTTTCACCTGTGTTTCACTCTTAACTTTTCCAGTACTTGGTGGAAACAATTAAAATTAATGAATGGCCCCTTTAGCAAAAAAGTGCAAACAGGAGAATTGCGATCAGTGCAGTTTAGGATTCAAAACAAAATGCCCCCCTTAATCTTTTCATCAACATTTTTCTACAATGATGAATACATTGTCAGTTTGGTTTATCGTGTGACTTGTGCATTTTTAAAGTAATCTGTATACAATTTAGTATTATTTTAGGTATTCAAGGCCAAACTTCAATACATACTTGTACCAACTTGAGCTCGTAAAATGTGTGGTCCAGTATGTACATTTCAGGCTGTGCTCAAATTATGGCTTTACGACTTGAGCAAAGTATGTGATCCTGGCTTATTTTTGAACTTCACTATGCCTCAACTGTTAAAATTAGGTGCCCCAAAAGCGATTCAGTTCGCATTATAAGCTATTCCAAAAAACCTCACTCATGGTTTAATAGATGGGCAGCACAGGGATTAGGACACACACACACACACCAACACACACACACACACACATCTAACTTTGAAAATATCCAGGCTACATGTATTGAACACAATTGTGTCATTCAATAGCAAATCAAAGTAAACACATCAAACAAAGAGTCATCATGGACAATTGCATATTTTAACCAGTATGTAAACAGCATGCACCAGACAATGATGTACAGGGGCACGCCCCACCAGGAGCGATACCAGGAAGCCCCAAACGCCTCCACCAGCACTGTCTGCCTCCTGATGCAGCACTTACAGCCCTAGCACTCCCTTGCACTCTCAACTCCATTAAAATGTGCTGCAAAAATGCAACAAAAATAACATTTTGTGTTTAAAATGCATTTTTGGACATGAACCAATGATGGGAGACATTCAGAATGGAACTACTGTAGGGGTTCATTTGGAAAGGAGGAAGGGTGAAGTTGTGGAATGGGTGGGTGAAGGGAGGATCGTATACATGTGTATGTTATTGGAGGATCTGTTGTTGTGCTTGAAATATGGATAAGATCAACAAGACTACCTGTACTGATTGGACATGGTATGTACTGTTCTTGACATTTTAAGAAGTTTGAAAAAATGTAATTTTGTATGAAACAAAATCTCCCATTCCTTGCTCCAGTATTCTGGGTGGGTGGGGGAGGCGGTTTTATCTTTCACACCAAGATGGAGGGAGCACAAGCATCTCCTCCGGGGCCTGCTGGAAGTCGCCACAGCGCTCAGGAAGGTATTGTTGTGCGGACACCACCTGAGATGGTACAAAGACTGGGGGTCTCACTGCTCAGCCCTCTCAGAGGAGGAGGCATCACCCTCAATTCTCCCAAGCCAGTCCAGGAAAGGCATGCTAGGTGCTGGGGTGAATAGGTGGCAGGGGAGGTAAATGGGAACGGTGGTTAGGGGAACTGAAGGAAGGTGACTGGACGGTGAAAGGTGAAGGAGGATCAGATATAACAGAAAGGGGAGAGCTGATGGGAAGGGAAGATTGGTAGATTGATGTCGCAACACTATTTTCCTTGTTTCTCTTTTGCTATGTACAATTTTTTACAGCAGGGTGCAAATGTGTTTTTGCAGATCTGGGAAGACATTTTTTTCTCGATCACGGTTTTGGGAAATTTGGATCAACACCAGCACTTTGTTTAGGGTACTCCTAGACCCAAGCCCAATGGAATGTGGTCGCCCCTGGTCACAACCCTGGCCCACCCAGATGAAAATTCCTGGAGCTGGTCTTGATCCCCTCAAGCACTCCCATGGACCCATCAACACAACAGCAAAGTTATGTTGCGTGTTCACCACTCTCTCCACTAACCTCACCGACCCTCCTCTCTTTCAGGACTTGCAGAGTGCATAGAGCCCCTGGAAATGGTGGCAGCGGAGCATGGTACAAACACGAATTTCAAAATAGAACTATTCCCCTACTGTCTACAAAACCAAGGGACTACTTTACCTTTGTTTTTTCCACTTTACATTACAAGAGAAAGACGTCCTTTGTTGGCCCTTTTTACACACTACCATTCGGCTTACACATTTTATCCTGTTGAGTCTCCCAGTCGGCAAGAGCTCTGTATTTGGGTGGGTGATCCCAATAAAGTCACTGGAAATAGAGAAGGTGTTAGAACAGTGATGATTGTGTGCTGCAGACTTCTTCCCTTTGAAGTCCATAGATGGCATGGCCTTGACTAGAGGTGGTCGAAAATTGCCGATAATTTGCTCAGCAGAAAAATTGCAAAATTCTGCCACTTCGCCTGCTCTGCTCACAGAGCGAAATTGCCAATTTCAGGCTTTTTCTACCTGAAATTCTGTTTTTTTTATGGGGATTTTGTTTTTCGGTGGCCACAAAAAGTTTCAGACTAAAAAAGAAAGTTTGTGAAAAAAACGCCATTTCAGTTGGTTTGCCAGAAGACATTTATTGTTTCAATTAAATTTTGTTTTAGTGGTCAAAAACATGATATTTCAGGGGAACAAAAAACTCATTTCAGGAAGCAAAATATGCATAGAAAATTGCCACAACAGCTAAAATAAAGTCCCTGCAGGCAGAACAGAGCTGGAGGCGAATTTAGGGCACTATCGTTCCATCAGCTTGATGTTAACTTTGCCCACCCCTACCCTTGACTAGGGGACTGAACATGAATCTACAGGGACTGGCCACAAAGTCCAAATGAGGGTGGTGTGTTGGGAGCTATGCTTTTTCCTTTCTTATGGGTGCTTCGGTTTTCACACCGTACCCTACCTTTCGTCACTGCAGTGTCTGGGCCCTGTTTTTCACATGTTCTGTTTTTGAGCCCAGCCACCGGCCTCAAAGAAGGCCGGTGCCCTTTGAGGCCTGAATGCTCCCTCCAGTAGGGCCCCAGGGCTTCTGACAGCAGCAGAGGCCCTGCGAGGCGTGGCCCTTGGTCGAGCAGGAGTGCTCCGGAGAGTCACCTCCTCCGGCCTGGGTCCTGCACCTGGGGCTCCCAGCTCTGTCTGCCTGGACCTCTCCCTGTCCCCGCTCCAGGGCTCGCCTGCTGCTGCCGTCGCCATGCCAACGGAACCCTCAGGCTGGGCAGGGCATTGTGAAATGACAGCCTCCCCTCCCCCGCCGGGGCCAGGACCCAGGGCTGGGTGGGAGCTTGCAAGGCAAAGACACACCTCAGCTCAGCTCCTGCTGAGCTGCTCCTGAGCATGACCCTCCATGGCCCCGGGGCCCCAGGGCTGGTGCTGAGAGCAGAGCAGAGAAGGGCGTTTCATTGGAATGTCCTTTCCTTCTCGGTGCCTCCTACAAACCATTTTAAGATCTGTACATATACAAAAGCAACATGTGTCATCATGCCATTTGGGACATGCTGTTCACATGTCTAGCTCCTCTAAAACCCTCCTCGGCATATTTCTGAGCCATCCAGGATGAGCCAAGAAAAGTGCAGGGCCCTGACAAATCTGCTTCACTGCCCCAGCTTTAACAGACCTCTGAGTGTCACACTACATCACAGGTCCGGCCAGGGGCCACAGCAGGGGAAGCTTCACTCACACAGTGCTGCAGCAGAGGCTCCCCTCCTACTGAACGGGTGCAGCAGCAGGACAAACTGCTGTCACAGAGAATGGGCACAACAACAACACTGCAAGCTTCACTCGCACATGGTCTGGCTACAGACAGCAAAGCACGCCTCCTACATTGCGCACACTGCACTTTAAAGGGTAAGGCTTTGGACAGCAGAGCTATCCCTCTGCATCGCAGGGCCGCCTCCAGATCGCATGGTTACTGGATCACCGTCCTATCCCCCTGCCCCAAACCTCGCCCATTGACTGTCAGCATGCTTCTCCTTACCTTCCTGTAGATACAGCACCCCTCCAGGCCTAACGGATGGAACACCAAGCTTCATGGGGCACTTTAAGATATCCAGTCTCCACCTTTTGTCTGTCCTGCTCCTCATTTCACCATGATTATCCACTGGCAGCATTTCAACATCATTTGAAACAGCTACAAAACCAGGGCAATAGCACGGCAGGGGGGGTTTCATTCCATTTCATTTTGGCCTTTGGCTGTGTGCGCAGTGTCAGAAGAGCTGGAAGACAATGGAACATATTTCTGGGCGAAACCGCCAGAAATGCTGGCCCCTGCACCCTGCCCCTTCCGCCTTACGAATGCCTTACAAATGCCTGGCGGGCAAATGCCCCGGGTAGGACACTGCGGGAAGTACCTGAGGAAATTAGAGTGAGGTTTGACTCAGGGCTCAGCCTGCCAACCTAAGTGCTATGGCAGTTGAATGGGGGCATGGGGTCCTCATGTCTCAGGGATCTGCTTCTCTTATCCAAAACATCTTGCCTTCCATCAGCCTTAGCACCTAGCATATAGTAATGAGTGGAGTCTCTATACTTCCCCCTTTGCATTTGTCACTGGAACCATTCACTTCAAGAGTGCCCGCTCCTTCCCCATTAAAGCCCTCATTCAAGTGACACCCGCATCATCGGTCACACAGACTTGAATGGAGTCCCTCTCGTTTGCCATTGATGCCCCCATTCCAGTACCCCCCCCACTGGTCCCATTGGCTTCAACAGTGCCCTGCCCCTTCCCAATGAATGCCCTCATTCAAGCGGCACCCCATTATCGGTCACACAGACTTGAATGGAGTCCTGCTCATTTGCCATGAATGGCCTCATTCCAGTACCCCCCCCACTGGTCCCATTGACTTCAACAGTGCCCTGCCCCTTCCCAATTAATGCCCTCATTCTAGTGGCACCCCATTATCGGTCACACAGACTTCAATGGAGTCCTGCTCATTTGCCATTCATGCCCCCGTTCCAGTACCCCCCCTCCCCACTGGTCCCATCCACTTCAACAGTGCCCTGCTCCTTCCCCATTAATGCCCTCATTCAAGCGGCACCCCATCATCGGTCGCACAGACTTGAATGGAGTCCTGCTCATTTGCTATCGATGCCCCCATTCCAGTAACCCCCCCACGTGTCCCATTGACTTCAACAGTGCCCTGCAACTTCCCCATTAATGCCCTCATTCAGGCAGCACCCCATCATCGGTTGCACAGACTTCAATGGATTCCTGCTTGTTTTCCATTGATGCCCTCATTCAAGTACCCCCCACTGTCCCATTGACTTCAACAGTGCCCTGCTCCTTCCCGATTAATGCCCTCATTCAAGCGGCACCTGCATCATCGGTCACACATACTTCAATGGAGTCCTGCTCGTTTGCCATTCATGCCCCCATTCCAGTACCCCCCCCCCCTCTGGTCTCATTGACTTCAACAGTGCCCTGCCCCTTCCCCATTAATGGCCTCATTCAAGCAGCACCCCGTCATCGGTCACACAGACCTCAATGGAGTCCTGCTTGTTTTCCATTGATACCCTCATTCAAGTACTCCCCCACTGTCACATTGACTTCAACAGTGCCCTGCCCCTTCCCAATTAATGCCCTCATTCAAGCGGCACCCCATCATCAGGCACACAGACTTGAATGGAGTCCTTGTCATGATGCCTACCCCCGGGCATCCGGATCAAGCCCATCGTCCCCGGGAGCAGGCATCCAGACATTTACAAAAACTCCAGCAGCCCCAGCTAGGGGCTGTCTGGGTTCGGTCCTGGCGCCGTAGGCACCAGGCTCATAATAAAAATCAGTCCTGGCGCCATAGGCGCCAGGATCATAGACATTACTTACCTCATGCAGACCATGCTGCAAATAAATCCAAGCCATCGTGAGGCCTGGATGGGACTATTTTACTTGGGTGTGGTCCCGGGGAACTTCTTTCCTAGGACTACTTTGGAGGCTATTTAAACCACGCCCGAACAGCAGCACATGCTTCGTGTTATTCTACATCCAGTCTTCTGCCACGCCCGCGTGCCTACAGCCAGCATCCAGTCTTCTGCCACGCCCGCCTCGAATGCGGAGCTCCTAGAATAAAGAGGAAGAAAAGGACAAGGTTAGAAAACGAACTTATTTCATATTCCTCACCTGATTCCGGATCCATTTCATCTCCCGACCTGGAAAGTACATCAGTCCTGCACACGTCGCTTCGCCAGCGCCAGCACGGCGCCATACTCACCAGTTCTCACAGCATCTTTCAATCCGGTACTGTCTCCATCATTTCTTCGCCGTACTCCGGCACCTAGGGGCACAAGAATAACAAGGTGAGCCAAGGGAATCAACAAATACCTCTTACCACCATAGACTTACCTGATTTACCACCGGCGGTATTATTCTCCATATCTTCATATGCCGCATCTGTAAAGAGGGAGAAAAACAACACGTTAACGCATGCAATAGTTACCGGACAGCGTTGGGTAACACAGACTCTTACCTGAACGCCAGCAGCAGCTAGGAGACCTTCTTCTCACAAACTCAGTTGCAACTTAAGGAAGGAAGGGGACAAGAGTGAACATCGGGCACATTGAACTCTTTGAACTTGATACTTACCAATCCCGCCTGGGACTTCAGAGTCAATGCTTACCGGAACTCTCCCAACGCCTTCAAACCAGTGAAGTAACTGGTATCTACGCGCCCCTGCAAGACACGCAGGATGGAGAGCTCATCTTTTACAAACATAAGATGAGGTTACTAAGGGGATATCGGAGGTGATTAGTGGGGGAGAGCGAGAACAGTTGGGAGGCCATCACTAAAACCCACAGGTGGCTAATCCCTGTCTCCACTTGCAGGAAAATACTTCTTCTGGTCCAGCAGACAAGACTAGGCGGGCCAGTCCAGACAGTCATCTCTGCACTACGCATCACGTTGACGGAGACCGCAGCTGCCCGGGTGCGATCGACACACCTGTGGGGTCCAGGTGAACGTAACAGAACACGAAGCCTTTCTAAAAATACCCACCCGGGTGTTATGGAAACCTCGGAAACCGACCAACTGGCCCAATTATTGGGGGCACTTAGGGCGTAAGTACATGCCACTCGCCAAGAGACTAATGCCCTCAGAAGATAACTGATTGTCTCAAAGGAGCGCACTGATGATCTGGCTAGGCAACTACTGCAAAACCAAGCTGGGCAAACGCCCCTACCTGAATATGGGGGAAACCCAACCCCCATTTCATCAAGCAATCCTGTGCAAGTGGTTTTACCAGGAAATATTCCGTTAGCTCCACCCGAACGCTTTGCTGGGGACCCCAAAAGGTTTGCCGTGTTTATGAACCAATGCCGCTTGCACTTTTTATGCAGACCAGGAGCATTTCCAAATGACCAAGCCAAAGTAGCCTTTGTATTGTCATATCTTAGTGGCAGCACAGCGGATTGGTGCATTCCGTTAGTCAACCAGGATGATCCTCTTCTCTGGGATTTTCAGGGTTTTCAAAGGAGCATGGAAAAACTATTCGTCAGACACTCACAGGGTCAAGCCCTGGACAACAAACTTTTATCCTTACGACAGGGTAACCAGGATCTGCTAACCTATATTGCAACCTTCAATAGGTTGGTGGTGGAAACCGGGTGGCCGGAGGAAAAACGAATTACATTGTTTCATCGTGGACTTCGGGGAGAACTCAAAGACGTCTTGGCTCAAGCTGTGAACCCACCTCAGGATTGCACAGAATTTATAGACTTAGTGGTCCAGCTAGACCACCGACTTCAGAACCGAAAGACTGATCGAGCTAAGTTCGAGAATCGGGTATTGGTTAAACCCAACATTGCCCCCAAAGGAACAGATGCATCTGAACCTATGCAGATCGGGAGGGTTAAAGGACCCTTAACTCAAAAGGAAAGAGAAAGAAGATGACAGATGCAGTTGTGTCTGTACTGTGGAACCTCAGGACATTTTCTACGGGATTTCCCTACAAAACCACCCAAGAAGGTGGTAGGAGTTGCTGATAAAAGCCACATAGAGCCTGATGCGGGAAATGACCACGCCCGACAAGCATAGAGGTCCGCTTGCCGAGCTTAAAGAAGAACACTCAGACCTCGCATCTGATCATCCCAATGGTCCTACTTGATCCCAGGCAGCCATCACGTATGCACGCAGTAAGGGCATACATAGATAGCGGGCCGTAGGAAACTATATGGACCACGAATTGGTGTCAAGGATGAATCTACCTCTTTGCAAAAAGACCACTTCGGATGTCATCACCACAGTTGATGGAACTGAGATTGCCTCGGGGCCTGTAACTCATTCCACTAAAGAGATGACACTGTTGAGTCAAGATCGGCATCGAGAGACTATTGTGTTTGATCTAATCAAAGCCCCACAGTTCCAGATAATACTGGGGATGCCATGGTTGGAAACACATAATCCTTGTATAGAATGGCGAGAGAAGAGAATAACCTTCCTGGATTGTGCACACACCTGTTACCCAGAGAAAACTTTGAACAAAGGCCTAGCTACAGTCGTTAACCCAATCATGCAGTTACCTCAGGAATACCAAGTATTTCAGGATGTTTTTAAAAAAAAAACAGGCCAATACATTACCTCCTCACAGATCATACGATTGTCAAATTGGCCTCCTACCCAGTGCACAACCCCCATGCAGTAGAATCTACGCCCTCACGGAACCTGAAAATCTTCACCTACGGCAATACTTGGACCAATACCTTGCTAATGGCTTTATTTGTCCTTCCAAGTCTCCTGCATCCTCAGCTTTATTCTTCGTGCCAAAAAAGGAAGGTGACCTTAGAACGTGCATAGATTACTGCGCATTAAATCAGATTACGGTAAAAAACCGATACCCATTGCCTCTGATCCCCGAATTACTAGACCAAGTAAAGGATGCTTGTATCTACACTGAGTTAGATCTCCGAGGGGCATATCATCTGGTACGTCTCAAGAAAGGCGACGAATGGAAGACTGCCTTTCGCACCAAGTACGGATTATTCGAATATCAGGCGATGCCCTTCGGGTTGTGCAATGCACCAGCAGCCTTCCAGTATTTTATGAACAATGTCCTTCGTGAACTCATTGACGTCTGTGTCGTCGTATACATAGGTGATATTTCCTCAGAATCAGACCATGTTAAGCACGTGCGTGCAGTCCTTGAGAAACTACGCCAGAACAAGTTATATGCAAAATTGGAAAAATGTGTTTTCCATGCTACGGAAGTTGAATTTCTTGGATTTATCCTGACTCCAAAGGGAGTCCGAATGGACTCTCGAAAGGTGGACGCAATTCTCAAGTGGCCATCACCCAGTTCAGTCAAAGGGGTACAAAGCATGCTCGGATTTGCTAATTTTTACCGCAGATTCATTCCTGACTTCTCCCATGTTGTACACCCCATCACAGCACTTTTGCGAAAAAACAAACGCTTCTTGTGGACCGAAGAGGCTGAAAAGGCCTTCCAAGAGCTGAAAGTGAAATTCACATCAGCACCTGTCTTAAAGCATCCACGCCCTGAGCTTCCATACATAGTAGAAACTGATGCATCCAGTTTAGCCATGGGAGCAGTCCTGTCCCAGAAGGATCCTGAAACCGGTCAACTTCACCCAGTAGCGTTTTGGTCCAGAAAGTTCTCAGCACCTGAGTAAAACTATGCGATTACCGATAAAGAGCTATTAGCTATCAAATCCGCCTTTAAGGCTTGGCGACAATACCTTCTTGGTGCCAGGCATACCATTACCGTAATCACTGATCACCGCAACCTGTAGTATTTAAAAACAGCCAAAGCCCAATCATCGCGACAACTTCGATGGGCATTGTTCTTTGCCGAATTCGATTTCGTGATCACTTATCTACCAGGCCGCAAAAATGGCAAAGCAGATGCCTTATCCCGAATAGGGATGGGAGAAGCATATGCAAACCCGGAACTGGTGCCAATAATTCCCGAGCAAAGAATTCTTGGCATAACTACTCTACAGACACTAGAAGATATTCATTCAAAAATCCGACAACTCTTCGATCCAGCAACCCTGCAGGACTGGGTAAAGAAAGGCCCGGACTACTCAGTCGTCAATGACCTACCTTACTATCAAGGAAGACTATTTCTACCACACAAGGAAATACAAGAACTAGTCATCTCCAATTACCATGACACCCTGATGGAAGGGCACCCAAGTATCGCAAAAACTGAAGCGAAAATTAAGAGACAGTTCTGGTGGCCCACTTGGCGAAAAGACGTAAAGTCATTTGTGATGTCTTGTGGCATTTGCGCCCAAAACAAAAGCCAGAAGAAAAAGCCCGCTGGCCTTTTACAACCTTTGGATATTCCACCTACACCATGGCACACCTTGTCTTTAGACTTTATTACAGATCTACCTCCATGTAATGGATTTAACACCATCCTAGTTATTGTGGATCTTTTTTCCAAGATGGCCCACTTTATTCCTTTAAAAGGATTACCTTCCACTTCAATTTTGGCCAAGGAGTTCCTCGAAAACATTGTTCGAATACACAGATTTCCTTCCGTATTGGTCTCTGACCGAGGCAGTCAATTCATTTCACAATTTTGGAAGAAATGTTGTCAATTGGCGCAAATCGACGTGAGGTTATCAACCAGTCACCATCCCCAGACCGATGGTCAGACGGAGAGGACCAACCAGACCCTTGAACAGTACCCACGTTGCATGCTGCACCAGACCGTAAGCAATTGGAAGGATATTTTATGGATTTCCGTATATGCATACAATAACTCAGTACATTCTGGAACCGGACAAAGCCCCTTCTATACCATATATGGACATCACCCTCGAACCTCAGAACTCGATTCGCCTCAGCACTTAGAAATGCCTGCAGTTAGTCATTTACACTCTACTATTACACAAGCCTTTAAGGAGGCAACAGAACATTTGAAACAAGCGAAAGAGAAATATAAGAAAAATGCTGATCAACATAGAAGCGATGCTCCACGATATCAGATTGGGGATCAAGTTTGGCTGGCTACAAAACACATACCTCTAAAAGGAACTCAGACTTTTAATCCTAGGTATTTGGACCTTACACTATTAAGGCCATTATCAACCCAGTGGCCGTCAAGTTGGAATTACCCTCTAATATGCGGATCCATCCTGTCTTTCATGTTTCAATTCTGAAACCAGTTCAACCCGGGACAAGACTTGCCAAACCACCTGACCCCATCCTAATAGATGGAGAACCTGAATTCGAGGTAAAGAATATCCTGGACTCTAAGTTGGTTAAATCAAGACTTTTTTATTTAATCGACTGGATGGTTACGGACCACAGGAAAGGTCATGGGAGCCTAGTGACCACGTTCATGCACCTCGGTTGGTGAAGAAATTCCATCGGAACTTCCCAGACAAACCAGGGCCAAGGGGAAGAACAACTTTAGGAGGGGCCTTGGGGGGGAGTGCTGTCATGATGCCTACCCCCGGGCATCCGGATCAAGCCCATCAGCCCCGGGAGCAGGCATCCAGACATTTACAAAAACCCCAGCAGCCCCAGCTAGGGGCTGTCTGGGTTCGGTCCTGGCGCCGTAGGCACCAGGCTCATAATAAAAATCAGTCCTGGCGCCATAGGCGCCAGGCTCATAGACATTACTTACCTCATGCAGACCATGCTGCAAATAAATCCAAGCCAACGTGAGGCCTGGATGGGACTATTTTACTACAGGGACTTTTTTTTACTCGGGTGTGGTCGTGGGGAACTTCTTTCCTGGGACTACTTTGGAGGCTATTTAAACCACGCCCGAACAGCAGCACATGCTTTGTGTTATTCTGCATCCAACAGTGTGACTCTCACCGTGCCTGCAGCCAGCATCCAGTCTTTTGCCATGCCCGCGTGCCTACCGCCAGCATCCAGTCTTCTGCCACGCCCGCCTCGAATCCGGAGCTCCTAGAATAAAGAGGAAGAAAAGGACAAGGTTAGAAAACAAACTTATTTCAAATTCCTCACCTGATTCCGGATCCATTTCATCTCCCGACCTGGAAAGTACATCAGTCCTGCACGCGTCGCTTCGCCAGCTCCAGCACGGCGCCATACTCACCAGTTCTCACAGCATCTTTCGATCTGGCACTGTCTCCATCATTTCTTCGCCGTACTCCGGCACCTAGAGGCACAAGAATAACAAGGTGAGCCAAGGGAATCAACAAATACCGCTTACCACCATAGACTTACCTGATTTACCACCAGCGGTATTATTCTCCATATCTTCATATGCCGCATCTGTAAAGAGGGAGAAAAACAACACGTTAACGCATACAATAGTTACCGGACAGCGTTGGGTAACGCAGACTCTTACCTGAACGCCAGCAGCAGCTACGAGACCTTCTTCTCACGAACTCAGTTGCAATTTAAGGAAGGAAGGGGACAAGATTGAACATCGGGCACATTGAACTCTTTGAACTTGATACTTACCAATCCTGCCTGGGACTTCAGAGTCAATGCTTACCGGAACTCTCCCAACGCCTTCAAACCAGTTAAGTAACTGGTATCTACGCGCCCCTGCAAGACACGCAGGATGGAGAGCTCATCTTTTACAAACATAAGGTGAGGTTACTAAGGGGATATCGGAGGTGATTAGTGGGGGAGAGCGAGAACAGTTGGGAGGCCATCACTAAAACCCACAGGTGGCTAATCCCTGTCTCCACTTGTAGGAAAATACTTCTTCGGGTCCAGCAGACAAGACTAGGTGGGCCAGTCCAGACAGTCATCTCTGCACTACGCATCACGTCGACGGAGACCGCAGCTGTCCGATCGACACCCCTGTGGGGTCCAGGTAAGTGTAACAGTCCTGCTCGTTTGCCATTCATGCCCCCATTCCAGCCCCCCCCCCACTGGTTCCATTCACTTCAACAGTGCCCTGCCCCTTCCCAATTAATGCCCCCATTCTAGTGGCACCCCATTATCGGTCACACAGACTTCAATGGAGTCCTGCTCATTTGCCATTCATGCCCCTATTCCAGTAACCCCCCTCCCCACTGGTCCCATCCACTTCAACAGTGCCCTGCTCCTTCCCCATTAATGCCCTCAATCAAGCGGCACCCCATCATCGGTCGCACAGACTTGAATGGAGTCCTGCTCATTTGCTATCGATGCCCCCATTCCAGTAACCCCCCCACTTGTCCCATTGACTTCAACAGTGCCCTGCTCCTTCACCATTAATGCCCTCATTCAAACGGCGCCCCATCATCGGTCGCACAGACTTGAATGGCGTCCTGCTCATTTGCTATCGATGCCCCCATTCCAGTCCCCCCCTACTGGTCCCATTGACTTCAACAGTGCCCTGCTCCTTCCCCATTAATGGCCTCATTCAAGCGGCACCCCGTCATCGGCCACACAGACTTCAATGGAGTCCTGCTCATTTGCCATTCATGCCCCCATTCAAGTTCCTCCCACTGGTCCCAATGACTTCAACAGTACACTGCTCCTTCCTGATTCATGCCCTCAGTCAAGTGGCACCCCATCATCGGTCACACAGACTTCAATGGATTCCTGCTTGTTTTCCATTGATGCCCTCATTCAAGTAACCCCCGCTGTCCCATTGACTTCAACAGTGCCCCGCCCCTTCCCAATTAATTCCCTCATTCAAGCGGCACCCCATCATCAGGCACACAAACTTGAATGGAGTCCTGCTCGTTTGCCATTCATGCCCCCATTCCAGTACCCCCACCACTGGTCCCATTGACTTCAACAGTGCCCTGCCCCTTCCCAATTAATGCCCTTATTCTAGTGGCACCCCATTATCAGTCACACAGACTTCAATGGAGTCCTGCTCATTTGCCATTCATGCCCCCATTCCAGTACCCCCCATCCTCACTGGTCCCATTCACTTCAACAGTGCCCTGCTCCTTCCCCATTAATGCCCTAATTCAAGCGGCACCCGCATCATCGGTCGCGCAGACTTGAATGGAGTCCTGCTCATTTGCTATCGATGCCCCCATTCCAGTAACCCCCCACGTGTACCATTGACTTCAACAGTGCCCTGCTCCTTCCCCATTATTAGCCCCATCCAAGTGGCACCCTGTCATCAGCCACACAAACTTCAATGGAGTCCTGCTCATTTGCCATTCATGCCCCCATTCAAGTTCCGCCCACTGGTCCCACTGACTTCAACAGTACCCTGCTCCTTCCTGATTCATGCCTTCAGTCAAGTGGCACCCCATCATCGGTCACACAGACTTCAATGGATTCCTGTTCATTTGCTATTGATGCCCCCATTCCAGTAGCCCCGTCTGTCCCGTTGACTTCAACAGTGCCCTGCTCCTTCCCCATTAATGCCCTCATTCAAGCGGCACCCGCATCATCGGTCACGCAGACTTCAATGGACTCCTGCTCATCTGCCATTCATGCCTCCATTCACGTGCCCCCACTCACACTGGTCCCATTGACATCAACAGTGCCCCGTCCCTTCCCCATTAATGCCCTCATTCAAGTGACACCCCATTATTGGGCACACTGATTTTGTGGGAGCTCCGCTCGTTTGCCATGAATGGCTTCATACAAGTTCCACTCCCCCCTCACACGGCCCCCCACCACGGTTCCCTTTCACTTCAATGGAGCTCCACTCCTTCCCCATTAAAGGAATGGTTCGCCCAACATTTTTTATTTCAAAAATAGATAGGCAATATAAAAAAACTATTGGCATTTTTTTTTTTGTCGAAGTCCCTATGTAAAATTTTGAGCAATTCAAGCTCAAAGATAGCACATGGGGGCATCCATTTTGT
Source organism: Ambystoma mexicanum (assembly GCF_040938575.1). Classification (NCBI taxonomy): domain Eukaryota; kingdom Metazoa; phylum Chordata; class Amphibia; order Caudata; family Ambystomatidae; genus Ambystoma; species Ambystoma mexicanum. Next base: position 83,239,349 of record NC_090927.1, on the reverse strand, counting down.
GAAATGGATGCCCGCCGCTGTGCTCGCTTTGGATTTTGCGGCACTAATTAAGGAAAAGCCAGCCAGCTGTAGTAAACAAAAGCTACCACTGAGTGGCTTTTCCTTCATTGGTGCTGTACGCAGAGGACGGGGACCAGAGACTAGTGGCAGAAAAGCTGCAGCTGCATCTCGGTAAGTGCTATTTCTTTAATAAAAATAAACACTAGCTGCGTTTTTTTTTCTAAGTTTTCCGGGCTGGAGGAGCCCGGAAAACTCAGAAATAAAACCGCAGCTTTAAAAATGTTGTATTTATGTTTGCAGTAGCTTTTGAGCGACCGCAAACATAAATACAACGTTATTGTGTTTGAAAACGCTGCGGTTTTTCTTTCTAGAGCCCCAAATGGGAAAGCAGATTTAGGCAGAAACACTACGCGTTTGTTTTCCGCAATGCTAAATGCTGCAGTGTTTCTGCCTAAATGGCTCCCAGTGGCTGCGAGGATTAAGTTCAAAACCCTCTGCATTGTCCACAAGGCCTTCTGGGGCCTGGGACCTAAATACCTTCAACTCTCTCTTCCTAAATATCTTCCTTCACAAGCCCTTCGCTCATCCGTCTCCAACTCCCTCATGGTCAGCCGCTTCTCGAAGCAACGAGCTGGGGGTAGATCTCTCTCCGCAGCAGGGGCCTCCCTCTGGAACAGCCTTCCTGCCTCCCTGAAACTTGAGGAGAACCATCTCCGGTTCCGGAAGCACCTCAAAACCTTCCTCTTCGCTTCTGCCTTCTCTCTCCCTCTCCCCTGCTAAACCTGCTTAACTCCCCACTGAATTCAGCACTAAACCTGCATCTGGGCCACTCTCAGCAACCTCGGTCCAGGGCCCAGCCACTCTCCACTTGCACTGCCTCCCTGGCTCCCCCGCACTGTGGGACTGTCACTGTATCCCTACAGCCCCCTTCCCAGCACTTGCTCTGCACTTACCTCGCACTTGCCACCAGCTGGCCCTTTTTATTTATTATTTATTATTTATTATTTTTTACGCTACTTACCTTGTACTGCACTTTCCCCCCCACCTCCTCCCCCTGCACTTCCTCCTTTTTCCCCTTACCTTCGCACTTGCGCGATCTGAATGACACCTGGCCTAGTAGGATCGTTTGTCTGTCTTCCCCTTGTTTCCCTCCCTCCCTGCCTCGTCGCGCCTTGAAACACTTGTGTATAGGCGCGTTACAAATACCATATCATATCATATCATAAATCTGCTTTCCCATTTGGGGCTCTAGGGCTCCCCGTGGGGAGCCCTAAAGCCCCAAATGGGAAAGCAGATTTAGGCAGAAACACAACGCGGTTGTGTTTGAAAACGCTGCAGTTTTTCTTTCTAAGGTTCTCAGGCTCGGAGGAGCCTGAGAAACTTAGAAAGAAAAACCGCAGTGTTTTCAAACACAATAATGTTGTATTTATGTTTGCGGTCGCTTCAAAAGCGACCGCAAACATAAATACAACATTTTTAAAGCTGCGGTTTTATTTCTAAGTTTTCCGGGCTCCTCCAGCCCGGAAAACGTAGAAAAAAAACGCAGCTAGTGCTTATTTTAAAAAATAAATAAATAGCACTTACCGAGATGCAGCTGCAACTTATCTGCCTGTAGTCTCCGGTCCGCGTCCTCTGAGTCCCGGCATCAAGCTTGAATTGCTCAAAATTTTACATAGGGACTTAAAAAAAAAAAAATGCCAATTGTTTGTTTTTTTATGTTGCCTATCTATTTTTGAAATACATTTTTTGGGCGAACCATTCCTTTAATGCCCTCATTGCAGTGGCACCCCATTATTGGTTATATTAATTTTGTGGTAGTCCGACTAGTGGTCGAATGCCGTAGCTGGGCCAAAACAGCCAATTATCATTCCGTGATGGATAAATGGACTTCCCTTAAACAATGTAACGCAGCATATTCTGTAAGAGGATTCAATTCAACACTACAGCTAAGTCAACGCCTAGTCTAGAATACTGAATGAAAACCCTTATTGATATATCTTTACGCCCAGTTCATGAGTTCTGGATGACTACCCCTGTATAACACCCCTCTCTTAGAATCCCCCTGACCCCACTGAGTCAAGAAGTAGGTTTGTTTTGCAAATTAAAAAGATTTATTTGAGAAATTAACAATTTATAGATATATTACACTTTGATAATACATTAATAATTGATAGCACGCTTAGGCATATGAGCAGTAATCAGCAATAAGCAATCCTACAATAGCACAGTTCTGGTGACTTATGACTAGGAACAGGGGAATAAAGTATCAGAGAATGCTTTATGGTTTCAACGAATTGCACAGATGAAAAAGAATGCATCACAGAAATCGACTTGATAGGACTTCACTAAAAGACAATGGCCCTCATTACGACCCTGGCGGAGATCGTGGTGCAATATGCACCATGGAGCACGGCGGAAAGCTGCCAATACCGCCATGGGGGTTGGCGGATTTACCGCCCCATTCCGACCTTGGCGGGGCGGTAAATCCCCATTCCCCATTTTACCCTTCCCCATTCCCATTTTTGCCCCATAGGGTATAATGGGAGTGGGGAAGGTGTTAATTACGCCACCGTAAAATACGGTGGCGTAATTAACAACAAGGTCCCGTAGCGCCATGGATTTCTCCGCCCGGAAAAACCAGGCGGAAAACGGCTCCATGGCGCTACGGGAACTCGTAGTAGGGCGGAAGGGTCCGCCGCGAATACCGCTGGCGTAAACCCACTCCGCCAGGGTCGTAATGAGGCCCAATGGCCCTCATTACGACCCTGGCGGAAATCGATAAACGATGGCGGAAATGCAATACCGCCATCGAATAGCGCTCGGTGCGATCATGACCCGTCACCGCAAAGTACGATGCCATTAGCGACACCGTAGTGAACGCCAACGCTAACTGCACCAAGTACGCGCGCGCGCCATGCCAAACCGTAATTACCACCATGGCGCAACGGTACGCGAATTCTGACCCTAGCGAACATGCACCTAACGCCATCAAGCACGGCGGAAAGTACCATTCCGCCATGGTGAGAAGTACGGCAACGCGAACCAACCGTAAACGGCCCTACTGGGTGCCTGTACACCGCTCCCTGGCCACATTGTACAACCCCCCGTAGGTGCAATGAAGTCACACAATGCAACCAGTGAAATGTACTAGTCATCCATGCCTGCCAACGAACAAATGAATCTCAAGAGGGGCCAATGGGAGCTGCAGGGCACAGATGGCACGAATACAGAAGCTATACAAATGGACATGACCTCAGTCTCCCACCAAGAAACGCACGCAAACACAGGCACCTGTGACCAGCAATATTCCGATAATCACATCATTCCACCAATCCAACTGGCTGACCGGCATCTGTTACACAAAAGCTAATCCCCCGCCCCTGAGCATGACATCATCAAAACAGTCATATTGGCAGCCCTTATCCCTGACCTCACTGGGCTTCGTAGGCAAACGCGCCCAGCACAGTACCACGCAACTATACCCCGAAGCTGGAACCCAATGCAGATCTCCTCACAATACATCGCTCCCCAAATAGGAATATGCCACATCACTTGCAAAGAAGAACGCTACACGGTTCATATCAGAATAGAAATTTACAACAAATTCTCCAAGCCCATACAGCCATTAGGCCATGAACTCCAAAATACATTTCACCATTGTGGGCTGCATCCGCAATAAATGACCAGCTACTTCTTGTGTGACGCCCTGTTCCTTCATGGTACACAGGGGCTACATTCTCGTACGAAAAGGCAACATGGAAGCGCCTAGAACCGCAGGGCCGTCCCAATAGGGAGGCACTAGTCCAGCTGAAAGGCCGAAATGTTGCTCCTAGCCACTAGTACTGCGTAAGGGCATGTGGCCCATTGGCGATCGTACCATAAGATCGTAATGCTGCTCCACTGATTAACACGAAGCAGCAGGTGTCGGGAGTAAAATCCATCTGCAGGAGTAGCATACAGATGGCAGTGGCAAAAGGGGAGGAGATACCTGTCAACCAAATGAAATGAAAAAGAATAGTATGGCCATCAGAACTACATTTGAATTACTCACTTCAATGATCACACCAAATCCACAGCCATATGCATGCTAGCCCACTCCAAAGGATCATCACCACCCAAAAACCACTTGCAAATCATAACTATCTATATCGAGGTGAAAACACTATCACAAACGAGTGTACCTGTGCATGCGTCTGTTAAAACAGAATCCATCTGATGGGATTGGTAACGTGCATAGACACAAGTGTCTGAAGGCGCGTCGAGACAGGGAGGGCTCAACAAGGCCAGATAGACGATGGTCCCACTATGGCAGCCCTGCATCACATAGCGCAGGGGAGGCGGATAGATTCCAAGAAGCCCTGTACATGGCAAACTCTGTATCAAATCATCTGTCCATGCATCCATACATCATTCCCTCATCCCGTAATGAAAACGCCTGTTTCCCTACTCACATAACATGTGAAATTTCCATTGAGTCTGTGCGTTATGCAGCCTGCAAAATCCACTGTGCCCCAGCCCGTAATTCCAGTGTTGTGAAGTAACATGTATTTGGGAACGTCCGGCCTCATCGCCCACGTCGCTATTGCGCATCCCAAACTATTCATATCAATCATTGCATCCTCGCCATGGCCCCTGTCCCAAGGACATTGAACAATAGAACGTTATATTTGCAGTCAGACCTGTGGGCATCTCCTCGCCGCTAGCTGAAAACCGAAAGCGCCGCCCTTCGAATTCCTCATTTGCAACATCACGTCGAAAAGGCATCTGTGGCCGCTTGAATTCACAAATTAATCCATCTAGTGCGGCTGTGTGTGAAAATGGCAACTGCCTTCACTCACAAATGGGACGCCCCGCCCGTCGGTGAACCTCGGTACAGTGTTGCATGAGGGTCCACCGTTACTCGAGTACTACGTTCCACTGACCCTTCACAAGTCTGTTCGCGACTGCAAAGATAGTATGTGAAACAATGGGACCATAGCCGAATGAACATATCAACCAATGTTACACTGCCATCGGGTACAAATACATGATTGTAATAGCAAGATGCCATTCGTCGAATTGCAGCGTTGTGTGCGGGACGTGCTCGCCCAAAGGGGAGAGCAGCTTGCACAGGTGGAATGAATCACCACAGGTGGAGGCCATACAGCCTGAAAACACATAAATTGCACACCCAGTCTCCTCCCACAACCACACCCACTCCGAAATGCTACCGGCAGGACTAGCTATGTTGGCCCTGGGGGACCTGATAGCACTGCAAGTACTCCAACTTCAAGAAGAAGACGAACACCAACTACAACCGGCCGCACGGAGGAGACGCAGGAGGAGGAGGAGGGCAAGGCAGGGCCAGCAAGGGCCGCCAGCACAGCCACTACCACCACGCAGGCAGCCCGCAATCCCACGCCTCCGAGCACATCCGTTCAACCTCACTGATGAGCAGATCCACACCCTCTACCGTTTGGACCGGGACACCATAACCGCCATTGTGGACATGACACAGGCTGACCTTGTCAGCATGATAGATAGCCCAACCGCCATCCCACCCCTACTGAAGGTGGTGTCTGTACTCCACTTCCTGGCCGCAGGCACCTACCAGCACACAGTTGGACAGTTGCATGGCATATCACAGCCACTGTTCTCACAGACACTATTGCAAGTGCTCGATGCCCTCCTGAAGCACGCAGACGACTACATCTCTCTACCACGCTCGGAGCAGGAAATTACCAACACAAAAGTGGGATTCCATGCACTTGCCGGCATACCGGGTTGCATTGGTGCCATCGACTGCACCCATGTGGAATTGGTCGTCCCACATGCCATGGAGGCCCAGTACCGCAACCGAAAACAATTTCATTCTCTGAATGTACAAATGGTGTGTGACTCCAACAGGATCATTACACATTGTTGTGCCCGATTCCCTGGATCAACCCATGATTCTATGGTCTTGAGGAACTCTACTATACCACGCTACACGGAGCGACACGCAGGGAACAGATCCTGGCTACTCGGTGAGTCTCATTTCATGCATGATGATGTGGGGTATGTGATGCGGCAATGACCTGGCAGGAAGGGGGGGTGCGTACGTAGCAATGGCATTCCTCATAATTCCTTTATTGTCCACATACAGATGATGCCGGGTATCCACTGAAGAGATGGCTCCTCACACCAGTCCGGAACCCACGGGACCAGCATGAGGAGGACTACAACCATGCCCACTCACGTACCCGTGTAGTCATAGAACAGGCATTCGGCCTACTGAAGACTCGTTTCCGCTGCCTCAGCAGGTCTGGCGGGGCACTCCTGTACCGCCATGTGAAGGTTGCAAAGATGGTCATGGCATGTGTCATGCTCCACAACATGTGCGTACGTAGAAATGTGCCCATGCCCCCTGACGCAGAACTGCAAGCACCTGATGATGGTCATGATGAGGGTGGGGATGTGGCAGCACCTCAAGGAGTCTGCGAGGCACAGGAGGGCCGTGACATTCGTCAGCATCTCATAGATGCATGCTTCTAGCACTCACGCCTGGTGGCTGATACATGGACACGGGACTCGTGGCACTGTGTGTGTCTGGAACATGCACAATATGGACTGTACGCCTATAATGGCCTCGTACACAAAGATCAATGTCCACACATCTCATTGGATGATCGTGCATTGTTTATGGCATATGTGATATCATGTTAAACACCCTATCGACCCGCCACCCAAGTGAGCCCAACACACCCCCTCCACCCTCCTACCTCCCCCCCGAACACCAGTGTCCAAAGATGCTCATTGTCAGTGGGCAGTCGCTATTGCAAGCCCCCTCTGCGGGTATCAGGGGCACCCCTGCCTGTGGAGCGCAGGTTCCTCCCAGATCTACGTTGGGGGCTGCCCTGGACGGAACTTGCAACGGATGATGTCTCTGCCTGCTCACGTCCATGCATGTCCCTAAGGGTTTGTGAGAGCTCAGTGAGCACATGGCGCACTGCGGCAAGTTCGGCACATACGTCTTTGGACGTCGCATGCAGTTCCCCCCTCAGGCTCTCGGTGCTTCTCTCCATTTGTACTCTCAGGCTCTCGGTGCTTCTCTCCATTTCTACTCTCAGGCTCTCGGTGCTACTCTCCATTTGTGCCCTTAGTGTCTCTGTACTTCTCTCCATTTCTGCCCTAAGTGTCTCAGTTGATGTTTCTATGTCTGCCTTAGTGCCCCCACATTCATCGGCATGGTCCTTGAGGAGCGTGGCCAGTTGCTGCTGTTGCACGATTACCTGGTCGAGGGACTGTTGCCTCTGCTGGGCCATGGCCATTTGCGGTGGTGTCACAGAGTGGCTGATCACCTCATGTTGCCTTGCCACAGGGCTTGTGGGGGATGGCCAGTCGTCGTCTTGTGGGTGCCCCTGCGTGGTATCCTCATGGTGTACGGGATGGAACAGACAGGGGGATTGAGACAGGTCATGGATGGATCTAACTTCGACATCCCCGTTTTCTGTGTCTGAGCATGCTGCCATTAATGCAGTGTCACCTATGGTGCTGCTGCCACCAGAAGCAGTGCCTACTGTGGCATCCATTGGGGGGACCTGTGGTGGTGTTGTTGTGGGCATGCTGGCTGCTGGGGTGCCTGTTGGAGTTCCCTCCTCTGTGCTGCCACTTGATTTGTGCTGCTTCCGTGTCTTGATGCGTGCAGCTGAGGTGGAGGGTCTTTGGCCGTTGGTCTTGGCCCTCTTTGCAGGTGTGCTGGTAGGGGTGTCCTGGAGCTCGTCGTTTGGATCGGACCCTGTGGTGGAGTAAAGGAGGGCGAGCGTTATTTATGGGTCTGTGGGAATTGGAATGGCAATGTATCACATGCATTGGGGTGGTACCTGAGGGTGATTTGGGTCGGGGCCTTGGAGGTGGTTTCATTTGTGTGTGGAGTGAGGGTGCAGTTGTTTGGCAGCCTGCAGTTAGGGTGTGCCTGCTGCACGTGTAGAGGGTGTTTTTAGGATTTTTAATTATTTATGTATTTGATGTGAGTTTTAAAGTGTGCTATCAGGCCTATGTATGTGGACGTTCTCCTGGACATGTGTTCCTGTTGCACTATGTGGGCACGTGGTACTTCACATGATTGGACATTGTGGTTTTGGCATTGTTTTATTTGGGACACCTACCTGAATCTTCGGATGTCTGCACTCCTTTCTCCATCCCTCCGACTCCCTCTATGCTCTCCATTCCAATGGTGGAGGCACAGATTTCTTCCCAGGGGGTCAACTTGATGGGTGATTCCGATCCTCCCCCGGTAGCTGTGGCAATGTTGCGGTTGGCAGAAAGTATGCTACGGACGCGTATCAGCAGGTCGTCCCATCGCTTTCTGCATTGCTGTGGGTTGCGGGGTGCGGTCCCCACCGCACTTACCCGCTGTGCCACCAGGGCCCATATGGCCTTCTTGTTCGCAAGTGCCGTCCTGGTCATTTGCGTGGAGAAGACGGCGGCAGCATTCTCCTGGAGGGTCTCTGTGAGCACGGTGAGTTCCTCACGGGAGAAGTGGACCTGCCGCTTGCGGTCGCACGCTTTCTTCGCTACTTTTCCCATTTTTCTTGGTTTCACTAGGGTGGATGACGGGTTGGGATGTGTCTCAGGGTAGTATTTTTAATGGTTGTGTGGAATTTGTGGTTTTATAGGTGTACGGCGGGATGTTTCCCGTTCCGGGACCATGCTTTTACTTCCGTTTCCGTATATTTACGGTCACCGTACTTTCCGGTTGGCGCTCACTGCGGTGTCCGCTGAGATGGGTGGCGGTATTGCACCTAGGGCGCCGTACGGCGGCGGTGTGGGCCGTTTTGGGGTCATTTCCGCCATCGCGGACTTTGCACTTCCGCCATGGCGTGGTGCTCGTGCCCGATGGGTCGGAATGAGCCGCACTTTGCTCCATCGTGCAATGGCGGAAACGCTATTTACGCTATGGCGGTCCGGTCGGTTGATTTCCGCAAGGGTCGTAATGAGGGCCAATGTAATCATTTTTCTTTGAAAATTCACTCCCCCCTTTATGCAATATAAGGAGATGGAAAGAAGAGCCCACAGTTCTCAGGAATGCAATCAATACAATACGAAATTCAGTTCCCCCCCCAGCAAGCTTAGAGGAAAACAGGTCGGAGTTTTAAACACAGGCCCAAAATGCTTTGAATGTGGTTTGCAAGGAAGTGAAAAATATGCTAAAATGCTTTTAATTCCCTCTAGAGGTTCAGGGTGAGTGATAGATACTTTGAATGAGTTCAGGATCACTTTAGCAATGCTCTATGAATGGTTGTCAGGTTGCAACGGAAGGCAAGCAGCTGCAGATTTTTACACGTGAGCTAACCTTTCAATTTGAGGCAAAATGTCAAATCGCGGTAGATTTTTCCGAGTGCGCCGGGTGCGATTACAGAGGAACTACAAGGAGTACCACTATCGTTTTGGGGTCCTAGGACAGCCTAGGATCTCAGCTTCCAGATGAAAGTTAAATTTCGTTCCTAACCCAAACGGTTCCGGAGTTATGAACGATTTAGTAAAGGTAGATGTTCGGATTTAAAACAACTCAAAATGACAAGTGACAGCGTGCAACTTTGGATTTACATATGACAGCTCGCAGCTTAAGAATGACAGGTGACAGGATCTCTAGGAGACAGTTCTACTCAAGTTAAAATAGTTGGCATTAGATTATTTTAACTAAGAGATTGGGTTCTGCACAGTTTTGGCGGATACTCACTCCTAATTTTTAGAAGGACTGGGCCTCGTCACGATCTGGTCAGCGGGTTTTCTACACTCGCCACGGACGGTCTCTGCACACAGCGTCTGGGTCAGCTCTACTCTGCTGGTCTGGTCTGGGTCTCTGGTTCTGATCAGGTCTGTGGGTCCGGATACAGCGGTCTCCGGTTCAGCTGGTCTCTCTCTGGATACAACACTGCTTTCTGGCAAATGGCAAGAGTTCTTGCAAAGAATTCAAACAGCTCGCCTGGCTGTGAATAGTTGCAATGATTTGAAGCCTGCTAAAGAGGGATTTAGCTTGTAGTTGACCTCTCTGCTACAAATTCTGAAGTAAAGTCTTGGTCTCTGAAGGTGGATAGATTGAAGTCTCTGTGTTGGCTCTCTGGAGGTTGATGGAGGTAAAGTATGGATTTTCCCGGCAGAGCGTCCCGCAGCAGATGGAATAGAATGTGTCTATCTGTCCTGACTGTCTGCTTTTATGTGTTTTGAAAGTGGGTGGAGAGGCTAGCTTTCTAGGCCCTACCCCTCTCCACTTGTCATTGGCCACTTCCTCCTCTTCCCCTTGATTGGGGGAATGAAGTGAGGTGTCATCATGATGAGGTCTGTTTATGAGTCAGAGAACCCTCCCCTGTCAACTTTACACACAAATCTATATCTGATCCAAATACATACTTCCCCGATAGACAGTTGTTTGGCATTGCATACACACATCATGCATTTACTGATGGTAGCCCCTGTTCCAATTCTGTCGTTTCTAGGAGATTGGGTTCAAAAATGGCAACATATTTCACTTTTTGGTCGGGTTACCAATATTGGATTTGTCCCCGCATTTACACAAATGTTCGCAAAGCATGTGGGCATTAGGTGGTGGAGTGTCAGATTTTTAACATACATACATTTAGAGTAATATCCTCTGTTCCGCTAAAACCCCCCCTGAACATACCACGGGTCCTAACACGTCTTCAAATGTGCACAGAAAAATCACAAGAATAATGATATCACTTATAAAATTTTCACAAGTCCGCTCTATGAATGATCATTCTTTTTAGATTTATGTTCTGACCCCAAAGGGGTGTGGTTTCCCCCCAGCACAAGGTTGAATTTCTGGTTTTTCCAGTTCTGCCAAGCCAGCTTGCTCTCACAGGCAGTGCTCCTCCCCTTTCCTTCCAGGAGGAAGCTACTTTTACAACCCCCCCAATAAAACATTTGCCTGAGTCAGGACAGGGCTTTGTTCAATTTCCTGCAGAGCCCAGGTAATTCAATCAGAGAAGTGTCATATCCCTTTTGGTGGGAACAGCAAAAGGCAGCTAGGCCTGGGAACACAGCTGTTGTGCAAGTCTCAACTCCTGTCGGGGGTAGCTGGTGGGCAAAATTCCCTCTCTTTTTAAGCCAGGCCTCAGCTAAATGTCTTTTTGCTTGCCAGTTTTCCTGTCCAAATCAAACTTCCAATTTTTACGCATGCAGCTAGAATGCTGATTCTAAGTTTAAAACTATGACATTTAAACAATTGCAACCTATGTGGCACTCAAAAGTAGGTCACTCATTTCTTTCAAACATTTAGATTTTTAGTGTCTTTCAGTCCAAATTTACTTAAACTGCTGAAATCCACAGCTCAGCCAGTTTTGCTATGGACATTATTTTAGGCTCATCCTCTTTCCAGATTTTGTATGCCCACAAGACTTTATTCTGTCAAATGTCTGCTGGTGTTCAGTGAGATTGTTGGATATTCTGCAATGTTTGAAATGGGCATTCTGAGCTTGCCTTCAGAGAAACAAAGGGTGATTTATAAAGTGCTTTCTAGCGAACAGGCACTGCTGTTTTTCTCTTTGGCACCCCATTTCACTCATGGCTCTTCTGACCCAGCACACCCGCACCGGGGGGTGGCAAGTCAGGCGACCATTTTGGTGTGCGCACAAACTGCGCGGTTTTCATAGATTCTGGCGCACATGTGGGCTTTTTCGGCCATCTTGGATTTCCTAAGCCCACAGCACCAAATGTTGTAGCATAATAGTCCAAACGTGGGTCAGAACACCCAACAAACCCCCCGCCCGACTGCCCTTGGATTGAGTCGAGGGGATGTCGGGTGCTAAGGATGTTGACCCACGTGCTGGGAGGTCCGCATCATCTTCTTCCAATTCCGCAGATGACAAAGTTCAGCATCCTTTGCTCCATCAGGGGTGGATCAGTCGGTTCTCCTCTCCGGTCCTGATGGGATTATTGGGCGGTACACTGGGCCCCTCGGATCTTTGCTCCCGGTCCCTGGGTCATTCTCCTTGGTTTCATCTCTCCTAGGACAAGAAAGCAAAAGCGGCAATACCTACTCGTAGACATTTTTCCACCACTATTAATGGTGTGGCAAACATATATATTTTATACATACGGAGACGTAGCATTTTTAGTTTGAAAAACAAGATATAATTCAGAGACAGTCGCTCACAAGAAACATAATATTTTAGAGACTATATGTGGGATATTTTAGGTTAGAACTGACTTACTCTGGAGTGGCCCCCTCAGGGATTCCAGAGGATTCCTCTAGTTGCTGTAGAGTGTGCCTGGGATGGCAACACTTTAACTGATTTATATGGACCCACTTGTCTTCCCCCTCTGCCAAACCGCCTTTGGGGATGCGGATTTTATAAGCTACAGGGGAGATCTTGTCTATAATTTCAAACGGTCCCTTCCATGTAGGCAAACATTTTCGCTGTTTTGCCTGGTTCCTTTGGAAATTGTATAGATAGACCCGGTCTCCCACCTGATATTCCTTCCTGGAAGTTTTCAGGTCATAGTGGGTCTTCATGCTATCAGCTGATCTTTCTAGATTCCGCTGAGCATAGGCAAAAGCATGTTGAAGGTGTTTCCTTAAATTCTCCACATACTCATGAGTTGTGGAGGCATTTTTTCAATGTCTGCTCTTGGGTCCTATAGAGCAAATGCTTAGGAAGCACCATCTTGCGCCCCGTCATCAACTCAAATGGTGACATTTTGGTTGCAGATGAAGGGGTAGATCTGATGGCCATTAGGACCAGAGGTAATCTGATATCCCAACTTGGCCCAGAATCTGCCACAAACTTTTTTAGGATGCTCACAATGGTCCGGTTGTAGCGTTCCACTGATCCAGAAGAAGCTGGCCTGTAAGCAATATGTAGCTTTCTTTTGACCCCCAGTATCTCCCACATCTTTGTCATTACTTCACTGGTGAAGTGACTACCTCTGTCTGACTCAATCCTTTGAGGTAGACCAAAACGGGAAAAGATGTGGCTAATCGTCCAGGCAGCTGCAGTTTCTGCCTTGCAATCTGGGGCTGGGAGACATTCCACCCACTTGGTAAATAAGCATGTGACCGTCAACATGTACTTATTCCCCCGAGAGGAGCGAATCACGGGGCCTACGAAGTCGATTTGTAAATCTGACCATGGCAGTGTCATCCCCCTCTTTTGGAGAGGCGCCCGGTGTGTGAGGGATGTTGGCTGAAATTGTGCACACAGAAGACAACCCTTCAAGTATTGGTTGAGGTCCTGGCCCATGTGTGGCCAGTATGCAACCTCTCTTAAGATTTCCAGTGTTGTGTGAAACCCCCTATGACCGGCGGTGGCCGCATCATGGGCGTGACTTAACATCAGGCTTCGGAATGAGGTAGGAACCACCCACTGATCGTGGCCAGCTTTCGATTTCCTTACCAACAAACCGTCTTGGATTCAGAACATTTTTGGACATTTCATCAGCACTCTTAGGTCCTCTTTCCCAATGTAATCGGTATCCGTCAGGGGAAAGTTCTCAGGGTCCTCAATGTGCTGGTAAAACTTACCAATTATTGGATCCCCCTTCTGAGCTGTAATTAAATCAGCATCAGGGGTCTCCTTACTCCATTGTGCAGTGGAAAGATCATTGTGAGCATTTGTCTGGGACCTAGTGATAACAGTGACCTGGAGTTCCCCCAACAGGGACTCTGTTTCTATTAGATCCCCTTGGATGGCCCCGGTTTTGGCCAGCTGATCAGCTAAGTCATTCCCAGTTTTGTCTGGTCCCTCTACTTTGGAATAACCCTTGATCTTTTTTCCAATAGATGGTCATCCCATTCAAGGTGACCAGCTCATCAATGTTTTGGATTAACTTCCCATGTTTCAAGGGTTTGTTATTAGCACATAACGTGCCTCTGGTTTTCCAATTAACCGGGTGCTCCACGAACCCGTTCCGGAAATAATCTGAATCTGTGATTATGACCAGTTCGTGGAGTTGGTGTTGGACAGCGGTGAGGATGGCTTGCTGCACAGCCATCAACTCTGCCATCTGACTACTTCGGGGACCAATTTTGTACCCAGCGGAGGGTTCTGGGAACTCCTTCACCCATGCATTCCCTTCGCCGGCCACCAGTTCTTTTTCCTCGTTGTTGTCAACATGGTAAGAGCATCCATCCACATACACAGTGGGCATTCCCTCACACTTGTCTTCTTCAAAGACTTTGTGGGGGGAATTAAGGTATGCCTCCATGTTGTCCTTTATTTTTAGACTTTCGTCCTCGAGACAGTTTTCTCTGGCACAATCATGCAAGTCAGCCAGACCTTGCGTGAGGGGACTCTTCTTGTTTTGGCCATATCTGACCTCCACAGGAAAGCCTTGCATTGACAGAATCCAGGAAGTAATTCGGGAATTACTCACATTTCCGGCCCGGATTCTGTCACTTTGGAGATATTGCAGAGGCTGGTGTGGAGTCTCCACTATGATGTGTTCGCCCTGGATGAACGGGCGGTAATTCTTCAATGCCACACCATTGCCAGGAGTGCCTTCTCACAATCGTTGAATTTTTCCTCCACACAGGATAAAGTTTTGCTCGCATAGGAGATTACTTTATTGACCTTGTCATGCTTTTGGTATAATACTGCCGTCAAGCACGTATTAGAGAACCCTGTCTCCAGGAAGAACTCCTTGTTTCTGACAGGGTAAGCTAGGCAAGGCGCTTGTGAGAGGCTTCTTTTGAGCTGCCTTACTGCCTCAGATTGTTCTGGACCCCATTCCCACTTGAACCCCCCCTTCTGTTAAGCTGTGCGTCTCTGGAGCGCTGCATACCTGAAGTTTCAGTTGATGGTCTCGCCGGTGACGCCAGACTGGTAGACCGTCAAATAGAATGCAGAAATTGTAACGCTAGGAAGCGACCCCAACCCAACCCTAATGGAACAGGGATGGATTGGAATCACCTCCCGACGCCACTGGCTCACCTCCCTGCGGATTAAAGTGACGCCGGGACAGTGCAAGCACTGACAGGGAGGTGGCGAGGTGTTGAGCTGGTATGGTCCGGTTGAGGGTCACAAACTGGAGGGCTGAGAAGGTCTTCAAAGATGTCCAGGCACGATCCTCCAAGGTAGTTGATACTCAGGTGATAATCAGGTGGGCTGGTACCCAGAGCCAAACAGACAGGGAAGATCCAGGCAAACAAGGAGATCAGGAAGAGAGGGGAACCCAGGGAACAGGAAGGCCCAAGGAGGGGGAGAAAGCCAGGGGGGGAACCCACAACCTCCTAAGGACCTGAGAGCCAAGGGAGGCCACTCCCAACAGAAATGAACCCAGGAGGAGGGGGGGGACTGGAAGGCGGGAACCACAAGGAAGGGACCCAACAGGAGCTAAGGCAGCCTCGAGAGGCCAGAAAACTGGACAAAGAAGCAGGAGCCAAGGAGCAGGAACCTGATGCAAGGGCACCAAGTGACGGTAAGTGGGGAACAAACCGCGTTAAGACGCGATCTGTAGAGGGCCGGACGCTATTTACAGCATCCGGCACGAAAGCGAGGCTTGGAAAGCTAGCGGGGCTGCGCATGCGTAGCAGCCGAGCGGGCACCAGAACGAGGCTTGGAACACAAGCTTGTCTGCCCGTTCCTGGTTACCCGCGAGGTTCGCGCATGCAAGCGAAGGTGTCCAGCGCCGGCCTGCTGCCTACAGCCACGCTTCCCAAGCTGGTAATATGGGTACAACTGCCACGTCCGGGAACGGATGCGACGAGAAGGCCAGGTAAGTGTCCTAACACCATACCCCCCTCCAGAAAGACCGGAAGAACCCGGCTTCCAAGGAAAACGGGCATAAAATTCCCTAACCAAACGAGGGGCATGAATGTTCTCAACAGGTTCCCAAGTGCGATCACAGGCAGGATAGCCCTTCCAGTCAATCAAATACTGCAATCTACCCCTAAAGAGACGGGAATCACATATTTCCTGCACCTCAAATTCAGGGACACCTTCAACGTCAATAGCAGCGGGCCGGGGGCAGGCACGATGGAAGGGATCTGAATGATAAGCCTTTAAAAGAGATACATGAAAAACAGGGTGGACCCTGCAGGATTCCGGCAACCTGAGTTGAAAAGCTACTGAAGACACCCTCTTGACAATCGGAAAGGGGCCTAAAAACTTGGGAGCCAATTTTAAGGGTACGTTCCGTGCAGGCAAATATCTGGAAGATAACCACACAAAATCTCCCACCCGGAATGGCGGCTCAGGGCTCCGATGTTTATCGGCCTGTCTCTTCATGGTCTCACGTGCTTTGGCCAGGGTACCGCCGCTCGACGCTGTAGATTCTGGATATCGGTGACAAGGCGATCCGCCGAAGGAACATTACTTGATTGTACTGGCGTAAAAGGCAGCAATCTGGGATGAAGGCCAAAGGTACAAAAAAAGGGACTTAGTCCGATTGCAGAATGAACTGAATTGTTATACGCAACTTCGGCCAAATCGAGATGCGACATCCAATTTGTTTGGGAGGCATTGGCAAAACAACGGCGGTACTGTTCTAACGTTTGGTTAGTCCTTTCTGTCTGTCCGTTGGTTTGTGGATGATAGCCAGAACTGAGTGCCCTATGGATGCCTAAATGCTGGCACAATCGACCCCAAAAGGAAGAAATGAACTGAGAACCACGGTCAGATATTATCTTGACAGGTAATCCATGCAGACGATATACATTGTGCAAGAAGGCACGTGCTACCAAAGAAGCCGTGGGAATTCCAGGGAAGGGGATGAAGTGGGCCATCTTGGTGAAACAGTTGACGATAACCATGATTCAGGTATGACCTTCGGAGGGCGGAAGGTCGACAATGAAATCAGTGGCGATTGTATGCCAAGGAAAAGATGGCGTTTCCATGGGATGTAAAAGACCTACAGACTTCATGCGTGGAACCTTGACCTGGGCACAGATGGGACAGCATTCCACATAACGTCTGACTTGCAAAGTCCATTTGGGCCACCAAAAATGTCGAGAAATGAGTTCTTGCGTAGACCGAATACCACGGTGACCCCCTATCTTGGAGTCGTGAAAGCTTTGTAGGATTGTCTTGCGAAGCTCATCCGTGGGTAGGTATAACCGATTCTGGAAAAAAAGCAATCCGTCCTTCTCCCTCAACTGGTGACGTCTCATCAACGTATCCCGAGAAGAATCAGACAAGGTAGCTTGTACCACCCTATGCAAGAACGATGGCAAAGCCAGTAGAAAATGCTTGGGAGCAATCACAGGCTGGTCTCGTCCTTCATGTTGCACATCATCAGCCAAAGAACGGGAAAGAGCATCCGCCTTCACATTACTGCTACTGGGTACATAGGTGATATGGAAATCATACTGTGAAAAAAAAAAGGCCCATCGAGCTTGGCGGGAGGTCCGACACTGCAGAGAGCGTAGAAATTGCAAGTTTCGATGGTCAGTGCGTACCTCCACCGGAAAGCGTCCTCCGAGAAGATGATGGCGCCATTCTTCAAAGGCGGTCTTGATGGCCAGTAGTTCCTTTTCGATAATGGGATAGTTCCGCCCACTAGCCGTAAGTTTTCTGGAGTAGTAGGCTACAGGGAACTCCATTCCAATGCTCGGATCCATCTGAAGTAGAACGGCTCCCACAGCAAAATCCGAAGAGTCGGCTTCCACGATAAACGACTGGTTGTCTTGGGGATGATGTAAAATAGGCGCAGAACTAAAGGCCTTCTTTAATTGCTCAAAAGAGGCGGCAGCATCATGCCCCCAAACAAAGATTCTCTTACTGCTGGTCAAACAGGTTAAGGGTGCAGATAATTGCGAAAAAAATGGAATGAATATCCAAGAAAACGTTGAAGAGAATTTCTGTTGCTGGGAATTTTCCATTCCAGGATTGCACGAACCTTGACTGGATCCATGTGTATACCCGACGCACTGATTACATACCCAAGAAATTCAATGTGGTCTTGGTGAAAAAGACATTTCTCAAGCTTAGCGTAAAGGTTATTCACATGTAGCCGCCGAAGTACCTCTTTTACATGTACTATGTGCTCTTCGAGATTTCTTGAAAACACCAATATGTCATCCAAATAAACCCAGACTGAAGTCCCGATTAAATCAGAAAATATATGATCCATTAGACGCTGAAAGACAGCTGGGGCATTACATAGCCCAAAAGGCATAACTCTGTATTCATAGTGCCCACTTGGAGTCTTGAAGGCCGTCTTCCATTCATCTCCGGCCTTTATCTGTACCAAATGGTAGGCTCCACGGAGATCAAACTTGGAAAATATTCTTGACTCACGTAAAGATTCCAAAATGGATCGAATCAAGGGAAGCGGGTATCTATCCTTTCTAGTGATGTCGTTTAGTTGGCGATAATCAACACACGGGCGCAGGGTACCCTCCTTCTTTTTTACAAAAAACAGTGAGCAACATACCCTTTCTGAAGACATTCTTCAAGATACTCCTGCAAAACCTCCTTTTCTTGAGCGGTCAGGGAGTACACCTTGCCATGTGGAATCACAACGTCGGGCAACAGGTCGATGGCACAATCAAAAGATCTGTGAGGAGGTAAGGGAATGTCCTTAGGTTCAGAGAAAACCTCATGAAATTCAGCATATTCAGAGGGAACTGAAGAAACAGAGAGTAAGCGTGGCACACCAACCCCTTCAGTCTGGGTGGCGATCGAAGATTGCGTTGAAGAAGAACCGATATGGCAACAGTCCTGCATACAACGATCAGAACTGAAAACCAAGGTCCGAGTCTGCCAGTTGATACTGGGGTTATGATGTAACAACCAAGGCAATCCCAAAATGATCGGATAAGAGGGAGTCTTGATGACATCCATAGAGATCTGTTCGTGATGTTCTTCAATCCACAAACTCAGTGTCTCGGAATGTTGGTGGACCGGACCCGAAGACAACGGGGTACCGTCAATAACTTCCACCACAGAAGCATAATTCTTTTCAATCAAGGCAATACCATTCTTGATGGCAAAATCAGCGTCCATATAATTACCAGAGGCTCCACAATCCAATAATCCCATTACCTTTATGGGTTCTTTTCCTGACCAAGAGACCTTGAGTGTTAAGACCATAAGCACGACTGATTGCATGGGTTGTCGGACCTGTACTGAATCGGGAAGGACTGTAGAAGAAGAGAGGCCCATCGTCGCCTTTCCCTTAAACGATAGGCCATTCAGTTTTCCGACTTCCGAAGTGGTCTTAATGGACAAGTACTGAGATAATGGCCGGAGGCCCCGCAATACAGGCACAACCGTAGATCACGTCTACGTTTCTTCTCAGCATCAGATAAGGGACCTCTGACCGCTCCCAGTTGCATAGGTTCAGGAATTGGTTCAGACGAGGTAGATGCTTTGGCTGGCACTGGAATGAATCTTGGATTAGACCTTTCCAAACGGCGCCTCTCACCCCTTCTCTCAGACAACCTGTAATCGATCCGCATCACTTGTTCTTGCAATGCTTGCAGGGTTTCAGGTTCTGGAATATGGAGAAGTTCATCCTTATATTCGTCCCTCAACCCCCTACGAAAAAGAGTTTTCTGAGTAATCTCAGGCCATTGTGAGTCGGTGGCCAGCTGACGAAAACGGCTGATGTAGGTGATTATATCACTGGATCCTTGCTTCAGGTCCATGAGCTGATTCTGCGCAGCAGTGGCGAGGTTGGGAGACTGGAACACCTCCAGAAAAGCCTTCTCGAAGGCCACAAAATCCTCCAGAACTGGACTCTTGGCAGCTACCAAAGGAGTTGCCCAAGCCAATGCGTTTCCGGTTAGATTACACAAAATGTACCCAATCTTGGCCTTATCCTGGTTGAAATGCGTAGGGCGGCACAAAAAATGTATTCTACAATGATTGCAAAATTCTGCCACCCGTCTAGGATCTCCGTCAAATTTTATTGGGGTGGTCTGAGCCATCACAGACTCTGCAGAGGTACTGGGGTTGGCTCCTTGAGCTACCAGCTGACGTAAGGCCAAATTCTCCTGATGCAATACTGTCATCTCGGCGCGTAGAGCCCTGATCTCATTCCTCAATTCCTCAGAATCCTCCATTTCAGAATCGGAACTGGTTGTTAGGCGTCTTAATCTGTTAAGCTGTGCGTCTCTGGAGCGCTGCGTACCTGAAGTTTCAGTTGATGGTCTCGCCGGTGACGCCAGACTGGTAGACCGTCAAATAGAATGCAGAAATTGTAACGCTAGGAAGCGACCCCAACCCAACCCTAATGGAACAGGGATGGATTGGAATCACCTCCCGACGCCACTGGCTCACCTCCCTGCGGATTAAGGTGACGCTGGGACAGTGCAAGCACTGACAGGGAGGTGGCGAGGTGTTGAGCTGGTCTGGTCCGGTTGAGGGTCACAAACTGGAGGGCTGAGAAGGTCTTCAAAGATGTCCAGGCACGATCCTCCAAGGTAGTTGATACTCAGGTGATAATCAGGTGGGCTGGTACCCAGAGCCAAACAGACAGGGAAGATCCAGGCAAACAAGGAGATCAGGAAGAGATTGGAACCCAGGGAACAGGAAGGCCCAAGGAGGGGGAGAAAGCCAGGGGGGGAACCCACAACCTCCTAAGGACCTGAGAGCCAAGGGAGGCCAATCCCAACAGAAATGAACCCAGGAGGAGGGGGGGGACTGGAAGGCGGGAACCACAAGGAAGGGACCCAACAGGAGCTAAGGCAGCCTCGAGAGGCCAGAAAACTGGACAAAGAAGCAGGAGCCAAGGAGCAGGAACCTGATGCAAGGGCACCAAGTGACGGTAAGTGGGGAACAAACCGCGTTAAGACGCGATCTGTAGAGGGCCGGACGGCACGAAAGCGAGGCTTGGAAAGCTAGCGGGGCTGCGCATGCGTAGCGGCCGAGCGGGCACCAGAACGAGGCTTGGAACACAAGCTTGTCTGTCCGTTCCTGGTTACCCACGAGGTTCGCGCATGCAAGCGAAGGTGTCGAGCGCCGGCCTGCTGCCTACAGCCACGCTTCCCAAGCTGGTAATATAGGTACAACTGCCACGTCCGGGAACGGATGCGACGAGAAGGCCAGGTAAGTGTCCTAACACCTTCAAGAGATGAATCAGGGGTCTGGTGATCTCTGCGTAGCCCTCAATGAACTTTCTGCTGTAATTAGTCAGTCCAAGGAGGCTCCTTAGTTCCCGCATAGTTGTGGGGTCTTTCAGTTTTTGGAGGGCTTCCACTTTGTTTTCCTGGGGACAGAGACCCTGAGGAGTAATCTCATGCCCCAAGAAATGAACACAGGTTCGACACCACTGTGCTTTCTGAAAGGAAAGTTTTGCTCCGGCGGCCCTCAACTGTGTCAGAACATAACAGATCTCCGCCATGTGTTCCTCCACAGATGAACTTTTGATGAGGACATCATCTACATAAGCCAGGTTACCCCTCGCACCCAGGTCGGGCATGGCCTTATGTAGGAAAATATTGAACTCATTACCGGAGTTAAGGTATCCGAAGGGAGTCCGGGTCCATGTGTACTGCTGGCCCCCAAAGGTAAAAGCCAGTTTGTATTGGTCCTCCCTGCTGACAGGCACGGTCCAGTATCCATTGGTCAGGTCTATTGCTGTGAATACCTGTGACCCCTGAATCTGGGCCAGCCCTTGGTCAATGTAGGGCAGAGGCCATCGGGAAGTATGGACCCGTTTGTTGAGCTCCCTGAGGTCGGCGCAGAGTCTCCACTGGCCATTTGGCTTCAATATTCCCAGCACCGGGGTATTGAAGGTGCTGTGAACTGGACAAATTATTCCCCGGGACTCAAGGTTCTTAATTATTTCAGTAAGGGACTCCAATGATGCGAGAGGCAAGCGATATTGCTTCACAAACACTGGAGTCATTCCAGGGTCCGTGGGGATTGTTGTTGTGTGGATGTCGGTGCGGCCACAGTCATATGAGTCTACCGCAAAGAGATCTTGGAAATCCAAGAAAACTTGCTTCAACTTTTGCTTTTGTTCCAGAGTCACACAGGCATCAGCTAGGTTGACTCTCTCTTCCACCATCTGCTTGAAGCCTGGAAAGACTTCTGGTTTGGCTATCTCAGCGGCCTCCTCCAGCTGGGTGGAGAAGTCCCTGGTCAGAGTGCTGATTTGGACTGGAGGCCTCAGGTGGGAAAGGCAACCCTCATGGACCTGGAAAATCACCTCATCCCTCCTGAAGTCACAAGTCACATCTTCCTTACCATAGGGGCAGGAAGTGTACACCAGGAAGTTTCCCCCATGCCGGGTAAAAATCCTGTCTGGTGTTGTATTGTCATCACTGTCACTGTCAAAACAGTCCTTGGGGATTGGTCCTAACAGTTCATTTCCTAAATCGATGGAAAAATGTCAGTCATCAACCGCCATTCCAATAATGGTGCCTGCGTCTAGAGTAATACTCTTTAAGTCACTGTTATCCACCTCTATTAGAATGGTGTCATGTTCTATGTTGACTAATGGAGTTGGGTTTACCCCCAAACCTTGCTGTTGGAGAGAAGCGTTTAGATGTATGTAAGCATCAGGGTTTTTCAAATGTTGTCCTCTTTTAGCTTTCACTTCCAGGGAGAATTGTCGGGTCCTTTCTGGGATGGTGACTTCCTCTTTGATCTGAATTTCAACTGCATAAGGTAGCAAGTGAGCTGACCTAAATGCTTTTTCTGGATCATCAAAGCCCATGGGATTATCCGCTAATCGGGACCAAGCTTTGAAGTTTATTAGGTCCAAACTAATGGCAAAGCGATTGAGAATGTCACTGCCTAAGTAAAAGGCGGCAGTGACGTCTCGAACGACCCAACAATTATGGACTATGCTCTTGTTGCCAATGGAGATTTTGAGCATACACCTGCTTGGCAGGAGCTGTTTGGAATTAGGTGCTTCCAGGTCCATTTCCCATTTGTCTATCAGTTTGAATGTGGGAATGGCTGGATCTTTTGGGAGTTGGCGGAACATGGCTTCGCTGATGAAGCTCTTACCGTTGTTCACACACACTCGAGCGAGAACAGAGTCCTTCCCATCATTTAACTGAACAGGGATGAACAACCGCTCTCCAATTTGCTGAATATCAGCCAGGCTCTGAGCTGATTTCACATCTTTCTGGACTATAGGAGTGGGAATATCTGATTGTGAATTAGTATAGAATTTCAAAGTGTTTCCTTCCAGCATGGAGTACCACTTTAAACTGGAAGGAAGGTTGATTTTCAGAAATAGAGAGGACCCCCCATCACCAGTCTGTTGTCCTACTGCTATTACTGTCACGTCTGGAGTTTGGTTGTTCTGGAAGTGAAATTGTACTTGGTCAGATTTTTGTTCAACCATGTGGCAGGTGCCGTTTAAACTAACATGGTTCACACTCTGTTTTAATTTTATTGGTCGGCTAGTCTGGGTCCAGAGGACCTTGTTTACACAATCTATTAGGGGGGACAACCTTCTCAGGAGGTCATTCCCTAGTAAACAAGGGGTGCCCTCTGGAGTCACTACTATGACCGGGTGTTTCACCTTGTGTCGCCCAATTTTAATATCCAAGTCTGCAGTCCCCTCAACGGGAATTTCCTTCCCATCAAAGCTCTGCAGTTGTCCAGGAAGAGAGGTGAGAGGAATACGGTAATTCTCCCCCCTTCCGGCATTTAGTTCCTCAAAGGCCCTTTTGGACAGAAGGGTAGCTTGGGATCCAGTGTCCACCAGTGCCAAAATTGTACCCTGCCCCTGTACTTGTACCGGGGCATAGTATCTTCCCTCCTTCTCCTCAAGGGGGCACAGATAATGCACATTTTTGGACAACTGGTGGGCTAACTTTCTGGTTTTGGACATTGCTAGAGAGGAAATTTGGGCAGAATTCTGTGGAGAGTCTTGGGAATCTGAAAGAAAAAGTTGGCAACTGGAGATCAGAGCCATTGTGGGTTCCCCTGGTTCCGGTTCTGGGCCGCCCCCCCCCCTTTTTGGAGGCAGTCACCAGGATGGGTTTGAACCAGGGGATTTTGGTATTGTCGGTGTTGGGATGAGATGATGGGCGGCGGTAGCTCAGTCCCCATATCTCCCCAGTCTCGATTGGAATCCCTTGGGACCCATTTTTCCTTAGGGGAGTTCCCCCATCTCTGAAGGAGAAGATCCTTTTCCCAGGATCTTCTGAGGATCCCTCTCCCTCAAATTGGAAGACCTGTACCTCCTCCACAAAGTGGGTCTGTTTGGGTCCTTTGTTTCTCCTACCCCCCCTCTGCTCCTTGGGAGGTGGGCTTTCAGGGGCAGGAGATTTCGTTTCTGGTTCCTGGGTTTCCAGGGGCTGTTTACAAGTTGGGAAGGAAGCTTCCTCCAAGGCTTTACACCCCCCTTCCCCTTGTGCCTCCTCCCTGGGAACCGGTGTGTTATCGGGGTGCTGCCCCCTCATTGTTCTGGAGTACCAGGTCCAGAGTTTGGGGCATTCTGCGGTGGCATGCTCATCTGAGGGTTCTGTTGAGCCCTCAGTATGTGACCCAGATCCAGTGCCATATTTTGGACCTGGCGCTCTAACTGGGAAACCCGCTCAGGCTGATACGGGGCTCTATTTTCTCCCCTGGGCTGATCCCGGGAAGGGTAGCTACCCCTTCTCTGGTAGTACCCCTGGTTGGGAAGATTTTGGTACCCCTCCACCCTTGGCCTCCCCTCTCCCGGATTAGGTTGTCTGAGCTCAGGGAATTGGGGAAAGAAGGATGGATGATTTTGGGGCTGGAAATTGGGTGGATACCTGGGGAAAAAGTTCTGCCCAGGATTTGGAGAATTTCTGCCCTCCTGGGGGAAGTTAGGAGGGAAGTTCCCCGGGTCAGGTGCTTGGCTGGATCCCCCCCTTGGGCTGGAGGAGTCCACACATAACCCAGGATTGGTCGGTTTACCTTGTAGCGGGGACTTACATAGTCAGGGGAGCGGGGGACCCCATTTGTGGGACTACCTCCTCGACTCCCTGTCTGTGACTGGCCCGAGGGATTTCTGGGTTTAGGATTATTAGGTGCAGGTAGGTTTTTAGGCCCCCCCATCTCCAAGTCTAAAACGGGGGCAACCTTTACCTCTGCCACCTTGGCAGCAGCAGGGGTGCTGTTGGTTTTGGGGTTTTTGGGCGCATTATTTTTATTTTCTATGGGCTTCTGCACCTCATAGATCTGGGTAGCCTGTTCAATGACCCAGTCTAAAGATCTTTTCTCGTGAAAATCTCTCACGAGCTGGGTCATGATGTATTTGGGCAAGGCATGGAAAAATGTATTGACAAATTCTCTGCTGTCTGTGCGCACCCTTCTGGTGGTCTGCACAAAGGCATGTTTCAGTTCTTGCACAAATTCTTGTGGGGCCTGATCCTCCCCACATTGCAAATTGTAGGCTGCCTTGCGAGCCTCTTGAGGATTTATGTGAACAGAAAAATGTTTCAAGATGGCTGCTTTATAGGTGGACCATCTTAAATGATTTTGGTCCTCCAGCCCCACAAAGAAACTGGAGTATTCTGGTGAGAAGGTCCACTTTACATATTGAATACAGCTTTGGCTGTCCTTCAAATGGAAAGTCTCCATCATTTGCTTGTAAAGCTCCAAGTGTTCCCAAACATAATACTTGGCGTTCTTGTGATAAGGCGTGATGACACTCCTTATTGCCTTTATTTGCTTCAATGGGTCCTTAAGCAAGGCCCTTTTTGCCTTATTGGCCTTTTTGGTTCGGGTAACCCTGGTCCATTCATCCTCTGACTCAGAGGCACTGCTCCCAGAGGTTCCTGTCTGATCTTCCAGGTTTTCCCGGATTCTGCGAGCCTGGGATTGGCTAGCAGAATGTGGGGACCTGGTCTCCTGTGTCCTGCGCCGTTCAGAGAAGTCTTCAGATTCCTCCTTGCTGCCAGGATTTGATGGGTACCCCCCCCACTGACCTAACTGGGCAGAAGTTTTCAGGATACCCTTAATGGGCCTATTCTCCTGGGGTTCCCCACTAAATTGCACTGTGCTTGGGTGCCCATACCCGGATGCCCGCCCATCCATTCCTGGGAGGTACTGGCCTATGAGCCCCATGCTTCTGGCTGGATAGTAATCTGCCATCCCTGTGGCCCGGTGCTCATGTGCGCCAGGGGACATGGGGGTGGCAGAGTCCAGGGACTGAGAGAGATAAAGGCCTCTGGTACTAGGGCTCCTGAGGTTATGCTCAGGAGTTTCCCTTTCCCAGAGAACCTGGTCTCTATCCGCCCCTGCTCCCTGTTGAAATGCAAGAGCCTGCGCCTTCAGTTCCTCAGTTAAGGCCTTACTAGACTCTATCAGTCTCTCCTGCATTGCTACCTGTTGTTGGAGCCTATCATTGTGCTGGCAGAGGGCCTCATTCTCTCTCTGCGTTTCCTGATTGGTCCTGGAGCACTGGGCCAGTCTTTGCTGCAGGAGGGTTACCTCCTGAGTCCCATCCCTACTGGCCTGCTCCTGTCTTGCCAGAGCCTCCTCCACCCTCCTGGTGTGCTCTAGCAAGTCCTGGTGTTCTTTTTGGAGGTCACCCAGTCCCTGGTGGGCCAGGTGATTTTCTTCCATTTTTCTTTTTAAGTGGCAGACTTCCTGGCCTAAGGTGTCCCTTTCCTGATTAAGAGTCTGCATCTGTACCGTCAGGTCGTCCCTTTGCCTTTGGAAGGCACCAGCTTTCTGGCGCTCCTGATCAAACTCTGCCTGGGTATCCAGGTCTTTCAGAATCATTTTATTGCTCTCTGCCTTCTCCCTATCTAGGTGGCTTTGCAGGGTGACTACCTGCTCAGCACATACCCTATTGAAGTCTAACTGTTGCTCCAGCTTTTTCTGGTTCTGCAGTAGGGAGTCCAAACCTTCTTGGTACTCCTTCTGCAAGGCCAGACATCTGGTATCCTGGTCAGCCTTTTCCTGTTGCAGTATATCTATGTCCTCTTTTATTTTAATGATATACTGCCTACTATCATTTTCTGCCTCCTGGCTCCTCTGCAGCCTCTGCTCAGAAGAGACCAGGTCAGATTGGACCTTTTCTAACGCCATCTGTTGCCTATTTGCCAGATCGTGGCCTTCAGCACATCTGTCTTGCATGGCTCCCATATATAGATACAAATATGCCGCTATCCTAACCATCTTGTCTTGTTCATCCTTAGCTTTAGGAGCCATGTATAGTTCACTCAGGGCCACATGTAAGGGACCCTGATCTCTCCATATATCTGACCCTGTTTCAGTGACTTGTTGCGTGATGGCCTGCAACTAGACCATGCGGTCCTGGTGAGTCCACTCACCTCTCACAAATAACTTATGTAAGAAGTGCTCTCTGGCTATTTTCATGTCTACTAAGGTCGTCATTCTAGAGATTGGTCTCTGTCCTGACTTACAGAAATTAGTATTTTCTTTTTGCAAAACAGACCTTTTTCTTAGAGCGTTCCTTTGAGGAGTGCTTTACAGCGTAACACAGCGTGGTGATCCGACCGGATATGTGTATCTGGTCAGCTGGCACACTGTATTAATCTGCACAAATGGTAAATCTAACCCAGAATATCCCGGACGAGCCCCCACTTTGTAAGACGATTCAATTCAACACTACAGCTAAGTCAACGCCTAGTCTAGAATACTGAATGAAAACCCCTTATTGATATATCTTTATGCCCAGTTCATGAGTTCTGGATGACTACCCCTGTATAACATCCCTCCCTTAGAATCCCCCTGACCCCACTGAGTCAAGAAGTAGGTTTGTTTTGCAAATTAAAAAGATTTATTTGAGAAATTAACAATTTATAGATATATCACACTTTGATAATACATTAATAATTGATAGCACGCTTAGGCATGTGAGCAGTAATCAGCAATAAGCAATCCTACAATAGCACAGTTCTGGTGACTTAGGAACAGGGGAATAAAGTATCAGAGAATGCTTTATGGTTTCAATGAATTGCACAGATGAAAAAGAATGCATCACAGAAATCGACTTGATAGGACTTCACTAAAAGACAATGTAATCACTTTTCTTTGAAAATTCACTCCCCCCTTTATGCAATATAAGGAGATGGAAAGGAGAGCCCACAGTTCTCAGGAATGCAATCAATACAATACGAAATTCAGTTCCCCCCAGCAAGCTTAGAGGAAAACAGGTCGGAGTTTTAAACACAGGCCCAAAATGCTTTGAATGTGGTTTGCAAGGAAGTGAAAAATATGCTAAAATGCTTTTAATTCCCTCTAGAGGTTCAGGGTGAGTGATAGATACTTTGAATGAGTTCAGGATCACTTTAGCAATGCTCTATGAATGATTGTCAGGTTGCAAACGAATTTTTGCAACGGAAGGCAAGCAGCTGCAGATTTTTACACGTGAGCTAACCTTTCAATTTGCGGCAAAATGTCAAATCGCGGTAGATTTTTCCGAGTGCGCCGGGCGCGATTACAGAGGAACTACAAGGAGTAGCACTATCCTTTTGGGGTCCTACGACAGCTTAGGATCTCAGCTTCCAGATGAAAGTTAAATTTCATTCCTAACCCAAACGGTTCCGGAGTTATGAACGATTTAGTAAAGGTAGATGTTCGGATTTAAAACAACTCAAAATGACAAGTGACAGCGTGCAACTTTGGATTTACATATGACAGCTTGCAGCTTAAGAATGACAGGTGACAGGATCTCTAGGAGACAGTTCTACTCAAGTTAAAATAGCTGACATTAGATTATTTTAACTAAGAGATTGGGTTCTGCACAGTTTTGGCGGATACTCACTCCTAATTTTTAGAAGGACTGGGCCTCGTCACGATCTGGTCAGCGGGTTTTCTTCACTCGCCACGGACGGTCTCTGCACACAGCGTCTGGGTCAGCTCTACTCTGCTGGTCTGGGTCTCTGGTTCTGATCAGGTCTGTGGGTCCGGATACAGCGGTCTCCGGTTCAGCTGGTCTCTCTCTGGATACAACACTGCTTTCTGGCAAATGGCAAGAGTTCTTGCAAAGAATTCAAACAGCTCGCCTGGCTGTGAATAGTTGCAATGATTTGAGGCCTGCTAAAGAGGGATTTAGCTTGTAGTTGACCTCTCTGCTACAAATTCTGAAGTAACGTCTTGGTCTCTGAAGGTGGATAGATTGAAGTCTCTGTGTTGGCTCTCTGGAGGTTGATGGAGGTAAAGTATGGATTTTCCCGGCAGAGCGTCCCGCAGCAGATGGAATAGAATGTGTCTATCTGTCCTGACTGTCTGCTTTTATGTGTTTTGAAAGTGGGTGGTGAGGCTAGCTTTCTAGGCCCTACCCCTCTCCACTTGTCATTGGCCACTTCCTCCTCTTCCCCTTGATTGGGGGAATGAAGTGAGGTGTCATCATGATGAGGTCTGTTTATGAGTCAGAGAACCCTCCCCTGTCAACTTTACACACAAATCTATATCTGATCCAAATACATACTTCCCCGATAGACAGTTGTTTGGCATTGCATACACACATCATGCATTTACTGATGGTAGCCCCTGTTCCAATTCTGTCGTTTCTAGGAGCTTGGTTTCAAAAATGGCAACATATTTCACTTTTTGATCGGGTTACCAATATTGGATTTGTCCCCGCATTTACACAAATGTTCGCAAAGCATGTGGGCATTAGGTGGTGGAGTGTCAGATTTTTAACATACATACATTTAGAGTAATATCCTCTTTTCCGCTAAAACCCCCCCTGAACATACCACCGGGTCCTAACACGTCTTCAAATGTGCACAGAAAAATCACAAGAATAATGATATCACTTATAAAATTTTCACAAGTCCGCTCTATGAATGATCCATCTTTTTAGATTTATGTTCTGGCCCCAAAGGGGTGTGGTTTCCCCCAGCACAAGGTTGAATTTCTGGTTTTTCCAGTTCTGCCAAGCCAGCTTGCTCTCACAGGCAGTGCTCCTCCCCTTTCCCTCCAGGAGGAAGCCACTTTTACGACCCCCCAATAAAACATTTGCCTGAGTCAGGACAGGGCTTTGTTCAATTTCCTGCAGAGCCCAGGTAATTCAATCAGAGAAGTGTATTATCCCTTTTGGTGGGAACAGCAAAAGGCGGGTAGGCCTGGGAACACAGCTGTTGTGCAAGTCTCAACTCCTGTCGGGGGTAGCTGGTGGGCAAAATTCCCTCTCTTTTTAAGCCAGGCCTCAGCTAAATGTCTCTTTGGCTGCCAGTTTTCCTGTCCAAATCAAACTTCCAATTTTTACGCATGCAGCTAGAATGCTGATTCTAAGTTTAAAACTATGACATTTAAACAATTGCAACCTATGTGACACTCAAAAGTAGGTCACTCATTTCTTTTAAACATTTAGATTTTTAGTGTCTTTCAGTCCAAATTTACTTAAACTGCTGAAATCCACAGCTCAGCCAGTTTTGCTATGAACATTATTTTAGGCTCATCCTCTTTCCAGATTTTGTATGCCCACAAGACTTTATTCTGTCAAATGTCTGCTAGTGTTCAGTGAGATTGTTGGATATTCTGCAATGTTTGAAATGGGCATTCTGAGCTTGCCTTCAGAGAAACAAAGGGTGATTTTTAAAGTGCTTTCTAATGAACAGGCACTGCTGTTTTTCTCTTTGGCACCCCATTTCACTCATGGCTCTTCTGACCCAGCACACCCGCACCGGGGGGTGGCAAGTCAGGCGACCATTTTGGTGTGCGCACAAACTGCGCGGTTTTCATAGATTCTGGCGCACACGTGGGCTTTTTCGGCCATCTTGGATTTCCTAAGCCCACAGCATCAAATGTTGTAGCATAATAGTCCAAACGTGGGTCAGAACACCCAACAATTCGGTTACAGCTTTCTCTGTCCATGTCATCTTGATCCGAGGCGTTGTGTTGTGTTCTGTGATACGAGTGTGAGATAGGAGAGCTAGAACCTTTTTTTTTTTAAGTGGCTGATTCCTCATCTGCAGGTTATAAGAAATGGCCTCTAGGTGGCCTGCAGTAAAGTCACCCAATTCTGACAGGTTTTCCATTTGCAGGTTATTCCATATGGCCAGCAGGTGGCGTGCAAGGGACTTTCCTCTTTATCAGGAATGGCTACCAGAGGGAGATGCATGCAAAGAAACCTGGAAAGTAAAAGGGAAGCTGCCAGTTGTGTGTTGGATGGATCTCCTTCATCAGGGGCGGCAGGCGTGCCAGGCCTCCCGCCCTAGAGCTGGCCTCTAGTCCCCCCTAGAAAGGAGGCCATGTCAGTGGTGTTATACACCACTGGTAACCGAGTGGGTGGGGGTGGATGTCACTGTAAACATTCTGCAGCAACCTCAAAGGCATCAGTCTGAGAGGCTGAATTGCAGGAGGTCTGGCCAGGATTTGTGTTCTTGCCCTAGACAATGATTTATGCCACACAGCCATAAAAGTACAAATGACCAGGGAGATGGAAGACCATTCACACCTCCTTGTGAGGTAGCACTTATTCAAGCAGGCTGCCTACAACTATTTTATCAAACCTAAAATAACAATTCTGGTTTCTGTAATTTAAACTATGTTTATTTTTTGTGGGAATCTAGTGGTTGTTCACAATGGTTAACTATATCAAACAATAAATGCCAGGTAAAGTGGCTTGAACACAGATTTCTGCAGAAGGTGCGTCAACTGACTGGGGGCTCTTACAAATTACATTCAAAGTATATAATCTGTTGCATTAACTACTTGAGTATAAGTGAAAAGATAAGGTTGGTGTTAACAAAAATGTAATTCTGGAGGGGAGAGTGTAGTAAAATCAAAAAGTGTTAAATGCCGGGCTTTGAATTAAACATTACCACTACCGTTGCTCTGCGCAACATTCCATGCCATCGTCCTGTAGTATGTCTGTGCGATTAGAGAAGGGGCCAAGCTATTAGCAAATGACATTTGGTGCTGCCACCAAAAGGTGCAGTTCATTCTCAATTGCTCGGCCGTGTTCCATCTGCACTGGAACACAAGCAACCATATGAATGTTTAGGCCCTGGGGTCTAGCAGTTTGGGAAGGGCTTCTGACATTAGTGACAGGGCCAAGGCTGATATGATGTGCAAACAATGGTATGGAAGGCTAGCCAGAGCAATGTAAGTTCTCATGAATTGCTATGCTGGATCTTGTAGGCTTTGATTCAGGATGGGGAAAATAAAGCTACAGTCATAGGAGTTCATTTTCCAGGTCAAGCGGAGAGTGAAATAAGTGGCTCTAAATGCATGTATATCCACTTTTCATGAGCTGCAGGATTTTGTATGATTTGACAGGTGAAGTTGGTCGCGTGCTCAATCCCATTGGTATTCCACCAGCATGTATTTTTACTTTGGCGGAAAACTATTAGATTCCTATGGGACCTGCCTGACTTTTACACCTGGAAAAAGCAGGCAGAGTCCAAAGGAATCCATTGTGGATGGCTCCCACAATCGTTAATTGTGGAAGTGATTTACACTTTTCCAGACACGTAGTAGTAAAGTAAAGAGCAAAGGCGATTTTCACCTGTGTTTCACTCTTTACTTTTCCAGTACTTGGTGGAAACAATTAAAATTAATGAATGGCCCATTTTGCAAAAAGGTGCAAACAGGAGAATTCTGATCTGTGTAATTTAGGATTGAAAACAAAATGCCCCCCTTAATCTTTTCATCAACATGTTTCTACAATGATGAATACATTGTCAGTTTGGTTTATCATGTGACTTGTGCATTTCGAAAGTAAGCTGTATACAATTTGGTATTATTTTAGGTATTCAAGGCCAAACACATACTTTTACCAGCTAGAGCTCGTAAGATGTGTGGTCCAGTATGTACATTTCAGGCTGTGCTCAAATGATGGCTTTACCACTTGACCAAAGTGTGTGATCCTGGCATATTTTTGAACTTCACTATGCCTCAACTGTTAAAAGTAGGTGCCCCTAGAAGTGATTCCGTTAGCATTATAAGCTGTTCCAAAAAGCCTCACTCATGGTTTAATATTTGGGCAGCACAGGGATTAGGACACACACACACACATCTAACTTTGAAAATATCAAGGCCACATTTATTTAACACAATTGTGTCATTCAATAGCACATCAAAGTAAACACATCAAATAAAGGCCCATCATGGACAATTGCATATTTTAACCAGTATGTAAACAGCATGCACCAGACAATGATGTACAGGGGCACGCCCCACCAGGAGCGATACCAGGAGGCCACAACCCCCTCAACCAGCACTGTCTGCCTCCTGATGCAGCACTTACAGGCCTAGCACTCCCTTGCACTCTCAACTCAATTAAAATGTGCTGCAAAAATGCAACAAAAAATAACATTTTGTGTTTAAAATGTATTTTTGGACATGAACCATTGATGGGAGACATTCAGAATGGGACTACTGTAGGGGTTCATTTGGAAAGGAGGGAGGGTGAAGTTGTGGCAAAGTAGTGGGACTCCATTGAAGTCTGAGTGACTGATGATGGGGGTGCCGCTAGAATGTTGGCATTAATGGGGAACGAGCAGGGCACTGTTGAAGTCAATGGGACCAGTGGGGGGCACTAAATGGAGGCATGAATGGCAAACTATCGGGACTCCATTCAAGTCTGTGTGACCGATGATGGGGGTGTCGCTTGAATGAGGGCATTAATGTGGAAGGGACGGGGCACTGTTGAAGTCAATGGGACCAGTGGGGGTGGGGGCACGTGAATGGAGGTATGAATGGCAAACGATCAGGACTCCATTGTAATCTGTGTGACCGATGATGCGGCTGCCACTTGAATGAGGGCATTAATGGGGGAGGAGCAGGGCACTTGTTGAAGTCAATGGGACCAGTGGGGGGGCACTTGAATGGGGGCATGAATGGCAAACGAGCAGGACTCCATTGAATTCTGTGTGACCGATGATGGGGGTGCCACTAGAATGAGGGCATTAATGGGGAAGGAGCAAGGCACTGTTGAAGTCAATGGGACCAGTGGGGGGTACTGTAATGGGGCATGAATGGCAAACATGCGGGACTCCATTGAAGTCGGTGTGACCGATGATGGGGGTGCCGCTTGAATGAGGGCCTTATTGGGGTAGGAACGGGCACCCTTGAAGTGAATGGGACCAGTGGGGTGGGGCTTGAATGGGGGCATGAATGGCAAACCAGCAGGATTCCATTGAAGTCTGTGCGACTGATGATGTGGGTGCCTCTTAAATTAGGGCATTAATGGGGAAGGAGCAGGGCACTGTTGAAGTCAATGGGACAAGTGGGGTGGCACTTGAATGGGGGCATGAATGGCAAACTAGCGGGACTCAACTCAAATCTGTGTGACCGATGATTGGTGCCGATTGAATGAGGCCATTACTGAGGAAGGAGCAGGGCACTGTTGAAGTGAATAGGACCAGTGGGGATGGGGGGTACTGGAATGGGGTCCTGAATGGCAAATGAGTAGGACTCCATTGAAGTCTGTGTAACCGATAATGGGGTGCCACTAGAATGAGGGCATTAATGGGGAAGTAGCAGGGCACTGTTGAAGTGAATGGGACCAGTGGGGGGCTTGAATGGGGGCATGAATAGCAAACGTGCAGGACTCCATTGAAGTCTGTGTGACCAATGATGGGGGTGCCACTAGAATGAGGGCATTAACGGGGAAGGTGCAGGGCACTGTTGAAGTGAATGGGACCAGTGATGGGGGGTACTGGAATGGGGGCATGAACGGCAAATGATCAGGACTCCATTGAAGTCTGTATGACCGATAATAGGGGGCCATTAGAATGAGGGCATTATTGGGGAAGGAGCAGGGCACTGTTAAGGTGAATGAGACCAGTGGGGGGGTACTGGAATGGGGGCATGAATGGCAAATGAGCAGGACTCCATTGAAGTCTGTGTGACCGATAATAGGGGGCCATTAGAATGACGGCATTCATGGGGAAGGAGCAGGGCACTGTTGAGGTGAATGAGACCAGTGGGGGGGGTACTGGAATGGGGGCATGAATGGCAAATGAGCAGGGCTCCATTGAAGTCTGTGGGACCGATAATGGGGTGCAACTTGAGTGAGCGCATTAATGGCAAAGTAGCAGGGCAATGTTGAAGTCAATGGGACCAGTGGGGGGGTACTGGAATGGGGGTATCAATGGCAAACATGCAGTACTCCATTATGCAGTACTCCATTGAAGTGTATGTTACCGATGATGGGGTGCCGCTTGAATGAGGGCCTTAATGGGGAAGGAGCGAGCACTCTTTAAGTGAATGGAACCAGTGGGGGAGGGGGGCTTGAATGAGGCCATTCATGGCAAACGAGCAGGACTCCATTGAAGTCTGTGTGACTGATAATGGGGTGCCACTAGAATGAGGGCATTAATGGGGAAGGAGCAGGGCACTGTTGAAGTCAATAGGACCAGTGGGGGGGTGGGTAATGGAATTTGGGCATGAATGGCAAACGAGCAGGACTCCATTGAAGTCTGTGTGAACGATGATGGGGTGCCACTTGAATGAGGGCATTAATGGGGAAGGCGCAGGGCACTATTGAAGTCAATAGGACCAGTGGGGAGCACTTGAATGGGGGCATGAATGGCAAATGAGCGGGACTCCATTGAAGTCTGTGTGACCGATTATGGGGGTTCAACTTGAATGAGGGCATCAATGGGGAAGGAGTGGAGCTCCTTTGAAATGAAAGGGACACATGGTGGGGGGCCAGGTGGGCGGTGGAACTTTAATGAGGGCATTCATGGCAAACAAGAGGAACTCCCAAGAAATCAGTGTGACCAATGATGGGCTGCAACTTGAATGGGAGCACTAATGGAGAAGGACTGGGGCTCCATTGAAGTCAATGGGACGAGTGATAAGTAAGGCGTGCAACTCTAGAGCACGAGACCGATTATGGGCTAAGAGAGGGACTCCATTGACATGAATGAGACCAATAATGACATAGGGTGAGACTCCATTGAAGTCAACGTGACCAGTGATGGGGGAGGTCTGCAACTCAATTGAAGTGTATGAGACCATTAATGGGGTAGGAGAGTGACGGGAGTATTAGGGACTTAGGCCAGAGGAGGGTAAGAATCATAATGGGGCAAAAGATAGGATTACTTTCCAGTTATTCAGTGATTACACCTTTCCAAGTGCACATTGGCCCCCAGGTCACAGGTAAGCACAGTCCCCCCAAATTCAAAGCATTTGCTGCCACCCCCTCATCTCACATTCATAAAGTCACAAGCGCAATCTTTCAACCCTAATTTGCACAAGAGCGAGCAGGCCCTCAACGTTCTGCCAGGCTGTGCACGAGAAAGTGCCAAAGACATAAGAAATCACTGTGTCTCTTGACTTCCCTAGGAAACCACACTTTGAACCCAGGACGCCATGGGGAAAGGTTGCCAGCAAATTACTTTGTCCGCATCTGTTGTCCCAAAGGTTCAATGTACGATTTGACTCCTGCACTTAAATGGATCTCCTTGATGGTTCTTATGTCTCAGCTCAACGGAACACACTCCATCCTACAAGGAAGGAGCACAGAGCTGGGTTGCTCCACTCGGATGCAATCATGTATTCTACAGGGCAAAAAGCATTTCTCCTCCATTACAAATGTACACTGGGAAAGGATTTGACACTTTGGTTCTGAGAGACGAGACAATGCCTTCAGGGTAACCAAGGAAAGGCTTCCCTTTGCTGAAAATCGCTGCCTGGCTACATCTATACAATAGACTTTTTCTAAAAGGTTTCTCCCAAAGAAAAAAGTCCCAATTTAAACTTATGAGCATGAATCACCATTTAAAGAGTGAATTAGAAAAATGCCCCACACACACAACTGGCAGCTTACCTTTTACTTTCCAGGATTCTATGCCTGCATCTCCCTCTGGTGGCCATTCCTGATAAGGAGGAAAGTCCCTTGCACGCCACCTGCTGGCCATATGGAATAACCTGTAAATGGAAAACCTGGCTGTTGGCAGCAGAATTGGGTGACTTTACTAAGGCCACCTAGAGGCCATTTCTTAGAACTAAAAAATAATAAAAAATCAAAAGTTCAAGCTCTCCTATCTCACACTCGTATCACACAACACAACACAACACCTCGGATCAAGATGAAATGGACAGAGAAAGCTGTAAACAAGCGGGACTCCATTCAAGTCTGTGTGACCGATAATGGGGTGCCACTTGACTGATGGCCTTAATGGGGAAGGAGCGGGCACTGTTGAAGTCAGTGGGACCAGTGAGGGGCACTTGAATGGGGGCATGAATGGCAATTGAGCAGGACTCCATTGAAGTCTGTGTGGCCGATAAAGGGGTGCCACTAGAATGAGGGCATTCATGGGGAAGGAGCAGGGCACTGTTGAAGAGAATGTGACTGTTGGGGGGGTACTGAAATGGGGGCATGAATGGCAAATAAGCAGGACTCCATTGAAGTCTGAGTGACCGCTAATGGGGTGTCACTAGAATGAGGGCATTAATGGAGAAGGAGCAAGGCACTGTTGAAGTCAATGCGACCAGTGGGGGGGTGCTTGAATGGGGGCATGAATGGGAAACGAGCAGGACTCCATTGAAGTCTGTGTGACCGATGATGAGGGTGCCTCTTAAATTAGGGCATTAATGTAGAAGGGGCAGGGCACTGTTGAAGTCAATGGAACCAGTGGGGTGGCACTTGAATGGGGGCATGAATGGCAAACTAGCGGGACTCAACTCAAGTTTGTGTGACCGATGATGGGTGCCGATTGAATGAGGGTATTACTGGGGAAGGAGCAGGGCACTGTTGAAGTGAATGGGACCAGTGGGGATGGGGGGTACTGGAATGGGGTCCTGAATGGCAAATGAGTAGGACTCCATTGAATTCTGTCTGAACGATTATGGGGGTTCAACTTGAATGAGGGCATCAATGGGGAAGGAGTGGAGCTCCTTTGAAATGAAAGGGACACATGGTGGGGGCCAGGTGGGCTGTGGAACTTTAATGAAGGCATTCACGGCAAACAAGAGGAACTCCCAAGAAATCAGTGTGACCAATGATGGGCTGCAACTTGAATGGGAGCACTAATGGAGAAGGTCTGGGGCTCCATTGAAGTCAATGGGACCAGTGATAAGTAAGGCGTGCAACTCTAGAGCACGAGACTGATTATGGGCTAGGAGAGGGACTCCATTGACATGAATAAGACCAATAATGACATAGGGTGAGACTCCATTGAAGTCAATGTGACCAGTGATGGGGGAGGTCTGCAACTCCATTGAAGTGTATGAGACCATTAATGGTGTAGGGGAGTGACTGGAGTCTTAGGGACTCAGACCAGAGGAGGGTAAGAATCACAATGGGGCAAAAGATAGGATTACTTTCCAGTTCTTCGGTGATTACACCTTTCCAAGTGCACATTGGCCCCCAGGTCACAGGTAAGCACAGTCCCCTCAAATTCAAAGAGATTGCTGCCACCCCTCACCTCACATTCATAAAGTCACAAGCGCAATCTTTCAACCCTAATTTGCACAAGAGCGAGCAGGCCCTCAACGTTCCGGCAGGCTGTGCACGAGAAAGTGCCAAAGACATAAGAAATCACTGTGTCTCTTGACTTCCCCAGGAAACCACACTTTGAACCCAGGACGGCACGGGGAAAGGTTGCCAGAAAATTACTTTGTCCACATCTGTTGTCCCAAAGGTTCAATGTACGATTTCACTCCTGCACTAAAACGGATCTCCTTGGTGGTTCTTATGTCTCAGCTCAACGGAACACACTCCATCCTACAAGGAAGGAGCACAGAGCCGGGTTGCTCCACTCGG
The DNA here is from genome assembly GCF_040938575.1 of Ambystoma mexicanum. NCBI lineage: Eukaryota > Metazoa > Chordata > Amphibia > Caudata > Ambystomatidae > Ambystoma > Ambystoma mexicanum. The sequence continues at coordinate 83,200,850 of NC_090927.1, read as the reverse complement.
ATGCAATCATGTATTCTACAGGGCAAAAAGCATTTCTCCTCCATTACAAATGTACACTGGGAAAGGATTTGACACTTTGGTTCTGAGAGACGAGACAATGCCTTCAGGGTAACCAAGGAAAGGCTTCCCTTTGCTGAAAATCGCTGCCTGGCTACATCTATACAATAGACTTTTTCTAAAAGGTTTCTCCCAAAGAAAAAAGTCCCAATTTAAACTTATGAGCATGAATCACCATTTAAAGAGTGAATTAGAAAAATGCCCCACACACACAACTGGCAGCTTACCTTTTACTTTCCAGGATTCTATGCCTGCATCTCCCTCTGGTGGCCATTCCTGATAAGGAGGAAAGTCCCTTGCACGCCACCTGCTGGCCATATGGAATAACCTGTAAATGGAAAACCTGGCTGTTGGCAGCAGAATTGGGTGACTTTACTAAGGCCACCTAGAGGCCATTTCTTAGAACTAAAAAATAATAAAAAATCAAAAGTTCAAGCTCTCCTATCTCACACTCGTATCACACAACACAACACAATGCCTCCGATCAAGATGACATGGACAGAGAAAGCTGTAAACAAGCGGGACTCCATTCAAGTCTGTGTGACCGATAATGGGGTGCCACTTGACTGATGGCCTTAATGGGGAAGGAGCGGGCACTGTTGAAGTCAGTGGGACCAGTGAGGGGCACTTGAATGTGGGCATGAATGGCAATTGAGCAGGACTCCATTGAAGTCTGTGTGGCCGATAAAGGGGTGCCACTAGAATGAGGGCATTCATGGGGAAGGAGCAGGGCACTGTTGAAGAGAATGTGACTGTTGGGGGGGGTACTGAAATGGGGGCATGAATGGCAAATAAGCAGGACTCCATTGAAGTCTGAGTGACCGCTAATGGGGTGTCACTAGAATGAGGGCATTAATGGAGAAGGAGCAAGGCACTGTTGAAGTCAATGCGACCAGTGGGGGGGGCTTGAATGGGGGCATGAATGGGAAACGAGCAGGACTCCATTGAAGTCTGTGTGACCGATGATGAGGGTGCCTCTTAAATTAGGGCATTAATGGGGAAGGGGCAGGGCACTGTTGAAGTCAATGGGACCAGTGGGGTGGCACTTGAATGGGGGCATGAATGGCAAACTAGCGGGACTCAACTCAAGTCTGTGTGACCGATGATGGGTGCCGATTGAAAAGGGTATTACTGGGGAAGGAGCAGGGCACTGTTGAAGTGAATGGGACCAGTGGGGATGGGGGGTACTGGAATGGGGTCCTGAATGGCAAATGAGTAGGACTCCATTGAATTCTGTGTGAACGATTATGGGGGTTCAACTTGAATGAGGGCATCAATGGGGAAGGAGTGGAGCTCCTTTGAAATGAAAGGGACACATGGTGGGGGCCAGGTGGGCTGTGGAACTTTAATGAAGGCATTCACGGCAAACAAGAGGAACTCCCAAGAAATCAGTGTGACCAATGATGGGCTGCAACTTGAATGGGAGCACTAATGGAGAAAGTCTGGGGCTCCATTGAAGTCAATGGGACCAGTGATAAGTAAGGCGTGCAACTCTAGAGCACGAGACTGATTATGGGCTAGGAGAGGGACTCCATTGACATGAATAAGACCAATAATGACATAGGGTGAGACTCCATTGAAGTCAATGTGACCAGTGATGGGGGAGGTCTGCAACTCCATTGAAGTGTATGAGACCATTAATGGGGTAGGGGAGTGACTGGAGTCTTAGGGACTCAGACCAGAGGAGGGTAAGAATCACAATGGGGCAAAAGATAGGATTACTTTGCAGTTCTTCAGTGATTACACCTTTCCAAGTGCACATTGGCCCCCAGGTCACAGGTAAGCACAGTCCCCTCAAATTCAAAGAGATTGCTGCCACCCCTCACCTCACATTCATAAAGTCACAAGCGCAATCTTTCAACCCTAATTTGCACAAGAGCGAGCAGGCCCTCAACGTTCCGGCAGGCTGTGCACGAGAAAGTGCCAAAGACATAAGAAATCACTGTGTCTCTTGACTTCCCCAGGAAACCACACTTTGAACCCAGGACGCCACGGGGAAAGGTTGCCAGAAAATTACTTTGTCCGCATCTGTTGTCCCAAAGGTTCAATGTACGATTTCACTCCTGCACTTAAACGGATCTCCTTGGTGGTTCTTATGTCTCAGCTCAACGGAACACACTCCATCCTACAAGGAAGGAGCACAGAGCCGGGTTGCTCCACTCGGATGCAATCATGTATTCTACAGGGCAAAAAGCATTTCTCCTCCATTACAAATGTACACTGGGAAAGGATTTGACACTTTGGTTCTGAGAGACGAGACAATGCCTTCAGGGTAACCAAGGAAAGGCTTCCCTTTGCTGAAAATCGCTGCCTGGCTACATCTATACAATAGACTTTTTCTAAAAGGTTTCTCCCAAAGAAAAACGTCCCAATTTAAACTTATGAGCATGAATCACCATTTAAAGAGTGAATTAGAAAAATGCCCCACACACACAACTGGCAGCTTACCTTTTACTTTCCAGGATTCTATGCCTGCATCTCCCTCTGGTGGCCATTCCTGATAAGGAGGAAAGTCCCTTGCACGCCACCTGCTGGCCATATGGAATAACCTGTAAATGGAAAACCTGGCTGTTGGCACCAGAATTGGGTGTCTTTACTAAGGCCACCTAGAGGCCATTTCTTAGAACTGAAAAATAATAAAAAATCAAAAGTTCAAGCTCTCCTATCTCACACTCGTATCACACAACACAACACAACGCCTCGGATCAAGATGACTTGGACAGAGAAAGCTGTAAACAAGCGGGACTCCATTCAAGTCTGTGTGACCGATAATGGGGTGCCACTTGACTGAGGGCCTTAATGGGGAAAGAGCGGGCACTGTTGAAGTCAGTGGAACCAGTGGGGGGCACTTGAATTGGGGCATGAATGGCAAATAAGCAGGACTCCATTGAAGTCTGTGTGGCCGATAAAGGGGTGCCACTAGAATGAGGGCATTAATGGAGAAGGAGCAAGGCACTGTTGAAGTCAATGCGACCAGTGGGGGGGGCTTGAATGGGGGCATTAATGGGAAACGAGCAGGACTCCATTGAAGTCTGTGTGACCGATGATGAGGGTGCCTCTTAAATTAGGGCATTAATGGGGAAGGGGCAGGGCACTGTTGAAGTCAATGGGACCAGTGGGGTGGCACTTAAATGGGGGCATGAATGGCAAACTAGCGGGACTCAACTCAAGTCTGTGTGACCGATGATGGGTGCCGATTGAAAAGGGTATTACTGGGGAAGGAGCAGGGCACTGTTGAAGTGAATGGGACCAGTGGGGATGGGGGGTACTGGAATGGGGTCCTGAATGGCAAATGAGTAGGACTCCATTGAATTCTGTGTGAACGATTATGGGGGTTCAACTTGAATGAGGGCATCAATGGGGAAGGAGTGGAGCTCCTTTGAAATGAAAGGGACACATGGTGGGGGCCAGGTGGGCTGTAGAACTTTAATGAAGGCATTCACGGCAAACAAGAGGAACTCCCAAGAAATCAGTGTGACCAATGATGGGCTGCAACTTGAATGGGAGCACTAATGGAGAAAGTATGGGGCTCCATTGAAGTCAATGGGACCAGTGATAAGTAAGGCGTGCAACTCTAGAGCACGAGACTGATTATGGGCTAGGAGAGGGACTCCATTGACATGAATAAGACCAATAATGACATAGGGTGAGACTCCATTGAAGTCAATGTGACCAGTGATGGGGGAGGTCTGCAACTCCATTGAAGTGTATGAGACCATTAATGGGGTAGGGGAGTGACTGGAGTCTTAGGGACTCAGACCAGAGGAGGGTAAGAATCACAATGGGGCAAAAGATAGGATTACTTTGCAGTTCTTCAGTGATTACACCTTTCCAAGTGCACATTGGCCCCCAGGTCACAGGTAAGCACAGTCCCCTCAAATTCAAAGAGATTGCTGCCACCCCTCACCTCACATTCATAAAGTCACAAGCGCAATCTTTCAACCCTAATTTGCACAAGAGCGAGCAGGCCCTCAACGTTCCGGCAGGCTGTGCACGAGAAAGTGCCAAAGACATAAGAAATCACTGTGTCTCTTGACTTCCCCAGGAAACCACACTTTGAACCCAGGACGCCACGGGGAAAGGTTGCCAGAAAATTACTTTGTCCGCATCTGTTGTCCCAAAGGTTCAATGTACGATTTCACTCCTGCACTTAAACGGATCTCCTTGGTGGTTCTTATGTCTCAGCTCAACGGAACACACTCCATCCTACAAGGAAGGAGCACAGAGCCGGGTTGCTCCACTCGGATGCAATCATGTATTCTACAGGGCAAAAAGCATTTCTCCTCCATTACAAATGTACAATGGGAAAGGATTTGACACTTTGGTTCTGAGAGACGAGACAATGCCTTCAGGGTAACCAAGGAAAGGCTTCCCTTTGCTGAAAATCGCTGCCTGGCTACATCTATACAATAGACTTTTTCTAAAAGGTTTCTCCCAAAGAAAAAAGTCCCAATTTAAACTTATGAGCATGAATCACCATTTAAAGAGTGAATTAGAAAAATGCCCCACACACACAACTGGCAGCTTACCTTTTACTTTCCAGGATTCTATGCCTGCATCTCCCTCTGGTGGCCATTCCTGATAAGGAGGAAAGTCCCTTGCACGCCACCTGCTGGCCATATGGAATAACCTGTAAATGGAAAACCTGGCTGTTGGCACCAGAATTGGGTGTCTTTACTAAGGCCACCTAGAGGCCATTTCTTAGAACTAAAAAATAATAAAAAATCAAAAGTTAAAGCTCTCCTATCTCACACTCATATCACACAACACAACACAACGCCTCGGATCAAGATGACTTGGACAGAGAAAGCTGTAAACAAGCGGGACTCCATTCAAGTCTGTGTGACCGATAATGGGGTGCCACTTGACTGAGGGCCTTAATGGGGAAAGAGCGGGCACTGTTGAAGTCAGTGGAACCAGTGGGGGGCACTTGAATGGGGGCATGAATGGCAAATAAGCAGGACTCCATTGAAGTCTGTGTGGCCGATAAAGGGGTGCCACTAGAATGAGGGCATTCATGGGGAAGGAGCAGGGCACTGTTGAAGAGAATGTGACTGTTGGGGGGGGGGTACTGAAATGGGGGCATGAATGGCAAATAAGCAGGACTCCATTGAAGTCTGAGTGACCGCTAATGGGGTGTCAAAAGAATGAGGGCATTAATGGAGAAGGAGCAAGGCACTGTTGAAGTCAATGCGACCAGTGGGGGGGGCTTGAATGGGGGCATGAATGGGAAACGAGCAGGACTCCATTGAAGTCTGTGTGACCGATGATGAGGGTGCCTCTTAAATTAGGGCATTAATGGGGAAGGGGCAGGGCACTGTTGAAGTCAATGGGACCAGTGGGGTGGCACTTGAATGGGGGCATGAATGGCAAACTAGCGGGACTCAACTCGAATCTGTGTGACCGATGATGGGTGCCGATTGAAAAGGGTATTACTGGGGAAGGAGCAGGGCACTGTTGAAGTGAATGGGACCAGTGGGGATGGGGGGTACTGGAATGGGGTCCTGAATGGCAAATGAGTAGGACTCCATTGAAATCTGTGTGACCGATAATGGGGTGCCACTAGAATGAGGGCATTAATGGGGAAGTAGCAGGGCACTGTTGAAGTGAATGGGACCAGTGGGGGGGCTTGAATGGGGGCATGAATGGAAAACGAGCAGGACTCCATTGAAGTCTGTGTGACCGATGATGGGGGTGCCACTAGAATGAGGGCATTAATGGGGAAGGAGCCAGGCACTGTTGAAGTCAATGGGACCAGTTGGGGGGTGGGTAATGGAATTCGGGCATGAATGGCAAACGAGCGGGACTCCATTCAAGTCTGTGTGACAGATGATGGGGTGCCACTAGAATGAGGGAATTAATGGTGTAGGAGCGTGCACTCTTGAAGTGAATGGGCAGTGGGGAGGGGGGGCATGAATGGGGGCATGAATGGCAATCGAGCAGGACTCTATTGACATCTGTGAGACTGATAATGGGGTGCCACTTGAATAAGGGCATTCATGGGGAAGGAGCAGGGCACTGTTGAAGTCAATGGGACCAGTGGGGGGACACTTGAATGGGTGCATGAATGGCAAATGAGCGGGACTCCATTGAAGTCTGTGTGACTGATAATGGGGTTCCACTTGAATGAGGGCATTCATGGGGAAGGATCAGGGCACTGTTGAAGTCAATGGGACCAGTGGGGGGGCACTTCAATGGGGGCATGAATGGCAAACGAGCGGGACTCCATTCAAGTCTGTGTGACCGATGATGGGGGGGGGCTCTTAAATGAGAGCATTAATGGGAAAGGAGTGGAGCTCCATTGAAATGAAAGGGATCCATGGTGGGGGGCCAGGTGGGTGGTGGAACTTTAATGAGGGAATTCATGGCAAACAAGAGGAGCTCCCACGAAATCAGTGTGACCAATGATGGGCTGCAACTTGAATGGGAGCACTAATGGAGAAGGACTGGGGCTCCATTGAAGTCAATGGGACCAGTGATAAGTAAGGTGTGCAACTTTAGTGTACAAGACCGATTATGGGCTAGGAGAGTGACTCCATTGACATGAATGAGACCAATAATGACGTAGGGCGAGACTCCATTGAAGTCAACGTGACCAGTGATGGGGGAGGTCTGCAACTCCATTGAAGTGTATGAAACCATTAATGGGGTAGGAGAGTGACTGGAGTCTTAGGGACTCCGACCAGAGGAGGGTAAGAATCACAATGGGGCAAAAGATAGCTTACTTTCCAGCTGTTCTGTGATTACACCTTGCCAAGTGCACATTGGACCCCAGGTCACAGGCGAGCGCTGTCCCCCTAAATTCAAAGCGATTGCTGCCACTCCCTCACCTCACATTCATAAAGTCACAAGCGCAATCTTTCTCCCCTAATTTGCACTAGAGCGAGGAGGTCCTCACCGTTCCGGCAGGCTCTGGACGAGAAAGTGCCAAAGCCATGGGAAATCACTGTATCTCCTGACTTTCCTAGGAAACCAAACTTTGAACCCAGGACGCCCCGGGGAAAGGTTGCTAACAAATTACTTTGTCCGCATCTGTTTTCCCAAAGATCCAATGTACGATTTGACTCATGCACTTAAACGGATCTCCTTGGTGGTTCTTATGTCTCAGCTCAACGGAACTCACTCCATCCTACAAGGAAGGAGCACAGAGCCGGGTTGCCCCACTCGGATGCAAACATGTATTCTACAGGGCAAAAAGTATTTCTCTTCCATTATAAATATACAATGGAAAAGGATATGACACTTTGGTTCTGAGAGACGAGACAATGCCTTCAGGGTAACCAAGGAAAGGCTTCCCTTTGCTGAAAATCACTGCCTGGCTATATCTATATACAGTTTTTCTAAAAGGTTTTCTCCCAAAGAAAAAAGTCCCAGTTTAAACTTATGAGTATAAATCACCATTTAAAGAGTGGATTAGAAAAATACCACAGACACAATTGGCAGCTTACCTTTTACTTTCCAGGATTCTATCCCTGCATCTCCCTCTGGTGGCCATTCCTGATAAGGCGGAAAGTCCCTTTCACGCCACCTGCTGGCCATATGGAATAATCTGCAAATGGAAAACCTGGCTGTTGGCAGCAGAATTTGGTGACTTTACTGCAGGTCACCTAGAGGCCATTTCTTATAACTTAAAAAAAAGAAAAGAAAAAGAAAAAGAAAAAAAGTTCAAGCTCTCCAATCTCACACTCATATCACACAACACAAAACAACGCCTCGGATCAAGATGACATGGACAGAGAAAGCTGTAACCGAATATGCTGCATTAAATTGTTTAAGGGCAGTCCATTTATCTGTCACGGAATGATCAAGGGCTGATTTGGCCCAGCTGCGGCATTCGGACACGAGTCGGAATACCACAAAATCAATATGACCAAAATGGGGTGCCACTGGAATGAGGGCATTAATGGGGAAGGAGTGGAGATCCATTGAAGTGAAAGGGACCCGTGGTGAGGGGCCATGTGGGGGGGGGGTGGAACTTGAATGAGGCCATTCATGGCAAATGAGCGGACCTCCCACAAAATCAGTGTGACCAATAATGGGGTGCCACTTGAATGAGGGCATTAATGCAGAAGGGACAGGCCACTGTTGAAGTCAATGGGACCAGTGGGGGTGGGGGCACGTGAGTGGGGGCATGAATAGCAAACGAGCAGAACTCAATTGAAGTCTGTGTGACCGATGAAGCGGGTGCCGCTTGAATGAGGGAATTAATGGGGAAGGAGCAGGGCACCGTTGAAGTCAATGGGACAGTGGGGGGTACTTGAATGAGGGCATCAATGGCAAACAAGCAGGACTCCATTGCAGTATGTGTGACCGATAATGGGGTGCCACATGACTGAGGGCCTTAATGGGGAAGGAGCGGGCACTCTTGAAGTCTATGGGACCAGTGGGATAATGAGCAGGACTCCATTGAAGTCGGTGTGATCGATAATAGGGTGCCAATAGAATGAGGGCATTCATGGGGAAGGAGCAGGGCACTGTTGAAGTGAGTGGGACTGGTGGGGGGATGTACTGGAATGGGGGCATGAATGGCAAATGAGCAGGACTCTATTGAAGTCTGTGTGACCGATAATGGGGTGCCACTAGAATGAGGGCATTAATGGAGAAGGATCAGGGCACTGTTGAAGTCAATGGGACCAGTGGGGGGGTGTACTTGAATGGGGGCATGAATGGCAAACAAGCGGGACTCCATTCAAGTCTGTGTGACCGATGATGGGCTGCTGCTTGAATGAGGGCATTAATGGGGAAGGAACAGGGCACTGTTGAAGTCAATTGGATCAGTGGGGGGTACTTGAATGGGGGCATGAATGGCAAACATGCGAGATTCCATTAAAGTCTGTGTGACCGATGATGGGGGGTGCCGCTTGAATGAGGGCCTTAATGGGGAAGGAGCGGGCACCGTTGAAGTGGGACAAGTGGGGGGGCTTGAATGGGGGCATGAATGGCAAACGAGCAGGACTCCATTGAAGTCTGTGTGACCGATGATGGGGGTGCTTCTTGAATTAGGCATTAATGGGGAAGGAGCAGGGCACTGTTGAAGTCAATGGGACCAGTGGGTATAGGGGGTACTGGAATTGGGTCATGAATAGCAAATGAGCAGGACTCCATTGAGGTCTGTGCGACCGATGATGGGGTGCCACTAGAAGGAGGGCATTAATGGGGAAGGAGCAGGGCACTGTTGAAGTCAACAGGACCAGTGTGGGGGTGGGTAATGGAATTCAGGTATGAATGGCAAACGAGCGGGACTCCATTCAAGTTGTTGTGACCGATGATGGGGTGCCACTTGAATGAGGGCATTAATGGGGTAGGAGCGGGCACTCTTGAAGTGAATGGGACCAGTGGGGAGGGGGGCATGAATGGGGGCATCAATGGCAAACGAGCAGGACTCCATTGAAGTTGGTGTGACCGATGATGGGGGTGCAACTAGAATGAGGGCATTAATGGGGAAGAAGTGGAGCTCCATTGAAGTGAAAGGGACCCGTGGTGAGGGGCCATGTGGGGGGGGGAGGTGGAACTTGAATGAGGCGCCATTCATGGCAAACGAGCGGACCTCCACAAAATCAGTGTGACCAATAATGGGGTGCCACTTGAATGAGGACATTAATGCAGAAGGGACGGGCCACTGTTGAAGTCAATGGGACCAGTGGGGTTGGGGGCACGTGAGTGGGGGCATGAATAGCAAACAAGCAGGACTCAATTGAAGTCTGTGTGACCGATGAAGCGGGTGCCGCTTGAATGAGGGAATTAATGGGGAAGGAGCAGGGCACCGTTGAAGTCAATGGGACAGTGGGGGATACTTGAATGAGGGCATCAATGGCAAACAAGCAGGACTCCATTGCCGTATGTGTGACCGATAATGGGGTGCCACTTGACTGAGGGCCTTAATGGGGAAGGAGCGGGCACTCTTGAAGTCAGTGGGACCAGTGGGATGATGAGCAGGACTCCATTGAAGTCGGTGTGACCGATAATAGGGTGCCACTAGAATGAGGGCATTCATGGGGAAGGAGCAGGGCACTGTTGAAGTGAGTGGGACTGGTGGGGGGATGTACTAGAATGGGGGCATGAATGGCAAATGAGCAGTACTCTATTGAAGTCTGTGTGACCGATAATGGGGTGCCACTAGAATGAGGGCATTAATGGAGAAGGATCAGGGCACTGTTGAAGTCAATGGGACCAGTGGGGGGGTGTACTTGAATGGGGGCATGAATGGCAAACAAGCGGGACTCCATTAATGTCTGTGTGACCGATGATCGGTGGTGCTTCTTGAATGAGGGCATTAATGGGGAAGGAACAGGGCACTGTTGAAGTCAATGCGATCAGTGGGGGTACTTGAATGGGGGCATGAATGGCAAACATGCGGGACTCCATTAATGTCTGTGTGACCGATGATCGGGGGTGCTTCTTGAATTAGGGCATTAATGGGGAAGGAGCAGGGCACTTTTGAAGTCAATGGGACCAGTGGGTATGGGGGGTACTGGAATGGGGTCATGAATGGCAAATGAGCAGGACTCCATTGAGGTCTGTGCGACCGATAATGGGGTGCCACTAGAAGGAGGGCATTAATGGGGAAGGAAAAGGGCACCGTTGAAGTCAACAAGACCAGTGTGGGGGTGGGTAATGGAATTCAGGCATGAATGGCAAACGAGCGGGCTCCATTCAAGTCATTGTGACCGATGATGGGGTGCCACTTGAATGAGGGCATTAATGGGGTAGGAGCGGGCACTCTTGAAGTGAATGGGACCAGTGGGGAGGGGGGCATGAATGGGGGCATCAATGGCAAATGAGCAGGACTCCATTGAAGTTGGTGTGACCGATGATGGGGGTGCAACTAGAATGAGGGCATTAATGGGGAAGGAGTGGAGCTCCATTGAAGTGAAAGGGACCCGTGGTGAGGGGCCATGTGGGGGGGGGGGTGGAACTTGAATGAGGCCATTCGTGGCAAACGAGCGGACCTCCACAAAATCAGTGTGACCAATAATGGGGTGCCACTTGAATGAGGACATTAATGCAGAAGGGACGGGCCACTGTTGAAGTCAATGGGACCAGTGGGGTTGGGGGCACGTGAGTGGGGGCATGAATAGCAAACAAGCAGGACTCAATTGAAGTCTGTGTGACGGATGAAGCGGGTGCCGCTTGAATGAGGGAATTAATGGGGAAGGAGCAGGGCACCGTTGAAGTCAATGGGACAGTGGGGGATACTTGAATGAGGGCATCAATGGCAAACAAGCAGGACTCCATTGCCGTATGTGTGACCGATAATGGGGTGCCACTTGACTGAGGGCCTTAATGGGGAAGGAGCGGGCACTCTTGAAGTCAGTGGGACCAGTGGGATGATGAGCAGGACTCCATTGAAGTCGGTGTGACCGATAATAGGGTGCCACTAGAATGAGGGCATTCATGGGGAAGGAGCAGGGCACTGTTGAAGTGAGTGGGACTGGTGGGGGGATGTACTGGAATGGGGGCATGAATGGCAAATGAGCAGGACTCTATTGAAGTCTGTGTGACCGATAATGGGGTGCCACTAGAATGAGGGCATTAATGGAGAAGGATCAGGGCCCTGTTGAAGTCAATGGGACCAGTGGGGGGTGTACTTGAATGGGGGCATGAATGGCAAACAAGCGGGACTCCATTAATGTCTGTGTGACCGATGATCGGTGGTGCTTCTTGAATGAGGGCATTAATGGGGAAGGAACAGGGCACTGTTGAAGTCAATGGGATCAGTGGGGGTACTTGAATGGGGGCATGAATGGCAAACATGCGGGACTCCATTAATGTCTGTGTGACCGATGATCGGGGGTGCTTCTTGAATTAGGCATTAATGGGGAAGGAGCAGGGCACTTTTGAAGTCAATGGGACCAGTGGGTATGGGGGGTACTGGAATGGGGTCATGAATGGCAAATGAGCAGGACTCCATTGAGGTCTGTGCGACCGATAATGGGGTGCCACTAGAAGGAGGGCATTAATGGGGAAGGAAAAGGGCACTGTTGAAGTCAACAAGACCAGTGTGGGGGTGGGTAATGGAATTCAGGCATGAATGGCAAACGAGCGGGCTCCATTCAAGTCATTGTGACCGATGATGGGGTGCCACTTGAATGAGGGCATTAATGGGGTAGGAGCGGGCACTCTTGAAGTGAATGGGACCAGTGGGGAGGGGGGCATGAATGGGGGCATCAATGGCAAATGAGCAGGACTCCATTGAAGTCGGTGTGACCGATGATGGGGGTGCAACTTGAATGAGGGCATTAATGGGGAAGGAGTGGAGCTCCTTTGAAATGAAAGGGACCCATGAACTATACTCATCAGAATATAACGGGGGTGAGGCGGAGATAGAAGGGTTCTTGAACTCAATACAAATACCAGCCCTGACTGGAGATGTGGCAGAGGGGTTGGAGGGCCCGGTGACCGAGGATGAGGTGGAACACGCGATCAGCGGGATGAAGGTGGGCACTTCCCCGGGCGAGGATGGCTTCACAGTGTACTTCTATAAAATGTTTCGCTCGACCCCAGCACCGCACTTAGCAAAGGTATTCAACGCAGTACTAGAGGGGGGACTCTCCCGGACTCTATGATGGAGGCCATAATTGTAGTGTTGCCCAAGGAAGGTAAGGACCCCACGGAGTGCTCCTCCTACCGCCCAATATCCCTGGTGAACATTGATGTAAAGATTCTAGCAAAGGTAATTGGGAGGCGGATGGAGGAGATACTACCGAAACTGATCCACGGGGACCAGGTAGGTTTTATAAGGGGAATACAAGGCTCAGACAACATCCGTAAAACCATAGACTTGTTCCACTATGCCCAGGAGTCGGACCACGATGCAAGTGTCCTCTCCCTGGACTCGGAAAAGGCGTTTGATAGGGTTGAGTGGAGATACATGGAACTCCTCCACCAGAAAATGGGCTTTGGGGTACACATCAGGAGATGGGTGGCTGCACTATACAGAGCTCTGATGGCAAGGGTACAAGTGAACGGCAGGTTGTCAGACCCATTCCCCTTCTCTTGGGGCACAAGACAGGGATGCCCGCTGTCCCCCCTGATATATGTCCTTACAATGGAACCCCTGGCCATAGCAGTTACATCCCACCCGGATATCAAGGGGTTTAGGAGGGGTGAAGTGGAATTCAAGCTTTCCCTGTTCGCGGATGATATCTTGGCTTACCTGGTGGATCCTGGCTCCTCTCTCCCCCCCTCCTGTCCCTGATGGGCGCATTTGGGCATTTCTCAGGGCTGAAGATTAACGCGTCTAAATCAGTTCTGCTCCCCATGAGAACACGGGACCCGGGCTTAGACTCTGTGGACAGGCTTAGCGGGATAGCTGTGGGGAAGGTCTCTATCCGATACCTGGGAGTCCTCCTCCCAAGGGATCTATCAACACTCGCCCCAACCAACTATGACCCCGTCATGGCAGGAATCACCGCAGACCTCAGGAGATGGGGCTCAATGATTCTGTCCTGGTACGGCCGCATTACGGCGGTAAAGATGAATGTACTACCGCGCGTACTGTATCTCTTCACCGCTCTCCCAACCAGCGTCCCCGACCAAACCTTTAGGACTCTACAGAACGCGGTTCGAGAGTTTATATGGCAGGGCAGGATCCCGAGGACCGCGAGGGCTGTCCTGACCATACCGAGAGAAGAGGAAGGGGTCGGGGTACCAGATTTCCAAATTTATTTCCGCGCCGCCCAACTACACGTCCTCCTGGAGCACATGAGGTAGGGGATGGGAACCTACTGGTCCTACTTGGAGGACATGGACGCCCACCCTCTCAAAGTTCGAGACCTCCTGTGGGCCCCACGCAGGTTCATCCCGAACAGACTTAAGTCCCACCCAATACGGGAGTTCTCTAGGCAATTTGGAAGGAGGGCCCCCAGACTGCGTACCTAACGTCGTGGCCGTCCCTGATGTCCTCACTTTGGGGTCACCCCCTCAAACTGGGAAGTAGGGGGTTCCGCAATGCACAGGCCTGGTCTGACTCGGGAATGGAGTGGGCGGGGCAGATGTTCAAGGAAGGGGAATTCCTACCATACGAGGATCTGAGGGATGCTCTCGGGCAGGGGTCCCTCTCCATATTCGAATATCTCCGCCTGAAGGGCATCCTTTGTGACCAATCATGGGGCCAGAACTTGAAGAGACAGCTAACCCCCTTTGAGAAACTTCTTGACACCGTGACCTCTAGGAAGGGATCGGTGTCCGGGATGTACAAAATCCTGAACACTGTTAACTTAGTGGAGAGACAGGGATTCCGCACATTTTGGAACGATTTGGCAGGAGAGGTGATCTCGGAGGACGCCTGGTCACGGATATTTAAAATAGCATTCCATGGGAATTTATTCACAGCAGACATGGAACACAACTTCAAGATTCTGTAGGGGTGGCATAGAGACCCCGTGAAGCTGTCAAAAATGTTCACGGGAGTGTCCCCCGAGTGCCCAAGGGATTGTGGCCAGGCTGGATCGAGGGGCCACATGTGGTGGCACTGCCCAAAAGTACAGGCGTATTGGGAGAAGGTTACGGGTTGGATTGCTGAAGTCTCAGAGGAATTGCTCCACCCTGAACCCTCTGACGGTGTTGTTGGGTCTCCCCCCGGAGGCCACGGATATTCATGGGTACCCTAGAATGTGGGAAACAATGTTGAGGGCGGGAAGGGTGGCCCTGGCGCAGAAATGGAAGAGCCCGGAGACCCCCTCAAAGGAGGACTGGCTGAAAAAGGTGAAGAATATGTTCTTAATGGACAAACTAACGGCAATGATGAACAATGACTCTGTCTCATTCCAAGAGAACTGGTATGGGGTGCAGCAGACCTGGGGATGGGACGTTCACTGAGGCCCGGTAGGGGCCCAGGCGGAGCTGGGCAGGGATGGGATCGGGAGGAACCTAAGATGGAATGGGCGGCTACGGCCAGGGGGTAGGTGGTTGAATTACAGCCATAGAAGAAGTCAACGTCCACATTTACTCTCAAGCTCCGGACACAAAAGAACAATCAAGAAGACTCCCAAAATGATGGTTTAAGTTTGATTAAGTTGTTAGGGGGGTGGGCATGTATTGGGGTGGGGGGGAAGGGAGGAGGGGCAGGGGCTATTGGGCCAGTCAAATGTATATCCCTTGAACATGCATGGAGCCTGTTTGTTATATTAAGAAAATGCTAATAAAACCAAAGTGTAAAAAAAAAAGAAAGGGACCCATGGTGGGGGACCCAGTGGGCGGTGGAACTTTAATTAGGGCATTCATGGCAAACAAGAGGAACTCCCACGAAATCAGTGTGACCAATGATGGGCTGCAACTTGAATGGGAGCACTAATGGAGAAGGACTGGGGCTCCATTGAAGTCAATGGGACCAATGATAAGTAAGGCGTGCAACTCTAGTGTACGAGACGATTATGGGCTAGGAGAGGGACTCAATTGACATGAACGAGACCAATAATGTCGCAGGGCGAGACTTCATTGAAGTGAACGTGACCTGTGATGGGGGAGGTCTTCAACTCCATTGAAGTGTATGAGACCATTAATGGGGTCGGAGAGCGACTGGAGTCTTAGGGACTCAGACCAGAGGAGGGTAAGAATCACAATGGGGCAAAAGTTAGATTACTTTCCAGTTGTTCTGTGATTACACCTTGCCAAGTGCACATTGGCCCCCAGGTCACAGGCAAGCGCCGTCCCCCCTAATTCAAAGCGATTGCTGCCACCCCCTCACCTCACATTCATAAAGTCACAAGGGCAATCTTTCGCCCCTAATTTGCACAAGAGCGAGCAGGCCCTCACCGTTCCGGCAGGCTCTGGACGAGAAAGTGCCAAAGCCATGAGAAATCACTGAATCTCTTGACATTCCTAGGAAACCACACTTTGAACCCAGGACCCCCCGGGGAAAGTTTGCCAACAAATCACTTTGTCCGCATCTGTTGTCCCAAAGATCCAATGTACGATTTGACTCTTGCACTTAAACGGATCTCCTTGGTATTTCTTATGTCTCAGCTCAACGGAACTCACTCCATCCTACCAGGAAGGAGCACAGAGACGGGTTTCTCCACTCGGATGCAAACATGTATTCTACAGGGCAAAAAGCATTTCTCCTCCATTATAAATGTACACTGGGAAAGGATTTGACACTTTGGTTCTGAGAGATGAGACAATGCCTTCACGGTAACCAAGAAAAGGGTTCCCTTTGCTGAAAATCGCTGCCTGGCTATATCTATACAACAGACTTTTTCTAAAAGGTTTCTCCCTAAGAAAAAAGTCCCAGTTTAAATTTATGAGTATACATCACCATTTAAAGAGTGGATTAGAAAAATACCACACACACAATTGGCAGCTTACCTTTTATTTTCCAGGATGCTATGCCTGCATCTCCCTCTGGTGACCATTCCTGATAGGGCGGAAAGTCCCTTGCACGCCACCTGCTGGCTATATGGAATAACCTGCAAATGGAAAACCTGGCTGTTCGTAGCAGAATTGGGTGACTTTACTGCAGGCCACCAAGAGGCCATTTCTTATAACTTAAAAAAAGAAAAAAAGAAAATAAAAAAGAAATAAAAAGTTCAAGCTCTCCTATGTCACACTCGTATCACACCACACAACACAACACCTCGGATCAAGATGAACAAATAAAAAATAAAATAAGCTCTCCAATCTCACACTCATATCACACAACACAACACAATGCCTCGGATCAAGATGACATGGACAGAGAAAGCTGTAATAAATATGCTGCGTTAAATTGTTTAAGGGCAGTCCATTTATCCATCACGGAACGATCAAGGGCTGATTTGTCCCAGCTATGGCATTCGGCCATGAGTCGGAATACCACAAAATCAATATGATCAATAATGGGGTGCCATTGGAATGAGGGCATTAATGGGGAAGGAGTGGAGCTCCATTGAAGTGAAAGAGACCTGTGGTGGCGGTCCCTGTGGGGTGCTCGAACTTGAATGAGGCCATTCATGGCAAAAGAACGGAACTCCCACAAAATCAGTGTGACCAATAATGGGGTGCCACTTGAATGAGGGCATTAATGGGGAATGGACGGGGCACTGTTGAAGTCAATGGGACCAGTGGGGGTGGAGACAAGTGAATGGAGACATGAATGGCAAACG
Organism: Ambystoma mexicanum; assembly: GCF_040938575.1. Lineage (NCBI taxonomy): Eukaryota > Metazoa > Chordata > Amphibia > Caudata > Ambystomatidae > Ambystoma > Ambystoma mexicanum. The sequence continues at coordinate 83,183,709 of NC_090927.1, read as the reverse complement.
AGCAGGACTCCATTGAAGTCTGTGTGACCGATGATGTGGGTGCCGCTTGAATGAGGGAATTAATGGGGAACTAGCAGGGCACTGTTGAAGTCAATGGGACAGTGGGGGGGGTACTTGAACGAGGGCATCAATGGCAAACAAGCAGGACTCCATTGAAGTATGTGTGACCGATAATGGTGTGCCACTTGACTGAGGGCCTTAATGGGGAAGGAGCAGGCACTCTTGAAGTCAGTGGGACCAGCGGGGGGCACTTGAATGGCGGCATGAATGGCAAATGAGCAAGACTACACTGAAGTTATTGTGACCGATAATGGGGTGCCACTACAATGAGGGCATTAATCGAGAAAGAGCAGGGCACTGTTGAAGTCAATGGGACAAGTGGGGGGGTGAACTGGAATGGGGGCATGAATGGCAAACGAGCGGGAATCCATGCAACGCTGTGTGACCGATAATGGGGTGCTGCTTGAATGAGGACATTGATGGGGAAGGAACAGGGCAATGTTGAAGTCAATGGGACCAGTGAGGGCGGTACTGGAATGGGGGCATCAATGGCAAACATGCGGGACTCCATTGAAGTCTGTGTGACCGATGATGGGGGTGCCGCTTGAATGATGGCCTTAATGGGGAAGGAGCAGGGCACTGTTAAAGTCAATGGGACCAGTGGGGGGCACTTGAATGGGGGCATGAATGGCAAACGAGGGGGACTCCATTCAAGTCTGTGTGACCAATGATGGGGTGCTGCTTGAATGAGGGCATTAATGGGGAAGGAGCAGGGCACTGTTGAAGTGAATGGGACCAGTGAGGATGGGGGTACTGGAATGGGGTCATGAATGGCAAATGAGCAGGACTCCATTGAAGTCTGTGTGACCGATAATGGGGTACCACTAGAATGAGGGCATTAATGGGTAAGGAGCAGGGCACTGTTGGAGTCAATGGGACCAGTGGGGGGGGGGTGGGTAGTGGAATTCAGGCATGAATGGCAAACGAGCAGGACTCCATTCAAGTCTATGTTGCTGATGATGGGGTGCCGCTTGAATGAGGGCATTAATGGGATAGGAGCGGGCACTCTGAAGTGAATGGGACCAGAGGGGGAGGGGGGCATGAATGGGGGGAAGAATGTCAATCGAGCAGGACTCCATTGATGCCTGTGAGGCAGATAATGATGGGGGAAGTCTGCAACTCCATTGAAGTGTATGAGACCATTAATGGGGTAGGAGAGTGACTGGAGTCTTAGGGACTCCGACCAGAGGAGGGTAAGAATCACAATGGGGCAAAAGATAGGATGACTTTCCAGTTGTTCTGTGATTACACCTTGCCAAGTGCACATTGGACCCCAGGTCACAGGCAGCGCTGTCCCCCCTAATTCAAAGCGATTGCTTCCACCCCCTCACCTCACATTCATAAAGTCACAAGTGCAATCTTTCAACCCTAATTTGCACAAGAGGGAGCAGGCCCTCACCGTTCCGGCAGGCTCTGGACGAGGAAGTGCCAAAGCCATAAGGATTCACTGTATCTCTTGACATTCCTAGGAAACCACACAATTCAGGACCCCCCGGGGAAAGTTTGCCAACAAATGACTTCGTCTGCATCTGTTGTCCCAAAGATCCAGTGTACGATTTGACTCTTGCACTTAAACGGATCTCCTTGGTGGTTCTTATGTCTCAGCTCAACGGAACTCACTCCATCCTACCAGGAAGAAGCACAGAGATGGGTTTCTCCACTCGGATGCAAACATGTATTCTACACGACAAAAAGTATTTCTCTTCCATTTTAAATGTATGTACACTGGAAAAGGAGTTGACACTTTGGTTCTGAGAGACGAGACAAAGCCTTCAGGGTAACCAAGAAAAGGGTTCCCTTTGCTGAAAATCGCTTCCTGGCTATATCTATGCAACTGACTTTTTCTAAAAGGTTTCTCCCAAAGAAAAAAGTCCCAGTTTAAACTTATGAGTATAAATCACCATTTAAAGAGTGAATTAGAAAAATGCCCCACACACACAATTGGAAACTTCCCTTTTACTTTCCAGGATGCTATGCCTGCATCTCCCTCTGGTGGCCATTCCTGATAAGGCGGAAAGTCCCTTGCACGCCACCTTCTGGCCATATGGAATAACCTGCAAATGGAAAACCTGGCTGTTCGTAGCAGAATTGGGTGACTTTACTGCAGACCACCAAGAGGCAATTTCTTATAACTTAAAAAAAAGAAGAAAAAAATAAATAAAAAATAAATAAAAAGTTCAAGCTCTCCTATGTCACACTCGTATCACACAACACAACGCAACACCTCGGATCAAGATGAACAAATAAAAAATAAAATAAGCTCTCCAATCTCACACTCATATCACACAACACAACACAACGCCTCGGATCAAGATGACATGGACAGAGAAAGCTGTAACTGAATATGCTGTGTTAAAAATTTAAAGGGCAGTCCATTTATTCGTCACAGAACGATCAAGGGCTGATTTGTCTCAGCTATGGCATTCGGCCACGAGTCGGAATACCACAAAATCAATATGACCAATAATGGGGTGTCACTGGAATGAGGGAATTAATGGGGAAGGAGTGGAGCACCATTGAAGTGAAAGGGACCCATGGTGGCGGGCCCTGTGGGGGGCTGGAACTTGAATGAGGCCATTCATGGCAAAAGAACAGAACTCCCACAAAATCAGTGTGACCAATAATGGGGTGCCACTTGAATGAGGGCATTAATGGGGAACGGACAGGGGACTGTTGAAGTCAATGGGACCAGTGGGGGTGGGGAAAAGTGGAGACATGAATGGAAAACGAGCAGGACTCCATTGAAGTCTGTGTGACCGATGAAGCGTGTGCCGCTTGAATGAGGGAATCATGGAGATGACAATGAACTAAACGACTACCTGGACAGCACAGCACATTTCAGAAACAACATTTGGTACCAGCATATGAAAGAAGTTGGAAGACGAAATTCAGAAGGGGAATGCTTTGTTTGTGCACTCCTACCATACATCATGAGGAAATCCAAGATCTTCGTGGCTGTAGAAATTGATGTCCAGACAGCACACTGTCTTTCACACGTAGCCATGTGCAAGACCAGAGGCCAATTCATGGGTAGTGATGTCTCATTAATATGGGCAACTGAAACAGCCTATCCTGATGAAGATGATTATGTTCAAGACATTAAGACAATAAACAGAGCTCATACTAGGAATCACATGATCAGATACGAGAAGCCTGGAGTTAAAGGAGCAGGAATAAGCTGGGAAGTGAACCCAAGACTAAATGTCCAAGGAAAAACTCCAGAGGAAGCTCGAAAGTGGAAGAATAGAGCCCAAATGCAGATTTGGGGAACAGTGCTTTCACCAGATGGGTGGGAAAAAGGAGTGGTGATTTGCAGATCCTAGGTGATCAATGGACTCTACAAAGAAACAGTTGACATCGTGCAGAATGTCTGCAATCCAGTGTGGCCGAAACTTGCAAAACTATTGACATGGGTCGAAGACACAGGAGGACCCTTGCAGATAGTGCCACTAGAAAGCCAAAATTTCTGCTTCAGGAATAATGGCACTAGAAAGATGGGAGAGAATAAGAGCTGTGGACAAGTTTTTGACGCTCCAGGAATGGTACATGGAACTTCAGTGATTATGGATCATTATTGGGCATGCGGATCCAAGGCATACATCAGACTGCCAAGAGACTGGGGAGGTATATGCACAATACTGAATGTCTACGTTCCAGCTTTGGTGATCCTGAAAAGTGACCTGAATATTGACAGTTTCCCGAAGGCAGATGCTCACCTGAGGAAGAAGAGATCTGTGGAACTGATAACTTGAATGAAGAGAGAGAATTACTTCGCTGCTAAATCAGAAGAAGCCTTTCATGCAATCCCATATGAACACAGGCTGTTCAGCCTCACCTCATCAGTGTTCACAACAATTTTTATGCCAAGAATCCAAGTCGGAGTAAATACTAAATGGTTGCAGATAACCAGATGGAAGTTACTGCAGAATATCAACACAAATATAAAAGGATTCAATGCGATCAAGGAAGAGCTAAGAGCCATCCGACTGATGACTCTTCAGAACAGATATGTCATTGGCCCTCATTACAACCTTGGCGGAGGACCATGGTGCTATTAGCACCATGGTCCATGCCGCTAAGTTTGCAATTCCGCCATGGTGGTAGGCGGACTTACCGCCCCATTCCGAGGTCGGCGGGGCGGTAAGTCCCCAATCCCCATTTACCCTTCCCCATTCCCATTTTTGCCCCATAGGGCATAATGGGAGTGGGGAAGGCGTTAATTACGCCACCGTAAATTACGGTGGCGTAATTAACAACAAGGTCCCTTAGCGCCATGGATTTTAACACCTGCTAAAAGCAGGTGTTAAAACCTCCATGGCGCTAAGGGACCTCGGAATCAGGCGGTAAGGGTCGGCGCTGTTTACGCCGCCGTAAACCCCTTACCGCCTGGGTCCTAATGAGGCCCATTGACATGATCACAGCCATGGATGGAGGAGTTTGTGCAAAAATCAGAGAATCATGTTGCACATTTATACCTTATGCACTGTCACTTTCTCCCTCTGCACTGCCACTCGCTTTCTGTGCTGTCGCTCTCTGTGCTGCCTCTATCTCTCAGCACTGCCTCTCTCTCTCTGTGCTGCCTCTCTCTCTCTCTGTGCTGCCTCTCTCTCATTGTGCTGCACCTGTCTCTTTCTGCGCTGCCTCTCTCACTCTGTGCTTTCTCACTCTTTGCATAGTCTCTCTCTCTCTGCACTGTCACTTGCTCTCTCTGCACTGTCACTAGCTATGTGTTGTTGATCTATCTCTCTGTGCTGCCTCACTCTCTCTGTGCAGTCGCTCTCTATGAGCTGCCTCTCTCTCTGCACTGCCTCTCTCTCTGAACCGCTCCTTTCTCTCTCTCTGTGCTGCCTCTCATTCTGCACTGCCTCTCTCTCTCTGTGCTGGCCCTCTCTCTCTCTGCACTACCTCTCTTGCTCTCTCTCTGTGCTGCCTCTTTTTCTGTGCTGCCTCTCTCTCTCTGCGCTGCCCCTGTCTCTCCCTGCGCTTCCTCTCTCTCGCGCAGCACTGTCTCAATCTTTGCGCTGTCTCTCTCTCTGCACTGTCACTTTCTCTGCACTGTCACTCTCTCTCTGTGCTGTGGCCCTCTCTCTCTGCTGCTCTATCCCTCAGTGCTGCATCTCTCTCTCTGAGCTGCCCCTTCTCTCTCTGTGCTGCCTCTCTCTCGCTCTGCGCTGTCTCTCTGCATTGTCACTATCTCTCTCCGTGCTGTATCTCTCTCTGCCTCGCCCTCTCACCCTGTCAACCTTCAAGATATCTCCTCTCTCAGCCTTATTCCTTCTTCTGCAACTCTTTGCTTTGGTCACAACCCTCTTTCTCTCACACCCTCTCTTTTTCTCTTACCCTTCCACTCTCACACTTTCTCGTTCATGTTCCCTATTTCTCATTGAAGGCACCCTCGCTCAATGGCTTCCTCCTGTGCTCTATTTCTCTTCTCATTGTCTTGCACAACTGTGTCCCTTCTGGCATCCTCCCTTGAAATATTGCACCCCTCTCCTTGTACCCTGGTACCTAAAAATGTAAAATGCAAAGAACAGCAGTAAACGGCAACACTATTGGCTTTGCCAATGCGTGTTTTTCTCTAGTTCTTGTGCATGTGCCAGTAGTTTTCTTGTAATACTCCACTGGTACTCGCATGCCTTGTTCTGTTTCTATTAAACTCTTTCTCTTGTTCATGTTAACCACTGTGCTTAGTCTGTGAGTAGTATACTATGATACCTTTCCTCATCAAACTAGCCTTGACAGCTTTCCACACCCCTTTAGGGCGGGATATCCGGTCCCTATGATGTCATATCCTGGGCGTGGCCCCTTAGGGTTTCCCCCAGAAGTTCTGTCTGGCCAAAATCCCACCCCGTAAGTGATGTAGGTGTGTTTAATAGGCCCTGGGTCCTTAGCGGGGTGTCCCACCGGAAGTGACATCCTGGGGGCTATCAGGAAGGTCCCCCCAAGGGTTGGGGCCCAAACGGGTCTCCCCCCGGATACTCCCACAAAGACCCAGAAGTGTGGAGCTGATGTTTGAGCGGCAGCCATCTTTAGGGGGTGTGGTTTGTAGGGTGTATATATACAGCCGTGTTTTTGGCTGTAGGTCCAAGCCAATCCTGAGGACCGGGTTGAAACTCTGATTAAACAGCATCAGCGCGAACAAGCAGGTGCGGTAAGGTATACATAAGATTGAAGTTTTGGGCGTTGACCAGGGGTGGCTGTGTTAAAGAGGGTCTTTAGTATAGTGTTGCAGGGTGTCTACACTTATAGTAAGACAGATAAGAATTAGAAGAAAAAAACGCGAAAATATTTGTGTAACTATATAAAAATATTCTTTTTTAATATTCTTATTTTTATGATTATTAAAAATTAATATTTCATAATTTTCCTATCGATTATGCTGGGGAGAAAACATTTTTTTTTTATTATAAATCATGATATTCATAAGAAATGTTGGGGTGATGGGTATGAGTCCGACAGGCTTGTGAAGCAAGGTCCTGGGGCTCTGCAAGGGTCAGGTTGTGGCGCCTGGCTCAGTGGTGGAGGTCTCTGTCCTTTTCAAGGCACTCAGGCTGCAAAATGGAATGTGCAAGGGTCTGCGCAATCCATGTTCACCCCACACCCCTGCCAGCCTTATATATATATATATATAGAGAGAGAGAGAGCTCAAAAGCAGCTGTTGGGCCCAGCTGGCATTCAACAGGAAGAAACCCAGAGAGGAATTACGTAACCCTGAGATCAGCCGATGCACCACCCCTGTTCCTGTGGACTGGGTCCCCTCCAGCACTTCCCCTCCTCCCCCAAGACCTCCTCCACATGCTGGGGGGATGGAAGAGCATAGCTCGGCGCTCAGCTGATGCACCCCATCTTGAACATTGCCAGGCTGTTGCGGTTCAAAGGTTACATGTGGTGTTTTATGTGTAACAGATGGAAGGGCATATGTGGCTGCAGTGCTATGCTGTGTTTTTAAATACCGCCTGCTGAGTCCTCAGATCCCAGGCTCTCAGCAGGCGGTATTTGAAAACGCAGCAAAAGTGCCCCCCATAATTTACATTTAAAAGACTATCAGGCCTTGGGAGTGTCTGTGTTGGTGCTGCACTATTAGCTTGAGCATCCCAACACAGACACCCCCAAGGCCTGATAGTCTTTTAAATGTAAATTATGGGGGGCGGCTCTTATGCAGCCTTTTATTTTGTACTTAGTTTTTTTTGGGCCTTTGAATGTGCGGGCATGATGGGCACTACTGCCTCTCTGGTGGGACTCATTACCCGCCTATTAAATGTTCGGCAGGGGGTTGTGTGCCCCCTGGCCTGCTACTCTTTTAACTGTAAATTAGGGCCAGAGGGTCTATGGACCATTCAATAAGCTTGTGATGAGCCCCCCCCGGCTGACAGAATCTGGGAGCTCATTAACAGGCCAAACACCCTGAGGTCCCCAGGGTGTCTTAAGCATCTCACTGTCTTTTAAATGACTATTACAACACTGCAAGCGTTTGTGTTGTAATAGTCATTTTAAAGCCAAACCGTGTGCATTTTTATTACGGATTGGCTTTTAAATGCATTTTGCAGCCCGAGCTTCTCCCGGGTTGTTAAGGGCCACACTGATGAGCTCACAGGCTGTAGTCTGTGAGCTCATCAGCATAGCCATTAACAGAGCCTAGCATGCAGGGCTGAGCTGCCCAAAGACAGAGGACAGACCATAGCAATTAAATAGACACAGCCTGTCCCTCTCATTTCCGGTTGCTCAGCCTTTGCTCATGGTGCGGGTCCCTACAGGGGGGGAGCATCTGCCCATCCCTGCATGGGCCATTAAAAAATTAAAAATTAAATTAAGAAAAGGTCTTCCGTGTGGAGACCCCCAGGGGAATGCACCCCCACCCCTCCCCTTGTTCCAAGGGGGGGCCCTGTGTGCCACAAGCGCTCCGGTGAGAGTGACCAGATTTCCAAAGTGAAAATCTGGGACGCCCAACAACATAAAAGAGAGACTACTGCATTGCAGCCCCCCAATTACCACCCTGACCCCGCAACCACCACCCAATCATATTTCCAGCACTTCTCCTTTCTATAAACTGTATATGATCTCATTTGTGCAGTTTTGGCTATGAATCTGGCCTGTTAATTCAAAACAAGAGTTTGCTCTAATTGAGATTACATGGTTTGTTGTACAATGATTTCCAAGCCAGTCTCTGTGTCACAGACAGTCAGTAAGTGTTGTGACTTGTACCTGAAAGGTTGAGAGTTCGAGCCAATCCTCCAACTTCATAATTCTGAAAGTGCAGTGTCCCCATATGTATATGGTATTTTATGCCTTTTGTGACACTGCTTGAATAGTATCCCTGGGGGTGGGGATTATGATAAAATGTGATGGTGTGCATTTTAAAAACAATATTTAACAATGATGGTCAAAACTACTAGCCCCAGACCCCAGTACCCCCGCAGGTTGATCCCCAAGGGGTCCCAAGTTAATAAGGACAGGGTTGGGCATTTGCACTATGGCCGGACAGAAGTTTATTTTTCTACGTCTTGTTTTTAGTAGATGAATGTGCTGCATGGGATGCCATCTTGGAGGATGCTTGCATCAATTCCGAAGCACTTATCGACCTCTTGGCAGAATATGGAATTACTACTACAAATACGGCAGGTGGGTACTTAATACATCGGATACTAGTAACTGTTATCAAGCTCCATAATCATTTAATTTTCGGGCATTATCAGTAGCTTTTAATCTTTAATAATGTAACCATGGGTATTACTAGCTCTTTTATTATTGGGGATTAATACATGATTTTGATAAGGCTTTATTAATATTTAAGATGTTTAACTATATTATGATTTCTAAGTATGTTTTTACAATAACATATGTTGTTTCTTTAATTTTTTTAGCGGTAATCGATGACCGCACCGATATTTATGCAGGATCTGCGGATACCGTTTCTGTAGATGGGCGGGAGGCAGCCGGCATTGCAGCAGGTAATTGTTGCTGTCACTTTAGATATGTTCATTAAAGGTCGAACCCTGTAAAGCATGTATGTTTTTATAGGAACCCTGCTGCTTTCCACAAACTGAGTCTTTAGTGTAAAATATGATTATGTATTTGTAGCATATGTCTGACATGCGACGCTTTGATGTAGAACCTGGTGGTAACTGTTTTCTTTGGTTTTTATCGCAGATACACCCATTGTAGGACCAACGTCATCACGACCCTCCTCAGATTCCCAGACCGCTGGACCATCAACATCTGATGCCACCCCCAGGACCCACGCCAGATACCCAACACCTGCGGTGAACCCGTCATTAAAAAGGAAGCACCCTGACTGGGGTACAGAATGTAAGTATGCTTAAAGCATCACTGAGAACCCCTCTTCTTTTTCCATAGCAGGTGTCGTTAATATTTCAACATGTCTTTGTAAAACCCCATAACGGACCGATCATGTTATTCTAGAGTGCTGCACAGGACTAATTTTCTATCAACCAGTTTCTTTTAATATTTTAATGGGGGTTCGTAAACCTTGAGGTTTACCCGAACAATGTACCGTAAAGTATTACTTGGTCTTTAATATAAAACTAAAACTATTTTTTCTTTTATTTTAGGGGCGTGCTTTGCTGCTGAGAAAGAAGTTATAGCGCAGCTATCCTCTCTGACCCCGACAGCTCAAACCCCGCCAGTTGCAGATCAGCCGCCTACACCGATGTTGTATTATGCCGCTATTTGTAACGATGTCTTAAATGTGGCAGTAAAGTTCATTTTAAATAAAAAAGCGGTGCTTATCGCTAAACAGGGGGAGTGTGTCTCAAGGGTTTGCAAACGTTGTAGTACGCATTAACCCCCAATGTGTTATTGTTCCCAACAATCATATACCCCAGCCTATTAAATCACTCATACCTGTAGCACATGTGAATGCTGGATCTCCCTAGGTGACACAGACAGGGGGTGTGCTTACACCGGGCCCGGGGCTCCCGGTAGTGGGCTCCGAAAACCTTTTAGACAGAGGTGCGGTTAGCCTGCGTCCGTGGACACCTAGCTGTGGTGAGACCACACCCCCTCATTTGTACTCCTCAACGATCCCCAACCGCATAGTCTCTGATAGTCCGCCACAGGGGTCCCTTGTTTTGTGTGAGATCATCCCGCCTCCTGTGTACTCTCCAACAATCCCCACCCGCATAGGCTCTGGTCATCAGCTCCTGCGGCCCCCCGGCTGTGTAGATATAACACCACCCAAGGCATACACACCTACGGTCCCCAACACTGAGAGATCTAGTAGTACTTCTGAAGCTATAGAACGTGTGGGGGTTCAACCTAGCACCAGGGTTGAACTAGAGGCGGTGCCTTTTATAATAATTTCAGATTCCCCCATATAAATAGAGTCTCAAAACTGTGTATCCCCCGAAACCCCTTGATCTGTCCTACAGAGGGCCCAACGGTATAAACCAACAACGATGTACACCCGTCATTTATTGTACAACTTCTAATATACAACCCTTAAATATTCCAGCGCCTGTGAATCTCAATACAGCCAACAGTTTTGTAAATATCTGTGCTTCTAAAAGAGGTCACGTTGTAAAACAGTTATTCGGGCCCCCGGTTTAAAAAAACAGAGAAAGGAAAAATACTTATCAGGCCTGTATAACAGCTCTCGATTATGGCGCCAGGCCTGGCGCTTGAGACACATGTTTGGTAAAAAAAGATCTAGGCGATATGCGTAAGCGCGTGTCTAAGGCCAAACACGTCCTTTTCACTAGGGATTCTAAAAGCAGGGTGAACCCGTAGCTGAAAAAACTATGAAAAAGAACACACCCCAACTCTTAAAAACAAACTTGAAAAGAAATGAGCGCTACAAAAGCATATACAGCCCCTGCCTGGTTTTGCAGAACCCCCAGAGCCTTTAAGATTAGGGGTGGACCCTGTGATGGGTACAGCCGAACCCTGCTTAAATGCTGCACCCGAGACACCGCAGCCATTGTTGGAAAACACAAACACCCCCTAAACCCTGTTAAAAAACAAGGTACCGCTTTAAAAGATTTACCGGCACGCTGTTTAAAATGGCTTCAAACCCGCAGGAAGCGGAAAATGTTTCTCAAATGCCTGAGAAAAGCTAAAATAATAATCATGCAGCGATCCCTTAAAGATTTAGAGGCTCAACCCCAAAACACACCCCCTCAGGATGAAACTGACACGGTTTTCTTGCAGAGTATGGGCACATACCAGTGAGATCTACCAAAGTTTGGAAGCATTGAACATTATGAGGTGTTCTGCTTTATAAATCTGGATAGGTCAAGATCAACCGGTCAAGGTCTCTTAATGATCACAGAAACTAGTCAAAGGCTCATCTCTCAGATTCTTGAAACGGTTGGGCCTGATGATTTTGTCCAGATACGCCTAGACAGCACTGTTTTGAGCAGGCCTCTTTTCACCAGGCGGTCGTTTCGGCAGACCTTTGATGTTTTGCAGTTTCTAGAAACATTGGAAAACTGCTACAAAGTAAGGTGGACTTGTCGTAACTGAGCCCTTGAGACTCGTGACGGTGGTTGTCAGGGCTAGAGAGGGCGGTTTGTACAGACCCCTGAAGAAAACCCTTTACAGTATGGTGGTTTCCAAGAAGAAACGCTGGCTCTTTGATTTTAATTACGGGGACCTGAACATATGTATGGCTGCAAACATTGTAGGCCTGGTAGAGCCTAGAACCGTTACGGATGGATACATTCAGGCAAGAGCTATGGAGGTTCACAGCGTATTGGGTATACCACCTGATGTTATGGTTGGCTTTAATGATCTGCGTTTATTTGAGGATCACTTTGGCGTGCCTATCAAAATCCTGTATAATGAGGACAGGGTTTGGAAATACTTCCCAGCAGGTGACAATGTGAATAGGAAAACTATATATATTTTACACCACGAGCAGCACTATTATGGAATCTTAAACCTTCAGAGTTTCATAGGGGCTCGCAATTTATGCCCTCATTGCTGTCACATATACAGCAATAAGTCCGCTCACAGATGTCACTTACACTGCAAAATGTGTCAGAGAGACGGTTGCGTGGTGACCAGTGAATCAGGTTTTAAATGTCCCCAGTGTAAAACATTTGCCCGGTCCAAACACTGTCTTCAACAACACATTGAAAAAGCGTCTCAAGGTACAGTCGTATGTCATCTTAAAACAGACTGCAGTTCCTGATCATGATTGTAAGGGTCGGATATGCCCCCGCTGTGATGTAGAAGTTGTCTCCTTGGATGAACACTAGTGTTATATGACACACCCAAAAGAAATAGCCAAAACCGAGAATTACATAATCTTTGCTATGGAGTGCATGCAAGAGACCGGCATACACATACCCAACTATATCTAGGCCAAGCATCTCACTCGTGATGCCAGCTGGTCATTCGCAGGAATTGACTGTGTCAGCCACTTCATTACCACATTTCTGATAAAAAAATTCCAGGGGTATAGCTTTTTGGCACACAACAGTCAGGGCTACGATGGCTTCTTCATAATATAACACCTGATTAAAGAGAGAGTCGACGTCAAGCTGATAACTCAGGGTGCAAAGTTGAAACTCCTCGCTGTACCAGACCTTAAAATCCGCTTTATCGATAGTTTGAATTTTCTACCCATGAAATTAAGCAAACTGCCTAAGGCTTTTGGTTTCCCGGGTCCACAGGGTATTTCCCACATTTCTTTAATATGGTCCAGAATCAGAATTATGTGGGAGCCATCCCCCCATGGAGTCCTATGGGTCATAATACATGATGCCGGATGACAAGGAGGCGTTTCTTAAATGGTATACGGAGGCCGGAACACAGGTTTTTATATTTTAAGAGAGAGCTAAAAACATATTGTCGTGAAGACGCCAATATTTTGAGAACAGCCTGCAACAGTTTGTGAGACGGCATCATAGACATGACCTGACAGGTCCACACTATGGATGATCCTGAAAACCCAGAGTTGAAGATACATTTTGTTACATATGTAGATCCCTTTACATTCATCATCCCTGGCTAGCATGTGTATGCATATATACAAGCAGCTGTTTCTAAAGTCTGAAACAATAGCCCGCATACCCCCAGACATGTATCATGGACGCCAGAAACGATTTTCCACACCCTCCATCCAGTGGCTAATGTATATGTCTGAACAGATCAAGACACCTATACAACATGCCCTGCGGGGAGGAGAGAAAAAGATTGGCCCCTATTTTCTAGACGGCTATGCTTCTTTAAACAGCGTGCAGATGGCCTATGAATTTAACGGGTGTTTTTATCATGGGTGTCCACAATGTTATAAGAAAGATGACTATAACACCCTGATGGCGTGTACGTATGATCATCTTTACGGGAGAACTCTTTGAAAAAAGAATTTTCTTTAGACCAGGGGTCTGCGCGTTATTACGCTTTGGGAGCATGAGTGGACCGAAATGTTGAAAAAAGATTCTGATTTAAAGATTTTTCTCAAGCATAAGAATTTACCAGAACCCCTAGAACCGCGTGACACTCTTTTTGGAGGTAGGACTAATGCCATCAAGCTCTACCACGAAACAGCCCCTGGTTAGAAGATACACTGCTTAGACTTCACCAGCCTCTACCCCTTTATAAATCATTCAAAACCATATCCTTTTGGGACACCCCCGTATCATCTATGAAAATTTTGGGGATATTAAGCAGTATTTTGGACTGATCAAATGCCAAGTGTACCCCCCTAAGAAGCTTTATTTTCCGGTTCTCCCTCAGAGGATTTCTGGTAAACTCATGTTCCCATTGTGTATGGCTTGTGCGGAGTCAAAACAGACTGAAAAATGCACACATAGCAATGAGGAACGCTCAATCACGGTACCTGGAGTACTGTCGAGTTAGAAGTGGCCTTGCAGAAAGAGTACCATCTGGGAAAGATTCATGAAATATGGCACTTTGAGAACATCACGGTAAAACTCTTTTGCGAGTACATTCGTATGTTCCTGCGGAGCAAACAAGAATCTTCAGGTTACCCCGAGGGTTGCGATGACCCCACAGCCCACCAGAAGTACATAGATGACTATTAGACACATCAGGGTATCCGTTAAAGACCAGAATTTATCGAGAATACCCCTTCCAGACGGCAGCTGTGCTTAAATTCCTTATGGGGTAAATTTGCTCAGAGAAGAAATTTACCAAACACAGCTATTATAACCGACCCTGACAAGTTGACAGCCTATTTTTTGACGCAGGTTATGACATTTCAAGCCTGCAGTTTATAGATGAGGAAACGGCATGCCTCTGTTGGAAATATGCTGAGGAGTACCCTACGTGTTCCAACAATATAAACATATTCATTGCCTGTTTCACAACTGCTCATGCCCGCCTGGAACTTTATACAGTCATGGATGCTCTCCAGGAGAGGTGTCTGTACCACGACACCGATCCAAACATTTTTGTTAGCACCCTTGGTCAGTAGATTCCCCCACTGGGTGATTATCTGGGTAATCTAACAAGTGAATTAGCTCCTGGTGAGCACATTATAGAGTTTGTTTCTGCAGGGCCCAAAACATATTCCTATTGCACATCCTCTGGGGCTGTCTGTATGAAAGTAAAAGGCATCACTTTGAACGTCAGCAACAGCATGAAGATCCATTTTGACAGTTTGAAAGAGCTGGTGCGTGAGTACACTTTAAAAAACACCATCAAATCTATTGTAGTGCAGCAGCCATCCATAGTGCAGGAGAAAAAAGGCTGGGAAATCAGTACCCAGACATTGCAGAAGACTTTGAGCGTAGTGTTTGATAAAAGGGTGCTCACAAACGACTACAAAACATTGCCCTACGGTTACTGAAAAGGAAGCATCGCGTATGATGGACACGCGCCTTCAACACCCTTTTTCATGTGTGCTAGCGGGTCCCTCCAGCTGCGGTAAAAGTTATTTTATTAAACAGCTCCTAGTAAATGCCTGCACCACCATGTCGGCCCCACCCGATAATGTCATCTGGTTTTATTCGTGCTGGCAGAACTTGTATAACGAACTGGCCTCTAAAATGCTGCATCTGAAGTTTGTAGAGGGGTTACCAGATACTCTGAATGACGACCGGTTGCTACCACCAAACCTTGTTAATATGATTATCGTAGATGATCTCATTATGGGAGGCGGTCAGAGCTTTTACCCAATACTCACATCATAGGAACCTTAGTATCTGCTACATTGTACAGAATTTATTCTACAAAGGCAAGGGCAACCGTTTGATAACGCTAAACGCCAGTTATATCATTCTGTTTAAGAACCCCAGAGATAAACAAATACTCTCGGCTCTAGCACGCCAGATGTATCCGGGTAACAGCTGAATTTTCATGGAGGCCTTTGAAGACGCTACCCATAAACCTTATGGCTACCGATTGGTGGATTTAAAGAGAAACACCTTAGAGGACTACCGATTGCGCATGGGTATTTTCCATCCGGCTTTATTGGTCGTCTATATACAGAAGCCCTCTAGAAAATCCCGGTGAGGGGAAAAGCAGACCTTATTATTACCAGCGACCAACCATCATGACAGCATGTATACGTCGGAACTATGCTCTCCTTAAAATGCTAGTAATGGCACCGCCCCAGCAACGCAAGGCCATTCTGTGCTCGGCTTCTGATGATTTAGTATCGGCTATAGCCGGGATTGCCTTCAATACCATCAGGGGGAAAGTACCGCTATCCGGCCATCAACTTGGTGTCTTAAAAAGAAGAAGCTAATCCTCAAGAAACTGGGTAACGAGAGGGCCTCCATAAAAGTTAAAAGAAAACTTTGAAAACAATCCAGAGGTTTCATAGGAGCGCTCCTAGGCCTTGCATTGCCACTGATCACCAGGCTTCTGGGCGGCGGTTAATGGAGCACAGTCAGAAGATGTATCTGGTTGACAAGCGTCAGCTGGATGGCCTGAGCACCCATAACCGTGAAGAGCCTGATATTCGAAAATCAGCAACCCTCCGGAACGATTCTGAAATGTAAGATGTCCTACGCAGGCATAATTTATCAGACTATGCCAAGGTTACCCTCTATTCCTCTATTCTCCAGAAATACTTAACACATTTTAGACAAGCCGACAATGAGAAGAACAAACTTACATTTGTAAGAGGATTCAATTCAACACTACAGCTAAGTCAATGCCTAGTCTGGGATACTGAATGGAAACCCTTATTGATATATCTTTATGTCCAGTTCATGCGTTCTGGATGACTACCCCTATATAACACCCCTCTCTTAGAATCCTCCTGACCCCACTGAGCCAAGAAGTAGTTCTGTTTTGCAAGTTAAAAGGTTTAATTGATAATTTAAACAATAGATATATATCACACTTTATAATAAATTAATAATTGGATATCACACTTCATCTGATATGTAATCAATAATGGATAGTCTGGCACTAGCACACTTCTTTATAATCAATGATGAGTGGTTATAGGATGGATAAGATAGCAACAATACTTTTATGGTTTCAAATGGATGCAATGTGGAATGAAATGCAGTACAGAAAATAACTTGATAGGATTTCAGCAAAAGACAATGTAATCACTTTCTTGGACAATTCACCCCCCCCCCCCCCTTTTATGCAATGCAAGGAAATGGAAGGAAGGCACACAGTTCTCAGAAATGCAATCAAATGTAATTCAGTTCACCCCAGCAAGTTTACACTACAGAAGTTGGAAACACAGGCCCAAAATGCTTTTATATGTGCTGGCAATGAAGTGAAAAATATGCTAAAATGCTTTTAATTCCCTCTAGAGGTTCAGGGTGAGTGGTATCAAGTTAATATTAGTCCAGGCTCACCCTAGCAATGATTCAGGAATGATTGGCAGGTTAAACAAATTTTTTCTTTAACGGAAGACAAGCAGCAGCAGACTTTTACACGTGGAGAAACTTGCAAATCGCGGCAAAATTCGTGGGTGCGCCGGGCGCGATTACAGAGGAACTACAAGGACTATCACTATCGTTTTGGGGTCGTAGGACAGCCTAGGATCTCAGCTTCCAGATGAAAGTTACTGCAGGTCTCTAGGACAAACGGTCACGGAGATATGAGCGATTAAATAAAGGTCGTTTTCAGATTTGATATTTTAAAGTTCAAAAAGACAAGTGCAGCTTGCAACTAGAAAATGACAGGTGACAGCTTTACAAATGACAGGTGACAGTTAGGAGACAGTTCTACTTAGATTAAAATAGATTGAATTATATTATTTTAACTAAGAGATTGGTTCTGCACAGTTCTACTAGGTACTCACACTATATTCTTGAATTAGAATGGGCCTCGCCACGGATCTGGTCAGGTTTTAGACTGGACTCTGGTCTCTGCACTTCACAGTGATCTGGGTCAGCTCTCGCTGGTTCTGCTAACAGTGATCTGGGTCAGCTCTGCTCTCTCTCTGGTTCTGGAAATTTGATAGATTTGAAGTCTCTATGTCTGCTCTCTGAAGGTTGATGGAGGTAAAGTATGGATTTTCCGGCAGAGCTTCCAGCTGCAAATGGATTTGAAGGTCCCTATCTGTCCTGCCTGTCTGCTTTTATGTGTTTTGAAAATGGGTGGAGAGGGCAGCTTCCTAGGCCCTACCCCTCTCCCCTTGTCATTGGCCACTTCATCCTCTTACACTTGATTGGGGGAATGAAATGAAGTGTCATCATGATGAGGTCTGTTTATGATACAGAGAACCCACCCCTGTCAACTTTACACACAATCTATATTTGCTCAAAAAACATATTTGCACAGGTACACATTTGTTTAAAATTACATGCACCCCTCACATATCACAGGAGGTATCCCCTGTTCAAACTCTGCTCTTCCTGGGGGCTTGCATTCAAAAATGGCAATATTTCACTTTTTAACTGATTTTGCAATGTCGGACATTAACCCAAATTTACACACGTGTGCGCAAGGAGTATGGACATTAGTTGATGAAGTGTCAGATTTTTCACATGCACACATTTTGAGTAATATCCTCTTTTCCGCTAAAACCCCCCTGAACATACCACCGGGTCCTAACACGTCTTAAAATGTGGGCAGAAAAATCACAAGAATTATGGTATCATTTAAATAATTTTCACAAGTCCGTACTATGAGTTATTCATCTTTTTAGAGTTATGTTCTGGCCCCAAAGGGGTGTGCTTTCCCCCCAGCACAAGGTTGAATTTCTGGTTTTTCCAGTTCTGCCAAGCCAGCTTGCTCTCACAGGCAGTGCTCCTCCCCTGTCCTTCCAGGAGGAAGCTCCATTTACGACTCCCGCCAATAAAACATTTGCCTGAGTCAGGACAGGGCTTTGTTCAGAGCTCCTGTATTCTGTGGGGGCTCCCCTTAATTCAATTATCAGAGAGATGGCATATCCTTAGTGTGGCCAGCAAAAGGCAGATAGGCCTGGGAACACAGCTGTGACTCAAGTTTCACTCCTGATGGGGGGTAGTTGCCAGGCAGAATTCAGTTCCTTAAGCCAGGTTTCAGATAAAATGTCACTTTTTGTTACCCAGTTTAAGTCAAGACATTTTATTACATATGCAGCTAGGATGCTGATTCTAAGTTTAAAACTATGACATTTAAACAATTTCAGCCTATGTGACACTCAAAAGTAGGTCACTCATTTCTTTTAAACATTTAGATTTTTAGTGTCTTTCAGTCCAAATTTACTTAAACTGCTGAAATCCACAGCTCAGCCAGTCTTGTTATAAACCTTCAAGTCACTTCAGAATATAACTTTACATTGGATCCACCTCTCAGTAAGTCTTTCTTTGGCTTGCCTTGGGTTCATTTATTCAGTTTTACACAAAAAAAGTAAAATCTGGTGTTGTTTTAAAACGCCGGCTTTCTGATAGTGGTGAGTACTGGTACTGCACCCCTTTTTGGGATTTAAGAAAATGAATTCCCAACAGTTATGGGTTTGCTTTTGGCAATCAGCATTGCCATTCCCAATGGTTTCAGACTACTGTGTGGGTAGTCCACTGGTGATTTTAGGCAGTGTCCTTCTGTGCCCATAACATCGGCAAAAATGAGTGGCAGCCTATTCTTCATGCATTTCCCTGTGCATTTTCTGGGAAGCTCTGGCCATCATGATGTTTTCCATGTCAGTACTGCACAGTTTTTGAGGTAGGGCTCGGATGCATGGGTAAAAACATCCCACAAGCCCCCCTCTTGCGATGGCCATTCTGTTTCACTGATGGGACTCGCAAGACCTGGGATGTTTCCTCATCTTCTTACAATAGATGGCACAGTTCAGCATCTTTTTCTCCATCCGGTCGGATCGATCGGTTCTCCTCGCCGGTCCTGATGGGAATATTGGGCGGTACACTGGGCCCCCTTGCGTCATCCTCCCAGTCTCCGGATCGTCCTCCTTGTCCCGTCTCCAGGTTTTCTTTCTCCTAGGATGACAAAGAGAGAGCGGCAATACCTATTCATAGACATTTTTCCACCACTGTTGAGATAGTGGGGCAGCATATGCATTTCATCATAACAAAACATTACATTCTTATTTTGAAAAAAAAAACAGTATAACTAAGAGACAGTTTCATGCAAATCACAATATTTTAGAGACTAGATGTGGTATGTTTTGTGGTTGGAACTGAATTAGTCGGAGACAGTACCCGCTAGGATTCCAGAGGATTCCTCCAGTTGTTGCAGAGTGTGCCTGGGATGGCAACATTTCAACTGGTTTATGTGGACCCACTTGTCTTCCCCCGCTGCCAAAGGACTTTGGGGATGTGGATTTTGTAGGCCACAGGGGAGATCTTGTCGATGATCTCAAAGGGTTCCTTCCACGTAGGCAAAAATTTCCGCTGTTTTGCCTGGTTTCTTTGGAAGTTGTATAGATAGACCCGGTCCCCCACCTGATATTCCTTCCTGGAAGTTTTCAGGTCATAATGGGTCTTCATGCTATCAGCCGATCTTTCTAGATTCCGCTGAGCGTAAGCAAAAGCATGTTGGAGGTGTTTCCTTAAATTCTCCACATACTCATGAGTAGTGGAGGCATTTATCAGTGTCTGCTCTTGGGTCCTGTAGAGCAGATGCTGAGGAAGCACCATCTTGCACCCAGTCATCAACTCAAATGGTGACATTTTGGTTGCAGATGAAGGGGTAGATCTGATGGCCATTAGGACCAGAGGTAATCGGATATCCCAACTCGGCCCAGAATCTGCCACAAACTTTTTTAATATGCTCACAATGGTTCGGTTATATCTCTCTACTGCCCCAGAAGAAGCTGGCCGGTAAGCAATATGCAACTTCCTTTTGACCCCCAGTATCTCCCACATCTTTGTCATTACTTCACTGGTGAAGTGGCTACCTCTGTCTGACTCAATCCTTTGAGGTAGACCAAAACGGGAAAAGATGTGGTTAATCATCAGGGCAGCTGCTGTTTCTGCCTTGCAATTTGGGGCTGGGAGACATTCCACCCACTTGGTAAACAAGCATGTCACAGTCAACATGTACTTATTCCCCCTAGCAGAGCAAATCACGGGGCCTACAAAGTCGATTTGTAAATCTGACCATGGCAGTGTCATCCCCCACTTTTGGAGAGGCGCAAGGTGCGTGAGGGATGATGGCTGAAATTGTGCACACACAAGACAACCCTTCAAATATTGGTTGAGGTCCTGGCCCATGTGTGGCCAGTATGCAACCTCTCTTAAGATTTCCAATGTTGTGTGAAACCCCCTATGACCGGCGGTGGCCGCATCATGGGCGTGACTTAACATCAGGCTTCGGAATGAGGTAGGAACCACCCACTGATCGTGGCCCGCTTTGGATTTCCTTACCAGCAAACCGTCTTGGATTCGGAACATTTTTGGACATTTCATCAACACTCTCAGGTCCTCTTTCCCAATGTAATCGGTATCCGTCAGGGGAAAGTTCTCAGGGTCCTCAAGGTGTTGGTAAAATTTACCAATTATTGGATCCCCTTTCTGAGCTGTAATTAAATCAGCATCAGGGGTCTCCTTACTCCATTGTGCAATTGAAAGGTCGTTGTGAGCATTTGTCTGGGACCTAGTGATAGCAGTGACCTGGATCTCCCCCAACAGGGACTCAATCTCAATTAGATCCCCTTGGATGGCCCCGGTTTTGGCCAGCTGATCAGCTAAGTCATTTCCAGTTTTGTCTGGTCCCTCTACTTTGGAATGACCCTTGATCTTTTTCCAATAGATGGTCATCTCATTCGAGGTGACCAGATCATCAATGTTTTGGATCAACTTCCCATGTTTCAAGGGTTTGTTGTTAGCACATAACATGCCTCTGGTTTTCCAATTAACCAGGTGCTCCACGAACCCGTTCCGTACATAATCCGAATCTGTGATTATGACCAGTTCGTGGAGTTGATGCTGGACAGCAGTGAGGATGGCCTTATGCACAGCCATCAATTCTGCCACCTGACTACTTCGGGGACCAATTTTGTATCTAGCGGAGGGTTCTGGGGACTCATTCACCCATGCATTCCCTACGCCGGCCACCAGTTCTTTCTCCCCGTTGTTGTCAACATGGTAAGAGCATCCATCCACATAGACAGTGGGCATTCCCTCACACTTGTCCTCTTCAAAGACTTTGTGTGGGGAATTAAGGTATGCCTCCGTGTTGTCCTTTATTTTTAGACTTTCGTCCTCGAGACAGTTTTCTCTGGCACAATCATGCAAGTCAGCCAGACCTTGCGCGAGGGGACTCTTCTTGTTTTGGCCATATCTGACCTCCACAGGAAAGCCTTGCATTGACAGAATCCAGGAAGTAATTCTGGAATTACTCACATTTCCGGCCCGGATTCTGTCACTTTGGAGATATTGCAGAGGCTGGTGTGGAGTCTCCACTATGATGTGTTCCCTCTGGATAAACGGGCGGTAATTCTTCAATGCCCACACCGTTGCCAGGAGTGCCTTCTCACAATCGTTGAATTTTTCCTCCACAAAGGATAAAGTTTTGCTTGCATAGGAGATTACTTTATTGACCTTGTCATGCTTTTGGTATAATACTGCCGTCAAGCACGTATTAGAGAACCCCGTCTCCAGGAAGAACTCCTTGTTTCTGACAGGGTAAGCTAGGCAAGGCGCTTGTGAGAGGCTTCTTTTGAGTTGTTTTACTGCCTCGGCTTGTTCTGGACCCCATTCCCACTTGACCCCCCCTTCAGGAGATTAATCAGGGGTCTGGTGATCTCTGCGTAGCCCTCAATGAACTTTCTGCTGTAATTCGTCAGTCCAAGGAGGCTCCTTAGTTCCCGCAGAGTTGTGGGGTCTTTCAGTTTCTGAAGTGCTTCACTTTCTTTTCCTGGGGACAGAGACCCTGAGGAGTAATCTCATGCCCCAAGAAATTAACACGGGTTCTACACCACTGTGCTTTCTGAAAGGAAAGTTTTGCTCCGGCGGCCCTCAACTGTGTCAGAACATAACGGATCTCCGCTATGTGTTCCTCCACAGATGAACTTTTGATGAGGACATCATCTACATAAGCCAGGTTACCCCTCGCACCCAGGTCGGGCATGGCCTTATGTAGGAAAATGTTAAATTCATTGCCGGAGTTGAGGTATCCGAAGGGAGTCCGGGTCCATGTATACTTCTGGCCCCCAAAGGTAAAAGCCAGCTTGTATTGGTCCTCCCTACTGACAGGCATAGTCCAGTATCTATTGGTCAGGTCTATTGCAGTGAATACCTGTGACCCCTGGATCTGGGCCAGCCCTTGGTCAATGTAGGGCAGAGGCCATCGGGAAGTATGGACCCGTTTGTTGAGCTCCCTGAGGTCGGCGCAGAGTCTCCAATGGCCGTTTGGCTTCAATATTCCCAGCACCGGATTATTGAAGGTGCTGTGGACTGGACGGATTATTCCCCTGGACTCAAGGTTCTTAATTATTTCAGTAAGGGACTCCATTGATGCGAGAGGCAAGCGATATTGCTTCACAAACACAGGAGGCATGCCAGGGTCCGTGGGGATTGTTGTTGTGTGGATGTCAGTGCGGCCACAGTCATATGAGTCTACCGCAAAGAGATCTTGGAAATCCAAGAAAACTTGTTTCAACTTTTGCTTTTGTTCCAGAGTCACACAGGCATCAGCTAGGTTGACTCTCTCTTCCACCATCTGCCTGAAGCCTGGAAAGACTTCTGGTTTGGCTATTTCAGCAGCCTCCTCCAGCTGGGTGGAGAAGTCCCGGGTCAGAGTGCTGATTTGGACTGGAGGCTTCAGGTGGGAAAGGCAGCCCTCATGGACCTGGAAAATCACCTCATCCCTCCTGAAGTCACAAGTCACATCTTCCTTACCATAAGGGCAAGAAGTGTACACCAGGAAGTTCCCCCCATGCCGGGTAAAAATCCTGTCTGGTGTTGTATTGTCATCACTGTCAATGTCAAAGCAGTCCTTGGGGATTGGCCCTAACAGTTCATTACCTAAATCTATGGAAAAATGTCGGTCATCCACCGCCATTCCAATAATGGTGCCTGCGGCTAGAGTAATACTCTTTAAGTCGCTGTTATCCACCTCTATTGGAATGGTGTCATGTTCTATGTTGACTAATGGAGTTGGGTTTACTCCCAACCCTTGCTGTTGGAGAGAAGCGTTTAGATGTATGTAAGCATCAGGGTTTTGCAAATGTTGTCCTCTTTTAACTTTCACTTCCAGGGAGAATTGTCGGGTCCTTTCTGGGATGGTGACTTCCTCTTTGATCTGAATTTCAACTGCATAAGGTAGCAATTGAGCTGACCTAAATGCTTTTTCTGGATCATCAAAGCCCATGGGATTATCCGCTAATCGGGACCAAGCTTTGAAGTTTATTAGGTCCAAACTAATGGCAAAGCGATTGAGAATGTCACTGCCTAAGTAAAAGGCGGCAGGGACGTCTCACACGACCCAACAATTGTGGACTATGCTCTTGTTGCCAATGGAGATTTTGAGCATACACCTGCTCGGCAGGAGATGTTTGGAATTAGGTGCTTCCAGATCCATTTCCCATTCGCCTATCAGTTTGAATGTGGGAATGGCTGGATCTTTTGGGAGTTGGCGGAACATGGCTTCGCTGATGAAGCTCTTACCGTTGTTCACACACACACTCGGGCGAGAACAGAGTCCTTCCCATCATTTAACTGGACAGGGATGAACAACTGCTCTCCAATTTGCTGAATATCAGCCAGGCTCTGAGATGATTTCACATCTTTCTGGACTATAGGAGTGGGAGTTTCTGATTGTGGATTAGTAAAGAATTTCAGGGTGTTTCCTTCCAGCGTGGAGTACCACTTTAGACTGGAAGGAAGGTTGATTTTCAGAAATAGAGAGGACCCTCCATCACCAGTCTGTTGTCCTACTGCTATTACTGTCACGTCTGGAATTTGGCTATTCTGGAAGTGAAATTCTACTTGGTCAGGTTTTTGTTCAACCATGTGGCAGGTGCCGTTTAAACTAACATGGTTGACACTCTGTTTTAATTTTATTGGTCGGCTAGTCTGGGTCCAGAAGACCTTGTTTACGCAATCTATTAGGGGTGACAACCTTCTCAGGAGGTCATTCCCTAGTAAACAAGGGGTGCCCTCTGGCGTCACAACTATGACCGGGTGTTTCACCTTGTGTCGCCCGATCTTAATGTCCAAGTCTGCAGTCCCCTCAACGGGAATTTCCTTCCCGTCAAAGTTCTGCAGTTGTCCAGGAAGAGAGGTGAGAGGAATTTGGTAATTCTCTCCCCTTCCTGCATTCAGTTCGTCAAAGGCCCTTCTGGACAGAAGGGTAGCTTGAGATCCAGTGTCCACCAGTGCCAAAATTGTACCCTGCCCCTGTACTTGTACCGGGGCATAGTATCTTCCCTCCTTCTCCTCAAGGGGGCACAGAAAATGCACATTTTTGGACAACTGGTGGGCTAACTTTCTGGTTTTGGACATCGCTAGCGAAGAGATTTGGGCAGAATTCTGTGGAGAGCCTTGGGAATCTGAAAGAAAAAGTTGGCAACTGGAGATCAGAGCCATTGTGGGTTCCCCTGGCTCCGGTTCCGGGCCGCCCCCCCCTTTTTGGAGGCAGTCACCAGGATGGGTTTGAACCAGGGGATTTTCTTGCGGTTGGTTCTGGGATGAGATGGTGGGCGGCGGTAGCTCAGTCTCCACATCTCCCCAGTCTGGATTTGCATCCCTAGGGACCCATTTTTCTTTGGGAGGAGTTCCCCCCTCTCTGAAGGAGAAGATCCTTTTCCCAGGATCCTCTGAGGATCCCTCGCCCTCAAATTGGAAGATCTGTACCTCCTCCTCAAACTGAGTCTGTTTGGGTCTTTTGTTTCTCCTACCCCCCCTCTGCTCCTTAGGAGGCAGACTTTCAGGGGCAAGAGATTTTGTTTTCGGTTCCTGGGTTTCCAGGGGCTGTTTATAAGTGAGGAAGGAAGCTTCCTCCAAGGCTTTACACCCCCCTTCCCTTTGTGCCTCCTCCCTGGGAACCGGTGTGTTATCGGGGTGCTGCCCCCGTCATTGTTCTGGAGCACCAGGTCCAGAGTTGGGTGCGTTCTGCGCTGGCATGCCGATCTGAGGGTTCTGCTGAGCCCTCAGTATGTGACCCAGATCCCGCGCCATGTTTTGAACCTGGCGCTCTAACTGGGAAACCCGCTCAGGCTGATATGGGGCCATGTTTTCTCCCCTGGGCTGATCCCGGGAAGGGTAGCTATCCCTTCTTTGGTAGTACCCCTGGTTGGGAAGATTTGGATACCCCTCCACCCTTGGCCTCCCCTCTCCCGGATTAGGTTGTCTGGGCTCAGGGAATTGGGGAAAGAAGGGTGGAGGATTTTGGGGCTGGAAATTGGGTGGATACCTGGGGAAAAAGTTCTGCCCAGGATTTGGAGAATTTCTGCCCTCCGGTGGGAAGTTAGGAGGGAAGTTCCCTGGGTTAGGTGCTTGGCTGGATCCCCCCCCTTGGGCTGGAGGAGTCCACACATAACCCAGGATGGGTCTGTTTCCCTTCTACCGGGGCTTACATAATCAGGAGAGCGAGGGACCCCATTTGTGGGGCTGCCTCCCTGGCCCCCTGTCTGTGACTGGCCCGAGGACCTTCTGGGCCTAGCATTATTAGGTGCAGGTAGGTTTTTAGGCCCCCCCCATCTCCAACTCTAAAACGGGGGTGACCTTTACCTCTGCCACCTTGGCAGCAGCAGGGGTGTTGTTGACTTTGGGGTTTTTGGGCGCATTATTTTTATTTTCTATTGGCTTCTGCACCTCATAGATCCGGGTCGCCTGTTCAATGACCCAGTCTAAAGATCTTTTCTCGTGAAAATCCCTCACGAGTTGGGTCATTATGTATTTGGGCAAGGCATGGAAAAACGTATTAATAAATTCTCTGCTATCCGTGCGCACCCTTCTTGTGGTCTGTGCAAAAGCACGCTTTAACTCCTGCACAAATTCTTGTGGGGCCTGATCCTCCCCACATTGTAAATTGTAGGCTGCCTTGCGAGCCTCTTGAGGATTTCTATGAGTAGAAAAATGTTTCAAGATGGCCGCCTTATAGGTGGACCATCTTAAATGATTTTGGTCCTCCAGCCCTGCAAAGAAACTGGAGTACTCTGGGGAGAATGTCCACTTTACATATTGGATACAGCTTTGGCTGTCCTTCAAATGAAAAGTCTCCATCATTTGCTCATAGAGCTCCAAGTGTTCCCAAACAGAATACTTGGCGTTCTTATGATAAGGCGTGATGACACTCCTGATTGCCTTAATCTGTTTCAATGGGTCCTTAATCAAGGCCTTTTTTGCCTTATTGGCCTTTTTGGTTCGGGTAACCCTGGTCCATTCATCTTCTGACTCAGAGACACTGCTCCCAGAGGTTCCCGTCTGTTCTTCCAGGTTTTCCCGGATTCTGCGAGCCTGGGAATGGCTGGCAGAATGTGGGGACCTGGTCTCCTGTGTCCTGTACCGCTCAGAGGAGTCTTCAGATCCCTCCTTGCTGCCAAGATTTGATGGGTACCCCCCCACTGACCTAACTGGGCAGAGGTTTTCAGGATGCCCTTAATGGGCCTACTCTCCTGGGGTTCCCCATCAAATTGCACTGTGCTTGGGTGCCCATACCCGGATGCCCGCCCCTCCATTCCTGGGTGGTCCTGGCCTATGAGCCCCATGCTTCTGGCTTGATAGTAATCTGCCATCCCTGTGGCCCTGTGCTCATGTGCGCCAGGGGACATGGGGGTGGCAGAGTCCAGGGACTGAGAGAAATAAATGCCTCTGGTACTAGGGCTCCTGGGGTTATGCTCAGGAGTTTCTCTTTCCCAGCGAACCTCATCTCTATCCGCCCCTGCTCCCTGTTGCAATGCAAGAGCCTGCGCCTTCAGTTCCTCAGTTAAGGCCTTACTCGACTCTATCAGTCTCTCCTGCATCGCTACCTGTTGCTGGAGCCTATCATTGTGCTGGCAGAGAGCCTCATTCTCTCTCTGTGTTTCCTGATTGGTCCTGGAGCACTGGGCCAGTCTTTGCTGCAGGAGGGTTACCTCCTGAGCTGTGTCTCTATTGGCCTGCTCCTTTCTTGCCAGAGCATCCTCCACCTTCCTGGTGTGCTCTAACAAGTTCTGGTGTTCTTTTTGGAGGTCACCCAGTCCCTGGAGGGCCAGGTGATTTTCTTCCATTTTCCTTTTTAAGTGGCAGACTTCCTGGCCTAAGATATCCCTTTCCTGACTAAGAGCCTGCATCTGTGCCGCCAGGTCGTCCCTTTGCCTTTGGAAGGCACCAGATTTCTGGTGCTCCTGGTCAAATTCTGCCTGGGTATCCAGGTCTTTCAAAATCAGTTTATTGCTCTCTGCCTTCTCCCTATCTAGGTGGCTTTGCAGGGTGACTACCTGCTCAGCACATGCCCTATTGAAGTCTAACTGTTGCTCCAGCTTTTTCTGGCTCTGCAGTAGGGAGTCCAAACCTTCTTGGTACTCCTTCTGCAAGGCCAGAAATCTGGTATCCGGGTCAGCCTTTTCCTGTTGCAGGATGTCCATATCCCTCTTTATTTTAATGATGTGCTGTCTACTCTCATTTTCTGACTCCTGGCTCCCCTGCAGCCTCTGCTCAGAAGAGACCAGGTCAGATTGGACCTTCTCTAACGCCATCTGTCGCTTATTCGCCAGATCTTGGCTTTCAGTACATTTATCCTGCATGTCTCCCATATATAGGTACAGTTATGCGGCTATCCTAACCATCTTGTCTTGTTCATCCTTAGCTTTAGGAGCCATGTATAGTTCACTCAGGGCCACATGTAGGGGACCCTGATCTCCCCATATATCTGGCCCTGTTTCAGTGACCTGTTGCGTGATGGCCTGCAACCAGACCATGCGGTCCTGATGAGTCCACTCACCTCTCACAAATAACTTATGTAAGAAGTGCTCTCTGGCTATTTTCATGTCTACTAAGGTCGTCATTCTAGAGATTGGTCTCTGTCCTGACTTACAGAAATTAGTATTTTATTTTTGCAAAACAGACCTTTTTCTTAGAGCGTTCCTTTGAGGAGTGCTTTACAGCGTAACACAGCGTGGTGATCCGACTGGATATGTGTATCTGGTCAGCTGGCACACTGTATTAATCTGCACAAGTGATAGATCTAATCCAAACATCCGGCACGAGCCCCCAATTTGTAAGAGGATTCAATTCAACACTACAGCTAAGTCAATGCCTAGTCTGGGATACTGAATGGAAACCCTTATTGATATATCTTTATGTCCAGTTCATGCGTTCTGGATGACTACCCCTATATAACACCCCTCTCTTAGAATCCCCCTGACCCCACTGAGCCAAGAAGTAGTTCTGTTTTGCAAGTTAAAAGGTTTAATTGATAATTTAAACAATAGATATATATCACACTTTATAATAAATTAATAATTGGATATCACACTTAATCTGATATGTAATCAATAATGGATAGTCTGTCACTAGCACACTTCTTTATAATCAATGATGAGTGGTTATAGGATGGATAAGATAGCAACAATACTTTTATGGTTTCAAATGGATGCAATGTGGAATGAAATATGAAATGCAGTACAGAAAATAACTTGATAGGATTTCAGCAAAAGACAATGTAATCACTTTCTTGGACAATTCACCCCCCCCCCCTTTTATGCAATGCAAGGAAATGGAAGGAAGGCACACAGTTCTCAGAAATGCAATCAAATGTAATTCAGTTCACCCCAGCAAGTTTACACTACAGAAGTTGGAAACACAGGCCCAAAATGCTTTTATATGTGCTGGCAATGAAGTGAAAAATATGCTAAAATGCTTTTAATTCCCTCTAGAGGTTCAGGGTGAGTGGTATCAAGTTAATATTAGTCCAGGCTCACCCTAGCAATGATTCAGGAATGATTGGCAGGTTAAACAAATTTTTTCTTTAACGGAAGACAAGCAGCAGCAGACTTTTACACGTGGAGAAACTTGCAAATCGCGGTAAAATTCACGGGTGCGCCGGGCGCGATTACAGAGGAACTACAAGGAATATCACTATCGTTTTGGGGTCCTAGGACAAACGGTCACGGAGATATGAGCGATTAAATAAAGGTCGTTTTTCAGATTTGAAATTTTAAAGTTCAAAAAGACAAGTGCAGCTTGCAACTAGAAAATGACAGGTGACAGCTTTACAAATGACAGGTGACAGTTAGGAGACAGTTCTACTTAGATTAAAATAGATTGAATTATATTATTTTAACTAAGAGATTGGTTCTGCACAGTTCTACTAGGTACTCACACTATATTCTTGAATTAGAATGGGCCTCGCCACGGATCTGGTCAGGTTTTAGACTGGACTCTGGTCTCTGCACTTCACAGTGATCTGGGTCAGCTCTCTCTGGTTCTGCTAACAGTGATCTGGGTCAGCTCTGCTCTCTCTCTGGTTCTGGAAATTTGATAGATTTGAAGTCTCTATGTCTGCTCTCTGAAGGTTGATGGAGGTAAAGTATGGATTTTCCGGCAGAGCTTCCAGCTGCAAATGGATTTGAAGGTCCCTATCTGTCCTGCCTGTCTGCTTTTATGTGTTTTGAAAATGGGTGGAGAGGGCAGCTTCCTAGGCCCTACCCCTCTCCCCTTGTCATTGGCCACTTCATCCGCTTCCACTTGATTGGGGGAATGAAATGAAGTGTCATCATGATGAGGTCTGTTTATGATACAGAGAACCCACCCCTGTCAACTTTACACACAATCTATATTTGCTCAAAAAACATATTTGCACAGGTACACATTTGTTTAAAATTACATGCACCCCTCACATATCACAGGAGGTATCACCTGTTCAAACTCTGCTCTTCCTGGGGGCTTGCATTCAAAAATGGCAATATTTCACTTTTTAACTGATTTTGCAATGTCGGACATTAACCCAAATTTACACACATGTGCGCAAGGAGTATGGACATTAGTTGATGAAGTGTCAGATTTTTCACATGCACACATTTTGAGTAATATCCTCTTTTCCGCTAAAACCCCCCTGAACATACCACCGGGTCCTAACACGTCTTAAAATGTGGGCAGAAAAATCACAAGAATTATGGTATCATTTAAATAATGTTCACAAGTCCGTACTATGAGTTATTCATCTTTTTAGAGTTATGTTCTGGCCCCAAAGGGGTGTGGTTTCCCCCCAGCACAAGGTTGAATTTCTGGTTTTTCCAGTTCTGCCAAGCCAGCTTGCTCTCACAGGCAGTGCTCCTCCCCTGTCCTTCCAGGAGGAAGCTCCATTTACGACTCCCGCCAATAAAACATTTGCCTGAGTCAGGACAGGGCTTTGTTCAGAGCTCCTGTATTCTGTGGGGGCTCCCCTTAATTCAATTATCAGAGAGATGGCATATCCTTAGTGTGGCCAGCAAAAGGCAGATAGGCCTGGGAACACAGCTGTGACTCAAGTTTCACTCCTGATGGGGGGTAGTTGCCAGGCAGAATTCAGTTCCTTAAGCAAGGTTTCAGATAAAATGTCACTTTTTGTTACCCAGTTTAAGTCAAGACATTTTTTTACATATGCAGCTAGGATGCTGATTCTAA
The DNA here is from genome assembly GCF_040938575.1 of Ambystoma mexicanum. Taxonomy (NCBI): domain Eukaryota; kingdom Metazoa; phylum Chordata; class Amphibia; order Caudata; family Ambystomatidae; genus Ambystoma; species Ambystoma mexicanum. Next base: position 83,152,777 of record NC_090927.1, on the reverse strand, counting down.
GTTTAAAACTATGACATTTAAACAATTTCAGCCTATGTGACACTCAAAAGTAGGTCACTCATTTCTTTTAAACATTTAGATTTTTAGTGTCTTTCAGTCCAAATTTACTTAAACTGCTGAAATCCACAGCTCAGCCAGTCTTGTAATAAACCTTCAAGTCACTTCAGAATATAACTTTACATTGGATCCACCTCTCAGTAAGTCTTTCTTTGGCTTGCCTTGGGTTCATTTATTCAGTTTTACACAAAAAAAGTAAAATCTGGTGTTGTTTTAAAACGCCGGCTTTCTGATAGTGGTGAGCACTGGTACTGCACCCCTTTTTGGGATTTAAGAAAATGAATTCCCAACAGTTATGGGTTTGCTTTTGGCAATCAGCATTGCCATTCCCAATGGTTTCAGACTACTGTGTGGGTAGTCCACTGGTGGTTTTAGGCAGTGTCCTTCTGTGCCCATAACATCGGCAAAAATGAGTGGCAGCCTATTCTTCAAGCATTTCCCTGTGCATTTTCTGGGAAGCTCTGGCCATCATGATGTTTTCCATGTCAGTACTGCACAGTTTTTGAGGTAGGGCTCGGATGCATGGGTAAAAACATCCCACACAGTGTACATGCCCCCTGAAGAGCCCACAAGTCTCGGCAACACAAGTCCCGGACATCCCATTTCTAAGCCCCTGGTTGCTGAAATCCTGAACACCATTAACCCCCGTTATCGTAAGAATGCATAATTATTGTTGAACAAGATGACCGGTGAGCAGGGACTGGTATCCTGGAACGCAAGGGGGAGTTTTTTTATATAAAGGCACAACTGTCAAAGGTTCAAATGTCCATGATTTAGTTCGCATCATTACCAACCCGCAGGCCTTTGGAAGACATAAAAAACCTAGAGGCTGGGATCTGTTCATGCAATCTGCTGCGGACTTAAACATTCCTGCCACTTTAGTGGGAAACATGGGGCATCGCGAACTGCTCGAGACATTGAAAGACACTGGTGGTAAAACCCCGTCCGAGGATGTTGAGTCCCTAGATATTTCCGTAAAGAGAAGAAAAAAAAAAAAGAAACCCAAACGTGAAGCCTGGTTTAGTGTGCAACTGTGTTTTCTCTTAATTTTAATAACAGTTTTTAACCATTGTAGTGTCTATATGTATATGGATTATGCATCTGTTTTTATAAGTATACACACACCTGTTGATTAAATATATTCACTGTTTGTAATAAAATACGTGTTTATGTAAATGTCTTTACAGCTACACCCCCTACAGCCTGTATAAACAAAGGTTCTGTTTGTAAAAAAATAACATTATTATTTATCCAACCACACGTTTTGCGTCTAATTATTTCAAGCATGTCTAGTACAGCATTTTTTTTTTTAAAAAATATTAAACAGGACACAAGTAAGAAGGAGACGGTTGTTTAAAAGTACAAGATGTTTTTATTTAGCCCTGTACGCCTATCTACTGGTTATTAACACACTTACATTTCTGGCAAAAACTATATACATTTACAGGTGGCCGGCGATATTTACGTTTGTTCACAAAATCTGTCACCATCCGATCATTTTGCCTGAGATCAAGAGAATAGGTTTGCATAACAGACCACAGTGACTGTTTCTCAGACATTTTAGATACACAGTAGCAAGCATGCTGCCCACATGTCACTGCTTCAGAATGCTGCACCTGGGCTCTATTATAATGTACTATGGGTGCTATATGTTTAACATAGTCCAATAGATCGCCGTCATATATAGGGAGGCTTGGGAAACACCCCAGACTATCAAAAACAGTTATTGCAACAGTGTCTATAAACATAGCTATCCAATGTGTGCCTTCTTGATGCTGGGGATTGGTGTTCACAACAAAGCTGATGGGCAGCTCACCCGGTATATCCCTTGGAATGTTATCACACAAATACACGCCTTGAAATGTTTTCACAGCATTTTTGTCTTTAAGCAGGAAACGCATGATCTGGTAGGTATCCATTACGTATCGTACAGCACCTGTCGCTGGTTGTTCAGTTCTATAACCGCATCAAATAGGGCCATAATAATGAGATTCACAGTACTTGGTAAATTTGCAGCTAACCGGACCTCAAGGCGTAAATTACCATTCCTAATCAGATTATAATGTCCTGATGAAGCCTTATCGGGTCTCAAATCAAAAGCCAGCAAGATGTAGCCACCATCATAGTCGTCACGTGGTATCACAAATCCTTTATTGCGCATGTGCTTGCTGCTGATGGAGACTAGTCCCAGATACTCCCTAATTGTATTTTTCTGTTGAAAAGTAGGGCTGTAGGCTTTGGCGGGGATGACGACCCCATCCTTAAAAAGGGCGGCGTAGTTAATGTTGTAATGTTTAAAATTAAAAGGGTTTCTTGCGTAATCCCCTGAAAAAGCAGTGTTATCCACAAAGCCAATGACGATTATTTTAGGTAGCTGGCCCAAGAATAAGTTATCTTGACTGGCGACACGGCTGCCCACGGGTACACTGAAGATTTTCAAGGAGGTCCTCTCCACCGGATATTTCAAGTTTGATATTTGTAGAGTGTCAGCATGCGCAAGTCTGACCATTGGTGACACATTGACCCTTTTATTGAATAAACTCGCTGATACTATTACCATATTGTAGGCTTCTGCATCACCACTGTTCAGACAGAAAGCGTCTTTATTTCGAGAGAGTTTAATTTTCAGATCAACACCATTCACCATCAGCTTCTCCAGGAAAAACAGATCTGAGTGTAGACACCCTAGTAAATCAAAGTTTCTGCTACCTGTCGCATACGCTGATCTCTTTATAAAGCCCTTGTTGTCTCCATCTAGAGCATAATCCTCCATAGCCCTGCCGTCTCCTTATAAAAAAACCCTGCAGTGAGCTGGGAGTCCAAAGTGTCATTGCTGTAGTTCAGAATGCTTTCTGTATACGCTCTATAGGCATACATATTGTCGGTCTGTGTAATCATGCGATCACCTAGAGTGATGCCCACCTGGTTGAAAAGGGTGGCCACCGGATAGGCAATCGTGGCCACCTTTGCCGCTGCACCGATAGCCATCCCATCCTCTTTTGTTATTCTGCAGGTTAGGTAGAGTAAGTTGTCTTTCAAATCCAGGTACGTCTCTGTTGAGCCCGATATGTAAAACTCGATGGGGGCTAATGTTGATAGTGCCGCTAGGAGTGCAACTTCCATGAAAAAACTGTTTTCGATGCTCGTCGTGTCGGGGGCACGACAAACAGATCTAGTTCTGATTTCACACATTCCCCCGAGGCACAGTGGATAAAGACCATCTTTTAGAAAATATTGATGCCAGGTCTGTTTTTATTTCGCTTGACCCGTCTGTTCTTTGACATGCATTTTCTCTTCTGAGCGGCTTTGGTTGTTGTTCTTAATTTTTTATGCGACTTCGGAGGACCCCGGCTGTGCGAAGCGTGCCTTTTTCTTTTTGCAGGGCTTTTACCATGTAAGCCAGACCAGAGCCCTCTTGTGCAGGTTGGTTGAAACGATTTGCGATGGAGGTTGTTGCAGTAGACACCACATCCTTAGCAATGTTTGTAGCAGCTGTTTTCATATGCGGCTTGGCTAATTCAAACCCTTTGCGCAGGAAGGGCATGGCTCTCCGAAAAAGACTTCTGAAAATACTTCCTAGACCCTCACCATACATCACAGGCGCGCCTTGGAAGTAGGGTTGATTTCCATAACCGGCCTGTCTGCGGTAATAATCCCTATAAGCGTGCGGCTCCCCATAATTCTTCATGATCACCATGTTCTAATTGTCTATCTCACTTCTAGGGGGCACGTGTAGTTTCACCAGGACCTTCCCATATTTAAATGAGACCAGATCACCGTGATCATCCCTTATCTGGATGTTGATGGTGTCAAAATGACACTTAGAAACAGGAATATAATCAGGCTTCATGTATTGTATATTAACAATGCCGTTATTTTCACCCTTGACTTGTGCGGTCCGCTTCAGGGGTGCGTATGAGTCACCAACCCTATGGTATTCTACTATAACGCTGTAGATGATGAGGCTGTAAAATCCACCATCAATATCTGCACGTTTTTTGTCTGTATTTTTAGTATTATTTTTTATATGCTGAACGTTCCCCAACACCATCGAAAGTTTCCCGCTGCATATAAACTCCACGGTAAGATCGGGTGATCTTACAAATATCTTCCAGAGTGAGTTATTTAGAAACAGGTGTATATCTGCATAGCGCTCGAGACTCACTCGAGTTGATTTGTTGACAGTATCTAGCAGCGCTTGTATTGTGGGGTAGAAGCCATGAGGAAAACCCACGTTTATCAATTCAGCAGGTTCTCCATGTCTGATGGTATACCAGGAATCTCTTTTGTCCAGGGTGTCCCACGTATGGGGGTACTGAATCTCCATCAACCCTGCTTCCCACTGACCTTGTAAATTAACAGGTTTAGCCAGCTTAACAGAATAACCCGATATTTAATTTTTGGGGAATATATCTAAAGAGGCGTTACTGGGCAAGGTGATATAAAAGCCGGTGTTTTTCATCTTCTTCTTCTTCTCAGGGAGCGTCTCTGTTTTTTAGATCCTCAAGAGAGGACGCGTTGACCCAACTGTTGGATTTCTCAGGCCATCTCTGCCATTTTACCAGGTGCTGTTTCTTAGACCCCTTACCTTTACTCTGAATAATTTTCTCAACTCTATAAAGACGTTGGGGATCGTCGATCACCTTTTGTAACTCCTCTGTGTAGAAATTACCGCTTAGAACTTCATCAGCATAATCATCAGCTGATATATGTATACCCCCTCTTACACAGATGCTTTTGTCACTATTGGCTATTGGTAGCCTTTTGTAAAGACACCTTTTAACTTGGACGTGGTCCCCTACGCGTAAGGCTGTTTTCTTGATCGTCTCCGATATCCATCCAGCATACAGGTTTCGCCACGCTGATAATGGGTTTTCAGAGGTTACAGACCTGGGAGGCATTTTAATAGACCGGTGATAGCTGTCATTATACACATCGATAAAAGTCTGAAATATATCCATATAGCGTTGTGTATTATAGGCTGTGAAATATCTCCAGAGTTTAGATTTCAGGGTTCTATTAAAACGCTCAACAACCGCCGCTTTAACTTCTGTGTGTGTTATAAAATGATGCACGCCGTGTTGCTTTAGAAGGTTTTGCAGGGGCCTATTCAGAAATTCCTTACCGGCATCAGTTTGTAATTTTACAGGTACGTGGCCCTTGCTGAAGATATGCTTAAAGGCCGCAGCCACTCTTGCACCAGTCTTATCCCTCAAGGCCTCTGCAAACGCGTATTTTGATAAAACATCTATCACGGTCAGAATGTACCGCGCACCATCGTTCTGCTTTTCAAGGGTTGAAACATCCGCCAGGTCAGCCTGCCACTGTGTATCTTCCGCTGCGACAATGGTCGTTCTTCTTTTAAAATATTTTCTGGCATTTTTATGGAGTGTTTACATCTCCTGGCCGGATAGCCATGTCTTAACAGCTCCTCGTTTGATGGGGTGTTTATCACGCTGTAATTTTCGATAAAGCGCATCAACACCCCCATAACTCCCAACACCACATTTATCATAATAGCTTTCATGCAATCTTGATCGCATTGATGCACTACAAAAAAATAACCAGACACAGGGTTGGTGTATGACGTTTTATTTTATTTTTATTTTCTTTATACTGGTTGGTATACATGTGCAGGGTGTCGAACAGTTACCACCCCTGATATTTTATTGGACGCATCATATAACAAGCTATACACATCAATGTGGTTACCCCTCCTGTAACTCTGTAGACACCAGATACTCGTACCATTTAACAGTTCGGATTGTTCAGAGGCTTGTAAAATACAGCCTTTAAGGCGTAGGAATCTTTCATACATTTCAGCCACGTGGTGCTTCAAAACTGTTCTAGGACCCAGGTATAAAGAACCCAAGCTGTATCGGAATATAGAACCGTTTTCATCACGCACCGGCATCTTGATGGTTCTACAGATGTCACTTGTACAGCTTACACTTTCACAAATCCGCGCATATCGAAGTCTCGGTACATAAAAACACCACAGCCGGTGTGGGTTGTTTACCGCTATTCTCGCATTCCACATAGTGTATAAAGGTTTTTCCCAACACATACATCCAGGCATCAGATAGCGCTCCACACGTCCGGTTTGTCCTCCAGAAGCGTAACCCTAGAAACAACGGTACACATATCAGGAGCAGGATTATTGTATTTTCAGCTTTTTAAAAAACAAGCTTTTGCGGTACCGGACGCCTCTGTGGGTTACTCCGAAGCCTGTACAAGTGAAAAACGTCTCTCTGCATTAAACGGGTTATATGGTTTCTAAAAATCACGGGTCCTGCCAGGTGTAAAGATTTCATTTTTTTCTCAGGCTTGCAACATGTTTGAATTTGTTTTTGTTAGCAGGCCCCCCACACTTGCATGTACACGCATACCCATGGTTTTATAAACACTTTTAAGCATCTAATAAACGTTATATGACTTCAACATCTGACATATTGCACGTATTGCTACCGATTGATAATTCGGGAGTAAACAATCATGAGCATCCTGTTGCGGGTATCCGTATTTATGCCCTTCACACAAACTGTAATAGTCACGCTTCAAACATGTTTTTACAACCGACGCCGCAAAAGCTTGAGTCGTTACAGTCTCCAAAAGGGTATCATCTTCTTGCTCATCAGAACTTTCAAAACGTTTCAAAGTATCACATCTCTTACACGTATCACCGTCTGGGAATGCTGCACTTTCGATCCTTTTTTAACAGCACACGCAATAATAATTGACAGAGTTAAACGAGTTATTCAGGCCCACAGCGCCGTTACGGTTATCTGGCGTTTTCTGTAATTCAAAAAAGAAAGAAGTTTAGCTCTTGAGCATGTGTTTTCACAGGTTTTACACACACACACACACACACACACACACACACCCCCCACACCCACACCCCCAACAACATACACAAACCCCACTTACCTTCATCTTCACGCTGGTTTCTGCAGCGCCAGTTCCCTTTCACTACCGTGAAAGAGAACCAGCGCTGCAGGGTCCCTTTCTTCGCTCTTTTTTTTTAACAGATGGCTGCGGGGGTGTCCCGCAGCCCCCCTCACTATACCATCAAGTATAGTGAGCGGGGCAATGCGGGGGACACCCCCGCAGGCCCCATTTTCATTAAATGCTACCACCAAAGGATCAAACTTTTGCTGTTTGATCCTTTGGTGGTAGCATTTTTCGAACTTTTGGTCATTTCGACCTTTTTTTTTTTTAGAGCATTTCAACCTAAACCATGGCTATAGCATGGTTCAGAGCCTTGCAGCTCTGGTCAAAATGGGTTGCCCCAAAGTGGGGTTTTGCATAGGTTAAAAACTAGGCTACGACTTAATGGAGTTTGTTAACAGGCCCACATACAAAAATCTCTTGGCTGCATCCTTCTCTAATTCTCCATGGGGCCTTGAACCACTCTGTGTTGACACTGTATGACCCACCGAGTGGGGACTTTACCAAATGTCTCATGACTGCAGTCATGGAGACATTATGAAATTGGTGTGGTATATACCCCACAGCGGGTATTGCATTAACCAGTGATTTTAACGTAGACTGCGCTGATTCCATGATTGGAAGCAAAAGGGGCAAGCGAGGTTGTGTAGCCCAGACAAGGGCCTTGCTTTGGCGAGCAGCTGGAGATGCTCATCGATAACTCGGGGGATCCTATGGTGACCCGGCCAAATGGAATTTACAATAGTTGCATTGATTTCATTCTTGTAAATTCAGTTATTTTTAAGCACTCGCTACCATTGCAAGCTGGTTCCATAGACATAAGTGACCATGCTGTGTTGTGTGTAAAATGCCAATCAACAATCAAACGGCACGGGATACGCCTGGGCATGAATCCAATTTTAACTTCACAGGGGAACAGGTTATGTTGGTCAGCTCTCAACATCAGTCACTTCAATATAAACTTGAGAACTTGCACGGAGAACCATGAGGTTCTACTTAGTAGTCACGATTGGGACTTGAAATGCTTGCTGGACAGGTATAATCTTCATGCAAGGAAGCTAGTCTCACGACCAAAAAACACAACCAGTTTAGGGCTCTTGTCTGATCAAGAAATAGCAAAAAGGAAGAGATCTATAAAAGCTACCTTTCGAAAAATAATAAAAAATTAAAACACTGGTCAGCGACAAATGCAGGCTTAACGTGGCAGCAAGGGCGAAGTATAAGTGCTGGTTGCGTGCATATAAATATAACAATAATGCTTGTGACTGGCTTCTACTTGACAGAATCATTAAGACTAATGATACCAAGTAATTCTGGTTCTTGCTGTGAAACTTTAGCCTTGTAAAAACTAAATAAATGGTATGTGGTATTTTGAAAAACACTTGGTCCATGCATATTAAAAAAAACACTAGATGGCAATTGAGCCCAAGCTACCCGTATTAAAAGGTCCTAAGATAGGCTCAATGTCTGGCATCACGTGTAGGAGGCAGAAATAACCTCAATAATTGTAAGGTCTGAATCATGAAGAGCCATAGGTCCAGGTGGACTTTGTAATATGGTCTTGAAGAATGACCCTGAGTATTGGGCAGAATTATTGCGGTCGCTATTCCTCCGTGTTTGTGAGACTGGTCGCTATCCTTCTACATGGCTGGAGTCCATTTTGATTCCAGTGTACAAGGAGGGTCCCCGAATGGACCCTAATTGTTACCGCCTACTAGCCATTTTTGACTCCAAATCCAAGATTTTTTCCCGACAGCTGCTGGAACTACTCTCATTATGGTCATGTGCAAATCATATATTGAACCCTACGCAGATCGGTTTCAGGGAGGGTACAGCACTAAACATGCCATATGGATGCTCCTTACAGTGATATCAGACACGCTACATAACCCAGACATTACTTGTGCTTTGTGGATTACAGATCAGCGATCAATAGCGTACACAGGGGCAGACTTTGGAACCAACTGTCAGGCTGGGGACTGAATGCATCATTGCTCTATTTCATCAGACAGCTGTATGATGACACAGTAGTAAGGGTGAGGTTAGAACAGGACCCCTTACAAGACCATCATACACTAATGTTGGCCTCAAGCAGGGTTGCATACTCGCCCCATTGTTATACTACCTGTATGTGGCACACTTTGCCCAAACCCTTGAAGCTGCACACAATTATCAATCAACCAATGGGGGCAAAAAGATAATCAGCATTACCTATGTGGATGATACTGTCATACTTAACCGCACACACATGGGTCTTCAGCGCTCGCTTGACGCCCTATTAAAATGTGCTGAATCAGATGTCCTCTGCGTAAACATAGGGAAGACAAAGATCATGTCTATAGGTAAGGGAGCCTACCAGGGAAAGAGCTTTAAGTGGAGATTGGGAGGACAAACACTAGAACAGGTTGAGACCTGCAAATACCTTGGCATGCATATAGCACATGATCTAAATAGTACTCACCAAGCGAATATGGTTTCTTCCTCGGCAGAGACCAAATGGTCTCTCGAAACATGTGATTGATAGGCAGGGGGCAGGTCCATGGAGGCAAATCTCACTGCATATAAGTCATCTGTAGTACCAGAGATACTATATGCACTGGAGACATTGCCCTTGGGTTCAGGTCTCTGGCTGACTAAACTGGAGGGCAAAATATTGAGAATGATACTCGGCTTCCAAAATCAGTACCTGTTGAAGCTATGCGTCTAGAACTAGGATTGCCATCCCTACATGTTCCCTCGCAGTTGGCTGTCAATAAGTGTTGGGCACTATATACTTCAGTGAAAATGGCAGCCCCTCAAACATAATCAAGTGCCATGGCCAACACTGTGGGTGCAGTCTTTGGCTTTCTGACATGCAAAAACTTCATTTAAATCACTGTGTGGTAATTGGCATGTAGGGCTTACCAGATTCACTAGGCAAGGTTTATGCATTGGAATTCAAAAGAAAGTCGATGGGCCATGACCGCAGGATGTCCATTGATCACCTCGCTAATAAACGCAAATAGAACTTGTGCTCCACACAGGGAATGAATGTAAATGCCCCACGTGATTACCTGGATAAACCTTATTCTCCACATCTGGTGCACTTCATTCTTTCCCTGCGTCTTGAAACCTTTCCGGTTCATGAAAATATAGGGGTGGGGATTGGGCTGGAAAGAAATGACCGACTCTGTCGTATGTGTAAGGCAACAGTGGACTCAGCTAGACACCTTCTCACCCAATGCAGTATGTTAGAACCTCTCTATGAAAGGGGATATTATAAGTTTGTGGACTATACATCAGACAATTCTTGGAGTCTTATTTTTTGGAGCAAAATCCTTGGTCATGACTGCGGAGGGAAAACTGGACTTGTTGGATACTTGCTCACGGGTTAGTAAACCTTTGTGCTTGCTCTTGCTAAAGGCTGGTACACATTGATGACATTGATTGTTTTAACTGTTATAAATGAATTGATGTGGTTTTAAGTTTAATTTGATACATTTGTAAAAATTGTAATATGTGTAATTTTCTGAAGAGTATAGTTTAAAGGTCAAGATTGACCATAAACAACAAAATAAAAAATATATAATAATACATTTATTGTGAATTAGTTCAAATTTGAACTTTACACAAACAATACAAATACATAACTTAATACAAACATACAATCAAAACATTAGATATAAAAGTTATATAAAATTGTATAAAATTAGACCTATATGTGTAAAGCAAACACAGTGCAATACAGAGATAATACAGTACAGGGGTAATGTGTGGCACATTCCATGCATATCGTATAGAGCCCAACACACAAAATACCTGACACAAATGAGCGCATACCACAAGAGCTGAGCACCAAGTGACAATAGTGATGGTCACGCCTCGACCTTCAGGCTAAGGGCTGATTCCTGGGGGGACCGCTCAAGGTTCCACTAAGGCCGGCTGGTTTGGTAATAAACTTTTAACTTTAACCCAAACCCTATATAGTGCCAGCTGTGTCCTAATTGAGTCCGAGTTTAAACAGTAATCCCAGAAGGACTCTTCCTTGATGGTCTCATAATTGTTTACCAACTTTCCCAGCAGACACATATACAATGGACCCAAACGGGGGCACATAGTCAAGACATGCCTGGTGGTTTCTAGATGTTCTCCCTTCTCACAGATACGACAACACCTGTCCTTTGGTAAAATACCCAACCGTGGCCCAGTAACCGCTAATACCTGAAGCTGATCGTCCGCAGCCTTAGCATAAATCGACGTACCTCCGGATCTGGGCATAATAACAGGTATCGTTGGGGCTTTCTGTATCTGTGGATTACATGCGTTACAGCTTCGTACCCCTTCAAGGTCGACAAATGGATGTAGTTCTGAGTCCAGTCCCATCTGTTCATTTTTTGTATGAAGGATTTCTTTTGATGGATAAATGGCATAAGCCGCTTCTTATCATGGGACCAATCTATGTTGGCAAAGAGAGACTCGTTTAGCTGCTTGAAGCTATTGCCTTGAGGTGACTTTTCATTATCAAAGTTAGTACCCGCCAGGCTGAGCAGTTTACATGATGAGGAGGAAATAGCCTTCAGGTAAAACACACCTCGAGCTCGCTATGCCATGCCTTTCAGGGAGGTTAAACCCAGTTCTAACCTAAGATACTGAACAGCACAAGCCGTACCCAAACCCAATACTGCTCGCCAGTACTGCCCCTCAAGTATCTTGAGCCAGTTCATGTCTTGTATGGCTAATTCCTCCAAGCCATACAAGATCGCAGGAACAAAGCACTGATCCCTACAATACTAAACCCTGCTGTTCCTTTGGCGAATTTACAAACCTGCAATGCAAGAAGTTTTGTCCGCCTTTTTTTTTGCGAGATGATAAAATGATAATTGGGTTGAGTATCAAATTCTTACCCCAAGCATGGGTATGACTGATCAATACTTATTCTCCCAGACTAGACTCGACCGCTGAACGACAAGGGCCACTTTTGGCTATTACCAATATCTTAGTTTTCCTTAGGTTAATAGTAAGCCCCAGTTGCGCCGAGTATAGGGACAACTCCTCAAGCATGCTCTTTGCTCCAGACAACGTGCAATCAAACAATATTAAGTTGTCCGCATATAGCATGCCTACAATAGGGGTGTCCCCCAGTTTTTGGGGGAAACTTGCTTTAGCAGCCATCCGAGGTAACAGGTCAGCTATATACAAATTGTATCACATAGGTGCACTCACACAGCCCTGTTTTACTCCGATATTAATAGGAAGGGGATCAGTGGCCTCTCCCTCGTTATTAAGTCTGACCCTGGCACTGTTGTTACTATGTAAGCTCACCAATACATGTAGTATCCAACCAGGGCACTTTAAGTCCCTTAACTTGTCCCACAGGGTCAAACGCTCTACAAAAGTCAACAAAAAGTATGTACAAGGTGGCATTTTTGTTGCTCCGGGTGTTATTAATCAATAGATCCAGGACCCTGATGTTATGTGCTGTCCCCGAACCAGGTCTAAATCCCGTCTGTGCATAGTTCAGGATATTATTTGCTGTAACCCAGGTTTCAAGTTCCTTAAGCACAAGTGTCATGAACATTTTGCTAGTTACGTCAAGCATGGAGAGAAGTCGGTAATTACCAGCATTGCATCAGTCTCCCTTTTTATGCACTGGTATAAACACCGATCTTCTCGATGAAGACGGAATCACAGCCGATCTACAAATACACGAAAAGAGTGTCAGAAGTACATGTGCCCAGTTATCCGGGTCGCTTTTTAATACCACGTTTGCCAGCTCATTCAGGCCAGGGGCTTTAGAGGGTTTTAGTACTACGATAACCTGCTTTATCGAGTAACGGCTTAAAGGCAAGGGCCAGGGGTTTGTACTTAATACCATGGCGGAAGCGGGTATATTTGCGTTAAAGAACTTATGCTTAATGTGTGCAGCCCACTGCTCCTCGCCAAAAGGTTTCACTCTTCTTAATCCCTGGTCCCCTCCTGCCCCTCCCAATATTTGCCAGATTCTTTGGATATTTCTGCTCATAAGGGTCTATATAGAATTCTCCCATTTTCCGCATTGTAGGGACTTACACTAGTGATGGAGCCATGTACGGTATTGCCGCTTGATGTGCTTAATCTCACACACCCTCTCCTGCAGGCTCCTGTTGTTAATAGAGGTCAGTCTACAGGTTTAAATTTCTCTCCTCATTAACCTTTTACGATCCCAGATCCTAATATCAAACTTACCCCTTACAGCTGCTTTCCATTTAGTTTTAGGAACCTGGGTATGCTTAAAGTGGGACTGAGTGAGAGATTGTATCCATACCTCTATCTCCTCAGGGGATTTCCCCCTTAGTTCACTCTTCAGACAACAACCCTCAGGGAAAATCAAGGTCCTCATTCTTTCAATATTGAACTGGGACCATCGTATCCGATTCCCTTGATTGGTAGTGATCACATCACTACATACATTCCCAAATCCCTTTCCCCTTCCCCCAATTAGGTCAGGGTAACTTGGGTGTGATCACTATAAGTATTAGGAGCAATATGGATACCCATGACGTTACCCAGAACACATTCAGAGACCACCATATAATCTAATTGTCCGGGGTTATCTCCGGTTGTGCGACCATTCAGGACAGTGCACCTCCATTCATTTATATAATCTACCCATGCCTTGCCTTTGGTATTAGAGGTAGTTTGTGGCATTCGGCTGTAATCGGATACGTTATCATATTTACCACAACCTTCTAAGTCTACACATCTCGCGTTCAGATTCCCACATAATATGATAGGATTACTTTCATGATCAGCATCCCAGTTCATTAATATGGTATCCAACTGCTCGAGAATAGACTCAGTCATTGATATACCCGGAGAATCATAAATGTCAATAATTAACAAGTCTTGATGTTTTCCTCCTTTCTCCGTTATGGTCACTGCCACAGCTAACACATTACTACCAGGTTTAGGGTCATTTACCAATCTCGGGCTGTATGATGACTTTATTCCTATTAAGAGGCCACCCTTGGGGCGTCCGCATTCCCCCTTGGTGGCCTCTGCTTGGAAAGTCACATACCCATCAAATTCCACCTCGAATGTGATCCAGGTCTCTTGTAACACAAAAATTTCATGAGAGAACAGTACTTCCTATGCGCTGCCCCCAGTGAGCCAATGACTAAACCCCTGGTGTTCCAGCTCACAACTAGCCAAGTTCAATCTGAATAACTTTTAGTAGCAATCATATACTTTAGCCATTCCCAGCCTTGCTTGTCGTTACATTTGACTGCTGGCTTCAGTTCGCCTTTAGAGCCTGCTGTTTGGGTTTTTTGGCCCATCGTTCCTCGGGCATATCCATCCTTGGTTGTATATCTAAATCATATCCCAAGTATCCCAAGGATGCTGAGTGGGATCTAATAAGGGCTGTTGTCTCCGGCAGACTAAAATGTACTTTGGTAGTCATAATGTTCAAGGGTCGCAGTGGTTCCACAAAATCAAAATCTCCACTATTGAGTATCCTAAGGGAGGAAACCTTATTGAACAGTGTCAAAAGTGAAGCACGATTCAGCTCCCGCACCTTTACAGCTACCTTAGGACCAATAGTCAGAGTTCTCTGAGGTGACACCACAGTGATAGAAGGGGACGAATGTACAACAGGAAGATCAGGGGAAGGAGCGGCAGTATTACTGGGAGCCGTATTAATAACTGCCGGTAGGCACTGAATCTCGTGCGGGGGGGGGCGTTTTCCATGGTCCTGTTTTGTAGCTGTAACCTCCTCCCGAAGGGACGTAGCACACGCCAGACCTTCCTCTATCAGCCAGCTAGTGAGAGTACCCACGGTCTGTGCCGACCGTCTTTTGCATCTTGCAGCTCTTTTTCGTTGCTTTTTTGACATGCTGGCACTACAGGGCCTTAATGTTGAATTTAATGCAGGGCGGTTCTCTTCCTGCTTAACCAGCAGATCAGTAGAAAATTTCCTTTGTGTCGTTGAAGTTTTCTGTTTTCTCTGCCTCCCCTGGCATTTAGCTGCCGACACCATGTCAGATGCACCCTTTATTAGGTCTGCAAGGGACAGTGGTAGGGGCGTGTCCAAGTTCGCTGCCCTCGGCTACACAATGGCACAATCTTGTGACAGGCATTTTACAGCAGGTAATTTTTGCGGGGCGTCCTCCCGCAAATCAATAATTGCCCTTTCTTTAGGTTGGTTTAGGGTTATTAAGTGTTCATGTATACTTGCGATTGCAACCCCCTGAAGCTTCAAGTCTTCATGTATAGTGCCACATAATTTAAAAAGTATTTTTACCGCAAAATTTAAAATACTGTTGTTGTGGTTGCGGAAATCTCATGGGTACTATACTCCTCCTCAGTAAGTGTACTTGAGGGTAAAGCGGTACCATAGAACATGTTTGGGCTGGCAGATAGCCTGGCTGCCCCCCGTATTAGGCTGCAGAGGCTGAAGAGTTTCCTTAATTTCAGTGGCCACGTGAGTAACCGCCACTGCCCCCGTAGGGGGCGCGGTTCCCAGAGTAATCTCGTACCTTGATGATAAAAGAACTTGGGTCTCCTTCGCTAATGCGGGGTCTGGCAGAGGGGGCTGAAACTGTGTTAGTGCCTTTTCTGCAGCCTCTCCTTTCCACCCCCCCTATAATAGGGGACGTACGATCTTGTAAGCGCTTAACATAGCTGAAGTAAAGAATCGTTATCCAGGTCCAACGGTAAATAACTACTATCAGCCTCAGCTAATGGGGGCATTGTATCTAATGATGGCAAGCAAGGAAGTTGCCTGGACTGCGATTTTAGCGGGGAAAAGGGCATCCAATGGGCCCTTTTTTTGACTCAACTCTTCTTGCGCTTTCAGCCCTTTATCCCCCTCCTTGCCATCTTTCTGCAGTTCAGTACTGACGTCATTAGACTGTTTAGTAGAATGCAATCCATAGGGTTTCTTTCCCCTATTGGCCGCTGCTTTACAGCGGCTTGAGGCTTTTCCCGGAATTACCGTTAGGAAGGAAGGGGGAGGAGGGGAAAGAAAAAGAGCTATGTAGACAAGTGCAGGTATCAGTGTCGAAGCAGGAGGTTTTCAGCCAATTGTACCAACACACTCCCCCTACACAACCCACTGCCACCACTCACTGTCTTAGTATCCTCTGCTGTCCAGACTGTGCATCTAGGTCTAATATAAAAACAACAGCACAGAGATAAGGTATGAATCCAAGTCAACCCTTTCTGATAGAATAACGGGTTCCTGTGCAAGATTCAAGATTCAAAGTTATAGCCCCAAAAAATACTGATGCCCGATACACACCACTAGGCCAAACCTCGGACCAAGCCAAGTTCGAAGAACCGGGCCTCACAGGGGAGGGGTGCACTGGCCTTACACTCACCCAGGGCCACGTAAACCGTGTATGCCCAGTGTGCCACTCTTCCTGCACCCCTGCGTCGCTCAGCCTAGAGGGGGTTAACAGGGAGTATCACCGGTGTCTCTCGAGCCGCCTTCTCAGTACGCGCAGCTCCGGGCTCTGGCTCCAGCGGAGACCTGCTCCAGCTCGTTCGTCGCTCGTCGCACTGGGGTAAGACTAAAGGACCCGGCGTACCAGCGAGTACTGCAATTCTGCTAGGTCCGTCAAGCTGAACTTCCTCGCGTCTCAGAGAATCAATAGCAGCCGCTTCCGACAAACCAGCTGTTGGAAAACAATAAAAAAAAAATTAAAATTAAATTAGCAGCACATAAGCTAAGACCAAGACGCAAGTAGATAGGACATTAAGTCACTCTATCACCCAATTAGCCCAGCATTTCTCATCATCATGCCCTCTACCATGAAATTCTCTTTCTACTTGGCCTTGCAGAGTATTCTTGTGCTAGGACTGCAAAGGGAGTGCGGGCACTGACTATCGTGTCTGGAACTCTAAATTCAATCCCTATTATTCTGTTCATCCTGCAAACTTGTAAATGCTTTAAATGAATTAAGACTTGGCATCCTTTGTGTTCTTTCTTTCACCTTAACGTGAGGAGATTCATCCTCCGCACACATGTTCTTCTTAAGCATAGATAGCTGACCTCGACCTCTCAGTTCTTGACTTCAGGCTAGATAGCCTCTCAACAGAGCTCCAACAACCTGCTATTCTACTTGGGACACAGCCTTTCTTTTTCTCTCCATGGTTCTTTGGCTTCATTATTTCATGATACCAATGTCCAGTTTCTGTACAATGGCGGCTCTGCCTGCAGTCTATTTACTACTTGTAGCTAGCTTATACGATGACTTGATCTATCTTGCGTTTCAGCGTCTGTACATTCATTATAATTCTGATTTCTGCAGCACTTCCTAACGTGTAATCTTCTTCTTTTACACTTTTAAGGTTCACTCGATTCTTTACTTTGTAATTTCTCCTCTAGTATCCATACATTGTCTTCATTCAGTATTTCAGGACGTTGTGCGCATTTTTCTATGACATCATCAGTCCATTTTCTTAGCTCGTTCTCATATTTCTTCCGGAATATCCTCCTGCAGGCCGTCATTAACTCGAGCGTACATTCAATATAGTTCTTTTATTGGATACCTTCTTCCAAATACTTGCTGCGGTATTGGTACAATAGCTGGTGTTAGACAGGTCATGGTCCCCCTCTGGTCAAGTCCTCGACTACATCCTCTAGATTTACTGCTTCTTTGAATCTTCGTTGGTATCCATATCTCCATTACCCTCTCTCAGGATGCACACATTTTTCATATTTTCGTCCACACTCCGGGTCATGTAAGTGCATTCTCCACTTGGGGGCCCAATGTCCCACATAATTCTTATGATCTCTTGGATACAGGAATTTAATTCCTTCAGGTGCCACAATACCTGCTTTTATGCAGTCTCTAAAGGTACTTTCAGTCTGCGTGCTGTCTACCGTTTCATTCTTCACATCAATCATGATCTAATTTTCACTGCTTACTGTGCTGTTTTGAGGCATTTTCCAATTATTATCCTTATAACACAGAATCCAAACATTATTATCACCAATATTGTTTGGAGGAATTTTAATATATTTGCCATCCAGTCAGGAATCCAAGCAAACAGGAATGAGAACCAATCGTCATCTTCAATAGCCTCTGTCTCCTCCTCCATTTTCACGTTCAATTCTATCAACATGGTTATACATCCATCAAAGTCCCGTTCTCACCATCATGAGATGGTGTGAAAGTACAGCAAGAAGGGCCGACATTGGCGCAAACACCTCCTTCCATTGCTATAATCATGTCGAGGACATACCTGTTCTGGAGGGTAATTAACCTTATAGCCCTCAACTCTTCCTTTATGGCGTTAAATCTGTTTATAGTGTCATTGATTGTCTGTAACATTCACTGCTGCTTGGAGTACAGACATACATATAGACGTCATTATCATAGCAGTCTTGCTGAACAACTTTTGTTCATCATGAATGTCTTCAAAAGCCTTTATTGATTTCGATGAGAATTCTCCCTTTTCATCCACTGGAGTGCAAGGCAAGTGACCTTCTTTTCTTCAAGTGCTCATCGACATTTGGAAATCCCTGTTCAGGTCGATCTGGGGAAACATGGATTTGTGCAATGGAACACACTCCTCCCCAGTTCCTGGGAAACTTCATATGTGCTCTAGAGCCACAGGCCCAATATCGATCCATTAGGACAGCAGTACCTCTCCTCGTTCCTGAGACATCAATTATGTTCTTGTGCCCTTTATTCTCGCCAACTCTGACTTTACCTGTGCTTTGAAAGCACATTGTCGCATTATTCAATGGGACTACTGCCGATGGTCCTGCTTCATCATCCACAGATGTCAGCAGTTTAGAGTTCTTGGCCCATGACATTAGGCACTCATCATTCACTTTCTGCACCTCTTGCACTGGTTCCTTACTCAGTAGATGAGCTGCACAGGGCATCATCCCATCTTCCCATCCTTTTGTCGTAATCACTTAACCATAGATCAATACCTGTGAACATTCCCAGCATCCAGGTATTCCAGTTTTGCTGGATTAATTCATCCTCTTCATTTCCTCAACTATTACTTTGTCTTGTCCCATAGAAGGATACACAAGCATCTTGTCTGTCCATCCAGGCTCTTTTTCCATTTGCATTGTCTTGATATAATCCTCCTGTATGGAATGTCTGTCTTGATCACCATCGCAGGATTGCCCAGCTCCCTTGGAACTGTTCCCTGGTAGTACATGCTGCTAAATGGCCAAGTCACATCACATCATGCTCTGCCATCTCTTTTGAAATGAGTATTCTTACTGTACTCATGGAACAGGGGATGAGAGCATACATAATAGCTCTCATCAGATGCTCTCTTCCCCACCTTTTTCATGTGTTGGTACCACATATTATTCTGCAAATTAGCCAAATTATCAAGATAGGCATTTATCCCCTGGTTATCTTCTTCTGCATCCCTCTTATGTCCTCTGACATGCCCATATAAGTCAAAGAAATTATCATCGTTTTCACTTACACTGGCAAAAATAACATGTGTCGGCTTTTCAATTGAACCATCAGAATGATAAAGACTTCGAAATGTAAGATACATAAAGAAAAAGAGAAAGCACATGCATATTTATATCTGGCATAAGAGTCTAGAAAAACATTTGTGTGCCACGCCATTTCTCGTTGAATTGCTAGTCTTCCTGCAACTGCATTTTCTTCTTCCTGAATCATTTTTAATGCATCTAATCAAATCACATTCTAGTTGCACAATCTGCTCCATTATTGCAATCAAAAGCCTTCTTATAACTCAACTGTTCTTTGGATCGTGTAGAAAAGTGACAATATTAACATCTCTCCTAATGAGGTATGACCGGAGTATAAACGCAACAACTGCAACCACAGACCTATGTGTGTCACTATTGACTGGTGTTATGTGTCATTCTTAAAATAGATATGCCCCCAAAAATGATTCTGGGTATTGAGCTCTCTTCCAATTTTGAATAAGGAATTGGCGCATGGGCATAGTGCTGATATGATTTTACTTTTTTCAAAGAATCTCTAAAAGGTATGTTTGCTTGTGGGTTATAAGCAGAAGAAAATGTATCCTTAATGCCAAACAGCTCATTGACAAGGTGTGGGCCATTATCTGACTTTAATACTTTGCACACACCCCATCTCGCAAATACCTCACGCACTAGGGACTTCACTGCGCAGGTGGCATTAGGATGCATACAAGGACTGGCTTCGATCCATCGGGAAAAGGGACACACCCCCACCAATATATACCTATATCCATTACATGTCTGCAGCATATTGACGTAATTAAAATGCAAATGCTAAAATGGGCCATTTGGATGGGTTATTACTCCTCTGATTGTTTTTAGTGTACGCCCAGCTGTGAACTTCTGACACACAATGCAATTCACAATGAACTGGGCAACTTGTTCCAATGGATTGGGAACAAACCAGTCTTCTGCAATGGTGGCAGCAAGACTTTCTCGGGTTATATGTGCAGGGTAATGCAGCTGCTCCGGTGCGACTTTCAATAATGCCACTGGTCATTGGCTTTCCAGTGCTGTCCTCTCTCCATAGTGCTTCTGTGGGGGATAAAGAAAATCCCCTACATCTCCATACCTCCTGCTATTCTTGCAGAGCTCTACTCTGTATCTCTTTTAGTTTCATAATTGACAGTATATGAAATCCCTCTCCTACAAGCATGCTTCTATTCAATACCACTTCAACATTTTCAGTTTCAAAACTAAAAATGTATGAAGAATCTGCAACCCTTGTGTCTTATAAGTCTGTCCCTTTGTAAAGTCTGTTTGTTTAGTTTGAGCTGTGCATTTTACGACCACTATGGCCACTGGGAGTTGTAGTGCCTTAATGAGCCTGTCCTATAAAGACGCATGCTGTACTGTAGTGCTGTCTGCGCGGCGACAACCCTCCTTTTCCAGCGTGACAGCCCTGCGTGTACGGTTGACGTCACATAAGCAGAGTCGCTCTACACCGTCACTTCCTGACATTCATGTTTCTCGAGCGCAACCATAAGTGCTACCAATTCTGCCGCCTGTGCTGAAAATTGGGACAGTAGTCTTGCACTTGCCACTACCACAAATTCACCATTTAATCTCAGTCTTACAAGTGCAGATCCTGAATGCCTTTCTCCACTAAGCTGATCAATGTTTGGCAAGCCATCAATAAAGGGAATCTCCTTACCTGCTAAAGCATTTTCTTTCACATAGGGTATATCATCATAAAATTCAACATAATTAGTGCAATTGTGTACATGATCACCTTCTTCTACAGTTCAGCTACAAACGTGGCTGGGTTCACTATTTTACATCTCACAATTTTAATTGCTGGGTTACAAATCATTACTTCATATGCAGATGCTCTTTGTGTTGTCAATGCACTTTTGGGTTTCTCTAAATGACAAATAAGGCGTGCTCCACTTATAGCGTCATTGCACAGCCGATCGTAATACTTATGGACTTCTCAATCGAAAACGCAGCAGCAGCCAAAGATTGTTCTCATGGAAAATGTCCTCTCATAACTGGATCCAAAATCCCACTATAATACGCCAAAGGTTTATACCCTAATGTTGTTCTTTGTGCAAGTACTGCTGTCATTACTGATCCATTGGTGGATCAATGGTAGTTGACAATGGGGTTTGAAGAATGCTGAGTCTTTAGAAGGGCAGGATCGTCAGTAAGCACTGTTACGCTTGCCACCTAAATCGCTTCACTCAGGACTACCTCGGTTTCATGTTCGATGAGTAGCATTGGGTCTATTGTCATCATAGAAGGGCCTGCAGGAATGTTCATCGATTTAATGACTCTGGACTCCTGCACGGTATCAGAAAGCTGCATTGAGTCCCTCAATTGGGAAGGAAGGAGCTATGGACCTTTGCATGTCAGCCCAGATGGCGGTTTCAGAGTAATATTGGACGGGCCCCTTTTTCTGATTTTGCAGCAGGGGTTTCTGATGTAAGCGATCCAGCATTTAATTCAATAGGCATTGTATATCTTTTACTTATGATGAGATGTATTAAAAAGTTATAAATTTAACTACATAATAAAAAATATAAAAAATATAAAAAATAAAACGGGCATTTCGTGTCCACCCTCTCCAAATCAAGTGAGTTTTAAAGCTTCCTCTGGACCCCATTAGCACATTCCATCTCTTGATCGACTCTCTATTGTAAAGACGTAATTAAAGATTCAATGTAAATGATTTTTGAGTTAATCTGTGCTAGAAAAGTGGTTTGTTCTTTAGTGTTCTCCTGTATTGCCTCATATAACTTAAAGAACGGGGCTAGCAAGATGGTTAAAGCAGACATCATGTTAGAGTGCAATTTAAATAAAGTCAAATTCAGACCTTGTCTCATGTCCACTGAAGGTTTAGGAGAAAACACTATGACGTCAATAAAGGAAGCCACAGGAGAAAAATGCGGGTCTTTTACAATAGTAGAAAGCCCCTTGGGCTCAGACTAAAATGACATCAGGCGCTGAAGATCATTCTGTATGGCCACTGAGGCTGTATTCAGCATATTGCTTGAGTTCTTAGGGTATATAGTATGCCCCTTACTTGCCACCGGTTGGACATTGAGGTCATCCTGTTGTTTCATCCCATTTTTGCTATAGTTAGTCAACAGGTCACAGGCCTCGACCGTTCACAGACAGCCTGGGTGTTTTCCAGCGGGGTAATACAGCCATTAGGTCGCGCTGATTTTCGGATGCCAGCCAGTTGGTTAATAGACACAGTAGCAGACGGAGTTGTCTCTGCTAGAAGGGGATCGACCGTGCCGCTTAGCAGCCTGTTGGAATTACCATCAGGCTCTTGTGGTTCACAGCTGGAAGCACCCTTCCGCGTCGATGACTCAATATCATCCCAGACACCCTCTGTGTCACATTTGGCAGGATGTCTATAGTACATCGAATCGAAGGTAAGTCTAGGGTCAACTAAGAAGGGCATGTTCTAACCCAGCCAGGGCATCCTCTGTTTACAAGATCTCTGCATCAGTGAGCCTGAGTGCGCAGACTTCACCGGGGTTCACAGGAATCACATAGGTATATTGCTCCCCGGAGAAATCTTGGCCAGCTGGCACTACTGGGGCACTAAGCGCATCCTTTCCATGCCCCCATTCGAACCAAGCAACCACGTCGCAATCGATCTTGCAGCAGGATCGATCAAATGTTTCTGTGTGTTCTTAGGCTGAACTTGGGAGATAGACTGGGGTTTAGAAGACTTGGGAGGTGCAGCAGCCAGCAAACTCACCTGTGATTTGTGCTGTTGTCGAGTCCTTGGTATGGGAAAAAAATGAAGCGTGCTGTTCACCGACTCCATAGATCGGGAACGC
The DNA here is from genome assembly GCF_040938575.1 of Ambystoma mexicanum. Classification (NCBI taxonomy): domain Eukaryota; kingdom Metazoa; phylum Chordata; class Amphibia; order Caudata; family Ambystomatidae; genus Ambystoma; species Ambystoma mexicanum. The sequence continues at coordinate 83,129,518 of NC_090927.1, read as the reverse complement.
CATGTCTCTCTCCATCTCCTCATGACCTCACCGGCAACACTGACAACACTCCTCGCACTCCACAACGCTCTGTCACTGAATGGAGATTTTGTAGATGAGTCTCGATGTGTACCGGTATGCAATAGTAGACAGACTGTCATTGTTCCCCACTGGAGCCAGCAACATTAGTATCAGATCAGTGAAAGGAGCAACACTGACAACACTATTCGCACTTCATGTCGCTCTGCGACTGAATTGATTTTTTGTAGAAGAGTCTTGATGTGGACCAGTATGGCAATGGTAGACCGGCTGTCCACGTTCCAGACTGCTGGCAGCAACAGCAGTAGTAGATCAGTGGAAGGATGAACACTGACAACACTCCCTGCACTCCGTGTCGCTCCATGACTGAATGGAGTTTCTTTAGAGGAGTCTTGATATGGACCGGTATGGCAATGGTAGACAGATGATCCATGTTCCCAACTTGAGGCAGCAACAGCAGTAGTAGATTGGTGAAAGGAGCAACACTGACAACACTCCTCCCACTCCTCTAAATTTTGCAGTTGTAGAGCAGACTTCTTGCATAGTATAATCTAAGCACAAGATTACATATAGCGAAATGGTGTGTTTCTAACATTTTGATGTGGTGGAAGTTGCTTTTGCAAACAGTTCTTGCAATGCAGGCTAATGAATGTCCTTGAAGTCCAGTGTGGCTGCTCACTGGACAAGAGACCATGGCTTGGAAAGTGTTCATTTTACTTTTGTCTGTTAGTTTCACTTAGTGATTCAGGAAATCTCATAAAGATTCAAAGGATTGTTGGTATATGTTACACATTGATCGTCATGTCGATTTCTACAATACTTTGGGCAAAAAGGACATTTGGTTGAAAGTTGTTGGGGACGCTTTCTATGAGGGTTTCTTTTGCCATAATGGCGTTTCCTACCATGTCATACCCTTGGCGATCACTGTTTTTTGCTCTTTCTTGTAAGCCTCTTCATTAAAATATGGTTGTGTGCTGCTTGTTGTAATCCATTCACCTTCAAAGAAGTTTGAAAGGGTATCTATATTGACATTGGCATTTTTAGAAGTACTTTTTGTAATGTATTAATTAATTTAGTTAGTGGTTTCATTCTGTTTAAAATCAATATGAACAATTTTCTCTTTAGTAGAAATGCACTGTCAATTAGAGCTTTGAGAATTAGGCTTCTGCAGTCGTTTTTAAGGGTAGATCATGACGTTTCAGCTTTTGTTACAATATTGTGAAGAACTCTATGGTGGAACACTTTGTAAAATAAATGTTTTGGAATGCTTTACTGTGGCTATGTTAACATCGGTAGATATAGTGTTAGGTTCATTGGTAGATCTGCTTTTGTTTGTACCTCTTTCTTTACTTTTAGTTTTTGCAAGAGGGGCCTTACCTTTTTTAGTTGTTGCTGGTTTCATTTTTTGATTGTTGAGTGAGGTTACTAGCTCTTCTGTTTTAATGTTTTCTATACATTGTTTTACAGGTGGATGACTATATGTCTTGCTTTTATTCCCATCTGCTTTATTGTGTCTTTCTTTTCTACAGATTTGCTTTTTAGTAGGCAGTTTGTTGTGTCTGTTGGGAAAAAAGAAAGTTTGCAAGAGTTGTCTTGGTTGTGTGCAGTGAAGATGGCTATTGCTTCTGAGGAAGCAGACTGTCTGGATTGTGGGAGACTCGTGGATCCATTGGCTGAAGTTGTTTTTTGAGAACTGTGGATTGTCTGACAACCCTGGATTTGATGAGTTTCAAGTGTCATGGTATGGAGTTTGAGGATTGAAGTGGGTGGACTTCCTCCTGTTTTATCAGAATATGGTTCACTTGAAGCATCCGGACATCACTGTAGTTCACTGTGGAAGCAACAGTTTGGACTATGTTACCGCAATATAATTTTAGTTTGCAATGAAGGACACATGTGGGAAGTTGATAGAACTGTTTACACATTAAAAAACTATTTTTTGGGAATAGCTGAGAGACAAATGTGGATGTGTTAAAATTTATTCTGTCCACAAATTGAGAAGACAAGATGCAATGTGAGCTTAGTTGTATGTGCCTTTTAGCTGGATGTTGGCATGACATCTTTTGATAATGAAAATATTAAATTTGATATTGTCAACATTTTACGAAGAGATGGAGTGCTTCTAACTTATGTAGACAATCAGATTTTTCTTCAAAATGTTAAAAATGTATTGAAGCAGTTTCTGTAAAGACATAAAGAGGGTAATTCATAGATTTTCGCAGAAAAGTGTCGCAAGCGGCTGGCGCAGAGTGTCCGCGTGCGATTGACCGATTTCCGCGCACAGCGTATTCATGGATTTTAGGCTCCCAAACCAGCCGTGGCGCAGAGAATCGCAGCGACCCTGCAGCAGCGCCAGTTACGCCCCCAAGAACGCCCTCGCGCAAGGAAAAGCCATCAAAATCGCTAAATCATCGCAAAGGGCTGCGCTAACCCTGGACCAGTTCACCGGGCTGGCAAACAGCAAACGCCAAGCGGGGAACGTGTATTTCAGGGGTGCGCGGGAAGTTCCACACGCGATTGGCCCAGTGCGAGCAAGGTATGTGTATTTCAGGGGGTGCGCGGGAAGTTCCACACGCGATCGGGCCTGGGGGAGCGGGCTACGTGTATTACAGGGGTTCGCGTGAACTTTCTCACGCGATCGGGCCTGGGGGAGCGGGCTACGTGTATTTCAGGGGTTCGCGTGAAGTTTCTCACGCGATCGGGCCTGGGGGAGCGGGCTACGTGTATTACAGGGGTTCGCGTGAACTTTCTCACGCGATCGGGCCGGGGGAGCGGGCTAGGTGTATTTCAGGGGTTCGCGTGAAGTCTCTCACGTGATTGGCCCCGTGCAAGCAGGGTACGTGTATTCCAGGGGTGCGCGGGAAGTTCCACACACGATTGGCCCAGTGCGAGCAAGGTATGTGTATTTCAGGGGTGCGCGGGAAGTTCCACACGCGATTTCAGCAGGGTATGTGTATTCCAGGGGTGCGCGGGAAGTTCCACACGCGATTTCTGCAGGGTATGTGTATTTCAGGGGTTCTGGGGAGTACTACACGTGAATTGGCCGTGTGGGTCCTCCCAGGTGTATGCTCCACAACCTCCACGGCCCCTGCAGGCAGCCCACACCACGGGGGACTACCCTGCACCCCTACTCATGTCCCGCAGGCAGCCCATCCACCATGGGCATGCCCCCCAGCCAACCCACATGTCACCTTGCACTACTGATCAACAATGCATGTCTCCCACCACCCCCACCCCCCAGCAGTGCAGGGGCAGCCTCCCCAGGCCCCCACTCATGTCTCCCACCACCCCCACCCCCCAGCCACCAGGGGCACCCTCCACCAGGCCCCCACTCATGTCTCCCACCACACCACCCCCAAGCAGTGCAGGGGCACCCTCCACCAGGCCCCCACACATGTCTCCCACCACCCCACCCCCAAGCAGTGCAGGGGCACCCTCCACCAGGCCCCCACTCATGTCTCCCACCACCCCCACAACCCAGCCACCAGGGGCAGCCTCTACCAGGCCCCCACCCATGTCCCCCTGCACCACCAACCCCCAACAGTGCATGGGCACCCTCCACCAGGCCCCCACTCATGTCTCCCACCACCCCCACCCCCCAGCCACCAGGGGCACCCTCCACCAGGCCCCCACTCATGTCTCCCACCACCCCCACCCCCCAGCCACCAGGGGCACCCTCCACCAGACCCCCACTCATGTCTCCCACCACCCCCACCCCCCAGCCACCAGGGGCATCCTCCACCAGAACCCCACTCATGTCTCCCACCACCCCACCCCCAAGCAGTGCAGGGGCACCCTCCACCAGGCCCCCACACATGTCTCCCACCACCCCACCCCCAAGCAGTGCAGGGGCACCCTCCACCAGGCCCCGAATCATGTCTCCCACCACCCCCACCCCCCAGCATCCAGGGTCACCCTCCACCAGGCCCCCACTCATGTCCCCCTGCACCCCCACCCCCCAGCAGTGCAGGGGCACCCTCCACCAGGCCCCCACTCATGTCTCACACCACCCCCACCCCCCAGCCACCAGGGGCACCCTCCACCAGTCCCCCACTCATGTCTCCCACCACCCCCACCCCCCAGCATCCAGGGTCACCCTCCACCAGGCCCCCACTCATGTCCCCCTGCACCCCCACCCCCCAGCAGTGCAGGGGCACCCTCCACCAGGCCCCCACTCATGTCTCCCACCACCCCCACTCCCCAGCCACCAGGGGCACCCTCCACCAGGCCCCCACTCATGTCTCCCACCACCCCCACCCCCCAGCCACCAGGGGCACCCTTCACCAGGCCCCCACTCATGTCTCCCACCACCCCCACCCCCCAGCCACCAGGGGCACCCTCCACCAGGCCCCCACCCATGTCCCCCTGCACCCCCACCCCCCAGCAGTGCATGGGCACCCTCCACCAGGCCCCCACTCATGTCTCCCACCACCCCCACCCCCCAGCCACCAGGGGCAGCCTCCACCAGGCCCCCACCCATGTCCCCCTGCATCCCCACCCCCCAGCAGTGCATGGGCACCCTCCACCAGGCCCCCACTCATGTCTCCCACCACCCCCACCCCCCAGCATCCAGGGTCACCCTCCACCAGGCCCCCACTCATGTCCCCCTGCACCCCCACCCCCCAGCAGTGCAGGGGCACCCTCCACCAGGCCCCCAATCATGTCTCCCACCACCCCCACCCCCAGCAATCAGGGTCACCCTCCACCAGGCCCCCACTCATGTCCCCCTGCACCCCCACCCCCCAGCAGTGCAGGGGCAACCTCCACCAGGCCCCCACTCATGTCTCCCACCACCCCCGCCCCCCAGCCACCAGGGGCACCCTCCACCAGGCCCCCACTCATGTCTCCCACCACCCCCACCCCCCAGCATCCAGGGTCACCCTCCACCAGGCCCCCACTCATGTCCCCCTGCACCCCCACCCCCCAGCAGTGCAGGGGCACCCTCCACCAGGCCCCCACTCATGTCTCCCACCACCCCCACCACCCAGCCACCGGGGGCACCCTCCACCAGGCCCCCACTCATGTCCCCTGCACCCCCACCCCCCAGCAGTGCAGGGGCACCCTTCACCAGGCCCCCACTCATGTCTCCCACCACCCCCACCCCCCAGCCACCAGGGGCACCCTCCACCAGGCCCCCACTCATGTCTCCCACCACCCCCACACCCCAGCCACCAGGGGCACCCTCCACCAGGCCCCCACCCATGTCCCCCTGCACCCCCACCCCCCAGCAGTGCATGGGCACCCTCCACCAGGCCCCCACTCATGTCTCCCACCACCCCCACCCCCCAGCCACCAGGGGCAGCCTCCACCAGGCCCCCACCCATGTCCCCCTGCACCCCCACCCCCCAGAAGTGCATGGGCACCCTCCACCAGGCCCCCACTCATGTCTCCCACCACCCCCACCCCCCAGCATCCAGGGTCACCCTCCACCAGGCCCCCACTCATGTCCCCCTGCACCCCCACCCCCCAGCAGTGCAGGGGCACCCTCCACCAGGCCCCCAATCATGTCTCCCACCACCCCCACTCCCCAGCATCTAGGGTCACCCTCCACCAGGCCCCCACTCATGTCCCCCTGCACCCCCACCCCCCAGCAGTGCAGGGGCACCCTCCACCAGGCCCCACTCATGTCTCCCACCACCCCCACCCCCCAGCCACCAGGGGCACCCTCCACCAGTCCCCCACTCATGTCTCCCACCACCACCACCCCCCAGCATCCAGGGTCACCCTCCACCAGGCCCCCACTCATGTCCCCCTGCACCCCCACCCCCCAGCAGTGCAGGGGCACCCTCCACCAGGCCCCCACTCATGTCTCCCACCACCCCCACCCCCCAGCCACCAGGGGCACCCTCCACCAGGCCCCCACTCATGTCCCCTGCACCCCCACCCCCCAGCAGTGCAGGGGCACCCTTCACCAGGCCCCCACCCATGTCCCCTGCATCCCCACCCCCCAGCAGTGCATGGGCACCCTCCACCAGGCCCCCACTCATGTCTCCCACCACCCCCACCCCCCAGCATCCAGGGTCACCCTCCACCAGGCCCCCACCCATGTCCCCCTGCACCCCCACCCCCCAGCAGTGCATGGGCACCCTCCACCAGGCCCCCACTCATGTCTCCCACCACCCCCACCCCCCAGCATCCAGGGTCACCCTCCACCAGGCCCCCACTCATGTCCCCCTGCACCCCCACCCCCCAGCAGTGCAGGGGCACCCTCCACCAGGCCCCCAATCATGTCTCCCACCACCCCCACCCCCAGCAATCAGGGTCACCCTCCACCAGGCCCCCACTCATGTCCCCCTGCACCCCCACCCCCCAGCAGTGCAGGGGCAACCTCCACCAGGCCCCCACTCATGTCTCCCACCACCCCCGCCCCCCAGCCACCAGGGGCACCCTCCACCAGGCCCCCACTCATGTCTCCCACCACCCCCACCCCCCAGCATCCAGGGTCACCCTCCACCAGGCCCCCACTCATGTCCCCCTGCACCCCCACCCCCCAGCAGTGCAGGGGCACCCTCCACCAGGCCCCCACTCATGTCTCCCACCACCCCCACCACCCAGCCACCGGGGGCACCCTCCACCAGGCCCCCACTCATGTCCCCTGCACCCCCACCCCCCAGCAGTGCAGGGGCACCCTTCACCAGGCCCCCACTCATGTCTCCCACCACCCCCACCCCCCAGCCACCAGGGGCACCCTCCACCAGGCCCCCACTCATGTCTCCCACCACCCCCACCCCCCAGCCACCAGGGGCACCCTCCACCAGGCCCCCACCCATGTCCCCCTGCACCCCCACCCCCCAGCAGTGCATGGGCACCCTCCACCAGGCCCCCACTCATGTCTCCCACCACCCCCACCCCCCAGCCACCAGGGGCAGCCTCCACCAGGCCCCCACCCATGTCCCCCTGCACCCCCACCCCCCAGAAGTGCATGGGCACCCTCCACCAGGCCCCCACTCATGTCTCCCACCACCCCCACCCCCCAGCATCCAGGGTCACCCTCCACCAGGCCCCCACTCATGTCCCCCTGCACCCCCACCCCCCAGCAGTGCAGGGGCACCCTCCACCAGGCCCCCAATCATGTCTCCCACCACCCCCACTCCCCAGCATCTAGGGTCACCCTCCACCAGGCCCCCACTCATGTCCCCCTGCACCCCCACCCCCCAGCAGTGCAGGGGCACCCTCCACCAGGCCCCACTCATGTCTCCCACCACCCCCACCCCCCAGCCACCAGGGGCACCCTCCACCAGTCCCCCACTCATGTCTCCCACCACCACCACCCCCCAGCATCCAGGGTCACCCTCCACCAGGCCCCCACTCATGTCCCCCTGCACCCCCACCCCCCAGCAGTGCAGGGGCACCCTCCACCAGGCCCCCACTCATGTCTCCCACCACCCCCACCCCCCAGCCACCAGGGGCACCCTCCACCAGGCCCCCACTCATGTCCCCTGCACCCCCACCCCCCAGCAGTGCAGGGGCACCCTTCACCAGGCCCCCACTCATGTCTCCCACCACCCCCACCCCCCAGCCACCAGGGGCACCCTCCACCAGGCCCCCACTCATGTCTCCCACCACCCCCACCCCCCAGCCACCAGGGGCACCCTCCACCAGGCCCCCACCCATGTCCCCCTGCACCCCCACCCCCCAGCAGTGCATGGGCACCCTCCACCAGGCCCCCACTCATGTCTCCCACCACCCCCACCCCCCAGCCACCAGGGGCAGCCTCCACCAGGCCCCCACCCATGTCCCCCTGCACCCCCACCCCCCAGCAGTGCATGGGCACCCTCCACCAGGCCCCCACTCATGTCTCCCACCACCCCCACCCCCCAGCATCCAGGGTCACCCTCCACCAGGCCCCCACTCATGTCCCCCTGCACCCCCACCCCCCAGCAGTGCAGGGGCACCCTCCACCAGGCCCCCAATCATGTCTCCCACCACCCCCACCCCCCAGCATCCAGGGTCACCCTCCACCAGGCCCCCACTCATGTCCCCCTGCACCCCCACCCCCCAGCAGTGCAGGGGCACCCTTCACCAGGCCCCCACTCATGTCTCCCACCACCCCCACCCCCCAGCCACCAGGGGCACCCTCCACCAGGCCCCCACTCATGTCTCCCACCACCCCCACCCCCCAGCCACCAGGGGCACCCTCCACCAGGCCCCCACCCATGTCCCCCTGCACCCCCACCCCCCAGCAGTGCATGGGCACCCTCCACCAGGCCCCCACTCATGTCTCCCACCACCCCCACCCCCCAGCCACCAGGGGCAGCCTCCACCAGGCCCCCACCCATGTCCCCGTGCACCCCCACCCCCCAGCAGTGCATGGGCACCCTCCACCAGGCCCCCACTCATGTCTCCCACCACCCCCACCCCCCAGCAGTGCAGGGGCACCCTTCACCAGGCCCCCACTCATGTCTCCCACCACCCCCACCCCCCAGCCACCAGGGGCACCCTCCACCAGGCCCCCACTCATGTCTCCCACCACCCCCACCCCCCAGCCACCAGGGGCACCCTCCACCAGGCCCCCACCCATGTCCCCCTGCACCCCCACCCCCCAGCAGTGCATGGGCACCCTCCACCAGGCCCCCACTCATGTCTCCCACCACCCCCACCCCCCAGCCACCAGGGGCAGCCTCCACCAGGCCCCCACCCATGTCCCCGTGCACCCCCACCCCCCAGCAGTGCATGGGCACCCTCCACCAGGCCCCCACTCATGTCTCCCACCACCCCCACCCCCCAGCATCCAGGGTCACCCTCCACCAGGCCCCCACTCATGTCCCCCTGCACCCCCACACCCCAGCAGTGCAGGGGCACCCTCCACCAGGCCCCTAATCATGTCTCCCACCACCCCCACCCCCCAGCAATCAGGGTCACCCTCCACCAGGCCCCCACTCATGTCCCCCTGCACCCCCACCCCCCAGCAGTGCAGGGGCAACCTCCACCAGGCCCCCACTCATGTCTCCCACCACCCCCGCCCCCCAGCCACAACGGGGCACCCTCCACCAAGCCCCCACTCATGTCTCCCACCACCCCCACCCCCCAGCATCCAGGGTCACCCTCCACCAGGCCCCCACTCATGTCCCCCTGCACCCCCACCCCCCAGCAGTGCAGGGGCACCCTCCACCAGGCCCCCACTCATGTCTCCCACCACCCCCACCCCCCAGCCACCAGGGGCACCCTCCACCAGGCCCCCACTCATGTCCCCTGCACCCCCACCCCCCAGCAGTGCAGGGGCACCCTTCACCAGGCCCCCACTCATGTCTCCCACCACCCCCACCCCCCAGCCACCAGGGGCACCCTCCACCAGGCCCCCACCCATGTCCCCCTGCACCCCCACCCCCCAGCAGTGCATGGGCACCCTCCACCAGGCCCCCACTCATGTCTCCCACCACCCCCACCCCCCAGCCACCAGGGGCAGCCTCCACCAGGCCCCCACCCATGTCCCCCTGCACCCCCACCCCCCAGCAGTGCATGGGCACCCTCCACCAGGCCCCCACTCATGTCTCCCACCACCCCCACCCCCCAGCATCCAGGGTCACCCTCCACCAGGCCCCCACTCATGTCCCCCTGCACCCCCACACCCCAGCAGTGCAGGGGCACCCTCCACCAGGCCCCTAATCATGTCTCCCACCACCCCCACCCCCCAGCAATCAGGGTCACCCTCCACCAGGCCCCCACTCATGTCCCCCTGCACCCCCACCCCCCAGCAGTGCAGGGGCAACCTCCACCAGGCCCCCACTCATGTCTCCCACCACCCCCGCCCCCCAGCCACAACGGGGCACCCTCCACCAAGCCCCCACTCATGTCTCCCACCACCCCCACCCCCCAGCATCCAGGGTCACCCTCCACCAGGCCCCCACTCATGTCCCCCTGCACCCCCACCCCCCAGCAGTGCAGGGGCACCCTCCACCAGGCCCCCACTCATGTCTCCCACCACCCCCACCCCCCAGCCACCAGGGGCACCCTCCACCAGGCCCCCACTCATGTCCCCTGCACCCCCACCCCCCAGCAGTGCAGGGGCACCCTTCACCAGGCCCCCACTCATGTCTCCCACCACCCCCACCCCCCAGCCACCAGGGGCACCCTCCACCAGGCCCCCACCCATGTCCCCCTGCACCCCCACCCCCCAGCAGTGCATGGGCACCCTCCACCAGGCCCCCACTCATGTCTCCCACCACCCCCACCCCCCAGCCACCAGGGGCAGCCTCCACCAGGCCCCCACCCATGTCCCCCTGCACCCCCACCCCCCAGCAGTGCATGGGCACCCTCCACCAGGCCCCCACTCATGTCTCCCACCACCCCCACCCCCCAGCATCCAGGGTCACCCTCCACCAGACCCCACTCATGTCCCCCTGCACCCCCACCACCCAGCAGTGCAGGGGCACCCTTCACCAGGCCCCCACTCATGTCTCCCACCACCCCCACCCCCCAGCCACCAGGGGCACCCTCCACCAGGCCCCCACTCATGTCTCCCAGCACCCCCACCCCCCAGCCACCAGGGGCACCCTCCACCAGGCCCCCACCCATGTCCCCCTGCACCCCCACCCCCCAGCAGTGCATGGGCACCCTCCACCAGGCCCCCACTCATGTCTCCCACCACCCCCACCCCCCAGCCACCAGGGGCAGCCTCCACCAGGCCCCCACCCATGTCCCCCTGCACCCCCACCCCCCAGCAGTGCATGGGCACCCTCCACCAGGCCCCCACTCATGTCTCCCACCACCCCCACCCCCCAGCATCCAGGGTCACCCTCCACCAGGCCCCCACTCATGTCCCCCTGCACCCCCACCCCCCAGCAGTGCAGGGGCACCCTCCACCAGGCCCCCAATCATGTCTCCCACCACCCCCACCCCCCAGCATCCAGGGTCACCCTCCACCAGGCCCCCACTCATGTCCCCCTGCACCCCCACCCCCCAGCAGTGCAGGGGCACCCTCCACCAGGCCCCCACTCATGTCTCCCACCACCCCCACCCCCCAGCCACCAGGGGCACCCTCCACCAGGCCCCCACTCATGTCTCCCACCACCCCACCCCCCAGCCACCAGGGGCAGCCTCCACCAGGCCCCCACCCATGTCCCCCTGCACCCCCACCCCCCAGCAGTGCATGGGCACCCTCCACCAGGCCCCCACTCATGTCTCCCACCACCCCCACCCCCCAGCATCCAGGGTCACCCTCCACCAGGCCCCCACTCATGTCCCCCTGCACCCCCACCCCCCAGCAGTGCAGGGGCAGCCTCCACCAGGCCCCCAATCATGTCTCCCACCACCCCCACCCCCCCAGCATCCAGGGTCACCCTCCACCAGGCCCCCACCCATGTCCCCCTGCACCCCCACCCCCCAGCAGTGCATGGGCACCCTCCACCAGGCCCCCACTCATGTCTCCCACCACCCCCACCCCCCAGCATCCAGGGTCACCCTCCACCAGGCCCCCACTCATGTCCCCCTGCACCCCCACCCCCCAGCAGTGCAGGGGCACCCTCCACCAGGCCCCCACTCATGTCTCCCACCACCCCCACCCCAGCCACCAGGGGCACCCTCCACCAGGCCCCCACTCATGTCCCCCTGCACCCCCACCCCCCAGCAGTGCAGGGGCAGCCTCCACCAGGCCCCCAATCATGTCTCCCACCACCCCCACCCCCCAGCATCCAGGGTCACCCTCCACCAGGCCCCCACTCATGTCCCCCTGCACCCCCACCCCCCAGCAGTGCAGGGGCACCCTCCACCAGGCCCCCAATCATGTCTCCCACCACCCCCACCCCCAGCATCCAGGGTCACCCTCCACCAGGCCCCCACTCATGTCCCCCTGCACCCCCACCCCCCAGCAGTGCAGGGGCACCCTCCACCAGGCCCCCACTCATGTCTCCCACCACCCCCACCCCAGCCACCAGGGGCACCCTCCACCAGGCCCCCACTCATGTCTCCCACCACCCCCACCCCCCCAGCCACCAGGGGCAGCCTCCACCAGGCCCCCACCCATGTCCCCCTGCACCCCCACCCCCCAGCAGTGCATGGGCACCCTCCACCAGGCCCCCACTCATGTCTCCCACCACCCCCACCCCCCAGCATCCAGGGTCACCCTCCACCAGGCCCCCACTCATGTCCCCCTGCACCCCCACCCCCCAGCAGTGCAGGGGCACCCTCCACCAGGCCCCCAATCATGTCTCCCACCACCCCCACCCCCCAGCATCCAGGGTCACCCTCCACCAGGCCCCCACTCATGTCCCCCTGCACCCCCACCCCCCAGCAGTGCAGGGGCACCCTCCACCAGGCCCCCACTCATGTCTCCCACCACCCCCACCCCCCAGCCACCAGGGGCACCCTCCACCAGGCCCCCACTCATGTCTCCCACCACCCCCACCCCCCAGCATCCAGGGTCACCCTCCACCAGGCCCCCACTCATGTCCCCCTGCACCCCCACCCTCCAGCAGTGCAGGGGCACCCTCCACCAGGCCCCCACTCATGTCTCCCACCACCCCCACCCCCCAGCCACCAGGGGCACCCTCCACCAGGCCCCCACTCATGTCCCCTGCACCCCCACCCCCCAGCAGTGCAGGGGCACCCTTCACCAGGCCCCCACTCATGTCTCCCACCACCCCCACCCCCCAGCCACCAGGGGCACCCTCCACCAGGCCCCCACTCATGTCTCCCACCACCCCCACCCCCCAGCCACCAGGGGCACCCTCCACCAGGCCCCCACCCATGTCCCCCTGCACCCCCACCCCCCAGCAGTGCATGGGCACCCTCCACCAGGCCCCCACTCATGTCTATCACCACACCCACCCCCCAGCCACCAGGGGCAGCCTCCACCAGGCCCCCACCCATGTCCCCCTGCACCCCCACCCCCCAGCAGTGCATGGGAACCCTCCACCAGGCCCCCACTCATGTCTCCCACCACCCGCACCCCCCAGCATCCAGGGTCACCCTGCACCAGGCCCCCACTCATGTCCCCCTGCACCCCCACCCCCCAGCAGTGCAGGGGCACCCTCCACCAGGCCCCCAATCATGTCTCCCACCACCCCCACCCCCCAGCATCCAGGGTCACCCTCCACCAGGCCCCCACTCATGTCCCCCTGCACCCCCACCCCCCAGCAGTGCAGGGGCACCCTCCACCAGGCCCCCACTCATGTCTCCCACCACCCCCACCCCCCAGCCACCAGGGGCACCCTCCACCAGGCCCCCACTCATGTCTCCCACCACCCCCACCCCCCAGCCACCAGGGGCAGCCTCCACCAGGCCCCCACCCATGTCCCCCTGCACCCCCACCCCCCAGCAGTGCATGGGCACCCTCCACCAGGCCCCCACTCATGTCTCCCACCACCCCCACCCCCCAGCATCCAGGGTCACCCTCCACCAGGCCCCCACTCATGTCCCCCTGCACCCCCACCCCCCAGCAGTGCAGGGGCACCCTCCACCAGGCCCCCAATCATGTCTCCCACCACCCCCACCCCCCAGCATCCAGGGTCACCCTCCACCAGGCCCCCACTCATGTCCCCCTGCACCCCCACCCCCCAGCAGTGCAGGGGCACCCTCCACCAGGCCCCCACTCATGTCTCCCAGCACCCCCACCCCCTAGCCACCAGGGGCACCCTCCACCAGGCCCCCACTCATGTCTCCCACCACCCCCACCCCCCAGCATCCAGGGTCACCCTCCACCAGGCCCCCACTCATGTCCCCCTGCACCCCCACCCCCCAGCAGTGCAGGGGCACCCTCCAACAGGCCCCCACTCATGTCTCCCACCACCCCCACCCCCCAGCCACCAGGGGCACCCTCCACCAGGCCCCCACTCATGTCCCCTGCACCCCCACCCCCCAGTAGTGCAGGGGCACCCTTCACCAGGCCCCCACTCATGTCTCCCACCACCCCCCACCCCCCAGCCACCAGGGGCACCCTCCACCAGGCCCCCACTCATGTCTCCCACCACCCCCACCCCCCAGCCACCAGGGGCACCCTCCACCAGGCCCCCACCCATGTCCCCCTGCACCCCCACCCCCCAGCAGTGCATGGGCACCCTCCACCAGGCCCCCACTCATGTCTCCCACCACCCCCACCCCCCAGCCACCAGGGGCAGCCTCCACCAGGCCCCCACCCATGTCCCCCTGCACCCCCACCCCCCAGCAGTGCATGGGCACCCTCCACCAGGCCCCCACTCATGTCTCCCACCACCCCCACCCCCCAGCATCCAGGGTCACCCTCCACCAGGCCCCCACTCATGTCCCCCTGCACCCCCACCCCCCAGCAGTGCAGGGGCACCCTCCACCAGGCCCCCAATCATGTCTCCCACCACCCCCACCCCCCAGCATCCAGGGTCACCCTCCACCAGGCCCCCACTCATGTCCCCCTGCACCCCCACCCCCCAGCAGTGCAGGGGCACCCTCCATCAGGCCCCCACTCATGTCTCCCACCACCCCCACCCCCCAGCCACCAGGGGCACCCTCCTCCAGGCCCCCACTCATGTCTCCCACCACCCCCACCCCCCAGCCACCAGGGGCAGCCTCCACCAGGCCCCCACCCATGTCCCCCTGCACCCCCACCCCCCAGCAGTGCATGGGCACCCTCCACCAGGCCCCCACTCATGTCTCCCACCACCCCCACCCCCCAGCATCCAGGGTCACCCTCCACCAGGCCCCCACTCATGTCCCCCTGCACCCCCACCCCCCAGCAGTGCAGGGGCACCCTCCACCAGGCCCCCAATCATGTCTCCCACCACCCCCACCCCCCAGCATCCAGGGTCACCCTCCACCAGGCCCCCACTCATGTCCCCCTGCACCCCCACCCCCCAGCAGTGCAGGGGCACCCTCCACCAGGCCCCCACTCATGTCTCCCACCACCCCCACCCCCCAGCCACCAGGGGCACCCTCCACCCGGCCCCCACTCATGTCTCCCACCACCCCCACCCCCCAGCATCCAGGGTCACCCTCCACCAGGCCCCCACTCATGTCCCCCTGCACCCCCACCCCCCAGCAGTGCAGGGGCACCCTCCACCAGGCCCCCACTCATGTCTCCCACCACCCCCACCCCCCAGCCACCAGGGGCACCCTCCACCAGGCCCCCACTCATGTCCCCTGCACCCCCACCCCCAGCAGTGCAGGGGCACCCTTCACCAGGCCCCCACTCATGTCTCCCACCACCCCCACCCCCCAGCCACCAGGGGCACCCTCCACCAGGCCCCCACTCATGTCTCCCACCACCCCCACCCCCCAGCCACCAGGGGCACCCTCCGCCAGGCCCCCACCCATGTCCCCCTGCACCCCCACCCCCCAGCAGTGCATGGGCACCCTCCACCAGGCCCCAACTCATGTCTCCCACCACCCCCACCCCCCAGCCACCAGGGGCAGCCTCCACCAGGCCCCCACCCATGTCCCCCTGCACCCCCACCCCCCAGCAGTGCATGGGCACCCTCCACCAGGCCCCCACTCATGTCTCCCACCAACCCCACCCCCCAGCATCCAGGGTCACCCTCCACCAGGCCCCCACTCATGTCCCCCTGCACCCCCACCCCCCAGCAGTGCAGGGGCACCCTCCACCAGGCCCCCAATCATGTCTCCCACCACCCCCACCCCCCAGCATCCAGGGTCACCCTCCACCAGGCACCCACTCATGTCCCCCTGCACCCCCACCCCCCAGCAGTGCAGGGGCACCCTCCACCAGGCCCCCACTCATGTCTCCCACCACCCCCACCCCCCAGCCACCAGGGGCACCCTCCACCAGGCCCCCACTCATGTCTCACACCACCCCCACCCCCCAGCCACCAGGGGCAGCCTCCACCAGGCCCCCACCCATGTCCCCCTGCACCCCCACCCCCCAGCAGTGCATGGGCACCCTCCACCAGGCCCCCACTCATGTCTCCCACCACCCCCACCCCCCAGCATCCAGGGTCACCCTCCACCAGGCCCCCACTCATGTCCCCCTGCACCCCCACCCCCCAGCAGTGCAGGGGCACCCTCCAACAGGCCCCCACTCATGTCTCCCACCACCCCCACCCCCCAGCCACCAGGGGCACCCTCCACCAGGCCCCCACTCATGTCCCCTGCACCCCCACCCCCCAGCAGTGCAGGGGCACCCTTCACCAGGCCCCCACTCATGTCTCGCACCACCCCCACCCCCCAGCCACCAGGGGCACCCTCCACCAGGCCCCCACTCATGTCTCCCACCACCCCCACCCCCCAGCCACCAGGGGCACCCTCCACCAGGCCCCCACCCATGTCCCCCTGCACCCCCACCCCCCAGCAGTGCATGGGCACCCTCCACCAGGCCCCCACTCATGTCTCCCACCACCCCCACCCCCCAGCCACCAGGGGCAGCCTCCACCAGGCCCCCACCCATGTCCCCCTGCACCCCCACCCCCCAGCAGTGCATGGGCACCCTCCACCAGGCCCCCACTCATGTCTCCCACCACCCCCACCCCCCAGCATCCAGGGTCACCCTCCACCAGGCCCCCACTCATGTCCCCCTGCACCCCCACCCCCCAGCAGTGCAGGGGCACCCTCCACCAGGCCCCCAATCATGTCTCCCACCACCCCCACCCCCCCAGCATCCAGGGTCACCCTCCACCAGGCCCCCACTCATGTCCCCCTGCACCCCCACCCCCCAGCAGTGCAGGGGCACCCTCCATCAGGCCCCCACTCATGTCTCCCACCACCCCCACCCCCCAGCCACCAGGGGCACCCTCCTCCAGGCCCCCACTCATGTCTCCCACCACCCCCACCCCCCAGCCACCAGGGGCAGCCTCCACCAGGCCCCCACCCATGTCCCCCTGCACCCCCACCCCCCAGCAGTGCATGGGCACCCTCCACCAGGCCCCCACTCATGTCTCCCACCACCCCCACCCCCCAGCATCCAGGGTCACCCTCCACCAGGCCCCCACTCATGTCCCCCTGCACCCCCACCCCCCAGCAGTGCAGGGGCACCCTCCACCAGGCCCCCAATCATGTCTCCCACCACCCCCACCCCCCAGCATCCAGGGTCACCCTCCACCAGGCCCCCACTCATGTCCCCCTGCACCCCCACCCCCCAGCAGTGCAGGGGCACCCTCCACCAGGCCCCCACTCATGTCTCCCACCACCCCCACCCCCCAGCCACCAGGGGCACCCTCCACCCGGCCCCCACTCATGTCTCCCACCACCCCCACCCCCCAGCATCCAGGGTCACCCTCCACCAGGCCCCCACTCATGTCCCCCTGCACCCCCACCCCCCAGCAGTGCAGGGGCACCCTCCACCAGGCCCCCACTCATGTCTCCCACCACCCCCACCCCCCAGCCACAAGGGGCACCCTCCACCAGGCCCCCACTCATGTCCCCTGCACCCCCACCCCCAGCAGTGCAGGGGCACCCTTCACCAGGCCCCCACTCATGTCTCCCACCACCCCCACCCCCCAGCCACCAGGGGCACCCTCCACCAGGCCCCCACTCATGTCTCCCACCACCCCCACCCCCCAGCCACCAGGGGCACCCTCCGCCAGGCCCCCACCCATGTCCCCCTGCACCCCCACCCCCCAGCAGTGCATGGGCACCCTCCACCAGGCCCCAACTCATGTCTCCCACCACCCCCACCCCCCAGCCACCAGGGGCAGCCTCCACCAGGCCCCCACCCATGTCCCCCTGCACCCCCACCCCCCAGCAGTGCATGGGCACCCTCCACCAGGCCCCCACTCATGTCTCCCACCACCCCCACCCCCCAGCATCCAGGGTCACCCTCCACCAGGCCCCCACTCATGTCCCCCTGCACCCCCACCCCCCAGCAGTGCAGGGGCACCCTCCACCAGGCCCCCAATCATGTCTCCCACCATCCCCACCCCCCAGCATCCAGGGTCACCCTCCACCAGGCACCCACTCATGTCCCCCTGCACCCCCACCCCCCAGCAGTGCAGGGGCACCCTCCACCAGGCCCCCACTCATGTCTCCCACCACCCCCACCCCCCAGCCACCAGGGGCACCCTCCACCAGGCCCCCACTCATGTCTCACACCACCCCCACCCCCAGCCACCAGGGGCAGCCTCCACCAGGCCCCCACCCATGTCCCCCTGCACCCCCACCCCCCAGCAGTGCATGGGCACCCTCCACCAGGCCCCCACTCATGTCTCCCACCACCCCCACCCCCCAGCATCCAGGGTCACCCTCCACCAGGCCCCCACTCATGTCCCCCTGCACCCCCACCCCCCAGCAGTGCAGGGGCACCCTCCACCAGGCCCCCAATCATGTCTCTCACCACCCCCACCCCCCAGCATCCAGGGTCACCCTCCACCAGGCCCCCACTCATGTCCCCCTGCACCCCCACCCCCCAGCAGTGCAGGGGCACCCTCCACCAGGCCCCCACTCATGTCTCCCACCACCCCCACCCCCCAGCCACCAGGGGCACCCTCCACCAGGCCCCCACTCATGTCTCCCACCACCCCCACCCCCCAGCATCCAGGGTCACCCTCCACCAGGCCCCCACTCATGTCCCCCTGCACCCCCACCCCCCAGAAGTGCAGGGGCACCCTCCACCAGGCCCCCACTCATGTCTCCCACCACCCCCACCCCCCAGCCACCAGGGGCACCCTCCACCAGGCCCCCACTCATGTCCCCTGCACCCCCAGCCCCCAGCAGTGCAGGGGCACCCTTCACCAGGCCCCCACTCATGTCTCCCACCACCCCCACCCCCCAGCCACCAGGGGCACCCTCCACCAGGTCCCCACTCATGTCTCCCACCACCCCCACCCCCCAGCCACCAGGGGCACCCTCCACCAGGCCCCCACCCATGTCCCCCTGCACCCCCACCCCCCAGCAGTGCATGGGCACCCTCCACCAGGCCCCCACTCATGTCTCCCACCACCCCCACCCCCCAGCCACCAGGGGCAGCCTCCACCAGGCCCCCACCCATGTCCCCCTGCACCCCCACCCCCCAGCAGTGCATGGGCACCCTCCACCAGGCCCCCACTCATGTCTCCCACCACCCCCACCCCCCAGCATCCAGGGTCACCCTCCACCAGGCCCCCACTCATGTCCCCCTGCACCCCCACCCCCCAGCAGTGCAGGGGCACCCTCCACCAGGCCCCCACTCATGTCTCCCACCACCCCCACCCCCCAGCCACCAGGGGCACCCTCCACCAGGCCCCCACTCATGTCTCCCACCACCCCCACCCCCCAGCCACCAGGGGCACCCTCCACCAGGCCCCCACTCATGTCTCCCACCACCCCCACCCCCAACATCCAGGGTCACCCTCCACCAGGCCCCCACTCATGTCCCCCTGCACCCCCACCCCCCAGCAGTGCAGGGGCACCCTCCACCAGGCCCCCACTCATGTCTCCCACCACCCCCACCCCCCAGCCACCAGGGGCATCCTCCACCAGGCCCCCAATCATGTCTCCCACCACCCCCCACCGCCCTGCCACCATGGGCAGCCCCCACCAGGTCCTCACAATCCCCAATCATGTGCGTAATGGTCAGCCTCCACAGCCAAAAAGCCCTACCAAGTAACCCATTCACCCACATGGAAATGGAAATCACATGTTACACCACCAATGTTCATGAAGCTAATGAAGCCATGTCCGTCACACACAATGGTTGCAATTGAATGGGAAAACACACAACATGACATGCATGAAACCAATGAGATGATACCACACAGTGAAGTATGCAAACAAAATTGTATTGAAAAAAAATAAGAATGCTAAAGAAAGAAACCTAACTACAATGTGAATGAGAAAAAAGTAAGCTGCATGTCCGTATGAAAAAATGAAACTTGAAATCCAAATAGAAAAAAATTTTGTCCAAAGTCAAATGTAAAAAAATCTCCATGCAATAAAGAACTATGTACAAAAATAACAAGGGTCCATGAGCCCAACTGAACAAAGGAAACCTACTAAAAAATCTACCTAAAAATCAACTATATACAAAAAGTGGAGCAGTGTCCGTCGACTCCAAATCATAATACGAAAGAAAGGAAACCTAAAACTAAAGAACTATATACAAAGGCGGCGGGCAAGTCCAGCGGCTCACTCTGTGGTGTCCCGGGCCAGGGCATCATCGAACTCCTGTTCGATGTCCCGGAGGCGGTCCAGTTCCATGGCCCCGAGGGTCCGCAGGGACGACGCTGTGTCCTCCTCCAACCCCCTGCGGATTGCCTCGAGGCACTCGGCCCGCCTCAGGGCCCTCCGCATGGAGTTCTCCGCCCTGACCATTGTGAGCCGCGCCTCTTCCGCCCGCCGCCGCTCCGCACCTATGGCGTGGCCCAACCGCTGCCACACGGAAGACACTCTCTGTCCTGGGTCCCCCTGCCCTCCGGCCGATGCCTGCCCCTCCGATGTCGAAAGCCCCGAGCCTTCATGGCTCCCACCATGTTGCTGCTGCTGCTGCTCTGCCTCTGCCCGTGCACTGCCTCCTGCTGCCTGCACATCCTCCGCCGGCTGGGGTGCACTTGTTGATGTGGCCACCCCTGCTGGACCACCGACTCCCGACTGTGGCAGGGATGCCTCCTCCACCAGCCTGGCCGCACCGTCAGAGGCAGCTCCACAGGGCACCCAGGTGACTGATGGGTGGGAAGATGGCACAGAGGACGACTGGCGCGTAGGGGGTCCAGTTGAGGAGGGGGTTGGAGCAAGCCCCATCAGACGGAGGAATCCGGCCTGGGTGACCTGTCCCAGCAGGCTGACGTGGTCAACGAGCCATTCGAGATGACGTGCAGTCTCTCCATGAAAAGACTGCATGTCACCTCGCATGGCCCGTTGACGCAACGCCACACCAGCCAGGACAGGCTCAACCCGGACCTGGATAGCCACGTCCGCAGGCAGAGGAAGGGCAGTTGACGTCAGCTCATCCCCTGCCTGGAAACGGGTCTGGACGTAGGCATCCCTGCTGGTGCAAGATGATGCAGGGACAGGATCGGGGACAGGATTGCACACAGGCACCTCCGCGGCGGCCTGTGCTGCCTCCTGTCCCTGGTCCTGGACTGCACCACTAGCACCAGTGGGATCCCCACCTCCAGACCCCGTCTCTGGTGCTTGCACGGCCTCCTCCTCCACCAGACCCCCCACCAACCTGGATGACTCCGTGCCATCTTCCCCTGTTGGGCCCTGTGGGGTCCCAGCTGCCCCTTCTGCTGCCGAGGAGTCCAACTCCAACCTCCGCCTCTTGGACCTCCCCCCGGCAGCTGCGGCCTGGGATGCGGCACCGGACTCCTCACTCCCCGACGAGATGACAACACGGGAGGGGAGCCGGGCCTTGCGTCTCCGGCTGGCGGTCGGATCCCCGCCGCTGTGCTCCACAGCACCTTCTCCGCCCTCTTCATCAGTTGACGCTGCAGACAGGGAGAAACAAAACACAGGCATCAGGGCACTGTACAATGGACTCATACACACATGACAGTTGCACATGAGTGGCATTGGCAAACCTCAGACATGTCATCACAATCCCCAACACACATGTCATTGCAACTCGCACACATGAGCCATACCACAGCCATATCGCAACTGCCACCACCATCCATACACATACAACAGCATGAGCAGCCAAAGTTGACCCAGACATCACATGCAACACAGGAAGTGCACCACACATGTACACACACCACCACACTTGCATGCATGTGTACACCTCGGCCAAGTGTCGCACTGTTCAGACGGGCATCCATGTCACATCTGCCAATCAGGCTTACACATACCGCAGTCACATGCATCCATGTTGCATCACTGTTGCACCCTTGTCAAATACACACACATGCACATGTACACAGTGCTCATACATGCAGCCCAATACAACATACATGCGTGACATCACGGACATGTCTACTTACATACACATACATACAAACATGTGTGCACGCACAACTGCATTTGCCATGCAAGCCTACACACACAAGCACCATCCATGTCTCACACATTACAGCCCTCGCATGTGTCAGCCCCACGGCCATGTACACCCCCACCCATACTCGACCCCATACAAACAGATGTGCAACCTGCACAATACCGAATAATCACCACACGCACTGCTCACAATCAGGATGCATGTACACTCACCGCTCGACTCCAGACGGGTCTGCTTCTCCAGGACCTGGACGTGGAGCGCTGGGGATATGCGTTCCAGGACCCCCATCTGTTCTTCCGACAAGTGGCCCCGGCGCCCCTTGGCATCCGCTGCCTTCAAGAGGCGCCGGGCCTTGTTCAGGGTCCTGGACCTGAAGTCCTCCCAGCGCTTCCTGACATGTTGTAAGTCCCGGACTGTCACCCCCTCCGCGTTGATGGCAGTCACGATGTCAGTTCAGATCCGAGTCCGTCCTTCCTTGTCGGCGCGGGAACTTCCGAAGAGGGCATCATACTGCCCCAGGACTTGCTCCACCAGGACACCAACTTCGGTGGCACTGAAGCTGGTGCCCCTCTGCCTCTCTGGCCGGGGGTTGTCAGTGGTCACAGATGGTGTTTGCCCCGACATGACAACCCCAGAGGCAGGAGTGGGTGGGCAACTGGGTCCTGGGGCTGGGCTATGGAGCGATGGAATTCCAGTCGGGAGTCTTCGGTACCAGCAGGGGTGGTCACAGCAACAGCACCCCTGGCTGATGTGCAGGCAGCAAATGGCAGTGCACGTGGGCAGCAGGCAGTCAGGCAGCAGCAGATGGTAGGTGGGAGCGTGCTCGGGGCTCTGGGGGGCAGTAGTTCGGCCTTCTGGGCAGGAGCGTGGTCTTCCGTGTGCTTACGCGTGGCCAGCTTGGTACGGAGTGATTTGGCACGTGAAAATCCTGCACGTCAGCGTGAAAATCGAGGAAAGGCCCTTAGCGCGTAAGCGCGTCAGCACGCATACGCGATTCTATTGGACCAAAGGCCCTCAGCGCGTAAGCGCGTCTGTGACGTGACCCGCACGGGTGTTTCCCACACAGCACGTGATGACAGAGCACACGTGGAAAGACTGCACGTCAGAGTCTCATCGCGTGTGATTGGTGGAAATGGCCCTACACGCAGAAGTGACAAAGCGTGTAATAGGAGGAAATGTCCCTACACGCAGAAGTGACAAAGCGTGTAATTGGAGGAAATGTCCCTACACGCAGAAGTGACAAAGCGTGTAATTGGAGGAAATGTCCCTACACGCAGAAGTGACAAAGCGTGTAATTGGTGGAAATGGCCCTAGCGCGTACACACCGCGTAAGTGACGCTGGACATGTGGGCCTGTATAAAAGGTATGCGTAGAACACCACTTCCTTGTACGTGCTTTTCGTGGAGAGCGAGTGGGTGAATTCTGTACTTCTTGTCGTTTCACACGCGATTTACTTCACGGCGTTTCAAGTTCGTATTCCCTGTTACCTCTGACAGCTTTTTCTCTTCTTTCGCTTTTACTGGTTTACCTGGGCCTGTTCCCTCAAACAGTGTTCCCTTCTACTGTTGTCCTGTCTCCTCAGACAGCGTACAAATCTTCTTTTGGCGGGGGTGTTGCCAACCAAACGTGCTCCTTTTACACGCTCGTTTACCAGGCAGACGGTGAGTCACGCACGTATCTAACATCTGTGCTTGCCCCGTGTGTAGCCTACCCCTTCAGAGGTCATTCTAGGCTGCGTGTGACACGCATACGTTCATTCTTGTGTTTCTGGGTGCCACAGCGTAGTGCAGGTTTTTCTTTCTGCACACGTGGTCTAGGAGGGGTTGCGTGCACGTCATCTCCCTTTTTTGGGCCTCCTGTGCATTGCGTGACCCGTCATCTTTCCCCAGGCGTTACATTCAGCCTTGCTAGAGCACTAGGGTACAATTACCATCTGGTACCCAACCCCTTTGACCCCCAATTGCCCAGGACAATAGTCTACATCCACTCCCATACGCACATTAACATCAGTGCCATGGCTGGGAGGCGAGGATTCCGTAAGGGTGGCAAAGGTGGAAGAGCCACAAGTGGTGGCCGTGGTGGATCCGGTAGGGGACGTGGTCGTAACTTGCAGGGTGAGCCTGTCCCCCCATGTGTGGAGGACCAGTCACGGGCACCCATAATCCCCCCTCCCTCCCCCCCTCCCATTGAGGCTGATGTGGCTGACACCATCCATGCTCAGCCCTTGTTGGACCAGCCCATTGTGGCACCAGACCTGGCTGACTCCATGGCTGACTTCCAGGTCAGCAGGGCTACGACACGTGCGCTGGTGCACGTTGATGCCATCATGCCACGTGGATCTGGGGCAGCAAGGTCATCTGCTGCACCAAGGAGGCAGGGCGGAGAGGCTGGAGGGGCAGCTGCGGCTCCATCCACCCCAGCCCTCACACACCCAGCCAGGACAGTGTCGGTCCTAGTCCATGCTGCTGACATTCCCCCTGACACCATCACACTAGAGCCAATGCCTGCACCAACTCCCATGCTGAGTGTGCAATCCCACACTCCTGATACAGAGTCCACCAGGGCTCCTGCCCCTAGTGTCCAGAGCGGCGCAGGACACTCAGGATCACCACCACCTTCCAAGCGGAAGAGGAAGAGTGCTCGTCCGGCACAGGCTGATGCCCCAGACACGGCTACACAGTCCGGCCCGTCCAGGAAGCCCAGCTTCACGGATGACGAACTGAATGCACTTGTCGAGTATGTGTCCGGACATGACAACGAGATGGTCATTGTTGCAGGATCCAAGACCACACCAGCACAACGCCAGGCACACTGGCAGACCGTTGCGGACATCGTAAGTGCCCTTGGAATTGTGAGGCGCACAGCCAATGATTGCTATAAGCGCTGGAATGACCTAAAGCGCAGGACAAAGAGTAAGCTGGCCTCAAGTCATGCCGCAACTCTAGTGACTGGAGGTGGGTCTCCAGTAGTAGACATGGAACTCACTCCACATGAGTCGCTGGGACCTACGTCACGGAGGAACAGATCCAAGGCGTGGGAGATCTGGCTGATTACGAGGCATTGTCCGGTGAGTGCACATGCATGTGTGTGTCATCCATGTGCATGGTGTGTGTGTGAGGGCTTCTGTTTGTGTGCCAGGTGAGAGTGTGTGCGCCTGAGTCGTATGGGTCAGCCATGTGCTTCATGCAATCCTTCCTGCGCAGCTGCATTTGGCCATAGCAGTATCCCTTCTGCCAACAGTAGACATCTAGCCCAACTGCACGCCAGTTGCCCTTGAAGTGTCACCTTGCCACAACATATTTGCTTATTTTTCACTGCTCATTCAGTCAGTTTGTTTGCATTCCACCACTTTCACTAGGCATGTCGCTGTCCACTAGTCACATGTCTGACATGGGTATGGTAAAGTGGAGTGACTTTGTTACCTGGATATCATTTGTACACACATGTCCCTGTGCAATTGGACCATTTCAGACTGGCAGCTCCAGGTGAAAAATCTGACCTGTTAGAATTAGAAAAGCAATTACATGCGGGAACTGGACTGAATGAATAGGTGCTGCCCTCCTCTCCATCTTCACTCAATTGCAATGGTACATGCCATCTGTGTGATGGCATGTGTGTTTCACCTGGCAATCACAGGCCAATGTGTGATGCCACTGCCAGGCAGCATGCAGAAAATGTGTTCATCTTCCATCTTGGTGTCATCAGTGTGTGCCTTTTGCCTGCACTTCATACGCAGTGAGGGTGCATGCATGGGAGGGTTTTAGTCATGTGGGACATGTGTCAATCAAGTACTGGTTCTCTTGCTTCTCAGCCCTCATTGTGTGCCATGGTGCTAATGCCTGTTTCCATTTCTTTGTTTTCATGTCTTTGCAGGGGAAGACGCACCTGATACTGCTGGGGTTGTGGAGATGGTGCAGACCCAGGAGGGGTCCGAGGGCCGACCAACCACCAGTGAGGGACGTGGTGTGGTGGTGGGGGAGAACCCACAAGTGCTGCAGGTCGTGCTCTCAAGGGGTGTCTCTGGCTGCACCTCCCCCGAGCTGTACTCAGGTGTTGATTCGGATGAGACCTACGTGCCGTCGCAGGTGAGTGTTCCAGGGAGGGATTCTGTTCTGTCTCACCCACCTGCACCAGGGTCAGGACCCTCCATGGGGATGTCAGTGTTGGCAGCTACGCCTTCGGTGGTTACGGATGAAGGGTCACACTCCGCGACATCTGATCCTGTTCCTGGGCCAGCAGATCAGAGGGGGAATGCAGTCCTGCAGCCTCAGGCAGTGCCGGCACAGCAAGGCGCAGTTCGCCTTGCCCCAGACAGGTGTGGTGCCCGCCGACGTGGTGGCCGTACGCCACCCGGCAATACCGCATGGGAGCAATCCATTTACGGTATGGCAACCCAACAGGCTGCATCATCCGAGATGATGGCTCAGGCCATGGATAGGGTGGCCACTTCCATTGTCCCCCCAGAAAGGCTGATGGAGCGACTAGAGCAGGCAACCGACTCTATCTGCCAGTCACACAGGGAGGACATGTTGGGGTCCAACAGGGACAGGCGGGCGGCACTGGCGACTCTGCAGGAGGCCATCTCCATTGAGTCCCAGGGCCACAGGGAAGCCCTGAGGCAGGAGCTCCTTCACCTCAGGACGACTCTTGTTGAGCTTGAGGCTTCAACACACCAAAGGACAGAACAGCAGCTGGAGCGTCTCACCCGTACGCTCTCAGCTGAGATGCAGGCAACGAGGGCGGAGGTCCGGGCATCCCGTGAGTTGTTGCATGGGGACCTCCGCACACTCATCCTCCAGAACCAGACCTACCACACCCGCATGCTTGCAGCCATGGAGGAGCAGACTAGGGCCTTGCGTGGGCTGCCTCCCATAGTGCAACCACCTCCGGATGCAGCTGCACAGGGTGATAATAGCGACAGCAGTGATACTCCCACAATAGGGTAGCCGTGTGGGCCATGAGCCCATGGAGGTGTTTTATCTTCCCAGGATCCACGCAGGTGGGTTCTGGTGTGCATCCTGTCCTCGGACCTCCTGGGTGGCCTCCCCAACCCCCCCGGGCCCATCAATGGCCATTTTTGATTGTTTCTTATTTTTATTTTTATTTTGATTTCTTTTATTCCCAATTTTTTTGGGATGATCTGTTGGCTTCCGTGGTTCCTGTGGGCATACGCTGCATTGTGGCTGGGCACATGCAGGCTTGTAATGTATTTGGTTCAGATGCTTGGGTTTGAGTCACACACACCCCTCCTGCTTCCCGTTTCCATGGGCTTGCAAAGGGTGTGCCCAAGTGACAGTGAATTACACAGTGACGTTGGACTCCCATGAGCTGTGTGGCCAGTCTGTAGTCAATACTGTGTATACATTCATAGTGCATATTGCTGTTGTGTTGTACACTGCATGTTGCATTGATGTGTAACTCTTCTTCTGTGTCTACCTCCCAATTTGCAGGTCCCTTCCTCATGTCCACACAAGGACCTCTAGTCTGGAGATGGGGACCATGTTGGCAGCAGTGCACCTACAACTCTACATGACGACAACACTGCACAGTTGGTAGTGGTGGGAGTGCAGGCATTTCCAGGTGGTGAGACTACTAATATGTAACATTTGTGATGTCATGTTAATGGTACTACGTGCTCAAGTATGTTGTTGGTCCGGCATTGCTGTGAGCATTTCAGGTGTTGCAGGTTTCTAATAGTGCCACTGTACATAGTGAGACTGATGTCATGTTGTGGGGATTACTTTGTTTACCTGCAATTAGCATGACATGGCACGGTGTGTCGTGTGGCGGTGCTGGGGTTGGGTTGGCTGACATGGCACTGTCCTCTTGTTGCATTTTGCAAGTGGGTATTCATTTTAGCTGCTTCCATGTGCAACTTCACAAAACTGCATTGGTGGTGTCTGTGTGGGTAGGGATGCACACATTGTGACACTTCCAGGTGAACAATCTCAGGCTGACATGGTATTCCCGGTTCATTCTCCAGACATTCAGGATCAGTGTCAGGTTGAGTCATCATTGATTGTCAGATGGAATGTGCCAGGGCAGTGTGCACTCCACAGGGGTGTGATTTCTATGTGAAGTAATTAGCCACTAGCTGTGTACGGGCTGCCTCCCCCCGTGCCCTTTCCCCTCCCATGCGCAGCGGCTGTGCATGTGGTTGGGGATGTGGGGCCACCACCATGTCCACGGCCAGGCCCCGGCGTGTTGCAACGTTGTGCAGGACACATGCTGCCACTATGATCCTGCACACTACTGGGGGAGCGTATAACAGCTGCCCGCCAGAACGGTCAAGGGAGCGAAAGCGTGACTTTAGCACTCCGAATGTGCGCTCCACTATGCCCCTGGTTGTAATGTGGGCTGTGTTATATCTTACCTGGGGTGGCGTGGTGGGGTTCCGAATTGGCGTCATCATGTGGGGGCTGAGAGGGTAGGCACTGTCCCCTGTGGAGGTGGTGATTGGTATCATTGGTGGGGTTGTGACCTTGCTCAGTATCCAACATGCATGCATGTGCAGTGGCATACATACTCACCAAGCAGCCATGTATCGCCATGCCGCCCAGCTTCTAGGTCCCGGCTTAGGGTGGACATTCGGTAAATGAAGCTGTCGTGGGTGTAGCCGGGATAGTTGGCATATACTGAGGTGATGATTCCCTTGGCATTACATGCTACCTGCACGTTGATGGAATGCCAGTGCTTGTGGTTCCTATAGATGTGCTCAGATGCCCTGGGGGGACGTAGAGCCACATGGGTGCAGTCGATGGCACCTAGCACTTTGGGGAATCGTGCCACAGCGTAAAAATCCAGGGCGGCAGCATGCCTTTCTGCAGGTGTTCTGGGCAGGTATATGTGCCTGCGGACTGATGGGCGTGCAGTGATGATGTTCAAGACCTGGTGTAGGCAGCGTGACTGGGTGGCCTGTGACACCCCACCCACTATGGCACTTGTCCGCTGAACTGATCCAGTGGCTAAGAAGTGCAGTACATTGAGGACCTTCTCCAGGGGGCTGAGTGCTTGGGAGCACAGGGTGGGTGATGTGAGGTCATCCTCCCACTCACTCACCAGGTCCAGTATGATGTGTGGTGGAAACCTGTACCTCCCATACACCTGGTCATCAGGCATCCCGAAAAGGCTGGTTCTGGGTGTGAATATTCTGGCCCTGATATCCTCCTCCTCCTCCTTTGGTAGCCCACTGCCACTGCTGCTAGGAACGGTATGTTCATCCTGCCGTCTGAGCTTGTTATTGTTAAAGTCCGCAAATTTATGCTTTGCGCGTGTTCTAGGCGAGCGTGTGACCCGCGCACCCCTGGAATCCAGTTCCCAGTCCAATAGCGTGTGGAAATTCACACGCACCACGGGATACAGGTTCGCTGACGTACTTGCGTGTGTAAGTGCCCGCGCACCCATTAAATACACGTACATAGGCCAATCGCGTGTACGCGCACTTTTGTCCAATTACACGCGATGACACTCTGACGTGCAGTATCTCCACGTGTGCCCCGTCATCACGTGCTGAGTGGGGAACACCCTTGCGGGTCACGTCACAGACGCGCTTACGCGCTGAGGGACTCTGGTCCAATAGAATAGCGTATGCGTGCTGACGCGCTTACGCGCTAAGGGCCTTTCCTCGGATTTCACGCTGACGTGCAGGATTTTCACGTGCCAAATCACTCCGTATCAAGCTGGCCACGCGAAAACACACGGAAGCCCACGCTCCTGCCCAGAAGGCCGAGTTACTGCCCCCCAGTGCCCCGAGCAGCCTCCCACGTGCCATCTGCTGCTGCCTGCCTGCCTGCCTGCCTGCTGCCACCGTGCCCTGCCATTTGGTGCCTGCACATCAGCCATCTGCAGGGGTCCAGTTGCTGTGTCCACCCCTGCTGGAACTGAAGACTCCCGACTGGGATTACTTCGCTCCACAGCCCAGCCCCAGGACCCAGTTGCCCACCCACACCTGCCTCTGGGGTTGCCATGTCGGGCACTTCCACATCTGGCACCAGTGGCAACCCCAGGCCAGAGGGGCAGAGGGGCACCAGCTTCACTGTCACCGAAGTTGGTGTCCTGGTGGAGCATGTCCTCGGGCAGTATGATGCCCTCTTTGGATCGTCCCGCGCCAGCAAGGAAGGACGGCAGAGGATCTGGGCCGACTGTGTGGTTGCCATCAACGCGGAGGGGGTGGCAACCCACGACGTCCTGAAGATCAAGAAGCGCTGGGAGGACTTGAGGTCCAGGACCCTTGTGAAGGCCCGGCGCCTCGTGGAGGGGGGCCGGGGCCGCATGAGTTCCATCCAGATGAGGGTCCTGGAACGCATACGCCCAGCGCTCCACGCCCAGATCCTTGAGAGGGAGGCCCGTCTGGAGTTGAGCGGTAAGTGTCCATGCATTACTGTGTGAGACAGGGCATGTTGCGGTGTGCTGGTTCTATGATACTTGCCTGTATGTGTGCCATAGGCCATGTATGCATGTATGTGTGCAGGGACATCCTGGTAATGCATGTGCGACCAGTGATGTGTGATGCACATGGTTGTTGCATGTGTTGAAATGCTGCATGGGGAGCCCTATGCAGATTTTGAACATGAGAGCATTCCAGTCTCTGTACATGGACATGGGTGGGGGTGAGGGATGGGTGCTGATGCCAGGTACATATATGGTAGCCATGTCTGTGTGCCTGACCTGCGTGTCTGTGACTTGTGCATGCCATGGATGCATGACACATGTGTGTGACAATGCACAGATTCAGTAAAGCAGCCAAATTACCCTTGTATCCGCTGTGTTTGGTGTGTTTGGGGCCAGATGGATGTGACTGAGGTGAAGTGTGTGCATGTGATGGGCATGAGCCATGATGCATGTGAGTTACATATCATTGAATGTTTCAAGAATCCATTGGACATGCATGGAAATGTCCATGGCATGCACCATGCCTGTTACTGTGTGTGTTTTGCTTGGACTGGCCCATGTGTTGTGGAGGGACATGATGGAAGTGTACTTTGACTGTGGTGCTCATCTGCTATTGCTTCCTGTCTAGGGGACCATTGTACAGTGCCCTGATGCTTGTGTTCTTTGTCTCCCTCTACGCAGCGGCTAGTGAAGAAGAGGGCGGAGACGGCGCTGTGGAGCAAGGCGGCGGGGATGCCCCCACGGCTGCAGCGGAAGGGGTGGGTGAGCCCCCACAGGGGCCTGCTACGGTGGGAGACGGTGAGGAGCCATCCAGGTTGGTGGTTTGCACAGAGGAGGAGGAGGCCGCCACTGGGGCACACATGGGGCCTGGTGGGGGCATCCCTGCTGGTGCAAGTGGTGCAGTCCAGGGCCAGGGGCAGGAGGCAGCACAGGTCACCGTGGAGGGGCCTGTGCATGTCGCTGTCCCTGACCCTGTGAGTGCACCACCATGCACCAGCAGGGATGCCCCGTCCCAGGCCTGTCCGCAGGTAGAGGGGATGTCCATGTCACCTGACTCCCCTCCACCTGCGGACGTGGGAACCCCTGGCCGTGCGGAGAAGGTCCTGATTGGGGTCGCGATGCGCACAGCTGTGATTCGTGATGCCGTGCGTGCTTCCCGGGAGGAGCACGCACGTCATCACGAAGTGCACCGTGCCGACGTGGCCCAATTGGGATCGGCCATGTTCGGGGGTTTCCTGCATGTGTTGGCCAATGTGGCGGCCCTCTCCTCCTCTGTGCAGGCTATCCACCAGTCGTTCTCCTTGCCGTCTTCCAGCCCAGATGCCACCAGGGCCCCCTGTGGACCTGCCCCGACCAATGCAGCCAGCTCGGTGGGGATCCCATCCCTGCCACAGTCGGGAGTCAGAGATCCAGCAGGGTTGGACACCAGAGCAACTGGACCCCAGCAGATGGAGGATGTGACGGCATCATCGGGCAGGGCACGTGCACGACGGCGTCGGTGGTTTCCATCAGCCTGGATGCCGTCGTGCTGGCACAGGCAGTTGCGTTGGAGGCAGCAGCAGGCTCAACGTGGGAGGCATCATGGCTCGGGGCCATCAACATCAGGGGTGCAGGCATCGGCCGGAGGGCAGGAGAACCCTGGAATGGGAGTGGCTTCCGTGTGGGAGCGGTTGTGCCAGCGGATAGGTGCGGAGCGGCAGCGGGCAGAGGAGGAACGGCTCACGATGGTCAGGGCGGAGGACTCCATGCGGAGGGCGCTGAGGCGGGCTGAGTGCCTCGAGGGTCTTCGCAGGGAGTTTGAGCTTGACACTGCGTTATCCCTGCGGGACCTCGGGGCCAGGGAATATGCCCGCCTCCAAGCCATTGACCAGGAGTTGGATGATGCCCTGGCCCATGACAACAACCAGTGAGCCGTCCGATTAGCCCGCTGCCTTTGTATATAGTTGTATAGTTAGGGTTAGGTTTCCTTTGTTTTTTTGATTTTTCTTTTGGTTGCGATTGGACAATGCACCACTTTTTTGTATATAGTTCCGTTTTTAGTTAGTAGTCATAGTTAGGTTTAATTTGGTTGGGCTCATGGACCCAGGATGATCTTCTTCATGGTTCTTCATTGGCTTATTTTAATTTTTCAGATTATTTTCTTGGACATTCATCTTGTTTTGTTTGATTTGCTTTGTGTTTTTTCTTATTTCATTTCCATTCTACTTGCTGTTCAATACATATTATTTTTTTAATCTTCAATGTGTCGTATCATCTCATTGCTTTCAGGCATGTCATGTTGGGTGTTTTGTCATTCACTTGCAGCCATTGTGTGTGACAGACATGTGTTGAATAGCATTTTTTAAATTGGGGTTGTAACATGTAATTGCCTTTGATATGTGGGTGGGTGTGATAGTTGGTTGGGCCTTTTGGCAGGGGAGGATGGGCATTACGGACATGATTGGGGAATGTTGGGACCCAGGTGCAGGGGGGCATGGATTGGACATGGGTGGGGGCCTGCTGGCAGGTGCCCCACAGTGCTGGGGGGTGGGGGTGGTGGGAGACATGAGTGGGGGCCTGGTGGAGGGTGCCCCTGCACTGCTGGGGTGTGGGGGTGGTGGGTGACATGAGTGGGGGCCTGGTGGAGGGTGCCCCTGCACTGCTGGGGGGTGGGGGTGGTGGGTGACATGAGTGGGGGCCTGGTGGAGGGTGCCCCTGCACTGCTGGGGTGTGGGGGTGGTGGGTGACATGAGTGGGGGCCTGGTGGAGGGTGCCCCTGGTGGCTGGGGGGTGGGGGTGGTGGGAGACATGAGTGGGGGCCTGGTGGAGGGTGACCCTGCACTGCTGGGGGGTGGGGGTGGTGGGTGACATGAGTGGGGGCCTGGTGGAGGGTGCCCCTGCACTGCTGGGGTGTGGGGGTGGTGGGTGACATGAGTGGGGGCCTGGTGGAGGGTGCCCCTGGTGGCTGGGGGGTGGGGGTGGTGGGAGACATGAGTGGGGGCCTGGTGGAGGGTGCCCCTGCACTGCTGGGGTGTGGGGGTGGTGGGTGACATGAGTGGGGGCCTGGTGGAGGGTGACCCTGCACTGCTGGGGTGTGGGGGTGGTGGGAGACATGAGTGGGGGCCTGGTGGAGGGTGACCCTGCACTGCTGGGGTGTGGGGGTGGTGGGAGACATGAGTGGGGGCCTGGTGGAGGGTGACCCTGCACTGCTGGGGTGTGGGGGTGGTGGGTGACATGAGTGGGGGCCTGGTGGAGGGTGCCTCTGGTGGCTGGGGGGTGGGGGTGGTGGGAGACATGAGTGGGGGCCTGGTGGAGGGTGCCCCTGCACTGCTGGGGTGTGGGGGTGGTGGGAGACATGAGTGGGGGCCTGGTGGAGGGTGCCCCTGCACTGCTGGGGTGTGGGGGTGGTGGGTGACATGAGTGGGGGCCTGGTGGAGGGTGCCCCTGGTGGCTGGGGGGTGGGGGTGGTGGGAGACATGAGTGGGGGCCTGGTGGAGGGTGACCCTGCACTGCTGGGGTGTGGGGGTGGTGGGTGACATGAGTGGGGGCCTGGTGGAGGGTGCCCCTGGTGGCTGGGGTGTGGGGGTGATGGGAGACATGAGTGGGGGCCTGGTGGAGGCTGCCCCTGCACTGCTGGGGTGTGGGGGTGGTGGGTGACATGAGTGGGGGCCTGGTGGAGGGTGCCCCTGGTGGCTGGGGGGTGGGCGTGGTGGGAGACATGAGTGGGGGCCTGGTGGAGGGTGACCCTGCACTGCTGGGATGTGTGGGTGATGGGAGACATGAGTGGGGGCCTGGTGGAGGGTGCCCCTGCACTGCTGGGGGGTGGGGGTGGTGGGTGACATGAGTGGGGGCCTGGTGGAGGGTGCCCCTGCACTGCTGGGGGGTGGGGGTGGTGGGTGACATGAGTGGAGGCCTGGTGGAGGGTGCCCCTGCACTGCTGGGGTGTGGGGGTGGTGGGTGACATGAGTGGGGGCCTGGTGGAGGGTGCCCCTGGTGGCTGGGGGGTGGGGGTGGTGGGAGACATGAGTGGGGGCCTGGTGGAGGGTGCCCCTGCACTGCTGGGGTGTGGGGGTGGTGGGTGACATGAGTGGGGGCCTGGTGGAGGGTGACCCTGCACTGCTGGGGTGTGGGGGTGGTGGGAGACATGAGTGGGGGCCTGGTGGAGGGTGACCCTGCACTGCTGGGGTGTGGGGGTGGTGGGAGACATGAGTGGGGGCCTGGTGGAGGGTGTCCCTGCACTGCTGGGGTGTGGAGGTGGTGGGTGACATGAGTGGGGGCCTGGTGGAGGGTGACCCTGGTGGCTGGGGTGTGGGGGTGATGGGAGACATGAGTGGGGGCCTGGTGGAGGCTGCCCCTGCACTGCTGGGGTGTGGGGGTGGTGGGAGACATGAGTGGGGGCCTGGTGGAGGGTGACCCTGCACTGCTGGGGTGTGGGGGTGGTGGGAGACATGAGTGGGGGCCTGGTGGAGGGTGACCCTGCACTGCTGGGGTGTGGGGGTGGTGGGAGACATGAGTGGGGGCCTGGTGGAGGGTGCCCCTGCACTGCTGGGGTGTGGGGGTGGTGGGTGACATGAGTGGGGGCCTGGTGGAGGGTGCCCCTGGTGGCTGGGGGGTGGGGGTGGTGGGAGACATGAGTGGGGGCCTGGTGGAGGGTGCCCCTGCACTGCTGGGGTGTGGGGGTGGTGGGAGACATGAGTGGGGGCCTGGTGGAGGGTGACCCTGGTGGCTGGGGGGTGGGGGTGGTGGGAGGCATGACTTGGACATGGGTGGGGGCCTGCTGGCAGGTGCCCCACAGTGCTGGGGGGTGGGGGTGCAAGGGGACATGAGTTGGTGGTCATTAGTTCAAGGAGACATGTGCCTTTGTTGGGGGGCATGCCCATGGTGGGTGGGCTGCCTGCGGGACATGACCAGGGATGCAGGGTAGTCCCCTGTGGTGTGGGCTGCCTGCAGGGGCCGTGGAGGGTGTATAGGGTACACCTGGGAGGACCCACACTGTCAAATCACATGTGGAACTTCCCGCGCACCCCTGATATACACGCGCCCAGGCTATTCGCGTGTGGAACTTCCCGCGCACCCCTGAAATACACGCGCCCCCAGGCTATTCGCGTGTGGAACTTCCCGCGCACCCCTGAAATACACGCGCCCAGGCTATTCGCGTGTGGAACTTCCCGCGCACCCCTGAAATACACGCGCCCAGGCTATTCGCGTGTGGAACTTCCCGCGCACCCCTGAAATACACGCGCCCAGGCTATTCGCGTGTGGAACTTCCCGCGCACCCCTGAAATACACGCGCCCAGGCTATTCGCATGTGGAACTTCCCGCGCACCCCTGGAATACACGCGCCCCCAGGCTATTCGCGTGTGGAACTTCCCGCGCACCCCTGAAATACACGCGCCCAGCCTATTCGCGTGTGGAACTTCCCGCGCACCCCTGAAATACACGCGCCCAGGCTATTCGCGTGTGGAACTTCCCGCGCACCCCTGGAATACACGCGCCCCCAGCCTATTCGCGTGTGGAACTTCCCGCGCACCCCTGGAATACACGTAGCCCGCTCCCCCAGGCCCGATCGCGTGAGGAACTTCACGCGAACCCCTGTAATACACGTAGCCCGCTACCCCAGGCCCGATCGCGTGAGGAACTTCACGCGAACCCCTGTAATACACGTAGCCCGCTCCCCCAGGCCCGATCGCATGAGGAACTTCACGCGAACCCCTGTAATACACGTAGCCCGCTCCCCCAGGCCCGATCGCGTGTGAAACTTCACGCGAACCCCTGATATACACGTAGCACGCTCCCCCAGGCCCGATCGCGTGAGGTACTTCACGCGAACCCCTGTAATACACGTAGCCCGCTCCCCCAGACCCGATCGCGTGTGAAACTTCACGCGAACCCCTGAAATACACGTAGCCCGCTCCCCCAGGCCCGATCGCGTGAATAACTTCACGCGAACCCCTGTGATGCACGTACCCTGCTGAAAGCGTGTGTTAGACTTCCCGCGCACCCCGGTATCCACGCACACGTATTTTTTGTCAGCGGGTGTCCGTGTTTGTGGGTACCCCTTTGCACGTCATTTTTCCTGGAGGGCCACAGTATGGGACATTCATCATGGCAGTATATAGGTGCTATTTGTTGGCGCACCTTTTGGCGCACATTTCTTACAGCCGCAGAGACGCTACCGCCTGCTTTCTTGTGGCGGTCGTGTTTGTGCCTGTGCGCTGGTTTGAGCGTGCGCTTTTTTGCCCTATTCTATTCCATGAATACGTGTTGTAGGCGAGCGTGTGGGCGTTCCGCGCACTTGTGCCCTGTACTCCCCCCGTGACGCCCACGTTTTGGCAAGTTGTTCCCCATTCCGAGTGTTACGCCCGTGTTCCGCCTACTTTTGTTGCGTGCGCCGCGCTATGTGCGAATTTCGCTGTGGCCTGTGCGATTTTCGCTGTGACCTGGCGCACGCTGTTAGATGGCCTGTGCGCCAACGTGCGCCGCGCACTTTTTTATCGCACATCCGCTGGTTTTCTCGCGCACGGCCTTCCATGAATCGACGTGCGCTGCTTTTCGTGCGATTTTCGCAATTGCACTGCGATTTTCGCTATTCCAAAGCGATTCGCACGTTTTTGCCCACTTGCGCCGCGCTAATTATTCCATGAATCGGCCTGAAAATATGGATTCAAGTATTCGGTAGAAGTTGCATTAAATAAAAATGAAAAATAGAAATAAAATAGAAGCACTTTTTGTGAAAGTTACAAATAATAATTACATTCTGTAGAAAAAGAGAAAAAAAAGTTATTTTCAGAGTACCCATTTTTGCGGAAAAAACAATTATAATGATTTTCATTCCCCCACCCATGCCTGGAATTTTCTATGTGTCCACGGACTACCACACTGTCCACGGACTCTGTAGCCTTCAAATGGGCATGTCATTTTGTTTCTCAGTTCTATTTTTTTACTTTGAAAGGTGGCTCTTAAAGGAACTGTTTTATATTTTTTTATTTTGTATTTTTGGGCTTTTTTGTCTTTTTTCAGGAGAGGCAAGGGAGGGAAGGGGTACCAACCACAGAGATGGAGTGGCAGGTGGACAGGGGAAGATGATGGGTGGTCCTTAAATTGAAGGTGGGGGCACTGCTTCTCATGTACCTTGACCACAGACTCAAAAAAACTAAGAAACTGCTCCCCCCCTGCAAATTGGTGCATTGCAGTACAAACATAGTACTGTTACCATCAAAAGGTAAGGGTCAACAGAGTTCTGTATGGCCTGCGAGGCGGCCGCTGGGATCCTCTGCGTGACAGGAGTAGTTTGTGTGGTTGTGGTAACGGGAGCGGATGAGAAAGATGATGTAGAGGCTGTCAGCCTGCTTCTCCGTGAAAAAGGTGCCACCTTTTTCAGAGTGGTTGGATCTGGTTTGGTGACCAGATCCAAACCAGATGGATCTGGTCACCAGATGGTCCCATAGGAGTACAGCCCCAGTTTTCCGTGACTCAGTACAACTTTGTACTCATTCAATCAAACCTTGGGTGCCCAAGCCTATGGTACACCTCCAACTGTGGTTAAAAACCGCCCACCCAGGGCTCACTTCGAGCATTGGAGAGAGGCACTTCCTCTACCTCATCTTCATCTTTCTCATCATCCTCTTCTACATCCTCAGGCCTGGTCCTCTTTTCAGGCCCTCCAGATGGTGATGGTGGTGGGGTGGCTGCGGAGGAGGCATAGCCATGACTGATGCCATTCGCAGCAAGACTGTAGCTTTTTCAAGTGGCTTTCCAAAGCCGGTGCTCTCTCCTGGATAGCTAGATTGAGAATGGCTGGAAGTAATGGGTGTGTCGCTTCAGAGGAGCCGTCCGTGGACAGTACGCCTGTCTGCGGACAACCGTGTCTAAACTAGGCCTTGAAAAGTTGTAAAAAGTTGCCATATCACTTAAGAATGCATCTATCACCCCTAGAAGGGTACACCTTCAACTTGAAACACCCTAGATTGGCAGAAAATACAGTATTAAACTTTCCACGGAGCACGGACACCATCCAAGATCAGACCGTTACATGGACGCAGTCACATGATGACATCCAGGGATGCCCATGTTTATAACGTCTGCCTGCAGACTCCCATTGGGTGGGAGATCGCAGTGCGCATATGCATGGGTGTCTGTAGAACAGGCGCACTGATTGCGAACTAATTAAAGTGTGCGACATGTGGGACAAGACATATGTGGACACTGTGCACTGTCCGGGGGCACCTCCATTTTGAAAAACAGACCCCACAGTCAATCCGTGGTGTTCGTTCTCAAGATGGAGGTGGCCCTGGACAGTCGCATTTTCCGCAGACTATTAATTGGGCTTTAACAAAATATATATATATGACGGAACAATATACACAATATTTATAGTAAAAAGAAATATTTAAAAAATGAATGGGGTATTGGAATGGGAAACATAAATGGGAGAATTGGTAATTTCTGTACAATAATGATCAGGGGAGGAAGGGAGTGAGGATTCATCAAAGCATCTTTCATTTAAATTTGGGGAAGTTGATGGGGATGATTGCTGGGGACATGGGTGACAAGTGTAAAAAGGACAGTGATAATGACAATTTTTAATCACATGATTTTTGACATAATTTAAAAGTTCCTTAAAGTTATTACTGATTTTATCCAATTTTGCAGACAGCATCATTATTTCGTTATGTACAGTTGGGGATAGGACTTCTCTTTATGATTCTTGGGATTCTGTTCTGGGGTGTTGTTTCTTCGTGAAAACTATGTACTATAAGAAATGTTTATTTCAGTGAGGTTTGTACAAATTACAGTCACACAAATAGATACTAAAAACTGGCAGCCATATTGGACTCGTCAAATTATATAGGCCTATAATCTTTTTAGTTCAATAATTCATTACATGTTCAAATAAAACATTTGATAATCAATTGTTTAATGTCAGATTACATTACCAGTTCTAACGTTTAAATATCAAACATGTTTCGGCTCAAAAATAAAATATGTACCAAATAACTAAAAAACGTATGCATTGCATCATGCATGGCTATGCTGCGGAGACCGCAGCTTAGAAGACTATGGAAATGAGCGGCAGCTCATAAGTCTCTCACAATGTAACATCTCTTGTGTATTACTCGTTAGTCCCAGTGGGCATCTGTTGCTCCAATCAGACTGTTAGTCTACCATCCCACGCCTCAAGATCACAATTGTATCTATTCTCACACACATAATCAATGTGCAGGCATTGCATGGTCATTGTGCAATTGAATTGCGCTATAGTTAGATTATTAAATCATGCATATCGTGTTCTCAATGAGCCAAAAGTGCTCATTCCACATTGGTTGTACAGACCCATGAGCCCTTTCAGTGCCCATCTCCGTTCTGAGATCAGCGGAGTTCATGCTCAAATAAGAATCCCTAACCTTAAGACAGGTTATAATTATACCAGTCATAAAGATGCAATCAGACTAGTGGCACTAGCAGAGTCTGAATGCAAAGTGCAAAACTAAGTATTTCAACACTTGTAGAGTGATACTTAGACCTAGCCAGCATGGCAGAAATGGAGGCAAAGAGATTTGCGGCAGCAAAAGCTCTGTTCAAAATTGATGGCAGCAGTGCTGAAATACAAGAGAACAATAGCTCAGCGACACTTACAGCAATGCAGAAAATTGATGAATTGGAAAGAATAAAGAAAAAAGAGATAAGCAAGAGGTGGGAAGCAATGACTTTGACTATGTACTTAGAGGAGAAACGTATACCTGGTGGTCTTAGAATACTAACCATCCCCACATATGAAGATATTTATCCGGAACTTATAGATGAATGGACTAATCATACTAACAGTTTTTCCTTTGTGACGATGCAATCCCTTATAAAATATACCAAAAAGGATCGAGAAAAGCTTATTGGAGAAATTGAGAAATTTGAAGAAACGTTATGTAACTCCAAAAAGGCTGATGAATGTAAAAGAAAAGTTGCCTGCCTTAAAAAACAACCGAAATTCCAAAGGGACAAGACTACCAACAAGGTAGAATCTATACTTTCACACGAAAATATGATGAACCTATACGAGAACAACTGAAGAACAACAAGAAAATATTAGTGACCAATATGGATACAACAGAATCCATATCCTCAGAAGTAGAATTCTGAGATGCCGACCTAAGACCTGCTTGTCTTAATTGTTTAGAAGAGATCAAGTTGCTTCACATGGAAAGCAAAAACGACAGGAAACCCAGAGGTCGACCACCAGGAGGAGGACTGGGAAACACAAGAAAACGAGGGGGAGGAAATGTGGGAGTTGGGAATCCAACGAGTCAGGCAACACGTTCTGGAAGAGTTCAGAAGAGGAAGAGGAGCACAGGGACAGATTTCAAGTCCCGAGTGTTCAGTATCTCGGAAAGAACTATAACAACTGCCAAAAAAGAAGTATTAGAACTGGGGTTGAGTTTTTGTCCTTCCACAGATTTTGATTATACTGAGACCAGGATAGATCTGTTTAAATTCCTCTGGAAAATAAAACTGAAAAAGTTCTTTGCAACTCAAGTACATGACTTGAAAGTTATCTCAGTAACCTATTCCCACTCCCAGTATTCTGAGGGTGAAGGATTAAACAATAATAGGCAATATTTCTACACTATCAGAGATACAACCAGTAGACCATGTTACCACCATGGAAGATCAATTTATCCAAGAACATTTAGGAATCTGCACAGATTTAACTACCGAGAGTGTCCTAAAAATCAGGTCGACATTCAATCCTGCAATTGTGTGCAGAAACATAGACATCTTTGAAGAATGTGTTCTTAATGATCTCAGGACCTTAGCATCTAAAACTACAAGTAAAAATCCAACCTAACATCCCTACAAAGAGCTGTGATTGTATCTTTAAAAACTGATGAAACAATAGTAATCAGATAGGCAGACAAGGGAGGAGGAGTAGTTGTCTGGCTAAGATAAAATATATGGAAGAAGCCTACAGACAACTACAAGATGAACAATGCTATGAGGTCATAGAAATTGAACACTTGAAAAAGATTAAAGAAGAATTGGATACAATGTTGTTGCATTATAAATATAAAACCCTTATGAAGCCAGAAGAAGTATTGTTTGTGAAGAAAGACTTTCCTACTACTCCTATACTGTACCTTTTACCAAAAATCCACAAAGATGTAATAACACCCCCTGGGAGGCCTATAGTCTCATCAAGAAATTTGTTCCTGGAAAATATCTCAAATATATCTTGACATTTTTTACAACCTTTTGTAAAAGATCTAATCTCATACATCAGAGACACCACTGATTTACTGGCCAGAATACAGGACATACAATGGGGAACAAAATACTGGCTGGTATCATTAGATGTGTTGTCTTTATATACATCTATTTTACATGAGTTTGGATTAGAGGCATGTCGATTCTTTTTGAACACCAGGTCTGTGAGTTTCAAGCAACCAAATTATATGATTATGGGTTTGTTATGATTTTGCTTGGAACATAATATATTTTTATTTGATAACAAACTATACAGACACAATAATTCTTGTATAGCCCTCACATACTCAAATCTTTATATGATGTGGTGGGAGCAGATTATAGCCTGGGCAGAGCAGAATGATGAATTTGTAAAACAGGTTGTCTGCTGGTACAGGTTTATTGATGATTTATTCCTGGTGTGGAATGGCAGTCAGGAGAGTCTATTGGCATTTGTGGAAAAGCTGAATATCAACAACATGAATTTGAAATTGACTTGTGTATGTAGTAAGGAACAATTGTTCTTCTTGGATGTAGAACTCTATGTGAGAGAAAACAAAACAGAAAGTAAATTACATAGAAAACAAGTAGCATCCAATCCAATACTTCATGGCACAATTCATGATCCTGGGAAATTGCAATCTAGCGTCCCATATGGTGAAATGATCAGGGCTAAAAGTAATTGCTCAGTCCCACAAGAATTTGAAAATGAAGCTGCGTTAATAGGAGTGTGGTTCTCAGAAAGAGGTTACAAGAAAAAATACATAATTGAGGCATACACTCAAACATCAAAAAGGCTTAGGAAAGATCTTTTGGTTGCAAACAGTGCGTCTGTTCGCAGACAGCGGGTAGAGTTCAAACTAGTGAGAAAGGGGGGAGTGGTCGTACAAAGTGATACCTTGCAGCAAAGACAAGAAACATATACAAACAGCAGCAATTGCGGGAATGAGAAGGGAAAATGCAGAAGCTGCACAAAGTCTGTACTGGCGAAACAAACAGCGCAAAGGCATAGGTCATGCAGCATAATGGAATGCACCAACAAGAGAAGTAACGTTAGTGTTCAACAATCTTACCGCACACCTGCTTCACATTGCAATAAAGGACGAAGAGGCAGAGTTCGGGACCCCAACTACTGAGAGCAGAACGTCACTGCAAAGTTTGTTACAATTGCACAGGTCCTGTAGTGTACAATAGTAGGAAAGCATGATGTTGTCTGTTTGTGCGCAGCAATGCCAAGCACCCTATAGTGGCTTGAGGAGAATTTTCTGCATGATGCAATGAGTAACCATAGTAACCCCATAGGTAGGGAACACACTGGGAAAGGTAACAGAATTACAATACATTGCTTCATGTATACTGAACACATTTGATTTTCTTTAACAGAACATGCGGCAATACAACGGAGTACACCAGAAGCAGCACCTTTTCAACAGCAGCATACTTATTTATTTATTTATTTACATTTGCATAGCGCACTGCAGCCCATAGGCATTGAGGCGCTTTTACAGGAAGTGTGCATAATCAGGATTGCGGTTACAGACTGTAGTTGCTTAGTTACAGACAGGAAATATACATGGTGAAGATTACAGTTACAGTGTGGTTACTTGGTTACGAAGTGGAGGGTAAGAGGTGCACAGATGCACAAAGTACAAGAAAGTTAGGTGAGGTTCAGTGAGCCTGGTGTGAACCGATCAAACATGTAGCCTAGTTTTGATGGCTTTGCAGAAGGCTAGGTGAGAGTCAATGCTCCTGAGGTGCGTAGCTAGGGCGTTCCAGTGTCACATCGGGTCACAGAAACTGAAGGAAACACTGGAAATATGAAACTAGACCACCTGGATGCCAAAATGGATGAATCGATAAATAATTTTGCCTGTCTTGTAAACATTTTTTGATCAACATATTATGCAGAAAATAAGATACCACCCCATCACCTGCACATGCCCCTCTGCCCCATTTCCCAGCCCCCAATCCCTGCAGATTGCATGTCATGAGAGACGCTTCGATGAGACCTCAAGCCCTTCTTCCCCTCACCAGCAAGTTGTAGAAATACCAAAATCCCTGGTATATGTATATGTTTCTGGTCCCCTTTCCCTTTCCAATTAGTGGCTATGAATGTGTGCTAATAAAGGTTGATATGGAAATGGTTACTGATTCTGTATGTGCCTTTTCCTTTGGTTTAAGAAGGCCATTGTAACTGTGAAGTACACAGCACTGGTGGGTATGATCGCACGTGAGGGAAATAGAGGAGTGCTACGACTGCCGCACCTCGGTGCCCTTTGCGCAATCACAATGGAAGCATCCGTAGGACGCAACTACGGGCCGCATGTTTTCCATGCCCAGAACTGCCTGTAAGTAGTTGTAGGATTGTATGTTTGTCGGTCGCACAACTTTGCACATGAGTATCTCTTCCTATGACCTCTGGTAACAGCGCCTGGGCAAGATACGCGAACAAATGTGTGATGTAGTTTTAATAGGTGGAAGTGCTCAGACACGTCCTGCGAGTACCTTTGCACGTGAACATCGCACCTACTGTACGGTGCACACACCAAGCT
The DNA here is from genome assembly GCF_040938575.1 of Ambystoma mexicanum. Taxonomy (NCBI): domain Eukaryota; kingdom Metazoa; phylum Chordata; class Amphibia; order Caudata; family Ambystomatidae; genus Ambystoma; species Ambystoma mexicanum. The sequence continues at coordinate 83,085,574 of NC_090927.1, read as the reverse complement.
TATTTAGAAATAGTGCACATGTGCTGTATATTTAAGTGGTGTGGGGATGGCAAGGGTATTGTTACGATCACCTGGTCTCTGCAGAGGTGTTGGGGCATGGTTGCAGCCCTCCCTGAACTTGAACCGCCCCTTCAGGACTCTCCCTCAGTAGAAAAGCTGTGAGCGGTGGTACGTGGTGATACTGCTCCTGCGTGGAGAAAAGAGTGTGTAAATGTGCCAGGGATTGTTTTACCTCTCAAACCCTTCACCCCAAAGTACGGTTTCTGTGTGCATACGCCGGTCCATAAAGCTCACCTTTGAATTATGGAAGATAAGCTCTTAGTCCTGCTACTTCTGGCAGGGATGCGTCGAATGGGATCTAGTTCCTTCACTGATCCCTGATAAGGATTAGTCCAGTCCAGCTGCGACTATGCTTCTCCTTATGATTGGTAAGTCTTTCTTGAGCTCTTGTGATGCTGTTCATTCTCTTTGTTATCTGTATATGTTGCTCCTATTTATGCTCGCAATAATGTCTCTCTTCTGTTTTCTACCCTTAGATGGAAATGTGGCCTCAATGCAGCTGTGAGACGTGAGGTGCTGCCGGATGGAAGATGGACGCAACTGCAATGCACAACACCAGGTAAGTGATGGTTTAAAGGAAAGCGCAAAGCATGGTGAAGCACAACCTTAAACTCACTGTTTTTTCGATGTCTAACCTTGTCTTCTGTTTTTCCTTGCAGGCGCAGCTGTCGACGATTGAGCGTGTCGTGCTGCGGTGCCTAGATGAAGATTTCGGCGTTCCGGAAAGCATAAAGATGAATACTAGGTTTGCCAAAGAGATGTTCAGGTAAGAAGAGCTTCCCCCAGTTGGTATGTTTGCTGGCAGGAAGCAGGATGTCCAGGAAGCAGGATCTTCAAAGGTAAGTCTGACCTCAGGCGACAGTGAGCGTTATGCTGCTTGCAAGTGCAGAATAACGCGAAGCGCCTGTCTTGAGGATTGGGGCAGTTTATATTTCTGAGATCGTGGGCACGCCCATTAGGGCCGGCTTACCAGCCACACCCTGCCACTCCTAGAGAGGGAGCACGTGTGAAGGCAATCCATTAGCAGCCACACCCAAGAATACACTTGGGGCTGCTTAATGGATGGAATGTTCAAGGTGAATGCATCCTGCTTAATGGATGGAATGTTCAAGGTTAATGCATCTGAAGTGCTATGTCCATAATAAAAGTCTTTTGGTGTTAAATGGATGTTCTTGTTTACTTTTGTTCATGAGCCTGGCGCCAACGGCGCCAGGACAGTGTCCACCCAGGTCTCCTGTGCATGCAATCCCTGCATGCTTGTGCCCTTGACTTCATGACCATGACAGGTATCCGTAGCAGACCTATGCACATGGCCACAAAGTATTCCAGCCAATATGCGTCCCACGGACAGCCGTCCAAATGGAGAGCAATGTCGACGTCACCATGGGAATGGAACCATGCTGCGTGTGGGCCCTTATTTAGCAGACACGATCTGCACCCATACACATCGAAAAAGGACTATTTTCTATAATGTATGGAGGGTTACAGTGAGAGTGCGCCCTTACAGAGGTCCTGCACTCTCCCCTCTGCATGTAGGTATTGAAGGGAAAGATTTAGGGCAAATTTCCAGTTGCAAATGCTCCACAACAGTCCTACAAAAGGGCACACCCCAGAACTACGCTGCAATCCGTGTTTGTCTTTCCAGAGAAGACCAGCGGTGCACATTGGTTCGTGCAGACATTGCTTTCTGGCCAATTCTGTTCCTGCAAAGTACCTCTCCAAGTAATAGATACCAGGGCTTCTGCTACTACCTCTGACTCAGGAGCACCTACATCCTCACCACCACCACCTCCTCCTGAAGCCCCTGAGCAAGGGAGCAGACATAATAATGTGGATGGACATGAAAAAGGAAACAACGATAAAGTAGAGGGAATCTCCAATGCCTGCAGCCAGCGTGAGTTGTGGGTGTGGAAGCTATTTACGACCGTTGGAGATGTGCCCAAATGTCATGCAAACCAGGTAAAATATAGTGAGTGCGGCAAAGTACTTAGTCACGGAAAACCTGGCTTGTACAGCTACGGCACCACCTCCATGCTGCGGCACCTGAAATCGAACCACAAGGCAGCTGTTTGGAGGGTTGTCCCCTTCCAATAAGGCAGTAGGTTACTTTCCTCTACAGTATCCTCTGCATCTGCACCTGCCACCACTAGGGACACTCCAGTGGGCCAGCGCATCCCGCAACCAGCGTTGCAGGCCATACGCACTGTTACAGACCCGTACCTTTCAAAGGTCACTGTCTTGTGCATGTACTGCGATGTGCTACTGTGCTTGGGGGAACAATTTTGAAGTGCTTTTGAAGCTGCGGTCCGGCAGCATGACAAAGACTGCCCCCTACCAAAGTGAGGTCAACGCAACATCTTGTGCTCTCCACATGCAATTTCATATCCCTGTGGTTGGTTCCCTTTGCCAAACCTCCCTCCCATTCCTGTCCTTCAGTGCCATGTCGTACAATGACAGGAAAAATGCAACACAACCAGAAGGGGGAACGGGTGAAGGGGGACAAAAAAGCTATTTTCAGAGCCACCTTGCAAGGTGCAAAAACAAAATTTGATTGTAAGCATTCAGGCGGTTTTGCAGCCTAAGAGCGCTGCGTACACGGTTGTGAACAGTGGACGGCGGGACGCCATCAAAAACATTGTACAGATTCTCAAAGTGAAGTGGTGGCTCTGAATAGAGCCTTTCTGTGCTGTTTGTGTTTGCAATATTCAAAGTAATGAACACCGACAGGGAATATGGTTGCTAAACATGCAGGAAGCTCTGCACTGCATTTTGGATATTACACAGAAACAGCTCATTGCCAGCATCAGTCAGATGAACTCCATCTGAACGAAAAATGGTGCTACTACGAAACGTAATGTTTTCATTGTGGAATTAGGACATGCCAACGTCCCGCAAGAAAGTGCAAACAGCCTTGTTCACATTGTGCCGCACTTTCTCTATTTGTGGCCCAAGCGAGGAAGGACGCAGCCACATCTGTCTCTGGGCAATGGGAGAATAAATGATGTGCAACGTTGGAAACATTTCCATGAGTTGCCGTAATGTCACCTTCATCGCAAACTGCAGTAAGATGCTGCTAACATGCCCTAAACTGTTGCCTCCACAATGATAATGTCTGGATGAGCGAGCGTCACCAAACGGGCACAAAGAGGACCCACTTGGAGCCACTTCATCCCCCGTATTCCGTACTGTTGCACATTGACATTATGGAACCCAAGGTGTGCTGCCAGTGCACAGCGTTCTGCATAAACTTGTACCCAATGCATCCAGGAGTTGCCTAAAAGCCATATAGTCCACCTACCGAACGGCACATCCATACCCGGAGCTATATGCACTCCTACTTGCAAGCACCCATTCTGGCACAATCTGTTGCTTCACACCACACCCACAAAATCGTATTGACCAATCCGAACTCCTGCACAGTCCTATTTCCATTTCAACCACCCTGAAAAGCCCCAGATGTAGCACGTGCACACCTCAAATGCAGTGTCTTTCGCGAACATAGTGTCCTGTTTTGGGTGGCTGCGCAAATACATTTGAAGCATGATAACAAATGGGAGCTTTGTGGGTCGTTGGGAAAAGTTTTTTTTTATTTCTGAAAAGCGACGTTTAAAGAAACACCTTTTTGTGTGGTAGTTGCGAACTGCTGTTTGTTTTTCCTCCTTAAATGATTACACAAGTGTCTGCAAAGTACATAATACATTGTAGAACAGAAGACTAAATTTAGTAGACACAAATAAATATCAACTCCACTGACAAACGTCACACTGGAAGCACGAAGGTTCTCATGGGCACAGAAGAACATCCTACCATGGAACAGAAAAGCAGTCATACACTTGATTCGATAATCCATAGTCTCATTTCCATGGCAAGCATATGAAGAAGGACAGCATATAGCAATATGGGCTTTCCCCAACTACCGCGAGGGCTGCGCCCCAGTACAGCAGGGCCTGTCCTTCCTCCCTTTCCAGTAGTCTTTTCCCAGTACTCCCTCATTGGCTGCTGTTAAACGGTCACATACGCATCCACCAATTACATCCAAGAATTGTGCATGTACTGATATCATCTCTGTTGAACAGTCCATACCAACCGCCAAAACACGCACAGGACAAGTGTCCTGTAAATCAAAAGCACCTGCATGGAAAATACTATGAAACGATCTACACCTTCTGCATCCACATACATCGGCATCCCTAGCCGTCACCACGGCTCGTAGGTATTACTATGTTTTGTACAGTACATTTGCAACTGTGTTATACGTTTGTACCAACAGGGTATCTGGCACTGAATCTCCATAACGTACTCAACATTCATATTATTATTTCTCCCATCACCTACCATCAAATAGCTCCTACAGTGGTAGGTGGTTGCAAAGTTGGCATTTGCCCATAGCAGCCATTGTTTTATACAAACGACTACTCTGTTCTTTTGGTCTGTCATTTTTACGATGCTTTCACCCATTAACGCACCTCCTATCAAATATGTAAACATTGCACACAAAAGTATCAGGCAACGTACCCCACCAAAATAAGCCAAGTGCATACATTGCATGCATAACAACAGTTTCCTGCCACTTACCTCTCACACTTCATACAGTACAACATTACTTATGAAGGAAAAAAATGTAGGTCTGCATTGACAGCAGTAACATTCATAAATCGCATAAGGAAATAAAAGACTGGAAGCAATGGCTCCACTCATGTAGCAAGCATATGTATGCAGAGAAGTACATGCAAATGCACACCCAAAAACATTCCGCTTTGCACTCTGTACATCTTTCTGCACCTTTTTGTCATCCTCCCACAATGCGCAGTTCTCCATTTTGAAAGCAAATACTCCGAAACTAATACACACACGTGTTCAATAAGACGTCATACAATACACTCCCAAATAATCCACCTGCCACCTTCACAAACATGCTTATGCTCCCAAGTCCCAAGTCATATCGTAAGCCATGCATTTATGCACACACAGTTGCACTTCCTGCCAAGCCTTCCCCCTAGAGTTTAAAAGAATGTATTGCACAAATGTAAGCACTATGCCATTAGCCAACATATTTTCTTACCATCTTATCATACAGATGCAGTACCCACCTGTCTCCGGAAAGCCACTGGCGTGGCCACTTCAAAATACAACCTGCAATAAACCTACTTCCACCAAGTAGCACAGTAAGTACAATGCCGTCATACTGTTGTATGTAGTACTAGCAGAGTGCACTGTTGTAGTATTTTAGCATATAGCTTTGCAGCAATCCATCCATCAGTATGTACTTCATTATTCCTCATGCCACCTCTACTAATCCCCACATAGTACGATATTGTCCCCAACCGAAAGTTTTGACCGACGCATGCACAAACCTGCACACCCACACTTCCCTTTCTTCGCCAACACATACTACACAATGCCTACCAAACTGCAACTCCATAGAAAGCAATGCTGAAATAGAGGCATGCAACCTAAAAACATTTAGGAACCTAAAAACATAGAAAGTAGTCCTCCACTGGGAGCAGAACTTCTACAGAAAGTCAAAAGAGAAGAGCTAATCGAGTCATTAATGAAAACTGATCTATCTACCAGTAAAGACAGTGTAGTTCATCTGTCAAAATGTGAGAATGAAAAGAAAAGCACTCAAAACAGTGCAACGCGCACAACTACTAACAGAGCACGTACAAATGCAATGTAACCACAAGCAAGCATTCCAAAAAATGTATTTTACAAAACAATGTTCCACCACAGAGTCCTTCAGAACCTTATAGAGGGCAGAAATCACATTCAACCCTCAAAACATACCGCAAAAAAGTCTTCCTGGAAGCTCTTGTAGACAGTGCAATGATCGTGAAACGGAAATCGTTTATAGTAATTTTGAACAGAATGAAACCACTAACAAGATTAATTAATAAATTGCAAGCACTACTTCGCAACAAGTGCAATATCAGCACAGACACCTTTGGCCACATCTGTACAGGTGAGTGGAGTCACACCACTAACACAGAGCCATACTTTAATGAAGAATCGTACAATCAAGTACAAACAAACCAAATTGCCTTACATTGGAATGGACGAGGGTATGGAAAGATACACAATACCATAATGTAAGAAGAAACGCTGCTTTCAGAAATGTCCCCCCCCAACTTAGATGTCACTCTCCATTCAAGCAAAACAACACGCCTCACCTACAAATGGCCTTGCACATCAATGTGTAACGTTTGCCAATGCCTAATCAAATCTTTGCAGCAATTCCTCAATCAGTATGTGAAAAGCAACGAGAAGATAAAAATAAAAATAGTACAAACTATGGACTCCTGCCCAGTCTGCAACTATCCAGTTGGGAAAGAAAGAAAAGGGGATACTGTCCCTAATTTTGCAATCTCTAGAGTAATAAAAAACCTCTTGGTGACAGTGAAGGTGAAGCAGTGTCTCCAGCACTAGGGCCATATTTCTTTGAGGAACTATTTCCCATGGGTCGTAGACCCTTCATTCTTTAATCAACCTTCGGAGAAGTGTGTGTGCACCAAGTTGTAGATCACTTGCTTAGTTTTAAAAACAAAATGATAACAACTGACACATGTGCAGTACAATACATTCAATCAGAAAATCATAAAAAGCCTCTTCTAGTGAGGCCTAATAATTTGTATGGTAGTGTGAGCTCAATTAACCTACAGTGGTCTCTTAATGATCTGAACTTTAGACCATAACCAATTTCAGAGTTCAGATATAGATGTCCACATTGGTACAAAGTTCTTGGAGAATCCGTTCTCCATTAAAAGAGCATAGTGGCTTGTCGGTATCCCACTTGTCCTTCGGGATATCCTGCTTAAAAGGGTTGCATGGTTTCAATGATTTCCTAGTTTAACATCTTCTACAAGACCGGTTAGTTATAGTCTATTTTGCGAGAGATCAGCATTTCAGGTGGATTAGGAGAACCATCACCCCATCTACGTAAGGAGAGACCAAAGGCTGGTTTTTATATGGCTTTGTGAGGTAAGTATTTCTTTTGCGCTTATTTGCATATATCATCGCTTCCTTGCCATTCTGCACTTCATTTGCAATAAAGCACTTCCTCTGCTCTGAGAAGTGGAACACTTCTTTTAGAGAATAAAATATCAGGCCAGAGGAGCACCACACTTCCATATGCTATTGTGAATCAAAAATGTTCCTAAATTTGGTGAGAAGAGTGATGAAACTGTTTTGCAGTTCATTCACAAATATGTCACTTTGCGAAATCCCTTCGGAAAGTGCAAATAGTGACCTACACGCACACGTTTTGCAATTCCAAAGACACCAGTATTGCCGACGCAAATATAAGAAGAGCGGCAATATAAGAAGAGAGGCAAATACTACACCAAATGCTGCTTTGTATTCCCTAGACCAGTGTCAACAATAGGACAAGTAAACAGCATCATGTCTTTGGTTAGACACAGTGCGAAAGGGAAATCTCCTAAGAACACATACTGCATAAAAAGGAGTGAAGCATCAAAATACATCAATGATTGCCCTTTACAAAAAAGAAATGTGCCTGGCCAAACGTGAATCCTATAATAGTTGCATCTCTCAAGCCAATTCCAGCATGAAGGAATTGTTTACTATCCTAAAAGAATTTGAGACGCCCACAGCCACACCAGACACCTGCACTAAAGACAAAGGGCCTCATCACGAGTCTGGCGGTAACCCTTAATACTCTACGTCCCGTCCCCTTTCCTCCATACTTATGGAACATCTCTCCGTCCTGGGGGACGGGACCGGAGCACTTTGTAAAAAGCATCCACATTTTTTTCAAACATTTGTCCCTCCTCTCTTTCCTGCGCAGGGCCCGGCACACGGCCGTAACCCCGCCCACCTTGGCTCCACCCTGCGCATCGCCCATCAGTCCTTTTCTCTCCACGATCGGACCGGACGCACTTGCATCCTCGGAAGATTTTCTTCCCTTTTTTTTCCCTCTCTGGCTCTCGTTAGCGTTCGTTTACTAGTCTGTCTATGTTTTTTAAACTAGATTTTCCAGACTGTTCATTGTGTCACCGTCGCTTCGCGAGGGCGGATCCCCATCCTCTTTGTTTAGAGTGTTTGGGTCCAAAACACTGTTGGGACTCCTGTTTTTACTGTGACTCCCTTTCGGTCCGGGCACTTCAACGTCGGTTGGAGCGGTGGGAGGAGGTGTTCGGACGAACTCCTCCTTCTCATTTTCAGGTGTTCATCGACGAGAAGAAAAAACGCCCGGCCGTGGCATACCTTCCCGGGTTCCTCTCGAGCCGGGAGGGGCGTTGATCGCTCTGTTACCGGGGTACGCCCTGAGGTGCCTGTCGGGCCTAATAATTCTACCAGAGTTTTCTCCGAGGGTCTCCGTAAGGGGCCTGTGATCGCCGGAGTACACTCCGAGGCCCCTCCTGTGGGGGCTGTGTGTAGACCCAGTTCTACTGAGTCGTGGGGTACCGGAGCTTGCTCTGAGGCCGCTCTTTCGGCTTCCCTCAAAAACAAAACTGGGGTACGCCCCAAGGTCTTGGCTGGGCTTGAGGTTACCGAACAGATGTTCGAGGCCCGTGCCGATAAGGCTTCTACCGGGCCTAGGTCCGAATACCCTCGTACAGAGGCTAAGGATACCAACAGTTCTGAGGGGCCGGGCAAGGCCCTGTCGGTGACAGCGCACCGTTCCCGCTCTTGTGGTGACACCAGATCTGTTGAGGGGGCAATGAAGAAAGTTTCTTCTTTTACCGGCAGTGCTGAGGCTCTTCTTTCGAAGCCTCAGTTGGCGGCTGGTATGTCGCAGAAACATTCCAGGCCTCATAGTACCGGCTCGGCCGAGGTTCCTTACGTTAAGGCTAAAATTAAGACCCCTGATCCATCGACGGGACCCCTGCCTCACTTCCTCACGTACCGCAGTTCCCCTCAGATGAGGACAAAATGGCGGCCGTTCGCACCATGACCACGGCGGCCTTTTAGGTAATACCCCTACAACTACGCCATCGGCCCCTGGTGTAGGGTTCGGTCCTTCGGGTGAACCTAAGGTCCCTTGTGCGCATCCTTACCGGCCGGTTTATGATTGGAACGCCTGGATGCCTCTTCCGCACAATTTTTCGTTGCCCGCGGGGGCGACTCCCTTGATTTATGTGGATACGTCGGCGGAGGGGCCGGTGTGGCACCCTTCCCCGTTACGTCCCTGGATTTGTCCACCTCATGAGAGGCCTCCTCAGGTTCTGAAACAATCTCATGAGGACGCCTTTTTCGGTAAATTTCATGCGCTTATGCGCACCGACCCCATGAGGGAATATTTCAAGGGGCTTTTCAAGGAGATATGTCCTCCCGCGCCTCCGGCTCCACCCGTTCCGACGGTGGTACCGCCGGCGCCTCCCTTGCCCATGGTGCCTCCCCCTGCGCTTCCGCCTGGGCCACCATTGTCCCCAGTGGACAAGGCAGTGCCTGACACGGCTCAGCAGGATCCGGACCTGTCAGATGACCCTCAAGGCGATCAGGACAATGAGGACCTGCCCCGCTCTACCAGAGCTTTCCATGACCGGGTACTGGACATGATGAGCTTCTTAGATGTTCCGGTGCCCGAGGCACCTGCTCCGCAGGAAGGCGTGCTTTCTGGGGCATTCACCTTGTCTCCTTTCGAGCGTACCGGCCTGTTCTTGCAGAAGGACGTTCTGCCCGAGGTCCGAAGAGTTTGGGAAAAGCCACACTCGGGACTTTTTGTAAATAAAAAGATTGACGCAAGGTACAGGCAACATTCCTCAGAAGAAGTGGCCTTGTCGTCTTGTCCGTCTCCCTCCTCCACAGCCGTGGCTGCGGCCACGTTGCAATCCAGACCTGCAGCTTCCTCCTCCGCGACGGCGACTCAGGTCTTGGGAAAGGAGGACAAGCTCCTGGACTCCCTAGGGAGGAAAATCTTTGCCAATTCGGCCTTGCAGCTCAGGCAGGCCAATACAGAATTGATTTTGGCGGGAGCTAACATGCGGATGTGGAGAGGTCTGTCGGAGTTTGAGGAGCACATTCCTGTCGAGAAGCTGGAGGATTTCAGAGGAGGCCTTTCCGATGCCAGGGTCTTGGCCCAGGATCTACTGGAGGCTGCGGCTCATCACTTAGACACCTCGGCTCGGGGTCTGATGCTAGGGGTTGATACCTCGCGGCAAGCATGGCTACATGCCACTAAGTTCTCGAAGGAGATGCAAGACAAGGTTCTGGACCTTCCATTTGATGGTAAGGAGCTTTTTCACTCTTCTACTGATGTAGAGCTCACCAAAACTAAAAACAGCACTCAGGCGGCCAAATCATTGTCTGTTCTGGTTAAAGCTCCCTTCAAGGCTCAAATGCCGTTGTCGCAAGGTCGACCTTCCTCTGGTTTTAGGGGCTTCCTCGACCGCAAAAATCGCAGAGTGGATACTCCTGCGGGGAATAACCGCCACAGACAACAGCGTACGCAATATTTCTCCCGCTCCTCAGCCTCCTCATCAGGTTCAGGTAGCACCGCCACCGATAAACCTGCCAAATTAGGGTTTTCCGCGCTTGCACGAGACCCCGGTGGGAGGACGCATTGCGTCTCATTGGGAGGCGTGGCAGACCATCACAGAAGACAGATGGGTCTTGTCGGTCGCTTGAATGGACTTCCGCTTACCTTTACCCCCTACCCCACCCCTCAACCCTCCTTTTCAGCTGTCGGGCTCACCCTCCCTCAAGGCCGAGGTTCAGAAACTTCTGCTCCTCAGAGCTGTGGAACCCGTTCCCCTTGGGGAGCCAGGGGAGGGCTTCTACTCCCGGCTGTTTACGGTGCCCAAACCCAACCAGGCTGGCCTGCGCACCATCCCCGATCCTTTCCCAGTTCAATCTTTCCCTACCCCAAGAGAAATTCAAGATAATCACGCCCGGCCAGATTCGCTCCTCGTTGTAGGCGGGCGATTGGCTCAGCGTGGTGGATCTTCAGGATGCATACATGCATATCCTGATTTGGAACCCACACAGGAGATACCTCTGTTTCTCTTTGGGAGAGGAGCACTTCCAGTTTCGGGTGCTTCCTTTTGGCCTCAGTTCGGCACTGCATGTCTTCACGAAGATGATGTTGGTGATCGCGGACCATCTTCGTCTCCAGGGTATCCATGTGTATCCCTATTTGGACGACTGGCTGCTACGCAGCCCTTACCCGTTGGCAGCAGCGGGCAACCTCCAGTCTCCCCTTCAGCTCCTGTTCCATCTTGGGCTGTCGGTGAACTGGCGGAAATCCTCCATGATGGTCTCACAGGACCTGACTTTCCTGGGTTTTCGTTGGAACACGATAGACTGCCGAGTGTATCTGACCGGAGACAGAATGGTGGATCTGTTGGCCAGATGTTTACGCAGTCGGAGAGCATGTTGGCCTGGTGGTTCCAGAGGCTTCTGGGCCTTATGGCCTCGTGTGTACTGGCTCTTCCTCTTGCTCGTCTCAAAATGAGACGGACCCATATGGCTCCTCGGAGTTCCTGGCGTCTGGCTGTGGACCCGGATTCCAAACGGATAATGATTCTGGATTCCATGAGAGTGGACCTGGACTGGTGGTCTTCTCTCAGCAACCTGTCAGTGGGTGTGGGGTTCCAGGACCCTGCCCCCATGGTGACGATCACGAAAGACTCCTCCCTTTTCGGGTGGGGTGCGACGTTAGATCTTCTTCAGGTCTCGGACCTCTGGTCACCTCAGGACAAGCTCCTGCACATAAATCAATTGGAGCTTCTGGCGATTTTTCTGGCGCTCAAGGCATTCAGACCTCTCATTGTCAACAAGGTGGTCCGCATAAGAATGGACAATGCGGTGTCAATGTACTACATAAACAAGCAAGGGGGAACGAAGTCTCCCCCTCTCATGGATCTGTCCATCCAGATTTGGGAGTGGGCCGTACTTCATGGGGTCTGGCTGCTTGCAGTGCACATCCCGGGCCGGCTGAATGTCACCGCAGATGCCCTCAGCCGACGGACAGTGGTCAGCTACGAGTGGGAGTTGAAGGCGGAGATCCTCTCATGGATTTTCTCGCGTTGGAGCACACCGGAGGTGGACCTCTTCGCCACAGCGGTAAACAAGAAGATTCCTCAGTACGCCTCCAAAGGGGGACTGGGAGCCTCCTCTCTGGGGGACGCACTCGAGATCCCATGGCACAACATGAGAGCTTACGCCTTCCCGCCTCTTCCTCTGGTTCATCGAGCAATTTGGAAGTTGAAGAGTTCTGTCAACTGTTCTCTTCTACTGATAGCTCTGTGGTGGCCGGCCAGCTTTTGGTTCTCAGAACTTCAACACCTGTCGGTGTGTCCGCCGATTAGGTTACCAGTAACTCCCGATCTTCTTCACCAAGGGGAACAGCAGATGTGGCACCCCTCCCCACAATCGCTCAACTTGGCGGCATGGTGCCTGAGTTCACGGCCCTAGAGCCTTTGGGTTTGTCTGCGGATAACATGCGCATTATCCAGGCAGCCAGGAAACCCTCGACCAGATCCCAATACAAGAGTAAATGGCTCAAGTTCTGTCATTGGTGTTTGGAGAAAGAATTGGACCCGAGGGTGGCGACGATTGACACAGTGCTGTCCTTTGTCTCCTCCCTAGCAGAGTCAGGAGTTCATGTCTTGTCCTACAGGACTTATCTCTCGGCGATTTCCGCCTACCTCTCTCCAGACCGGTGTTCTTTTTCGTTAACTAACCCGGTGGTGAAGAGACATTTTGCTCGTTTGACAACTCTACCCTCCGGTTCATAGTCTGCACCCGCCTTGGGACCTAAATGTAGTCCTGACGGCGCTGTGCCATAAACCTTTTGAGCCAATGGCTACGGTTGACCTCAAGTACGTGTCCTGGAAAGTTTCCTTTCTGGTAGCCGTTACGTCAGCGAGGAGTGTGAGTGAGCTCCCGGCATTGTCGGTGGAGCGTCCATTCTTGGTCTTTCACAAGGACAAGGTAGTCCTTCGGACGAACCCAGCTTTCCTACCAAAGGTAGTGACCGAATTCCATCTGAATCAGTTTTTCCGAACCCTGTCTCGGAGGCGGAAAGGGTTCTACACTGCCTGGATGTCCGAAGAGCTCTTAAGTTCTACCTGGACAGGACTGCCGAGCTTCGGAGCTCTTCCCAACTGTTTGGGACTATGGACTAGGAGTAAGGTGGTCACTAAGGTGAGTAACCTGATAAATGTGGCAGTAGCGCTATTACCGCCACATTTAAGGGTCTGAAAGATCATGGCCTTGGCGGATTTCCCCCCAGCTCCGAGCTGTACGCCTGGTCAGACCAGACATGCAGAGCGGCACCCGCTAGCAGAACAGGTTAGTAGCAACGGTCCCGTTATTAACGGGGCCGTTGTTACCATCCTCCGCATTCCCATTGAGCCCTATGGGGGCTCAAATGGGAAAGGGGGCGTACTGAGTCCAGGTCCCGCGAATGGGAATTACCTGGCCTGCAAAGGTCAGAATGGCCCGGTAATTCCCATTTTTCGGGACCCGGACCCGAGTTTGGGGGTAGCCATGCCGGTAAAAACGGCATGGCTACCTCCAAACTCGTAATAAGGCCCATTGACAACCAAATCCTGGAAAGCCTCTACATCCCCTCCCGGGTTGAACATAGGATTTAATCTAGATTTTACTTTTAGGTCAGTCTTACCTGACCCGTTTGTGTCAATATTCATTGATTCCCATTCTTGATCCAGAATGGCAATAATATTTGTATCTTCGGTTTCCAAGTGCTCAAGTTCACCCAGAATTAAAAATGGAAATGGTTACCCTTTAGAGGTGCTACAGCGCCCATTGATAAGAAATCCTTCGAATGGAAAAAAATCACATGACCACAGTTGGAAATTGATATTGCTCAGTTTATCTTGGCAACGTTCTCAAGATAAACTGAGCAATATCAATTTCCAACTGTGGTCATGTGATTTTTTTCCATTCAAAGGATTTCTTATCAATGGGCGCTGTAGCACCACTAAAGGGTAACCATTTCCATTTTTGCTTTTTACCTATGGAGTAGAGGAATCCAAGACTCCTGGGTTACCCTAGCTCCATGCGACCTCTCTAATTGAAGTACCACATAACAGGGCGCAGAGTTCTAAGTGAGAAGCACCTCAAACAGATTCCTCACACCATTTTCACCCAGAATTAGCATGTCTTCAATAGAAACATCGGTAGAACCTTGGGGGCTGGGCTTGGGTTTAGATTTGGGTGGGTTCATGGCAAAGAATTTTTTAATCTGACTTTGCGCATGTACTTGTCAAAATCGATGCGAGTTTCGGCATAATTGCACAACGATGTGGGGCAGAAGTTGAGACCCAACTTCAGGACTTGTGTTTCTTCCGGGGTGAGTGCATGGGTGACAGGTTTATAATGGACATATCTGATGATTCCATAGTCATTTGAGTTATTTCTTTACTCCAGAGCGTGTTAACCGAAAACGTTTTTAATGCCTGCTTTAGGTCGGAGGTGTTTCCCTCCATGCAAAAGCATTAAGTCATGCACTAATTGCTACATGCTTTAAATGCTGAACCTCACAGAGTCCTCCAAAATGAGGAATAACAGAAATGTTTGTACAAGTTCCAATCCCTCAAACATTTCCTGTTAGCTGGTAATTACTGCATGCTGTATCGGTAAATGGGTTTGGCGGTACTACCTCCAAACTCACAATCAGGCCCTCAGTGCGTCAGTGTTATGAATTCTCCTGAAACATTACGAGATCAAGGGTTCTTCCAGGACCATAGCAGTATTCCGGCTGTAAATCCGCTGGGATACTGCCAAATTGGTCCGGAGCTATTAGCGCTGGATCCAGAATTGTGGTTGGGGGGCAGTAAGGCCCCATTCCCATTGGGTCAATTGAACCCAATGGGACTTTCTGGGCGGTATTAACAGCAAATGGGCGGAAAGTGCCAAGATTTACCTCCAGCAAAAAGCTGGAGATAAATCTCCCACTTTCCGCCAAAACCCAAGATTGGGTGGAGCGGTAATAGCGTTACCACTGTATTTTTGCAGCTGTGCCAAACTCGTGATGACCGCCCAAGTATCTTTTTTTTCAGGCTTAGAGATCACTCTTGGTGGCTTATAAGGGAAGTGACTGGCCGAACACTACTTTGCTTACAGTCTGGGTATTTGTCAACACGCGCCATAAACTTCTTGACGTATTTGTGTGCCAGTTAGAAAGCTTTTGCTGGCCTTGTGTGTAAGAGGCACAGTGCAATCACTGCATGGTGCAGTACTTGGCATGGGCCAAGAGTGGGTGGCAGCTGCTGCGCCAGCAGAGACGCAACCAAACAACTGGCTCTGACTTTAACTATATGCTGCCGCTTCCTGTTGGTAGCTAGAGCTAGCAGGCGGCCGCAACCTTATATACCGTGCTTAAGCTCCACATGTCAAGGTATATGATATGCCATGTTGCAGCCTTGCATGCCCCGGTAAAGCCCTCATAGTCCGGGTGCAGCCAGAATATGTCCTCGCATATCACTCATACAGAGGGACGCCCTTATACGCACTTGTAGACACAGCTTTTCTAGCTAAGCATTTTGGGTGATTACAAAAAGATGAAAGTGATATTCCCTGCGCTAGTGCTTTCAAGCTGCTATAGCTCCGCCCATATCCTGCTCCCTATAGACCAAAGTGACTGACTGAAAATGACTTCTTTTCTAATCAACCCCTTGCTTTCCGGGCCCCAGTGGCATGTTATATGATCCAGCCAGTATTTTAGTCTGCCAACCCCACCTGTGAATGAGGTGTGAAAGGTAATCACTGTAAAGCAAATGTATCCTACCTTGGGTCTTTTCCAGCCCATGCCTTGAATTCACATGTAGATTTCCAAATTGCTTTCTGATAGAAAATAAGATTTCATAGTCAGGGTCTCTGTAAGCCAGTGAGCGCTCTATGAGGAAGGGTAGCAGTGTTACTCACATTCACACTAGCTGAGCTGCAATCACAGATAGGCACGTGTGTGAACATTAAACAGTTGGAAACTACAGTGGCCATAGCTTTAGATGTGTTATACCAAAGCAGAATCCTTTTGGGATGCTGCGTGTTATGTTTATATCTCTCCAGCAGAACCTGTCCAGTATTTACTTTGAGGCTGCTATGGAACTGCCGTCAGATATGACAGAGATAGAAAGCTGCCAATATATTTGACCATGGCCTACAAGTTTAGAATGAACCTCATGATGCAGAAGCCTGGGTCTGGGCTTATTTAGATGTGTGTGATACTTTCTCTGAGTATTGGCTTTGGTGCTACTTAAGCCAGTTATGTCAATGACTGTACATCATTAATGGATTTTCCTAAGGCCAGTAGGCATGTAAAGAAAAGTACATACAGGCTGTTTTTAGCACATCTTTCTTTGATGACATTGGCTTTTACTGAAAGGTGGCAATGCTGTCTATCAACTGCTGGCGCGTCACTAGGAGCTGCACAGCAGAATGTATGCGTAGGTGTCTATACATGGATGCCATTGATTCACTTACTCCACCTCTAGGCCGACGGACTCACCTGATTAGAAACCACTAACACCACTTTTTGAAGCACAGGCCTTTTAATGTTGGTAAGGCTTTTTACTAGACCTATTTTTTTATACAGACAGACTTTCAATTAAATTCCTGATAAATTCCAGGAGGTTTCCCTTGGCAGAAAGAAATCTGCCACAATCAGGGTCCTATTTGATATCCTACAAATACCAATTTGGTCAAACTTCCATCTTTTCATGGACCTTCGTTGCATGGTTGACCCAAATGGGGATTTGGTAAAGAAGTATGCGTCTAGCTCCAATTTCCAGGAGACCCCATTTAGAAATCCTGTAAGAACTCATTGAGCAGGCTCTTCTTCTGTTCAAGGTGGTCCTCTATAGTAATCCATGCTTTAGATCCTAAATAGGAATTCTATGATGATTCTGCCTTAATCAAACCATCATGAATCATTTTGTAGATGTGTAAACCAGAACGCTGAGATGCTTTTCTTACATTTAGGAACATCTATCCCACCAAATATCAAATGCAACTTCCAAAGTGCAGGTCTTAGAGGTGGTGTATGTCAGAGGAAAGCATGCAGTGAACAGTGTATGTTTTGAAACAATGTTAATGGAGGAGCAATTGTGAGCACTGACTCTGGATGAGAGGTTTGTCATTGAGGTGTTTGTGTTACACCAAAGTGGCTCTTCTTTGGACTGGATTCAGATTCCACTCTTTCAAATTTCCCGTCCAGTCTCTGAATTTCAGTAATTTTCATGAGGTAATTGTGTACACAACAAAAGATCTTAATGCCATTAACTGGACTGACCCTTGTTTCTTCAATTTTCAAGATGGATGAATCTTTATTTAAAAGATAGCAGGTGTGCAATTCAATGCAACAGAAAGATTACTGGAGCACGGTCGAAAATCACAATATTATCTATGTCTGAAATGCAGAAGCTCTTTGTGAAACACTTCAAGGTTCAGGAAATCATCTATCCTACAGTCCGCCTCATTTACACAAATTCCACCAAACTCATTTACTTGAGAAGGAGCCGATTACCCCCACCTCAACCAACTCGGCCATATTGCCTACATTTAGGGAACCAGATGTTGAGACACGTGCAGTACCAGTGAAAATACCAATACCGACAAGAATTCTAGAGGCAGGGTTCCCATTGAGAAAACCATACCTGCATACGAGACAATATGATGGTCATTTGAATAAAATCCCAGAGAAGCAGGACCAATGAAATAAAAGAGCAGATTGGCGACGTTATACAAAGGAATACTGATGCACTGAGAATAGATGCAGGGACAAGAGAATGTGGATATTCTATAAAGCATCAAGAAAGTATCAAAGATAAGTGACATCTCAGGCTCGAGGTGACGAAACTTATGCTACACAAACGATGAAGATATGAAGTCATTTTACATGTGTACAGATGCAAAGAACGCAAGCAGACAAAGTATTCTTGAGGCTAGCTCAGTAATGACTAGATTGTGACATGCACCAATGTATAAATATTTAGGAATCAAGTGAAGAATGGATGTTTACATGACGTATTATAGCAGAGCTGGGCCAGAGAAAGAAGGCCTTTTTTTTCAATGTGTTGCAGTTGAAAAACAACGGAATGATAGAAGTGAATCTCAGAAAGGCGTGGGTGGACCAGCCTCAAAAAGTGAAGGTCTTATCGGACTGGGATGAGCAGACATTAGTTAAAGATTGTGTGAAAGGCTGAAACTGCTGTTCAGAAGGCACGGATGAAACCAAGAAAGACATCAGAGTTTCATTAAATATCAGTATTTTAAATGCACTAGAGCTCAAATTTGTGGTCTTCAGTCACGTGAATTGTTGGAACTGGATGAACATGAAGAACCACACCTACGCCGACAGGCAGCGCGTGCATCTACTCCCCTGTATTCTCCAGCGCTAAGAACCTTTCCAAGGCCAGTTCAAAGGCTTAATTGACGTACAGACCACTGAGGTGAGGATAGATGATATGCTAATTGGTGAGAAGCTATGGTTATGACCAGCTCACCAGCACCTGGAAGTCCAGACTGCGTGTTGCTAACATGGGTGGAAAAGTACTGACAAATGTAAGAGTGCCAACCAATGGTAGGGGGCCACATGATTGAGAGCCCTATAGTTTGTGTAACCATTGGGACTTTGTGTATTTAGTGACATTCATAGTGACTTGTTTGAAGGATGGGCTTAGTAGTCCCACCTGATTTTAAGGAACCTATCTAGACTAGTATGGAACGTATGCCTAGATGTTCCCATTAAGCCTATCACATTTGCCACTAGGTTTTGTAGTTCGCCACGTGGGATGACGTTAGTAAGTACGTAGGTTAACATCATCAATGATGAGTTTTTACTATAAGTATGATGTTTTTTGGTAAATGCATTGAGAGACTTACTATGAGACATCCGTTGATGTCCGTTGTGCTCCTTGTTTTAGATAATTGTTAATAAAACAGTCAACTTTGCCAACTTCCTGAGTCATTTTGATTATTGATGTTTGAGTAACTTCTGCATCCACATTCATCTCAAGGTATTGCTACCTCGCCTTAAAGGACTGGGTTGGCTGTCCCAGTTCATGTGGTAGCGGAGAGATGATGGTTAAAGACCCATCAACCTAGTAAGCTTTGGGGTTCCCGGCAATATCGAATGTACCAGGAGGAAAGAGAGGAGCTGTCTCTTGAAAACTGAATACTTAACATATGGAGAGAGGGGGGTGAGAAGCCTTCTGCTCCCCCCGCGCCTGATGTAAAAGGCAATAGTATTAAAGATGATGGAGTGTACCCATTAAGAAAACTTAAGGCAGCAGCAGGGTATAGCAATCCGGCATATGAGTCGCCTGCGCATAGCAGCGATGAGGATGCAGAGAAGATTCCTGAACAAGAAGAGATCTCTAAGGGACAAGGAGAGTAGAGACAAAGAAAGAAAAGACAATGAGAGAAGTGATCGACCAAGTACATCCTTAGATATAGGAAGAGAAATAAAGAGATGGAAGGGAGAAAAGGATAAGGCTGATGAGGTAGCACTCAGACAGAACAAATGGATGTGTGGCCAGATTTTGCTCAAACTTCATGGTAAGCGAATTGAGGAAGTAAGGCAAAAGAAAGATCAAGACGAGAAAGACAAAAAAGTTAGGGACAGAGAGGAACAATTAAAAGAATATTGGGTAAGAAGGAAGGATAGACAAAGACAAAAACAGCTGTATCACGATGAACAAATGAAAAAGCAATAAAGGGTAGAGGAACAGAGGAAATATGACAACAGACAGAGGGCAATCGAAGAATGGGAAAGGCTAGAAGAGTAACAGGAAGAGCAAAAATTAATGGAGGGCAAATGAGAGAAGACATATGAAAAAAATGGAAGAAGGAAAGGTGAGAGAAGTAGCAAGGAAGGGAAGAACGCTTGATGATGAAATGGAACGAAAGAGAAGGCAGAGAGAACGCGACATTGAGTGCATAGAAAAGGAATGAATGGCTCCTAATCCAGTAGTAGAATGGGAGGACATAGAAGAATTCTCCCCTATATATGAACAATTGCAAGGTCCGTCTAGAGTAAATCTAGAGGATGAATTTGACTCTAGAAGAATTGGGGACACAATCGATAAAGTCTATCATGACATGAGGACGAAGAAAGAACTGAAAGGAAAGGGCAAAAAACAATTGACTCGAGACTACACAGTTATACGACAGAGAGGAAGGCTCATGTAGTTTTGAGCCTAAAGAGTTGTCTTTAGACAAACTGACTCTGAATAGAGACAAAGAGGAGGGAAGCCACACAAGTTTGGGACAGGATATGACAGACAAAGAAAGAGAAACCTTCTGTGGGGAGGAGGGAGGTAACGCATATGGTCCCAAGGGATGTTCCCCGATGGACAAACAAGTGAGATGGTCAGATCTAGACCTACCCAAATATAGGACGTCAGAATCTATAGCGCAACTAGATCAAGCTAAACAGCAGTCCCATGGTGAGAGGGGGGCTTGCCACCTTATGTGAGCAGGTTAAGATCGCTGCCAGGAAGAAGGCGGTGCAGAACCATTGTCCCTGCTATGGACAGACAGACAATGGGGAACAAGTGTGAGTTTGGGATATCACAGTTTTCTTTTGTTAAAGAAAGGAGGGATTAGACCACAATATATACTGTGGATACAAATGGATAAAGACAATTTAAGGTGTAAACTCCAGAGTTTAACTTTTCGCGCTCGGAAGTGGATATTTGAGTTACAAAAAATGACAGGAGGAAATATGTTAGCTATAGGAGACATTAAAGGTCTTCTAGCTGCTACCCCTAGGGAGAGAGCAGATGATGTCTGGTCGAAAGCAGGATATTCAAGTGTCACCATGCAGAACATGGCTCATGATGGAGCACCATTTAATACATGTAGAGCAGCAGTCTGGAAAGCGCTTAGAGCACTTTATCCGGACACGTCAGATATGGGAGCTATGATGACGAAAAAGATGCAGGAAGGGGATGATCCTCTTGTTTACATTCAGAATTTCCAAGAGCAATGGTCTTTGGAAACTTGTGAGCCTTGGAGGAAGTCTATGGGCCTCATTACACGGAAGGCGGTAATGGTTAACGGCCACCGTTAATGGTAACGGTGACCGTTAACCATTACCGCCTTACTACGAGGTCCCTTAGCGGGTTGGTGCTTTAACGCCTGCTTTTTGCAGGCATTAAAAACCAACCCGCTAAGGGACCTCGGAGCTAATTACGGCACTGCAAAATTGCGGTGCCGTAATTAGCGCCTTCCCCATTCCCATAGAGCCCTATGGGGCAGAAATGGGAATGGGGAAGGGCAATGGCGGAAGGGGGATTTACCGCCCCTCCAACCTTGGAATGGGGCGGTAAATCCCCTTTCCGCCAAGGCGGTGCCGGTATTTTACCGGCATGAGCCATGGCGCTAATAGCGCCATGGCTCACCGCCTTCCGTGTAATGAGGCCCTATACCTATTTTTTATCACATATTATGCCAAGGGCTGCTAGAGCAAGTACAGAAGCAGCTCAAAAAATTGGTGGGAATGAAAGCGAAGCCATGGCCAGAAATTCAGCAGACTATTGCATATTACTGCAGACTGTTGCAGGAAAGAATTGAAAGAAAGATGATGTTACGAAAGGTGAAAAGGCGAAATTAGTTCAGAAATGTTTTTAAAAATATGCCATAGAAGGGGCGATGTTGACTAGTGATGAAGGGTTGAATTCACAGCAAAAAGCAAGCATGCCGCAGGTGAATAACCAAAGGCAGTTTGATCAAGGCAATGATGGAGTTATACCACAGAGAAGATGAGGCTTCCGAAGTCGAGGCTGTAACGCTCACCTGATTCCCGTAGAGGCGCCGGTCTTGACTGGGCGTATACCGTATCTTCAAAGGTGACGTGTAACACACGGCTGGCTCTTTGGGCTGGACCTCTGTGCACTGTATGTTTGACTCGAAGGGTAAGATGTCTGCAGATAGAAAATATGGGATTAATGAACTGGGTTATTGAATGTCTCTCTCTTCTTCCCTTTCTCTTCTCCTGTAGAACCCCGAAGGTTAACGCTCTCACCTTAGGTAAGTGAACGCCGTGCTCTCCATCTGCCTCGGGGCAGGGTGCTGTAACCAGTTTCTTCACTGGATAAGGGGAGCAGGCCTCTTGACTTCAGAGGACTGCTGTCCGTCATTTACTGCACGAACGGTAAGTTTCGAGTAATTCTAATGTCTTTAAAGTCTTTAGTAATGATTTCTCTTGTTTTGCAGGGTTCCGGCGATGGTGGATGACGGGCTGAAGTGAGTTGAAGATGGAGCCCGTGTGATGAATAGAAGTGCCTGGAAGCACGTAAGTAAGCGCTTGTTGTCTGCTTCACGATGCGCTCTAACTGTCTTTTTATTTTGCAGGTACAAGTTCGGAGCGGCTGCAGGGTGCCGGAATACCCACTGGGTTAGATGTGGAAAGGAGTAATGGCACGTGAGTATTAAAGTTCCCCAATCTCTTTAAACGCACCTTGTTTTGTCTTTCAGATGCGGGATGCAGCGCCGAAGGCCTCCGGAGCGTGCGAAGAGTTGGTAAGCTTTTGTCTTTCAGATGCCGGAATGCAGTGTGAAGACCTCCGGAGCGCACGAAGAGTAGGTAAGCCTTTGTCTTTCAGAATGCAGCGCGAGGCGTTGGTGACAGCCGATGGCCCAGGTAAGTGAAGAGCTGTCACTGAAGACCGTAATGCTAACCTGTTCTTTCTTGTCTTTATAGGTGTTGCTGAAGACTGGATTCAGGATGGTAAGCCTTTTTCCTTAGGCCCAGGATCAGATGCAGAAGACACGATGAGCGTTCTGCTGCAGAGGATGCAGAATAACGCAAAGCAAGATTCATCCATCGGGTGTGGTTTAAATAGCCTCCTGTAGTGCTTAGGTGTCTCCTTCCACAGCCACGCCTAGGTAAGAAAAGAGTTCCTGCTTTCCAGAAGAGTTCCAGTGTTCTGAACCTAGGGAGTGGCTCCTGCCCCACCCAACAGGAAAAGTAGTTCCAAACAGAAGAGGATCAGAGGCTCAACTGGCAGGCAAGTAAGCAGCATGGTCTGCTGCAGGTAAGTCCACCCAAGCATTATGAGCCCGGCGCTTCCAGCGCTGGGACTGGGCATATTTATGAGCCTGGTGCCACTGGCGCCAGGACTGGGTCCAAAAGGTCCCAATTGGGACTGGTTGGCACTCGGAACCTGGGTTATGAATCTGCTTCCAAGGGAGTTGGGAAAACCCTGACCTTTTGGAAGCAGAGATCATGACAGTACCCCCCCTCAAGGCCCCTCCCAAACCGGGCTTCCCCGGGGGTTTTGGCTTGTCAGGAAATGTTCGGTGAAATCTTTTGATTAGGCGAGGAGCGTGGACATATTCAGCAGGTTCCCAGGATCTCTCTTGGGGGCCGTAGCCTTTCCAGTCAATTAGGTAAAATAGTTTAGATTTGGAGATCTTGGAGTCCAGAATGCTTTTGACTTCAAACTCGAGTTCCCCATCAACTAGGATAGGTTTTGGAGATTTAGTTAGTCGGGTTTGTGGTTGCACGGGTTTTAATAGAGAGACGTGGAAGACCGGATGTATCTTCATGTGCGGGGGCAAGTCCAACTTGACCGCTACTGGGTTTACTATGGTAGTGATGGAATAGGGACCAAGGTATCTTGGGTTGAATGTGCGTGGCCCTTTTAGAGGTAGATATTTGGTGGATAACCAGACTTGATCCCCTACTCGATATTGAGGGGCTTCCTTCCGATGTTGATCTGCTCCTTTCTTGTATTGTTCTTTAGCCCTTTGAAGGTGAGAAACAGCTTCCTTAAAGGCTTGGGTGATTGTAGAATGCAGGTAGTCTACTGCTGGTGTTACAAGATCTTGGAGGGGATCCAACTCCGAGGTTCGAGGGTGACTGCCGTACAAAAGAAAAAACGGGGTTTTCCCAGTTCCCGAATGGACAGAGTTATTGTAGGCATATTCGGCTATCCAAAAGATGTCTTTCCAAGTTTTTTCAGTTTGTTGCAGCATGCAGCGTAAATACTGTTCCAGAGTTTGATTGGTCCTCTCGGTTTGTCCGTCGGTCTGAGGGTGGTGACTGGTCGATAGTCTCACATCAATTTGAGCCGACCGACAGCAACTTCGCCAAAAATGAGAAATAAATTGACTACCTCGATCCGAAATTAGAACCGAAGGAAAACCGTGCAGTCGGACGATGTTTTCGAGAAATTCTCGGGCCAGAGTTGCTGCTGTTGGCAAGCCTTTGAGTGGAATGAAATGCGCCATCTTGGAGAATAAGTCCACGATTACTAGAATCGTATTGTATCCGGAGCATGGAGGTAGATCGGTGATGAAGTCCATAGAAAGCGTATGCCAAGGGCGAGGTGGGATGTCAATAGGGCGTAAGAGGCCTGCTGGTCTTTCCTTTTGACTCTTGTTTTGGGCGCATACTCCACAGGACATTATAAAGTCTCTGATATCTTTTTTCCAAGACGGCCACCAGAAGTAGCGCTTGATCTTTTCTGAGGTCTTGGCTATACCGGGATGTCCTTCCATTAAAGAATCGTGATAACAAGAGATTACTTCTTTCTGTAAATCTGTGCTGGGTAGGTATAATCGTTCTTGGTAATACAATAAGTTGTCCTTTACTGCAAAGTCCTTTCCTTGCAGATGCCAATTCTGTATGTCTGCTGGAGTTACAAGTTGCCTGGCTTTATCCTTAACTTCCTCTATGGATTGTGTGGCGATTACACCCAGAATTCTTTGTTCGGGAATGATTGGTACAGGTTTAGGGCTGATCAAGTGTTCTTCCACTCCCATCCGAGAAAGGGCATCAGCTTTACCGTTTTTTGTACCAGGTCGATAGGTAATTATGAAGTCAAACTCGGCAAAGAATAATGCCCAACGGAGTTGTCTAGAGGATTGAGCTTTTGCGGTTTTCAAATATTGCAGGTTTCGGTGATCCGTAATCACAGTAACGGTGTGTCGGGCCCCCAGCAGATAATGCCGCCAAGCCTTAAAGGCAGACTTGATAGCCAGAAGTTCCTTGTCAGTAATCGTGTAATTGATTTCAGGAGGCGAGAATTTGCGGGACCAAAATGCCACGGGATGCAACTGATTGGTTACCGGGTCCTTTTGTGATAGAACTGCCCCCATGGCAAGGCTTAAAGCATCAGTTTCCACGATGTAGGGGAGTTCGGGGCGAGGGTGTTTTAAGATTGGTGCAGAGATAAATTTAGTCTTCAAATCCTGGAAAGCTTGTTCCGCCTCGGTAGACCATTCAAAACGTTTGTTTTTCTTTAACAAGGCAGTGATGGGCTGGACTATTCGAGAGAATTCGGGGATAAACCTGCGGTAAAAGTTAGCGAAGCCTAACATGCTTTGCACACCTTTTACGGAGGATGGTGATGGCCATTTGAGAACTGCATTGACCTTCTTTGAATCCATACGCACGCCGCCAGGTGATAATATGAATCCCAAGAATTCAACTTCAGTCACGTTGAAAACACATTTTTCCAACTTAGCGAAAAGTTTGTGTTGACGCAATGTTTCGAGGACCATTTTCAAGTGTTTCCGATGTTCAGATTCCGATGAAGAATAAACGAGGATGTCGTCAATGTAAACAACAACACACACATCTATGAGCTCTCTGAGGACATCGTTCATAAAATATTGAAAGGCGGCCGGGGCATTGCAAAGTCCGAAGGGCATGACCTGATATTCAAATAGCCCATACTTGGTGCGGAAGGCCGTCTTCCATTCATCGCCCTCTTTTACTCGTACCAAGTGGTAAGCTCCTCTAAGATCCAGCTTTGTATATATGCATGCTTTTCTGACTTGGTCCAGGAGTTCAGGGATCAAAGGTAACGGATATCTATTCTTAACGGTGATCTGGTTCAGGGAGCGATAATCTATACAAGTTCTAAGGTCTCCTTCCTTTTTTGGAACGAAGAACAAAGCTGAAGAAGCAGGGGACTTGGAAGGACGAATAAACCCATTTGCCAGGTATTGATCCAGGTATTGTCGAAGGTGAAGGTTCTCAGGCTCGGTGAGGGCATAAATTCTACTACAAGGAGGAGTAGATCCAGGTATCAGGTCTATCTGGCAGTCATAAGACCTATGAGGAGGTAGAGAGTTAGCCTGATCCTTCCGGAAAACATCTTGGTATTCTAGGTATTCGGGAGGTAACTGGGGAGTCTCTGAAGAAATTGCTGCCAGTGCAACACCAGGTGGAGGGTGACAAGTAGAGACACATTCTGGAAACTGGACCGTTCTTGCTCGCCAATCGATCAGAGGATTGTGTTTCTCTAACCAAGGTATTCCTAGAATAATCTGAAACTGAGGGGCCTTGATCACATCGAACACGATCTTCTCATGGTGTCCATCTTGACTTATTAGCGTCACTTCTTGAGTGGTATGCGTTACTGGCCCGGAGGCTATCTCCGTACCATCCACCGTAGTAATGACGTCCTTTACAGCCTTGGGACAAAGAGTTAGATTCATCCTCAAAACCATTTCATGATCCACATAATTGCCGATGGCACCGCTGTCGACGTAAGCTTCAATTGCATGTAATCGATCCGGATTATCAGGGCTAATGAGGACCATACGTATCACGAAATGCGAGGTCACGGAACTGGTTTTCACGCTCGGCAAGAGGACCTCTATTCTTGTCGGGCGAGGTCGTTTCCCTGCTCAGAGTTTGTAACTTTGGTAACTGCAGCTCCTACTGCCTTCTTAGCAGGTTTCACCGGACAGTCTCGAAGAAAGTGCCCTGAGTTTCCGCAATAGAGGCATAATTGCAACTGTTTTCTCCTTTCCCGCTCCTTTTGTGTTAGAGGACCTTTCAGACCCCCTATTTGCATGGGTTCCCCGGAGTCTACTCCTTTGGAAGGAGTTGGCGGTTTGGAAAATACTCGTGCATCAAACTTGGAACGATCGGCCTTCCTGTTCTGCAGTCTGTGATCTATTTGAACGACTAAGTCTATATAGTCCGAACAATCTTGTGGGGGATTCACTACTTGGGCTAACACATCTTTGAGCTCTCCACGTAGACCTCTATAAAACAGCGTAATCCTTTTGTCCTCAGGCCATTGAGTTTCCACTATCAGTCTGTTGAAAGACGCAATATAAACCAAAAGGTCTTGATTACCTTGTCGCAACGAAAGAAGCTCATTGTCCAAGGCCTGCCCCTGTGAATGTCTTGCGAACAGTTTTTCCATACTGAGCTGAAAAGCTTGAAAATCATGGAGGACCGGATCATCTTGATTTACTAGAGGGATCGACCAGTCTGCCGCATTGCCACTAAGGTACGAAAGCACGAAAGCTACTTTAGCTTGATCAGTTGGAAAGGCTGCTGGCCGGCATAAGAAATGCAACCGGCACTGATTGATAAATACTGCAAACCTCTTTGGGTCACCAGAAAATCGTTCGGGCGGAGCCAGAGGTACATTCCCAGATAGGTTGATCTGCACTGGATTCATAGAGGATGTAGAAGGAAGATTTCCCCCAGATGCGGGTAACGGGGTCTGTCCGGCTTGTGACTGTAGCAATTGTCTAGCGAGATCATCTGTTCTCTCCTTGGAAATAATCAGTTCCCTTCTTAGAGCGTTCGTTTCCTGACGGGCTGCATGCACTTCTGCCCTTAGTTCCCCAAGTAACTGGGCTAGTTGGTTGGTATCCGAGGTTTCCATAGCGCCTGGACGGGAGTTTTGTGGTAGGCTTTGCGTTCTGTAACGCTCACCTGATTCCCGTAGAGGCGCCGGTCTTGACTGGGCATATACCGTATCTTCAAAGGTGACGTGTAACACACGGCTGGCTCTTTGGGCTGGACCTCTGTGCACTGTATGTTTGACTCGAAGGGTAAGATGTCTGCAGATAGAAAATATGGGATTAATGAACTGGGTTATTGAATGTCTCTCTCTTCTTCCCTTTCTCTTCTCCTGTAGAACCCCGAAGGTTAACGCTCTCACCTTAGGTAAGTGAACGCCGTGCTCTCCATCTGCCTCGGGGCAGGGTGCCGTAACCAGTTTCTTCACTGGATAAGGGGAGCAGGCCTCTTGACTTCAGAGGACTGCTGTCCGTCGTTTACTGCACGAACGGTAAGTTTCGAGTAATTCTAATGTCTTTAAAGTCTTTAGTAATGATGTCTCTTGTTTTGCAGGGTTCCGGCGATGGTGGATGACGGGCTGAAGTGAGTTGAAGATGGAGCCCGTGTGATGAATAGAAGCGCCTGGAAGCACGTAAGTAAGCGCTTGTTGCCTGCTTCACGATGCGCTCTAACTGTCTTTTTATTTTGCAGGTACAAGTTCGGAGCGGCTGCAGGGTGCCGGAATACCCACTGGGTTAGATGTGGAAAGGAGTAATGGCACGTGAGTATTAAAGTTCCCCAATGTCTTTAAACGCACCTTGTTTTGTCTTTCAGATGCGGGATGCAGCGCCGAAGGCCTCCGGAGCGTGCGAAGAGTTGGTAAGCTTTTGTCTTTCAGATGCCGGAATGCAGTGTGAAGACCTCCGGAGCGCACGAAGAGTAGGTAAGCCTTTGTCTTTCAGAATGCAGCGCGAGGCGTTGGTGACAGCCGATGGCCCAGGTAAGTGAAGAGCTGTCACTGAAGACCGTAATGCTAACCTGTTCTTTCTTGTCTTTATAGGTGTTGCTGAAGACTGGATTCAGGATGGTAAGCCTTTTTCCTTAGGCCCAGGATCAGATGCAGAAGACACGATGAGCGTTCTGCTGCAGAGGATGCAGAATAACGCAAAGCAAGATTCATCCATCGGGTGTGGTTTAAATAGCCTCCTGTAGTGCTTAGGTGTCTCCTTCCACAGCCACGCCTAGGTAAGAAAAGAGTTCCTGCTTTCCAGAAGAGTTCCAGTGTTCTGAACCTAGGGAGTGGCTCCTGCCCCACCCAACAGGAAAAGTAGTTCCAAACAGAAGAGGATCAGAGGCTCAACTGGCAGGCAAGTAAGCAGCATGGTCTGCTGCAGGTAAGTCCACCCAAGCATTATGAGCCCGGCGCTTCCAGCGCTGGGACTGGGCATATTTATGAGCCTGGTGCCACTGGCGCCAGGACTGGGTCCAAAAGGTCCCAATTGGGACTGGTTGGCACTCGGAACCTGGGTTATGAATCTGCTTCCAAGGGGGTTGGGAAAACCCTGACCTTTTGGAAGCAGAGATCATGACAGAGGCTTCCAGAGTAATCAGGGACATTTCCAGAATAACCAAGGTGGGTTTATAAGCACGCAGAATGATAATCAAAGCATGCAGGAAGGGCAAATTAGGAGACCTCCCTGAAAGTTGGACTTGTGGTATGACGGACTCCTTGCCCCCATGTGTCGAAGCCAAGAGTTTGTGCAAAATTGGCAATTCTCATGAGGGGGAACTATATAGCTGCCTGCATATACTCTACAGAACGGAGAAGGTTTTGCCCAAAATCAGACAGTGCAGCAAACACAGTGCCGAGAATGCAACCAGGTTTGCGAACACAGCAGAAGACAGTAATGAATCTGCTGCAAGGGGAATGACAGCATTCACCCATGCAGATACAGCAGAGGACAAACACAGGACAGTTAATGACTCCTGGGATAGGTGGTGTCACTGTTGAAGGAGGAAATCCCTTCACAGGCACGGAATACATTTATACCCACAATAGGACAGCTCACTGGGCACCTGATGTGTTCAGTACTATTTGTAATGCTCAATCCCCAAGAGGAACTGAGGGTCGACGTCAGTATAGGAGGCAAATCTTTTTCTTTTTTAGTAGACACGGTGCAACATGCTCATGTATATTAGAGGGGAAATTTACATTATCTGGAAATGCTCAAGTTTTACAAGAGCTACAAGTAGAGTTCCTTTTACTGAGAAATTGCCGGTCTCTATTGGAGAATGTGACATGTGACTGTACGATTATTATATTCGAGACAGATGTCTGTTAATATACTAGGTCAAGATTTAGGGGGTAATTAATAGAATTTAGCGAAGAAGCAGCGCACGCTGGCAGCGCAGAGAGGGAGCATGCGTCAGCGTGCACTAGCTGCGTGCGCCAAAACCCATTTTCATTAACAGTGTATTCATGGATTAATGACATCCATAATTAATTACACCAATAACCATGTACGGCGCAGAGTGGCGCAGCGACCCTGCAGCAGCGCCAGTTACGCCCCCAACCATGCCACCAACCCCGCCCAAGCGCCAAAAACATTGCACAAGTCTCCTACATGGTGCAAAGGCCAGTGGACCAGCACTGGCACCTACATGGTGCAAAGGTCATTGGACCAGCACTCCAACCACGAAAACGTGCTAAAAATGCCACACAGACCTCACGCAACTCCCTGTGCACCCCTTGGAATACACGTCCCCCGCTCTCGCCAGTGAAATCGTGTGTAAAACTCCCCGCGCACCCCTCGGAATACGCGTACCCCGCTTGCGCCAGTGAAATCACATGTAAAGACTACCTGTGCACCCCTCGGAATACTCGTACTCCACTCGCGCCAGCGTAATCGTGTGTAAAACTCCCCGCGCACACCTCGGAATGCGCGTACCTCACTTGCGCCAGTGAAATTACATGTAAAATTCCCTGCGCACCCCTCAGAATACACGTACCCCGCTCGCGCCAGCAAAATCGCATGTAAAACTTCCTGCTCACCCCCGGATTACGCGTACCCCGCTCGCGCCAGCTAAATCGTGTATAAAACTCATCATGCACCCCTGGAATATGCGTACCCCACTCACACCAGCGAAATCGCGTGTAAAACTCCCTGCACACCCCGAGAATATGCATACCCCGCTCGCGCCAGCAAAATCACGTGTAAAACTCCCCGTGCAACCCTGGAATACTCGTACCCCACTCGCACCAGCGAAATCACGTGCAAAACTCCCTGTGCACCCTGGAATGCATGTACCATGCTCGTGCCGGCGAAATCGCATGTAAAACTCCCCATGTACCCCTGGAATACGCTTACCCCACTCGCACCAGACCAATCATGTATTAATTCTCACTCCTGTACCCCCGTATTCATGCAGCAGTGTGGTAAGAAGCCACATGCACCCCCTGCAGCCAGACCACGCCACAGAGGTCTACACTACACTCCCTCTATGCCCGCAGGCAGCCCATCCACCCTCCCCATGCCCTGAAGGCAGCCTATCCACCCTGACCATGCCCCACAGGCAGCCCATCCACTCTAACGATGCCCCGCAGGCAGTCCACATGGCACCATGCACTTGGGAGCCCCGACTCATGTCCCCCCAACCCACCCCCCATTGACAGGCAACTGCGAGTAGGCCCCGACTCATGCCCCCCATTGACGGGCACCTGCCAGCAGGTCCCAACTCATGTCACACCCATTGATGGGAACCTGCCAGCAGGCCTCGATTCATGTCCCCCCACCCACCTCCTATTGACGCGCACCTGCCAGCAGGCCCCGACACATGTCCCCCGACCCCACCCCCATTGACAACAACTTGCCAGCAGGCCCCGACACATGTCCCACCAAACAGCATGTCATAACAAAACAGACCCATGGCTCTAATGCCAACCCAAATCCCCCTCTGCCCCCAGTACAAGTGTGCAACCATCCACTGTACCCACTCCCTACTAAATTACCCATGCCATGAGAGTCTGACAACAACCAGCATGGCCTTGAATAAATGTCAAACAGAGCCACACATTTGCAACACATAACTGAGGCAATGACTGAGGCAATGCTCATAGAGACATGCACAAAAACAATGAGAGTAGACCACACCAATAATGAAGGAATAGGAAATGTATTAAAAAGTAAACAAAATGACATAATGAAAATCACACATGCAAATGAAGAAACAATGAATGCAATAACAAAAATAAAGTAAAATCCAATGAAAAAGAAAAATCCACGACATGAATAATGAAAAGTGGTCCATCGCAAAAGTCCATAGACAGTAAAGAAAAAACAAAAGCACAAAAAACCATTGCTCCCTGGGATGATGTAATAACGAAAGTATGTACATGTCTGGTACTATTTACAATGAAAGTCAGAAGGGTCCATGATCCCAAAACAAAACGAAACCTACCTAAAACCTATCTAAAATACAACTATATGCAAAAAGTGGAGCAAAGTCTGTGAACTCCAAATATTAATAAAAACCAAATGAAACCTAAACCTAAATAACTATATACAAAGGCGGCGCGCTAGTTCGACAGGCTCACTTTCTGATGTCCCGGGCCAGGGCATCATCGAATGCCACGTCGATGTTCTGGAGGCGGGCCTCTTCCCTGGCCTCGAGGTCTCGCAGGGATGCAGCCATGGCCTCCTCCAACTCCCTGTGAGTTGCCTTGAGGCACTCAGCCCGCCTCAATGCCCTGTGCATGGAGTTGTCCTCCCTGACCATTGTGAGCTGTGTCCTCTCCGCCCGCCGCCACTCTGCACTTATTTGCTGGCCCAACCGCTGCCACATTGAAGACACTCCCAATCATGGGTCCTCTTGCCCCAATGATGTAGAAGGCCCCAAGGTCACATGCCTCCTACGCCGAGCCTGCCGCCGCCTTTCTGCTGCCTGCCACCGCAGCCACGACCGCCTCCGGGTAGATGACAACACCCGGGACCGTCGTGCAGGTGCCCTGCTGGTATGTGCCTGCACATCTTCTGTTTCCAGGGGTCCAGTTGCTGGGGTGACCACCTGTGCTGGAGCTCTGACTCCCGACTGTGGCAGGGATGGGATCTCCACCAGCCTGGCTGCGTTGGTTGGGGCAGGCCCACAGGGGGCCCCGGTGTCATCTGGGCCGGAAGACGGCACAGAGAACGACTGGCATATAGTGTGCACAGAGTAGGAGAGGGCCACAAGAGAGTGCGACACATGGAGGAAACCCCTGACCATGAGCCCTCCCAACTGGGTCACGTGATGACGTGTATGGCTCCCCCAGGAAGCTCAACTCCAGAAGGGCCTGCATCCTGAGAATCTGATGATGAAGCACTGGGCGAATGCGCTCCAGGACACTCATCTGCTGGGTGGTAAGGTGGACCCGGCGCCCCACTGCATCCGCTGCGTCCAAGAGGCGCCAGGCCTTCTTGAGGGTCCTGGACTTGTAGTCCTCCTAGCGCTTCTGGACGTGTTTGATGTCACGGGGTGCCACCCCCTCCGCATTGATGGCACCCACTAGGTCATTCCAGATCCTCTTCCATCCTTCCTTGTCGGGGCGCAATGTTGTAAAGAGGGCATCATAATGCCCCAGGACTTGCTCCACCAGGATGCCAACTTCATTGGCAGTGAAGCTGGCAGCCCTCTGCCTCTGTGCTGGGGGGTTGCCACTGGTGCCGGATTGTGTTGTGTCGGACATGGCAACCCCGAGGCAGGTGTGGGTGGGCAACTGGGTCCTGGGGCTGGGATGTGGAGCGATGGAATACCAGTCAGGAGTCTTCTGTTCCAGCAGGGGTGGTCACAGCAACTGGACCCCTGCAGATAGCTGATATGCAGGCACCAAATGGCAGGGCACTGTTGGCAGCAGGCAGGCAGGTAGCAGCAGATGGTTTGTAGGAGGCTCCATGGGGCTCTGAGGGGCAGGAAAATGGCCTTCTGGGCAGGGGCGTGGTCTTCCGTGTGTTGTTGCGTGGCCAGCTTGATGCAGAATGAATTGGCACGTAAAACAAAACATGACAGCCTGTAATTTGAGGGAAGAGCCTTAGCCCGTAAGCGCGTAAGTGACGTAACACACACAGGAATTTCCTTCTGCATGTGTAAATGGTCTGCATGGATCTGCAGCACGCTGTACCTGTTTACAGTATTGCTTTTCCATGCAGACAGTGAGTCGCGCACGCTATTGCATGCTATTTTTCCCACTGCGTTTGCCCTTGTTTGTCACGTACCCCATTTATTGAGGTCATAGTAGCCCGTGTATTAATTGCGTATGCTTTTTTGTGTTCCTGGGTGCCACAGCATACTGCGTTAGGGTTATTTACACGCATTTATCCCCAGGGTCCACAGGCAGCCTTGTAGGTGCACAGGGGTGTGTCTACCATCACGTACCCTGCCCCCTTCACCCCAAATGACCAGGACAGCTCTTCAGTGCAGCTCCATTTGGCATTAGTACATCCGTGCCATGGTTGTGAGGCCACCAAAGGTTAAGGGGGGGCTCAGCTGGGCGTCCTGCCAGTGTTGGGAGTGGTCGGGCACGTAGCCGGGGTGACCAGGGAGTACGTGGAGTCCAGGGTGGCCATAGAGTGGGAAGAGGCAGGGGTGCACAGGGGTGCACCACAGGGGCAGCATTTCCAGCAGTAATGCCACCATCCCCTGCCGCTCCAGGTGATGCTGCTGTTGCATCTGACCCTGGCACCCTTGTGACCTGACAGTAAGTAACATTTGCTGACACAGGCCCACCGGTAGTGGTAGCTGCAGGTGCAGCTGTGGCGACTACCACACAGCCCGGCACCCGCCAGGGTTACTCGTAATATGGTGGTACAGTCTGGACAGTGCCAGTGACATACCAGCACTGTCTATGGTGTACCGCCATACTCACAATGACCCTCTTTGTATGTGTGGGAGATTTTTGCAAAGTGAGTTCATCAGGGTCCATGTCAGGTGTGAATGTCTCATGCCTGTTTACATTTCTCACGTTGCACTTAATGACAATAGTGTCATGTGTTGTGCATTTGGTTGGCTGTTCAGCTGTTGCATGTCATGGCATGGCATGGAGTACAGGGGTCAGGGGTGTTGGGTGGGTTTGGGTGACATACCAGTGATTTACATGGCCTGTTTTGCAGGGAGGTGGTGGGATATGCACCTTGCATGTGTTCCTTTTGGTCACACCAGATTGGTTATGTTTAAGTAGCTAGGGATGCACACAATGTGACACTTCCATGAAAACATTCTCAGGGCGGTAAGGTTGTGACAGTTGACTGTCTCTTTGTCCTCATCGATTGTCACCTGGTATGTGCCAGGCCTGTGTGCACTCCGCCGGGGTGAGAGTTTAGGTGAAAAATGTGGCCACAAGCTGGGTCCGGGCTGCCTCGCCACGTACCCTTTCCCCTCCCATGAGCAGCGCCTGTGCATGTGGTTGGGGATGTGGGGGCACCACCATGTCCACCGACACGCCCCACCGTGTTGCAACGTTGTGCAGGGCACATGCTGCCACAATGATCCTGCACACTACTGGGGGTGCATATAGTAGCTGGCCGCCAGAGTGGTCAAGGGAGCGTAAGCGTGACGTGAGCACTGTGAATGTGCGCTCCACTATGGCCCTGGTTGCAATATGGGCTGCGTTGTATCTTACCTGGGGTGGTGTGGTGGGGTTCCGTATTGGCGTTATCATGTGGGTGCTCAGAGGGTAGGCACTGTCCCCTGGTAAGGTGATAATGGTTGTCATTAATTGGGTTTGTGTTTTTGTCTGTGTGTGACATGCATGCATGTGCACAGGCATTTGTACTAACCTATGAGCATTGTGTCACCAAGCTTCCCAGCTTCCAGGGCCCGGATCAGGGCGGCTATTCTGTATATGAAACTGTCATGTGTGGACCCTGGATAGTTTGCATAGACAGAGGTGCTGATTCCCTTGGCATCACATACAACCTGCACGTTCGTGGTATGCCAGTGCTTGCGGTTGCGGTGGATGTTTTCAGTGGCCCTAGGTGGACACCTATGGCACCGAGCATTTTGGGGAAGTGTGCCACCCTGTAGAAGTCCAGGACCACGGCCTGCCTTTCTGCGGGTGTTCTGGGCATGTATATGTGCCTGCGGACTGAGGGGCACGCAGTGATGATTGCCAACACCTGGTGTAGGCAACGTGACTGTGTGGGCTGTGAGACGCCCCCCACTATGGCAGTTGTCTGCTGAAATGACCCATGGCCTGAAAATGCAGTACATTGAACACCTTCTCCAAGGGGCTCAATGCTTGGGAGCACAGGGTGGGTGATGTGAGTTCATCCTCCCACTCAGTGACCAGGTCTAGGATGATATGAGGTGAATACCTATACTTACCGTAGGCCTGGTCATCAGGCATCCCAAAAAGGCTGGTCCTGGTCAAATAAATGCAGGGCCTGGCTATTCTCCTCCTCCTGCGGTGTCCCATGATCACTGCTGCGAGGAATGGGACATTCATTGTAGCTGTATATGCTTGTTTGTTGTTTGCACACACTTTTATGCTATGCAGGTGCGCTTCGGCCTGCTTTCGTGTGGCGGATGTATTTGTGCATGTGCATGTGTTTTGACTTGCGCATGTTTTCCCTATTCGTTTCCATAAATACTTGCTGTTCACTTGTACGCTTTCCCCGTTCCTGTCGCGCACGCGTTTGGAAAGTCGCAGTGACGTGTAAGATTAGCACGGATTTGGCACACATCCCGGGACAAAACATGCTCAGGGCCTTCCATGCTAGCTTTTTCATGCTTGCGCCAGCTTGCATCACAAATTTTGGCGCACATTTATTCCATGAATTATCCTCTATATGACAAAGTTGAACATGACAATTTTGTTTACTGATGAAGGCATAGTATGTTCAATGCCAGGAATGCAGTATTTAAACGTGAATGAATTTATTATGGCATTCACAAGACAAATGACCATATGAGGAGCACCATTAGAACCAAAGGTTTTCTATTATGGAGTACGCATTTTATTAACATGGTTACCAGGTTTAGTGGGTAAAACCTTGAGAATACCTGACCTACGCAGACCTACTCCTCCTTTGAATGCCATGTCTGCTGACTCTCTCTCTCTCCTAGCCATTCCCTTACCGTGGCTACTATCTATCGGCCACCTGGCCAAATTTCCTCCTTCCTCTCTGAGTGGGCTGACCTCTCCTCCTCATCCCTGTCCTCAA
The DNA here is from genome assembly GCF_040938575.1 of Ambystoma mexicanum. NCBI lineage: Eukaryota > Metazoa > Chordata > Amphibia > Caudata > Ambystomatidae > Ambystoma > Ambystoma mexicanum. Next base: position 83,048,851 of record NC_090927.1, on the reverse strand, counting down.
CCACTCAACTCCTCTTTCTTGGAGACTTCAATATCCACCTGGATGCCTCCTGTTCTCCTTCTGGACTCTTTCGCGACCTCTACGACTCTCTCTCACTCTCTATTCTCCCGTCTGGGCCGACCCATTCCGCAGGGCACACTCTTGATGCTCTGATCTCTTCTGACCTTCCCCTCTCTGTCCCTCTCTCCACTCCTCTCTCCTGGAGTGATCACTTTCTCCTATCCTCCCACCTCACCTTCCCTACCCCACAGGCAAAGCCACCCTAATCACTGCCACCCACCTTCGCAGTCACCCAACCCATGAAGCGCGTGTCAGTTGAGGCTTTCGCTACCACCTTCTCGCTCCCCCGTCCCCCTTTGGCTGATTCCCACCCTGACACAGCCCTCTCCACTCTCCACTCTGCTATATCTGATACCCTTGGTATCCTTTACCCTGTCATGAGTATCCGCCTGAAGCCCAAAGCCAAATGTAACTCCTGGTATGACTCAGATCTCGTCACCCTTAAACGCAAGTGCAGGGTGGCAGAGAGGAAATGGCGTGCTTCATGTTCATCCTCTGACAAACTGGTCTGCCGCCTGCTCCAAAGGTAATACCTGCTCTCCGTTCTCACTAAGAAGAGAGCCCTTATCCAAGCCCGCATCTCTGTGGCATCTAACAATTCGGCCAAACTCTTTAAAATCTGCAAGGAGCTGGCCAACCCTGCTGCAGTCTCCACCTCTCCTGTCCCCTCCCAGGCCCTCTGCACGGCACTGGCCTCTCACATCATTTAAAAAACTCAGGACATCCTGTCCTCACTCTCCTCCTATCACCTCCCCCCCTCTATTCCCTGCTCTCCCTCTGGCCCTTCTGCAGCCACCCCTCCTCCCTCCTTCTCTGCCTTTCCCCTTTTTTCTGCTGACGAGGTTTCGAGACAAGTCCGATCTATGAAAGTCTCGTCAAAACAGGTCCACCCCTGTTCCTCCAAAACTATCAAGGACCACATTGACGGCCTGGCTCCTGCCCTGGCTGACTTCTACAATCACTCCTTCGCCTCTGGAGTATTCCCATCCCCCCTCAAGCACTTCTTGTGCACTCCCTTCTTAAGAAACCCTCTTCCGACCCCTCCTGCCCAGCTAACTATCGCCCAATCTCTATCACTCCCTTCCTGGGCAAGCTCCTGGAGAAACTGGCCATCTCCCAGCTTAATCTCCATGCTGAATCTGTTGGTAGTTTTCATGACCATCAGTCTGGCTTCAGAGCTGCCAGAAGCACGGAAACCGCTCTCCTGAACATCCGTGAGGACCTGCTCTCAAACCTTGACTCTAACACCCCTTGTGTTCTCATTTTGCTCGACCTCTCTTCTGCCTTTGACACTGTCAACCACACCATCCTGCTCAACCGTCTCCGTGATAACCTGGGTATCACTGGTCAGGCTCTGGCGTGGCTGACCTCTTTCCTCTCCAATCAACCCTCCCAGGTCCAATTGGGTCACTTCCTCTCTGACATCTTTTTCTCTACTTGTGGTGTCCCCCAGGGATCTAACCTCTCCCCCTGGCTGTTCAACCAGTATCTGGCACTTCTTGCTCACCGCATCGCTGCTCTCTGTCCCAACTTTCAGTGCTACGCGGATGATACCCAGCTCATTTTCAGGCTACCCTCGGCCTCCTCTTCCCCTTCCCTCATCTCTGACTGTCTTTCCGCTATCCAGGAATGGTGCGCCGCCAACGACCTCTGCCTTAATGCCAGTAAGACTGAGATTCTACTTATCGGCACACCCACTCCCTCCTTCCCTGCAGCTCTCTGACTGGCCTCCCTTGGCCCTCTTCCTGCTCCTACCTGCAAGGCAAAAAACCTCGGGGTCATCTTCGACTCCACACTCTCTTTCTCTCCTCACATATTTGACGTCTCTAAGAAGTCACACTACCAGCTACACCTCCTCAGAGGTATCCTTCCTTTCCTCTCCTTCCCCCAGAAGCTCACTGTCTCCAGAGCCCTGGTTCTCTTGAAGCTGGACTTCTGGAACAGCCTCTACCTAAATCTTCCTGCATCTACTCTCCGCCCTTTGCAACTCATCCAGAACAGGACTGCGAGACTTGTCCTTGGCCTCAAGCCCAGGGACCGTATCTCTCCAGGACTGAAATCACTATACTGGCTCCCAGTGGCTGCGAGGATCAAGTTCAAAACCCTCTGCATTGTCCACAAGGCCTTCTGGGGCCTTGGCCCAAAATACCTTCAACTCTCTCTTCCTAAATATCTTCCTTCTCGAGCTCTTCGCTCATCCACCTCGAACTACCTCAGGGTCAGCCGCTTCTCCAAGCAACGAGCTGGGGGTAGATCTCTCTCCGCAGCAGGGGCCTCCGTCTGGAACAGCCTTCCTGCCTCCCTGAAACTTGAGGAGAACCATCTCCGGTTCCGGAAGCACCTCAAAACCTTCCTCTTTGCCTCTGCTTTTTCTCCCTCTCTACCCTGCTAAAATCACTGAACCTGCACTGAATCTGCAACTGGGCCACTCACCGATCTCGGTCCTTGGCCCAGCCACACTTCCCTGCACTGCCTACCTGCACTATGGGACTGTCTCTGTATCCTACAGCCCCTTCTCCCGGCACTTACCTTGCACTTGCCACCAGCTGGTCCTATTATTTATCTGTTTTTCTACTAACCATGTACTGCACTTTCCCCTCTCCCCTTCCCCTTGCACTTTTCCCAGTCCCCCCTACCTTTGCACTTGCGCGATCTGAATGACACTTGGCCTAGTAGGATCGTTGTCTGTCTCCCCTTGTTCCCCCCCGCCTCGTCCCGCCTTGAAACACTTGTGTATAGGCGTGTTACAAATGCCATATCCATATCATATCATATATATCATATCATATCATACCTGATGATTTTTTATTCAGGCCAAAGATACCTACGGATGAAGAGGAAAGACAAGTCATTCCTGTAGAATTACAAGCAGTCATAGTGCAAGTAGAAATGGCTTTGCTTGATGGAACTGATTATGAAGGCAGATGATGGCGCACAGTGATTGCCATTGGGGAAAGTTATAGATTGCTTGACATCACTGACAAAGACATATTGGGAGATCATACTTGAGATGACGAAGTAGTATTTGAAATGTGAATTACTAATTGGGTAAGAGCAGTCAAACGCGAGGTTCTTCAAAAATATGATGCTGGCATTGAAACGTCCCGAGTTTTTTATGAATTTATGGCAAAGGTGGCAGCCAGTCATTATGGACTACAGGCCCTTATGATGTAGGCCTATTGAAGGGGGCTGGAGAAGTTAAGATTAAATTGAAACCAGGAGCAATTTTACCTCAAGCACAACAGTATCCCATGTCTCAAAAGGCAGACAAAGATGTTTTGAAAACAATATCTGCCATGATGGAACAAGGCATTTTAGTGACATCAGAGTCACTGTGTAATACGTCAGTGTACCCAATCAAAAATGAGGGGGTTGCAGCGTTTAATTCAAGATTTACGGCCAATTAACCAGATTATAGAGGCCAAGTTCCCTCTAGTTCCTAATCCTGCGGAAATTGTATATAGTATCCCTTTTGATGCACAATATTTCACAGTGATTGACTTGAAAAATAAGTTTTTCTCAAATCCATTGCATAAAGATTCTCAAGATCTGACGTCACTCACGTTTCGTCAGACAAAGTTAAAAAGCACGAGATTACCTCAGGGGTACTGTGAGTCTCCATCGATTTTAAATAGAGTCTCACAGATGGACAGAAGTAATATCAATTTGCAAAGTGCTGTGTTGCAATACGTAGATGACATATTAGTCTGTAGCATCTCAGAAGAAGAGTGCAGACGTGATTCAGATCAACTGATGATTATTCTTGCAGAGAAAGGATATAAAGCAGATAAAGAGAAATTGCAGTATTGTCAAGATGAAGTGCTATATATTGGTCAGTTTATTTCGCATAAAGGGAAGAAAGTTACTCCTGAAAGGGCTGAGGCTATTTTGAAAAAAGCAAAACCTCATACGATAAAGAACATGCAAAGATTTTTGGGATTATGCAATTATGTGGGAGCATGGGTCTTTGATTACAGTTCATATATAAGGCCCCTGTTGCATGCTCTGAAAAAAGCACAGGCAGCTCAGGAAAAAATTGGTTGGACTGAGGAAATGGAAGATTGGTTTGATGAGTTGAAAAAAGCAATTGCACAGCTCCAGTTTTAGGGATTCTCAATTATGCTGAGGAATTCTATTTATTTTTGCATACAGATGGCACAGTTATGACAGCAGTACTCACACAGAGAACCACGTTGGGGTACAAGCCTCTGGCATATTATAGTGGGATTTTGGACCCAGTAATGAGGGGTCACTTTCCCTGCAAACAATCTTTGGCTGCTGGCACGTTTGCCATTGAGAGGGCTGCTGGTATAGTAATGGGATGTTCCATGACGTTATATTTCTTGAACATGCTTTGTTTGCCATTTTGGAAATACCAAGAGGTGCGTTGACTTCTCAAAGGGCTTCTCCATACGAGGTAGTCATATCAAATCAAACAAGTAAAATAGTCAGATGCAGAATAGTGACTCCTGCCATGTTTATAGCAGAACAATTAGCAGAAGACGAGCATGTGCATAATTGCTTGAATTATGAGGACTTCAATGATGAGATTCAGAGAGTAAAGGAGAATGCGTTGGCAGCTGGGAAGATTCTTTTTATTGATGATTCTTCTAGAATCTATCAAAATGATGGACAGGGATATACAGGTGCTGCTGTGGTGAGGCACAAGGCAAACAAGGAATTTGAAGTATTGATAAGTGCACAACTACTGTCTCACTTTTCGGCACAAGCTGCAGAATTAGTGGCGCTGATTGTCACGCTCGAGAATCATGCAGACCAGGAAGTAACCGTGTACAGTGACTCCACCTACGTGACATCAACAGTACATGCATGGCTAGCACATTGGAAAAGGAGGGGCTACCTCAGAGCGGACGGCCCTGCAGTGCAGCATGCCACCTTATTGGACAGACTTATTAAAGCACTGGAATTCCCAGTAGCCATTGCAGTCATTAAATGTGCAGCTCACACTAAAAGGACAGACTTTATCTCACTTGGAAATCAAGCTGAAGATGAGGAAGCAAAACTTGTTGCGTGTTCAGACAATATCATGAATTTTGTTACGTCTGATATGAATGATAGTATGGTGGTAATGATGAGTGTGCCTGATTGTTATAAGAATCTGTCTAAAACTCACTTAATGGCAATTCAAGGGGAAGCACCGCAGGATGAGAAAGACCTGTGGGTGGGGAGGGGGTGTTCTTTAACTCCTTCCTAATCATTGTGGTGACAGGAGAGCACTGGTAAACCGGGAATGCCTGTAGCCTTATTAAGGGTGGTGCTGGAACAGCTACACTACCCTCCACATGTTACTATAGGGAGCCGTGCTGCAAGAATTGCAGAGGATTGGTTTGTTTTGAATTTATTAGAACATATTGCATTTCATGTAGTGAACTGCATCATGTGTCAAAGTCTACTGCTGGGCACACATTGCAAACAGTTAGAGGAGGTACCCCTAGACCTAATTGTCTCTTTCAGCATTTACACATCCACTATGTAAATATGCTGCGAGTCTGTAATAGATGCAGGTATATGATTGTTGTTGTTTGTCCCCTTTCAAGGTGGATTGAAGCTGGTCCGTGTACACACCCAGATTCCACCTACACATCAAAATTTCTAGTATGAGAAGTATTTGCCAGATGGGGAATGTGTGAGGTATTAAGATCAGATAATGGCCCTCATTTTGCCAATTAATTCTTTTAACAGATAAGTTTGTTGCTCGATATAAAGCACATATTTTCATCAGCTTATCACCCACAAGCGAACAGGGTCTGTGAGAGACTCAACAGTTTGCTTAAAGAAAGATTAGCCAAATCAAAGCTTAATTAGAAGAAAGGATGGTTGAGTTGCCTACCACTGGCATTGTATGCGTTGAGAAATCAACCAGGTTCCGCCCACCATCTTATGCCCCATGAAATAGAGACAGGGAGTTGGATGAGGACACCCCTCACATCTCCATCTACAACTAGAAATGATGCCCAGACGACAGCAGAATTGTTCGGAAAGGAGTTACAAGACTACTTAACATGCATGACTTCAAATACCTCTTGTCATTTCAGATCAGCTCAAACGGAAGGGGTGTGGGGCACAGGACACAGATGGAGACAATTCAACAAACAGATTTGAAGAATTATGTCTTCCCAAACTTTGCCCTGGTGATCAGATCTTAATCAGGGACTTTACGCGTCAATGGCACAAGCCATGCTTTAACGGCCCATTTGTCGTTGAGGAACGTAACTCTGTCAGCAGTGAAAGTACTACGAAGGCGCTCCTGGATATTTCTTCAAGATGTGAAGTTTTATGCTGGAAAACTCCCTTTGTCCTCACCCCTATCGGAAGCAAGAATCGGGGAAGAACCTCAGCATGTGCAGACAAGATCCATGACGAGGAAGAAGGACGCAGAAAGAGTCAAATAAACAGATTCAGAGTACATTGGACTGTGGCTGGTGTCGGGACACTCTTTTAAAATTACTTAAAAAGGAGTAAAAGAAGGCTATTTGTTCTTGAGCCACAGGAGCTGCTAAACATTGAACTGAGACATGGTTAAGTATTGATCGGGAAGGAAAGAATGCCAGATTTTGATTTACTTTTCGACGACTGCAAAAGAGAATAATACCCTCATTCCTTTCTCACTGAGTTTCTCTTTGGAGGCACCCATGCTGGTGCCCAATGACAACATTCATCGGATCATCCTTGCTATTTTTCTCTACATTCTTTGTTCATGCCCTTCGTTGGTGTGGAGAACTACTGACATTCGTAATGTCCTGCAAGATCCTTAGAATAATCCAATCGTGAGGAGATTGCTCACAGCCATCATAGTGCAAGTTCTCCAGTTTACAGGGGAGAAAACACAAATGCCCCTATCTGATGACAATGCTCTTAGACTAGTAGGGTTGGTTTTTCATTACCTGATTGAGGGATGCCCACATCTTGTTGGATGACAAACCGATGTTCACACCTTTTTGAGGGATCCAAGGAATACAGTGGCACTCAACAAATTGCTACGTGACATTATCGTGCAAGTTAATTTATATTCTGAGCCAACATCGAGAATGTCCTGAATGACACTTTTGGAGGAAGAGATCTAGAGCCTACTATTGTAGTCATTTCCTTCTTGCTGGGGAGGCACCCACATTTTTGTTATCGAAAGGATGACTCTTTTGCAACACATCAGGGACTCTGTTAATCGTCCTGTGATCAGCCAGCTGCTTGAAGAGTGTGTTGAGAAAAAAACGATATTACCAGAGTATTTGTTATGCTCACCTGGTCTCTGCAGAGGTGTTGGGGCATGGTTGCAGCCCTCGCTTAACTTGAATCACCCCCAGTAGAAAAGCTGTGAGCAGTGGTACGTGGTGATACTGCTCCTGCATGGAGACAAGAGTGTATGAGTGTGCCAATCTGTGATTGTTGTAACCCTCGAACCCTTCACCCCAATGTACGGTTTCAGTGAGCCTACGCCGGCCCATAAAGCTCACCTGTGAATTATGGAAGATAAGCTCTCTGTCCTGCTACTTCTGGTAGGGGCGCGTAAAATGGGATCTAGTTCCTTCACTGATCCTTGATAAGGATTAATCCAGTCCAGCTGCAACTATGCTTCTCCTTATGATTTGTAAGTTTTTCATGAGCTCTTGTGATGTTGTTCATTCTCTTTAATGTCTGTATATGTTGCTCCTATTTATGCCCGCAATAATGTCTCTCTTCTGTTTTCTTTCCTTAGATGGAAATGCAGCCTCAATGCAGCTGTGAGATGTGAGATTCGGCTTGATGGAAGATGGATGCAACCGCAATGCTCAACAGCAGGTACGTGATGGTTTAAGGGAAAGAGCGAAGTATGGCGAAGCGCAACCTTATACTGACTGTTCTTTCAATGGCTAACCTTGTCTTCTGTTTTTCCTTGGAGGGGCTGCTGTCGACGATGGAGCGTGTCGTGCTGCGGTGCCAAGATGAAGATTTTGGCATTCCAGAAAGTGTAAAGATGAATACTTGGTTCGCCGGAGAGATGTACAGGTAAGAATAACATCCCCCAGTTGGAAGCAGGATGTCCAGGAAGCAGGATCTTCAAAGGTAAGTCTGACCTCAGGCGATGGAGAGCGTTACGCTGCTTGCAAGTGCAGAATAACACGAAGCGTCTGTCTTGAGGATTGGGCAGTTTATATAGCTGAGATTGTGGGCGCGCCAATTAGAGCCGGCTTACCAGCCATACCCTGCCACTCCTAGAGAGTGAGCACGTGCAAAGGCAATCCTTTAGCAGATGCACCCAAGAATACATTTGGGGCTGCTTAATGGATGGAATGTTCAAGGTTAATGCATCCTGCTTAATGGATGGAATTTCCAAGGTTAATGCATCTGAAGTGCTATGTTGATAATAAAAGTCTTTTGGTGTTAAATGGGTGTTCTTGTTTACTTTTGTCAATGAGCCTGGTGCCAAAAGCGCCAGGACAGTGTCCACCCAGGTCTCCTGTGCATGCAACCCCTGCATGCCTGTGCGTCTGACTTCATGACCATGACAGCACTCCCCCTCAAGGCCCCTCTCAAGGGTGGTTCTCAACTCGGTACTGGCTTGGTGGGATTATAGTGATGGAACTGTCTTATTAAATGTGGAGCATGGGCGTGTTCACTGGGTTCCCAGGTTCAGTATTGAGGTCCGTAACCTTTCCAGTCAATTAGGTAATACAATTTTGATTGAATCACCTTGGAGTCCAGGATGGATTTGACTTCATATTCTGGTTCTCCATCTATTACTTCGGGCTCTGGCAGAGAACTAAGCTCTGGCAGAGAACTAAGCTGTGTATTGGATTTCATTGTTTTGAGGAGAGTGACATGAAATACAGGTGAATTTTCATGTGAGATGGTAACTCCAATTTCATGGCGACAGGACTGATTATGGACTTTATAGTATAGGGGCCCAGGTATCTTGGGCGGAAAGCTCTTGGCCCCTTCAGGGGAATACATTTGAATGGTAAGTCTGGGGTCCTGGGTAAGTCTCTTGTAACCAGGACTAATGTCTGGCAGAGGGACTCCCAGGACCCCCCTTTTTAATTAGCATATTTAAGTAACTTTGGGTCTCACCCTAAGTTACTAGGGGAATCCAGATGTGGACCCCTTGCTCACTATTCTTAGAGAGGCACAGATCCACCCTACTGATGAGGTCCAACCAGACCAAAACATGTGTCTGGGGTTTCTGTTGGTACTCTTGTTCAGAGGAGAATTGCCTAGCATTTCGGTGCTGGACTGCCCCTGGGCAGGACAAAGACTGATATGTTTGAGATATTTCTTCTCTGTGAAAGATAGTGAGCTAAGGACTCTGGGTAAGTCTCTTGTAACCAGGACTAATGTCTGGCAGAGGGACTCCCAGGACTCCCCTTTTTAATTAGCATATTTAAGTAACTTTGGGTCTCACCCTAAGTTACTAGGGGAATCCAGACGTGGACCCCTTGCTCACTATTCTTAGAGAGGCACAGATCCACCTTACTGATGAGGTCCAACCAGACCGAAACACGTGTCTGGGGTTTCTGTTGGTACTCTTGTTCAGAGGAGAATTGCCTAGCATTTCGGTGCTGGACTGCCCCTGGGCAGGACAAAGACTGATATGTTTGGGATATTTCTTCTCTGTGAAAGATAGTGAGCTAAAGACTCTGGGTAAGTCTCTTGTAACCAGGGCTAATGTCTGGCAGAGGGACTCCCAGGACCCCCCTTTTTAATTAGCATATTTAAGTAACTTTGGGTCTCACCTTAAGTTACTAGGGGAATCCAGACGTGGACCCCTTGCTCACTATTCTTAAAGAGGCACAGATCCACCCTACTGATGAGGTCCAACCAGACCGAAACACGTGTCTGGAGTTTCTGTTGGTACTCTTGTTCAGAGGAGAATTGCCTAGCATTTCGGTGCTGGACTGCCCCTGGGCAGGACAAAGACTGATATGTTTGGGATATTTCTTCTCTGTGAAAGATAGTGAGCTAAAGACTCTGGGTAAGTCTCTTGTAACCAGGACTAATGTCTGGCAGAGGGACTCCCAGGACCCCCCTTTTCAATTAGCATATTTAAGTAACTTTGGGTCTCACCCTAAGTTACTAGGGAAATCCAGACGTGGACCCCTTGCTCACTATTCTTAGAGAGGCACAGATCCACCCTACTGATGAGGTCCAACCAGACAGAAACACGTGTCTGGGGTTTCTGTTGGTACTCTTGTTTAGAGGAGAATTGCCTAGCATTTCGGTGCTGGACTGCCCCTGGGCAGGACAAAGACTGATATGTTTGGGATAATTCTTCTCTGTGAAAGATAGTGAGCTAAAGACTCTGGGTAAGTCTCTTGTAACCAGGACTAATGTCTGGCAGAGGGACTCCCAGGACCCCCCTTTTTAATTTCCTTAGCCTTGGTCAGATGCTCTGTCGCCTCCTTAAGAACCTGAGTGATGGTTTTATGCAAGTGTTTTATGGCTGGCATTTCCAGAGTATCAGGTATATCAAATACTGATGTCCTCAGATGTCTTCCGTGCTCGGTGTACAATGGAGTTTGCCCTGTGCTTGTGCGAACTGAGTTGTTGTATGCATACTCAACTATCCAGAGTATATTTTTCCATGAATTCTTGGACTGTTGCAACATACACCTGAGATATTGCTTTAAAGTTTGGTTGGTTCGTTCAGTTTGCCCATCAGTTTTAGGGTGATGGCTTGTGGACAACCGGAGATCGATTTTGGCAATCGTCCAACACTTTCTCCAAAAGGCAGAAACAAATTGAGTTCTGCGATCAGATACTAATATTGATGGAAATACATGCAATCAAAGGTATACTCAAGGAACACAGAAGCAAGAGTTGGCGCAGTTGGGATTTCCTTCAGTGGGATGAAATTGCCCATTTTGGGGAATAAATCCACAACAACTAATATGGTGTTGTATCCATTGCAGGGTGGAAGATCCGTGATGAAGTCCATCGACAGGGTATGCCAAGGTGCTGTCGGTACTGTCAGGGGATGTAGTAAGCCAGCAGGGTTCTGTTTCTGAGACTTTTGTTGTGCACAGACGCCGCAGGTTTCAATAAATTGGGCAATGTCTTATTGCTAGGTTGGCCACCAGTACTTTTGTTTTACCTTAGCCTGAGTTTTGGCTATTCCTGGGTGTCCTTCCACTAATGAATCGTGGTAATTTGTGATGATTTGCTTTTGCAGTTCTTGGTCTTGGACCTATAATCGTCCTTGGAAATATGGTATATTGTCGTCGATGGTGTACTAGTCACCTTTTAACAGCCATTCCTGTTGTGTTGATTGATCCTTCAGGGATTGCAAACTGGTTCTTTGGTCATCCACACACATGGTGACAGCTATTCTGGTTTGAATCCTTTCCTCAGCAATCATAGCCACAGGGTTGGATGCTGTAAAAGCCTCTTTTTCTTCACTCATGCGTGACAGAGCGTCTGCTTTCTCATTGTGTACTCCAGGTCTATAAGTGATAATAAAATCAGATTCTGCGAAAAAGAGAGCTCAATGAAATTGACTAGAGCTTTGTGCTTTGGCAGTTTTCAAGTATTGCAAGTTACGGTGGTCCGTGAAGACAGTGACCGCATGTCTCGCCCCAAGAAGGTAATGTCTCCAGGCCTTGAATGCTGCTTTAATCACCAGTAATTCCTTATCCGTGATGGCGTAGTTTAACTCAGGGGCTGAAAATTTGCGGGACGAGAACGCAACAGGGTGTAGTTGTCCTGTTTCAGGGTCTCGTTGTGACAATACTGCTCCCATAGCTATTTTTGAAGCATCTGTCTCAACTATGTAAGGTAGGTCTGGTCGTGCTTGTTGAAGGACTGATGCTTTAGTGAATGCTAGTTTCAACTTCTGGAAGGCTTCTTCAGCTTCTGTCGACCAATGGAACTTTTGATTTTTCTTTAACAAGGAGGTAATTGGATGTACAATTTGTGAAAACCCAGGTATAAACCGACGATAAAAGTTTGTGAATCCGAGCATGCTTTGCACTCCTTTTGTGGATGTTGGTGAGGGCCATTGGAGGATTACATCCACCATTCGTGTATCCGTATGTACGCCTTATGGTGTGAGCATGAAACCAAGAACCTCGACCTTGGTTACATGGTAAAAACATTTTTCCAACTTGGCATACAATTGATGTTGTCAAAGCTTCTCTAAGACTGCCCGGCCATGGCCTACATGTTCTTCCATGGAATTTGAATAGATAAGAATGTCGCAAATGTAAACAGGAGCGCTAAAGTCCAGTAGTTCACTCCTGGATGAATGAGTACATCATTCATAAAGAATTGGAACACCGCAGGGGCATTGCATAGCCCGAAGGGCATGACCTGGTATTCAAAGAGGCCGTACTTTGTGTGGAAGGCCATTTTCCACTCGTCTCCCTCTTTTACTCTTACCAGATGGTATGCTCCTCTTAAATCCAGTTTTGTGTAGATTTGAGCATGTCTCACTTGGTCCAGGAGCTCTGGTATAAGTGGTAAAGGATACCAATTTTTTTACTGTGATCTGATTGATGGCTCTACAGTTGATAAGTTCTTAAGTCCCCCTCCTTTTTAGGCACGAAGAATAAGGGCGAGGAGGCAGGTGACTTGGACGGAAGAATGAAACCGTTTGCCAGGTACTGATCCAGGTAAGTTCTAAGATGTTGATTTTCCTGTTTTGTCAGAGTGTAAATTCGGCTGGAAGGGATCTGGGCTCAGAGTACAAGATATATTTGACAATCGTAGGGTCTGTGCGGGGGCAGAACATTGGCTTGCTCTTTTTTGAAGACATCCTGGTAATCTTGGTATTCAAGTGGTAAGGAGCTGATGAGACCCAACACAATTCCTTTCTTCGGTTTCAGATTGGTGTCATCTTTTTTTGTAACATGTGTAGGCACAATCATGAGGAAATGTCAGAACTCGCTTTCGCCAGTCGATCCTAGGATTGTGGGTTGCCAACCAGGGCATTCCCAATATCATCTGGAACTGAGGAACACCAATGAGATTGAAAGTAATGTCCTCTTGATGCCCGTCCTGACACAGAAGCTTGACTTTCTCGGTGTATTGTGTCACCGGGACAGATGATAGCTGAGAAACATCCACAGCAGTGACGTTTTCTGATTTCTTCTTCTGTCGGAGAGGATGGCCCATTCGGCGAGCCGAATCTTGGTCAATGTAGTTACTCCGAGCTCCACAATAAATATATGCCTCTAAGGCATGTATTTTTGATGGTTGCTTGTGATTCACCAAAAGCACCGGATGGACTAGATGTGAGGTCTGTACAGATTCCTTTTTCATGCTCAAAAAATGAACCCCTACACTTGCCGGGTATTGGCGTTTCCCGAGTTCTGTTCTTCTTTGTCATCAGCTTTATCTGTTGCCCCAACCGTTTTCTTGGGTGGTTTAACTGGGCAGTCTTGGAGGAAGTGACTTGCTTGTCCATAATATAGGCAAAGTTGTTGTCTCCTTTTTTCCCTTTCTGCTTTGGTAAAGAGAATTCGTAATCCACCAATTTGCATTGGCTCAGACTGTTCATGTGGTTTAGCCTGATTCTCATGAGTTTGTATGTAAACTGACCGTCCCTCTGATCTACCTCAGTCCATTTTCTGATTCTGCAACCTATGATCGAGTTGCACCATCAGGTCTATGTAGTCCGCACACCTCTCCGGGGGATGCACCACTTGCACCAACACATCCTAAAATTCTCCACATAACCCTTGGTAAAATAGTGTAGTCCTCTTCTCTTCTGGCCAGTTGGTCTGGGCTATGAGACAAATGAAGGTTGCAATATAGGTTAATAAATCTTGACTCCCTTGTCTGAGTGACAACAGCTCGTTGTCCAGAGCTTGTCCATGAGTATGACGGGCAAACAATTTCTCCATCTCATGTTGGAAATTCCCAAAGTTCTGGAGTAAAGGGTCATCTTGATTTACCTAAGGTATAGACCAGTCTGCCGCACTCCCTCCTAAATACGAGAGTACAAATGCCACTTTAGCTTGGTCATTAGGAAAGACTCCTGGTCTGCACAAGAAATGAAGGCGACATTGGTTCATAAATACAGCAAACTTGTTTGGGTCACCGATGAAGCGTTTTGGGAGGGGCTAGAGGCACTAGTCCTGGAAGAACCACCTGAACCGGTGTTGATTGTTGTGGTGTGGAATAATGAGAAGAATGGGTCACTCTAGACAGTGGAACCTGTCCTGCTTGTGCTTGTAGCATTTCTCTTGCCAATTCGTCAGTTCTTTCTCGATTTACAATAAGATCCCTCCGTAATGCATTGGTTTCCCATCTTGAAGCATGTACTTCAGCCCGTAATTCCCCTAGTAAGAGGGCTAACTGATCTGTTTCTGAAGTTTCTACAACGCCCAGGCAGAGAGTATTAGAGGCTTTGAGTTCTGTTATGCTCACCTGGTCTCTGCGGAGGCGTTGGGGCACAGTTGTAGCCCTCCCTGAACTTGAATCACCCCCTTCAGGCCTCTCCCCCAGTAGAAAAGCTGTGAGCGGTGGTACGTGGTGATATTGCTCCTGCGTGGAGATAAGAGGGTGTGAGTGCGCCTATCTGTGATTGTTGTACCTCTCGAACCCTTCACCCCAAAGTACGGTTTCTGTGAGCATACGCCGGCCCATAAAGCTCACCTGTGAATTGTGGAAGATAAGCTCTCCATCCTGCTAGTTCTGGCAGGGACGCATTGAATGGGACCTAGTTCCTTCACTGATCCCTGATAAAGATTAGTCCAGCCCTGCTGCGACTATGCTTCTCCTTATGATTGGTAAATCTTTGTTGAGCTCCTGTGATGCTGTTCGTTCTCTTTAATGTCTGTATATGTTGCTCCTTTTTATGCCGCAATAATGTCTCTCTTCTGTTTTCTTCCCTTAGAAGAAAATGCAGCCTCAATGAAGCTTTGAGATGCGAGACGCGGCCGGATGGAACATGGATGCAACCACAATGCTCGACAGCAGGTAAGTGATGGTTTAAGGGACAGCGCGAAGTATGACAAAGCGCAACCGTAAAGTGACTGTTCTTTCGATGTCTAACCTTGTCTTCTGTTTTTCCTTGAAGCCATGTCGTGCTGCGGTGCCAAGATGAAGATTTCGGCATTCCGGAAAGTGTAAAGTTTAATACTTGGTTCGCCGAATATATGTACAGGTAAGAACAGCTTCCCCCAATTGGTAAGTATGCTGGCAGGAAGCAGGATGTTTAGGAAGCAGGATCTTCAAAGTTAAGTCTGGCCTCAGGAGACGGTGAGCGTTACGCTGCTTGCAAGTGCAGAATAACACGAAGCGTCTGTCTTGAGGATTGGGGCAGTTTATATAGCTGAGATCGTGGGCACGCCCATTAGGGCCGGCTTACCAGCCACACCCTGCCACTCCAAGAGAGTGAGCACGTGCGAAGGCAATCCATTAGCAGCCACACACACAAGAATACACTTGGGGCTGCTTGATGGATGGAATGTTCAAGGTTAATGCATCCTGCTTAATGGATAGAATTTTCAAGGTTAATGCATCTGAAGTGCTATGTTGATAATAAAAGTCTTTTGGTGTTAAATGGATGTTCTTGTTTACATTTGTTCATGAGCCTGGCCCCAAAGGCACCAGGACAGTGTCCACCCAGGTCTCATGTGCATGCGACCCCTGCATGCCTTTGCCCCTGACTTCTTGACCATGACAGTATTGCATGATGAAACCCAAATAAAAGTTGATTTTTAACTTCCTTAAAAAAGATTAAGAATGGGCAGCATCAATATTAATGATGTCATAACTGACAACGAGAGACCTCCACGAAGTGCAAGAAACTACTGCTGCATGAAGTGGGAGTGCCTATCCATCATTCATGCATGCATCTTATTCATTGTGATTCTTATCTCACTTACAATACATACTGCTTACTCTTTGGATCCAAATAAGCCAAGGATTGCTTTGTATCTTCCTATGCAGGGGGAGGGTACAGACGTAGCAACTACAAGGCAGCCAAGGCCTTATGTAATTTGCCCTACTCTACAGATACATTCAAAGGCACCTAGTCCTATGATGGATAAATCTAGGCTTCCTTTTAAAGGAAGGTCACGTATGGAGATCATATGGGATACCTTTGTACCTATATATTATCTTAACAGGTTGAGGCTTCTTGAGCATTCTCCTACTCAGGTAGCACACGTAAAAACACCAAGTCCACTGACAAATGTTTCTGTAATTGCTCCAGAAGGAATTATGCTGGCATACTTTAAGAGATGATTATAGAAACCCGTAAGAAAAGAATGAGACCTAAAAGAAGTGCTAGGGAAGATGATCATGAGTTAAATGATTACCGGGATAGTACAGCACACTTGGGGATTCACATATGGTATCAGCATATGAAAGAAGTGGGAAGGAGTACCTCAAAGGAGGAATGTTTTGTATGTGCGCTCATGCCTTATAGTATGGAGAAGTCTAAGATCTTCATAGCTATTGAAATAGACGTCCAGACAGCACATTATCTATCACACATAGCAATCTGCCATACAAGAGGTCAGTTCATGGGCTGAATAGCCTATCTCAAATGGGCAACTGAATGGACATATCCAGAAGAAGATGATTATGTGCAAGATACAAAGACAAGACCAAGAGCTCACACTAAGAATCATGTGATCAGATACTAAAAGAAGACTGGAAAGTGCATGAAAAACTGCAGAAGAAATTCACAGATGGAAGAACAGTGGACAGATGCACATCTGGAGATCAGTGCTTTCACCAGATGGATGAGAAGAAGGAGTGGTCATCTGCAATGCCTGGGTGGTCATTGGTTTCTACAAGCCAACCATTGACATAGTGCAGAATGGATGTAAACCTCTATGGCCAGAACTGGCTAAACTACTGACATGGGTCGAAGATAAAGGAGGACCTTTGCAGATACGGCCTTTGGAAAATGCAAAATTGTGCTTCAGAAACAATGGCACAAGAAGAGTTGGAGAGAACCAGAATTGTGGTCGAATCTCTGATGTACCAGGAATGAGTATTGGAACAGCAGTGATTATGGATCACTGCTGGGCATGTGGATCCAGAGCTTACATAAAGCTGCCCAAGGATTGGGGTGGACGATGCTCTATAGTGAATGTCCATGTTCCAGCATTTGTGATTCCAAAAAGTGATCTGAATAGTGGTGAATTCCAGAAAGCAGATGAACATCTAAGGAAGAAGAGATCTATGTAGCTAAGAAGAATGAATAGAGAGAACTATTTTTCAGCCAAGTGCTTTGATGTTTTTTATCCCATTCCATATGAACAAAGACTGTTCAGCCAGACTTCATCTGTATTCTTGTTGATCTTTATGCCAAGTATCCAGGTTGGAGCAAATACTAAATGGCTGCAAATTACCGGATGGGAGTTGTTACAGGCAATCAACACTACTATAAAGGGATTCAATGCTATCAGAGAAAAGCTGAGAGCCATACGACTGATGACTCTTCAGAACAGATACCCCTTAGACATGATTACAACTATGGATGGAGGTGTTCACGCAAAAATTGGTGAATCATTTTGCAGGTTCATACTTTCTCACAATGATGAAAATGGCACCTTGACAGAGGCCATAGAGATGCTGATGAAGTTGCATATCCAAATGGTGGACGAAGTGGAAGACATTGCTGATGATAGTTGGTTTGAGAAGCTCTTTCTTGGGTTCCACAATGGATGGAAGATGTATTCAGGTTTCTTGGAGCCCTGATTGTGATGGTACTGCCTGGATTCTGTGTGGTTAGGATAAAAATCTCACAATGCAAGAAACCCGCAAAGAAAGCCATATGAAAGGAGATCAGGATTGATGTTGAATCAGGATATAAGACTAAAGAGCTGACAGATTAAGAAATCAGGGCTTTCGTGAAAGCCAGCATCCATACACCTGAGGGAACAACATTTCTGTATCCAAAGAACCATAAGAAGTATGTGGGGAGATGGATCTATTGCAGTCCAAGTGGTCAGTGGATGCTCATGACATGGAATAAGGATGAGCATGTGAAATCAGTTGGATGCCTGAAAGTAGTAATCAAGATATGGGTCCCAAAGAAGCATTTCTTCAGACCAGGATGTCTAGATGTGAAGGATGATGGGAGAGTGGTCGATGAATCGCCCAGAGGGGGGAGTCTAGGGAAGGAGCCAAGTACACCCACCGCAACCGACTCAGTCATATTGCCTACATGTTGGGAACCAGAGGTTGAGACATGTGCAGTATAAGTGAAAATACCAATACCGGGCTAATTCTAGAGGCAAGGTTCCCATTGGGAAAGCCATACCTGCATACAAGACAATGTGATGGTCATTTGGAAAAAATCCCAGAATATACAAAGGAATACTGACGCACTGAGAAGAGATGCAGAGACAAGAGAATGTAGATATTGTATAAGGCATCAAGAAAGTATCAAAGATAAGTGACTGTTAGGGAGAATCCTCTGTTTAGGCTGAATTTCCTAACCTAGTGAGTCCCCCAGCAGCTTTGCTGGATTTCTGGAGTTTGTTTTTTTCTCCTGCCAAGAGTGAGACTCTTTGTCTCCCACTCTTGGACATGATTTTTGGTGTTCCTTTGACTGTTAACGTGTTTTATGGGCTATGGGGTCCTTTACTCCATAGGGACTCATGTGTTTTTACTATGTGTGTTACACAGCACCCTCCGTGCAGTGACACACGGGTGTCATAGTGACACCCCACCATAGACTCCATACCCTGGGACTGACTACTGTCTCCCAGGGCATGTAAAGTCACCATTGGCTTTACTAGTCCCAAATTATGAACAGAAACCAGTACAAACCATCATATTGTGGACATACTGGTCGGGGCAATTCGATTTCCCCGCGGTCTGTTAGTCGAGGGGGCACGTCTCCGTCCCCCCTGATTGAGTTTTGGCTGGTGGCAGTGGATAATACTTTTTATATTCGACCGCAAATATATCTCTATGGGATTTTCCCATTGTTCGAGGCTACCAACTTTAATCATTTAATTCTCATAGCCTCGAACATACCGCCGGTTTATTTATTTAATATTAATTTGCCGGTTGGTAAATGGCGTTTGTGTTTTCTTCTGTGACTCCAACCCAAGTTGAGCCCTTTTCTTCCACTTTTTGGCGGGCGTCTCCACAGAAGCCTCCAAAAGTGGTGCCACTCTGTCTGGGTACCACAGGGGATGTGGGAGGGGGTTTAGGCATCCTGGACTGAGTTACCTTGGTAACTCAAGTCGCACTCTGGTGTGATTGGCCCAAGTGGTGAGCCGGCCGGCTCACCACTTAGCATGTTTGATTGACAGCTAGGCTGAGTGAATGGGGGTGTGCTGCATAAAAGCAGGGCTTTTGGGACTGGAACTTCAGAAGTCATCACAGGACCTGAGAATCCGACGAGGGAGAAGCTGAGCCGACCTGCTACGATGACACCACCAGTGGAGCCCTGCGGAACCGACTCACCACTTCTCGACAACAGAGAAGATCTCCCGGCTGGAGAGTCTTCTTCCCCTGGCTGGTGGGCACAACCAGTTTACCTTCTTTTTCTCGCATCCCAGGACGTCTTGTGGTCGAGTTGCCCGTGCCAAGCACCCCGGCAACAGGATAGCCACTTACCACTGGACTGCAAATAAAAAGGACCGCTCCTTTTAACTGAGAGCTCCACGGCTGGTTTCTTCCCTGGCAGTGCAATGGACTCCTGTCTTCCTCCCCGACGAGATCCTCTCTTCTCCCAGATGAAGCACCGACTTGCATCCGCTGCCAGGAACAACTGCCCCCGCTGGAGTATTCTCACCACTTTAAGGTACCGTGTCCGCCAGGCCTCCCTTTCTAAAGATTGCTACAAGGTAATAATAATCCCTTAACCTTCTGGACTGGGCTGGCCGCCTTGACCACCTAACTGGTCCCTTTCTTTTGGTCCAACTCTTTCTGAACCTTTTCGAGACTTTTGTGCACTTTTCAACCGTGTGACCTTGGACACATTTCGTTCTGATCCTCTTAAAGTGGATCTGGCTTTCTGAACTCTAACTTCACGGTTTGACTCTGTCTTCCTCTCTTGCTGTGTTCTTTTGAAAGTGTTGATATCTGTTTCAATTTATGCTCTGCCTTTCTCTCCCTTTTAAACCGAATTATTAGAGTGCCATCTGCTTTAAGCGCTCACCGCTGTCTGAAAATAAGTGGGGCTTTACTTAAGACTTGTCTAATATTCTTTTAAGGGAGTGCATATCTTTTAGTGACCGTGTTTCTGAACTGCTTAATATTAGTGCCTGTGTGTTTTATTAGATGTGGTTTTAAAATAAATAATTATATCTCTTTTACACCAAGCTCTGGTCAGTGTTTGCTTGTTCTACTGTGTTCTTTTGACCTATTGTGAATACTCTGTATACTGCCTAGCTCTTCTTGAGGGAAGTCTGACTGCTCAGCCACAGCTACCAAGTGAATCTGTGTGGTACAGACTGCTACCAAGTGGGTTTACTGCCAAACACCTGTAGTCTTCAATCTTTTGCAGTGGTCCCAGAGGGAACTGCACAGGTTTCTGCCTAACACTGGTGTACAGCGGTGGGATTTGCATTGAGTATACCCTTTAGTGTGCTTTTTGAATACTTTAGGACAACTAACCACAAAGCTTAGCACTAAAAAGCTGATTTTCTAACTATGTCTGCTATGGAGAGTTATACCCTAGAATCATTGTCTGCCAAAACTGCTGATTGCTTAAAAGTATTGTGTAGACATAAGAATCTCTCTGAGGAGGGCAAGAAAATGGAACGTGTAGAAAGATTGTTAGAAAACCAAAGTCTGTGTGGTACAGAGGAATCTACCCCCCCAGCAAATGTAGAAAACAGTGATGGTATTGATCTAAATCAAAGTCTTGATAATGAGTCAGAAGAAGAAAGTGAACCTAATGAAGTTAGCCACTCTGAGCCTCTGTCTGCCTTACCTACTGTACCTACTGGGCCTATACCAGGTCCAACATTTAACCCTGCTTATTTTGAACTTGAAAAAATGAAGCTTGAATTAGAGAACAAACGTTTTATTGCTCAATCTGAAAGAAACCAAGAGCTAGAGTTCAGAAGAATGAATGCCCAGGCTGAGCAGAAGCAAGCTGAGTTAAGACTCAGAGAAATAGAGCTTAATCATGAACTAGAAATGAAGAAGCTGTCTGTGGAAAATGCTTCTCTCTCCTCTGGTTCCTCTAGGAGTTCCAGTCCCAAAAGACCTGGATGCCTAAGGAATTAGTGGATATGTATGAACCTAAGTTGGATGTGTTGGATTGGTTAAACATTTTTGAGTATAATCATGGGCTCCAGGACATCACAGGGAATGAGTTACTTCCCTGGTTGTTCTCTAGGCTTCCCCTTGTTGCAAGTGATGTGGTAATGGAATTGGGGAAGTTGGATAAGAAGGATTATGAATGTCTGAAACTAGCTTTGATAGCTAGATTTGAGAAGACCCCTTCCCAGTACCTTAAGAGGTTTAGGACCCTCAAAAAGAATGATGATACCCCTTGGGCTACCTGGGTGAGAGAGTGTTTGAAAAACCTAGAGGGATGGATTAAGGGTTACAAGGTGAACACTTATGAGGGAATGAGAAATCTTGTAATGTTGGAGTCACTTTATGATGCCTGCTCTCCCGAGCTCAGACAGCACTTGGCTGATTCAAAGGAATTAGATCCTAGTGGACTAGCTAAGGCTGCTGACTTGCGCGTTGCCAACAGGGCTACTCACAAGGATTCAGGGGTCACTCAGAAAAAGGATGAGGGAAAGCAGCACCAAAAGGGAACCAAGAGATTTCTAATACCTCCCAACCCAAAGAGGGCCACAAACAACAAAATAACCAGGGTAAGCCCCAGGGTAAACCACAATAGGCTAGTGTACCTTCTGGTCACAAACCAGAAGGAGGTCAGGCCATGCCACCCTTCCAGAGAGCATTTGGAACATGCTATCTCTGTGGGGCAACTGACCACATCAAAGGAGATCCCAGATTTAAGGGTAAACCTACAAGGATCAGCACAGTCTCCTTAGCCTTCACTCCTGAGGAGGAAGTCCAAATGGCTAGTGCGCACTTTGAAGTCTTTGCTGAAGATCCTTTGGGTCTTCAAGCAAGTGTAACAGTAGAGTCCATTGGTCTGGTTAGTGATCAGAATAGGAGTGTGTACAACTCCATACCAGAAAACTCTAAAGTTTATTATATGGACAGTGTTCTTGTCAATGGCCAGGATACTCCTGGCAGGCGAGACTCTGGGACCAGCAGAACAGTAGTGGATGAAAGCTTTTTGAGGCCTGAGGATGTTGCTAAGGCACCCAAAGGTCCAACTAAGATGTCTGGAGGCCGTGTCAAATGGTTCCAATTCTACCAGCCCTCATTCAGTGTAATGACATGACAGTGTTGATTCCTGTCAGTGTTCAGACTGAGGTGCCTGGGACAGTACTTTTGGGGAATGATCTAAGAACTCTAGGAGTAGTATCCAGTACCCCCAGGCCTCCCAGTATGGAGACCCAGAACCAAACCAAATTGGCTAGAGAGGCCACCTTAAGGAGCCACTCTAAGCCTGTGGGAATCTCTACTGAGAACCCCACTACAAGCCCTGGTGTTGGTAAGTTGACTTCTGACCCAGGCAAATTTCAGGCTAACATGTTAGGGAAATGGGAGGCCCAACCAAGCTCCATCATTGTTCCCCAATTATAGAGTCTGTGACTCCCCCTGCTTCTGAGGAAGAGGTGGATAGACCTACTGGAACCCTAACTAGGCCTAAGAGAACTGGTAATTTTCAGTGCTGGTGGAAAACCAGAAAAGAAAAGTCTAAGGCCAAAAACCTTCAGACTTTTGGACCTTCCACAGAAGACTCCAACCCGATTCCTAGACTTAAGGGGGAAACTCCTAAAGTAGGTAAAGGTAGATCTAAGAGGAAGGAGAAGCATGTACCTTGCTTATCTCCATCCCCTCCAACCAAGTGGCCTAAAACCCAACCTTCTCCCAACAGAGAGGTGGTGAGGACCTGTGGAGGCCCCCCTAGATCTAAGGGAATCCTTTATAAGGACCCCTTGAAAAACCCTAACACAGGTTCAGAAGTTGTAACAACTTCTGAGGGACTGGTCAACCAGATCCCCTATAACTTTAAAAAGACTGATGTTCCTCAAAGGGTTTGGATGCCTGAATATATCTTAGGATATAGGTCATATATCTTACAAAGGAAAACCTTTGATTTGACCATAGAACATAGGTCAGGGTGTTACCACCAAAATGCTGATGGTCTCTCTAGGATGTATGTCATCGACTAGAGGTATGAGATTCATCCAGGAGTGCATTAAATCCTCCTGTCCCTTAGTCTGGGGGGGCGAGTGTTAGGGTGAATTCTCTGTTTGGGCTGAATTTCCTAACCTAGTGAGTCCCTCAGCAGCTTTGCTGGATTTCTGGAGTTTGTTTTTTTCTCCTGCCAAGAGTGAGACTCTTTTTCTCCCACTCTTGGACATGATTTGTGGTGTTCCTTTGACTGTTAACGTGTCTTATGGGTTGTGGGGTCCTTTACTCCATAGGGTCTCAGGTGTTTTTACTATGTGTGTTACACAGCACCCTCCGTGCAGTGACACAGGGGTGTCATAGTGACACCCCACCATAGACTCCATACCCTAGGACTGACTACTGTCTCCCAGGGCATGTAAAGTCACCATTGGCTTTACTAGTCCCAAATTATGAACAGAAACCAGTACAAACCATCATAATGTGGTAGTACTGGTCAGGGCAATTCGATTGCCCTGGTGTCTGTTAGTCGAGGGGGCACGTCTCCGTCCCCCCTGATCGAGTTTTGGCTGGTGGCAGTGGATACTACTTTTTATATTCAACCGCGAATATATCTCTATGGGATTTTCCCATTGTTCGAGGCTACCAACTTTAATTATTTAATTCTCATAGCCTCGAACATACCGCCGGTTTATTTATTTAATATTAATTCGCCAGTTGGTATTTTTTGCCAGGACTCGATTCTAAAATGGCGTTTGTGTTCTCTTCTGTGACTCCAACCCAAGTCGAGCCCTTTGTTCCACTTTTTGGCGGGCTTCTCCACAGAAGCCTCCAAAAGTGGTGCCACTCTGTCTGGGTACCACAGGGGATGTCGGAGGGGGTTTAGGCACCCTGGACTGAGTTACCTTGGTAACTCAAGTCGCACTCTGGTGTGATTGATCCAAGTGGTGAGCCGGCCGGCTCACCACTTAGCATGTTTGATTGACAGCTAGGCTGAGTGAATGGGGGTGTGCTGCATAAAAGCAGGGCTTTTGGGACTGGAACTTCAGAAGTCGCCACAGGACCTGAGAATCCGACGAGGGAGAAGCTGAGCCGACCTGCTACGACGACACCACCGGTGGAGCCCTGCGGAACCGACTCACCACTTCCCGACGACAGAGAAGATCTCCCGGCTGGAGAGTCTTCTTCCCCTGACTGGTGGGCACAACCAGTTTACCTTCTTTTTCTCGCATCCCAGGACGTCTTGTGGTCGAATTGCCCGTGCCAAGCACCCCGGCAACCGGATAGCCACTTAGCACTGGACCGCGAATAAAAATGACCGCGCCTTTTAACTGAGAGCTCCGCGGCTGGTTTCTTCCCTGGCAGTGCAACGGGCTCCTGTCTTCCTCCCCAACGAGATCCTCTCTTCCCCCGTACGAAGCACCGACTTGCATCCGCTGCCAGGAACAACTGCCCCCGCTGGAGTATTCTCACCACTTTAAGGTACCGTGTCCGCCAGGGCTCCCTTTCTAAAGATTGCTACAAGGTAATAATAATCCCTTAACCTTCTGGACTGGGCTGGCCGCCTTGACCACCTAACTGGTCCCTTTCTTTTGGTCCAACTTTTTCTGAACCTTTTCGAGACTTTTGTGCACTTTTCAACCGTTTGACCTTGGACACATTTCGTTCTGATCCTCTTAAAGTGGATCCGGCTTTCTGAACTCTAACTTCACGGTTTGACTCTGCCTTCCTCTCTTGCTGTGTTCTTTTGAAAGTGTTGGGATCTGTTTCAATTTATGCTCTGCCTTTCTCTCCCTTTTAAACCGAATTATTAGAGTGCCATCTGCGTTAAGCGCTCACCGCTGTCTGAAAATAAGTGGGGCTTTACTTAAGACTTGTCTAATATTTTTTTAAGGGAGTGTATATCTTTTAGTGACCGTGTTTCTGAACTGCTTAATATTAGTGCCTGTGTGTTTTATTAGGTGTGGTTTTAAAATAAATAATTATATCTATTTTACACCAAGCTCTGGTCAGTGTTTGCTTGTTCTACTGTGTTCTTTTTACCTATTGTGAATAATCTGTATACTGCCTAGCTCTTCTTCTCTGAATCTGTGTGGTACAGACTGCTACCAAGTGGGTTTACTGCCAAACACCTGTAGTCTTAAATCTTTTGCAGTGGTCCCAGAGGGAACTGCACAGGTTTCTGCCTAACAGTGACATCTTGGGCTCGAACACAAACGATGAAGATATCAAGTCATTTTACACATGTACAGATGCAAAGAACGCAAGCAGACAAAGTATTCTTGAGGCTAGTTAAGTAATGACTAGATTGTGGTATGCGCCAACGTATGCATATATATGAATCAAGTGAAGAATGGATGTTTGCACGACGGATTATAGCAGAAATGGTCCAGAGAAAGAAGGCCTTTTTTCCCATGTGTCGCAGTTGAAAAACAACAAAATTACAGAAGTGAATCTCAGAAAGGCGAGGCTGGATCAGCCCCAAAAAGCCAAGGTCTTAACGGACTGGGATGAGCAGACATTAGTTACAGAACATCTGAAAGGCTGAAACTCCCGTTCAGAAGGCATGGGCGAAAACAAGAAAGACATCAGAGTTTCATTAAATAGCAGTATTATAAATGCACTAGAGCTCAAATTCGTGATCTTCAGTCACCTGAATAGATGGAACTGGACAAACATGAAGAATCGCACCTACGCAGGGGGGCAGAATGTGCCTCTACTTCCCTGTATTCTCCAGCGCTAAGAACATTTCCAAGGCCAAATTCACAGGCTTAATTGACGTGCAGACCACTGAGGTGATGATAGATGATATGCTAATTGCTGGGAAGTTATAGTTATGACCAGCTCACCAGCACCTGGAAGTCCAGCCTGCGTGCTGCTAACATGGGTGGAAAAGTAGTAACAAATGTAAGAGTGCCTACCAGTGGTAGGGGGCCACATGATTGAGTGTCCTATAGTTTGTGTAACAAATGGGACGTTGTGTATTTAGTGATGTTCATAGTGATTTGTTTGAAGGATGGGCTTAGTAGTCCCACCTGATGTTAAGGAGCCTATCACTTTCTAGACTAGTATGGAACGTATACCTCGATGTTCCCTTTAAGCCTATCAGATTTGCCACTAGGTTTTTGTAGTTTGCCATGTAGGATGACATTAGTATGTACTTAGGGTAACATCATCAATGACGAGTTTTTACTATAAGTATGATCTTTTTTGGTAAATGGGTTGAGAGACTTACTATGAGACGTCTGTTGATGTCCGTTGTGCTCCCTGTTTTAGATAATTGATAATAAAACAGTCAACTCTGCCAACTTCCTGAGTCATTTTGATTATTGATGTTTGATTAACTTCTGCATCCACATTCATCTCAAGGTATTGTTACCTCACCTTAAAGGACTGGGTCGGCTCTCCCGGTTCACTTGAATCTCAGTCGTATTTGGAGTAAGAATCTCCAGTTTCCGATGTATTGTTATTCCTCATAATGAAGTCCCAAGGTGCTCCACTGGGGACCGGAGGAATTACCACAGGTGGTAAACACGACAGCGGTAATTCCTCCATTTCTAGAGGAAATACCAACAGCTTTAAATGGAGGAAGTGTGGCTAACAAATGCCCAGCAACTAAACACATTCTGACGTTTGCGACATTGGCCTCTTCATTGGTGTAATCAAGAAGCAGTAATTGTGTTAAGGTTATAAAAAGGATAAAAGTATTATGTTGTTATGTTTTGTGACCGTATCAATGAACGGTTTTGTTTTGCAATTGTATAATGAGAAACATCTCAATGAATAGGCTGTTCTTTTAAAGCTGTTAATGTTCAAAATAAAAAGATTTTAAAATATAGATTTGTTTATTGCAGAGAAATATGGAACCTGTCCAGACCTATCAGCATGTACCATCGGGATAGCCCCGCTACAGTGCACAAACGATAATGACTGCCGAAATTGCCAGAAGTGCTGCTATAGCTGTGGATTTAAGTGCATGAACCCAAAAGAAGGAAAAGGTTAGTATAATTTTTACTTTGGCCGCTTCAGCCCAGGGCTGGCTCGCATTAGGGACTGCTGCTTGTGGGTTTTTTATACCAGAAAGAAACTCTGGCACTGTCAGTCCACTTAAAACAAGACCATGCCATTTTATATATTTATTTACTTGCTTGTGTATTTAGTGTTTTAGAAAGCAAGGCTGCCATAGATACTTCCGTGTGCATATGAAACGTTTGGGGTAAAAGGGAACAAAGGACTGGCTGGGATGGACCACCTGAAAGAGTGTTCATGTACAGGGAAGTGAACTCCCCACTGAGTAGACCTACTATTTATCATTGATGAATCAATTAGGAGCCAGGTCCTGATAAGAGATTGGACTGTTCCTGACAATCAGTAGCTGTCTTTTGGGAATTCGTTTCTGAAGAGGAGGGCGTTTTCCTTTCCTGAATTTCAGGTGTCCTGGTTACAGTCTCCGCTCCTGGGGGATCACGTTCCACATCTTAGACCTTGCTGCTCCAGACTCCTTTCCCCAAACCTCCTAGGTTTGAAGGTTCTGTGGGCAAGTTTACTGTCAGACTGACTCCTGGATGGATTTTCACAGCAGGTCAGGCAAATAATTTGGAGCAGAAATCCAAGATGCTCTCCTGGTAATGAAAACAAATGTAACCTCTACTCTTCTTGGAGATGCAATGCAGTGGAGACTTATGAGTGCTCCAGGCGAGGCAGTGGAGACTTGTGAGTGTGCTGGGCGAGGCAGTGTAGAATAATGAGTGCTCCAGGCGAGGCAGTGTAGACTTATGAGTGCTCCAGGCAAGGAAGTGTAGACGTATGAGTGCTAAAGGCGGGGCAATGGAGACTTATGAGTGCTCCAATTGAGCCAGTATAGACTTATGAGCGCCCCGGGCGAGGCAGTGAAGACTTATGAGTGCTCTAGGCGAGGCAGTGTATTACTGTTCCAGGCCAAGCAGTGGAAACTTATGAGTGCTCCAGAGGAGGCAGTGTAGACTTATGAGTGCTCCAGCTGAGGCAGTGAAGACGTATGAGTGCCCCAGGCGAGTCAGTGTAGACTTATGAGTGCTCCAGGCGAGTCAGTGTAGACTTATGAGTGCTCCAGGCGAGGCAGTGGAGACTTATGAGTGCTCCAGGCGAGGCAGAGGAGACTTATGAGTGCTCCAGGCAAGGCAGTGGAGACTTATGAGTGCTCCAGGCGAGTCAGTGTAGACTTATGAGTGCTCCAGCTGAGGCAGTGTAGACTTATGAGTGCTCCAGACGAGGCAGTGGAGACTTATGAGTGCTCCAGGCGAGGCAGTGGAGACTTATGAGTGCTCCAGAGGAGGCAGTGTAGACCTATGAGTGCCCCGGGGGAGGCAGTGTAGACATATGAGTGCTCCAGGCGAGGCAGTGGAGACTTATGAGTGCTCCAGGCGAGGCAGTGGAGACTTATGAGTGCTCCAGAGGGGGCAGTGTAGACTTATGAGTGCTCCAGAGGAGGCAGTGTAGACTTATGAGTGCTCCAGGCGAGTCAGTGTAGACTTATGAGTGCTCCAGGCGAGTCAGTGTAGACTTATGAGTGCTCCAGCTGAGGCAGTGAAGACGTATGAGTGCTCCAGGCGAGTCAGTGAAGACGTATGAGTGCTCCAGGCGAGTCAGTGTAGACTTATGAGTGCCCCGGGCGAGGCAGTGGAGACTTATGAGTGCCCCGGGCGAGGCAGTGAAGACTTATGAGTGCCCCAGGTGAGGCAGTGGAGACTTATGAGAGCTCCAGGTGAGTCAGTGGAGACGTATGAGTGCTCCAGGCGAGGCAGTGCAGACTTATGAGTGCTCCAGGCAAGGCAGTGATGACGTATGAGTGCTCCAGGCGAGGCAGTGTAGACTTATGAGTGCTCTTGAGGACGCAGTGTAGACGTATGAGTGCTCCAGGCGAGGCAGTGGAGACGTATGAGTGCTCCACGGGAGGCAGTGTAGACTTATGAGTGCTCCAGGGGAGGCCGTGTGGACATATGAGAACTCCAGGGGAGGCCGTGTAGACTTATGAGTGCTCCAGACGAGGCAGTGAAGACGTATGAGTGCTCCAGGCGAGGCAGTGACGACGTATGAGTGCTCCAGGTGAGGCAGTGTAGACGTATGAGTGCTCCAGGCGAGGCAGTGAAGACTTATGAGTGCTCCAGGTGAGGCAGTGAAGACGTAAGAATACTCCAGGTGAGGCAGTGGAGCCTTATGAGTGCTCCGTGCGAGGCAGTGAAGACGTATGAGTGCTCCAGGTGAGGCAGTGTAGACGTATGAGTGCTCTAGGCGAGGCAGAGGAGACTTATGAGTGCCTCAGGAGAGGCAGAGGAGACTTATGAGTGCTCCAGGTGAGGCAGTGAAGACGTAAGAGTGCTCCAGGCGAGGCAGTGAAGACGTATGAGTGCTGCAGGCGAGGCCGTGTAGACTTATGAGTGCTCCGTTTATATGCTCATGGTTCTTCTAGCAACACATTAGAGGTGCTGCCCTGTTCTAAATGACCTGCATTCTCTTGATTTACATTTTGGAAAGCCCGGTGAGGGCCTGTTGCAATGATCCAGTTTGGAAAGAATCAAAGCCTGTAACTTTTGGATTATATGGCTCATCGCCAGTGCCGGGAGAGTTTTGCACAGAACATTCAGTGCCTCATAAGTATGGAGCTGTGGTAAAAACAGAAGTAATGTGGTGGTAATTGCATTACCACAGCATTACTACAAAGCTCTATGACAGGCTTGCCAGGGAGGTGGAGGATTTTCCTCCAGCAATAAGCGGTATGGAAATCTGTCACCTTATCGCTGCAATCAGCACAATTACTGCTCGAAGAATTTCTGCCAGCGTTAATTCTGCACTAATCCTCATGGAGCCCTATAGACTCCAAGAATGGGGATTTACACCAGTCTACCACTACTTGTAATCCTGCTGTAAATCCTTGCTCATGCCTTTCCACCTCTCCCCTCCCCCTGCACTTTCCCCCTTCCCTCCCCCCTGCACTTGTGCGTTCTCAATGTCAATGGGCCTTGTAAGATCGTTGTTTCTGTCCTCCCTTGTTCCCCTCCCTTGCCTCGTCACGCACTGAAACACTTGTGTATTAGCACAATACAAATAAAATATCATATCATTTCATTTTCATTTTATTGGTAATATACTTATAGCCAAAGGCTTTGTATATACAGCAACATCAATTACGACAATCCTTGAAAACTTTTTTATGCATTCTAATGAGACTATTCTAGTGCATCTTCAATGTTACAAGCAATTAACACACTCCCTTAAGTCTGAAAGCACCCACTTATGGACTTCTGTGAGAATAAGCAGTCTCCTGTCCCACTCTACCCTTCCAATCACTTCCCTGGCATGCACGTACTAATCCCACATCACGATTTCAATTTCCTAAGGAATTATCCGAGTGCAGGTACTACCAATAAAATGCTTTACGTCAGTAATTGCTGGGCCGTTTAACATCTGTGTCCTTTTCTGTCCGGCAATGGCTCTGTAGGTCAGCCAGGTCGAGTCAAAATAGTCCAAAATTTCAGGGGGGCTTGGGGGAGTCTGAAGCCTAGTCAGCTCAATGGTGTTGCAACACTGCTTGTGTTTAATCTCTTGGTTACTTATTGGTAATCTTCATTAATCATAGCCCTATTCTTCCTCATCCCAGTACTTGTGTATGAGGCAGTTTGACTCATACACAAGTGCTGGGATGATGTAGAGGGACATGGAGGTAATACATGTCTTAGTTACCTGTAATCTTAAATACTCCTAGTCCTACTCTTCCTCATCCCAGTACTTACCAATGAGGCAAGGAGCCTCATACGTAAACACTGGGACAAAGAAAAGGGACGTGGCGGTAATTCTGGGCCTAGAAGCTGATTTTGGGGCATGGGTTGGGAGGGACAGGGGATGTGTGGGGACGTGTGGTGGGACAGGTATCATGTGATAAATTGTAATGGTCATCCATGTTGAGGCTAAGCAGGCATGAAATGTGGTATTAGTGGCTAGAGAGGCATTTTGGTGCAGCCAGTTTAGTCATTTCTTAGTTTGGCTTGACTTTTGTTTAACTGGGTATCTCTGATAAAGCAGTCCTGTTAAGTGTAATTACATGGCTAGACTGCCATTTGGGTGTGATAAGGTTTATCAGCGGTTCTATGGGTGTGGCCAACAGGGTGATGAAACCTCTGCAGTAATTGGCCATACCTAGAAAGCTGCATTGTTCAAAGACTGAATTCAGCAAGGGCTGGTCTTAATGTCGCTGACTTTCTGCGGATCACATGCCTTGCCAATCAAAGATGCATCTGAAAAACTCAAGTATAGGTTTGAACTATTCGCACTTCTCACAGTGCAGAGCCGCCCCCTTGTCATGGAGACAGTGATGCATGGTCTACAGGCAGCACAGGTGCAGGATGTCTTCATGAATGGAGTATACCAGGACGTAATCACTTGTGTTAAGGAATCCATCAAGATCAGCCATTAAGCTTTTTATACATTATGAATCGTGCCGGCTGTCCACAATATGACAAAGCTCGGTCTGTTGAATCACCTAAATCAGACATGTGTGAAGAACCTGGTTATCGCCCTGGATGCTTTGTCTTTTATTAGCTGGCATTAACCAGACTTCCAATTGAGTTTGGAGAAGGATCAAAACCACTCGGGTCTGTGGTGACGTTGTTGATCGTTGGCATAATCTCTTCGAATGGCCTTGTTTAGCTTTTCTTGCAGGATGACGAATGGTGAACCCCATTGTCATGGGCGCTACTCCTGAGGGGCCAGGACTGGCCCAGCGCCCTCGGAAGCAGACCCGTCTTCCACTACTCCGGACCCAGCAGACCCCTACAGGGGCGCTTTGGACCGTGTCATGGCGCCTTTGGCGCCAGGCACATGAAGGGTTTCAGTCCCGGCGCCATAGGCGCCGGGCTCATATTGATAAACAGTGTAATAATGCTTGGGTGGACTTACCCGAGGCAGACCATGCTGCATATTTACCCAGAACAATCCAGTCTGGTTGATGTCCCCAGCCATCAGGGCTGGGAGGAACTATTCCCTCCATTCAGGAACTATTTTCTTACCTGGGTGGAACCGGTGGAAGAACACACACTGGAAGCACTTCTCTGCTATTTAAACCACGCCTAATGGAAAACACGTGCTTCGCGTTATTCTGCAGCAGCAGCAGGACGCTCACTGAGTCGGCTCCTGCATTCGAGGTCCAGAGTCATCTTCAGCTTCCGCGCAGCAACCTGTGGATGAAGAAAGACACAGAACAATGCTTACCAGATCCCGGAATCCAGTTACCGGCAAAACCTGCAAAGAATAAACATAAGGTTAGAAAAGTGCAACTCGCTCGCAGCCGCGCCCGCTTACCTGATCCATCTGTGATTGCAACGGAGCTAACCGCGGCCTTCTCTTCGGCAGCTTCTCTGCACCTGAAAGGCAAAGGACATAATCAAAAAGGGGTTCGGGTGAAGGCAGTCACATTCATCTTAACTTACCAGTTTTTGCACGCGCAGTAGCGGCCGCATCAACCTCAGCATCCCGGCACCTGAAAAACAGGAAAAAGACATTATTTGAGGTGCCATTAAAAGCGGCCAACGATCATTATACTTACGTGCATCGGCACGTGCAGTGGCAACGGATATAAAGCCTGCAGCATCCCGGCACCTGAAAACTAGAAAAAGGACATTATTAGAGGTGCCATTAAAAGCGGCCAACGAACATTATACTTACGTGCATCGGCACGTGCAGCGGCAACATAAAACTACGCCCACAGCATCCCGAGGCCTGAAACAAAGGAAAAGGGACATTATTGAGGTGCCCATCTTTTAAAGCCTAAAGACTACAGTATACTTACAGGCATCCGCTCGTGCAGTAACGGCAGCATCGCTCTTCGGCATCCCAGCACCGGTGCCACAACTAAGGCCGCAAAAGACTTGAGCCTCAACACTGAACTCATCCAGTGACGTAACTGGAAACCACGCACCCCTGCACCAGACGCAGGATGGAGAGCTCAGCATTTATACGCCTAAGGTGAGAGCTCGCTGAGATAAGTAGAAAGCTAGGCTGTGGGAGAAACTGGCGATTGGTGGGAGAAGGAATCCCATCAAACGGTGATTAACCCTTTTTCTTCCACCTCCAGAAAACTTACCCTGCAAGTCAGACATTCGATAAGAGGAAGCCCAGTCCTGAGAGTCGTCCGAGCTCTACGCTTCTCAATTGAAGAAACGATAGCAGCCCAGCCGGGATCAGCACCTCCGTGGGAATCAGGTGAGCGTTACAGAACGCGAAGCCCACCAATAACCTCCTACCCAGGCGCTATGGAAACTTCCGACACAGACCAACTGGCCCAGTTATTAGGGGAATTAAGAGCTGAAGTTCATGCTGCCCGCCAGGAAACAAATGCCCTTAGGAGGGAATTGATAATATCAAAAGAACGAACTGATGATCTCGCCAGACAGTTATTACAGACACAAGCGGGGCAAACCCTGCTACCTAATTCAGGAGGGAGCTATATCCCAGCGGCTTCAGCCAATCCTGTTCAAATCAACCTACCCGGAAATGTGCCATTGGCACCGCCTGAATGCTTCTCTGGTGACCCTAAAAGGTTTGCGGTGTATAAATCAATGGCGATTGCACTTTCTTTGTAGACCTGCAGCCTTTCCGACTGACCAGACTAAGGTAGCCTTTGTGCTTTCATATCTTAGCGGCAGTGCCGCTGATTGGTCGATCCCTCTGGTTACACAGGATGACCCGATCCTTACGATTTCCCGACCTTCCAGGCAAATATGGAAAGACTTTTTGCAAGGCATTCCCAGGGGCAGGCCCTGGACAACAAACTCCTTTCCCTACGACAGGGCAATCAAGATCTTTTGGCCTACATTGCATCATTCAATAGGCTAATCGTGGAAACCAGATGGCCTGAGGACAAAAGAATCACGCTTTTTCACAGGGGTTTGCGTGGCGAACTCAAAGACGTCCTTGCCCAGGTAGTGAATCCTCCTCAGGATTGTTCAGAGTACATTGATTTGGTGGTCCAATTGGATCACAGACTACAAAACAGAAAGGCGGATCGATCCAGGTTTGAAACACAAGTGTTCCCTAAGCCTCAAAGTCACACCAAAGGAGTTGAAGCCAGCGAACCTATGCAAATTGGGGTTGTAAAGGGTCCCCTAACCCAGAAAGAACGCGACAGGAGATGACAAATGCAACTATGTCTCTATTGTGGAAATTCAGGACATTTTCTTCGAGATTGCCCGGTGAAACCACCTAAGAAGACAGTGGGAGCTTCTGATAAGAGTTCTGAAAATCCTGAGCTGGGAAACGACCTCGCCCGACAAGTGTAGAGGTCCGCTTGCCGAGCGTAAAAACCAGTTCTTTGACCTCGCACTTCATAATGCCAATGGTCCTCATAAACCCAGAGCAACCGGATCGTTTGCATGCAATTAAGGCATACATTGATAGCGGAGCAGTTGGAAATTATGTGGACCGCGAATTGGCTTCCAGGATGAACTTACCTCTTTGTCCAAAGGTGGTTAAAGACGTCATTACCACGGTGGATGGGACGGAAATCGCCTCTGGACCAGTGACCCATACCACTACTGAAGTGACGATACTAGGCCAAGACGGGCATCAGGAGGTAATTGTGTTCGACGTGATCAAGGCTCCTCAATTCCAAGTAATTCTAGGGATTCCTTGGTTGGAGAAACACAATCCTCAGATTGATTGGCGAGCAAAGACGATAAAGTTCCCAGAGTGCACACCAACTTGTTATCCACGACCCAACATTGGCCTAGCGTCAGTAACGGCTGACGGTCCACAATTACCTTTAGAGTATCGAGAGTTCCAAGAAAGATGTTTTTCAAAAGGAACAGGCTAACACCTTGCCACTCCACAGATCATACGATTGTCAGATAGATTTGCTACCCGGTGCAACTCCCCCTTGCAGTAGGATTTACGCCCTTACCGAGCCTGAGAACCTTCATCTGCGACAGTATTTAGACCAGTACCTGGCCAATGGCTTTATCCGTCCGTCGAAGTCCCCTGCATCCTCGGCTCTGTTCTTCGTACCAAAAAAAGGTGACCTCAGAACCTGTATAGATTATCGTGCTCTGAACCAGATAACAGTAAAAAACCGGTACCCCTTACCTCTGATCCCGGAACTCCTTGACCAGGTAAAAAACGCCTGTATTTATACTAAGCTTGATCTCCAGGGAGCTTATCACTTGGTACGGGTCAAGGAAGGAGATGAATGGAAGACGGCCAAAGAGCTTCTAGCGATTAAATCAGCCTTTACGGCATGGCGGCATTATCTCCTCGGGGCCAGACACACCGTCACAGTGATCACCGATCATCGAAATCTGCAGTATCTGAAAACCGCCAAGGCTCAATCCTCCAGACAGCTTCGCTGGGCTCTATTCTTTGCTGAATTTGACTTTGTGATCACTTATCGCCCCGGCAACAAGAACGGCAAAGCGGATGCTCTTTCCCGAATTGGAATGGGAGATAACGTTGCCAATCCAGAACCTGTACCAATAATTCCTGAACAAAGGATCGTGGGTCTGATTTCTTCACAATCCATTGAGGATATTGAAGAAAAAACTAAACAACTTGTAACCTCACCAGACTTACTGAACTGGTTACAAAAAGGAAAAGATTTCACCGTAAGCAATGACTTGCCTTATTTCCAAGGACGATTGTTCCTACCACACGCCGATTTACAAAGACAGGTAATCTCCTGCTATCATGATTCATTAATTGAGGTTCACCCTGGCATTGCCAAAACCACAGAAAAGGTGAAGAGACACTTCTGGTGGCCTTCGTGGAGAAAAGACATAAAGGAATTCGTGATGTCCTGCGGTGTGTGCGCTCAAAACAAGGGTCAGAAGAAGAGGCCGGCTGGTCTTCTGCAACCATTAGACATCCCACCGTGTCCCTGGCATACCCTTTCCATGGACTTCATCACAGACTTACCCTCCTGTTCCGGGTACAACACCATTCTTGTTATTGTGGACCTGTTTTATAAAATGGCCCACTTCATTCCGCTAAAAGGCTTACCTTCAGCATCAGTCCTAGCCAAAGTATTTCTTGAAAACATCGTCCGGCTACACGGCTTCCTGTCAGTACTAATCTCAGATAGGGGGAGCCAGTTTATTTCCCACTTTTGGCGTAGCTGTTGTCGATTAGCTCAAATCGATGTAAGACTTTCGACCAGCCATCATCCCCAGACC
This sequence comes from Ambystoma mexicanum, assembly GCF_040938575.1. Lineage (NCBI taxonomy): Eukaryota > Metazoa > Chordata > Amphibia > Caudata > Ambystomatidae > Ambystoma > Ambystoma mexicanum. Next base: position 83,012,450 of record NC_090927.1, on the reverse strand, counting down.
GACGGGCAAACCGAGAGAACAAACCAGACTCTCGAGCAATATTTACGATGCATGCTACAACAGTCGGAGAGTAACTGGAAGGACATCCTTTGGATAGCTGAATATGCTTACAACAATTCAGTTCATTCGGGTAGCGGGAAGAGTCCCTTCTACATCTTGTATGGGATTCATCCTCGAACCTCCAACCTTGATCCACCTCAAGATCTTGGAACACCCGCCGTGGATCAATTGCACACCGTTATTACCCAAGCTTTTAAGGAAGCGACTGCACATCTACAACAAGCTAAAGAGAGGTACAAAAAAGGAGCAGATCAACACCGAAGCAATGCCCCTCATTACCAGGTTGGGGATCAAGTCTGGCTGTCCACCAAACATTTATCGCTTAAAGGGCCTCGCACCTTCAACCCCAAATACCTGGGACCATATCCAATTAAGGCCATAATTAATCCAGTGGCCGTTAAATTAGAATTGCCAACCCATATGAGAATACATCCTGTATTTCACGTATCTCTTTTGAAACCCATGCAACCTGGAACCAGATTGACAAATCCTCCAGAGCCCATTCAAGTGAATGGGGAGCCCGAATTTGAAGTAAAAGACATTTTGGACTCTAAAATCATCAGATCGAAGCTATTCTACTTAATCGACTGGAAAGGCTACGGACCTCAGGAAAGGTCATGGGAACCCTATGACCATGTCCATGCTCCTCGTCTAGTCCAGAAATTTCACCCAACCTTTCCCGATAAACCAAAACCCCCGGGGAGGACAAGTTTGGGAGGGGCCTTGAGGGGGGATGCTGTCATGGGCGCTACTCCCGAGGGGCCAGGACTGGCCCAGCGCCCTCGGAAGCAGACCCGTCTTCCACTACTCCGGACCCAGCAGACCCCTACAGGGGCCCTTTGGACCGTGTCCTGGCTCCTTTGGCTCATGAAGGGTTTCAGTCCCGGCGCCATAGGCGCCGGGCTCATATTGATAAACAGTGTAATAATGCTTGGGTGGACTTACCTGAGGCAGACCATGCTGCATATTTACCCAGAACAATCCAGTCTGGTTGAAGTCCCCAGCCATCAGGGCTGGGAGGAACTATTCCCTCCATTCAGGAACATTTTCTTACCTGGGTGGAACCGGTGGACGAACACACTCTGGAAGCACTTCTCTGCTATTTAAACCACGCCCGATGGAAAACACGTGCTTCGCGTTATTCTGCAGCAGCAGCAGGACGCTCACCGAGTCGGCTCCTGCATTCCAGGTCCAGAGTCATCTTCAGCTTCCGCGCAGCAACCTGTGGATGAAGAAAGACACAGAACAATACTTACCAGATCCCGGAATCCAGTTACCGGCAAAACCTGCAAAGAATAAACATAAGGTTAGAAAAGTGCAACTCGCTCGCAGCCGCGCCCGCTTACCTGATCCATCCGTGATTGCAACGGAGCTAACCGCGGCCTTCTCTTCGGCAGCTTCTCTGCACCTGAAAGGCAAAGGACATAATTAAAAAGGGGTTCGGGTGAAGGCAGTCGCATACATCTTAACTTACCAGTTTTTGCACGCGCAGTAGCGGCTGAATCAACCTCAGCATCCCGGCACCTGAAAAACAGGAAAAAGACATTATTTGAGGTTCCATTAAAAGCGGCCAATGATCATTATATTTACGTGCATCGGCACGTGCAGTGGCAACGGATATAAAGCCCGCAGCATCCCGGCACCTGAAAACTAGAAAAAGGACATTATTAGAGGTGCCATTAAAAGCGGCCAACGAACATTATACTTACGTGCATCGGCACGTGCAGCGGCAACGGAAAACTACGCCCACAGCATCCCGAGGCCTGAAACAAAGGAAAAGGGACATTATTGAGGTGCCCATCTTTTAAAGCCTAAAGACTACAGTATACTTACAGGCATCCGCTCGTGCAGTAACGGCGGCATCGCTCTTCGGCATCCCAGCACCAGTGCCACAACTCAGGCCGCAAAAGACTTGAGCCTCAACACTGAACTCATCCAGTGACGTAACTGGAATCCACGCACCCCTGCACCAGACGCAGGATGGAGAGCTCAGCATTTATACGCCTAAGGTGAGAGCTCGCCGAGACAAGTAGAAAGCTAGGCTGTGGGAGAAACTGGCGATTGGTGGGAGAAGGCATCCCATCAAACGGTGATTAACCCTTTTTCTTCCACCTGCAGAAAACTTACCCTGCAAGTCAGACATTCGAGAGGAGGAAGCCCAGTCCAGAGAGTCGTCCAAGCGCTACGCTTCTCAATTGAAGAAACAATAGCAGCCCAGCCGGGATCAGCGCCTCCGTGGGAATCAGGTGAGCGTTACACCCATGGGGTGAGCCTACAGACTTTCTTGATTACCTTAGCATTCATCAACTTATCTTGTTCTTCTTCTACCTTGGCTGTCAGGTGGAAGGGGACGTGCGTATGTCAAAGGCAGCTAGGCTCAGCAGTGGAGTCCACATGTGGTTTGATACGCTTGCTTTTCAGGCATCCTATGCCAGAGAATAGAGTTTGATATTCGATAGTCAGGTCGTATGTGAAGCAGATCAGACTCATGTTGCATAAATTAAGTCAAGCAATTCAGCCGCTTTACAGCTGAGGAGCATGTCTTTGCGTACTTCTGGAATGAAAACTGTTTCTTGAATGATGGTTGTCCCCTGCGTCATTGATGATGTTTTATCCATGTGCGATTTCACGCTGCCTTAAGCACTGTTATTTTGCCTGATGCAAAGATACATATCTACTTTCATTGTAGGCAAGGCTGTGGTTGGATGAGGTCAAATGTTGACATGGTTAGTACGTTAACCAATGTTCAGGTATCAATTACTGACACCACCTGTAGGCTGTTGATGTGATCCTTGCACTGCAGTACCTCTGTCCCCTCTTTCGGACTCTTGGCATATCTCGTATTCAAAGAAGACCTCGTCATTGCTGAAGTCTTGGGTGCTGGCAACACATTTTTTCATCAGTGCTTGATTCCAAAATTCACAAGTTGAATAACTCGGTGTTTCACTTCTTTACAACTGGTCGGTACTTGCATACTCTAGAAAACTGATTTTGTTACAGTTTCAGTAGGAGCATCCATTGGCCATCTTTTCTGCCACAGTGAGAGCACGTGTTGTGAAAGCTAGGGTTACCTATCCCTCTTTCGGGGAGAGTTTTGTGGGAGCCTTTGGATGGGTGCCATTTGGATGTGTGTGACTCCTCCTTTGCTTCATGACCTGTGCCTGGGCCACCACATGTGCGCGCCACACCACTTGCCTGTCAGACGACATGTCCAAGATTCTGGCACAGGAGTCAGCCAGATCATGGTCCAGAAACTTCTGCAGTGAAGTGCGTGGATCACACAGCATGATGAGGTAACTGTGTGCAGATCTCATAACTGGTATCAACCACTTTTCCTGGCATGGTGAGATGGCAAACTATGGTGTGAAATGTATCAAATTATTCCCCGGGTTTCTTGGTGGATTGGCAAACGATAAGTCTTTCATAATCTGGATTTATTTGTGGATGGAAATGTGCAGACAGGCGGTCATCGTTATCACCTACATCACCAGTGTTGGTAGTGAGGTGAATAGGTGGTGGGCATCATCACCTTCGATGTGGTGCAGTAGGGAGATCTTCATGCCCACATCAGTTTCCCTCTCTGCTTTGAAGTAGTTATTCAAATGTTCCAGTCACCTGGCCCATCTGGGCCCTCGTGAGGAGGCATCTTTGGACATGTTGACAGAGGTTAGTGGCCAAAGGCTTATGTATGCAGGTCTCGCTGCAGTGACTAATGCCATCAACACAGGTGCATTATCCCCAGGGGTCGATATCTTTTGTGCATTACTGGGCAGTCAGGTGAGTGCTGGCAGGAGAACAGCACCTTTTTCATAGGGTTGGTGTCTCGCAATCCACTGTACCTCGATTGTTGCAGACACCTTGCCATCATGAATGGAGTGGTCATGATTGTGTGCAGAAAAAATATTGGTATTACCCAAATTGATCATTTCAAATTGACCATACGGTACAACTGGCGGAAATGGTGATCTGGGTTTGTGGGGGTGTCTTCTGCTCCTGATGTTTGGTAGTGATTGCCCAAATTGGTTGTTTCAAAATGACCAAATGGTACTGGCTAAATTCAGCCAGTTGTACCGTATGGTCAATTTGAAATGATCAATTTGGGTAATACCAATATTTTTTCTGCACAATTTGGGTAATCACTACCAAACATGGGGAGCTGGGGTTGTGGGGGTGTCTCCTGCTCCCGATGTTTGGTAGTGATTGCCTTTGTGGGTAGTAGGGGTGTCCCCTGCTTCCAGAGATCTGGAGGCGGAGGACCAAGGACCGAAAAAAAAAGACCAGGCCCTGCAGCTTCGAATCCAAACCTCTTAGGAGGGACGGATCCGATGCTGCAGGGTAACAACATGCACAGGGTGGGTGGGGTTGTTGTGTGGGGGTGGGTGTTTTTTTTTTTTAAATTATTGCTGTTTTGGCAATGCCAAAATTGGCTTTGCGTCTGAATTTACCACAGACATCCAGCTGCAAACAATTGTGCCATGGTCAAAACATAGACATCGAAAATATCATGCATTTGGACCACTCTTTCATCGACAGTTGTTTTAGTGTTGTGTTGTAAAAAACATGTGCCGGGAATGGCACAGGGACTGCTTGCTTGCCTGTCCACTGGATATTTCCAGCTCGCCCATGGGGACAGAGACTCCTTATTGTATCGAGAGGTGCCTCAGATGCCTCATAATGATTGGGTGCATGTTTGTGGCCCTGACAGGAGCCTCGGGTGTCCAACATGCGCTAGTACACAACAGCTGCATGAAGAGAATCAAGGTTAGGGAGCCATGCACCCCAGACAATGGTCCCAGTCTGCTGCACTCAGGGATGCGTGCAGTAAATAGTGCCTGGACCCCTGCCTGTCTGTGTAGCTCGCAGCACTGTAAGGTGCTTTACCGCAAGTCTCTGCTGCTTAGGGCCACAATGGGAAGACAATACTTTTTTGTGGGGGAAGAGAAAATAAGAATACCAACGATGTGTTGGAACCTACGCCTTGGGCCTCCTGGAATCTCCTCTGTGGGTAAGTAGAAGAAATAAAGTATGCTTTGCTTTCCAGTATTTCTTTGTCTACCCCCAAGTAAGTTCTGAGCACTGCCCCCCTTAATTGAAGAATGTGCCAAATGGCCACTCACACACCCAAGAAAGGTGAATACCATTATTCACCTATTCAGAAAGGTTACATTTAAAAATACAGAAGAACTATTGAAACCTCCTACATGTATCTTATGAAGGGAGGGCTGCCACTTGGTTTTGCAGTCAGTATGAAATCACAAAAGCACAGGTCAGAAATTCTTGGCATGCAGGCTAAGCACATCTGACCTAAGAAACCATTCTATCTGTTCATTCAGGCCTTGCATATGTGACTTGAGGCACTGTGTCCATCTCTGCTCATTGCTGGGAAGTCAAAGGTCATAGTCAGTAGTCCATATATTTTGGGGGAACAATCCAAGCGCCCAATGGCCCACCAAAGTCACCTTCAGTATGAGTCATTTGAGTTATATACATTAATGAGTGAGTGAGTTTCTTAGACATGACACGTGATTGGTGCTCACTTATACTCATGTGTATGGGCATATGGTTTTCGGCATGTATTTCTTGAGACAAGGACAGTCAAGTTCACTGTCTTATGTTCGTTCTGTTGTGAACAGTTTCTTTCTGTGGTTGGTAACATGAATTGACCAAATGATCCATAACATTGTGAGACCTTTATGTTAATGTTGATGTTAATTGGTCTTGTATGGCGCACTCCTGCCACTTGCATGGTCTCTTGGCGCTCTGGCGGATCTGAAATGGAAGGGGGGGATTGTTAGTGGGATGGAGTGGGAAAAGTGCAAGTGCTTTGATGAGCTGCTGGTAGCTTCAGTTTGGTGACACCGGTCGCTATGTGCTAGTTTGCAGTTTTTTTTAGTAGTTGTACACTTGCGGTGACTGCGGGTCTGTGTGTATTTTATGGATAGTTTGGTTTCTTGTTAATGTGTGTAGTTCATAGTGGTTTGTAAATGTCTAGTGTTTTGTTGTGGTAGAGGTGTTGAAGGCACACCCCCAGAACGCTCACACCTGAAAATATACAACCCGGTAGGGAAGAAAGGCCCAAGTTGATCTTGTAAGGATAACATGTTTTAATCTCACACAAAAATGGGAGCAAAGAACTCTGCTGCCAAGAACGTTCTCCCGAAAAAAAAAGGGTACAAGGGTACAAGCGGAGGCTTAAGAGGAGACACATCGTCATTGTGACGCAATACCATACAATAAAAACCTGCACAGCTGGCTGGTTTGCGCTCATACAGGATCTGCCTGCTCCATAAGCGAGGTCAGGTCATTCGTTCCAGCCCAGATCGTCTGTATTCTATGACGTGAGAGCTGCAGGGATCATCTTCTTCTCACGACGAAGGTCAAAAGAAATTAGCTACACTTCTAACCCAATGCTTTTCATCACTACTGTGCACCTGGCAGGCTTTAAGACTGGCGCTAAGGAGGTTCTGGGGCACTCTGACCTCCACACACACATTTGACTCACTCCTGCAACTCACAATACAAATCATATGATTGTAGCTCAAAGACCTGCAATGTCTGTTCTCTTTCAACGTTCAGGACTTGATCCTTTAGGGTTGGTGGTCGAAGGTCACCGGGTGCCATGGAATTCAGGCCTCGTGAGGGGGCTTTGTCAGTTATATGGGCTGTAACTCGTGGCCGCCTGGGGGTGGGCTGGGCCATGCTTTGGCCAGTGTGAGATGACTTGCACACCAGGTGCCCGTCTCTGATCGCAGCCTTATGGGGCACATTTCTTTTGGGCAGGAAAACATCTTTTCAACACTGTTAGAACAATGAATGGGCGTTATGGCAGTTGGGGGTGTGGGTTGTCCTCATGGGAGCTTGGGCATGGCAGGAGGTTTCCCCTGTCTCGCAATTAGGGCCTAGTGCATGAAATGCTGCATTCACTGTGCATGCCTTGTCTCCTAACTATGGTTACTAACATCTATGCATAATGGCAGTCTTGATCGCGCCCTGCGCTACACTATCTGGGTTGATTATATTGAGGTGAGGTCCTACCACTGCCCCCCCAGGCCATCATAGTGCTTTGAATGCAGCTCGCCTTACTCTAATGCGCTTAGGGGGGTGGGACGGATTTGCCCCCTTCCCAACATTATGCTGTCTAAACTTCTGTGTGTTTTTCATTTATTTTTTATTGAATTAGCTGAATTAAATCAACTTTTCAATACAAACAAATAAAAATACAAATTGACAGAGATGAAAGAAATGAAATATCAAAAGACTAAAACCAGTTCAATCCTACTTTACAGAGACAATTGACATCATACCATAAATACACTTAACAATTAATCAACCACAACATAAAAATCTATACATCCAGTTTAAGCATGACCAAAAAGTTCACCATTGCTATTTGTATAGAGACATTGTTAGTGCACAATAACGCAATCCATCTTTCCTCTGTGTTTAGCATTCCTAAATGGATAGAGTGCTGTCTGAAACATTTAAGGCGTTCCGATATCAGTGCTGGACATACAGTTCCCTTTGTTGAGACGTTTAAACAAAATCGACAGTAGTGTAGTTCTTTGGGGATTATTTTACGCCTCATTAGAATTTCTCTGGTGTGCCAGAGATTGAAACGCAAACGGGCAATCCCAGAGCGTATTTGAGCTGAAGGGAACTTTAGCAGATATGGTTCTGGGCCCCCAAGATAGTTGTGTCTGAACCTCTGGAGCGTAGTTCTGTGTTTTAGAGTGAGTCAGAAGAATTTTTGGGAGTTTGTTAGTGGTTTTATGAGCATGTAAAATTTAAAAACACATACTGTAACTGGAAAGTTCGTCTAGCTCCTGAGGCATACACCCTTCCGAAAGAAGCACTTTCATTAAAGCATCCATTGAAAAGCTAACTTACACAATTAGGCTAGAAGTGAGGTAGGTCTAACGTATTGATGCGAGGTAGGGCTAACTTACACAATTGGGCTAGATGGGAGGTAGGGCTAACGTATTGATGCAAGGTAGGGCTAGCTTACACAATTAGGTAAGATGTTAGGTAGGGCTAACTTACACAATTAGGCTAGATGCAAGGTAGGGCTAACTTACACAATTAGGCTAGATGAGAGGTAGGGCTAATTTAAACAATTGGGCAGGATGCGGGGTAGAGCTAGCGTACATAATTAGCCTAGATGCGAGGTAGGGCTAACGTACATAATTAGGCTAGATGAGAGGTAGGGCTAATTTAGACTATTAGGCTAGATGCGAGGTAGAGCAAAGTCACACAATTAGGCTAGATGCGAGGTAGGGCTAATTTACACAATTGGGCTGGATGCGAGGTATGTTATGTTATATATACTTATATAGCGCCGGCAGCCCGCAGGCATCAGGGTGCTTGTAACATACAACATAGACTAGATCTACAGGGACACCATTAGTAATCCCAAAAGAGGCTCTCAGTTTCCTAACTAGGTGCAATCACTTAAAGAGACATGCCTTCTGGCTTTTCCTGAATGTATGGTAAATCTCTTCCAGCCGCAGGGTGAGGGGAAGTTTGTTCCACTGTTGCGCGGCACACACTGCAAAGGATCTGCCCATGCCTGCCTTTAGATTATATCTTGGCACGTTGAGCAATCCTTTGTCTGCTGAGCCTAGCTGTCTCAGTGGCGGGTATTTTACAAATAGGTTCTTGAAGTAGTGGGGGGCGTCTCCAAACAAGCACCTGTGTATGATAGTCATGGGGGGTCATTACGACCTTGGAGGTAACCATGCCGCAATTTGCGGCATTGTTACCCCCTTACTGGGTACCGGGTCCGGGTACCTTAAATGAGGAATTACCGTGCCATTCCAACCTTGGAGGACCCGGTAATTCCTCATTAGAGGAACCCAGACCCAATACATCCCCATTCCATTTGAGCCCCCATACGGCTCAATGGGAATGGGGAGGATACAAACAATGGGCCCGTTGTTAGCTCCCTGGTCTGCTAGCGGGACCCGCTAAATGCGCCCAGTTTTACCAGGGGCCCTTTGCAGGTCCCGCGAGCAGACTTGTAATGGGGCGGTAAGGGGTTGACGGCTCCGGCACTATTACCGGCACCGTTAACCCCTTACCGCCTCAGTCGGAATGACCCCCATAGACTTGAAATTCACTCTATCCTCTACTCTTAGCCAGTGCAGAGATTTTCTTGCCGTTGTTATGTGATCTCTGATTTTTATTCTCATCACTATACGTACCGCATCATTTTCCATGACTTGACACCTGGCAATATCTTTTTTAGTTGCTCCTATTAAAAGGGCATTACCGTAGTCCAGTCTAGACAATACTATAGCTCTCACAACGGTGGCTGTATACTCCTCATTCAGGTACGGTCTAATTGCTCTCATGAGGCGTAGGTAATATGCATTGTTTTTGTGCAAATAATTAACCTGTGCCTCTGAGCTAACTGTGGCATTGTCTTGACCTAGCCCATGACTTGAATTTTAGCCTCTTCTTAATTCAGAATGTTTCATATTCCTCTCCTAACTTGGCTCTAGCTGTACTGGTTCCAAAGATTATGAGCTCTGTTTCATGGTATTTAAACACATCCAGTTTTGCTGCATCCATAAGTCTATTATGCTGTACATTTCAGCTATTTTAGCGATATCCCTGGTGTAATCTCCCTCCAGTTCAATAACAAGTTGCGGATCGTCAGCGTAATTTGTAAAAAAGACGCCGACGTCAGACAACAAGTCACAGAGGCTTCACATATATATATGGAAAAGCAGCGGGATAGACTTGCTCCCTGATGTTCTCCAAAAATAATAGATATGGCCTCAGAAAACATATCCCCCCTTCCCAGTGCACTATGGCCTGGCACTCCATAAGAAAAGATGCAAGCCAGTCCAGGGCAACCGGGGAACACCGGCTATTCTCTTTAACGCTTTTACTAGGAGCTGATGATCTACCAGATCAAAGGCGGCGCTAAGGTCAAGCAACATCAGCATCCCTGTTTTGCTTCTGTCAACTCGCTCTAGCATATGGCTCTGCAGATCTAGCATGGCCGTCTGCGTACTATGGATGGCCCTGTAACCTGATTGCTGTTCATGAAGTGCTCCCTGGTCTTCTATGTGTTTCTGTAGTTGATTGGTTGCTATTTGGTCTAGTATCTTGAGGATGAAATTAGAATTAGAGATCGGATGAAGGTTAACTGGGTCCTTGGGATCCAGACCAGCCTTTTTGAACAAGGGCATAATAGTTACTTTCTTAATTTACTTAGGCACTGAGCCTTCTCTGAAAGATGCATTAATTATTTTGACAAAGGGCCTCATTACACGGACGGCGGTAAGGGTTAACGGTCACCGTTAATGGCAACGGTGACCGTTAACCCTTACCGCCGTACTACGAGATCCCTTTCCGGGATGGTGGATTTAACGCCTGCTTCTTGCAGGCGTTAAAATCCAACCCGCTAAGGGACCTCGGAGCTAATTACGGCACCGCAAAATTAGCGCCTTCCCCATTTCCATAGAGCCCTATGGGGCAGAAATGGGAATGGGGAAGGGCAATGGCTGAAAGGGGATTTACCGCCCCTCCAACCTTGGAATGGGGCGGTAAATCCCCTTTCCGCCAAGGCGGTGCCGGTATTTTACCGGCATGAGCCATGGCGCTAATAGCGCCATGGCTCACCGCCTACCGTGTAATGAGGCCCAAAGACTGGTGCAAATATTTCTTTGTTTTCTAGAATCATTTTCGATAGTAGTATGTTTTCCGCATATGAAGTAGGTTTAATTTGCTTCCATACCGCCAGCATTTCTATTTCCGAGACTAATGTGAAGTTGAATGTATCTATGACTCCCAGTTTAAGACAGTCTCTCTCCGGTGTGGAATTTCCTGCGAGTTCTATGGCCTTAATTATGTTTTTTCTTGTCTTTTGTGTTTTTGCTACAAAGGCATTTTGGACTATGTTGCAGTCTTCCTTAGATGGGGAGAGAGGTGGTGTGAGTGCCTTTGGTTCTCGATACTTTTTATTATTTTGAATATTTTACTTGTGGCAATTGATGCTGCTGCAATTTCCTTATTATACTAATTGGCCTTTGTTTCTCTTATGCTTTCTCTGTAATTTTATTCGCCTGCTTCCAATTGTCCTTATTTTCCTTAGAGTGATTTTGATGCCACTTTCTTTCTAGAGCTCTTTTTTCTACTTTCTGTTTATTTAGCTCTTCACTCAACCACGTCTGGTGCTTGCTGTTTTTTCTGGCTATTTTGGTATTCATTGGAGCTTCTTGTTCCACCAGAATTTGAATCTGTGTTAAGTATTTATTTAGCATCACTTCACAGCTAACAGAGGCTTTGGTATAATTAAGGATGTGCTTCCAGGCTAAAAGTAATCACTTCCCTGATTCATTCCTTGATGACTGCTGTAGATCTCTTATTCATTTCCCATAGTGGCCTACATCAAACTCATCATTGGGATATGGAAACCTTTGCTCAAAACGCCTGGGTGTCCCAGGAATTAAATTCTCTATCCCTTTTAAATAAACAAAACTGAAATAGTTTCGCTCACTAAGGTCTTGAACTCCACAAGACCTCCAAAAGGCCTCTCCTAGCCTAAATTTCCACACACATTTCAGAAATTCTCAAAGCCTTGAGCAATCTCCCAGAAGAGGAGACAAAAGCGGTGCACTGTCTTGATGGCAAATGTGAGGGGTATTTTAATAGCCCGTGCTGTTATGGAGCTCATAGACTTAGGCTACTGAAAACTATGTTAGAGATATGGATTGTTACGTTCAAGTTGCAGCCGATGATTCTCCTAATGATTCTGTTAATTATCACCCTCTTGCATTCTTATTTCCAGGGAGACCCGGTTCCTGCCCCGAGCCAGCATTATTGTGTGCAATGCCAGTAGAACCTTCCTGCACCTGTGATTTTGAGTGTCCAGAAGGACAGAAGTGCTGTCGGACATCCTGTAGCATTGAATGTACTGATATCATCAAGCCAGGTACAGTAGCAGTAAGGGGACAGTACAGCGGTGGACTGAGAACCAAACGTGACCTTGGAAATGTTTTTTAAAGTGGCTCTCTATAAGACTGTGTATGTGAATGCAGTGAGCAAGGTGAAGCCGTGTAAGTATGATTTTGGGTGAAAATGGCTCCAAATAGGGTCTTTAGAGACTGTTTGCCCCTAAAGAGGGATCAAAAAGTAGTTACACGTGACAGAAAATGGATATAAAACAGAAAATAGCATGATGTACGCTTTAAAACCAATTCTTTGCTTGAAAGGGATGTAGGGATGAGGTGATGTTAGGCAAAGTTTGAATGCAGTACGCTCTGGGAACACTACAAACAACTCTGACTACAGGTATAGGCAACCCAACCTTTGTTATACGCTTGTACTATACAGTTTTGGTAGCGTGTTGAGCAGCCAGGCTCATCTCAAGAGAGTACATGTTAGCAGTAGTGGAGTTACACAAAGATTCAGTTACAGGTATTCAAATAAATTCTTACACTCAAGATTTCTTGCATAAATAATTATTAATTTATTTATCAGTCAGTTATAAAGCCTTCCTCAGAAGGGAGCAAATATAATAGTAACACACAAATACACTTCAATACTGTACACTCGTTGGGCCTCAATACAAGCATGGCGGTCCAGAACTACGGTACCGGTAAGCATGCCGGTAACGTAGTTCCCGGACTGCAATACTACGTGCTCTGCTCGCGGGTGCCGTTTCACCCGCCAGGTGTTTCCTGGCAGATGTAACGGCACCTGTGAGCAGAGCACGTCGGATGCACCGGCACAACTCTGGATGTGCCGGTGCATCCGACCTCTCCATCCCCATTCAGCCCTATGGGGCAGAATGGGGATCGGGAGGCCCTTGGTTCCGGCACCCTCAAATGGGCAATTACCGGGTCCACCGAGCTCGGCATGACCCGGTTCTTGACCATTCGCGGGTGCCGGAAAAAATGCAACTCCGGCGGAAGCCGTGCCGTTTTTAATGGCACGGCTACCGCTAGAGTTGTAATGAGGCCCTTAGTTTCGAAATTAGTAGAGACCCTTTTGGGATGGCCCACATACATAACCTACACCCACAGGTGACTTCAATAACTAGGCTGCTGGGGACATTAATATCTTACTATTAGCATTTAGAATACTTTTAGAAGTTGGTAAAAGGCAAAGGTTATTAGAACAACAAGAAACCACAAATATTCTTAAGCTGGCAAATACTTTTGGATCCTGCAAGAAGAGTCATACAATTCAATAGGCTAAGCCAAAGTCAATGGGCAAAAGTCTTGTATCGGATGAAGCACTTCTGGAAAGTAAATGGAAAAGACTTTGCACAAGTTCTTAGGATTCTTTGATGAAAAGAAGAATCAAATGTAGGGCCACAAGCTGATTAGATGTGTGAGTTGTAGACATTACAAGCATTCTACAGTAAGAGGTAAGTTCTCTTAGACTTTTTACAGTACCTTTAAAGATGAAGAAAAGATGCAGCTGATGACTTCTGTTCCTGTGTAGCTCTGCAGGTCTCACTGTTCCTGGGCCTCAGTCGTGGGGACTAGAGGGAGGATGTTGGGGGTCTCCTGCAATGCACTGGGACGGTCAAAACATGCAACCGGAAAACTTCACTTTCAGTGGCTGTTCACTGTTTCATCTCCTTGCGTCTACTGCAAATAGAAACACTGCAGTTCCTGGCTGTCGAGATGGACTTTCCTTGCTTCTGGGGTCCCGCACTCTGTTGAGGGGGCTCAGGCTCAGTCAGTCCTGCTTCCTGTGAGTCTGGAGAATCTTCCAAAAGCTCTAGGCCATCTTAAAATCTTAAAAGCAACGCAAACAATCTGGTTTCCTCTCCCTGGCTATACGGTTTCCAGCAGCAACTCTCTGGAAATTCAACCAGCTCTGAGATGGATGCCCAGATAGCTTACTTTGGAGTTGATTGGTCCCACCAACTCAAGGGGAGAAGTCATCATTGCTGAGGCTTCTCTGTCAATGCAAATTTGGCATTTTGGCACTGCAGTAGGGCTTCAACGGGCAAACCAACGGTCCAGGAGTTGCAGCAGGCGTCCTCTTCAAGTTCTTCTTTGGTTCCTTCGTCCAGTGGTCGACTCTGCCTTCCAAGCCAAAAGACTCGCCTTTAGTTCAGTTCTCTCCCATTCATTCCAGCCTAGCTGCCACTCACCCAGCAGGGTGGCTGTCCTTGCCGGACAGTCAGCCAGCCAATCACCACAGAGTGCATTTGGATCTCCTAGGAGACTAAGCACAGGGCGTTTCGGGCACCTCCCTCACTTCCTGCCTACCCAAGTCACTCTGGAGCCAGAGGCGGGCTTCACTTGTGAATGCCGCCAAAGGCAAAATTAACAAAGAGACCAAACCTGGTTTGGCGTGCAGAGTAAATCTCAAGAAGGACCTTTCCACAAAGAAATGGCAAAAATAAGAAGACCAGTGCCATTTTGACAAAGATGGCTCCTGTGGGTGCTTTACTTTAGCTGCAAACGCAGCCCGCGGTAAAGGCACACCATGGTAGTTCAAACGAAACCACTGCCACCAGCCATTCAGTGAGGAAAGGGTAACATAAAAAATGTTACATGGGAATCTAGACAAAGGGGATACTAAGTAACCCATCCAGCACTCTATTGTAAGATAGGGTGTGCTAGGTCTAGAAAGTTAAAAGTGTAAGTAAAGTCAATTTCACTTTACTGCTCTGGGAAATAATAGTTTATCCCAGAGAAGGTATTTAAACCTTTGGGAAATCTAAAAGACTTCCCTGTGCCACTGCACTGAAGGTGCTGTGTGACACAATGTAAAAGATGATGCCTATGGAGTTTGTCAGACTCTACAACCAAAAGAAACACAGTGTTCAAAAATCACATTAAAATACATGAGAGAGTGGGAAAAAGTGTCACACTCTCACCAGGTTAAAAAATCAAGTCCTCAAAATCCAGCAAAGTTGCCGGGGATCTCTAAGGTGGAGGGAATTAGCAAATTTCTGAGAATTCAGGTGACATGGCAGGAAGGGGTGAGATGAAGGGGATAGGGAGTGTAAGAGGTGCAGAAGAACAAGGCACCCACTGAAAAGAGGCCCAGGGTGTAGAGGCTCGCCAGGGACTCCCCAGAGTTCAAAAGAACAATACAGGGTGCCTCTCAATTCAATTCTTCGCAGGGTATCTCCCAGCAGTAGTAATGTCACACAATCATGGGACAGTGCCCCAACCTTTTATTAAAAATTGCAACAAAAAATCACATTGTTCTAATTGAAACCCTCAGAGAGGGAACTAATGCAGAACACAGCAGATAGGGCCCCAGCTTACAGCATGCATCAAACACAAAGGAGACAGAAGAAATGGGGAAGTTCTAACTGCCCCTGCCTAGTACTCCTCTAAAGCTAGGTTGTGCTGGTGTGCCGCTTACCTAAAAGCAGACAGATTACGGAATGGAAATTGACCACAATCCTGCTGTGCAGCTAGTGATTGATTTTTAGAACTGGAGCTACCTTCTGCTGGGAAAAGGCGTTGAATGCACTGCATACAAAATGCAGAGTGGGGCCTCACAGGCAATCTAAAAACACACACTCGATTGGTCTGTTTGTGGCAACAAATTGCTTTTTAATGCCCTGTAGACCCAAAGTAATGTGGTGTGGCGAGCAGCACCTTTGATTTCTGTCAGTTCTTGCTAGGCTGCAAATGAATGGGAGTAACCTGCATAAAAGGCGAGGTCTCTTGGACAGAAGGCAGAGTCAGCCACTGGATGAAGCAATCTGAAGAAGAACTTGGAAGAGACGTGTGCTGCAATTCCAGGACCGTTGGTTTGCCCAGCGAAGCCCTGCTGCATTGCTGAAGCTCTGAATTCCCTTGGGTTGGTGGGACGAAATCAACCCCAAGAAGGACAAATCTGGATGTCCTCTTGGAGCTGGCTGTACGTCCACTGCAGCTGCCGGAACCGATTGTCAGGGAGAGGAACATGGTCTTTAAATTGGAGCCGAGCTCCAGGAAAATCCTCCGACTCCCTCGAAGCAGGACTGACCAAGTCTGAGCCACTTCAACAGAGTTCTGAACCCCAGAAGCAAGGAAAGTCAATCTCAGCATCCGAGAACTGAGGTGGTGCTTTTTGCGATAGCAGCGGGAAGCTGAAACTGCAAAGTGCTGCTGATCTGAAGTTTGCCCATTTTTGCCACCAACCTTCAATTCGTAGTGCAGGATTCTCTAAATGTCATCTGTCTTGTCCCCACGACTGAGGCCCAAGAACAGCAGGATCTGCAGACCTACAACTGGAACAGAAACCAGCTGGAACCAATTTCTTCAGACCTAAGGTACTGTAAAACTAAGGGGACTTACCTCTTGTCATGTAGCCATGCTAACTCTCAGTTGAGATTTGCCCTGGTTCCACATGCCGAGTTGCTCGCAGCTCTGCCCTTGACAAGCCTCCAAGCTTGTGGCCCAACAGTGATTTCATTTGTACAAAGATTTCTAAAACATTGGGCCTCATTACAAGTCCGGCAATAGCCGTGCCAGTAAAACCGGCAGACTGGCCGCTGGATTAATGACTTTTCTGGCTCTTGACTTCCTGGAATTACCGGGGTATTACGACCCCAGCGTTCTGGGAAGTCAGGCGCTGGAAAAATTGTATTCCCCATTCCCATTGGAGTCTCGTAGGACTCAGTGGGAATGGGGATGAAGGAAGCACCGTCACCAGTGCTTCCGTGAAAGGGTGCGAGCAAGTACCTTTCCGCCCGCCAGGTCGGCAGCCGCTCGCAGACTTGGAGTGCGCCAGTCCCGTAACAATGGTGCTGGTAGGCTTACCGGCACCGTTGTTACCAGACCGGCACACTTGTAATGAGGCCCATTGTGCAAGATGTTTTCTGCTTACCTCCAAAAGTGCTTCTGCTTTACCAGACTGTTTGCTCAATTGACATTGGCTGCCCTGTCTCCCTGAAAGACTTCTATCCTCTGACTGTGTATTCAATTATCCTTTCACAAAAGTCACACATTCCTTAACCTGTGTAGCTGGGAAAGGGCTAATTTACTGTGCATTGGGGGGTTCAAAAGTGCTTACCTGCTTGAGAATATTTGTGAACCTTTGTTTCATTCCCAAACCTTTTCCCCTTTTGACACCAAACTCAGTATTGCTTTAAATGTGCCAGAGATATATCAATGTCCACAGTGTCCTATTGATTTAAGTCACCTCAGAGTGTAGGACGTGTCTGAGTGCCATCCCCAACGGGTATCTACTGATTTATTGAAACTGAGAGTGCATTTTTGATGTGTATTTTGAAGTGTTACATATTTGCTCCCTTCTGAAGAAGGCTTATTCAACTGACTGTTTAATTAAAATAAATACTTGTTTAGGGAATAGCAGGGCCTCTGGGGTCATGCCCAGTTAGGGAAGGTGAGGGAGGAGACAGGAAATTAGATTTGTTTAGTCAGAGTATTTGCAAGCATTAGTGAAGGTAAGAAGAGTTTCTTTGTAGGCCGTAAATAGGGTGGGGGAGAGATGTTTGTGCTAATAAGTTGGGGCGCATTGTAGTTCTCTGTGTGTGATTCAATGCCTGAGGATATTAATGTTTGAGGGAGCTGAGGGGGTGTGGGAGTGAGCAGGTTAGTTATTGTTGAAGGTGATAGACAGTGGGATCTTTAACTCACTAAAGTCAAGCTCAATATAGAAGGCAAGTGGAGAAGGGAGAGCCTAGTGGGAGACCTTGTTTGGACCCATGCAAGGGACCCATGCAGGGGACCATAGAGTCAGGTCTACATTTCTGTTTGGTGATAGAAGAGGGAAAGGTTGGAATTTATTAGTGTGTGGTCAGAAGGGGAGATGTCAATAGAGAGATCTGGAGAGTCAAGTATGGAGGATGGCAATATTAACTAGGGTATAGGTAGGGTGGTTGTGGAGGGTGAATAACAAGTGGGAATATGGGGTGAAGTCCAGTTGTAGCTTGTGATCCTGGTCCATGCTAGAGAGAATGATGTCACCCATTATGACAGCAGGGACGTCAGTTGGGAGGGTTTCAAGCAGAAGGTTTAGGCAGATAAGAAGAGGTGACGAGGGCTAGTGGTGGGTAGATGAGGAGGATAGTAAGATGGATGGGAGCCAGCAGTTGGACAGAGGTCTACTTGAAGGAGGAGGGAGTGAAGTCTAAGGCATTGGACATTCCAGAATGCCAGTGTAAGTTCAATAGTGTCCGGGTGACTGTGCAGATGGGACGTAGACAAAGGGAGATGTTTAGGGTGGATTAGATTGGACAGATGGAATGGGAGGGAAAGGATTGGTTGAGGGCCCATTAGGGAGACAATGGAGAATGGAAATAGGGGCGGGCAGAGGTAATGGTGTTATAGATTAGCAGCAATTTAAGAGAGGGAGGAACAGAACATTAAAAAGGAGGAATATGATTAATAAGGACATTTTCAGTAGAAGGGAGTAAAGGTGGAAGTAGCATGGGGTGGTGTTTACCTTGGCGTGCAGTGGATTTTGGACTGTGAATCTTGGATTTTGCAGGCTGGATTGGGATTACCAATAACGTCTAACAATAATTACTTAAAGGTCACTGTCTGGTTGTGCCCAGTAGTGTCAGACTATAGGTAACAGACCAATAGAGCGAAATACTCAGAATCTATGTTACCTTTTTAATCTCTTGCAACCCGCTTTTCATTCATTATAACTGAAAACTTACCTGCACAGAACACTGCACCCCTATTACCAAACAACTATGCTAGCTGTTTTATGGTGCACTCCAGGAGCACAAACAGGGGTGCACATACTTAAAATAATGTGCAAACTCACATTTTTCTCATCTCCTTGAGCTTCATCACATGCTTTCTATTGTATACATATGAATATTCTATGCATATGACGTGTTATGTTCAACACTATGTCAGCATCGCTGTACGGTGGATTCTGAAGGGGAACCTTCCAACGGAGTGTAGAATGTTGAGGGGGAGAATGTTAGCGTCGAAAGAAGAGTGTGAGGTTTGGAGAGCTGAAACGCTGAAAGCCGCTGTAGCTGGGACTGTTGCTGTAAAACAAATTTATAGTTGTGCAACTTATTTGACTCTGGAAATCAGTACTTTCTGTATGCAATACTACCTTTAAAGAAGCTCCAGGCCTGAGACACCTACTGGCCATGTATATCTCAAAATGGGTTTGAGGAAATTGCCCATATGACTTCTGGGTGCTCGACAATTTGGCCAATATTCTGGATGAGGATAGGACATACAAGTACGCACAAGATACCCAGGGCCTGTTAGAGATCTTTTTGGGCTAGATTTTGTATCTCATGGTATTTTGTGGTATTTTGATCTGGTGGCATTTTTCTTAGCTCTTATCAAAACATCATGGTAAACCTATTGGGGTATTTTTATAGTAGCAAGATTAATTTCAGAACACTGCCTAATAATTATTTTACCAGGGTCACTAACGGTAAACAAGTACAGACTTAGGACACTCTGAATAGTTAGCTCATGCCCTCCTGTGGTATTTTATCTACAATATCACTCTTTTTTGCCCTTATGGCTTGCATTCCAGAATACATTAAACATTCAAATGAAATACTAAATATTCATTCAGCCTCTCAGAGAAAAAACAATTCACTGTGACTAACTTTGCTTTATACATGTCTTACTGCACGTTTTACGTCTCTATGCATGCCGATCCAATAAGACTGAGTGCAGAATAAATACACTGAGACTATGACCTTGTCAAATTGTTATTCTTTATGAGAAACTAAAAATATGCAAGTTACACAAAATGGCATGTGGACCCATGTTGTAATTCAACCAAAAGCAAGGAATTTCCTGCAATGGATTTGAACACATTATCGGCGATAATGTCCAGAGCTCTGCATGTAATTAGGCTTGAACTTCACAACAAAAACTGGCAGAATCTATGGACATTCTGAATTTTATCGCAGCAAAACTTGGAGAAACATGAACACAATTCGACATGCACGTTTAAATTGTTATTATCATGCAGCGCCTACAAATTAACAGAATTATTTAATCTATGCTACATAGTATCAAACTTCAACTTTAACACGCTCCTGAATTACAGCATTATTACCTAAATTCAGCTGGCGATATTCCCTGAGTCACCCCTTCTGCTTGCCGCGGTCAGGGTCAACCCAAATAAGGGTTCTCTAGACTGCAGCTCTTCTATGGACTGCCTCCCAGGAGAGGGACAGACAACCCACAAGACAATCAGCAAGAACACTGAAGACTTAGGGCCTCAGCTATTAACTCCATGCCGCCAAACCGGGCTCCTTTACCGGATTCCCAGAATGAGGAATTACTGGGCCATTCTGAGTTCGGAGGGCCCGGTAATTCCTCCCTCTGGGTACCCGGTTCCGGGCCTTCCCCATTCCCATCTGAGCCACCATAGGGCTCAATGGGAATGGGAGAGGGAGCTAAAAACGGGCCGATTACGACCGGCCCGTTGTTAGCTCCCTCTTCCCCTCGCGTTTTACCAGGCATCCTTACCGGGTCCCGCGAGGGGACTTCGTAATTTCACGGGACAGGTTTAACAGGCCTGCCTCCATTAGCAGAGCCATTAACCATTCCACAAAACTTGTAGTGAGGCCCTTAGTCTGCCCACGAAACAGCCCTCTCTTCCAGCGCTTCTGCTCCCTTCATCAGTGAGTGAATGACCCAGCCCTCTCTGCTTCAACGTTTTTTCTAAAACTCAGGTGTCACTCAAAAAGAACCTCTCCTTGACAAATGAGTCCATTAAAATAGCATGTGATATCCTCTGTGCCATTGATCGAGCAAACAGTTTTGCGGAAGAGAAAATGTTACATTCCTCCGGCGCTTCCTACCCTGAAAAAATGCAATGGGCCTCATTACAAGTTTGCCAGTCCGGTAACTACGGTACCAGCAAGCTTGCTGGTACAGTAGGCAACGAACCCGCAAACTAGACATTCCGCTCGCGGGTACATTTTCCCCCGCAAGGTCGGACCTGGCGGGCAGTCCGGCATCCGCGAGCAGAGCATGCGGCCTCCCCATTCACATTGAGCCGTAAGAGGCTCAAATGGGGATGGGGAGTATTATTTACCGGCGCCCAGGAGTGGGCAAATGCTGGGTCTGGCAGGGCCGTAATGACACAGTAATTGCCCATTCCTGGGCTACCGCCAAACTTGTAAGGAGGCCCAATGTCTTTAGCAGAACGGATCTCACATTCCACAGTTGAAAACACACCACAGCTTTAAGAAATGGGTAAGGTATGTTAGTTTCATGTTGGATTTACTTTAAGTGCAACTCAGCTCACAACTGTAGTATCATAGAGCAAAGTGATTATTTTATAGCATGTGTTCCATGCATCGGCATCTACTTAGATTCAGCCTGAGTCTCATACCCTTGAGTCACATATATGAGTCCCACACCCTTGGCCCTAGTTCAAATTCAAACCTTCACTATATGAGTCTCACACCCTTGGCCCTAGTTCAAATTCAAACCTTTGCTAAAATGTGGATGATGAAATATGGAGCCACCTTGTATTTCCCTATACACCCTCCTTTTTTTCTGCTTGCTTGGACATAACCAAAATCACTGCAGGAAAAATACATAAATGCTCCAAAACACATGTGCTTATCCCAATTGGACCTTCTCTCTCCCCATCGTCGTTAAAACAAACATCATCATCTTCATCTTCATTGTAAGTACAATCAACCATATCAAAACAATCACCATTGAAACCTCCAAAATCACTAAACCTCTTTCCACCCAGGTCCCCCAATTGAACCTATCTGTCTCTGTTAGGCCTAAGCTCCTCACTGTAATGTTATCTTTATTCGTATTCATGTGTATGCTTTTATGTTATAGTAGGAATTGGATATCTGGATCAATGGAAATGCATTTTTCCAAAAGAAATCAATGTTCTCCACTTTCCCTTCCCACAAATCGACATTGGCATGACACAGGGTCAGTCCACCCACCAACACCTCTATATCTTTAGGGACAGATACATAGAACACACTATGCTGCAACTGTTTGAAAATAAAAGAATCATGATTACAGTGAGTAATTGTGTTATTTGTCATCAAAGTACTCGCTAACCACCTAGGCTTAATCAATATAGCATGGGCTAACTCCTCAACTTTTGTATTACTTATCACCTCCTCACACCCCTTAGACACCCCGTGGTCTGATTACATTCTTTGAGGTAAACCAAATCTTTAAAAAATATGATTTACAAGTAAAATGGCTGCTGTTTACACACTGCAGTCTGGAGCTGGAAGGCACTCCACCCATTTAGACATTAGACAAATGACTGTCAGCATGTAACTGTTTTCCCTTGTTGATCTCCTCACAGGCCCGACATAATCGACTTGTAATGCAGACCATGGAGTGTCAAATCCCTTTTCATCAATGGTGCTCTGTGAGCTGGTGCCGCAGGCTGAAACTGTGCACAGACTAAACACCCTCTGGTGTAGAGCTCAACATCTTGGGACATGTGTGGCCAATAGACATAGGGCCTCATTACGACCTCAGCGGTAGCCATGCCACTATTGGCGGTATGGCTGCCGCCGAAAATGGCGTCTGAGTCCGGGTTCCCAGAATGAGGAATTACTGGGCCATTACAAGTTCGGAGGGCCCGGTAATTCCTCCCTCCAAGGACCCGGATCTTCCCCATTCCCATTTCAGCCCCCATAGGGCTGAATGGGAATGGGAGAGGGAGCAAACAATGGTCCGATTACGAGTGGCCTGTTGTTTGCTCCCTCTTCCCCTCGCGGGACCCGGTAAGCGTGCCTGGTTTTACCAGGTGCGCTTACCGGGTCCTGCGAGGGGACCTCGTAATGTGGCAGAACGGGTTTAACAGGTCCGCCTCCTTTTGCGGCACCCGTTAACCTGTTCCGCCAGGGTTGTAATGAGGCCCATAATATTTTAAAATGTCCAAAGTCTTCTGTGAGCTTCTGTGTCCTGCAGTTATGGCACTGTGGATATGATGCAACATCCATCCTCGAAATGACAAAGGCACTACCCATTGGATTTGACCTGTCATGGATTATCTTGTAACCTAATTCTCTTTTTATTTTTTAATAACAGCCTCAGTTCCTCTTTCCCTTTGCAGTCCTCTTCAGTCAGTGGATTTTGTTCTGTGTCTGGTAAATAATTGTAAAATGGGCCTAAAATAAGATCCTCCTTGTATGCCTTAATCAAGTCTTTATCTGGAGTATCTAAACTCCATGGTGTCACAGGATGTTCAACTGTTTTCAGAGTCTTGTGGCGTGTTATGGCATACACCTGTATTTCACCAAGCAGGTGTTCAATAGACAATAATTCACCCATTACAGCTCCAATTTTGGCTAATTGACCTGCCTTAGCATTTCCTTCCTTATCCTCACCTGGTGTTTTCAAATGACCACGTATTTTCCTCCAATGGATTATCAGGTCATTTTGTGACACAAGATTGTCTATAGCTTAAATCATCTTGCCATGTTTAAGTGCCAAGTTTGTTATATGTGAGCATACCCTTCACTTTCCAGCCAGGTACATACCCCACAAAACTATTTAACACATAATCAGAATCAGTGACTAAAACTATTTCTTTGAGTCTATTTTCTACTGGTGTAGATATTGCCTTATAAATAGTGGCCAATTCTGACACTTGACTGTTTTGGGGCCTATCCTCATGCTTACTCTTGGAATGCAGTCACATTTAAACCATACATTTCCCATTCCTGCTACAAGTTCTTTTTCAGTATCATTTTCTATATGGTATGCACAACCATCCACATACACAGTTGATAAATCCTTACATGCTTCTTCCTTGAAAGCCTTATGTGGGGATTGCTCAAATTGATTCAAACTTGTCTCTAGCTCTGTGTCGTCAGGTGCACAGACAGCTGCACAATCATGCAACTCCACTAGCCCTTAAGCAACTGGGCTCTTTTTATTTTATCCATATTTCACTTCTACTGGAAATCCTTGAAAGACTAATTTCCATGAGGTGATTCCTGACTGGGCCGAATTCCCTGATCTGATCCTCTTTGCAAAAATTGCAGAGGCTGGTGATTTATTTTTAACAATCACACGCTCCCCTTGAATTATGGGACGGAAATGTTGTAATGCCCAGACAGTGGTCAGAATCACTTTTTCACATTCACTAAATTTTGTCTCTAATTGTGACAGTGCTTTACTAGGCTATGGAATGGTGTAGCTGTTTGTATCGTGTTTTTGATATAACACTGCTGACATACATTGATCCGTGAATCCTATTTCTACAAAGAAATCCTGGTTTTTCATTGGCTATGCTAAACATGGCACTTTCATTAGACAGCCTTTTAGCATGGCCACTGCGTCAATTTGTTCCTTTCCCATTTCCACGGTACACCCTGCTTCAGTAATCTCGTCAAAGGTTGCATAATTTTCAGTAAACTAGCTGAAACGTGACATGCAAACGTGACAGTGACTGCCCAAAGGACCAGAAATGCTGCAGCACATGTGTGGGACTGCGTTGCATAACACCCACAGGTAGGCGCCTGATTGATCTTTGGTGTATGAGCAGAAATGACACGCTTGAGTTTGGTTTCCTATTTCTAGCCACAATAACCAATGACAAGTCCTCTAGTGTAGCTCACAGAGCAGAGAGTTCCTGTCCTCGATCACTGCATGTTCATGGAAAACTCTACATATTAGCAAGGTGGAATTTATGGGGAGAAGGGGAGTCAGACACCCTCCTGTGCCGTATCTCAGAAGAACAACCTGTAGTCTCAAATTATCAAGTTAGTCCAAACTCACTCAATGGGTCAAGGGGCCAAAGCAGTCAACCTAAGGGGCGGATGGGCTGGTAACAAGGTGCAACTGAGCCCATTCACAAACACAGCAACATACAAAACACATACAAAACACATAGAAACATAATGGGCCTCATTACAATATTGGTGGTAGCCTTGCTGGTAAAATCGGTAGGCTGCCGCAAAACTTGCAAATTATTCCTGCACCTGCGAATGGGTAATTACTGGGTCATTACTGCCCCGCTGAACCCGGTAATTGCCTATTCAGGAGTGCCGGGATAAAATCTTCCCCATTCCCATTTGAGCCCCACAGGGCTCAATGGGAATGTGGAGGTTGGATGCACCGGCACCATTCAAAATGGTGCCGGTGCATCCAACATGCTCTGCTCACGGGTACCGGTCCGCCCGGCAGGCCAGTCCGGGTGGGCATTAAGGCAACCGCATGCAGAACTCGTAGTTTGCCAGTCCTTTAACAACGGTACCGGCAAGCTTACTGGTACCATTGTTACCGGACCAGTGAACTTATAATGAGGCCCAATGTATGGAACTATAGTAAAAGTATTAGATGCATATAGTAAATGTAAAGTGCATAGCTCATATGCCATATGGTCATATATGCTAATACAGTTACACAGAAAACACTAATGCTATATTCACTCATACCACATACAATCACACACTATACAGCATACTCTCCACAAATAAACACTGACATTAGAGACAAGAAATTTGTTTTAATCAAGCGTGAAGGTTAATCTAACAAAAAGCAAAGTGTACAAATATTGAGAATACCAATGTTAGGGTACAACCTCTCACTTCATACCACTACAAATCAAACCTTATAATAATTCATTTCAACTATATCATGATGTAACCTGCCTTATACTTGAAGTAAGTGTTAAGGTTGATTTGTAGAAGTATGGAGTGAATGTTTGTACTTTGAGTTCCATGGTTGAATTTGTAGACGTATACAGTCAGTGTTTTACCTTAATGTTGTTATTTTGACTTTTTTTTACAGTTTGCCTTCTTTTAGATTAACCTTAACTTTTGATTTTAAAAGTTTGTATCTATAATTTCAGTGTTTATTTGTGGACAGTGGTGTATAGCGTCTGTGTGTGTGTGATTGTGGTATAAGGAAATATATAGTATGAGTGTTTGCCGTATGACTGCATTGAGCTATACACTTCACACTTACTACATGTATGCAATACTTTACATATGTATAGTAGCATACATGTATGGAAAGTGCATCTTCTACATCTACCTGTATATATTGTATATATACAGAAGATGTAATTTAATTCTGAGCATGTGTCATAATAGCATGTGTTGTGAGAACATGTGAATACGTTTGTGGGGCATAAGAGCATGTTGCATAACAGCACGTGGAGTAGGTGTGTGTATCATAAGTAAATGTGCTGTGCTGAGCATGTGTCGAAAGATAATGTGTTGTGTGTCATTGGAGGGTGTGCTGTGGGAATGTGTGTGCCATATGAATGTGTTGTAGTGGCGTGTGTCATACCAGTGTGTGCCATAAGGGTGTATCCGAAGAGTGTGTGTCATAGAGCACGTAGCGAAGGAGCATGTGTGTTTCAAAAGTTGGTGTCATTGAAGAGTCTGCAATAGGAGCATGTGTCGTGGGAGGGTTTGTTGTAGGAGTGTGTTATTAGAAAGTACGGTGTGAGGCATATGAGTGTAAGGTGTGTACGTGAGTGTATGGCACATAAGTAGCATTTCAGTGTTTGGTATAAAGTTATAAAATGCACATGTCCTATATGCCCCATATATCGCCGGTCCGATAGCACAGCGGGTAGAGTGCTCGCTTTGACATCTGTGCAGAGCCTGCTGACACAGATTCAAATCCCGGCAGGGCCAAACTCAGCCTTTCATCCTTCCGAGGCCGATAAATGAGCACCATACACCGTGGGTAATAATAAGCAGCGCTCAGATACCTGAGGGTTTGTAGCGCTATATAAATGCTAAATTATTATTATTATTATTATTATTACTATTCATATGAAAATGCACATTCAAGTCAGGTTTGAGTTGTAGAGTTTGTATATAAAATGTACATTCATTCTGATAATTCTGATAATGCATTGTATATGCCTATACGTGTGAAAGTTCACATTAAAGCGTGTTACAGGGGCTGGGGGAGGGCGGGCATTAGGCCTTATTTCAAGAGTGATTCAATGACAGGGGTAATTCATTGTTTAGCTCCCACTTTCAGTGGGTTTTCAGGAATATGGGGATGTTTCTTAAAAGTGACAACCCTAATCTTTACAGGTTGCCACTTAGTAATCCACCGCATTGTCTTGCTCTGACCAAAAGGACGCTGGTATTTAATAATCAATTCCTTCAAATCCTCTGCCCACTCATAAATGATACACCAGAGTTTACACAGTGTGTCCCTACCCAAAAGGTTGAGTGCAGCTGAAGGACTGAGGAGGAAAGCATGTGTATTGGTTATGGGACTGACAGTGATTGTTCATGGTTCTGTGACTGTGTGCAGTACAGGAACATGTGGTTTACATACATTTGACCATTTACCATACCCTTAGTGATTCTTACTGATCTCACTGTATCTGTGGAGAAGGGCATGTTAAGGAAACTATCTAATGATAGTTAGACGCACCATTATCCAATAAGCAAGGTGTGGCTTTTCACTCTCCTGCACTCTGGGCATAGGGACCTCCTTGACTCCTTGTACCACATCTTCCAGTGGACCCCCTCGCCTGAGCTTAGTTAGAACAGGCCCTGGTCCATTTGCAGGATCAAAGAGCGCCAGGAACATAGGCAGGTATACTAAGGTTTGGGAGGGTAGGTGATACTTTCACATTTGACTCAGGGAAGGGAGCTAGTCCCCATATGGGAGGACCAGGGGTAGAATTCTGCTTTGGTCATTTTGAGGTCTGTAAGGGCACCCGTTCGTCCAATGACCAAACTGTTTGCAGTAGTTACACGCTAACGGATCTGTCTGGTGTCCTGGTGAAACCTAATACCCTGGTTGTCCTTGGAAATCCTGTTGTCCCAGTTATCCTTGCTGCCCTTGTTGCCCCGCTTGCCCCTGATGTGATGATCTACTTCCTCTGCCCCCACCTCTACATCCAAAGCCTCCCTTGGTTCCACTCCCCCTTCTAACAGGGTTATTCACCTGTCCTTGTAGGTTCTGCAATTGTAAAGACGTTTGTTTACTTGTAATGCTCTCCTGCCACTGTTCCTCACATGTCACACAATGATTAGCACCCGCCACTAGCTCCAATCAGGCCTTATTCTGCCACCCGGTGCACGCTGCACCTGAATCATAGGAGCAGACCAGATGCAAAGGAATTGCTATGGCTTCCTGTGCAGTCTTCTTCAGTTTAGTGTCATACAGGTGCTGAGAACTCTGCCTTCAGTCAGTCTAACTAGTCTTCAAGGGATTCTCCTTTGTTCAGCTTGCATTTATTCTTTGCCTATTATGATTTTTTAGGGCAGGTTTCTTGAATCACAACACTCAGTCTATTCCTAGCTTGCTCAAGGATGTCTCGCACATGGACATCTGCCTCTGGGGAAGTCTCATGGACACGAGCCGCTGTCTAACCTTAGGCAGCATTATCCCTCTCATTAGCTTGTTCATGTCTCTGCAAATAGAGTTGTAGTCTGTATAGCAGTGAACATCGCCTCATTCATCCATTGCGGTTCCTCACTAAATTTGGTGTACTCTTTGGCTAAGATTCGTAGATCCCCAGAAGTCCAAAGAACATAGACAGTAAGCAGGTTGTTCCCCCACATCTGCTGGGCACCCTGACATCTGTGTGAGTGGTGCCTGAAGGATTGTGACATCACTCCCATATGGAATACCCCTCCTTGTCAACCACTGCGTGTAAAAGGGAGGTACATCAGGTATATTTGTAATCCCTTGAATGCCCAGGGCACTAGGCCCAGGCTGCACCAGTGCAGGTGGCATCAGTTATTGGTGTTGCACTATGACAGCTGGGTGGGAGGCCTCTGGCTCCGTGTACCCTATCTTGCCAGCTGTCCTGCCGGTGCTGCAGTGCATACGCTAGAAAAAAATCTATATATTTTCTGCAGTTTCATGGTCTCGCTTGTTACGTCTGCCATCTGTATTTCCATCTATTATATCTGGGACAATATAGTGCAAGTGACTCTGTAGCTACCTTGCTCCAGAGGATCTTAATCTGTCCTCCCAATCTGTTATTTGTGTCCTTTAGTCCCCTTATCTTGGATGCATACTGTCAAATTCTCAACTCTACAGGCTATGCAGCATATGGCCCCCACTACCCAGTACTTACATTTCTCTTTTGCTTCTCCAAAGCATCTCAATGCCCGTAATCTGTCCAGAGTGAAAGTCCCTTCTACTGAGTGTGTCTGTTAACTTATGCCAGCAAGTGCCATGGTTTGAGAAACTCACATGCCGCACTATTAAAATTGATATACATGAAATGGGCATGCATGCCCTTAGCAATTGTCCCCACCTGACATGACTGTTCTTTTCCCATAGACAGTAGCCCCTGTACTACACGCTCTTTAACGCCACTCCTTTGCTGTCCTGAAAAGGGAGTTTTTACTGAGACTGCACGGTGTAGTCACTGAGAAGGGCTGCAGTGCAATTGTTAGATACTCACACAATTTTCCATATTTAGTTATTGGAAGGTTTCTGTTAGGGAGAATTCTCATTCTATGGCTAATTTCCCTTACCTATAGAGTCCCCCAGCAGCTTTGCTGGATTTGAAGGGTTTGTTTCTTTTTTCCTGCTAAGAGTGAGACTCTTTTTTCCCACTCTTAGGTATTTTTGCTATGTGTGTTCTAGGCTATTTTTGTGTTTAATGCCTATGGGATCTTTCTCAACCCCATAGGAACCATCTTTATTCACATGTGTTACCCAGCACCCTCAGTGCAGTGAGACAGGGGTGTCGTAGTGACCCCCAAACATAGACTCCATACCCTGGGACTGACTACTGTCTGCCATGGTATGTAAAGTCCCCATTGACTTTACTAGTCGAATCCTATGAACTAAACCAGTACAACCCATCTTACTATGGAAGTACTGGAAGGGGTTAATAGTTTTTCCCCTATGTTCATTTTCGAGAGGGTACCGTACAGTCCCTCTCTCAAAAGTTTCTGGCTAGTGGGAGTGGTTACTACCGTAAATATCCGACCGCGAATATTTCCCTATGGGATTTTCCTATTGTTTGAGGCTACCACTTTTACTGACAGCTTCTAACATACCGCCGGTGTATTTTAATATTAACTTTACTCCGGTAGGTTTTTATTGCCAGAACTTTAATATAACTTCTTTCTTGTGTCTTCCTCTAAACTCCTAACCCAGGTCGGGGATCCTTTGTTCGTCCTTTTGGCGGGCTTCTACCGAGAAGCCCTCCTTTCGGCGCCACTGAGTCTGGGTGGGTCCATTGTGTGGGAGGGGGGAGTAGGACCCCTGGACAGGGTTGCCTCAGCAACCCATGTCGCACTCTATCCTGATAGGCTGGAGGGTCTCCCGCCAAGATGACCACTCCACTGTGTGAGTGACAGCTAGGCTGCATGAATGGGAATCTTTTTGCATAAAAGCAGGGTCCTGAGTACTGGAAAAGCAAGACGTCGCCACTGGAACTTAGAAGCCGAAGAGGAGAGAAGCCATAAACATCTGTAATGACTGAACCACCGGTGAAGCCCTGCTGCAGCGTCTCACCACTTTTCTCCACACGACGAGAGAAGATCTTCACCTGCAAGAGCCTTCTTCCCTTGAACTGGTGGGGCCAACCAGTTTGCCAATCGCCTTCCCGGACCTGCCTTGGTCGAATTTCCTGTGCCCTGTACTCGGGGGCCGGATAGCCAGGCACAAGTCCACCCAGACTGCGATTTAAAGGAGTGTACCTTTTATTCGTCGGGCAGCACCGCGGCTGGTTTCATCCCTGGGTAGTGCAGTAACTCCAACCTTCCTCCACGATGAGAGCCTCTCTTCCTCTGCTGGATCACCCGAATGGCAGGGACTACCAGGAACAACCGCCACCGCAGGAGCCACTTCTCCATTTTAAGGTACATTGTTCCGCCAGGCTGCCCTTTCTTCACGGTAGCACTAACAGTGTTTTAAATCCTTTACCTAGCTGTTGGGTTGGCCGCCTCTCTCTCTTAACATTGTCGTTTCAATGTCTGCATCCGCCTTTTCCACTTTGTTAACCAAAGACTTGACTGCAGCTACAAGAACATTTTTTGCTCCTGGGCCCTTGCCCTGTACCAACTGACTTTGGCACTGGCCTACTGACTCTGGTCACATTTGTTAGATCTGCCTTCTTTAGATTAATTCTCAGCTAGAACTGTGTGATGAACCTATTTTCTTTTAACTACCCTTTCCTTCCCATTTTTTAACCTTGTGAAATGCCATTTTGCTCAGTTTTCATTTAAGTATTGCTTATACTGATACACTGCCTTGCTTAAATTGGTTCACAAACTAATGGGAAGTGTTGCTAGGGTGTGTAATAACCTATTTCTATATAACTTGTGCTTTTCCTCCCTTGTGAGGAATTGTTAGAGGATCCCTTGTGTGTAGTTGTCACTGTGCCGTTTTGCTCAGTTTTCACTCTGGTTCACTTGGTCTACGATTTAACTTGGGAGTGTGTATATTTTTCCTTTGACTTAATTTAACTTGCTTCATGACTGTGATACATGTGTTTTATTAGAAGAGTATAAAATAAATATATATCTACTTTTTAAATACAAATCTTTGATCAGTGTTTCCTTGTGCCATAGCCTAGTGGGCCTATTCTTTAAACCCTGAATACTGCTCAACTCCCTCTTGATATAAGTCTGACTGCTCAGCCACAGCTACCAACTAAATCTTTGTGGTACAGACTGATACCAAAAGGGGATTTATTGCTCTCACCTGTAGTCCTAAGCGTGTGTAGTGCTCCCTAAGGGAACTGCACAGGATTCTGCCTAACAGTTTATCCTTCTCAATCCTTTTCCCGTTCCTCCCAGTTTATACACCCATTTATTTGCTAACTAGAGCACAAATAAAAGATATACAGAAATGGGCTCTTTTAAAGAGCCCTTCCCAGACCAGAAATCAGAACACGCCGGAGAGCCTAACAGCCCTTTCAAGACCTGCCCTACCTTTGTTACCACTGCCAATATTTAGCTAGATCTATCTTGGTGTAAAAAAATCATGACTGTCAATACCACCACCATGGGCAAGCAAAGAAGTAGTACATTGAAATACACAACCCAGAACCAGCATTCCATGTTCACATAATCCTGAAACCAATCCTTCTGTTGTTTAACCTCAGCTAACACTCAGTGGCTCCTGTAGGTGCAGGTCTTACAGGCTTTCTACTCCTGATTACCTCGTGGAGTTTTAAACTAGAGCTTCCGTCTTTCAGGTGTGCATGTGGGGTGTTTGAGGAGGGGTCATTCACAAGTATGGTGATGCACCTGTGTTGCGCCATAGGTCAGAGTTGTGGTTCAACTACTGTTATGTTATGTTATGTTGCATTTATATAGCGCCTTATATACCATTGGTATGGTCTGAAGGCGCTGGTAGGTTGAATGCCCTTGGGAACCGAAGTTCATATCAGTAGAGGGAGTAGAGAGGGTCAAAAAGGTGCGTGTGAGCACCGGGTATGTGTGCAGCTCGTGCGGTATCCGTGTAATAGCTGCTTTCTAGCGGTAGGTGTGATGGTTGAGAGGTCAGGAGTATGTGTTCGTTCTGGCAGGATTTATCCAGATCGGATGTGGCTGCGTTAGGCCTGAGGAGAACGCCTGGCTGGGGGGTGTGTAACCAGCAGTGTTTACTTAGAATGATGTGGAGTGAGCGGCGGATGTTGATATGAGAACAGTTATACCGAATGGTGTCATAGTATCCCTGTGTTCTAGTTGAGTGGTGATGTAAAGGAGAGAGTAAGCATGATGGTGTGATATGATGGGTTATATGCTCTTTCAAATGTTATCTGCATTTCAGACCATAGTATACACGTCACGCAATTCTATGCGCTCCTGTCCGTTCCATGCACTCCTATCTACTCCATGCACCCCAGTTTGCTCTATACATTCCGGTCCGCTCCATGCACTCATGCATTCTGGCCCACCCTGCACGCTCGGGTCCGCCCTGCGTACTCTAGTCTGCCCCAACATTCACAATTCTGTCTAAGTGTGGACATGCTAATATTCACCTTTCTGTCTAAGTGTGGACATGCTAACATTCAAGTAATCAGACTCAGTCTCTTTCTTTTGGTGATGGTATAAATAAAGGTGATTCATTAGTTGGCTTTCAACTCAAACATACAGCATCCTGTCCAATAGCCTGTTCCCTCCTAACTGACTGACACGCCTTACAGACCTAACCTTCCTATAGGGCAGCAAACACATGACCATCGAAACATGGAGAACATCTAGACAGCGCCTTGCAGCACGTTAACCCACTTCTCGTTATATACAAAGACATTATTCATGAGGACACCCAGTTATGCCTTCCCTATCTATGTTAGGAAATGATGTTGCGGTAATGTATTTTCTGTTCACTGTAACTTATTAGATGTTACTTCATGTCTTTCCATCTCAGGTATCACGACATTCGGCGTCCTGGAACGGGCTCATTGTCGGATCCACTGGCCTTAGTCCAAATGCCTTGTCCCAGCTACCATGATGGTAAAAGGGCTCATAGTCAGTGGTTTCTGGGGCACATGCACAGTTCAGTCCATAATAAACAATCATTGTTCACAACCAACAGGGGAAAAGGAGTAGCCTAGAAAAGTCTGCTAAAAGAAAGAAAGGAAAAAAACCATTAAGGATGAATCATGGTTCCGATATCCTAGGAGAGGGAAGTAAAACACACCGTCCAGTGGATGTTCCTAAAAATAAGAGGTCTTCCTTCCCCTCATCTGGTTCTCATCATATTTGGATTAATTATTTACTAGTCCTGGGACTGCATGCTACTACAGTCACTTTAGAAGAGTTTTGAAAGTCCAAGTAGTAGTAAACAACAGGCTGAACCCACAGGCCTCCTGTGGTAATAGTGTAATGTTAGGTATATTGTATTTGCGATGTATAGGTGTGGGAAAAACAGGAACAGCCCAGCCAGAAGTCCAGGGTTTGAGTCCTATAGAGGGACAGAAAAGGATGGCTGCAACTTATGCCACTTCCACTCACACTTACAATACCAATGCAGTCCAGGAGTGCGGCCAAACCACTCTACACCCAGACTCAGCGAATCCTGGGGGATGGGACCAGCAAATGGATTCAGATATATATAGACCCGAGGACACCTTCACAAGGAGTTGGCTGCAGAACAAATGACCTAGTGAGTGCAGTTGCACAGGCATGTTTAACCTTTGGGATTTGGTCCTACCAGCAGCAGTTGGGATCTCGGTCAGTCTCACCAGGGGCCCCAGTGATACCAGACTTAGGACAATATACTTATGAAGAAGTGGTGACCTATGATCCACGTCAAGGAGGTCACCACAGCAGCAGCTACTAATCAGGCAAAGAAGCCACAGCAAGGGTCACAGGTGACCCAGGGGAGAAAAGGATCCAGACAGGCAGCAGGAACGGTGGTAAAATGAAGGACAGTTTCAAGGGGTGACCCATTCCATACCAGAGGTGGAGCGTCAGAAGCCACTTAGAGCTCTAGGCCAGCACAGTAGCGAGGGACCCCCACCTAGGCAACAGTAGGCATCAGGGCCAGAAATAGCATTTGGGAGCATCAGGGGCTGAAGGCGGGAGGAGACCAGCAATGAAGGGCAGACATTCTAGCGATGAGGAAAGTAAAGGAAAAGCCCAGAAAAGGATTCCAGCAGCAGCAGCAGGAGATGCAGTAATGCAAGGACAAATGAACAGCAATACAGCCTATGCTAAACAAACCCTCTTTCTTTAAACCTCATGCCAAAAGCATAATTTACACCTGTGACCTGCTGCATCAGTATCCTGATTTTCAGCGCCTGCTCTCCAGTGGCACTGAGCAGGCTCAAAGGTCACAGGAGCTCTGTTTGATAGCTGCTGTCACATCAAAGTCACTGCTATGCAGAGGTTGTGTTTTACATCTTCAGCTTGGTTCCTAAACCACATAATTATCATGAATTATCATCCTGGTGGATGTTTAATCTTAAAATATAAGCCGGTTATGGTAGCTGGCATTTCACATGACTTTTAAAGCCACATCTGGTCTGTATCATACACATGTCAACACTGTGAGCCCAGGTCAATCATGGACAGGCTGTGGGTATTCTCCAGAGACTGACTCTCTCTGCTGCAACCAACTTTGACAATACCCAGTGGGAGCCACTGCTTTTTGAGCCTTTATGATGGTGGGTAACACCTCTCTGCAGCACAAGAATCTCTCAGCAGGTCTAGCCTGGGAAGCACGGTTCAAAGTTCTCAACCTATGACGCTTACCTCTGTGGCCCTGCAGGATAGCCTGGTTCAGATCGTCAGAAGCGTGGCCCTTTGTGGTGGAATGTGCTATCCAAGCCACTCCCTTTCCACTGTTCGACTGAATGGCAGTTGCCCAGTGTGCAGTGCGGTTTGGAGTGGTTTGGTGGAATCCCAATACTGCTGGGATGGTGTAGTTCAATGTGAATATCACCTACGAGCAAACAAGGGAAGAATATCAGTGCCTGCCTGTCTGCTCTCACCCCCACCTCCCTCCTATGATCCCCTAGGTTTGCTGGCTGGTTGACTGGCTGAACAAGCCATCTGGCTCACCTTAGATTCTGTAGTTGGGCACCCAAGTGCCCGGATATGTGTCCGGTTCCTTCACTGGAGATTGGTGGTCCAGTCCAGCTGCGACTCACGGGACACAGGTAAATGTTCTGCAGCACTAAATGCACAGGTAAGTGTCTCTGTAGTCCTTTAATTGTCCTTCTTGTCTTGAGGCCGCTGCGATGCAAGACGCAATCACAGATCAAAGTTTCATATTGTTGTTTTGTCTTCCTTTTCAGGTGTGAAATGCTGTGTATCCCCCGTGCCGAGGAGTGCGGGCTATGCCTGAAGAGTAGGAGTGCTAGCGAGTGGAGGGCAGCTGTTTGTTCACAATCCCCAGCCAGAGGTAAGCAGGTTCGGAAGGGAGGGGGCGAAAAGGTGTGTGATAAGTCACTGAATGTTTGCTGTGTCTTTTCTTCACTGCAGGAGAAGATTGATCCCGCGATGCTGGAGCGGTGAACTATGAGGTCCTCGGGGGGGCGTGGCTACCTAGCCATGGTGTAGTACGTGCCTTGCTGAGCAGCTCCTGTGGATCCGACAATGATCCGAAATATCACGTGGAAAAAATTACCCATGTGCCTCAGAAATGAAAGCAAAGGCGTCTGAACAGGTGTAAAAAGCAAGTGAATCAGGCAAAATCTTAGGAAGAAAATTGACTTTTCAGAATGCAGCCGTATGGAAACAAAGTAACGCAAGAAGCGGACAACAAAGGGATCGAAGCCGGGGCCGCAGGAGTAACTGAATCGATCTGTGCAGCGGACAGTAAGGAAGAGGACCGGCATTTAGCATTCGCGCGGCGCTCTGTCTTTGCATCTGTTCGCTCCTAACATTATGAGCAGCATTCTTTCATAGAAAACAACGTTCTATGATATTGAGGCAAATCACGGGACTTGGAGCGGCGGAACGATCTGCACGGCAGATACAGTAGCCACGTGCAGCAAATTTTGGAGACAACAGCGGCGGAGCTCCAGGCCTGAATGGAACGTCCCGAGCGGCCGAACATGTAGCAATATGTGCAGAGCTGGCAAAAAGGAAACACTATTACTTTGAACAAACAACGGTGAACGAACCGCGCTGTGCAAGTGGGAGCCAGCGCGGCTTGCATGATACATTTCCTGCTTGCAATTGTACGCGGAAGCCAAAATAAGACACAAAACATAACGTAGCCCTGCCATTACATTAAAAGGAATAAGTACCCCACACAAACAAAGTGCTATACTGGTGCCCAAGGGACACAGACGCTGGACACTGGCTACTTGTTATAGTAAGGGAGGGAGTGCTTTCCTACTTTGCTGGGGGACATGTGCCCAGGAAACTAATCTAATATTGCCACCCCAAAGAGAAAATGGGACCCATGCAATAAAGTCGGACCCACACTGGCACGCTGTTACGCAAAAATACAAGCGTTGAGGAACACTGGCATGATAGTAATTGGACTGAGCAAGAATCTAGCTTATCCTGGGCAGTTGCTGGATGATGACACAAAAAGAATAAAGGCGGCAGGCAAGCTGAATGCCGACACTGTAGAAAGACTCTCATCGAGGTGATCACATGGCACCAAGCACCATATGAGCCAGAGGCGTAGTGGTGGTGGAGAAGGAGGTGCATCTAATGGCCCTAGAGAACAAACGAGTGGGCCATTGATTACCAGGGCTGTGGAAACATTGCATGCAGTGTCGAGCCAGATCATTGATGGTACCTGAAGACCCTGTATGAACACCGAACTGGCGCACAGGGTATAGAATGTGCAGACGATGGATGGCCCTGCCAAGAGTCAGAGAAGATCCATAGGAAGAAATAACAATGGTTGAGGACGTGGGAGGACACAACCCACTCGAAACGCAACACAGCGCATACTAACATACTAACACAGCCCTCTGAGGACAACGCTTCCAGGTCCCAACTATCCCGATGGCGTCACAGAGGAACGGGGAAATAGAACTTGCACGCTGCGGAAGAGCTGGACCTGTATACACAGGCAGGGTTGCATGATGTCGATGAGACAAGCTAAGGCCAAGAGCAAGCAACCCACAATGGAGGTCTTTGCCAAGACGCAACAGACTCCTACCGCTCCGGTACAAAGCGCATCAGCAGCATCCGTAGAAGGTACCCCGGCAAAAGAAAACCACCTGATCCTAGCAGCTGTAACAGAGTTGAAAACCACCTGGGGGACAGCAATGGCAGACCTACAAATGGCCTTGGAGACCAAAATAGATGCAGTAGGAATAGAGGTCACCCTGCTGCGACAAGATGTCAGAGCGCTGGCAGAAAGAACAAGTGGTCTAGAGAGTGCAGTGAAAACCAACACAGAAACCAGCACAAGTAACACAAAGGAGGTCCATATACTAAAGCAGCAGGTGGCTAACCTCGAGAACCGAGCAGAAGAAGCGGAAGGAAGGACAAGACTAAACAACATCTGCGTGGTCGGCCTGCCAGAGGGGGAGGAAGGCCAGGACCCCACTGACTATGTGGAGAATATGATCCTGCAAGCGATAGGGGCTGACAAGCTCTCACAAGGATTTACGGTTGAACGAGCACATAGGGCCTTGATGAGGAAACCACGGCCCGGGGCCTCCACTCGGGCAATAATTGCAAAGATCCTGAACTATAAAGATAGAGAGAAGAACTTGGAGTACTTTCGTAAAGGTGGAACGATAGAAAGGGCATCTACTACTATCACGGCATATCCTGATTACACCATGCTGGTGCAGAGACAGCGTTACAGCTATGTGGCGGTCAAGAGAAGACTGCGCACGGCTGGAATCAAGTACATGCTTTTGTATCCTGCGAAGCTCAAAGTTCTGCATAAAAGTAGAGCGTTTTTTTTATACCCCAGAGGAAGCGGCAGCATGGCTGGACTTGCAGGGCTATCCGGAGCGAGATGAGGAGCAGGATCCGATGAGCACGATAAGTGATGGGGATATATCATGCATACTGAAGGGATAAATGTGGGGGGAGTCCCAAGAAGAGACTGTGGCACAGATAACAGAGGACGGGCAAAGATAGATTACATTGAAATTGTACTATGATACTCTTGGACTCGTTGAACTTGTTGGACTGGAATATAGAGTATAAAATACACAAGTAAACTGGTTAGCATTAAACATGGTGAATTTGAAGTAAACAGGACCAGCAGGATGAGGACAACCTACCCCCAGGAAGTAGTAGTAAGACAGCCACTAGCGCGTCTTTACCCTGCTGAGCTGCGAGTACAGGCTATTGCCAGAAAGGGCTAGATGAGGGGGTGCCTGAGATCCAGGGATGGAGCTGGGCAACAGTTGGGGAGGGTGTTGTTGGGGCAGGGAAGGGAGGTGGGAGGGAGGGAGGTTGGGGTGTTTGCTGTGTTTTTAGTTAAGGGAAGTTCAAGTTGGGAAACAAGCCTATATAGAAGGGGAATACACTTGGATTTGGACTGCACTGATGGGGGGAGGAGTTGGACTCTAACAAGCCATGGGGGATCTTAGAATAATTACTTGGAATGTCAGGGGGCTCAACAGCTATTTAAAGAGGAATAAGGTTATGCTATAGCTACGTAGACAGATGATAGACATGGCCCTGCTGCAAGAGACTCACCTGATGCAAGATAAGTTGGAAATCGGGAAGAAATGGAAGGGGACTGTGGTGGGCTCATCATAAACGGCTTATGCTAGGGGAGTGATCATCTGGGTGTCGCTGCATGTCCCGTTTCAGTTGTTATAGACGATAGTTGAGACAACGGGAGGATGGTCATAATGAGGGGATTGGTGGAAAACATGGAGATAAGCATTATAAATACGTATGCCCCGAAGCACAACACAGCGGTATATTTTAGAACCCTGTGTAGCAACCTCAGCACGTGCGGGGAGCGCAGTGATTTGGGGAGGAGACTTTAATTGCGTACTAAACCCTAAGGTAGACAGATTAGATGGGGAAAATATATAGACCTGCCCCAGCTGCTAAAGCACTGCAGACACTGCTGGGTGATTTTGGGTTTGGGGATGTATGGAGGTCACATCACCCCCAAGAGAGGCAATACTCACATTATTCCGCTCCGCAGCAACTACATACTAGGTTGGACTATATTTTTGTCTCACAAGAGATAATGACAGAGATCACGCAGATAGAAGATAAAGCGAGGGTCCTCTCAGACCAATCGCCATTAATCCTAGGATGTCAATATCGACCCCCGAGAGCGAGGATCCAGACATGGCACCTCAGAGAGCAGAGTCACTGAAAGACCCCTTTTTTACGGAAGATATGAGGGAGGAGATTATTAACTACTTTGAGATAAATACTGGCAGTGTGGACTCGGCAGGTACGCTTTGGGAAGCCTTTAAAGTTATGATCAGAGGGGTAGCCATAGCAAAGCCCAAAGGGCTGCAAGGATGGATCCTGGCTGAACTACAGGAAACAGAGAAAGAATTAGGAATGGCGTTGAGTTGAGAAGACACTGAACTAATACTCAGGCTGCAACAGAAATGTGCTGGGCATTGGGAGAGACTGTAACCTTAACTATAAGAAATACATAGAGAGACAGCATGCAGGAGGGGATAAACCAGGAAGGATCTTGGCATGGCTATACAAGAGTGAGACCCCCAGACCCACGATTAGAACAGTAACAAGGGAAGATAGGAACATAGTTGATACCCAAGAAGGAGTTAACCAGGAGTTTGAAGAGTATTACAGGCTACTATATGGAGATGATGAGGAGAGTAATTACATGAAGATAGTAGAAACATTGGAGGATATAGGACTGCCGCAGATCAGTGCTGAGGAAAGAGAGGAGTTGGACACACCTATTACTTTAGAAGAATTAGAAGGGGTGGTGAGGCAGTTGCCCACCAGCAAGACTCCGGGGGCTGATGGACTCCCAAGTGAATTCTATAAGACATTTAAGGGAGAGTTGCTCCCCCCGATTTTAGAGATGTTGAATGAGGCATATGAAATGGGTAGACTGCCAGAGTCACTCAGAGAAGCAATCACAATACCGTGTCCCAAACCTAATAAGCCTGACATAGCTGTGGTTCATATAGACCCTTATCAATGTTAAATCAGGACAGTAAAATACTGACGGCCGTTTTGGCAAACAGACTGAGGAGGGTTATTGGTAAATTAATACATCCCGACCAGACGAGCTATGTCCCGAATAGGAACATATCCAATAATCTCAGACGACTACAGTTATTGCGCATGGAAACGAGAACAAAGGCGAATTGGCAATTGTGTCACTGGACGCAATAAAGGCCTTTGACTCGGTCAAATGGCCATGGCTGATGGCGGCCTTGGTTGGCTATGGAATGGGGCCTGGATATCTACAGTGGGCAAAAATGTTATATCGTGAACCGCTGGCTAGAGTTAAAATGGGAGCAGTGATATCAGGAAGATGTCAACTCCGTAGGGGTACTAGACAGGGATGTCCATGGTCTCCTATGCTTTATATACTGGCCCTGGAACCCCCAGCGATATACTTGAGGCAACAGTATGATACGATAGGCATTGCCGTCGGAGGGGAACAGCATTTAATCTCTCTGTATGCGGATGACATGTTGTTGTATTTGCAACACCCGGAGGAAAACCTCCAATACATTCTGGAGGTGATGGGTAGATATGCAGGGCTGTCTGGCTTAGCGGTGAACCCCCAGAAATCTAGCATGTTCCCATTGGGTGGATATAAAGGGATCCCATTAAAACAGCTACCAGTGTTACAGATACCATGGGAGGTTAGCACATTTCGATATCTTGGGATAGATATATACCATACGGTGGAAGAGGAGCATCAGTACAATACAGAGGAAGCGATTAAGAAAATTGAAAATTGCATGAGGTTCTGGGTGAAGCTGCCCTTAGCAATGATGGGGCGTGGGGCAATGTTGAAGATGGTGGTCCTACCCAGGCTCCTGCACTACTTTGGGAACATACCGCACTTGATAGCAAAGAAGTTCTTCATTAGATTAGACACTATGTGCAGGGATTTCCTTTGGCATGGAACACGAAATAGAGTGGCCCTCTGGAAGCCACAGAATTTATATGAGAAAAGGGGTATAAAACTGCCTAACTATGAAGTTTATTATATAGCAAGCCAGCTGCAATATGTAGCTAAATGGCTCTCAGAGGAGGCAACCTCTGAGTCCAGGCTGTTTCGACAGGATTGTGCTCCATTCTACTCAAAGGAAATTATGTGGCTGCCCAAGGCAGATATGGAAGGGCATCCAAAGATCATGATACTTGGGTGGAAGATGTGGCGTAGGGCATGCCAGATGATGGAGAACCCATTCCCGTGTTCCCCACAGGTACCACTAGTGCCACTGGCGGGCGAAGAAAAGCAGCTAAGGCTGATCATCAGGAACCACTGGGAACCGGTGGGGATAGCAACAATGGGCGATATATGGCTAGGGGGGACTATAATAGACTTCGAAGTGTTGGGGGAGGAAACTGGGTTACACACAGGCCAGTATATCATGTATCATAGAGTGGTGCAGAGAATTAGAAGGACATGGTCCGAAGTGGTACTAGGGGAGGAACCAGACGCCACCATAGATACAATATATGACATAGCAGAAGGGGGACATGGAAATTATTAATAGCAGAGTTATTTGGGCCAATGCGAGACCCAACGGAACCCACGGAAGAGGAAACCCTATCACAAGATACAGAAACAGAACATGAGAGGAAGTAGGCTCGAAAGTGGGGTAGTGATAGGGGAAGCGGTGAACATAATTAAGCGATGCATAATTGAAATGTCACCATATGCACTGCAAGTTTGGTTTGTATTGTTTGTTTGAATAAACTAATAAAAATGTTTTTTTTAAAAAAAACGATGAGGTCCTCAAGCTAGTCCGGGTAAGTATTGCAATGAGAATGAAGAGCGGAGCTCACGTAGCAGCGCTGGAGTTAAAATCAGGTAAGCAGAGACTCCGGAGCATGGAACAGGTAAGTGGAGTTTCTGGCCAGCAGCTGGATTGCAGAAACTGGAATCTCAGAGAACGTGGAGTTAACAAAACCAGAGCGGTAAGCATTGCACTGCTTGCAGAGTAGCAGAAGAAACCTAAGTACAGGGTGTGGCCCGGGGTGTGGTTTAATAGCCCTGGGCTGCACCCTGCCACTAGACCACCAGGATTACTAGAAGTATGAGCCATCTGGGGGCCATCTTTGGTTCTGCCTTACATCTAACCCTGGCGGCCATCGTGGTGGAGGTAATTACCGTTAGCAAACGGATGCTTGTGCCAACCAGCAACCCTTAATGTCTACACCTTCCCTGTGCTATTTAGGCCCCTATGTGGAGGTGCACCCTGTATCCTACTGGTGTTAACATACCAAAGGGCCTTTGATGTTATGTTTCTTTGAAGGAGGCAGAGTTAGTGTAGCCAGAGGGAGCACAGCATAGTTGGGTAAGGCTTCCACCATTTTGTATTTCTCTGGACTTATTTCTTTCCGGTCTCCTGCACCTCCTATAGCACAAAGGACACTTTGAGCATGATGCCATAAGGCAGAGACAGAGGCGCTGATCATTCTAGCAGGGCTCTTTGAAAGCCGGGTTTGCAGCGGGTTTTGGAGTCAAAGGTTAAACCGCTGCAGTGAGGAAGGGGTAAAACACACACATCAAAACTTGCATTGCTCGGTTTTACAACTAGTTACAGATTTGAGATGTAATAGTAAAATTAATTATTTTGAAGGGCATGTGTAGACAGTTTCAGAAGCAGCTGGTGAAACTTCCTGTTTCGTACTGTGAGTAAGTAACTTAATGCCAGTGGACGCCTACAGGCTCTATTCTCTAACAGGTTAATGGCCACACAGCCAGCTGTTTGCGGCTGCTGCTCTCAGTAGCATCTTTTCCTACTTCACGCTCAGGGAGGTGTGGTGCTGGTGTGGCACCGTGCCATTGCTCTGAGGCGCCCTGGCTCCCCCACTCTCCCCCTACCATCCATGAAAAAGCTGAGAAGGTGCAGGATACTCGTCTGCCATAACGGAGTGGGCTAGCGACGACTGCTATCTACTGCTGGGGCACCGCAGTGTATTCTTTGTCTCATGTTTCTTTAATTGGTTTCTTTTTATTTCTTACTTTTTCTAATCTACTAAGGATAAGATTATTCACAGTAATCCTCAATGTTAAACTTTCCAATCAAGCACCCTATTGTGGAACTGTGAACGTATCAATTGCTGCACCACGTGATTGTAATAAGATATATGAACTCAGGGGTAGGAGCCGAAGTGCAAATAGTGCAAGCACTCATCCATTACCTATGGAGTCAACAGGTGCAACATTGCTGAGGTGTTCCACTGGAGTGGCCCCCATTATTCCATTGCCCTACTAATCCTTCCCCTACGGATGCTGTTATCCTCGATTCCACTTAAAGCAAATCTAAAACAGTGGCTTTAAAATTCCCGAAATCAATTAAGGATTTTTTCACTGTGGTTAATCCCAAAACAGTGCCTTCAAACCAACAAAATGTTTGTCTCTGATTTTACTAAAAACCAGAGAAAATTGGTTAATTGCACCGCGCGACCTGGAATTACTTTTTAATGATGCAATGAATTACGAGACAGCCTCCGCTGGGACAACCAATTTGATTGAAAATACTGTTCCCTGTATTCCGCAGCCACCTCCAGCATTGAGGGTGCCAAATGAAGCCTTAAACCAATATATTTAACACAATATCAAACCCCATGCCAAATGCATAATGTACACCTGTGCCTTGCTGCTTCACTATCCTGATCTGCAGCGCCTGCTCTCCACTTGCACAGAG
Organism: Ambystoma mexicanum; assembly: GCF_040938575.1. Classification (NCBI taxonomy): domain Eukaryota; kingdom Metazoa; phylum Chordata; class Amphibia; order Caudata; family Ambystomatidae; genus Ambystoma; species Ambystoma mexicanum. The sequence goes on along the minus strand of NC_090927.1, from coordinate 82,968,317 downwards.
CCGGTTCAGAGGTCACTGATGCCCTGTTTGGCAGCTGCTGTGAGAGCTAAGCCACTGCAGCAGAGAGACTGCATTTAAGTCTACACCTCTATTCCAAAACCACAAAATTATGATGAACTATCACCCTGGTTATAAATTAATTTTAAAAACAAGCCATACTAGTGTTTTTGGAGCCTGGTGACCGATATTTCACACAATTATAAAAAGTCACATCTGATCTGTATCACGCACATATCAACACTATGACACCAGGCCAGCCATGAAAAGACAGTGGCATTCTCCCTTGACTGGGTGTCTCTGCCATAGCTCCCAACCTTTTTTGTCACCAAGGCGGGTGAAAACACCCGATTTTCTTTTTGACGGGTGAGAGGCCCATAGAAGTGAATGGGCGTATGAGGGGCTTGGCGGGTGATTCATCAGCTTTCAAGGCGGGTGACACCCGCCAAAAGCGGGTGAGGTGAGAGCTATGCTCTGCTACAACCAAAAGGACATTATCCAGAGGGATCTACCTCTTTTTTGAGCCTTTCTGAGGGAGGGAATCACCTCTCTCCAGCCAGGAAGCTCTCAGTAAGAGAAAAGTGCACTCACTAAACAAGCAAGTGTGGCATACCTAAGGACATTTGAACTATGAGTTTGGGAAGGGGGCCGAGCTAGTGTAGCCAGAGGGAGTTCAGCATAGTTACACCATTTTCTTTTCTCTTGACTTCTCTTTTCTTCCTGTCTCCTACTCTTCCAAAACACTTTGGTATGATGCAATTGGGCAAGGACCATTTTTTAGCTTAGCAGGGACTGTGTCCCCCTCAAAGCAGGCTTGCTTTTACCCAATCCTGGATGGCCCTTTGCTTTTATAAAGAAGCCCACTCCTTCTTTCTTTGATTTATCCCTGACCTTCAAGAAGAATTCTTTTGGACCTCTTTTGGGAGAGTTTATCTTTCCAAAGTCCTCAGCCATTGTGATGAAAAAGGAGTGTGATAAGGCATAGGAAAGCTTTGCTCCTTACCCATCCCGAAGTACATTGGGGTGAACGGCTGCTTGAGCAACACCTGCCTGTCTGCCAGATACACTAGTAACCAAGGCCTCACTGGAGGTGAAGGAACCTTGCAAATACTGTCTTGGGACAATGAGAAAAAGGACTCATCTTCTCTGTGACCAAGATAGCTGGTTTCCCGCATTGTACAATATTGAACTGCATCGAAGCATCGTTGGCCACGTTCAAATGCACTCCAACCAACGGAACCTGTGGTGCTGCCTTTGGCACTTCTTCGGACGTCTTCAAACCGCAGTTGGTGCCCCCGAATCAGTTTGCCGCCACACAGCACCAACTGAGTGTGTCAATTGCCATGGATCAGACAAGAAGCTTGCCGTTGAGGAAGGCTTTGAAAGAACATGTTTTGAACAGTGCCTTGAGCCAGTGGCATCTTTGCCGCCGACCCAGGCTCAACTGCCAAACTGACCCTGGTTTTCCTTTGACCAGCAGCCTTTGAACCCCATCCTGAACAGCAGCAAGCCCCACTTTGACCCCGACCAAACACTTGCTCCCCCTGTGGATCACTGTGACTCACAATCTTTTGCCAAATGAACCTAGTCACAACTGCACCCCGATGCAGATCTTCTGGAGCGACCACTGCATAATAAATACCATTCATGATACACCAACGCAAATTCTAATTAACCTCCCAAAAACTCTATGAAACCACCAATCACTATCTTGGTCTTCACCAACATCGAAGAATAAAACTGAGACAATTCAAAAATGGATCACAAAAACACTAGATGACATTCCACCAGAAAAACCTTCACCACCTCACTAAAGAAAACAATAGCGAGATGGCGTACACCCCACTTCATAGCCCTGAAGAAACTAGAACAAGAATGGATGAAAAACTACAAGACAGCATATCCCTGCCCACCAGACATCAACAACACCATCCTCATCCAGAAAACACCTGCAGAATTCTTTTGCAACCTCTTCAACCATTCACGAGCAACAGGAAATGTTCCACATGCCTTCAAATTGGCATACATTAAGCTGCTTCTTAAAGGAAACACAGACGACCTAACCAAATACAGACCAATTTCAAACATCCCGTACCCGTCAAAACTATTGGATACTAAACCAGACACATGCTGGCTTCAGACCCATGAGAGGAACGGAAGCAGCATTACTATCTATAGGAGAGGAACTAAAATCCAATCCAAGTTGGGTAAGGACGGGTGCAAACAGATCTTCATGCTCCAAAATTAATTTCGGAGGCAGGAGATTGAAAGCATAGGAGGTTGGATGCATGGATGAGGGCATTTTGGTCATATCTTCCAATGTGATAGGTGAAAGCGAGAAATCCCCCTGTGTTCTCAGAAATTCCTGTTAGTTCCTGCTACTGGTTAATATTGGCCCTGAACTAGTAGGATTCGCTTCCTTGCCACAGAGATTTTGTTTCTTGAATGCCTCATCCTTTCGAGAACAGTCCCGATCTGTGGCTACAAAAGGGACATTGACGGCCTGTGGTTTTTCAAGGGGTTTGAGTATCTCAAAAAGTGTACCCGTTGAGTTATGCTTACATAACGATTTACCGGCTGGTTTTAACGGCATTGTCTTCTAACTGTATGATTTTATCTGCTTCTTTGAACTCTAATTTTAAGGAAAATGGACGCAATGGAAGCAGAGTTTGAAGCAGTAAATAAGGGCCATGCACGCCACATCCCTCGGTTTACTGCTGACCCGGTACGGCGAGTTACCTATGTACAGATTTTGTGCTCAGAAGAACAAGCTCAGAGCATTCTATCCTCTCCTCAAGAGGATCAGTTTACTATTAATGCAGAGACTGTGGACCACCTTGGCACTACTTCTGGCCTGTTGGGAGCTGGTTTGATAACAGGTTCCCCACCCCCGAACAGTTACGCAATTCTGGATGAATCCTTCATTAGGCTGTGTAACGCTATGGATGCTACAAATATATCATTACGACCCTGGCGCAAAGCGAAAAACGATGGCGGTAAACGATTACCGCCATCGTCTTCCGCTCGGGCCGATTACGACCCGTGACCGTAAACTACGATGTCACTAGCGGCATCGTAGCTAACGCTGCCGCTGACTGCGCCAAAGGCGCGCGCACGCGAAACATCCACACCGTACTTAGCGCCATGGCGGAAAGGTGCGGGAATGCCGACCCAAGCGGACATGCCCCTAACGCCATCACCCAGGCCGTTAAGTACCTTACCGCCATGGTGCAAATTACGCCATCGCGAACCAACCGTAAAGGGCCATGTAAAGTGAATGCAGCTGCCACAGGTGCACAGAAACAGCACAGGTGAAGGCAATACAGACACAGGAAGTACAAAAAGAGCACACCCCACCCCTTCCCACACCCAGTCACACTCCACAATGATACCAATAGGACTAGCAATGTTGGGGCTGGAGGACCTGATAGCAATGCGAGTGCTACAACAGCAACTACAACAACTACAACAACAACAACAACAACAACAACAACAACAACAACAACAACAGGCTGCACAGAGGAGACACAGGAGGAGAAGGAGGGCAAGGCAGGCCCAGCAAGCCCCACCAGCACAGCCAGTGCCACCACGCAGGCAGCCCCCAATCCCACGCATCAGACCCAGCCCATTCAACCTCACCGCTGAGCAGATCCACACCCTGTACCGACTGGACCGGGACACCATCACCACCATTGTGGACATGATACACAACGACATCGTCAGCATGATTGATACACCCACTGCCACCCCCCCCCTACTGAAGGTAGTGTCCGTGCTCCACTTCCTGGCCACAGGCACCTACCAGCACACAGTGGGGCACTTGCATGGCATATCACAACCATTATTCTCGCGTACACTGATGCAAGTGCTCGATGCCCTCCTCAAGCACACAGATGACCACATCTCATTACCACGGTCTGCCCAGGAGATTGCCAACACCAAAGTGGGTTTCCATGCACTGGCCGGCATACCTGGTTGCATTGGTGCCATTGACTGCACCCATGTTGAATTGGTGGTCCCACATGCCATGGAGGTACCGTACCGCAACCGTAAACATTTCCACTCAATCAACGTGCAAATGGTCTGTGACTCCAACAGGATCATCACACATTGTTGTGCCAGATTCCCCGGATCAACCCATGATTCTATGATCCTTCGGAACTCAACAATACCACGCTACATGGAGCGACATGCAGGCCCAAGATCCTACCTACTCGGTGAGTCTAATGACATGAGCATGGAAATGCAAAGTGGGTGTTGAATGACGTACCAATGCATATTACATCTGGCAGATACAGGGGGGTGGGTGCAACTAGCAGTAGCCAGATCATTCCCTGTGGCAGCACTGACGTCAACAGAGAAGTGTACACATCATGCCTGACCTAATCATCCCAACATGTGAATGAAAGTGCATCCCAAAAACGACACAACCATTTGCAAGTGCATTGTGCAAATTGTGGCCGCATTGACCCTAAAGAATAACACCAACATGCACGTCACCATGCACCAACTACTGAAAGGCCTGTCCCCCACAACTGCGCACAAAGGAGGCACATGACAGACAGGGACATCAATGCACCACTACAAGACCCACAAACTGTCCCCATTGACACCAGTAATGCTCACTAGGGTCATAATGAGCCAGACATCGATGTTGCTATCATGTGAGCTTCAAGCTCACAGGACACGTGCAAGGTCACATGAATGACGTCCTGAACGGACACAGTGGATGGCCACTCACAAGGCAATCGTCCCCCCTGCATTGTGTTTTAGCACGCAAAACAGTACATGAGAGCCATGAACACATACTGGTTGCACAGTGTAAATCCATAACCACAACTCCAATTGGTGCACAGTAACAGTCAGAATCAAGGCATGGTTGTGCGTCATGTTCACATATCAATCTCGTTCCTGACACATTCTTTTCTCACATTTTACAGGTGATGCGGGCTATCCCCTGAAGAGGTGGCTCCTCACACCAGTCCGGAACCCATCGAACCAGCATGAGGAGGACTACAACCATAACCATGCACGTACCCGTGTGGTGATAGAGCATGCTTTTGGCCTACTGAAGGCACGTTTCCGCTGCCTCAGCAGGTCTGGCGGGGCACTCCTGTACCGCCATGAGAAGGTTGCAAAGATCGTCATGGCATGTGTCATGCTACACAATATGTGCATCAGACGAAACGTGCCTCTGCCCCCTGACGCAGAACCACAACCACCTGATGATGGGGATGATGATGATGGGGATGGGGCAGCACCTCAGGGAGGCAGCGATGCACAGGAGGGCCATATAATGCGTCAGAATGTCATTGACCGATACTTCTAGCACACACAGCGAGTGTGTGACATATGGATGGCACTTGGGGCACTGTGTGTGTCTGGTATGTCAACACTGTGGACTGTAACAATAAAGCACACATACGCAATGAGAAATGTCCACACTTTTAGTTTGTGAGAAAAGAAAAAGTGTATTGTACTACTGAATAGGTATAACAGTACCCCTCCCCCTCCCCCCTGCACACTCCAACACACCCAACACCCCCCTCCCCCTCCCCCCTGAACACTCCAACACACCCAACACCCCCCTCCCCCCTGAACACTCCAACACACCCAACACCCCCCTCCCCCTCCCCCCTGAACACTCCAACACACCCAATACCCCCCTCCCCCTCCCCCCTGAACACTCCAACACACCCAATACCCCCCTCCCCCTCCCCCCTGAACACCCTGCAAACATGTGACAGTGCCCGTGGTGAAGTGAGTATAGTTCAGCACACTATTGACTGCCCCCTCTCCCGGAACCTGGGGCCCCCCTGCCTGTGCTCCTCAGGGTCCTGGATGACCTGCGGACGGGAAAGGCTTGTGCTGAACTTGCAGCCGAGGATGTACCGGGCTGCTCAGTACGGCATGTGTCCAGGATTGTCTGGATGAGCTGGCTCATCATCTGCCGCCCTGCAGCAAGTTCGGTGCAAATGTCCCTGCTGGCAGTTTGGATGGCAGCCCTGATGCCATCAGCACTCCTCTCCATGGCTGCACTGGTACTTACACATTCTGCTACATGCTGCGTGAGGAGTGTGCCCAGTGCTTCCTGCCTGATGGCAATCTGCTCCAGCGACAGCTGGAATTCTGGCCCAATGGGGGGTGCCAATGGGGGACCAATGGGACTACTCCCATCTTCCACAACTCCCACTGGGCTTGGAGTTGCTGGCCATGAATTAGCTGGCGATGGGCCCAGGGTGTCATCTCCATGATGGCTGATTGGGGATAGGTGTGGTGAGTGCAGTTGTGTGTTGTGGTCAAGTCCGGTGTCATCCTCCACATCACTGTCGGAGCAGGCAGCGATGGCTGCAGTCTCCCCAACAGTACTGCTCCCTGCTGACGCATTGCCCTCAGTGGGCAACAGTGGGTGTGGTTGGGCTGCAGGTGCTGTCACGACCCCTTCCTCGGGGGACTTTGCTGCCCTGGGCTCTTCAGCCTGGCGTGGATTCTGCCTGGGTCCAGCAGAGGTGGATGCATGGTTCCCCTCTCCCACTTTCCTGGCCTTCTTGGCTGGGGTGCTGGTGCTGTCGTCCCTGCCAGTGTCCGATTGCGAGCCTGTGGTGGAGCAGAGAAGGGTGACTGTTATTGATGGTTCAGCGGACATTGAGCAGGCATTGTGAAGAGTGAAATGGATAGATGGTGGAGTTAGTAGCCCGTGACATACAGGTTGCCTCCCTTTAGGTTCGGTTTTGCATGCAGGTGTGTGTCTGCCTACTTTACAGTGTACATGCTGCATGTGCGCAGGGTGTGGCTCATCTGCTGATGTGTTGCGTCTGCCACATTGTGATTGTCACGTGCAAGTGTATCAGGGTGTCTTGCAAGGCTGGATATGAGGCACCTACCTGTGTCTCCAGATCTCGGGGCCCCTCTCTCCATCTCGCCGACACCTTCGATGCACTCAATGCCAATCAGAGAGGCACATGTCTCCTCCCATGGCTGCATCTTCAGTGGGGAGTCTGCTCCCCCGCCAGTTCCCAGGGCCAGGTTACGGTTGGCAGACATAATGCCCCGGACCCTGATCCGCAGGTCATCCCATCTCTTGCGGCACTGTTTGGAGGTGCGTGGGGTGGTTCCAACAGCACTGACACGTTGTGCCACAAGTTCCCACACCTCCTTTTTGCGGCCTATGGCTGTTCGGGTCATCTCATTGGAGAAGACAACATCAGCCTTCTCCTGGAGCGTGTCTGCAAGCATTTGCAGTTCCTCTCGACTGAAGCGCTCCTGCCGCTGCCTGTCACATGCCTTCTTGACAACTTTAGGCATGGTTGGCTGTGGAAATGGGTGGGTTATGGGAATGTCAGGGTTTGAGGGTTGGTTGTGGTGTGGTTGGGTAGGATGGCAATGGATTGTGTTTTTTAAGATGGCCGCTGTGCTGTTTCCCGTTCCGCCGCGATTACGCTATTTCCGGTTCCGCCTAATTGCGGTCACCGCTAATTACGGTGACCGCTGACTACGGTCGGCGCAATGATGGGTGGCGGTAGGTCACCCTGCGCTGTTAACGAGGGCGGTAAGGGCTGTTTACGGCATGGCGTAGTTTACGTTACCGCCATGGCGTAATGCTCGTGCGCGATGGGTCGTAATGTGGCGCTCTTATCGCCATCGGACCATGGCGTTAACGCTCATTACGCCATGGCGGTAATTCCAATCACTTACCGCCTGAGTCGTAATGAGGGCCTAACACAGTTACTACTCTGGCATCAATCACTTCTTTAATGATAATAATGTCTTTGTGCCCAAAGACATCTATCTGAGGAGGCAATCGGAATTCTATGAAAAATGACTCTTTGGGGCCTGCCACTATCTCAGCATAACATCTGGTTCTGGAGTCACTGGTTCATTACCGGTGCTACAGGCAAGCTGTGCTCGTGGGTGCCTTTCATTCCGTCAGGTTAGACCTGGCGGAATGAAAGGCACCCGTGAGCACAACTTGGAGTTTGCCGGTCTGGATACAACGGTTGTAATAAGGCCATAGTACAGTTACCCCATGTGATTTACCCTATATTACAATATTCTTTGAAAGTACAATGTACCTCAAATTATATTTAATACTCAAACATTGTATAAGATTTAACAAATAATGAAAAGAATAGTTACTGTGCTTCAGGCTCTGCATAGTGGATAGTTTGAATCGACATTAAAGGCCTCATTGAGAGTTTGACGGTATTTTCTTAGGAATCATACTTAAACACAGATAGTGTTACCACATTCAGTAAACATGATATAAGGGGAGAGGTGTGAATGATATAGCATCATGAGGACCCTTTAGTTGTTCCCCATTTGGAGTCCCATTGGACACCAAAGGAATGCATGTTACTACATGCGGCAATTACAGCATGCAGTAATGCTTTTGCGTCAAAGCACACATTGAAACCCATATGGTTCCTCCCCACCCCGCGAGTATCATTTTGAACCTCTGAATTTGGCAGTGTTGTAGAAGTGGCAGTAATCCTGTCACTATCACTTTTTTATACTGCATTGCCACACTGTAGATGAGGTCCTCAGCTGCTATAAGGTGCGAGTGCAAGGTCACAGACTACATTTCGGCCCCTACATTTTCCCTTTAAAAGGTGCACTGGGACACCGCTTGACTTCTGACACTTAATGCTGCCGCAACAAATTTCAGACCTAAGTGAATGCCATTGGTCGTCCAGCCTTAAGCGCTTAACCGGTGCTTCCATATAATTTCAATAATGTCCTGCTAACAGGTAGAAGCTACACATTAGTAAATGGGCGATACACAGGAGCAAATAATACAAAGTGAGTGCTAATCTCTGACATCCCCATGCCGCGCAGACGCAGCACAGATAATTGTTAATTGCCATTCCAGAGGCCCCCCTCGACTAGCAAATGGATCTGGTTCCATATTCAAGGCCTGCCTCTCATTGATCCAGTCATGGAGGTCCAGTGTTTACCTAAAGCTCAACCCCTCCATGACTGAATTCCACACCGGGACATCCAGACCTGGCTCTCTACTATGTACCTCGAGGACTTCATACCCCCCTGCTGGCCACCTGCGCCAAGTCCCCTGGGTTTGTCAATGAAAGACACCTGTCCTTCAAACAGCAAATAGCAAAGAAGACACAAACAGTATGGTGCCAACTTTCTCTCTTGCAGAAAATGAAATCCTTCGTCCCAATAAACACATTTAGATTGTCTGTCCAAGCCTTGGTCCCCTTCCACCTGCATGGTGGCAGTGCCCTCTTGGAAGGCCTTCCAGCGACTTCCCTATCTCCACTGAGATGTGTCCTGCATACTGCAGCATGATTCATGTTGGGATAGAAATGAGCCTATCCCACCCGCTAGGCGCTTTCATATGAGGCAAATCCCATATGAAATCATGTAGTGTACAAGGAGGGAGTGGACTATGAAACTTCGGGTGGATGTAATATAGCATCAACGATAGATGCATAACCCTAGTGTGCGCATAGAAAGAAAATCCATTATGTAGTTATGGGATGATAGCTCAGGGGCAACGTGCTCGCCTTGGAAGCAAGACACCACGGGGCGCCACAGGTTTGATCCCCGGGTCCGCACTTAGAAACATCTGGGTATCAAGCACGCTATAAATATCTTATCATGGCAGATGCATAGTTTGAAAGGGCCGCGCTGCGCAACTCTTAGCTCCATGAAATGACTCGACGAGGCCCAGATCATTAAGACAGGGTGGATTCCCATAACCACTTCTCACGGAAGTGGCCTCTTGTCCCTCCATTTATTTATTTATTTAGAAATGTGCACAGCGCTGCCAACCCATAGGCATCTGGACGCTGTTCTTGAAAAATAAAAAAGGCAATAGTTACATGCTTATGCAAATACAGGCATAAATATGCCCAAAGGTACATTACAATGTCGACTTAGGCTACAGTGATCATTAGTTGTGATACCATGCTGATTACTGATCAAGATTTATTTTAGTAGTTCCTTTGGGAAGAGCCATGTTTTGGGGGTGGAGAGCAAGTTTCAGTGAGCTGAGCGCATAGGCCTATTGGATTTGACACTATTGAATTTATCAGCCAGGTATTTAGGGGCTGACTTGTGTGGGTATTTGTGCATCAAAGCGAGTGTTTTGAAGAGGATACGCTCCTGGATAGGCAGCCAGTGGGTGTTCCTTCTAGTCATGGAGGTGTGAGTATTTTTGGGGATGTTTAGAGCTGCTCTTACAGCGTTATTTTGCATCAGCTGTAGTGTTTAATATTACGGGTATTGGTGCCAGCACAGAGGGCATTGCAACAGTCTACTCTGGATACGATGAGGGCTCTGGCGGTGATTTGTTTAGTTAAAGAGCTGAGTCCAGATAAAAGCAGAGGGCTTTTACTTCCTTCGACACCTTGATGGTAAGGCTTTAAAGGAGTCATCAAGTTTGTTAATGCGGTACTATGATCCTCTGAGAAGAAGTTCATTTTTTTCATCATTAAGGCATAGCATCACTGGGAGCGCTGCGCACTGCAAGGGTCTGAGACAACACTGGGCTCCTCGCCCTGCCCATTCAGAGATGAGCCCAGCGGACCCACGTGGGAACCGACAGGTGGCTGAGAAGGGATCTAATTAGGGCCTGGCATCCACGATGGAGCAGGTCCATCTAAATAGGCCCACCAATCAGTGAGGCCAGTTTTTACTGCATACGTGTGACGTGTTTGCCCTTTTTAAACCACTGATTGTACTAAATGCAGCCAGAACGTTCTTGAGCAGCAGAGTCCTTTGATGATATTTTGTATTCTGTACAATTAAATCTTGTTATCCTTGCAAGCTATCTCTTTGCTTATTTCCCTAGAGGGTTGTATTCATTCTGGTGTGAGCGTAAACAGCGACTTGCCTTCACTCATCAAAGGACTCTGCAAATTTGACCACATCACCCAGACCCTCATTTAACTGCACTGGCTCCCGCTGCAAGCCTGTACCCTCTTTGAATCATCCTACTGTATCATCTGCAAGGCTGTTGCCCAGAAGTACCTCAACTACCTCCCCATCTGTGGAGGCCTGCAATCCACCAGAAGTAAAGAAATGTGCAGATTTCAACTCTGATGCAAGAAGGAAAGAACCAGAAAACAGGCCTTCTCTGTCTATGCTCCAGGACTCTAGACCCTCTTCCCCATCAACATACGACTCGCCCACTCTCTCCTCTAGTTCAAGAAGGAGCTCAAGACCCTCTTCTTCAAGAAATGGCTTCTCCCTAGCACCCAGGACCACACACCCTGCATTCCCCACCATACCTGAGACTGGGTGATCTGATCCCACACTGTTTCCTCCCCTGCCTCCCCTGCTGTTAGATCCCCACCCCTTGTTTCTCTGCTCCCTAACCTTGTTCTTCACCCTATGATTGTAAAGCTCTCCCTTGCTTCTGAAGCTTAGTCTGCGCTCATTAAATACCCCAATAAAAATAATAATGAAACGTTTAACCTCACTGCGTTATTATTTTTCTGGTGAGTTGTCCAGTATTAGAAACAGGGCAAAGGTGCCAACCTACAACCATTCCTTGCCCACGCCTGCTCATTCATTGCTTCATTCTGGCGATGTCCCCATGAATGCCCATCAGTTGAGTCATATGGGATCTTTCAGGAAATGTTTGGTGTGGGGAGGAATAGCCGTGGGATTAAGGAGCCCTGGGCTTCATCATGAGTTTGGCGGTGTGGGTATAAATGGTGGCGATTTGTTTGGCATGGGGAGGAATAACTTTGGGATTAAGGAACCCTGGGCCGCATCACAAGTTTGGCGGTGTGGGTTAAAAGGGTTGTAATTCGTTTGGCATGAGTAGGAATAACTTTGGGATTAAGGAACCCTGGCCCTCATCACGAGTTTGGCAATGTGTGTATAAATGGTGGTGATTGGTTTGGCATGGGGAGGAATACCCATGGGATTACGGAACACTGGGCCTCATCATGGGTTTGGCGGTATAGGAAATAATGTTGGTAAAATGGCAGTTTCCTGCACACAGAAAATCCTAGTTTGGAGTTAAGTGGCAAAAAGGGTGAATCCTCCACATTTCCTTAAAAAAATCATCAGATTTACTGCAAAGCAGTAACCACTCGGGGTAAATATGATGTTACCCCCATAGAGTGCCATGGACTCCAAAAATGGGGCTTAACACTGCTGTTTGTAATCCCAGAGTAAATCTGAAGAAATTAGTGGCAGAAGTGGTAAATGACTTACCGCCGAACTCCTAATAATGTTACCCCTCCCCCAACTTCACACTTCACTTTTGTCATGTTTTTGAACCACATAACACTCTTCATTTTGTAGTTTGGCACCAGTTCCTCAGTAATATCCTTCTATCACGAATGCCCTGATCCAAGCCACACCTTCACCCATGCTCGCGCCGCATTATACACACATGTGTAAATATCCATTCAAGCATAAACCATCATTTTGGGTTTTCAACAACCAATGATATGATTAAATCTTGTGTTTAATGCATACTATCTCACGTGGAGTGATTTTTTTAAGGATACCCAACGCAGATTGGTGTTTTTAATTTGTGTATGTTGTTCTAAGCATAAACCACCAAGGTGTGATTTAGTTGCAGACTTAGGGTGAATAAATGTAGTACTGATATTCCCTCGGCACCACCTAACACATGTTAGCCTTTGCAGCTCTTCCACACAAGATTTAATCATATCATTGGTTGCTGAAAACCCAAAATGGTGGCTTATGCTTGACTTTGGTTGCTCCATGTTATAATTTCTGACATGATGTTGCATGTACTGCCCACACAATTGATGAGAATGAGGGATAGTTTTCCTTTATCTATCCCTCTTACATAGGCAGTGCATCACTCGCCATCTAGGGACAGGCATCCCCACTAGGGATAGGGTGTTCATCCTGAGGGTCAGTCAGGCCACTGTCTCCCCCATTTGTTTTGTCATTTTGCTCCACATGTCTCATAAAGCATCACACCAGACAGGGCAGCCAGCCACACTAGGCACTAGGAGGTTCTAGGGAATGGCCTAGCGGGCCTACGCGCTGTGAGGTGTGAGGCGAAGGGCGCACCATATTCTGTCTTGCGTCACTACGCCATCATCAATACGCTACCTGGAAATCTCGATCCTGCTTCAGCAAGTCCTGGGCTTCCAATAGTGCAACAAGTGACACCTTGTAGGGATTTCTAGGGATTTTAACTGCAAATTTGGAAAGTTTAATGCAAATATTGGGAAGTGGCTTTGTTGAAGGATTTTATGGAAGAAGGATAGCTCAGGGGAAGCGAGTGGAAATAAGATGACGCAGGTTCGAATCCCGATTCTGTGCTTAGAACCACTCGGTATTAAGCACATTATAAAATAACAATTATATTGATTCCAAGTTGCCAAGTAAATGAGAACAGTCTTGTTTGGGGTGCTTTTTTCTCTTTTTTAAGCGATAATAGCACAAAGGTCTCTTTGAAAAGTACCATTCACGCCACTGAAAGAGAGTAGTGATTACAGTAATCACTGCCATGTTTCTAAGAGAAAATGTGACCTAGAGAGGACAATTCCAATATGCAGGCTGGCCTGTGGTGGAACTCCAAGCAGGTAATGTATGAAAGCTTGTCAGACTCCAGACACACAAGACTTGTGTGTAGAGAAGAGGGCTTGCTGCACTGGGGCCTCTGCTCTAGGAACTCCATGCAGGTAATGTATGAAAGCTTGTCAGACTCCAGACACACAAGACTTGTGTGTAGAGAAGAGGGCTTGCTGCACTAGGGCCTCTGCTCTAGGAACTCCATGCAGGTAATGTATGAACGCGTGTCAGACTCCAGACACACAAGACTTGTGTGTAGAGAAGAGGGCTTGCTGCACTAGGCCTCTGCTCTAGGAACTCCATGCAGGTAATATATGAAAGCTTGTCAGACTCCAGACACACAAGACTTGTGTGTAGAGAAGAGGGCTTGCTGCACTAGGGCCTCTGCTCTAGGAACTCCATGCAGGTAATGTATGAACGCGTGTCAGACTCCAGACACACAAGACTTGTGTGTAGAGAAGAGGGCTTGCTGCACTGGGCCTCTGCTCTAGGAACTCCATGCAGGTAATGTATGAAAGCTTGTCAGACTCCAGACACACAAGACTTGTGTGTAGAGATGAGGGCTTGCTGCACTGGGGCCTCTGCTCTAGGAACTCCATGCAGGTAATGTATGAAAGCTTGTCAGACTCCAGACACACAAGACTTGTGTGTAGAGAAGAGGGCTTGCTGCACTGGGGCCTCTGTTCTAGGAACTCCATGCAGGTAATGTATGAACGCGTGGCAGACTCCAGACACACAAGACTTGTGTGTAGAGAAGAGGGCTTGCTGCACTGGGGCCTCTGCTCTAGGAACTCCATGCAGGTAATGTATGAAAGCTTGTCAGACTCCAGACACACAAGACTTGTGTGTAGAGAAGAGGGCTTGCTGCACTAGGGCCTCTGCTCTAGGAACTCCATGCAGGTAATGTATGAAAGCTTGTCAGACTCCAGACACACATGACTTGTGTGTAGAGAAGAGGGCTTGCTGCACTAGGGCCTCTGCTCTAGGAACTCCATGCAGGTAATGTATGAACGCGTGTCAGACTCCAGACACACAAGAAGTGTGTGTAGAGAAGAGGGCTTGCTGCACTAGGGCCTCTGCTCTAGGAACTCCATGCAGGTAATGTATGAAAGCTTGTCAGACTCCAGACACACAAGACTTGTGTGTAGAGAAGAGGGCTTGCTGCACTAGGTCCTCTGCTCTAGGAACTCCATGCAGGTAATGTATGAAAGCTTGTCAGACTCCAGACACACAAGACTTGTGTGTAGAGAAGAGGGCTTGCTGCACTAGGTCCTCTGCTCTAAGAACTCCATGCAGGTAATGTATGAAAGCTTGTCAGACTCCAGACACACAAGACTTGTGTGTAGAGAAGAGGGCTTGCTGCACTAGGTCCTCTGCTCTAGGAACTCCATGCAGGTAATGTCTGAAAGCTTGTCTGACTCCAGACACACAAGAATTGTGTGTAGAGAAGAGGGCTTGCTGCACTAGGGCCTCTGCTCTAGGAACTCCATGCAGGTAATGTATGAACGCGTGTCAGACTCCAGACACACAAGACTTGTGTGTAGAGAAGAGGGCTTGCTGCACTAGGGCCTCTGCTCTAGGAACTCCATGCAGGTAATGTATGAACGCGTGTCAGACTCCAGACACACAAGACTTGTGTGTAGAGAAGAGGGCTTGCTGCACTAGGGCCTCTGCTCTAGAAACTCCATGCAGGTAATGTATGAACGCGTGTCAGACTCCAGTACACAAGACTTGTGTGTAGAGAGGAGGGCTTGCTGCACTAGGGCCTCTGCTCTAGGAACTCCATGCAGGTAATGTATGAACGCGTGTCAGACTCCAGACACACAAGACTTGTGTGTAGAGAAGAGGGCTTGCTGCACTAGGGCCTCTGCTCTAGGAACTCCATGCAGGTAATGTATGAACGCGTGTCAGACTCCAGACACACAAGACGTGTGTGTAGAGAAGAGGGCTTGCTGCACTAGGGCCTCTGCTCTAGGAACTCCATGCAGGTAATGTATGAACGCGTGTCAGACTCCAGACACACAAGACTTGTGTGTAGAGAAGAGGGCCTGCTGCACTAGGGCCTCTGCTCTAGGAACTCCATGCAGGTAATGTATGAACGCGTGTCAGACTCCAGACACACAAGACTTGTGTGTAGAGAAGAGGGCTTGCTGCACTAGGGCCTCTGCTCTAGGAACTCCATGCAGGTAATGTATGAACGCGTGTCAGACTCCAGACACACAAGACTTGTGTGTAGAGAAGAGGGCTTGCTGCACTAGGGCCTCTGCTCTAGGAACTCCATGCAGGTAATGTATGAACGCGTGTCAGACTCCAGACACACAAGACTTGTGTGTAGAGAAGAGGGCTTGCTGCACTAGGTCCTCTGCTCTAGGAACTCCATGCAGGTAATGTATGAACGCGTGTCAGACTCCAGACACACAAGACTTGTGTGTAGAGAAGAGGGCTTGCTGCACTAGGGCCTCTGCTCTAGGAACTCCATGCAGGTAATGTATGAAAGCTTGTCAGACTCCAGACACACAAGACTTGTGTGTAGAGAAGAGGGCTTGCTGCACTTGGGCCTCTGCTCTAGGAACTCCATGCAGGTAATGTATGAAAGCTTGTCAGACTCCAGACACACAAGACTTGTGTGTAGAGAAGAGGGCTTGCTGCACTAGGGCCTCTGCTTTAGGAACTCCATGCAGGTAATGTATGAAAGCATGTCAGACTCCAGACACACAAGACTTGTGTGTAGAGAAGAGGGCTTGCTGCACTAGGGCCTCTGCTCTAGGAACTCCATGCAGGTAATGTATGAAAGCTTGTCAGACTCCAGACACACAAGACTTGTGTGTAGAGAAGAGGGCTTGCTGCACTAGGGCCTCTGCTTTAGGAACTCCATGCAGGTAATGTATGAAAGCATGTCAGACTCCAGACACACAAGACTTGTGTGTAGAGAAGAGGGCTTGCTGCACTAGGGCCTCTGCTCTAGGAACTCCATGCAGGTAATGTATGAAAGCTTGTCAGAATCCAGACACACAAGACTTGTGTGTAGAGAAGAGGGCTTGCTGCACTAGGGCCTCTGCTCTAGGAACTCCATGCAGGTAATGTATGAAAGCTTGTCAGACTCCAGACACACAAGACTTGTGTGTAGAGAAGAGGGCTTGCTGCACTAGGGCCTCTGCTCTAGGAACTCC
Source organism: Ambystoma mexicanum (assembly GCF_040938575.1). NCBI lineage: Eukaryota > Metazoa > Chordata > Amphibia > Caudata > Ambystomatidae > Ambystoma > Ambystoma mexicanum. The sequence continues at coordinate 82,951,617 of NC_090927.1, read as the reverse complement.
ATGCAGGTAATGTATGAAAGCTTGTCAGACTCCAGACACACAAGACTTGTGTGTAGAGAAGAGGGCTTGCTGCACTAGGGCCTCTGCTCTAGGAACTCCATGGAGGTAATGTATGAATGCTTGTCAGACTCCAGACACACAAGACGTGTGTAGAGAAGAGGGCTTGCTGCACTAGGGCCTCTGCTCTAGGAACTCCATGCAGGTAATGTATGAAAGCTTGTCAGACTCCAGACACACAAGACTTGTGTGTAGAGAAGAGGGCTTGCTGCACTAGGGCCTCTGCTCTAGGAACTCCATGCAGGTAATGTATGAAAGCTTGTCAGACTCCAGACACACAAGACTTGTGTGTAGAGAAGAGGGCTTGCTGCACTAGGGCCTCTGCTCTAGGAACTCCATGCAGGTAATGTATGAAAGCTTGTCAGACTCCAGACACACAAGACTTGTGTGTAGAGAAGAGGGCTTGCTGCACTAGGGCCTCTGCTCTAGGAACTCCATGCAGGTAATGTATGAAAGCGTGTCAGATTCCAGACACACAAGACTTGTGTGTAGAGAAGAGGGCTTGCTGCACTAGGGCCTCTGCTCTAGGAACTCCATGCAGGTAATGTATGAAAGCGTGTCAGACTCCAGACACACAAGACTTGTGTGTAGAGAAGAGGGCTTGCTGCACTAGGGCCTCTGCTCTAGGAATTCCATGCAGGTAATGTATGAATGCGTGTCAGACTCCAGACACACAAGACTTGTGTGTAGAGAAGAGGGCTTGCTGCACTGGGGCCTCTGCTCTAGGAACTCCATGCAGGTAATGTATGAAAGCTTGTCAGACTCCAGACACACAAGACTTGTGTGTAGAGAAGAGGGCTTGCTGCACTAGGGCCTCTGCTCTAGGAACTCCATGCAGGTAATGTATGAAAGCTTGTCAGACTCCAGACACACATGACTTGTGTGTAGAGAAGAGGGCTTGCTGCACTAGGGCCTCTGCTCTAGGAACTCCATGCAGGTAATGTATGAAAGCTTGTCAGACTCCAGACACACATGACTTGTGTGTAGAGAAGAGGGCTTGCTGCACTAGGGCCTCTGCTCTAGGAACTCCATGCAGGTAATGTATGAACGCGTGTCAGACTCCAGACACACAAGACTTGTGTGTAGAGAAGAGGGCTTGCTGCACTAGGGCCTCTGCTCTAGGAACTCCATGCAGGTAATGTATGAAAGCTTGTCAGACTCCAGACACACAAGACTTGTGTGTAGAGAAGAGGGCTTGCTGCACTAGGTCCTCTGCTCTAGGAACTCCATGCAGGTAATGTATGAAAGCTTGTCAGACTCCAGACACACAAGACTTGTGTGTAGAGAAGAGGGCTTGCTGCACTAGGTCCTCTGCTCTAAGAACTCCATGCAGGTAATGTATGAAAGCTTGTCAGACTCCAGACACACAAGGCTTGTGTGTAGAGAAGAGGGCTTGCTGCACTAGGGCCTCTGCTCTAGGAACTCCATGCAGGTAATGTCTGAAAGCTTGTCTGACTCCAGACACACAAGAATTGTGTGTAGAGAAGAGGGCTTGCTGCACTAGGGCCTCTGCTCTAGGAACTCCATGCAGGTAATGTATGAACGCGTGTCAGACTCCAGACACACAAGACTTGTGTGTAGAGAAGAGGGCTTGCTGCACTAGGGCCTCTGCTCTAGGAACTCCATGCAGGTAATGTATGAACGCGTGTCAGACTCCAGTACACAAGACTTGTGTGTAGAGAAGAGGGCTTGCTGCACTAGGGCCTCTGCTCTAGGAACTCCATGCAGGTAATGTATGAACGCGTGTCAGACTCCAGACACACAAGACTTGTGTGTAGAGAAGAGGGCTTGCTGCACTAGGGCCTCTGCTCTAGGAACTCCATGCAGGTAATGTATGAACGCGTGTCAGACTCCAGACACACAAGACGTGTGTGTAGAGAAGAGGGCTTGCTGCACTAGGGCCTCTGCTCTAGGAACTCCATGCAGGTAATGTATGAACGCGTGTCAGACTCCAGACACACAAGACTTGTGTGTAGAGAAGAGGGCCTGCTGCACTAGGGCCTCTGCTCTAGGAACTCCATGCAGGTAATGTATGAACGCGTGTCAGACTCCAGACACACAAGACTTGTGTGTAGAGAAGAGGGCTTGCTGCACTAGGGCCTCTGCTCTAGGAACTCCATGCAGGTAATGTATGAACGCGTGTCAGACTCCAGACACACAAGACTTGTGTGTAGAGAAGAGGGCTTGCTGCACTAGGTCCTCTGCTCTAGGAACTCCATGCAGGTAATGTATGAACGCTTGTCAGACTCCAGACACACAAGACTTGTGTGTAGAGAAGAGGGCTTGCTGCACTAGGGCCTCTGCTCTAGGAACTCCATGCAGGTAATGTATGAAAGCTTGTCAGACTCCAGACACACAAGACTTGTGTGTAGAGAAGAGGGCTTGCTGCACTTGGGCCTCTGCTCTAGGAACTCCATGCAGGTAATGTATGAAAGCTTGTCAGACTCCAGACACACAAGACTTGTGTGTAGAGAAGAGGGCTTAATGCACTAGGGCCTCTGCTTTAGGAACTCCATGCAGGTAATGTATGAAAGCATGTCAGACTCCAGACACACAAGACTTGTGTGTAGAGAAGAGGGCTTCCTGCACTAGGGCCTCTGCTCTAGGAACTCCATGCAGGTAATGTATGAAAGCTTGTCAGAATCCAGACACACAAGACTTGTGTGTAGAGAAGAGGGCTTGCTGCACTAGGGCCTCTGCTCTAGGAACTCCATGCAGGTAATGTATGAAAGCTTGTCAGACTCCAGACACACAAGACTTGTGTGTAGAGAAGAGGGCTTGCTGCACTAGGGCCTCTGCTCTAGGAACTCCATGCAGGTAATGTATGAAAGCTTGTCAGACTCCAGACACACAAGACTTGTGTGTAGAGAAGAGGGCTTGCTGCACTAGGGCCTCTGCTCTAGGAACTCCATGCAGGTAATGTATGAAAGCTTGTCAGACTCCAGACACACAAGACTTGTGTGTAGAGAAGAGGGCTTGCTGCACTAGGGCCTCTGCTCTAGGAACTCCATGCAGGTAATGTATGAAAGCTTGTCAGACTCCAGACACACAAGACATGTGTAGAGAAGAGGGCTTGCTGCACTAGGGCCTCTGCTCTAGGAACTCCATGCAGGTAATGTATGAAAGCTTGTCAGACTCCAGACACACAAGACTTGTGTGTAGAGAAGAGGGCTTGCTGCACTAGGGCCTCTGCTCTAGGAACTCCATGCAGGTAATGTATGAAAGCTTGTCAGACTCCAGACACACAAGACTTGTGTGTAGAGAAGAGGGCTTGCTGCACTAGGGCCTCTGCTCTAGGAACTCCATGCAGGTAATGTATGAAAGCTTGTCAGACTCCAGACACACAAGACTTGTGTGTAGAGAAGAGGGCTTGCTGCACTAGGGCCTCTGCTCTAGGAACTCCATGCAGGTAATGTATGAAAGCTTGTCAGACTCCAGACACACAAGACTTGTGTGTAGAGAAGAGGGCTTGCTGCACTAGGGCCTCTGCTCTAGGAACTCCATGCAGGTAATGTATGAAAGCTTGTCAGACTCCAGACACACAAGACTTGTGTGTAGAGAAGAGGGCTTGCTGCACTAGGGCCTCTGCTCTAGGAACTCCATGCAGGTAATGTATGAAAGCTTGTCAGACTCCAGACACACAAGACTTGTGTGTAGAGAAGAGGGCTTGCTGCACTAGGGCCTCTGCTCTAGGAACTCCATGCAGGTAATGTATGAAAGCGTGTCAGACTCCAGACACACAAGACTTGTGTGTAGAGAAGAGGGCTTGCTGCACTAGGGCCTCTGCTCTAGGAACTCCATGCAGGTAATGTATGAAAGCGTGTCAGATTCCAGACACACAAGACTTGTGTGTAGAGAAGAGGGCTTGCTGCACTAGGGCCTCTGCTCTAGGAACTCCATGCAGGTAATGTATGAAAGCGTGTCAGACTCCAGACACACAAGACTTGTGTGTAGAGAAGAGGGCTTGCTGCACTAGGGCCTCTGCTCTAGGAACTCCATGCAGGTAATGTATGAATGCGTGTCAGACTCCAGACACACAAGACTTGTGTGTAGAGAAGAGGGCTTGCTGCACTAGGGCCTCTGCTCTAGGAACTCCATGCAGGTAATGTATGAACGCGTGTCAGACTCCAGACACACAAGACTTGTGTGTAGAGAAGAGGGCTTGCTGCACTAGGGCCTCTGCTCTAGGAACTCCATGCAGGTAATGTATGAACGCGTGTCAGACTCCAGACACACAAGACTTGTGTGTAGAGAAGAGGGCTTGCTGCACTAGGGCCTCTGCTCTAGGAACTCCATGCAGGTAATGTATGAACGCGTGTCAGACTCCAGACACGCAAGACTTGTGTGTAGAGAAGAGGGCTTGCTGCACTAGGGCCTCTGCTCTAGGAACTCCATGCAGGTAATGTATGAACGCGTGTCAGACTCCAGACACGCAAGACTTGTGTGTAGAGAAGAGGGCTTGCTGCACTAGGGCCTCTGCTCTAGGAACTCCATGCAGGTAATGTATGAACGCGTGTCAGACTCCAGACACGCAAGACTTGTGTGTAGAGAAGAGGGCCTGCTGCACTAGGGCCTCTGCTCTAGGAACTCCATGCAGGTAATGTATGAACGCGTGTCAGACTCCAGACACGCAAGACTTGTGTGTATAGAAGAGGGCCTGCTGCACTAGGGCCTCTGCTCTAGGAACTCCATGCAGGTAATGTATGAACGCGTGTCAGACTCCAGACACGCAAGACTTGTGTGTAGAGAAGAGGGCTTGCTGCACTAGGTCCTCTGCTCTAGGAACTCCATGCAGGTAATGTATGAACGCTTGTCAGACTCCAGACACGCAAGACTTGTGTGTAGAGAAGAGGGCTTGCTGCACTAGGGCCTCTGCTCTAGGAACTCCATGCAGGTAATGTATGAAAGCTTGTCAGACTCCAGACACGCAAGACTTGTGTGTAGAGAAGAGGGCTTGCTGCACTAGGGCCTCTGCTCTAGGAACTCCATGCAGGTAATGTATGAAAGCTTGTCAGACTCCAGACACACAAGACTTGTGTGTAGAGAAGAGGGCTTGCTGCACTTGGGCCTCTGCTCTAGGAACTCCATGCAGGTAATGTATGAAAGCTTGTCAGACTCCAGACACACAAGACTTGTGTGTAGAGAAGAGGGCTTGCTGCACTAGGGCCTCTGCTTTAGGAACTCCATGCAGGTAATGTATGAAAGCATGTCAGACTCCAGACACACAAGACTTGTGTGTAGAGAAGAGGGCTTGCTGCACTAGGGCCTCTGCTCTAGGAACTCCATGCAGGTAATGTATGAAAGCTTGTCAGAATCCAGACACACAAGACTTGTGTGTAGAGAAGAGGGCTAGCTGCACTAGGGCCTCTGCTCTAGGAACTCCATGCAGGTAATGTATGAAAGCTTGTCAGACTCCAGACACACAAGACTTGTGTGTAGAGAAGAGGGCTTGCTGCACTAGGGCCTCTGCTCTAGGAACTCCATGCAGGTAATGTATGAAAGCTTGTCAGACTCCAGACACACAAGACTTGTGTGTAGAGAAGAGGGCTTGCTGCACTAGGGCCTCTGCTCTAGGAACTCCATGCAGGTAATGTATGAAAGCTTGTCAGACTCCAGACACACAAGACTTGTGTGTAGAGAAGAGGGCTTGCTGCACTAGGGCCTCTGCTCTAGGAACTCCATGCAGGTAATGTATGAAAGCTTGTCAGACTCCAGACACACAAGACGTGTGTAGAGAAGAGGGCTTGCTGCACTAGGGCCTCTGCTCTAGGAACTCCATGCAGGTAATGTATGAAAGCTTGTCAGACTCCAGACACACAAGACTTGTGTGTAGAGAAGAGGGCTTGCTGCACTAGGGCCTCTGCTCTAGGAACTCCATGCAGGTAATGTATGAAAGCTTGTCAGACTCCAGACACACAAGACTTGTGTGTAGAGAAGAGGGCTTGCTGCACTAGGGCCTCTGCTCTAGGAACTCCATGCAGGTAATGTATGAAAGCGTGTCAGACTCCAGACACACAAGACTTGTGTGTAGAGAAGAGGGCTTGCTGCACTAGGGCCTCTGCTCTAGGAACTCCATGCAGGTAATGTATGAAAGCGTGTCAGACTCCAGACACACAAGACTTGTGTGTAGAGAAGAGGGCTTGCTGCACTAGGGCCTCTGCTCTAGGAACTCCATGCAGGTAATGTATGAAAGCGTGTCAGACTCCAGACACACAAGACTTGTGTGTAGAGAAGAGGGCTTGCTGCACTAGGGCCTCTGCTCTAGGAACTCCATGCAGGTAATGTATGAAAGCGTGTCAGACTCCAGACACACAAGACTTGTGTGTAGAGAAGAGGGCTTGCTGCACTAGGGCCTCTGCTCTAGGAACTCCATGCAGGTAATGTATGAAAGCGTGTCAGTCTCCAGACACACAAGACTTGTGTGTAGAGAAGAGGGCTTGCTGCACTAGGGCCTCTGCTCTAGGAACTCCATGCAGGTAATGTATGAACGCGTGTCAGACTCCAGACACACAAGACTTGTGTGTAGAGAAGAGGGCTTGCTGCACTAGGGCCTCTGCTCTAGGAACTCCATGCAGGTAATGTATGAACGCGTGTCAGACTCCAGACACACAAGACTTGTGTGTAGAGAAGAGGGCTTGCTGCACTAGGGCCTCTGCTCTAGGAACTCCATGCAGGTAATGTATGAACGCGTGTCAGACTCCAGACACACAAGACTTGTGTGTAGAGAAGAGGGCTTGCTGCACTAGGGCCTCTGCTCTAGGAACTCCATGCAGGTAATGTATGAACGCGTGTCAGACTCCAGACACACAAGACTTGTGTGTAGAGAAGAGGGCTTGCTGCACTAGGGCCTCTGCTCTAGGAACTCCATGCAGGTAATGTATGAACGCGTGTCAGACTCCAGACACACAAGACTTGTGTGTAGAGAAGAGGGCTTGCTGCACTAGGGCCTCTGCTCTAGGAACTCCATGCAGGTAATGTATGAACGCGTGTCAGACTCCAGACACACAAGACTTGTGTGTAGAGAAGAGGGCTTGCTGCACTAGGGCCTCTGCTCTAGGAACTCCATGCAGGTAATGTATGAACGCGTGTCAGACTCCAGACACACAAGACTTGTGTGTAGAGAAGAGGGCTTGCTGCACTAGGGCCTCTGCTCTAGGAACTCCATGCAGGTAATGTATGAACGCGTGTCAGACTCCAGACACACAAGACTTGTGTGTAGAGAAGAGGGCTTGCTGCACTAGGGCCTCTGCTCTAGGAACTCCATGCAGGTAATGTATGAACGCGTGTCAGACTCCAGACACACAAGACTTGTGTGTAGAGAAGAGGGCTTGCTGCACTAGGGCCTCTGCTCTAGAACTCCATGCAGGTAATGTATGAAAGCTTGTCAGACTCCAGACACACAAGACTTGTGTGTAGAGAAGAGGGCTTGCTGCACTAGGGCCTCTGCTCTAGGAACTCCATGCAGGTAATGTATGAACGCGTGTCAGACTCCAGACACACAAGACTTGTGTGTAGAGAAGAGGGCTTGCTGCACTGGGCCTCTGCACTAGGAACTCCATGCAGGTAATGTATGAACGCGTGTCAGACTCCAGACACACAAGACTTGTGTGTAGAGAAGAGGGCTTGCTGCACTGGGGCCTCTGCTCTAGGAACTCCATGCGATAATGTATGAACGCGTGTCAGACTCCAGACACACAAGACTTGTGTGTAGAGAAGAGGGCTTGCTGCACTGGGGCCTCTGCTCTAGGAACTCCATGCAGGTAATGTATGAAAGCTTGTCAGACTCCAGACACACAAGACTTGTGTGTAGAGAAGAGGGCTTGCTGCACTGGGCCTCTGCTCTAGGAACTCCATGCAGGTAATGTATGAAAGCTTGTCAGACTCCAGACACACAAGACTTGTGTGTAGAGAAGAGGGCTTGCTGCACTGGGCCTCTGCTCTAGGAACTCCATGCAGGTAATGTATGAAGGCTTGTCAGACTCCAGACACACAAGACTTGTGTGTAGAGAAGAGGGCTTGCTGCACTAGGGCCTCTGCTCTAGGAACTCCATGCAGGTAATGTATGAAGGCTTTTCAGACTCCAGACACACAAGACTTGTGTGTAGAGAAGAGGGCTTGCTGCACTAGGGCCTCTGCTCTAGGAACTCCATGCAGGTAATGTAGGAAAGCGTGTCAGACTCCAGACACACAAGACTTGTGTGTAGAGAAGAGGGCTTGCTGCACTAGGGCCTCTGCTCTAGGAACTCCATGCAGGTAATGTATGAACGCGTGTCAGACTCCAGACACACAAGACTTGTGTGTAGAGAAGAGGGCTGCTGCACTAGGGCCTCTGCTCTAGGAACTCCATGCAGGTAATGTATGAACGCGTGTCAGACTCCAGACACACAAGACTTGTGTGTAGAGAAGAGGGCTTGCTGCACTAGGGCCTCTGCTCTAGGAACTCCATGCAGGTAATGTATGAACGCGTGTCAGACTCCAGACACACAAGACTTGTGTGTAGAGAAGAGGGCTTGCTGCACTGGGCCTCTGCTCTAGGAACTCCATGCAGGTAATGTATGAACGCGTGTCAGACTCCAGACACACAAGACTTGTGTGTAGAGAAAGGGCTTGCTGCACTAGGGCCTCTGCTCTAGGAACTCCATGCAGGTAATGTATGAAAGCGTGTCAGAATCCAGACACACAAGACTTGTGTGTAGAGAAGAGGGCTTGCTGCACTAGGGCCTCTGCTCTAGGAACTCCATACAGGTAATGTATGAACGCCCTCTGCACTGGGCCTCTGCTCTAGGAACTCCATACAGGTAATGTATGAACGCGTGTCAGACTCCAGACACACAAGACTCTATCCTCAGAGCTGACAGACCCAACGCTAGGGGAGGAGGCATAGTGATCATCTCCACATCTTCCTTAGACTTCAGATCAGCCTCCTCAGTGTCACTCACATCCTGCGAGCTACTCACAGTCAAGTTGCAACCCTCCCCCACAAGCACAATCACCTTTCACCTCATATATAGACCCCCAGGCCCCGCTGGGGTCTTTGAAGAAGACATCACATCTCTCATTGCAGAAAATTCCAAGCCTTCAGCACAAATTATTATCCTCGGGGACCTTAACCTTGGTTACTGCGACCCTAATGACGCGCCTGCTGCATCCCTAGCTAACGCCCTAACAGAACATGGCTTTGCACAACTCAATATCCTCCCCACCCACCAGAAGGGCATAATTATCGACTGGGTAGTGACCTACAACTGTAACACAATCTGCAAGGACCCCCAACCTCTGGCATGGACGGATCACCACCTTATCCTTCTTGAGGTTAACATTAATCATGTACTACCCAAAAAGTGTCCCCTGGCACCAGCCGGTCCTAACAGAAACAAACGCAACATTACTGCTGAGGCCCTCCTACCCCTGGACCTACCCACCCTCAACGCACTTCCAGCCAATGCTGATCTAAACCTACTGATTGACACCTTCAATAACTCCATGGCCAAGGCGATGGATACCATTGCCCCTCTGAAATTGCGCAAAGATAAAGCAAGAGCTCATCTGAACTCGTGGTACACTCCCGAACGCAAGAAAAAAGAAAGCTAAGGCACAACTCACATGGAAAACCAACCCCTCTGTGGAAAATAAATCAAATCTCACAAATATATATTCCTTATATAAAAGTGAGATAATTCGTACCAAAAAAGATGCATACAATGTCAGGATTGATCAGGCAGGGTCCTCCACTAAAGAATTATTTAAAATTCTAAAAAAACTAGAAAATCCCAATCCATACAGACACCTGCTTGAAAGACAAACCTTGGTGCACCAGCATCCAAAACGCCCTTAACAACAAAATCACAGGACTCCAAACTAAAATGGAGGGCAAACGCCAACAACTTTCTAACAAACAAGTTTACCAACCCTGGCTCACCAACGCCCATTGATACCAAATCGTATCAAGAAAATAACTACGATAGAAGTTCAAAAAATCACCTCCCTAAAGCCCTCGAACTGCAAAGGGGACAGCTGCCCCGCCCAAATCATTAAAGACGCAGCCAGAGATCTATCCCTGTTCATCATAAAAATTATTAACCTATCATTCATCAATAACTCAGTCCCCAGTAACCTAAAACAATCATGGGTACTCCCACTCTTGAAAAAACAATCACTAGACCCAACCAAACCCACCAACTACAGACCCATCACCACTGTCCCATTTCTGTTAGAAATCCTGGACAGAGTCGCCTCTCTCCAAATTCAGGAATATCTGGAATCCAACCAACTGCTAGGAATACGTCAATCTGGCTTCAGACCTCAAATCGGTACAGAAACTGCCCTTGTTGATCTCAAAAGTCAGATTGATGAAATTAAAGACAAAGGCAATGCAGCGATCCTACTCCTCTTAGACCTCTCAGCAGCCTTCGACCTGGTCGACCACAAAATCCTCTGTAGCCACTTAGCCACCCCAGCTCACTTCTCCCCCTCGGCTGTCATATGGATACAATCCTTTCTGGCAAACAGAACCATGCAGGTTTTCTCAACAACAGTTACAGCAGACCCCATCTACATCTCATGCGGGGTCCCACAGGGATCCTGTGTATCCCCCACTTTGTATAACATATTTACAAAGCCACTATTTGACCAACTAGACCGTCTGGGTGTCAACTACACAAATTACGCAGATGACACCCAGATACTCCTCACCATCACAGGCAACTACCATGCAGACGTCACCCGGATCAACTAAATATTCTCCATCATTCAGGCATGGATGGCCTCTCATGGCATATGCCTGAATGATGAGAAGACGGAGCTCCTCCTTGTCGGCTCTCCCAGTAACCTGTCTAAACTTAATCCTAATTACAACAACATCACTATCGATGGTCACACCATCCCTATTGCCAAAAGCGTGAAAACTCTCGGCTTTTACCTTGATGCCAACTCTAACCTCTCCAAACAAACCAACATGATCGCCTCAGCCTCCGCCTACACCGGCAAGCTTATCAGGGCCTGTAGACCCTTCCTATCACCCAATAGCTGCCTCACTCTTGCTAGAGCCCTCATACACCTCCCACTGCTTAACTATGTCTGTATATTCTGTAAATCGCTGTACATTGAAATTGTATACATCACAATTATGTAACCGTCTTCTTTAAGCGCCCTTCTACCTCTGGGTTTGGAGCGCTATACAAATAAATAAAACGAACAAACAAACAAACTTGTGTGTAGAGAAGAGGGATTGCTGCACTGGACCTCTGCGCGCTAGTGCAGACACTTTGCACTAGTGCAAGAGCCCCTAGTGAAACATCACATTACTTAAATGCATCTTTTGCACCAGGGAAATGCTTACCCCAGTCCGAGATCTGTTCCCTGGTTCAAAAAGGCCTTGAAAGACAGTGGCCTCCCTTGCGAGTTTGGTGGTAAACCTGCCGGATTACCACCAACCTTGCTTACCGTTACCACAACCATGGCATTATCACAGAATTGTCAGAGGTGATGGGGCGGTATAAGTCTGGACTTTGGAGTCCAGAAGACAGCTCAGGGATTTTGGCAGACTTACCTTGAGTGATAATAACATGCAGTAAATTCACACATTTTGGGTTTAAAGTGGTAAAGTCGAGGATGCCCCTCTGGCTTTTGCAAGAGGTGAATCTTCCACTTTACCTCCAAACTCGGAATTCACAGTGCGGTAAAAAGGGCGGTAATTCCATTTCTGACAAATAGTGGAATTGCTGTCCCTTTTGACCTGCACTGCTGATGGTGGAATTGCTGCCGCTTTTTACCTGCACCACCGATCTTGTGATGATGTTTTTGCACTAAGGTAATTGTTGCCCTGGTGCCAATTACATTTACACCAGTGCACAGGGTGTTTAATACCCCCTTACTTAGCGAAAGTTGGCCAATGATGTTGCAGTTTTAAGGCATGAGTTGTTTTTATAGAGTAATGTGTAATGTTGCATTTGATTAACAGGCATCTTAATATTTCTGTATTTTCATGCAAGTCTCTTAGCTTAGTCCTTCTGTTGTTTTTAGGCGCTATACCCATAGCATAACTCCAGAGATCCGTGCCTGGCACCAGATTGGCATCGCCCCTCCACTCGGCCACATCAGGAGACCCTTCTGTAGACCAGCGCCTTGAAGACCTGCTCTCACTAGGTCCTCTGTCTCTTGCTGATCTGATGGCATTATGATAGATAATTAGACAGCTGGGGGGCACAGTTATACATGCACAGTAGTGCACATATTAAGAACAGTAACACAATGTACATTATAGCTCACTCTGGGCGGACAAGAAGCGCTGCTCATGCGAGAACATCCTTTCTTAGTTCATTTAAACAACACACACATGCATTTCTGCACACAGGAGTGTCATTCTGCCAGTAGCAGCACTGTAAGGGGATGCAACATGTTTCCCAGTGAGTCTGTCCTGGGGTATCCTGAGTGTGCTGTCTCTCTCTTGTATTTTGTGTTACATCCTTAAGGTGAAGAGGCTGTTACCATTTGCTTGTAGTTCTGTGATTTCATAACAAACTCTAAAACTATCCTATCCAATAAAATGATTGCACTAAAATGAATGAGACCTGTGTTCTGTTTATTACCACAAGTCCTGATCAAGGTAATTTGATTTACTTGTCCATCAGCAAAGAGAAAACCAGAGTGGCCGAGTTTTAGTGACACGTGGATTTGTTCGCAGGTGTCACATTGTGACTAGGTTCCCAATGGAATATTCTTTTTTCTAGAGTGACCTGAATCTTACAGTGGTTGAGTTTTATCTTCACAAATGTTTTCCCTGATGAAGTAGAAGTCCCAGTGAGAGACATGTTTATTTCCAGAGGCGCCCACATATCAGTCAGTGTTTTCAGAATGGAGCACACGTTCTCTTCCTCTGAGAAACAAGGAATCCAAGTCTCTGGGTTTAAGTGACATGCATGTTTTGTTTTCTAGAGGGTGCAGAAAATCAAAGTTACTGAGTTCACACGCATGCACGTGCACGTCTTTCCTACTGGCGGAAGTAGAAGAGTGACGCAGTTTATGTTTTCCCACGGGAGCATAACATCAAAGCAAATGATTTTAGTGACACATATTTCTTTACTGAGTGGTGAGGAGATCACAGCGACTCGGTTTTAGTGACACGTGTTTAGTTTTTCTTGAGAGTGCACGAAATCAAAGCTACTGAGCTCCCACACGCATATTTTTAAGCGAGTACAAATCTATTACCTGAGTTCAGATTAACACACTTGATTTTTTTATGTGTGAACTGTAATGACTGGAGGGGAGTTATCTGTACTCCTGCCCTCTATATGGCAGAGTAGAAGCACAGAGCACCCCAGCCAAGATTCTCTATAGGGTTGCAATGGACGAGCAGCCAGGGCTTGAGCTCTCAGGAGGTGATGCTGGCTGGTTCTTAAGTACAGTGCAGTCTCCAAGCACCCACAAAGGAATGTCCACACACTATGTTAGTGATAACGCAGTTCTTTATATAAATAAGGTTCACGTTATATACTCAATAACACACTTTGTGCTCAGGCAATACTATAATGATAAATATGAACAATAGCTATGTGGTACCACAGTTAACACTTGATTCCATGAAAATGCACCAACTGCTGACATCTCAATGGCATAAAAATCAAATAGTAAAGTGAATCAACAATAGACATAAGCGGGAAGAGCAAGTTGGGTTAAACAACTGGCAGAATACTGGGTCCCTACCAAAGACACATTTCTGTATGAGGAGCCCCCCTCCTGGACAACCTGTGTAAATAAAGTATATTAACAAGCCCAGTCCATATATTGTTTAAAATAGTCTTGGTTCCTTCTAAAAAGGTTCTACTACCCCAATGTACCTGGTTTAGCAGAGTTCCATGTCGGGTCGTCGACAGATCCTCGAAGAAAAAGTGAGCAATGTCGTCTGGGCGGCAGCTTCTGTCCTTGCAGTGCTCGTCGACAATAGGTCGTGGACGTCCTGCGAAGATGAGGCATGCAGGGCACCTCAATGACGGGAGTTTGTTGCTGCAAAGAGTGAATGAAGAACATAGGCCCAGCAAGACCACAACTCGACCACAACTGGCTTTAGGATCTTCATCTGCGTCTTTGTGGACTTCGGGTGGCGGGAAACCTTCACTCAAATGTCTTAGGCAATTGAGCGTTGAGGCCACCGGTCGACGAGGTTACACCGGTCCTCCGAACCTTGGTCGACGACGATGGACTTCAATGTCCAGATGCTTCACTTCAGATTCCTTGGCGGTCCCCGTCTCCGGTCGGCAGCCTTTCGAGGACTGACTTCCAGGGAGACTTGGTGAAGGTTAGCTGGTCCCCTAGCCAGGTGCTCTCTTGGATCAGTTCTTGGAGACACGACAGCATTCGGATTGCGTCGAAGGAAGCAGCAGCAACGCTTTCTTTTTCCAGCTGGGCTTCAAGGTAAGCATCAAGTATCGACTTCAGCTTCTGAACAAGTCCAGTAAGTGCGAGGTCCCCAGATATACTGTTCTGTCTCTCATTCACATTGCTGAGCCAGGCTCAGGCAGCCAATAATTCAGAAGGGCATCCAGCAGGCAGGCAGCAAATCAGGCTCACAGAGCATTCAGGCCATTTATCCCCATCCAGACACTCACAACAAGGAATGTGGATTGGGATAAGCACCCAGCCATTTAGCTCTCCACACTGCATTCATACACGTTTCGGGCAGGGCTGTCACATTCATTGTGTCACACACTAGAAACCAGACACCCATAACATGAAATGTATATTGGTCACACACTCCATTCACCCAGGTCCCACCCCAAGGATATACCCACAACATACAGTCACTGGGAAGGCCCCAGCCAGTCTGGCCTGGACTTCCCCATAATACCATATATGGAACTTCCACCCAACAGCCAGTCAGGGGAAGGGATAGAGTCAGGGCTTCCCAGGACTTTGGGAAAACAAGGTAACAGGCAATAGAAAGCAAGAGGCCACAGGGACCATCTTGTCTCCTATCAGGAATCAACTGATTCCAATGGCAGGGCCTGGGTATCCCAAAATGGAGGATACTCAGAGCACCTGTCAAATTCAGCATGGAGCTGCCACCAGCGCATACCCTGCTCTGTGGGCCACACACATACGCCCAGAAACATACACTAGGGGCACAGGGCTGTACACCCACCCATGGGTGCCATAAGGGTATCCCAAGTATCTGTTCACCAGAACCAAAAAGAGGAAGAGCTGCACTGCCAGGAGTCCCACATGGACTCCTGTGCAGAAAATAACACAGAACTCACATGGTAAAAGGAGTACAGGACAAGGACATGGAAGCCATGTCCCTCCAGTGCATTTCCAACCTCAAGTGAACATAAAATCACAGTGAATGGGTTTTAGAGACACATTTACTTGAGTGAGCAGGAGATCTCAGTAACTAGGGGTTTTAGTGACAGTCACTATTTGTTCCTATGGAGAACAGAACTGCTACTCAGCAGAAAACACAATAACTGGGGTTGTAGTGATACAATTTGTTTCCTGATGTAAACAAGACATCCAGTGATACAGCCCACAGTGACACGTGTTTGTTTCATAAGTGAAGTTAAATTCACAGTGACTGGAGTTTAGTAGCATGTGTTTTTCCTGAAAGAGCTGAACATCAGTGTCTGTGTTATGAGTGACACGTGTGTTCTCCTGAACCAGCATAAAATAACAGTGACTGCATATCAGTGAGACACGTAATCATAGGGTTTTGGTGACATTATTTCATCCCTGATGAACCAGAAAATTGATGTTACTGTTATTTAATGACACACTCTTCTTTCCTGATAGCACTGACAATAACAGTGACGCTTCCATGTTATTTCAATTAACCAAATTAATCTGTAGTATTTTATTTTGAAGTAATGTGTACGAATGTCTACTTCGATTTATAGCTTTTTTATTTTGGGGAGTCCCCTCTATGCCTCCACTTCCCCTTCACTACTACCCTTTCCCCAAAACCCATCCCCACCCCCTTTTCACCCCTCACCCCACAAATATCTATACTTATCGAAGTAATTACTTCAAAGTAATGTCTGTCGTTAAAACAACAGGATACCAAAGTGACTTTGTTTTAATGAAAGACACGATTTATTTGCCCAAGTGTGCAGAAATGTACAGCAACTGGGTTTCTTTGATACAGTCACTATATGGAAAACCTCCCTCTATGGTGAGGTAATGTAACTCCTGCCACTGCTCTGACAATATTCCAGTAACATGTCCTGTTCATGGCCTCAGCCGCATCTTCTTTCTATAGGCTACGTCATCCTACAAGCCTTGTTCCCCCTCTACTTCATCCTGGGGTAATATCAGACACGCCCTCTCCTCGTGCGGGCACATACCTTGGAATATGAGACACGGTGATGGTCCTTCAACCTTCTGATGCTCAACTCCTCTGCCAAGCCCACTAACTCTTGAAACATCCGGCACGAACCTTGTCTTCGTCTTTCGGGCCAATAAACAAAAATCCTCCAAATGATATAATATAGAGGAATTCCTCATTCTAACTTATTATTTATTTATTTGTAAAGCGCCATAGCCTGCAGGCATCAGGCAACTTTACACAGCATTGTAACAAATCCCTCAGCTAATGAACACACTACCAAGCTATCAAATAGGACTTCTCTTCAAATGTGATCTACAGTCGGCATGAGCGAACATGTTTATGAAAAACTCCAACCCCCTCAAGTTTCAACGGGCTTTGTCAAGTCTGGCTATTTAGGCTTTTCCCGGGGTTCGTGCCAACTGGTTTGACCAGGCCCGTCCTTGCATCTGTAAAAAGGGGCGCGTGTAGAACTCGGGACAGTCAGCGTTCGAAGGGGATTTCTGTCTTATTATGAGTTAAGAGTGCACATCGGGATAGATTAGTTCTAAATTGACCATAAAGTTATGGAATTAGAGTAGGGATTTAGGGTGGGATTGTATTTTTGTGGGTTAGGGGAGAGGTCTAGGCATCTTAGGCATAGTCGCGGGAGGATAGCTCGGGGCAAGGTGCTTGCCTTGGAAGAAAGACAACATGGAGCACCAAAGGTTCGATCCCCGGTCCGCGCTTAGAAATCTCTGGGTATCAAGCGTGTTATAAATAACCTATCATGTCATATCTGTCATTTTTATGAGTGGGAAGAGACCAGATCCCAGCATTTTTAGTCGCACCTTCATCTTATTGGCACAGGAGAGAGCGTGCCAAAGCTTTCTGCTGGTGGTGTCAGAGTGGCCGCTGGGATCAACAGACAAGACTGACTCACATATGAGGTTTCAACGGGTTTATTTGGGTGTGTGTACAGCTATGGGCCAAAATAACAAACACGATGGATAAAATATTAAAGAAATGTGTCTTGCAAGCTCTTGAGCTGCCCTCTTTATTGTGGTCAGTGTGCACGTCATTAAATGTCCTGGTGGGAGCTTCCTTGCGGGGGTCCTGAATCCCCCATACAGCCCTTCCCCCTGGTGTCGTCAAGTGGTGGGAATGTACCCCGTTGCCGAGTAGTCCATGGGAGTTGGGTCCACCTGCCCTTGGTTAGGGGAAGTTGCCTTCCTGGGTCTGCCAATCTGGATGAAGTAAGGTCCCTGGGGTATCAGTGTGGGGGTGTTTGGTTGAATGGCCCAAGCCTATGGTCCACTCTCTCTATTAAGTGCCCAGAGCCTCAGATGGTCCTGCCCTTCTCGGCACTAACTCCCTCCTCGCAAAGTGGGGTTCCAGTCCCTTTCCTTCTGGGGTTCCACTTGCTGATGATTTCCACCTCCTCTATACATTTAGTTCCTTCGTAAAATCTCCGCCTCCTCCAACAATTGTTCTCCTACATCTACCTCCACCTTCCTGATGTCACACACCTCCTTTCTGATCCACTGGTCTCAAACCTCCCCTGGCAATCTTCCTACCTTCCTTTTAATTCTCAAACTTCCTCCTTTAACTTGGTTACCACCTGCAACAAACTCGTTCTCTCTGCCTCCTTCTCCACCACATCCTGCTCCTACAGTCTCCTCCTCTCTGCTCCATTCTGCTCCTCCAGCCTCCTTTCTGCTCCATTCTGCTCCTGCAGCCTCCTACTCTCTGCTCCATTCTGCTCCTCCAGCCTCCTCCTCTACGCTCCATTTGGCTCCTCTAGCCTCCTCCTCTCCACTCCATTCTGCTCCTTCAGCCTCCTCCTCTCTGCTCCTTTCTGCTCCTCGTGCCTCCCCCTCTGCGCTCCATTCTTCTCCTCGTGCCTCCCCCTCTGCGCTCCGTTTTGCTCCTCGTGCCTCCCCCTCTCCGCTCCATTCTGCTCCTCCAGCCTCCTCCTCCCGCTCCATTCTGCTCCTCCAGCCTCCTCCTCTCCACTCCATTCCACTCCTTCAGCCTCCCCCTCTGCGCTCCATTCTGCTCCTCGTGCCTCCCCCTCTGCGCTCCATTCTGCTCCTCCAGCCTCCTCCTCTCTGCTCCTTTCTGCTCCTTCAGCCTCCTCCTCTCTGCTCCATTCTGCTCCTTGTGCCTCCCCCTCTGCGCTCCATTCTGCTCCTCGTGCCTCCCCCTCTGCGCTCCATTCTGCTCCTCCAGCCTCTTCCTCTCCACTCCATTCTGCTCCTTCAGCCTCCTCCTCTCCGCTCCATTCTGCTCCTCGTGCCTCCCCCTCTGGGCTCCATTCTGCTCCTCGTGCCTCCCCCTCTGCGCTCCATTCTGCTCCTCCAGCCTCCTCCTCTCCACTCCATTCTGCTCCTTCAGCCTCCTCCTCTCTGCTCCATTCTGCTCCTCGTGCCTCCCCCTCTGCGCTCCATTCTGCTCCTCCAGCCTCCTCCTCTCCACTCCATTCTGCTGCTTCAGCCTCCTCCTCCCGCTCCATTCTGCTCCTCGTGCCTCCCCCTCTGCGCTCCATTCTGCTCCTCGTGCCTCCCCCTCTGCGCTCCATTCTGCTCCTCCAGCCTCCTCCTCTCCACTCCATTCTGCTCCTCCAGCCTCCTCCTCCTCCACTCCATTCTGCTCCTTCAGCCTCCCCTTCTACGCTCCATTCTGCTCCTCCAGCCTCCTCCTCCTGCTCCATTCTGCCCCTCCGGCCTCCTCCTGTACGCTCCATTCTGCCCCTCTGGCCTACTCCTATCCGCTCCATTCTGCTCCTTAAGCCTCCTCCTCTACGCTCCATTCTGCTCCTCCAGCCTCTTCCTCCTCGCTCCATTTTGCTCCTCCAGCCTCCTCTCCTCTACTTTCTGCTCCTTCTCCAACAGGCTCCACACACCGCTCTACTCCTCTCCAGTACCCAACCCACCGACTGGGGGTAGTGCTGCTTTTCTAGTGTTCATGTGTAGAGCACGCCAAAGCGTTCTTAGTCGCAGATGTATTGTCTGTGTGGAGGGGAGAGCACAGCAGAGCATCCTTAAGCACACATCATTCGTGTAGGTGTGAAGAGAGCACACTAATTATTCATTTTAGAGGTGGAGGTGGGGGGTCGCCAAAGCTGTTGTTTTAGGCTGCCCCATGTGCTGCACACACGGTGCAACATTCCAAGTTCAAACTTACGAGACAGGCATTCAGAGTTACTTGCCCCCCGAGTTCTCCACATACAGAAAATACACTATTTACCAATCTTCAAGTGTCAGATATCAGTAGCTGTAATACTGGAGGTGAGTGCACATGTGAGGCCTGCTTCAGTTAAGTTACATATATGTCCCGTCTGAATCTGCTGGAGTACCCACAGGTGGGGGGTGGGGGGCGGGGACCGGGTGAGGGTCGGGTAGTGATGTATCTGGTGGGTGTTTGTCACGTGCTACAGCCAAAGACTTTGCCTGTTTAAATTGGTGTTGGCAACACAAAGGGAAAAAAAGGATCATTTTCGATTTTTTAAATGTTTTGGGAGAAAGGAAGATATGAGTGTGGGCCTAAAAAACGCACACCAAGAGAAAAGGAATGAAACAGGGATTACAAAACAAAAAAGCACAAATTAACTAACAAACTCCTTCAAAACACATCCAACTCTCCCCTCTAGTCTCTAAAAGAACTCCAAAACTCCTCCAAACACCACCTCATTGTGATCCCAGTGCGCATCCCTCGCCACAGGCATAACCCTGCAAAAGGTAAGCAGGAGGAAAGTGGGCCTCTTACAGGCCCTCACACCGGCTATAGGTGTCTCGCCGCATCTGTCCAGTCAAACCTCTTCTCGAGGGTCGAGCCTCCTGATATGTAGACTTGCCTCACTAGGCTGAGGTCTTTCCTTTCACCTTGTCCTCTCAATTACTTTAATTTGGAGGAGTGTTCCACTCTGTCATTAATGCTGCTGGCACCTCAGCATATCCTTCCTGTAACATTCTGGACCTCCCTTGTCTCTTTGCCAGTTCCTCCGATGGTGGTGGCTCTCCACTCCGTGGTGACCACAAGCATCTTCATCCTCTTGGCTTGCTCTTCCTTCTCCTCACCAGGCTCTCACTTTGCACCCCGTTCCATATGCAAGACATACTAGGCTGAACGCTCTTCAGTATTTAAAATACTGGGGGCCCCCAAACTTCCAGGTATTACCTGATCTCTGTTCTCTCTCCAATTGCCCCCTCTCAAGCCACCGTGGGCTCAATCACCACCATTCTCCTGAAATGTCTCTGCCTCCTTTAAATACCTGCCTTCCTGCAAACACAACCATATTGGGCCCCCCTTTCACACATTCTGTCCTCTCAGATCCAATTCTTGCACCTGAAACCCTGCCTCTTGGTTCTCTCTCACTTTCTACCCTCAAATCCCATATGGGCTACACCAGGCCCTTTGCAACTAATTGTCCCTGCACCTCACCCCCTTTCTAGCTCTTCAGCTGCGTCATTTCCCCTCTCGCCCACTTCTCTGTGTGCATAATCAACCACAACTCCTCTCGTCCACCCTCTTCAGGGTCATAGAACCCGCCCCACACCCATCTCATTCAATATCCTTTCTCAAACGCCTGCCATGACCAAATATCTCTCCTAAATCACCCCAATTCTCCCAGTTCCCCTTCTTTTCTGGAGCTCTTGCCATAAACCTTGTGTAGCGCGACATACACATACTCCCCACATTTCTTTGTTTATGCCCCTCACCCACCTTTTTCTGTACTCCAATATATTTATTTAGCCTGCTCCTCCTTAAATCTGCACCTCCCCTTCCGAACCTTCATATTACCCCTTTCTTCTTAGTACCTCTCCTACCTCTTAATCAAGTACTCTGTTACTTTTGCTAACTTTCTACTAAAGATGTGTTGCTTTCATTAATTTCTGTTTGCTGTACTTTTACTAAATTGCCTGTGGTTTATAGTGAAAAGACCGAAAAAAAAAAATATCGAAACAACAAAAAAGAACCAAAAAATCTCGAAAAAAAAAACACATTTTTTTTTCAATACTTTTTTTTCGAAATGGGGGGTTCCCCCAACCACCTTTTTCCATTTTTTATATTTTACCCCTTTATTTTACTTAACTGACCCCAAAAATACATATAAATAAATAAATTAAAAAATCGTTATTTTTTTTCGAGATTTTTTTTGGATATTTTTGTCATTCGATATTTTTTTTCAGCCTTTTGACTGAGCACCATTGCCTGCGCCTCTTTCTTCTATAACCATGAAGGCTTTGCAAGTGTTGCTCTTTTCCATGTATTTCTGCTTGCTGTTGTCCTGTTACAGTTCAGCTCACATTGTTGGACGTGTTGCTTCTAATTGTGCGCTGTTCTCTTAAGCGTGGGTCTAATCGCCATTCAAAACCACCCCTCCATCTGTTCACTTAAATGAGGCTTGCCTTAGAACTAGAGAAATACTCTGATAGGGAGAGCCAGAACACATGAAGGAGTCAAAAGATAGAGCAGGATTGCAGGGATGTCATTTAGGGAACTCCAGGGGTCGCATCTGCAACCCCTAAGGTCTCCCTTGCTACCCCTGTGTTATCCCTTGCTACCCCTAAATACAAAAACAACAGAAAAACATTTTTTTAAAATTAAATTAAATTGAGGCTCATCGGCTGTGCCAGCAGCATGTGGGTCTTTGTTTCTGGAGAGGCTGGTTTTCTGATAGCTATAGCCATTAAGATAGCTCAGTGGGTTGAGCGCTCGCAACTGCAATGTGCGTGTGATCTGCAGGTTGCAGGTTCGACTCCCCGGCAATTTCATTACCAGATATAGTAGTGATGCACTCATCACAAAAGGCATTCTCAAAAAGCATTGGAACATCTTGAAGACAGACAACAGTATCAGAACATATCTGATAGATATTACAGCTATCATTTTTTGCAAAGCACCTACCATAAAATAACAGATCAGGCCCAGCTACCTTAAAATGGAGCCTCCTAAAAACCCCAGTAGTTTTCTAATTTACCACCACCTCTTGGAATCTTTAGATGTGGTAATTGCAAACTTTGTCCACAAATCCTAAATGGAGTTAAGAATCAGGTCCTACCGAATTGAAAAAGTAAGGAAATCAGACAGTTTGTTAATTGCAACACCAAATTCGCGATTTATGGCATTATATGTGTTTGCCAGAGAATGGACATTGCAAGAACAATTAGGGCCCTGAAAATAAGACTTTTCGAACACATGAGAGCAATCAGAAACAGAGACTCAAGATCCCTGCTTGCCACCCATTTCAGTTCAGAACACCAGGATACAGAAATGGACACAATGAAATTCTTAGGGTTGGAAAAGGTGAATGCCCCAGAAAGAGGGGGAAATAGAGAACTCTTATTAAGAAGAAAGGAATCGGAATGGATCTGTCTAATGGACACCTGCACCACAGGTCTTAATTCCGAGCATGAGATGGCCTATTCACTGTAAGAAAGAGACGGGGCATATCATCTGCTGATAATCAAAGATTAGGTTTAAAAGACACTGTTTAATAGAAATTCCAAGTGAAAAATGAATGCATTATCAGTTTGTTACATTACTTATGCAAACATTTAGAGGCCAATAGAGAAAAGAATATGTTTGTCTGAACTTTTAGCTTGTTTCATATTTGGAAATGTTTGTAAAATTAATATATTCGAAAAGAGATATTAGAAAAATAAGATTTGAAGAAAGTTTTATCATGATTTCAATATGACTAATGCGATTAGCCATAAAAAGCAAACCTGTTGGGAAAACACTGTATTTTTGTAATTGTAAGAAATTGAATTCTTATATCTAGAAATAATCTTCGGCCGGCAAGAAATATGGTTTATAAAATAGAACTTGAATCGTAGCATCCAGATATATAATCTAGTGGCAATAGCAATAAACAAAACGGCCTTAAAAAGCAACTACAAACATCCTCTATCCCGGAATGATAAGCGGCATACTCAATGGCCGTGGTACGTGTAAGCGCGATGACATCACCGCGTATAAAAATCTTTTTAAAATCCTGCTTAAGTTAAATAACTAATGGGGGGGTTAGTGGAAAACAATGTTGAACCCAGATTTCCAGATCAAATTCGAGTTCTATTATTGGACACTTTACCTAGAATGGCTTCAGCAATGAATACTAACTCAGAGCCAAATATAGTGCTCAAAACCACAAAAAGGTTAAACAATCTGATACTAGCTAAACAATGTGCATCACAGAATGAAACTTAAGCTAACCACCATAAAACCATTTCATTTTAAGGTAACAGAATACCAAAATGCATAAACATCACTGACAGATAGAGAGGAGAAAACAAATTGGAAACTAAGGAAGAAGAGCTCTTTGTAAAACTTAGGGTAAGTACCTGAAAGTTTAACTAAAAATGCCCCAAGGCACTTAGATAATAGCTCCTATGAGCAGGTTTCTAAAGGTATTGTGGAAAAGTTTAGTAAACAATTGCACATGTTTCCTTTGTTGGTTGTTAGATTCTCTCCTGATGAACAATGAGAAATTGACTATGGGCAAACACGTGTTGAGAGAAACCTATGTGAATGAAATGCATGAAGGAGATTTGGAATAATAAATCACACAACAATCCTGTACCACTGGTGACTCTTTTGAAGAAGCAATGGACCACATTTGAAATTGGCGCACAGCAATAGGACACCGTTTGGAAAAATTAATGTTGGAGTTTACTGTATCGGTCAGAATACAGGTGCCCTAACGTGCTGACAACTGGTAACTATCAAATATAAGCAAAGGACTCTCCCAGGAAAAAGAGCCTAAATATTGACCGAAATCAGTTGATACAATCGACTCCCGGTAAGGTCAACTCAGCCTTTCATCCTGCTGAGATAAATGAGTACCAACACAGGTTGCGTAATATTGTATGTATATTTGTTCTATATGATGCGCTTAAGTGTAAGTGCTTCATAATACCACATCATTATCGTTTGGGCTTGGGCATCTGCTTGCATTCACAATAGTTTGGTAATATGGGCCTATACGTGCTGATATTCATGTATGGTGATCCATTCTTGTATAAATGTATATCACTTTACAGTGATATCGTAACCATATTGTCATAGTGTAATTAGAAACAATGCTATCTGATGACACTTCCTGTTTGGTCAAGGGGTAAAGGGTAGTGTTCCATCGCTTCCGTGATGTCACTTTGGACTGGAGTCAAATGACATCACTTCCTGTGATGTCATCAGAGGTCAAGGGCTGTTTGATGTCACTTTTGCTGCCCCTGGCATTTGGTGATATGCCGCCCCTGCAGGATTGGTAAACAGGGAGCTGCTGAGTGGGAGAGTGAAACATAAAGTCGCCAGTGGTAGTGGCAGTGAAATGGAGGGGGGTTGAGAGCGTGAATGATAAGGGGAGAGAGAGGAAAGGGATGTAGAGTGACAGAGAAGGGGCAGGGGAAGAGAAGGAAGTGGGGTTATGTTCAAATGGCACACAATCATTGAGCGTGAGAAATCACCTGCAGCTGGCATCTGTTAAGGAGGGCATCATGGGCGCTGGTGGATTCGCCTCACGTCCCGGCATTTGCCGTGACGTGAAGCACATGTTGAATAAAGGGCCAGCCCTACCGGAAGGAAGGCAGTTCCGGGCATGAGCCAATCCAGGCGTGTCATGTCCTTTGTGAGCTCCTGCATCCCCACAGCTGGGCCACCGATGAATGCCCTGTTTGTACCTCTCTCCCCCGGCAGCACCGGCAGGGAGGAACATCACACTGGCGACGAGAGGAGGGAGTGAATTACGCTCACAAGCTTTCAGGCCTTAAATCAGCCCACGACACGGGTGAATTTGTGGAACACACAGTGGGGGTGCCATCCCCCACACCCCAAACAGCGCAGAGGGAGCCACTGCACCACCCAGGGGGACAGCCAGGAGCGGTTAGTCTACAGGGCCACACCAACGGACCGGCAAACGAAGGTGAGGAGGACCCATCGCTGCCCACACACACAAGGTGAACACGGCGCCAAGACAACATGGCCACTGGCCTTTCCACACCCAGACCCAGCACACTGTCAAGGATAGCTGCATCACTGATGCCGCCCAGCGCCGTCCCCTCGACCTCATGGAGGCACCGCAGCTGCATTGGGCCTTTCGATCAGTAAACCAATCCATCATCAGTGGGGCCCCGCTGGATGTTATGGATTCAAACATTTTAGATGGTGATGGACTGCAAGGGCGTCACAACACCCAGGAAGATGAGGTCACACCTTTTGCTCAACGTGGGTGACAACGTCCTGCGCATTTTGAACACTTGGGTCACTGACGATGGTGCGGACATATACCAACTGCCCAAAATGCCCTTACAGCACATTTCATGCCACAGTTGAATCCAGACTACGAAACCTTCAACTTCTGCACCAGTGTTAGGCAGAATCCTGTGCAGTTCCCTTAGGAAGCACTACAGAAGATTAAGACTACAGGTATATGCAAGAAAATCCCCTTTCATATCAGTCTGTACCACAAGGATTTAGTTGGTAGCTGTGGCTGAGCAGTCAGACTTATCTCAAGAGGGAGATGAGCAGTATTCAGGGTTTACACATTAGGACTACAGTACCTATGGGACAAGGAAACACTGACCAAAGCTTGGTATCAAAAAGAATATATATATTTATTTTACACACTCTGATGTTCACACACAAATCACTATTATTAAAGCAAGTTAAATCAGTCAAGAAAAGTATACACAACTCCCCATTTAAATTGTAGAGAAGTTTGAGCAAGTGTGAAAACTGAGCAAAACGGCACCGTGAAAACCAAGCAGAAATAGCACTCTATCAATTTCTCAAAAGGGAGGGAAAGGACAAGTTATACAGGTTTAGACTCTTTAACACACCAGCAACACTTCTGAAGTAGATTGTGAACAAGTTAGGCAAGGCAGTACTTTAGCATATGCAATACTGAGGTGAAAACCGAGCAATATGGCACTTCACAAGTTTAAGAAGAAGGAAGGAAAAGGTGGTTATAAGAGTTAGGTGCACCGACACATTTCTAGTTGAGAATCAATCTAGAGAAGGCAGCTGTAACAGATTTAGCCAGAGTCAATAGGCCTGTGCCGTGTCAATGGTACAAGGCAATGTGCCCAGAATCAAAATGTTCTAGTGGCTGCAGTCATGTCTTTGTTTAACGATTCGAAAAGGTGGTTTCAGAGGGTGAAAGACAATGTTAGATGATAGGGGTGGCCAACCCAGTAGGTAAGTAAAGGATTTAAAACACCTTTAGCGATACCCAACGGAACGGGAGGCCTGGCGGAACAATGTACCTTTAAAGTAGAAGAGGCTCCTGCGGTGGCGGTAGTACCTGGCAGTTCCTGCAGTTCAGGAGATCCAGCAGAGGTAGAGAGGCTCTCGTCGTGGACGAAGGTTTGAGTCACTGCACTGCCCAGAGATTAAACCAGCCGCGGTGCTGCCCAACAAATAAAAGGTACGCTCCTTTAAATCGCGGTCCGGGTGGATGGGTGCCTGGCTACCCCGTCTCCTAGTGCTTGCCACTGGCGATTCAACCAAGGCAGGTCCAGGAAGGCGATTGGTGAACTGGTTGGCCCCACCAGTTCAAGGGAAGAAGACACTTGCAAGTGAAGATCTTCTCTCGTCGTGTGGAGAACAGTGGTGAGACGCTGCAGCAGGGCTTCACCGGTGGTTCAGTCATTGCAGATGTCTTTGGCTTCTCTCCTCTTCGGTTTCTTAGTTCCAGTGGTGACGTCTTATCCTCCAGTCCTCAGGACCCTGATTTTATGCAGCAAGACTCCCATTCATACAGCCTAGCTGTCACTCACAAAGTGTGGTGGCTCAACTGGCTGGAGAACCCCCATCTTATCAGGGCAGAGTGCGACTTGGGTTGCGTAGGCAACCCTGTCCAGGGTGCCTATTCCCCCTCCCACACATCCTGTCTACCCCAGACTCAGTGTCGCCGAGAGGAGGGCTTCTGTGCAGAAGCCTGCAAAAGGACGAACAAAGGATCCCCGACCTGGGTTAGGATTATAGAGAAAGACAAGAGAAAGAAATATTATCAAAGCTCTGGTAATAAAAACCTACCGGAGTAAAGTTAATATTAAAATAAACCGGCGGTATGTTAGAGGCTGTCCGTAAAAGTGGTAGCCTCGAACAATGGGAAAATCCCATAGGGAAATATTCACGGTCGAATATTTATGGTAGTAACCACTGGCACTCAACTTTTGAGAGCGAGACTGTACGGTACCCCTTGAAAATGAACATTAGGGAAAAACTATTAACCCTTTCCAGTACTTCCATAGTAAAATGGTTTGTACTGGTTTAGATCATAAGAATTTGACTAGTAAAGTCAATGGGGACTTTACATGCCCTGGGAGTCAGTAGTCAGTCCCAGGGTATGGAGTCTTTGTTTGGGGGTCGCTACGACACCCCTGTGGTATGGCACGGAGGGTGCTGTGTACCGCACATGTTAAAAAGATGATTCCTATGAGGGTGAGAAACCCCATCGACCAGAAGCATACAAGATAGCCTAAAACATACACTAGCAATCTGTCTAAGAGTGGGAAAAAAGGGTCTCACTCTTAGCAGGAGAAAAAAATAAACCCTTCAAATCCAGCAAAGCTGCTGGGAGACTCTATAGGTAAGGGAAATTAGCCTTTGAAGAGAATTCTCCCTAACACACAGTACGGATGGAGGATGAGACACTGGACGCTTACCACACACGGTTCAGGAAACTAGCAGTCTTGTGTGAATTTGACAAAGTTGAAAAGGAAATAAGGCACCAGATCATCAACAGCGTGCACTCTGAGAAACTGTGCAGAATGGTGTTGGGCAAAAAAGGCATCACCCTAGCCAGGATCCTTGAATATGGACGCCAAAGAGAGCTGTCGCACACAAGGGCAACACACATGGGCACCACGCTACAGAAGCTCCAACTGGTGACAATGACAACGGTGATAGAACAGATCTCCAACCACCAGGCACCAAGGGAAGACTTCAATGAGGCGAACAATTCACTGCAGTGGCAACCTAGAATCCCGTAGCCTACCAAGTGCGGATGGTGTGGTGGAGCACGCCATGAAAGGAGAAACTGCCCAGCGCAGGGAACCACGTGTGAGGCATGTGGCCGGAAGGACCACTACGCGCGTGTCTACAGATCCTCAGGGTAGCCTCAGCACCCAAAACCACAACAAGCTAAATCCTTCTCCAAGAAAAAGACACAGGCGGGTACACATCGCATAGCAGCCGATGAAAATTCGTCGACAGATGAATCTGGTGATGACAATTGTGACGCAGTGACAGATGTGGGGACTGGGAGAACGAAGAGGAGGAGCGAGGTCCATCTGATCTCAGCACTTAACTACAGAAGCACGGAGCCAAAAAAGAAACAGAGAAGACACAAATGCTGTGTGTCCATACAGGGCAAAGAGACATTCATGATGATACACAGTGGAGCGTCAGTAAATGTCATCCCTTCGACAATGTTCCGGACACTATGTCCTCAACCTGCCCTTAAATCAACTGAAACACTCCTGTTTGCCTATGGAAGCAAGACATCACTACCAATGGAAGGACACTTCAGGAGGGAACTAAGCAGAGGTGAAACTGCCATCAAATCAAAGATATACATTGTCAATCCTGGAATGAAATACCTGCTTAGTGGGGATGCAGCAGAAGATCTAGGACTGATCCGGTTCATCTGCGACGTCACAGACTCATTGGACGTCACAAACCTCCTAGAGAAGCACCCGGGCATCCTCAACGGTATAAGATGTTTGAAAGGCAAGCTAATTGAACTTCACATCGACCAGACAATACAGCCCCGGGCGGTATGCCACAGGAGAACTGCATTTCACATGAGAGACCTGGTCGCAAAGGTGTTACACAAACTTGAGAAGGCAGGTCTTATTGAACAAGACCCAGGACCAATGCCTTGGGTTTCGCCTATGGTGGTGACGAAGAAACTGAAGCAACCGGGGAAAGTAAGGATCTGCATCGACATGCACTTACCGAATGCAGCAATAAAGAGGGAGCAACACATCACGCCCACATTAGATGAGATAATTAAGGACTCCACAGGGTCAAAGGTTTTCTCAAAAATCAACCTCAACGCTACATACCACCAGTTGAAACTACACCGTGACTCAAGGTACATCACAACCTTCTCCACCCACCTGGGTTTGCAGCGGTACAAGAGGCTGAGCTTCGGCATCTCTTCAGCAGCAGAGGTGTTCCAGCAAGCCATCCAGGAAGTGCATCCCAGGAGTGCTGAATGTCAGTGATGACATCCTCATCCACTCCACCGACAGGAAGGAGCACATGTGTCATCTCGAGATGGTAATTAGCAGGCTAGCGACCGCAAGCCTAACCATCCACCGGGACAAATGTGAGTTTTTGAAAGAAGAGATCATATTCTTTGGGTACGTTTTCAACAGTGAGGGAGTATTGGCCGACCCACAAAAGGTGGCCGCATAAAGGAGACTTCCCCCCCCAACAACACCCACGCAGGTACACGGTTTCCTGGGGATGGCAACTTACTGCGGTAGGTTGATCCCCAATCTGGCAACTAGGTCTGAGCCGCTCAGGGAGCTCACCAGGTCGAACACCAAATGGAACTGGAGCTCTGAATGCCAGTAGGCGTTTGAGCGAATCAAGACGTCTCTGTCATCAGAAACAACAATGGCATATTACGACCCAACGTTGAGGACTGAGCTATATGTCGATGCCAGCCCCGTTGGCCTTGGGGCCATCCTGGCCAAACGATCACAGACAGGCGGAACAAAGCTCATCGCATATGCCTCCCAAACCCTCAAGCCCACCGACCATCAATACTCGCACATTGAAAAGAAAGCCATAGCGGTGCTCTGGGGCTGCCGTCATTTCCACATCTACCTCTATGGCTGGAAATTCAGGGCCTACACAGATCACAAGCCACTCATCCCGATTTTCACAGGGCATCAGCACACCCTCCGGCTAGAATTGGGAAGTAGCTGCTCCATCTTCAGCAGTATGAGTTTGAGTTGGCCTATTAAGCAGGCACAGACAATCCAGCGGATTCCCTATCCAGGGCCGGGACCCCATATATCAGATCATAGGCACCATGAAGCCAAAGGCGGTCGGCTTTGATGACATCATGGAGGCCGCGCACAATAACCTTTGCTGCCACATAGTGAAGAATACCATCATATCTGGTGATTGGAATTCCTTCCTCCGTCACGTACATAACCGCACGCCAGCGGCAAGAGACTTCCTTACTGGCATTTTCCCAGTAGGAACTGTTCCAGCAAAAGGGAAAATCCTGAGGGGAACCCGCATAGTGATCCCCAGCAGCCTGCAGGACAGGATCATGGTGCTGGCACACGAAGGCCACCATGGAATGGTCAGAATGAAGGCCGGAATACGAAACTGGGTGTGGTTTCCTCACATTGACACCAAAGTAGAGCAAGTCATTACATCCTGCCTCCCTTGCCAAATCACAGGAGCACCTCCAAACCCTGAGCCAATACAGTCGGCAGAATGTGGATCATCAAGGTGGGACACCATCAGCATCGATTCCTGCACAGTGCAGGAAGGAACACATCTGCTGGGGGCCATTGATGACCACTAACAATACCCAGAAGTGGAGATCATATCCTCAACGGCGGCGGAGACCGTAATACCTCAAGAAGATGTTCCCAACACATGGACTGTCAAGGCGCATCAGGAGCGACAATGGACCACCATTCCAGGAGACGGAGCTCAAGAAATACCTGGATGACTTGCACATCAAACATCACTGCATCACGCCCCGGTGGCCACAGGCGAATGGCGATGTGGAGTGATTTATGCAAACAATCAACAAAGTGTTGCGCATATCCAGGGCTCAAAACGGCCACTCTAGAGTGGACCTATACAGATTCCTACGGAATTACTGGGTGACACCCCAGAGCTCCACCAACATACCCCCGGCAGACCTCATGTATGGGACTATGGTTAACTCAACCATACCACACCATCCGAGTAGGGGAGTAGAACCTTTTGACAGCAACCACACCCAATGAAGGAGGGTCACAGCAAACAAGTACATGAGCAACAGGAGACATGCAAGAGGGTCGAGACACAAAGATGGCGATCACGTATTGGTGCTGCAAAACCCTACAAAGTCCAAGCTGGAAATGTGTTAGGACGGCTCGCCCTAGACAGTGACCCGGACAGAAGGAACGATGGTGACAGTGGTGGTGACAGCGGCACGAGGACAACAGACGATCGCCAGGAATGCTTCTTGGTTCAAGAGGGTGCCCCAGCGAATGTGGACCAACGGAGACAGACGTCCCAGGCGGAGGCAGATCCGCCACCACATGTTTTGAGTCACTGAGGTGAGGGAGAAGCGGCAATGAGTGGGGAGCTCGAGGTGCAGTCAGAAGGATCTGAAGAGGTGTATCTCGAAGATGGAGGTGAGCCAGTGGGGGGACATAGCCCTGAGTCAGCGCCCACGCAGAAGCCCAGCAGGTATAACCTAAGGGCGACACCAAAGGCTCCAGAGAGGATAAGAGACTATGGGCCTCATTACGACCCTGGCGGTAATCGCCCGTCATTACCGCCATGGCGTAATGAGCGTTTACGCCGTGGGACGATGGCGTAAAGAGCGCCACATCACGACCCATCGCGCACGAGCATTACGCCATGGCGGTAATGCAATTAACGCCATGGCGGAAAAGGCCCCTACCGGCATCGCTAAGCGAGCAAGGTGCCCTTCCGCCAGCGTAAGTAGCGGCCACCGTAATTTACGGCCACCGTAATTAGCGGCGGCCGTAAAAGGCCAAACCGGAAATAGCGTCATCGCGCCGGAACGGGAAGCAGCCCGTCGGCCATCTTCAAAAACACAATCCATTGCCATCCTCCCCAACCACTGGACATCCGAGCCTGAGACCCCGCAAATACCAGCTTCAACCTTCTACCTGCAGGAAAATGCCTAAAGTGGTGAAAAAAGCCTGTGACCGCCAGCGGCAAGACCGCTTCTCCAGAGAGGAGCTTACCATGCTAGCGGAGACCCTCCAGGAGAACGCCGCAGTGGTATTCTCCAACCAAATGACAAGACCGGCCATATCCAAGAAGAAGGCCATATGGGCACTGGTAGCTCAGCGGGTCAGTGCCGTGGGAACAACACCCCGCAATGTCACACAGTGCCGCAAGCGGTGGGACGATCTCCGGCTCAGAGTCAGGAGCATACTATCAGCAAACATGAACCAGGCAATGGCAACTGGGGGAGGATCGGAGTCTCCTATTAAATTGCAGCCATGGGAGGAAATCTGTGCCTCCACAATCGGAATGCAGAGCATTGAAGGAGTAGGAGGAATGGAGAGAGGAGCCCCGACATCAGGCGATGCAGGTAGGTGGCTCAAATCAAGGCATGCAAATCTCACCTAAGTCCATTCATGTGAAGTACAATGTTGCCCCACAGTGTAAATGCAACACATCAGCAGGAGACTGCCCACAGATACATCCGATCTGCACCCTGTACACATGCAGTATGCACACCCTAACTGCAGGCACCCACATACCTCCATGCTACTTCCACACAAAAGGGAGACAACTTTTTTCCCCTGCATGAAATGTGCCACATGTACCAACTGATAAGATGCCAGTCGCCACAATGCCCGGCCAATGTCCGCAGACCCATCAATAACACTCTCCCTCCTTTGTCCCACCACAGGCTCAAATTCCGACCTTGAGGAAGAGGACACCACTGCCTCCACACCCACCAAGAGGGCCAGGACAACTGTGCCAACACCACAACCCTCCACCTCTGCCATCCCGAGGAAAACCCCACAGCAGCCAAAATCCATGCAAGGAAAACAGGACAGGGCACAGACAGCCACCCCAGCAGGCAGTACAGAAGCAGCAGCAGCAGCAGCAGCAGACATCACACAAATCATGCCCACAGAAGGCACAGCCTCTGCTGCAAGCAGCACTATAGGGGAAACTGCTGCCATTGCAGCCTCCTCCGATAGCGAAGCAGGGATCTTTGAGGAGAGTGATGTCAGAAGCCCCACAGCCCACCCTCATTCCCCCTACCTGTCCCTAAGCAGCCCGCATGCGGATGCCACACAGGGTCAGCCAGAGGATGACGATTGGCCAGCCACTCCATCCCCGCTGCAGGGGGTGATCAGCCCAATGGGTATACCACTGCCATTAGCCATGGGCCAGAATACCAACCATTCCCTGGAGGCGATTGTCACCCGGCAGCAGCAACTTTCCTCGCTGCTCGAAGAACATGTTGCAGAATGTGGGGGGTCAAGTGCAGCAATGGAGAAATGTGCTGAGACAGTGAAGGGCGCTATAGAGTCCTCCACAAAGGACATCTGCGCGGAACTTGCTGCTGTGCGGCACGCCATCACTGACCTTGTGCAGACAATTCGGGACATGCGTCCAAATGAGCAGGCAGGATCCTCCTCGGTTGCCAGCTCGACACCGAGCAGCCCCATCCGCCGATCGGGGAGGAACCTCCGCAGCACAGGCAGGGGTGCCCCGGGGGCCAGTGGAGGGGGCTGCCAATAGTGGCCGGACAGTGTAGGAATCCTACTTCAGACACTGCTGCACAGACTAACTCACACCTTTGTTGGGATTCCAGGGGCGGGGGAGGGGGGAGGGGGGAGTGGGTGTGTTGGGGTGTGCAGGGGGGTGGCGGGGAGGTGTGTTGGGGAGTTAAGGGGGGAGTTGGGGGGGGTGTGTGTGCAGGGGGGAGGTGGGAGGTGGTGGGTCACGACGTTCCATGGCTTGAATACACTTTTACCTTGAAAAAAAACCCAGAGTGTGTTGAATTTTTCTTTGCGCATGTGTGCTTTATTGGTGTACAGTCCACAGTGTGCATGTCCCGGTGCCACACAGTGCCCCAAGTGCAGTCACCATGTGACACACACCAGCCATGTGTGCTAGAAGCAGTGGTCGATGATAGTTTGGCGCATTGCACGCCCCTCCTGTGCATCGCCTCCTCCATGGGGTGCCGCCCCATCTGCTCCCTCCTCATCCTCATCGTCAGGTGGTTGTAGTGCTGCGTCAGGGGGCAGGGGCACATTCTGCCTGACGCACATATTGTGTAGCATTACACATGCCATGACGATCTTTGCCACCTTCTCATGGCCATACAGGAGTGCCCCACCAGACCTACTGAGGCTTCGGAACCGTGCCTTCAATAGGCCGAATGTCTGCTCTATGACCACACGAGTACGTGTATGTGCACGGTTGAAGTCCTCCTCGTGCTGGTTCTGCGGGTTCCGGACTGGTGTAAGGAGCCAACTCTTCAGGGGATAGCCTGCATCACCTGTATGTAGGCGAGAATGTATGAGTCAGTCATGTTGTCTGATCAAGAACATGATGTTCCATCATGGCTTGCATCCAACTGTTAATTTGGCTCACATCTACATGACCTAATTTATTCACACAATGCTACCTGTATATGCTCATGGCTTCCATGGCCTGTTTTGCATGCCATCACCCAATGTATGCAGAGGGGTTGTGTGCATTGTGAGTGCCCATCCTCTGTCTCCGTTCTCCGTGTTACTCACAGCCAGGTGGAGTATGCATCCCCCCCCCCTTTCAGCCAGGTGGAGTATGCATCCCCCCCCCCCTTTCAGCCAGGTGGAGTATGCATCGGTACGTCATTCACCTGCCCACTTCCATTACATTGGACTCACCGAGTAGCCAGGATCTTGGGCCTGCATGTCGCTCCATGTAGCGTGGTATTGTGGAGTTCCTCAGGGCCATGGAATCATGGGTTGATCCGGGGAATCGGGCACAACAATGTGTGATGATCTTGTTGGAGTCACAGACCATTTGCACGTTGATTGAGTGGAACTGTTTCCGGTTGCGGTACGGTACCTCCACGGCACGTGGGACCACCAATTCCACATGGGTGCAGTCGATGGCACCAATGCAACCGGGTATGCCGGCTAGTGCATGGAAACCCACTTTGGTGTTAGCTATCTCCTGGCCAGTCCGTGGTAATGAGATGTGGTTGTCTGTGTGCTTGAGGAGGGCATCGAGCACTTGGATGAGTGTTTGCGAGAATAATGGTTGTGAAATGCCATGCATGTGCCCCACTGTGTGCTGGTAGCTGCCTGTGGCCAGGAAGTGGAGTACAGCCACTACCTTCAGTAGGGGGGGGATGGCGGTTGGACTTTCTATCATGCTGACGATGTCGTTGTGTGTCATGTCTACGATGGCGGTGATGGTGTCCCGGTCCAAACGGTACAGGGTGTGGATCTGCTCAGCAGTGAGGTTGAATGGATTGGCTCTGATGCGTGGTATTGGGGGCTGCCTGCGTGGTGGCACTGGCTGTGCAGGTGGGGCTTGCTGGGCCTGCCTTGCCCTCCTTCTCCTCCTGCGTCTCCTCTGTGCTGCCTGTTGTTGTTGTTGTTGTTGTTGTTGTTGTTGTTGTTGTTGTAGTAGTTGTTGTTGTTGTTGCTGTTGTAGTAGCACATGCATTGCTATCAGGTCCTCCAGCCCCAACATTGCTAGTCGTATTGGCATCATTGTGGAGTGTGACTGGGTGTGGGTAGGGGTGGGGTGTGCTCTTTTTGTACTCCCCTGAGTCTGTATTGCCTTCACCTGTGCTGTTTCTGTGCACCTGTGGCAGCTGCATTCACTTGACATGGCCCTTTACGGTTGGTTCGCGATGGCGTTATTTGCACCATGGCGGTAAGGTACTTAGCGGCCTCGGTGATGGCGTTAGGTGCATGTCCGCTTGGGTCGGCATTTGCGTACCTTTCCGCCATGGCGCTAAGTACGGTGTGGGCGGTCGCGTGCGCGCACCCTTAGCGCAGTTGGCGGCAGCGTTAACTACGATGCCGCTATTGGCATCGTAGTTTACGGTCACGAGTCATGATCGGACCTGGCGGAAAACGATGGCGGTAACCATTTACCGCCATCGTTTTTCACTTAGCGCCAGGGTCGTAATGAGGCCCAATGTGTGGTGAAATGCCAAGGTGGAGAGCGTGTAACTGTGCCGGACTGGATTTTGCACAGGAAAGTTAGTATGTTGTTTGTTGTGGTTATGTGTGTGTGTTTGATTATGTTCTGTTGGAAAAAAGGAGGGATGTTGGATTTGCGCGGTGACATGAGGCACATGTTAGATAAAGGGCCCGCCGTGCCGGAATACAAACCCATCCAGGCGTGTCGTGTCCTTTGTGAGCTCCTGCATCCCTGCAGCTGAGCCACCGATGCAGGCCCTGTTTGTTCCTCTCTCCCCCGGCAGCACCGGCAGGGAGGAACATCACAGATGCTTGGCCTGACGCTGCGCTGCATGTAATTGCCTATTCTTCTGAAGTCTTTGGACTGTGAAATGCTGCAGAACTAAGTTCAAAGCGACTTTGAAATAAATCAAATGACAGCAAGCGCTCTATTAATGTTTGCCTGCAGTTACTCAAATGTTTCTTTTCTTAAATGGCTCCACCGGGTTTCATAGACAGCCTTTTGTTCATGTACTTTTTGTCAAAATTATTTCAATTATTTCAACCAGATTTTTAATGGGGTCCCACACCCCGTCCCGCCCACCCTCTAGCACACCCGCCCCACCCTTCCATTACTCCTCTTCCAGTGTAAACCCACCCACTGATTCCCTCACCCCGCAGCCCCCCACTTCCCTACCCCAGATACACATTTCGATTTTGACCAAAAGTGCTCCGACAAAGTGCACATGTTTAAAAAGCTTTCTAAAAAATAAAGACCTTCTTCATCTTAACTCAGACATGGAGGCGTGGGGACTTTACAGCCTGGATGGGTCCAAGTAACTAACACAAAGGAAATTGAATGATTTAGCCGCGTCAAGATGCTCCATCAGGTGAAAATGTACTCAAAGCAATTAATATGTAAGCCTTGTGCTGCAAACACCTCATTGGAAGCAGCTCAGTTAGTTATTGCCCATGCGGCCGCGCCAAAGTCCTCTTGCACACAGCATCACAATGTATCAAAGGGAGCCACGGTTTAAGCTATACAATGGGATGTTTTACGTTTTTCACTTACATATTCACAATATCAAAACCATATTGAACAATGTGAATTAATCGATATAAACCAAGTAGGGGCATTACAAGGCCAGTAATGCCGCAGGCCAGTCGTGAGGGCCTTAACGAAAGCCCCAGGCATTACGTACCCTGGTAGTGCTCCCCCTGCGAGGATTATATTGCTATCAGTCTCCCTGCATGTTGTACCTGGATATTAATGGTGTTGCATGCCGTGATTACCATTGCTGTGTCGGGATGTACCGGGAACACTAGTATTCCCGGTACTGGTGAGGGACCAGGCAGGCAGCTCAAGGTAAGTGGGGCAGGGGTGGGGGGATTGGAGGTGATGATAACGGGTCAGGAAGTGGAAGGGGAGGCAGCTCCGAGGAGGCTTGCAATGGGGGTTTTGCTGTGTGGTAAAGCCCACATTCTGAGCTTCCTGATTGGCTGGGAGACGACTGCACCACCCGCCAGAGAACTAATAAAAAATAAATCACCAAATTCATTGCACTGCAATATTTCAACCAGATTCCATATGTATTAAATCTAAACAAGCCAATAAAATAGGAGAATAGGAGACATTTATAAAATGGGGATTTTACAGGTAAAGGGAAGAGCTATGGGGATTGTCCCTCCGTTTACAGCCAGGTGTGTATTTATGTGTACATGTGTGTATTGGCTTTCGACAGTATCTGTCATCGACATTTGTGATAGCGGCCAACACACGATGCACCATTTGATGAAAAGGAAAAGGGCACAACATGGTATTTGGAGGAGGGCAGTTAGTGGTATCACATCAGGGCAAGGGTGCGGAGAGGGAAAGAGGACACGATTGATAGGGGGCCACTATATGGAAGGCTCTAGAGCCCATTTCCAGTCATATCATTTATGTTTCACTGCTGGAATTCCGGTATGGAAAAAATCTGTGTCACAGGAAAGAGCAGGGGAAATTGGATAATAGGAGTGGCATTAGATAAGTGCTCTGTCGTGAATAGTCAATAAGGAACTGATGTATTATTTTTTCATTTTTTCAGACTCAAACCAACCCAGAAACAAATCACCTTCTGTCAGGAGCTGCCTCTCCTGACCTCAGCTCTATCAGAGCAAAGGGAATTCCGTCCTCACAGGGATCTTCTGACTACTCTACTACTAATCACGCTCTGCCCGGGCCACGACCCCGTGGCTTTGGACCTCCCACAACCAAATGCTTCCTTAAGCCAATAAGTAAACAGAAAAACTTGACACGGCCAACAAATAGTGACTAAACACACTACACAATTTATGAGCTTCTCAACTAACACTACTATCCATGGCACCGCAATGCCTCCCTGCCAATCGCCCAGATCCACATCATCTGTGGCGTTGCCCCCACAGGTCTAAACCTGGCATCCCTATGCCCTCTGGGCTGACAGCAATGTCCGAAATAGGGCATGCCCTCAAAAACGTTCATATGATCAGACAAGGTTTGTGGCAAGGATTGCATACCCTCACAATTATCAACAGGTAGGTAAGACAAAGGTACCTAACCACCATCTCATGAACACATCTTGATGACAGGAGTGTTCTCAGTCATCATTATAATCACCAGAGAATCTTCCTATGGTTTTCTGATATTGAATCTCAGAACAGGGAGAAGTAGATCCTAGTGGCAAACGTACCCAATTTAACAACCCTACAACATTAGGAATAATGCTGCAATAACACACAGAGCAAAAGACATGTCTCTCACTTTGCTAGCAATATCACACCCTATCTACATCACACACATCCTTGGCTCTGCAAGCTACATCACACACTCTGATACCCGTCCATCCGACAAACATCTCCCGAAGAATATGCACATTCAAAATACTCAACAGCATGGGTGTACCAGCAACATTACATTAGAGAAACAAAGGTATCAATGAGATTTAACAAGAAAAAAACGCACGCATGCTGAATTCCACGTGTTGTCGTCTAGCGTGAGCAACTATGAACCTTACAACATCACAACTCATTGACACAGAAATCACTGGTCGTGAAGCTAACACATGCACTACATGCACTCTGGAAACAGGTGTCAGTCAGCCCTGGGATACGGGCACAAGTCTGCCACTGATTGCAGGTATATATATGTTCTGCACACCCGCTGTCAGGTGTCACGTGTTCCTTTGGGTCACCCATGGATGCAGGAGAGTAAAAGCACAGCAAGTGAGGAGGTGAAGGTCTGGGGAGTGGAAGTACAAGTGTGGGAGATGCTGTGAAGGATGGCAGAGGTCAAGAAGGAGACGGGACACAGAGTGATGAATGTGTAGCTCCAGAGTGGATGAAGAGAGAGAGGGATAGGGGAATTGTGATGCAGGAGGAGTCTGGCTGGTGGGGAGATGGGGAGGGAGATGGTGGCCATTACAGTAATTGAGGAGGGGGTGAAGGGAGGAAGACAGAGACAGAAAGACGGGAAGAATGGTCTGAGAGCCTGGAAGGCACATTGAGGAAAATGTCCCATGTTGAGGGCGAGGAAGGACAATAGGGGGTGAGGGAGAAGGGCAGACTGGTAATCAAAGGCCACCTGTGAAAGAGCAATGCTCAGCTCCTCACCAAAACAACATGCTCAACTCATCATGGCATGTAAACCAGAAAGAGATCCATGTCCATAACATCCAAGCAGGTGAGTCCCTTCAACCACAACCCCAGACTCTGCACCAACCACCAACCCCCGTTGCACAGCACAGTAAATGGACATGACAACAATACCCAACTGTTGTCTGACCCCCCTACAGACCACACACCCTGGACAAGACAGTCTCAGAAAGTGTGCAGGGATCATGGGGTGCACTGGCAACACTTACAGGGACCACAGATGAACATAAGCTAGTGGGAGTGGACGATGGACCACATGCATGTGCCCACAATGTACACACACCGTGCAGTCACTCAGAGTGATGGATCAGAACAACAAGTAATGGTAAAAATAATCATGCAATACATCCAGGCGGAGAGAAGATACCGCAAAAACAACAATGAACAGCAAGTGAATTGATTGGGAACAAAGATAAAGTCCGGCTGGGATCCAAATGTGCAAACCAGTACAACCCTAGATGCACCAAGAGTGGCAAACCTGCCCTGTGGAGTCAATGGAGACAAATGGCCAGATCTGTGTTTCCAGAGGCAAGGCCATGAAGGAGAGCAGTTGAGGTTGTGTAGACCTGTGAATGGACGTGTGTGTAAGATGTGTAATTCTAGCAGGGAAGGTCATGTGAGCGTCTAAGGGTGTGGAGAAGGCACTGGCACAGGGCAAAGAGTAGTGTGCACAGGGAGTACACCTGCAGGGCCCAGCAGGACACATGGGGTGGGAGGAGGAGATGGGTTGCATTAAGCAGAACTAACGGTCAGTGAGGCAAGAGGTGAACAATAAAAAGAAAGAGTCAAAATGCACAGAGAATTCAGCACATGAATGAGGATGTTGAAGCAGAATGTTGCCAATATTCCATTCCTGACATGGGCATAGGAAAATCAGAACAGTGTCCATCCCAAACAAGGGTGTAAAAGAACTCAG
Source organism: Ambystoma mexicanum (assembly GCF_040938575.1). Taxonomy (NCBI): domain Eukaryota; kingdom Metazoa; phylum Chordata; class Amphibia; order Caudata; family Ambystomatidae; genus Ambystoma; species Ambystoma mexicanum. The sequence continues at coordinate 82,910,801 of NC_090927.1, read as the reverse complement.
ACCACCCCGGTCAGGTTAAAAAAAAGAATTATGCCCAACTTTTACTGGGGGTAAAAAAATGTCCGCCCTGGAGGCGGGAAGGCATGGGTGCATGTCCATATCCACATGAGTGGACCAAAACAATCAACACCAAAACAAAACTAAATAAATAAATAAATACCCTCCATGGGCTCATGGACATGAAAGCAGATGTGGTTGAGGTGGCGTGGGTGTCCTGGGACCACCATCCTGTTGTGGATCATCAGGTGGTTGTGGGGTTGGCTGTGGGTTCAATCCATGCAGTGCCAAAGCCTGGTCTTCTTTGGCTAGGGCCAGCCATGACATGGATGCATGCAACAGCACCCCAAAGATGGCGAGGTCACAATGTGCTTCTTCCCGAATGGCTACACAGTTTGTATGTGCGCTCAGTCCTGACGCCTTAAGTTGCTGGGACAGCGTCTCACTCAAGGTATCCATTTCATATGGAGCTGGGTCCTTGTGGCTGAGAGTTAATTGTGCAGTGACGCCCTCAAGCTCTCCAGCGATTGGATTTATGAGATGCCAACATCTCCTGTTTTGTGGCTTCTCTATGTGCCCTAACATCTACATGCAGGGAGTCCTGCCGATAGATACTTCAGATCAGTCTATCGGCCCTTGATGTTGGCATCCATGCCCAGTCTTGAGGACCACATTGCATCTCTGATGTTGCGCATCCTGGGCCACTGGTGTGGACATGTACTCGGCCCGGTGATCCATGCCCTCTGCAATATGACATAAAATATTGCCATTTGCTGCTCCCACACTGTCTCTCCAGCATGACGCAGGGGACAAGGCCTTTTGCAGCTGGGCCCATGTTATTAGCTGCAGATTTGAAACCCTTCGTTGGACATCAGCCCCAGAATCTGACATCAGCTCATGGGAAGGAATTCTTGCAGCCGTAACCACAGCTGACCTGGGGCTCAACACTGACTGGCTTTGGGAAGCCTGGTGCACCACCACAGACTCAACGTCCCCATCCGATCTGCCCACTGTGGCATTCACCTTCTCCCTCAGCAAGACATCCACTTCTGGTTCTGCATCCAAATCTGCAGAGTCAGAAGAGTCCGAAGAAGCAGGAGCACGACTGATGATGGTCAGTAGCACCTGTGGGCTTTCATGGCGAAGGACACCACATCCTCCACTGGTGGACTGACGTACCACCTCCTCTTCTTCCTCCTCCTCTACATCCACTGCATCATCACCTACACATGGACAGATGGTGACATTTTGAGTCATGTATGTCTAGAAAGAAATGCACATGTGCATAAAAGTGCATACAGAGAGAATATGGCTGTACACCCATACATCAGACATCGTGACTTGTCACACTGTGAGCATTCGATATATCGACATATGCCCCCTCGCGTGTCTTGCCCATGCAGTTAGTGGACATAGCCGTACAAATGTGGCCAATTCATGTTTGATGGCCCATACAACAAGCATTGGAGTGCACAACCCAGGGGGAGTACTGCACATGGTGCACCGCAATGCAGAATGCCACCACATGGCATCAGATAGCCGGCTAAATCCACATGTACAACCAAGGACAAAATAATGTGATTCCAACTATGCACTTGATAACCATGTCATGTTGATTTCCACATGAACACTATCTATACAATGAACACAGGTTACTCCTCCCCCCCCTTCCACACTAAGGATTATTCGTGTTACTGTTAGTAGTGGTTGAGAACTAAACCACACAAGAGAAACATATGCCAGAGAGTTTTTCGTGATTTCATAATTTAATATGTATTATAAATATTCCTGTAGAAAAAAATACAAGGCTAAAACAAACATCTGCTAGTCCATCAGCATCTGGACAGTAGTGATTGACAAACATCATCAATAGAAAGGCAATGATTGCGCCCAGGGGCTAGTACACCTACGCCAAGGGGTTAGTTCACCAACTCTGTATCTATAGTCTTTTCTGAATTTTCACCATATCAAAAAACAATTTTCTCAATTTTTCAAAATGATACACCACACCTTACACATCCGGCAAATCAAATGTGTAATCTTATTCAACCCTTTTCATGGGTGATCAATAATTTCACAGTATATAACGGTGTGGTACTTTCAGGCATGGTACTGTGTCTTAATATAGTTTAGATGCGCGTGCACGTAAAGAAGCAGTGCGTGAAAATAGCAATGTGTTTCCGTTTTCCCATTGGGCGCGTGCCCCATGATCATTGAGGAACGCATCCTCAAGGCTCCCGTGATATAATACACTAATCGTGGCCAGAGGGCAGACCATGGGGAAAGCAGCATTCATAATGCTGATGTTCGTTTAAGTCTTGTATGTTTTTTTTACATGTTTTTTCAACATTCATTTTGATAATACATTTTAAATTATTAAATCACAAACCCGGGCATATGTTTCTGTTGTGTGGTTTAGTTCTGAGCCACTATTAGGTGTAACTAGCATAATCCCTAGTGTGAAAGGGAGGGGTTACCTATTTTCCCCGTATATATATATATATATATATTCAGCGAAAAAACTTTGTTAAAAGGGACGTTATGGTTAAGTTACGCTACTAAAACCCTATCAAATTCAGTAATAAAACGTTGTTAATGGGACGTTATGGTTCAAAGTAAAACCGAAAAACCCCTGAAATTCGGCAGTTATGGTAAGATAAGCAACCATAACTCGCGCCACCGTGCACTGCTAACACTAACACCCAGGACATCAAAGATGACATCACAAATGTCATTGATGACATCACTGATGACATCACATGTGCATTTACTTTTCATGAAAACTCTGTAGGAGGGATTCTTATAATGCTGACCAAAAACTGTCAAGGATCATTGGGATAAATATCATGAGCTAATTAGTGCATTAAGCAATGCATTGATATGGATAGCATTCTATTATGAAGTTCTATCCAGTACACTAAGCTACTCATGCAGAAACATAGGCAGTGTGTGCAGCATACATGATGAAGTTGCCATATTCATAATCTTGCCATGTTGAATAGTGAAATGATAACTGCTTTCTTATTACAGTTTTGCGTACTGTGAAACATGTAATAAGTAGCCAATAAAACCCACATAATACATAATTACACTTAATACAGACAAAACACAAAGGGACAACAACACATACAAATATGAGTATATACAGAGACAGAGAATTAAGGAAAAAAGCAGAATTAGTAGCAGAAAGAGTTCCAACTTAACCATAACTACATGGACGCTACCACGTCCATGTAATATATATATATATTTTCAGTGTATCTTCCCCTCATGAGACAGATGCCTCGATAACAAAAATGAGGGAATTACCCATATTTGGTATATATTTTTGGATAACCCGGTGGTTGGTGGGTGGAAAGGTAGCACCTAAAAATGGAGAATATAAATACAATATCCTTCTCTGACGAGCATTTACAGAAATTGCTCGGTCTAACCTCCTTGTTTGCCTCCAATGCAGGGGGCTCAATTGCCTACACCCAGACTAATGATTTTGAGGTGATCACCCAAAAAAATGAATAAGGCTGGTGAGGACATAATCACATGGACAGTTAATGCTCCAGTACCTGACAGCAGGGGTTATCCCAGATGGACTTCAGGTAAGGAACATACCAAGAGTTTTTATTGATAACCTGAAATTTAAACTGAATTTTTGTGTAGTTGGCAAAAAGTGCTCAAGGGACTGGGTTATTATCATAATTGAGACCGCAGAGGAGGAGGCTAAGAAACAAAAATATGATCTGGACGCTATGGAAAAGGACATTCAAGATGAATCTGTGATTCAAGATATAAAAACAAAACTAGACAAAAAATGATTAAATAGGAAAATGTAAGCAATTTACATTAGACAAAACATATGGAAACAAAAAAAAGACACTGAGTCCTACAAAGAGGAAATAAAATACCAAGAGCAGAATAAGACCGCCAACAACAGAAGTAGGTTTAACAATTCTGCCTTCACAAAGACGTTTGTCTCATGTTCCGAGACGGCCAATAGCTCTAACAGCAGTGATTCAGAAGCTACTGTGAAGGAAGTAAGGAACATACAGGAGCACAATTGATTGAGTATAGACACTATGTATGGGTTGGATCTATATGCCTCAATCCTGGCTGGATTGCCCGCGCCACCATTGAAGCCATCTGCAGATGTTCCTACTGCCCTGCCTGCTCGCTGTTTCTGACAGACCAAATCAGCGGCCCCACCATTTTATCCTATTCTGCTTTCCAGCCTGTCTCTCAAAACCACCGCTCTGGTCCATCCTTCTTCCCCATTCTTCCCCGAAACCAGCCCTGTGACAACCAAAGAAAGGGGACTAATATGTGCTACCATACTCCAACCGTCTCGGGTATCAGAGGCTCCAGATCGACTTGTCCGGGATTCTATGAGTCGATATTTCAATAAGGTAAGGAAACCCACATTGGAGGTATGTATAAGATGTATATAGTGCCTAGCTAAGATGCAACTGGGCGCTGTACAGTGAAGTGTATTTTCAAAGGATATCCGTTTTGAAACAAGGGGGAAACGTGACACATAAGGAGGAAATGTTGGGTGAAGCACCCTGGCCTTCCTCTAAACTGACAAAGGCATTGGAGGCAGACATACTTGAGGCAATAAAATAAAACCAATGTTAATGTGGAGCCAATACCTGAAATCAGTCCAGTGCATTCCAGAGTACCCACAGTCCTTCAGTGCATTCCAGAGTATACACAGTACTTATTCGGTGCATCCCAGAGTATACACACTCCTGCAGTGCATTCCAGAGTATATGCAGTCCTTCCTCAGTGCATTCCAGAGTATACACACTGCTTCAGTGCATTACAGAGTATACACAGTCCTTCAGTGCATCCCAGAGTATACACAGTACTTATTCGGTGCATCCCAGAGTATACACACTCCTGCAGTGCATTCCAGAGTATATGCAGTCCTTCCTCAGTGCATTCCAGAGTATACACACTGCTTCAGTGCATTACAGAGTATACACAGTCCTTCAGTGCATCCCAGAGTATGCACAGTCCTCCTTCAGGGCATTCCAGATATAAACAGTCCTTCTTCAGTGCATTCCAGAGTACCCACAGTCCTTCAGTGCATTCCAGAGTATACACAGTACTTATTCGGTGCATCCCAGAGTATACACACTCCTGCAGTGCATTCCAGAGTATATGCAGTCCTTCCTCAGTGCATTCCAGAGTATACACACTGCTTCAGTGCATTACAGAGTATACACAGTCCTTCAGTGCATCCCAGAGTATGCACAGTCCTCCTTCAGGGCATTCCAGATATAAACAGTCCTTCTTCAGTGCATTCCAGAGTATACGCAGTCCTTCCTCAGTGCATTCCAGAGTATACAAACTGCTTCAGTGCATTACAGAGTATAGACAGTCCTTCAGTGCATTCCAGAGTATACACTGTCATTCTTTCAGTGCATTCCAGATATACATAGTCCTTCTTCAATTCATTCCAGAACATACACAGTCCTTCTTCAGTGCATTCCAGAGTATACACAGTCATTCTTCAGTGCATTTTAGAGTATGCACAGTCCATCTTCAGTGCATTCCAGAGTATACACAGTCCTTCTTCATTGCATTCCAGAGTATACACAGTCATTCTTCAGGAACATGGTCTGTGAAAACATATAAGGACAAAATAAAAATTAGAAAAATGGGTAGCTTGTTATTCTTACAATACTCATGAAATGCCTAGGACCTCAGTAAGAAGGTGCCAGATGCATGGGGTACCAGAATAAGAACATATCTGGACTCGGCCAAATGAGGCGAGAACAGGGATTTTTCCTCTTTGGATTTATTGACTAAAGACACAAGACACCCCCATACATGAATTTTTGATCAGTATAGGCGCAGAGTTATCTAGCACCACTGCAGGATTTAGTCCATCGTTGACACGCGTCTCCATTATTTCACGTGGAGATTGAGGTTTGATGACATCCTCCACCTTTTGACATTTCGGAGTGGTTGCAACAGAACCATCCGTCTCCTGAAGAAGGTTGCTTATATTTACCGGCTTGAATTAGGGGCCTATTGTGACGACCGAAACATATGTTGAGTTACAGCAAATAAGCAATATGCTATTTGATTTTGTATTAACACTTACTATAATCACCAAGAGGTGTTGAAATGTATGTTAATATATTGGTTCTAGGTGGTCTTAGTACCACAAGTGTGTAATATTGACATGTATAGTGAGATTGTGAATGAATGGTGGTGTTTAAATGTGGATGTTGAGAACAATAAATATTTGTGTAAATTTCTTATAAATAATTCTTTTTTTTTTGACAAGACCTGGTATTGTTTAAATGTGTACAGATGTTCTGATCTCATTTCGCCCAGGTTCATTTTTGTTGTTCCATTATATTTAGCCTGTAGAACCTGTGGCAGTAAGGCAATCCCTATTTCGAAACCCTGAAATGAAAAGCCCTCCTAGGCTGTGGCTGTCCGATGGCTCAGGAGCTGAAGCATGAGGCCGAGCGGGCCAAGTGAAATAAAGCCCTGGGCTGCCAGAGGAGCCCGGGTGAAGACAAGTCCAGGGCCTGCTCTGTCATTGTGGCCCGGGTGAAGATGTGGGCACTGGCAAGCTGCCGAAACCCTGGTGAATATGCAGCCTTTCCGACACCATGGGGTGTGGGCTGCAATGCTGCAATGCCGCAATACCCGAATTGCTCTGGGAGGCAGTGGATGATGATGGAGTCAGCCCCATGGCAATGTGAACACTGCCTGAAAAAAGAATGGCACAGGGGCACTGTGGTTATCGTGGGTGGAACCCCAAGGCATGGGGCCACTTAACTAGATTTTAATGGGCCTGGCATCGCGGCAGTGATCGTGAGTGGCACCCAATGTCATGAGGCCACCCTGTACATAAGAAGTGGAAGCTGGATCAGTGCTGACTGCAGCAGGGCCCCAATGGGCATGGGGTTCTCCTTTGAAATGTCTGATAGTGTGGGTCACTCATGGTGACATCAGTTGGTTAATGGGGCCACTCAGAAAACCAGGCCGAAGGAGCTGCCCTCATTTCATCAGGAGGAAAACACCAAGTACCAGGACAGCACCACCCAGAGGTCCAGGAAAGGGGTGACTGACGGCTTAAGTCACCCCTGGGTAAAATATCATTTTATATGTTATATATGTTATATGTCTATATATATATTTCCCTGTATCTTTATAGCTGTATAGATTGTAATTATAGGGGTTTGAAGTTATGGGCATATAGGCAATGTTAATAGTTGAGATGGGAATGTGTGTTGCCATGGGAATAGTAGAGATAACTGTAGTGTACGCTCAGGGGTGGGTACCCCTACAGCCCTGCAAAGGGGTGTAGCAATAAAACACATTGGTGAAGCGGTCATGCCAGAGCCTGTGCTTGGCACAGGGGTCACGCTGCTGGCAGAACTCGATTGTGAAAGGCGTGTGGCTCGCAAGGCCCCTGTTGAGGCCTGTGGGGCGCTCTTTGTCTGCTTCTTCCTATAGCGCTTTCTGCTGCCAGCGCTAGCGCTGCACTCCCCCCGTGTGCATAGCAGAGTGAACATTTAAGAGAATCTAGGACTCACTATTTAAAGATTGTTTGGGCTTCTGTTAGGAGCAGCGATCAAGTGTGGCTCACCTTCAAAGGATGCAATGACCCGGGCGCAGGAGTCTCCTTTAACTTGCAGAATTTCTAAGTGTGGGTGTACGCGGTTACATGCCCTTAACCTGTCATTTGGAACTGTTTATATGGAGGGAAGGATGTGATCAAAACGAATGAAGCTACATTACAGTAGTCACGACGGGTGCCCGATGGACACGATACCACACATGCATTACACACATCCCCCATAGAGTCCCACAGGTGGGAAACACCCCAAGGGCACCACGTTGCGGCACACCTTTGCCACATTGCTACCTAGCCAGGGCCTGGTAGGCTCTATTTACTGAAGGTGTTTCCCCAACACCAGAATGGGTGACTCCAATGAGACGACAGCTCAGCATAGAGAAGTTGCTGCTACTTGTGGCAGCAATTAGCCCCCCCCCCCCACCACACCTCCTCTAACCAACCAGAATGCTTGAAATGTAGTTAATAGTCTCTGCTAGTACCCTTTCCCGAATGTTCATAGTGGCTCAGCCAATCAGGATCGAGGAATTCAAGGCACTGTTATGCTTTCTCCCGCCGGTGCACCGGCGAGGGAGAATGCACGTGGGGCTCCGCAGGCCGAGGCCTGGCTGCAGAGCATGAAAGAAAAGACACACACACTGCAGCTCCTGACTTGCCCGAAACGGCCCTCCTCGTACGGGGCTTTATTTTACGCGCCTCACGCCCCGCAACGCGGTGACATGAGGCGTACACATCATTCCTCCTTTTTCCCAACAACTTAAAACATAGCACACTAAATACACTCATGTCCAACTGATTCAACTAACTCTAATGTGCATTCTAGTCCAGCACACGTTATAGTATATGGGCCTCATTCCGAGTATGGAGGTAGTCATGGCGCTATTTGCGCCATGACTACCTCCCATACCGGTACCGTGTCCGGTTTGGTGAGATGGGACTTACCGGTCCAGTCTGACCTTGGCGGTCTGATCTTGGCGGGACCGGTAAGTCCCCATTCACCAAATCATTCCCCATTCCCATTTGAGCCCCAATAGGGCTCAATGGGAAGGGGGAAGTAGCTAATAATTATGGCTCTGATTTCCCTTAGCGGGTCCCTTCCTTAACGCCTGGTAAAACCAGGCGTTAAGGAAGGGACCCGCTAAGGGAACTCGTAGTAGGGCGCAAAGGGGTTACCGGCACTGATGTCCTTAACGGTGCCCGGTATCCCTTTGCGCCTTACTCGGAATGAGGCCCATAGTCTCTTAACTTTACTTGGGCTCCCGGTGCAGTTCTTAGGGTATAGCGCCCACATCTAGGGGCTGCCCCCCCATCGTGTCCAGTTGCGGCTCAACTGCCTTACTTGGAGACGCATCCCTCGGTTCCTCTAGCAGTCTGTCTGTCTCGTGCTCCTCGGTCAACTTCTCCTCGGGTTGTTGATACTCATCTTCCGGCGATGACCCTGCTTCCTCCGAGGGCTGCTGGTCCACATCAGTCCACATTTGTCGTGGCACTCCCTTGAACCATGATGAGTTCCTGGTGATCTGTCGTTGCCCTTGTGTGGCCGTTATCATGGTTCCTCGCCGTTGAGTTATGGTCCAGGAGGCCACGTCATATTGGGTGTCCGATTTCATTTTCGAGGGGTTCCTCTTCACTCACACTTGATCATCGACTTGGTGTCTGGATTCCTTTGCATGTCTCTTGGTGCTCATGCGCTCATTCGCTGTGATACCACCTTCGTCGCCAGTTTTATGCGATCTCCCACTGGTGTGCCGGCGAGGGAGAATGCACGTGGGGTTCCGCAGGCCGAGGCCTGGCTGCGGAGCATGAAAGAAAAGACACAGAGACTGCAGCTCGTGACTTCCCCGGAACGGCCCTCCTCCTTCGGGGGCGGGGCTTTTATTTAACGCGCCTCAAGTCCCGCAACGTGGTGACGTGAGGCGTACACAACAGGAACTATCAGCCAGTAAATGCCCAGAATTGCTCTTTTTTCATGGCTGAGTCACTATGAACTTCTGCATTGCTTTGCATGCCCCACCCACACCTCTCTCCCCCCCACTCCACGTTCTCACTCACATGTGTATGGTTGTGTCAGTGCTCTCCCTCCAGTCGTGGCTCTTTCGTGGCTCTGTGTGCTGGGGGGTGGGGGGCTCCCATAGCTCTGGGTAACACCCTGGCCCCCAGCTTGCCTGTGTGCTACAACACAGCCCACACCATTGTACATCGCCATCCTTCAATGCTTCGACGTGTTTATAGGGCAACCTACAGCTACAGTGATGCTGTGGGTTGCCATGGCAACATTTTGGTAGATTTCGGAAAGGAAAAGAAAATGGAAACTAAACCAAAGGGAAGGATATTACATCAATACCTTTGCTGCCACCAAGTTGACTTTTCTAAAAGGCTCTGCTCTCAGGCGGGAGTGGGGTTCCCGCCCATTTGACGTCCCCAGTTCCCCATCATTTTCATGCAGGGGCTAAGTTATTTAACATCCTCACATGGGCTGGACACTGCTGGCGTCATCAGCATAAGAATGATGTTGCAGAGTTTGCCAGATGGGTTGAAAGTCAGTGTTAAAACTAAGAGGGGGAAAAGGGGGATCCACAAGGCACCCCACATGACAGCGAAATACATGTTGAAACATAATATTCCAGCTTAAGGTAAAATAAGGAACACAACCAACCGGAAGGTGCATTGGCAATGCCGGTCACCGCAGGATATTTTGGTTGTTCACACCTAATGCTTATGAGAGGAGTAGCTGATAAGTAGCTGATCGAGAGCAGGAGGCGCACCAAGGGTTGGGAAAATAATGCACGAGAGTTAATAGTTCTCTAGGTTTATTGAGGACTTGATCAACTCAGTCTAGGAATCCCCTTGTGTGGCAATTTCCACTGCAGATATTTTAAATGTTTTTGTCGATTAAAAAAAAAAAAAAAGAAATACACTATATTAGTTGTGTGTTTGAGTAGGGGATTTGGGGGCGATGGGTGGCAAGGTGAGGTGGTGGGGGTGGATAAGATTGGCAATTGGGGAGAAACACCCATTAAAAATAAAATTCACCAAAAATGTCCGGGGAGAAAACACCACAATTAAAATAGCCGCGATTAAAACACGTGAAACCCTCTTGAGCCCACGGATGGTCCTTTTATTATCGTCTGTGCTGCAGCGGTGTGCCAAACTAATATTGTGTGATGATTGGTAGGTTATGGAATGTTCTTCCTTAACATGCTTTGCTGTGCAGGACATGTCCCACCCCCTCTGTTTGGTATCGGTGAGACGTGTGTGATGAGTGATGTAAGGTGTGATTCCAGTGTCTGTCTATGATGGCATCCCTTTCTGAGGAAGTGTAGTCCTGTGAAGCTCTGATACATGTGCTTATTACAGGAGTGAAGCCCTTGTTTTCCGGCCCTGTCCAAGCAAGGGTGTCCACCTCCCTCCGCCCGGACCTCGGACCAGGGGAAGTCGCCATGGGAACCACCATCACCATGCCCAGGACAGCCAGTAGGAAGCGGCGCTGCACCTGCCAAATAAAATAACAGGAGATAGGCTACACCCTGAGTCGATTTGATTTGATTTAATTTGGACATATATAAAGCACTTATCCCATAGGAACCCAGCAAAAACTGCATCTGGGCGCAGGTGAAAAATGTATTCTTTTAATTAAGCAAGTGGGGAGACACCTGCCCTAAATAGAACCAAAAGCTCTTATTCAAACAGGTAGGTTTTTAGCAATTTTTGAAAAGTTTATAAAGATTTAGTCTCACGCAACAAATTGTGGGAGTGAGTCCCAAACAGGACGACCAAAGTCAAAAAACCGCCTGTCTCCCCACGTACAGGTTTGAGAAGTGGGGATTACCAGTAATGCCTGTCTGTTTGATCGTAAGGTACGAGTCAGACAGTAGCATAGGAATTTAGAGCTCAACTACAAAGAAGCCAGTCCATGAACACATTTAAAAACAAGACAGAGGGCCTCATTAGGAGTTTGGAGGTAGCCATGCCGTTCTTCCTGATATGGCCACCCCCAAACCGGGTGCCGGGTCCAGGTCCCCATTCTCGGGACCCGGACCTGGTACATCCCCATTCCCATTCGAGCCCCCATAGGGCTCAATGGGAGTGGGGAGGATGCTAACAACGGGCCCGTTAATGACGGGTCCATTGTTAGCATCCTGGTCTGCTAGCGGGTGGCGGTAAGCATGTCTGGGCTGGACCAGACGGGCTTACCACCACCCGCGCGCGGTCCCGTAATGTGGCAGCCCGTAATGAACGGTGCCGGTACCTTACCAGCGGCCGCCTACCATGTAATGAGGCCCACAGAATCTTAAATTCTAGCGGCCATTCTACCGGCAGCCAGTGCGAGCTTCTACGGAACTCTGAAATAGATGCCCTTCGGGATAGAGAAAAAATCATGCGTACGGCTGGGGCCACCTAGAGATGCTGAATTTGATATTTAGGGATGCCAGCTAGAAGAGCACTGCAATAATCCAGCTTTGAGTTTGTTAAAGTGCCCACCACAATGGAGCGATCTTTCACAGAGTTCTTCAATCACTAATGGACACAGACACCAGAGTGAATTTGATAGGGATCCCAACGGGGACTCATCTCTATTTATAGAAAACACTATTGCCTTTAACTCTTTCCCCTTTTTATTTCCTTAGGATTCCCCTGGCTTCAGCACCAACTAAATGGGGACCAGCTAAATCCACCCAGCCTTCTTTGGAGGAGTCTTCCGGATGCTTAGGGTGAGTCTGATGCAACATACCCTTTACCTCCACTCAGTTACCACCCACACAGAGTGTGAGGCCTGAGGATAGCCTCTGTGGGTGGTCACATCTTACTAGGGGGCCTCTGTCTGGCAGGCCACCACACTATCCACTACTTCACGCCAGGGTACCCCCCCTCTACCACCTTTCTGTACACTATACTATTCTATACACGTCCCCCTGCTTAACAGTATACTCTTAATGGTAATTGCATATATGCATTAACATACACCATATAAACATTATGTCACAATAGGGGTGACTGCTGCAGTCAGTCATCACCTCACAGTACCTTAAGGCCAGTCTCCGGTTGTCTTGCTTTCCCCTTCTGTGGCTGGTGAGCAGGTCTGGCTTTGGGTCAGACTGGTTGCAGGGCCAGTTGGGGCCTGTCCCCTGATAACTGATTGGGCTTGGCCCCTCTGCTTTCTTCAGGGTGGCCCCGTTAGCATATCGGGCCACCTGCACTCACCGCAAAGCCAACTCTTTTTTTTGCTTTTGGGCAAACCCCCTGCACCATTTGGGGCCTGCCAGCTATCACCGCTGCTCCTCACGGCACTTCTTCTGGGTGAGACCTGTGTGGCGGGGGCCCACCCGTGCGTGAGACCTGTGTGGGTGGGGGCACCCGAGCTCACTGCTGTGGCTGCTACCCTTTTCTTTCTTCTGGGTCAGCCACATTTTCTGGTGGGCCCACATGCAGTGCCACCATTTCAGCTTCATCCTCAGTGCCATGAGGATGCACCCACTTTTACCGTCCCTCCCATTGCCATTTTGAAGCCAGGCGGCATCCCAATGGCAACGGGGATGGTTCACTGCAGCGCACCGCGGCCTGATCTCCAGCCACCCCCTCAGCAGTGCGTCATGCTATGCAGGGGGCGGACCTCAGATCTTCTCCCGCGCTTCTCCACTGGACGGCCCAGGGCTTTTCCTCATTCACCTTTCAGGCTGTGACTAACATACTCAGCCTGGGAGGACTTATTAGCACAGACCCGTCTCGCTGGCCATGAGACAAGGCCCGGCAGCCTGGTCTGGGCCGCCCCCACATGCAGCAGGGGCTCGGCTGTCATTATGGGGGCTGATTTAGTTAGGCACTTAGTAACTGATTTAGTTAGCTCTGTGTTTTATTTCTATCATCGACAATTTCATCCTGGAGTGTAAGTATACTAGGCAAGGCCACATTTTAGTTGGAGAGCACCTGCTGATCAGTCGGGCATAGGAGTAACAAACTGCACATGTACACCATTGGTCAAACCAGCCTTTTCATCCGCAACCCTTCCTCTCTGCTGTTGATGGTAATGCACCAGTTAATGGGCACCTGCTGGGGGGCTACTGGACAGCCTGATAGACTACCTGCAGGGGTCCTGCTGGGCTTGCTGATGGATTGCCGGCTGGAGGGTTGCCTCCAGTGCTGCTGGCCAGGCTGATGGATTGCCAGCTGGAGGGCTGCCTCAGGGCTGCTGGCCAGGCTGATGGATTGCCAGCTGGAGGGCTGCCTCAGGGCTGCTGGCCAGGCTGATGGATTGCCTGCTGGAGGGCTGCCTCCAGGGCTGCTGGCCAGGCTGATGGATTGCCAGCTGGAGGGCTGCCTCAGGGCTGCTGGCCAGGCTGATGGATTGCCTGCTGGAGGGCTACCTCCAGGGCTACTGGGCAGGCTGATGGATTGCCAGCTGGAGGGCTGCCTCCAGGGCTGCTGGGCAGGGGGATGGATTGTCGGCTGGAGGGTTGCCCCCAGGGCTGCTGGGCAGGCTGATGGATTGCGGCTGGAGGGCTGCCTCAGGGCTGCTGGCCAGGCTGATGGATTGCCTGCTGGAGGGCTACCTCCAGGGCTACTGGGCAGGCTGATGGATTGCCGGCTGGAGGGCTGCCTCCGGGGCTGCTGGACAGGCTGATGGATTGCCGGCTGGAGAGCTGCCACCAGGGCTGCTGGGCCGGCTGATGGATTGCCGGCTGGAGGGCTGCCTTCGGGGCTGCTGGACAGGCTGATGGATTGCCGGCTGGAGAGCCGCCTCCAGGGCTGCTGGGCCGGCTGATGGATTGCCGGCTGGAGGGCTGCCTTCGGGGCTGCTGGACAGGCTGATGGATTGCCGGCTGGAGGGCTGTCTCCAGGGCTGCTGGGCCGGCTGATGGATTGCCGGCTGGAGGGTTGCCTTCTGGGCTGCTGGACAGGCTGATGGATTGCCGGCTGGAGGGCTGCCTCCAGGGCTGCTGAACAGGCTGATGGATTGCCGGCTGGAGGGCTGCCTCAAGGGCTGCTGGGCCGGCTGATGGATTGCCGGCTGGAGGGCCGCCTCTAGGCTGCTGGACAGGCTGATGGATTTCCGGCTGGAGGGCTGTCTCCAGGGCTGCTGGGTCGGCTGATGGATTGCCGGCTGGAGGGCCGCCTCTAGGCTGCTGGACAGGCTGATGGATTGCCGGCTGGAGGGCTGCCTCCAGGGCTGCTGGGCCGGCTGATGGATTGCCAGCTGGAGGGCCGCCTCTAGGCTGCTGGACAGGCTGATGGATTATGTGTTGGGGCGGCTGATATAATCCCTGTTAGCAAAGCTATTAGAGCTATCTGCTGGGGGGGGCTAGGTGCGGGGCAGGCTGATGGGCGTCTGACCCGGGACTGTCACACAGGCCACTGGGCTACATTGTGGGGGTTCCTGTGCAATCTGATGCTGGCTGGGGCTGCTGGGCTACCTGCTGGAGCTGCTGGGCTACCTGCTGGGGCTGCTTGGCTACCTGCTGGGGGCTGTTGGGCCACCTGCTGGGGGCTGCTGGGCTAGCTGATATATTATGTGTTGGGGAGGCTGATATGATCCCTGTTAGCAAAGTTATTAGAGCTATCTGCTGGGGGGGCAGGTGCGGGGCAGGCTGATGGGCGTCTGACCGGGGACTGTCAGACAGGTCACTGGGCAACATTGTGAGGGGTTCTGGGCAAACTGATGCTGGCTGGGGGCTACTGGCTTCCTACTGGGGCATTGTTGGGCTAGCTGATGGGGGCTGCTGGGCTACCTGCTGGGGGCTGCTGGGCTAGCTGATGGGCTTCCAGATAATACGTGCGGTTCCACTGACTGAGATCGAGGTGTTTTTTTCGATCAATGATCCCTGGTGAAATGTCTGCCCATATTGGACGTGTGGATATAATGGGTCAGTTACCGGCTTCAGAATGAGCCTGTACCCCTGGCAGAAGGATGCAACGTCCGGTTGAGTCACAAGGCCCAGGGTAGACAATACAAGCTTCATTCAGCCTTGCGATACCAACATAGAATAGTCTGTAGCCTTTGAGCATGAACGCCTGGAAACAAAGACCATTGATAGCGAAGGCAGGCCAGGTAACTGCAATCCACACAGCCATTGTGTTTCCACTGAGGGCAGGACATGGAGTTTTCTGATACAGGTCACAGCTGTTAAAGCACACTTCAAGACCTCTCTGCACTCCATGAGTCCCTCCTACCTCATACCAGCAACTGCATTTAAGGCCCAGTTGGACTAGTATTCAGACACAGCTCCTGGCACCACAATGAGGGCACTTAATGGCTTCCTCGCTCCCCTGCTGGTCAGCATTTTCCTCAATATGTGGACTTCTGCGACAGCACAGATTTCCCTAAAAGGTGAGAATATGAACAGTGAGTGAGGGCAAATGAAAGGGGAAGATGATAGTCTTACCTCTAAGGAGCAAAACTCAGATTGTGGTGTACTGAAATGTGGCTCTGAGGGACTGCGGAACATGGTATTCTTCTCACCCTCAAAGCCCCGTACAGTCACTAGCTCCAGCGAGCAGTGCGTGTATTGGCTGCTTGCTGTACCCCGCTGCTTGGAACTGCAAGTGTGCATGCCAGACCTCTGTGTAGGAGAAATGCATAGGAATCAGGCATTAAGACGGGCAAGCTTCACACAGTAACAGGCATTGGCATAGCCAACAGTTTCGGCTTTTGTGTAGGCAGGTCGTAGGCATGTTCCAGGCAGTGGCATAGCGGTCTTACCGGGCCTAACTCGGCGACACTGAATCATGTTTTGAATAACCATGAAGAAGCATATTTTCAGAAGAAAAATAAGGCAAAAGCAGTCTGATTTGTCTTCCGTACCCAAGGCCCCGGGCAGCTGTGGTTGAAAACCTGCCCTCATTTAAAGGTGCTCACATTTCCTTCCAGCTTTCCCATCTATCGAACCTGGGCCTTTGCGGCCGCTCGTGGCTTAGGGCAGTAAGTAGCAGGGCTTTACCAGCTGTGTTTTCTTGGGCATGGTTCCACCATGCCCAGCCTTAACGTGGCGGGGTGGGGGGCTTTAGCGCCATGACTAGCATCAACCTCGGAATGAAGGCCAAAGTATGGAAGCCTTTTTAATTATCAAAATATTTGAGTTGATGTGCACAAAAACTTACGATGTTGAATGAACAAATTGAACAGAGAGAGTTTTAAAAGATTAGACAAAATTATACGTGACGGGTAAATGTGTTCTGTTAGTTTATTTTCTAATTTAGTTTTATATGTTTGGTTTTAAAGACAGATGTGAAGCATTCACAAACTAAGAATTTGGTGCCAAAAATCATGTATCCCATACAAGGGGGCACCTGTCCTGAAGAAAGTCTTGTCTTGTTGCTCATGTTGTGAATAATCAAGAAAGGCGATAAAATGTGAAAACTAGCAAGCCTGGAAACAAATATGTGCTGTCTACACTATCTTTAGAGGACTTTGTTGTATTTAAATAACCATGCAAAAGTCACTTCTTGGTTACTAACATTACCTTGATTTTGTTTACATCTAATGAATTTACTACAAGAAATGACTTCCTAAGTAGTATTAGGGTAGACGCTGTCTATATGCTCTACATGTTGTTATATGTTTTAAAATCTTGTGTATTAATTTGAGCATGATTTCTGAATAAATATAGGTGATTTTTTTGGGCTATACCCATTCCCACCATCTTCTGTTATATGTTCATGTTGATGGTGCACTATTTTCTCTGGTTCATCCATTTGTCTTCAACTTTATTGTGCAACATACAAGGGTAGCTGTTTTGCAAATTTGTCTTGTATACATGGTGTTAACGTCCTCTCGCAAACAAGCCCCCGTTATCAAAAAGAGGACCCCCTTTTTGTGTACTCATTTTGAGTATATAACTGCACTCCTGATCCTCCAGAAGGAGAAGCTCTGCTGCTACTCACCAGAGGGATCCCTCTTTGGCGATCCCACATATTGATCTAGTGAGGATCATTGGATAATCCATCTTTTCAGTTGTTGTGTTCACCCCTTACGTTCCTGGCTGCGTGCCATCCCGTCCCAGAGGTTGGAGCAGCAGACAGCATTTTATTGTCCTGTCCAAAAGTGCTTGTTACATTGCTGGACCCATCAAGCCGAACTCATCTGACCCTCCTCAGATAGAACTATTATCATGGGCCAGTCCTGCAGTGCCAGCTACTGACCAGAGCATCCAACGACCTGTCCCAAAGTGTCAGTGTTTTGTTATTTTGCAGCTGCTGGTGGCTCTTGGTCCCCCGACTAGCGGGTCATCCTGTGGGGTTCTCTGACCCTGTCTGTATTGTTTGTACTGGGCTCTGCCTGTAATGTTGTGACTGAACAATATCAGTGATGGCTGGAAACCTAAAAATGTCATCCACCAATAGCCCCTTGTAGTAAACAAGTCAACCACTCAAGAGCTCAATGTGCACATGAGCACTCAAACTGGACAAGCATACAACGGGGGAGCATTGCTTGCTTCTTCATACAAAGCATGGCCTCTTTAGTGAACAAATCCTAAGGCCCCGTACACACACTATTTTAAAGAATTGTAACTGATTATGTCTCAGGATTTGCTATGGAAATAGACATGTAGATGTAGATTCAGACCAACTTCCTGTCTGGCTCAACTCACTCACCCACTCGGACACATTGCATCTACTTAGGAGTAGGTCCACCCTCTGCCTTTCCAGGGCAGATACTTATGACAAGGGCCATCACCCCTCGGCTTTCCAGGGTAGCTACTTATGACAAGGGCCTTCACCCTTCGGCTTTCCAGGCCAGCTACTTATGACAAGGGACATCACCCTTCGGCTTTCCATGGTAGCTACTTATGACAAGGGCCATCACCATTCGGCTTTCCAGGGTAGCTACTTATGACAAGGGCCTTCACCCTTCGGCTTTCCAGGCCAGCTACCTATGACAAGCGACATCACCCTTCGGCTTTCCATGGTAGCTACTTATGACAAGGGCCATCACCATTCGGCTTTCCAGGCCAGCTACTTATGAAAAGGGACATCACCATTCGGCTTTCCAGGGTAGCTACTTATGACAAGGGACATCACCCTTCGGCTTTCCAGGGTAGCTATTTATGACAAGGGCCATCACCATTCGGCTTTCCAGGGCAGCTACTTATGACAAGGGCCATCACCATTCGGCTTTCCAGGGTAGCTACTTATGACAAGGGACATCACCCTTCGGCTTTCCATGGCAGCTACTTATGACAAGGGCCATCACCCTTCGGCTTTCCATTGTAGCTACTTATGACAAGGGACATCACCATTCGGCTTTCCATGGTAGCTACTTATGACAAGGGCCTTCACCCTTCGGCTTTCCAGGGAAGCTACTTATGACAAGGGACATCACCCTTCGGCTTTCCATGGTAGCTACTTATGACAAGGGCCATCACCCCTCGGCTTTCCAGGGCAGCTACTTATGACAAGGGACATCACCCTTCGGCTTTCCAGGGCAGCTACTTATGACAAGGGCCATCACCATTCGGCTTTCCAGGGCAGCTATTTATGACAAGGGCCATCACCCTTCGGCTTTCCAGGGCAGCTATTTATGACAAGGGCCATCACCCTTCGGCTTTCCAGGGCAGCTACTTATGACAAGGGCCATCACCCTTCAGCTTCCCATGGCAGCTACTTATGACAAGGGACATCACCCTTCGGTTTTCCATGGCAGCTACTTATGACAAGGGACATCACCCTTCGGCTTTCCATGGCAGCTACTTATGACAAGGGACATCACCCTTCGGCTTTCCATGGTAGGTATTTATGACAAGGGACATCACCCTTCGGCTTTCCATGGTAGGTATTTATGACAAGGGCCAACACCCTTCGGCTTTCCATGGTAGGTATTTATGACAAGGGACATCACCCTTCGGCTTTCCATGGTAGCTACTTATGACAAGGGACATCACCCTTCGGCTTTCCATGGTAGCTACTTATGACAAGGGACATCACCCTCCGGCTTTCCAGGGCAGCTACTGATGACAAGGGACATCACCCTTCGGCTTTCCAGGGCAGCTATTTATGACAAGGGACATCACCCATCGGCTTTCCATGGTAGCTACTTATGACAAGGGACATCATCCTTCGGCTTTCCAGGGCAGCTACTTATGACAAGGGACATCACCCTTCGGCTTTCCATGGTAGCTACTTATGACAAGGGACATCACTCTTTGGCTTTCCAGAGCAGCTACTTATGACAAGGGACATCACCCTTTGGCTTTCCAGGGAAGCTACTTATGACAAGGGACATCACCCTTCTGCCTTTCCAGGGCAGCTACTTATGACAAGGGACATCACCCTCCGGTTTTCCATGGTAGCTACTTATGACAAGGGACATCACCCTTCGGCTTTCCATGGTAGCTACTTATGACAAGTGACATCACCCTTCGGCTTTCCATGGTAGGTATTTATGACAAGTGACATCACCCTTCGGCTTTCCATGGTAGGTATTTATGACAAGGGACAACACCCTTCGGCTTTCCATGGTAGGTATTTATGACAAGGGACATCACCCTTCGGCTTTCCATGGTAGCTACTTATGACAAGGGACATCACCCTTCGGCTTTCCATGGTAGCTACTTATGACAAGGGACATCACCCTTCGGCTTTCCAGGGCAGCTACTGATGACAGGGGACATAACCCTTCGGCTTTCCAGGGCAGCTACTGATGACAAGGGACATCACCCTTTGGCTTTCCGAGCAGCTACTTATGACAAGGGACATCACCCTTCGGCTTTCCATGGTAGCTACTTATGACAAGGGACATCACTCTTTGGCTTTCCAGAGCAGCTACTTATGACAAGGGACATCACCCTTCGGCTTTCCAGGGCAGCTACGTATGACAAAGGGACATCACCCTTCGGCTTTCCAGGGCAGCTACTTATGACAAGGGACATCACCCTTCGGCTTTCCAGGGCAGCTACTTATGACAAAGGGACATCACCCTTCGGTTTTCCAGGGCAGCTACTTATGACAAAGGGACATCACCCTTCTGCTTTCCATGGCAGCTACTTATGACAAGGGACATCACCCTTTGGCTTTCCAGGGTAGCTACTTATGACAAGGGACATCACCCTTTGGCTTTCCAGGGTAGCTACTTATGACAAGGGCCATCACCCTTCGGCTTTCCATGGTAGCTACTTATGACAAGGGACATCACCCTTCGGCTTTCCAGGGTAGCTACTTATGACAAGGGACATCACCCTTTGGCTTTCCAGGGTAGCTACTTATGACAAGGGCCATCACCCTTTGGCTTTCCAGGGTAGCTACTTATGACAAGGGCCATCACCCTTCGGCTTTCCATGGTAGCTACTTATGACCAGGGACATCACCCTTCGGCTTTCCATGGTAGCTACTTATGACAAAGGACATCACCCTTCGGCTTTCCATGGTAGCTAATTATGACAAGGGACATCACCCTTTGGCTTTCCAGGGTAGCTACTTATGACAAGGGCCATCACCCTTTGGCTTTCCAGGCTAGCTACTTATGACAAGGGACATCACCCTTCGGCTTTCCATGGTAGCTACTTATTGCTAGGTGCACCACCCTCTTGCTCTCCTTCTGGGGAGAACATGCCCTTGGTGGCCAATCTCTGCAATTAAAGGATACTGGACCCCAGAGCCCTTCATAGTCGTCAGGCGGTTCGGATTCATCCCATCCGGCCTCCATCTTGCCATAAGTTGTCAGCAGGGAACTGTTTCTAAATTGCTTCAGAGGGGCAACATGAGCCATGTAGTTTTGAAAGACTGATGCCCTTAAAAGGCCACCAGGTGACATATGGAAGTCCAGGGAACTGTGTCCTTATGTTGTCCCCGAACCACTTCATGTGGCACTCTCCTTTCTGATAAGGCTACAGAGATGACTGCCATTACAAAACACCATTGTGGAATATGAATAGGAGCACTGATGTGGCCATTGTTAAACTGTGCTCCTCACCTTCAGAATTCAGCATTAATCCACAGAAAAAATGGCTCTACCAGCGAATCTCACACCATTGGATTCTCTGAACCACAATGTGCTTAGTTACGGTCAAATGTCAGAAATGTGAATTGCCAATTTTCACGATTCCCTGAAACATTAGCACAATCGGGGTTTTTAAACTTAAATGTAATGTTTTCTTTTCTTGGTGAGTTCCACCACCATACCCCCTTTGCTATACTCCTTACCCTATCGCACTCCTTTCCACTTGCTTTCCTCTTTTTGACCCCTTTTTTCTTCCTTTACTTACCATTACACGGCCTGCGGTAGCGGCCCTGTAGTTATGGTTAAGTTGCTCAAGCCATAGGAAAATTATATTCCTTTACCTTGAAACCTTGAGTAAGTGTTTGTTTGAATCACTGCATTGGTTGGTCCTTTGTGTAACTTGTTCTACTACTCACTTAAACTCTTGAGATAAGCCTGGCTGCTCAGCCATCGCTACCACTTTACTGTGTAGTACGGGCTTGTACCAAAGGTGAAATTGTGCTTACACTTGTAGTCTTCATTGCATGTAGTGTTCCCAAAGGATACTGCATTTGATTCTACCTAACAGGGGGTCTCAACATTTTTAGATGGCTTATAACTTTGTTGCCATTTAATGAATGTGTATACATGTTTTCAGAAAGATTATAGACCCAACCTTGAATGTTGGTGCAAAGTCTGAATGGATTTTGTCAAGTGGGGGCCAAGTTATATGACTATTGTTTGAACATACATTTTGACACTTTTGAAAAAAAAAACATGGGCAGATTTCCAGAAAACCTGTGTAAGGAGCATAGGCAAGGACCTGAAAGCATGGTTTTGCAAATGTGTCCGTGTTTTATTTTTTGACAAGTGTTATAATGTAGGTACAAAAAATAGTGATATACCTTTGGTGACTGAGGTATAGCCTGTGGCCATGGTCAGTGGCCAGATTGTCCGGGTCATGGCATAAAGTCATGACCCAGACAATCTGGCTACTGACCCTGACCACGGGTGATGACCATTGGGGATAAAGTGGCCATGTCCACCAGGGACCGGCGATGTGGTTAAACTTTTCGAAATTGGGATAGGTTTGAAAGGGAAAAAAATGTGCTTGTCGTAATATGGTCATAGGGTTCTCTATTTGCCTTCTGCAGGCCGCAATGGAAAGGGAAGAGGGGCTCTGTACGGAGCCCCCCTTCCCTTTCCACAGTGGCCATCTTGGAAAAGGATTTTCCTTTCTACACCGGGACACCGCGCTTGGGCAGATAACTTACGCTGCTGGGCTGTTATCCCCAGTTCCAGTACCTAGAACGGGGGATGAACGCAACTTTATTCCCATTAGCATAACAGAAAATGCTAATGGGAATGTTGGAAAATCTTATTGAGTCTATGTACTTTACTGAGAAATGTAAAGTAGATGGAGTCTATAAGATTTGTTTTTTAGTTCTATTTTTTAACTGTGAAAGGTGGTTCCTAAAGGACCCTTTTTTTGTTGTTTTTTTATTCTTTTTTTTGTATGAGAGGTTAGAACTTAAGGCGGGGAGGGAAATGATGGAAGAGGCGCGACGCACTAATATGGAGGGGCAGGTGGACGGGGAAGATGTTGCGCAGTGTTATTTCCAAGGTAGTGTTTCTCATGCTCCTTGATTGCAGTTTCAAAGGCACTTTGAAATTGCTCCCCCCTGCAGAGTGGTGTGTTGCAGTATAAACAGATGACTGTTGTCTTTAGAAAGATATGGATCAATAGCTTCTTTTATTGCTTGAAAGGTAGCTGGTGGGATTTTGTGTCCCACAGGAGTAGGCTGTGTGGTTACATTATTCGTTGAGGAAGATGAGGTGGAGGAAGACAGCTACTACTTGCTAAGAAAGGAACAACCTTTCTCAGAGCGTTGCAGTGGTTGGATTGTGTGTGGCAGCGCACGGAGGTGGTCCTGTACGAGTACTGTCCAGGTAGTGCACCACTGAGTACAGCGTTGCACTCAGTGCAATTTACTTTGGTAGCTTTAGCCGTTGGTACATTCACAACAGTGGTAAAGAATTGCCACAACCATGATTCTCTCTGGGTGCTAGAAGTAGGCACTTCCTCTACCTCATCTTCTCTGTCCTCTTCATTGTTTTTGGAAGTACTGTGCTTTTTTTGTTGTGCAGGTCCTCCAGCTGGTGGTGGTGGTGGGTCTTGGGGAAGAGGGATGGCAGTAGCTGATGCCATTTGTAAGATTAATAGCAGTTTTGCTCATATTCTTCCAAGTGTGTGCTCGGTACTACATT
The DNA here is from genome assembly GCF_040938575.1 of Ambystoma mexicanum. Lineage (NCBI taxonomy): Eukaryota > Metazoa > Chordata > Amphibia > Caudata > Ambystomatidae > Ambystoma > Ambystoma mexicanum. The sequence goes on along the minus strand of NC_090927.1, from coordinate 82,887,033 downwards.
GTTAATGGATAATGAGTTAGAATAGACATAGGAGCTGGGCAAGGGTACATTTTAAGCTTGAAAGGTGCTAGATCAACAGAAAATGCAATTCCAAACTGTCTGCGAAGCATAGCCCTGATTGCGAAGTGCAGACAGGTTCGTTGACACATCATCATGCCGGACGCGTGTGGTCACGTGACACTGCCCGGAAAGTCAGCGTTGACATCAGACATTCGTGGATGTCAACAATTGCAAAAACAGTGGAAAAAGAAGCATATTGTGTGTATATGTGTTAAAAATGATGCTAGATGGATGCAACATGGCAGAATATTAAGGTGAAACTTTGCTAATTGGACACAAACTTTGCTATATTGGGATAAGTTGTAGGGAATTAGTATGCACTAATAATAACCTATGAAATTCGATGAAAAAACATTGATAAAGGGACATTATGGTTACAAGTTAAACTGAAAAAACCTCAGAACTTCGCCAGTTATGGTTAGCTAAGCGACCACAACTCATACCACGACTGTGCACTGCTAAGACTAACACCCAGGACATCAACAATGACATCACAAATGGCATTGATGACATCACTGATGACATCACATGTGAAATTAATTTTGATGACCAGCCCTTACAAGGCGTTGTGTTTATAATCTTGGTAACAAGATGTCAGGATGTCAGGGGTGATCGGTAGACCTATCATGAACTACTTAATCTATTGGAGAATGTACTCATCTAAAAAAACATTGTATTGGAGTGTTGTTGTTAATACAAGAACCTAATCATACATAAACATAGGCAATGGCTGCAGCATGCACCATAGAAGTACAATATTTATAATCTTGTAATTTTGAATAGTAAAATAATGCTACCTTATCAGAGTTTTCAGTAATGTTAAACATGTAATAACTAGCTAACAATTCAAGACTTACTACACACTTGTGCTAGTACAAACAATTCATAAGAAGACCCACAATGCATACAAATCAGAGGCACATACAGGTACACTAAAGTAAGAAAGAAAGAAACAGCATCATCAGAAAATGTTAATAACATTCAAGTTTATCTTCATATATAGAAATGCATTGTGTGTTTGAGGCTTGCTTGTTGCCCCATGTATGCGCACCATGATTGGGGCCAAACCCTAAGGAAAGTACTTTAAGAACATATGACAAGTTTAACGTCTAGATATATAGAAGCTTTTGAATTTTAATATTCTGATTGTCAGTGAACCAAACCACCTGGCCTAGATATGTCAGTGAACAAAAACAAGTGACCCGAATATGTGATGTCATCAGTGATGTTATCAATTATATTTGTGATGTCATCTTGGATGTCCTGGGTGTTAGTCTTAGCAGTGCACAGTGGTGGTGCTAGTTATGGTGGCTTAGCTTACCATACCTGGCGAATTTCTGAGCTTTTAGTTTCTTCATTGAATTTCATAGGTTTTTATTAGTGCACAGCTTTTTCAGTGAATATATATATATATATATATATATATATATATACATCAGGGCCTGCGGTAGCTCACCTGTAGTTTTGGTTGTTACTCAACTCATAGGAAGAGCACTTTTTTGGGTGGTTTATAACTCTGCCCCCCTGGACGAATCCTCACCAAAAGTATATGGTCCCCTCGGAATAATTCTGTAAAGTTTGGTGCATTTTCGTACATGGGGGGCAAAGTTATAGGGGGGGTCCCAGAATTTGTGGAAGTCCTCAAAGATTTTGCTCACGGCTACAGCCAAAACTGTTTGACGGATTTTCACCAAATTTGAGGCAGGATTGGCGGCTTGGTCCGAATGCATGCTTTTGTAAATCCGTCCAGTAGTTATTTTTAAAACGGCCAAAAAGTAGGTAAAATAAATGTGTGGTATCTGAGTCCAGTCTGCGGCCTTACTTCTGGATTCAGCCTGCGGACACCCCCCTGGACCAATCAGGGTCCAGCGTGATGTCTGTGGATGTGGACACTGATTGGATGGTGATAAGTGCGAGGGGTATCATATTTTTTAAAAAGTCACCATGTTGTATTCACGAACAGCGTCCAGTGTCCGCGGATAGCATGCTGGGAAAAAAGTCTAGAAAATACATTTGGGGTTATTTGGTGGTCAAACGAGGGGCTGGAAAGGGTGGGGGAGTGGAATAAAGATGATATGGAGCTGTTTTTCTAGGTGAAAAAAGTGGGCGTGTGTGCCGCTTGCTCTGCGGACACTGCAGTAGTCCGCGGACAACGCTATGAACAAACAGTTTGGAAAACACTTTTGAGGTTATTTGACGGCTGAAAGAGGGTTTGGAAAGGGTGGAATAAAGATGATATAGGTGAAAAAAGGGTTTGCTAATGCTGCAGAGTCCGCAGTCAATATTGGTGTCCTTGGACATAATTTGTATTGCAGGAGGTTCAGGGTGAGTTTAGTTATTTGAAGAGCCCTTTCTCCTTCCCCACTTACTCCTTCATCTGTGGTGTCCCCCAGGGCTCCAATCTTCACCCTGGCTCTTTAACATATACCTTTCTCTGCCGGCTCGCCTCATTTCCTCCATTCTCTCCTAACTTCCAGTGCTACGCTGATGACACACAACTCTTCTTCAAACTTCCCACTGATCCCCTTGCACCCTCCTTCATCCCTGACTGCCACTCTGCATTCCAGGCCTGATACACTGCTAATGATCTCTGCCTCAATGCCAGCATATAATGTGTTAAGCAGGATAGTTTAAGATCTTTAATTGCATTCCATTTTACATATATATTTACCTTTTTTGACCCTCATAAACAGTGCATTCTATGTACAACATTTGTGTATGATGCACTCTTGTTGTATTGACATAAATGAATCATTTGGTCATTGGGCAAAACATCCACACAGGATTAAATAAAAAACAATTACAATTATGTGAGTGTAAGTGTGATAGTATGGTTGTTTGAAATGTATTGTCATTAGACGAATGTTTAAAGTAGTTAGATACCTGTTGGCGTATTCTAGCTACATTAGCCTTTAGAAGAGGTTTAGTAGTAACAAGAATTTTTTTGGTGTATATGAAGTGCATTGTAATGAAGGGTATTTTGGAAGTAGTTATATACCTGTTGGCGTATTCTAACTAGTTTGACTTTTAAAAGTACCATTGTAGTAATATAGATGTAGTTAGATACCTGTTGGCGTATTATAACTGTTCATTGTGCCACAGTTTAGTGGCTAAATTTGGGTTGAAGGAATATTAAGTAGGCATTTGTTAGATTTCCTGGTAACCTATGTTTTGGAGTAACAAAGGTGTCGTTACATTCAAACCAACCATTTCTTTTGACATATGCAGTATAGTGCCCTGAAGTGAATGTAGCACCAGTGTGGTGTATTATAGCCATTGGTGTGAAGGTTTTTTTGCCAAGAGATACTTGGCTGTGTGTAAAGCTAGTGAGCTTACACTTATTTCTGCATTGTACCCTAAAAGCATGAGTACGACATATTGGCTATGTGAGTTTCTTTGTATGCTGGAACGTTTGAATTGCAAATACCAGCATAATATGCCATGATTGCATTCTGCAGAAGCTGGTGAAATGGAATTGGGTTCACAATTTGGTATGGATACATATACAAATCGTTCATTAGGGGTGTGCTTTTGTAAAACATGTTTGCAGAAAGTGCATGTATGCTTCCACGTGCATGACATTTTGAAGAATTCATTCATAGGGATGTTTTTGGTTTCTAGTACTTGTAGTAAGTACATTAGGAATTCTTGAGGAACTTCTTGTGTGTTTATGGTAAATTTTACCATTCCTGCACAGTAGTCCAATTCTTGCCTTAAAGCTGAGACGCTGTAAGTGCTGTGAGGATTATTCGTGGCATTTCTATGAAGGACAAGCATTTCTAAACACAACTGGTCTGAGCCGTTTAAGTAAAATTTGTGAACAATTGGTGGCAATTGGAAGAGAAGATTTATTGATACATTTGAATAGCAATTTACCCCAGTTGTGTTGCTGAATTTAAATGGACCAGAGAGTTGTGTCTCTGCATCGTTTGATGGGCCTGTAGATTTTCTTGGAGAAGATATATTTGTCTCTTCCTCGTCTGATGGACATGCAGTTGAGTTTGTAGTTGTCATGATTCCTGGGTGCTGGAGGCTGTGGAATTGCTGGAGGAGCCGACTCCATTAAGTTTCCCTTCACGTTCTATCCACGTTTCTTTCATACGTGGTCTAGTTTTTTGGCAACATGTCCGCCACCGGTTAGCGTTTAGCCATTCTGCTACTGGCGGCCGACGCATTGCAACTCCTTAGGATTTCTTTGCTGCTTTGTTGCTTAGCTTCCAGGTTATTTACCTTAGCGGTGCTCCGCTTCTTTTCTTGCTTGCTCCTCCTCGCCTTGTATTTTCTGTTTCCACTTATCTGTATTTAGGGACGTATCTCTCTCCATTCTCCCGATCTACCTGTTATTTGTCTTTCTCTCTCGCTTCGCTTCTTTCCCTCTGCAGGCTTCCGGCATTCCACATCATCTCTAGTGCCGTCAGCCTTCTCTCTCTTGCCTCGGATTCTTTCTGATTGTCTGTACCCTCTCTTGATCTCTTTATCTGCCCTCTCTTTTTACTTTTCCCGTTTGGGCTTCCCGCTTACTGCCTTTACCTGTGTGGTAGCCCGCTGTACCTTCCTACGGACTATATTTCTGTTGTTTCTTGCTTTGCCTCTCTCTATCCGCCTCCACGCACTGGACCTTTTATGGTGTTCTACCCTATTTCGGATAATCCTGGTTTACTCTCCCTTCTATTAGGGATAGTGTTGGTCCTTTCTTGGGGCCAATCTCTTCTTTTTTGGTACACAGTGTTCCTTACTTTATTTGAGGAATAGCTGGGAATGATTTAAATTGTAATCTACTAACTGCAGTTTTGCTTTAGTCCATCATACGCTGGAGCCTCTTTTGCACAGTTTTTTTTTATGCCCGAAGGCTTTTTCCCCATAAATCGGCTGTCCGGGAGCAGAGTCCCCTGTCTGATAAAGCAGGCAGAGTGGCTTCTTTCCATGGCAGACCTAAAAAAAAAGGGAGAAACCAACTAGAAGGAAGATGATCCCATCGCCCGAACCCAGTTTATCAGGTGAGGAGGAAGAGGGGGATTTTGAGATCGAGTCTTCAACGTCTGAGGAAAATGTAATTGACAGTAGTAGACAGTTTTGTGGTTGTATTATTTGGTGGAGAAGCAGTTGGTTGTTTTTTCTTTATTGGTATTTTTTGTAGATCTGTTAGAGGTTCTGTTTGTGTTGATTTTCTTTTTAATGGCTTTTTTTGAGGTACAGGGTACATATCTAGATGTGGGGTGTACAGTGCACGTAGCATGTTGTATTCTAGGATGCAAGGAATGTCAGCGTTGACTTTGGTTGCATCAAAGTGAATTAGGAATAGACAATAGAGTGTACCAAGATGTGAAAGTGCTACGTTATTCGCTGGCAATGTCAATCAATGCATGATCTAAAGTTAGATTTTGCAATGTGTGAATAGTGACAGCATATGCAAGAGACAAAGAGAATTGTTCTCTGCGTACATACATGTCTTTGAAAAGAAGGAAATGTGCTATTGTGCAGCCAATTCTTTTAACTTCTGCAAGTTTGTGAAAGTGGGTGTTGACAAACTGAATGTTGTTGTCCTATTGATATGTTTGGAAGCCAATAACTGTACTAATTGCTCCATTGACTAAACCTTGTTCTACGCCAAAGTTATGTTTTAGAATTACTCTGCAGTTTAGACAAAAATCTAACATTTTCTCGAGTCCAGCTGTGTTGGAAATACATTTTTCTAAGCTATTTAGTCATGCTGTTGCTTATTGCCACACAGAGAGTGGCATGCTGTGCACTTCTAGTTTGTTTGTAGAGCTGAAAGGCAGTATTGTTTGCATTTCCTTTTTTAACATTGTCTCGTTGAATTGGCTATGGCTTGCCAGGTTTGGCATTAAGGACATGCATTTTATATCATGTTTAGTTAATTGTTCCATGACATCTGAAACAGATGTGATTTGCCCATTTAGCTCATGGATTAGCCTACTATTTAAGATGGAATATTCAGCTATAATAAGCAGACCATTCATTCAAGCATGCTACTATTATTCCTATCTTGAAGAAAACCTTCTGCTGATGTAGCTTCTGCTTGTAATTTTCATCCTATTTCACTATTTCCATATCTTTCTAAAATAAAATCTGGAGCGCATAGTTTATACACAAGTTCTACTTTCTTTTCTCAAAATTCTGTTCTCCCTCGTTTTCAATCTGGGTTTCGTCCAGGATATTCTACTGAGACAGCTCTTCTATCTGTCCTGGACTCTTTATATTCTGCATGTCACACTAAACAGTCTTCTCTCATTATACTTCATGATCTCTCTACCGCGTTCGATACTGTTGAACACACTCTTTTGCTGTCTGCTCTTTTTTCTTTTGGATTTTCTGGTTCTACTCTAGCCTGGTTCCAATCATATCTATTCCAGAGAACTTTCTCAGTCTCTTGGTCGCAGGTCTCCTCTGAAATATATTCACTTACTTGTGGTGTTCCTCACGGCTCAGTCCTTGGCCCTTTTATTTTCTCTCTCTGTGCTTCTTTGTTAGCTGGGGTTATTTCTTCTTTCAGATTCTTGTATCACTTCTATGACGATGACACACAGCTTTTTCTTTCATTCCCACATTCCACTGGCGATATTCATCATGAACTCAGTGCTTGTTTGCTGGTTATCCAATCATGGGTGTCAGACCTTTTCTTTCTCAATGCTGCAAAAATAGAGGTTATTTTCTTCCCTTCTACTTCTATTTTTTTGTCTTCTTTACCGTCTTTTATTTAATTCCTTCCAACTCAACTACCTACTTCATCAGTCGTTTGTAACCTAGTCTTTTTCTTGATTCGGATCTTTCTTTCGGCCATCATATTTCACTATCTGCTCGCTCTTGTAGATTTCATCTGTACAACATCCGGAAAGCCTGTTTTTTTTATGACGTTCAAAGCTACAATGCTACTGGTGTCTGCCCTAATCTTTTCACAACTTTTTTACTATTCTTCTGCACTCTTTGGACTTCCTATATCTCTCTTAGCTCTGATGAAATGCGTATTTAACACTTCTATTTGTCTTCTTTGCCATTTGGCTCCTCGTGACTCTGTTTTGTCTTCTTTGGTTCAACTCGGATGGCTCTCTTTTCATCATCATTTAAAGTTTAACTTTTTATGTCTGGTTTTCAAAGCTCTCTATGGTCTTGCCCCTCCTCATCTGTTTTCACTTGTCTCTTATCTTCCCTCTCGTTCCCTTAGGTCTGCTTCTTACTACTGTCTTGTAGTTCCCTCTCCTCCTTGAGCTCAATCTCGTTTTTGGTCTTTTTCTCTCTTAGCACCTTTAAATTGGAATGTTCTCCCTCTCTCTCTCTATTCTATCGCTTTCTATTCATCCGTTCAGGTCTCTCTATGATCCCATCTTCTTTTATCTAGTTAATGAGGATTTTTAGCAATTACTGAAATACTATATGTTTTAAATATTGACTCCATTATCTGTAGTGTTTTTGCTCTTATGTACAGTGCATTGGCGTAAGGTGTTATATAAAATAAAATACCAACACAAAATACAAAATACAGACCAGTTCTAATGCTTTTTAAAATGTTAGCATAGGTGAGGTCTGCAGAGTGACACATGTGTTGAGTTAGTTCTCTGTACTGAAAATGTTGACAGAGATTTACATTTCCAATGCTGCGAGTGTGTTGCAGCATTGTTTGTGTCCTAATGTTTTGAAAATAGGTTGACCTTTTACTAGTGTAAACTGTAGGAGGTCTCTGAAAACAATAATGTGTATTCTTTAAAACAGTTCTTCGTAGTCGATGTTTAGGACTTCTTGCAATCTGAGGTGAATTAAAGCCGACATGAGGTTGGAAACTATGCTTACTTCATCTATGGGGCACATTTTCATTTGTTTCAGAATTCTGCGTGCTTCAGTAACAGCTTCTCTTGATAATTTGTAGTATTCTAATTTGTTTTGGTGTTCTACTGGAAGGAGCAGTAGTCAGTGTAAAGTTACACTTCCTATGTTGTAGGCAGCTAACCCTGTGGGGGCTCTTACAACTGCTGAAAGGTTGTTTGTTAAGTTTTGTAGACATTTGCTGATTATTTTAATTAAGAACCTTTTACCAGAACCAGTTTCACCACTTACATACAGAAGCAGAGGTTTTTAATTTTTACAGGTACAAGATTTAGTTTCATGTTTAAAACCATGTTCAATTTCTTCAGTGACTTCCAGAGAAATGGTGAGTTGTTCATCAGTTAGCTGTGATTTGAGCACTGACAATTCTTCTTCAGATTGTTTATATTGATACATGGTATTTTCTACCTCAGTCATGGCTATGTCTGCTTCATTTAGAATGAGTGGTTCTCCAAGTGGTTCTTGGCTTCCTGTGAAGGAAGGTTGACTGTGCTCACGAGTGTCTTTATCTAGTTGAGCTTCAATGTCTTCCTCTTGTTGGCGTTCCTTGTCCAACATTTCTTTGTATTGTTTCCAATTGACATTTGTTATACTTTTTTCAGTTGCTTTTAATGCAGCTTTAAATGAGTTATATTCACCTAATAAATCTTCTTCTTTTCTCCATGGTTTAAAAAGTTGGAGTAGGGCCATGTAACACAGTTTTCTATGTTGCAGAGATTTAAATGATAATATTATATAATTAATTAGGCTGGGTTTGGTAAGTTTTAATAGGCTTCCTTCACAAGTTTAGACTGAATATTTGCCAGTTGTCTTATCTGGGGTGACATTGTTTTTATAGGAGTAGTTTTGGGCTAGGCCATAAAGGCACATGTTCTCCAAAGCAGTACTTCTAATGGGTTGTGTCCTCCCATGTATTCCTTATCTTTGATATTCTCAATATCCAGCTTGCGGCTTCGAAAACAAAAGTCCCAGTAGATGGCACTGTGCGTCGACACCTATTGAGTCCATGTCCCTGAGCAGGCATCCAGAGCGGCACCTGCGAGCAAACTTGTAATGTTGCTGCATGGCAACAACGGTGCTGGTAGCACTAATGGCATCGTTGTTGCCTTACCGCAACAGTCGTAATGAGGCCCAATGTGTTCAGATTTGCCATATATATGGCTGCACCTGTTAAATGGTCTGCAGCTTTGTAGCAACCACATTCTCTATGGGAGAGCATTTTTATACCGAATCGGTAGGTCAGATCATATGTCATCCCAGAGGTCTTTTAGCTCTGTTTTCTAAGATTTGGTGAGATAGGATGTGACATATCTTGCAACTGCAGTGGAACTGTCTGCAATGTATTATATGTCTATGTTTGCATTCTACAAGAGGGCAGTGATTGCTTTGTAATCATCGATGTACTTGGATGCTTTGCCCCTTTCAATGTTGTATGTGTTTTTATGGGATTTGCCTTTTACAATGTGTCTAACAGAAGACATCAATCTATTCACTTGTCCTTTGTTGCAAACTGGTCTAGGGAAGCCAAAATGACATTTGGTATAGTATTTACCTTTGTTTTTATATCTACGTCGACAGTATCTGCCACACTTATGTTTGGAAGCATAGGATTTGTGTACATAGGTCCCTATCTGTGGTTTCTGAACATTTCAGAAAAGAGCTGAAAATGTTTCAATAAACTATAAAACAGTGGCATCATTTGGAAGCATATTTTATTCACAAAATCATGTGGATGTGTAGTGCTCCTCTACTTTGATATTCTATTCCATTTTTATTTTGGTTTGCAGTGCGTGAGAAATCGTGGTAGTCATCCCATGTGTACTCTGCACAACTTAAAGTAAAAAACCATGTGAGTTGGCCTAGGTTCCTTAGCATACAACATACATCAGCGTAACATTTGCAACCTGCATTCTTTTGTACCATGCATGTTTGCCAAGAAATTTGCGATACTTGACTCCAAAACTTCATCTTTTTCTTTTATTTTTTCAAGAGTGCGCGTGCAGCAGTCTGCGCCAGCCGCGTGCACCTAAACAAAAACCATTTAGGTGCACAACGTATTCATGGATTAATACATCCATAAACATCCGTGGTGCAGCAGCGCCAGTTACGCCCCCAACCCCGCCCTGTGCGCCAAAAGCATTGCACAAATCCAGTACATGGCGCAAAGGCCAGTGGACCAGCATACAGTCCCCCAACCATGAAAACGCATGTAAATCTCCCCCCCAGAATACACGTACCCCACTCGTGCCAGTGAAAATGCATGTAAAACTCCCCGCACACCCCCAGAATACACGTACCCCGCTCGCGCCAGCGAAAACGCATGTAAAACTCCCCACGCGCCCCCAGAATACACGTACCGTGCTCGCGCCAGCGAAAACGTGTGTAAAACTCCCCTCACACCCCCCAAAATACACATACCCCACTCGCGCCAGGCCTATCACGAGTAAAACTCCCTGCGCACCCCCAGAATACACGTACCCCGCTCGCGCCAAACCTATCGTCTGTAAAACTCCCCGTGCACCCCCCAGAATACACATACCCTGCTCGCCCAAGGCCTATCGCATGTAAAACTCCTTGCCCAACCCCCAGAATACAGGTACCCCACTCGTGCCAGGCCTATCGCGTGTAAAACTCCCCACGCACCCCCCAGAATACATTTATCCCACCCATGCCAGGTCTATCGTGTGTAAAACTCCCCACGCACCCCCAGAATACACGTACCCTGCTCACACCAGGTAAATTGCATGGAAAAAGTACCCCCTGTGGAGTGCACTGCCTGTGGGGCATGCCCAGGGTGGATGGGCTGCCTGCGGGGCATGGGGAGGGTGAGTGGGCTGCCTCTGGGGCATGCCCAGGGTGGATGAGGTGCCTGCGTGTATTTCGGGGATACGCGGGGAGTTTTAAACACAATATGCCTTGGGTGAGTGGGGTATGTGTATTTCGGAGGTGCACGGGAAGTTTCACACACGATAGGCCTTGGGCGAGCGGGGTACGTGTATTTCAGGGGTGCGCAGAGACTTTTACATGCGATTTGACATTGTGGGCCCTCCTGGGTGTGCCCTTTCCCCCCTCCCCATGCCCTGCAGGCAGCTCACACCACAGGGGACTACCCTACAATCCTGATCATGTCCTGTAGGCAGCCCAAACCACAAGGGACTACCCTACACCCCTGACCATGCCCTGTAGGCAGCCCACATGGCACCATGCACTTGTGAGCCCCGAATCATGTCCAGCCATTCACCCACCCACTATTGACGGGCACCTGCCAGCAGGCCCCGACTCATGTCCACCACCCACCCACCATTGACGGGCACCTGCCAGCAGGCCCTGACTCATGTCCCCCACCCACCCACCATTGACCGGCACCTGCCCACAGGCCCCGATACGTGGACCACCAAACACCATGTTCTAACAAAAGAGACCCATGGGCCTAATGCCTACACAAATCCCCCCTTCCCCCAGTACAAGCATGCAAGCATCCACTGCCCCCACTCTCAAATTACCCATGCCATGAGAGCCTCAAAAGAGCCACCATGGCCATGCATAAATGTACAACAGAGCCATACAGTGGCAACACATGACTGAGGCAATGCTCATTGAGACATGCACAAAACCAATGAGAGTACACAACACCAATAATAAAGAAATATGATTTGTATTAAAATACGTAATGACAAAAACATAAAGAAATATCAAACGTGTAAATTAAGAAATGATTCAATCCAAAAAAAATCAAAAATCCAATGTAATACAAAATCCACAAGAGAAAAAAGGGAAGTGGTCCATTTCAAATGTCCAAATAAAGTACATGAGAAAAAAAAACATTGATCCATGGGATGACAAAATTACCAAAGTAGGTACAAGTCTGTGAAAGTCCAAAGGGTCCATGATGTCCAAACAAAATGAAACCTACCAAAAATCCTATAAAAATAACTATGTACATAAAGTGGAGCAAAGTCCATGGACTCCAAAATAAAGAAAAAACAAAGGAAACTCAACCCTAAAGAACTATGTACAAAAGGCGGCAGGCAAGTCCAACGGCTCCCTTGTTGATGTCCCGGGCCAGGGCATCATCAAACTCCTCTTCAACGTCCTGGAGGGGGGCCTCCTCCCTGGCCCCGAGGTCTCGCAGGGATGCAGCCATGTCCTCCTCCAACTCCCTGCGAGTTGCCTCAAGGCCCTCAGCCCGCCTCAACGCCCTGCGCATGGAGTTCTCCACCCTGACCATAGTGAGCCTTGCCTCTTCCGCCCACCGCTGCTCCGCATATATTTGCTGGCCCAACCGCTGTGACACGGAAGACACTCCCAATCCAGGGTCCTCCTGCCCTCTGGCCGATTCCTGCCCCTGTGATGTTGATGGCCCCGAGCCATCATTGCTCCCACCTTGAGCCTGCTGCTGCCGTGCATGTGCCCTGCCTGTTGATGCCTGCACGTCCTCCTCCTGCTGGGGTCCAGTTGATGGGGTGGCCACTCCTGCTGGACCTCCGACTCCCGACTGTGGCAGGGATGTGTCCTCCACCAGCCTGGCTGCTGGGTCAAGGGCAGCTCCACAGGGTGTCCAGGTGATACATGGGTAGGAAGATGGCACGGAGGACGACTGGCGCATGGGGGTTCAGTTGAGGAGGGGGTCGGTAGAAGGTCCAGCACACGAGGAACCCAGCACTGGTGACCCATCCTAGTAGGTCGACGCGGTCAACGAGGCATCCGAAAAAACATGCATTGTTCACACGAGAACCCAGTATATCTTCCCGAATGCCACGTTGACGCAACGCCACCCCAGCCAGGACAGATTGCCACGTCCGCAGAGAGAGGAAGGCCAGTTGTTGTTCACGCATCACCTCCCTGAAAACGGGTCTGGACGAAGGCATCCCTGCTAGTGCCGGATGATGCAGTCACAGGATCGGGGGCAGGATTACACACAAGCACCTCCGCGGCCGCCTGTGCTGCCTCCTGTCCCTGCCCCTGGACTGCACCACTAGCACCAGTGGAATCCCCCCTCCAGGCTCCGTGCGTGGGCCTTCCATGGCCTCCTCCTCAACCAAACCCCCAACAACCTGGATGACTCTGTGCCACCTTCCTCCATAGGCCCCGGTGGGGTCTCAGCTGCCCCATCTGCTGCCGAGGAGTCCACCTCCGACCTCCGCCTCTTGGGCTTACCCTCGGCAGCTGCAGCCGCGGACGCGGCACCAGACTCCTCACTCCCCGAAGAGATGACAACCCGGGAGGAGAGCTGGGCCTTGTGTCTCCGGCTGGCGGTGGGATCCCTGCTGATGTGCTTCACAGCACCGTTTCCACCCTCACCAGTTGACGCTGCAGACAGGGAGAGACAGAACACAGGCATCAGGGCACTGTACAATGGTCTGATACACACATGACAGTTGCACATGAGTGGCAGTCTCAAACTTTACAGATGGCATCACACTCCGCAGCACACATATCATTTGAACCAACACACATGCACAAATTAACAGGAATGATGCATTAGGCAGCACCATCCATACACATACAACAGCATGAGCATCCAAAGGTCAGCCTGACGTCACATGCAACACGGGGAGTGCCGAACACATGCACACACGGCACCAGACATGTATGCATCTGTACATTTCCACCACCTGTCACAGTGAAATCATCGACAACTATGTCACATCTGCCAATCAGCCTCCTACATGTCGGTGTCACATGCATCCATGGTGTATCACAGTGGCACACATGTCAAATACACACACAAGCACATGTACACCGTGCACGTACATGAAGGTGGAACCAGCATCCATGTGTCACACCCCAACCATGCCATAGTACATACACAGAAATGTAAACATGTGTGCACCCACACATGCATTTGGCCATCATGCATTTGAACACATACACCATTGATGTGACTTTACACATGACTGGACTCACGTGTGGCAGGCTCATGTCCCTGTACATACACATCCATACATGGCCCTTTCAAGACATATGTCCAACCTGCACACTCCTGGCACACCTCAATATGCACTGCGTCCAATCAGTACGCATGGACACTTACCGGTCGACTCCGGATGGGTCGGCATCTGAAGGACCTGGAGGTGGAGCGCTGGTGTATGCGTTCCAGGACCCTCATCTGGATGTTGGTAAGGCGGACCTGGCACCCCTCTGCATACTTTGCCTTCAAGAGGCACCGGGCCTTGCTGAGGGTCCTGGACCTGAAGTCCTCCCAGCGCTTCCGGACATGTACCATGTCGCCGGCTGCCACCCCCTCCACGTTGATGGCAGCCACAATGTCCTTCCATATCCTCTTCCGTCCTTCATTGTCGGCGCGTGAACTTCCACAGAGGGCATCATAATGCACCAGGACTTGCTCCACCAGGATACCAAATTCTGCAGAACTGAAGCTGGTAGCCCTCTGCCTCTCTGGCTGGGGGTTGCCAGTGGTGTCTGATGGTGTTTCCCCCGACATGGCAACCCCTGAGGCAGGTGTGAGTGGGCAACTGGGTCCTCCTGGTGCTGGGCTGTGGAGTGATGGAACTTCAGTCGGGAGTCTACTGTTCCAGCAGGGGTGGTCAAAGCAACTGGACCCCTGCAGATGGCTGACGTGCAGGCACCAAATAGCAGGACATGTGGCCAGCAGGCAGGCAGGCAGCAGCAGATGGTAGGTGGGAGCGGCCTCGGGGCTCTGTGGGGCAGGAAAATGGCCTTCTGGGCAGGAGCGTGGTCTTCCCTGTGTTGTCGTGTGGCCAGCTTGATACAGAGTGATTTGGCACATGAACAAACTGCACGTCAGCGTGTAATTTGAGGAAAGGCCCTTAGTGTGTAAGCGCGTCTGTGAGGTGACACGCACAGGCATTTCCCTGGCATGGGTTGAAGGTCCCACGTGGGTTTCCATCGCTCTGTACGTGCTTTTCGTAGAAAGCGGTGCGTGTGTTTTCCAGGTGTTGGGGTTCACACGCGATTACTTCACAGCGGGTGGGTGTTGGCTACGCGTTCTTCTTCTACACACAAGGCAGACGGTGAGTCGCACATGCTATTTTTCCCAATGCGGGTGTCCCTGTTTGTCGTGTATCCCTTTTATTCCGGGCATACTAGCCTGCGTGTTGATCGCGTACATATTTTTTGGGTTCCTGGCTGCCACAGAGTACTGCGTGTGTTTTTTTACACGCAAGTGGGCTACAGTGTTCGCTTATCTCTTTTTCTTGTTTTTATGGGATGCCTGTGCGTTGCGTGACACGTCATTTCTCAGAGGGGGCCACTGGATGGGACATTCATCGTAGCTGTATATACGTGTTTGTTGTTTGCACACACTTTTGTAATACGTAGGGATGCTACCGCCTGCCTTCGTGTGGTGGACGTGTTTAGGCCTGTGCGTGTCTTTGGCCGTGCGCGGGTTTCCCGTACTCCATTCCATGAATACGCATGGTTCTCGTGCGTGTGGGCGTTCCGTGTACTTCCCAGCAGTACATCCCCAGTTACGCCCTTATTTTCACGCGTTGTTCCCCATTCCACGTGTTCCGCCCTGTGTTCTGCCCCCTTTTTGGTGTGTGCACTAACGTTGTGCACTTTCGCTGTGCACCTCGCGCATGGCGTTCTGAATGTTGCAATGACGTGTGCACCTGTGTATGCCACGCACGTATTTAACACACATCCCGGGGAAAACATGCGCAGGACCTTCCATGAATCGCACGCGTGCGCTTGTTTTTTCCAGCTTGCGCCACCTTGCGCCACGATTCTCGGTGCACATTTGTTCCATGAATCGGCCCCCAAATGTGTGTGCAAATATATAACAGAGTGGCTTGTTCACTGTCAAGCAGGAGGTGGAAAATGTATTCAACATTTTGTCTGAATCTGGAGTCTTCAGAATACATTTGTAAAGAGCTATATTCTGATGCACTAATTTGTGAAGACCTTTCATCATATCTTCCTCCTTTCCCTCTAGGAAAAGGTAGAGGAAAAGAACATGCAGCTACACTTTTTTTCCCATATGCTCATTGGGGACCCTTTGGCATGATGGATTTGATTTGTTTCTAATGCATCTTCAATGGTGTCTTTGGAGTGCAAAGGGTGAATTGTATAATGGTTTAAAATGTTGGCTGCAGTAACAGGATCTACAAGTTCAAATTGGCCATTTGCTGGTGAATCTTGAATTATTTGGGTGGTTTATCTTAAGTTTTCCTCTATGTTTGTGTCTTTGTATTATTCATTGTATTCTTTCAAATATTGTAGGGCTTTTCTAACTTTGTTTAAGCCGACTAGTTGTAGCCAAATAGTTTTGTCTTTTATTTGGTTCACAATTAAGTAGTACAATCAAAGATTGATCTATTGGTCATTGTACTCCTAGAGTTTCTATATTTTCTTTAAGATCTAATGGCAAATGTACTACTTTGCCACGGGTGCCATTTAGAAACTCAGATGGAGGTAATTTGGCTGTTTTCGGTTAAAGGCGTATTATAGCTTGAAATGGATGTACTGTTTGGAATATAATGCTCTCACACAAATTAAGTTGTTGGAGATATTTTGGAAGTTATTAGCGATAGCATGTGATGGCATTTGGTTATTATGAAGCTTTGTGTTGCAGTATGTGCAAAGTATTGAGGGGTCACTTACTTTGTATTTATTTTCTGCTGTTAGATATAAAGCAAATTAGAACCATTGGGATTACTCATTGTCCTATATTTTGTAGACCATATCTACTATTTTTGTGCTCGTGTTATAAAAGTTCTGCAATGACACACACTTGGTCTGGTATTTCAGCAGATGTGTTTCAAAACATAGCTATTTCTTTTTTGTATGTGTTTGTTAGGAGGTTGGTGATTGTGAGGTTTTCAGTAATCATTTCTGAAGATACTGAATTTTCTAAGTCAACAGTTCCAAAGTATTTACTTTGGAGGTACTCTTTTTCTTGAAGAGGTTATTTGGCTGTTCCATGTGGGAGAATGTTATTTTTTTATTTTCTTGGTTTATTATAAACCTTTGTCAATGACACAAACAGGTGACAGCATAGACAGAAGAGAAAAGAAAAACATACAATCATAGATCATGTGAGTTAGAAATCCAGTAACGGTTGCTTCTCATACTCATAATCATGTTCCAATCCTGTTCTTTTCAAATAAGAAGTAACCACAGGACTTTAGCGTCTCTTTGCTTTGAGTCCTCCACCCATTTTCCCAGGTGATTAGTTCTTAAATCAGTCAGACCTGAACAAAATAATCTGATATGCTTCAGGGTTTCGTTTACCCCTGGCGTATTGCAGAAGCGACATTCAAGGCTCGTGAGCGAGTTTGTAAATCTGCAGAAGCTGCTTTGTGGATTAGATTAGAAATACTGGATATTTTCAACCAAAAGAGTCCTTCCAGTGAGGGCCAAATCTCCCACGGGGTGCCTAGAAACCCTTTAGCACCATACATTAAGGCTGGGGTGATCTTAGATTTGTAAAATGAAAGAACCGGGAGCAGCGAAAAATTTACCAAATTTCTCATGGACCAGACGGTCCTGGGCCTTTAGAGTTCTCAGCTTTACCTTCAAAGCCATCTGTCGGGGATGCTCCTTGCTTTTACTAATCAGTGCTAGTCCTAGGTAGAAGACCTCGTTAACCAGAGTCAAGGGCTGCTTCTCCATATACCATTTTAATACTGGTCTTTGTCGCGAACCCTGCAGACCAAATACCATGACAATAGTTTTAGCTAAGTTCACGGCCAGCCCATTGGAAGACAAATAACCGTAGAGATTATCCAAGGCCCTCTGTAGACCAATTACAGTATTATCCATCAATACAAGATACATAGAAAAGTCTTGGAAGATGTTATCCACGTATTTTAGGAGGAAAGGCTTGAGTCTTACTCATGTGAAACTCAACATTTGAAAGGAATAAATTAAACAAAGTCGGGGTGAGCGGGAATCATTGCTTTAGGCCCCCAAATGTGCTGATACTAGAGGTTAGGAGCCCTTGTGCGTTGAGGTGAATTTGCACACTAATAGATTTGTAGATCACCGCCAATATATCAAGTGGACAATTACATGCCTCCATTTTAGACCACAGGTGATGGCGATCGATACTGGCAAAGGCCTTTCTAACATCTATAAAGGCCAGATACATCTTAGTGTTTTTCCTTGAAAGGTTTGCCTTTGAGGAGGTTTAACAAAAAAAGGTTCAGGTCCATTCCGACACCTCTCACTGACCCTGTTTGTCGCGGGTCCTCTCTTTACTAGCAGGAAATCCACTTCTGCAGCTGGCACAGAAGGAAGGCTGCAAAGAGTTTGCCCAATTAATCCAATATTGCAATTAGACAATAGTTTGCCGCATCGGATCTGCTTCCTTTTTTTGTAAATGGGGACAATTATGGCAGATCTCCAAGAATTAAGAATCTCTCCCTTCTTAAGAATATGTTTGACTAACTCAAGAATAAAGGGTGCCCATACTTCTGATTCTTTGATCATAAAATTAGAGATACCATCCAGTGCAAGGGCCCTGGAAGGATCGTCCTTCTTGATTAACAGCTCCACGTTGAGGATGTCAAGCGGGATACACCCTCCAGATGTTAGATTGACCGGTGATGAACATTTTGGTCCTTCCTTTGGTTCAAATAACTTCTGGTAGATGGACGTACAAATGTCTTTGGAGATCATGTTAACCAAGGCCACCGAGCGTAGAGCCCCAGCTCTGTTGATCAATTGCCAAATCGCTCTAGCGTCTTTTTTGCAAACACCACAAGCATACATTAAGCTTCCTTTTGAGTGATCTTGTCTTTATAGGAGGACAGCCAGTTCTTGTATTTTTGCTTCCTTTTTTTCCTCAGGTGTATGTGTTGATCTTCGTGCAGCTTGCTTATCTGTCTGATATATTTTTGAAGAAGCTTCTTTTCTTGAGTAATTTTTTCATCGAAGCGGTGTTTGTGTGGTTGAATCTTCTCTGGGGGTTTTTAAGATCGAGTTTTACATTCTAGGAGTAGCAGTAAATAGTTCACGTCTCCTCTGATGACTAGCTGACTCAAGACATTTTGTGAAAAGGATAGATGACTTGTCTTAGCCTAGGCGAGGTAAGCATTGGGTAAGTTTGATGTCCGGCGTCCATTTATCTTGCTTTGGGCTAGGTTCGGCAGTCAAATTAAGCTTTAGTAGTGCATGATCACTCGTAGCTCTTCGGAGGACCTCAAATGATCTTATATGTTGGATTAGTGAGCTGGAGAGAAACACTTAGTCCAAGATACTAGAAGAGGTGCCGTTAGAGCGAGTAGGTCTCACAGGGCGATCACCATTCGTTTGACCATTCAAGATATGAGGATCTCTAGCTTACATCATATTCATCCATTTAGCTGTTCTCCATTCACTTTTTGATAGTGGCACAGCCATCCCATTACCAATGCAAGGACAGTTTAAATCACCCCCCATAATTATGCAATGGGGGTTGAATATTAGAGTCCATTTTTCAATTGAAGAGATAGCAATGTTAATGAATTCTTCAGTAGCGATAGCAGTGGGATTCCAGTATACCTTGATCAAAAGACAGCATTGAGACTCACTCCCCTCCTGAGTCTTGAAAGTAATACCAATAACCTGCAGAAACAGATATCAGCTTTCCAAATCTTCCACCCTTGAAATTCTTTCATTTTTGACTAAAGTTAGTAAACCGGGCGCAGAATGTCCTTTTAGCCCTCTATAGGTAGGGTTAAGGATCGACGTATAACCGTCTAGAGATGGAGGGCATATCAACCAGGTTTCCTGAAGGCATATTATGTCCAAGTCTCCAAATGATAAACAAGTATCATTAGATAAATGCAAACAGCCCCTGGTATTCCAGAAGGTTAGTCTCCATAAAGGGGCGTGTTGTTAATTGGTCTTCTGCACAAGAGGTTGCATGCTTCTCAGCAGTGTCGTCTCGTGAGATTTGTCCTTAAAGTCTTCTCGTCCCTGCGTGATAACTTGTATTGAGATCTTATCATTGGTGAATGTGATGCTAAGAGGTCATGCCATGTCTGTTTACCTGTAAGAAGATGGCTTCCACCTGGCCTCATTGGAGAGCATCTTGGCTTCTTCCTGGGAGATGCTAGCTAAGTTTGTTTGTTGGTCATTGCGTTTTAACCTAGCTCAGTCATACGCAGTCAGGAGAGGCACGGGCCCCAAATGCTGGTTCATAGAGGATCGCGTTGTCTTCAAAGGTAGGCCTGTCCATTCAAATCCCATCGGCAGAAGAAGGTGTGCTGTTTCCAAGAGTGAAAACCTAACACAATTTGATCTCAGATGAAGTGACACTCTGTCTGTGATGTGCTCTGTAGGAAAAGCCACGATCACAATGTCCTCTGATTGCAACAATCGTAACAGAGTAACATTATGGAATAGTGTGAGTACATTAGCACGGTTCAAGTTCAAGCTGTCGTTCACTGACAGTAGTCTTTCAAGGCTATCCAGATGAGCTACCTTTTTTGCACCAGTAGGACTTTTCAGGGTCTCTCATGGAGTAGCTGGGGGCGTGTCGTGTTTTGAGGATCAAGCGATCGCACTGGCACGTTCAGATGGGGGAACCCGTCTCCGTTCTCTGTTTGTGTCTTTCAGACGACTCTGTAGTTTTAACTTTGACTGTAGTTTTCTGCCTTTTCTAGGCTAGTGTCAAAAATTGAGTTGAAGGTTTAACGGGTAGAAAAGTGAGGTAGTAATATGAAAGATTCAGTAGATGTTCTGAGGGCACATCTCGATAAGAGGCCGAGCCGCCCCGCTGCACTGGAGAAAGGGTTTGGTGGGCCAGTCCAGGTCGTGGGACGTGAGCAAGCACAATTTCTGGCTCATCCATAACAGGTTGTTCAACATATAGGTAGAGTAGTTTAGGAATTCTTCATCTTCAAAGAAAGAACAGTTGTCACATTCGTTGCAGGCCTCATCCGAATAGCTTGGTAGTGCTGTTGCAAGATGCTGCTCCACAGCTGTCGTAGCCCCCAAGGAAGGAACAATCGTGGGAGGTCCAAATTTGCGATGTGGAATTGGCAAGTTTAGGCCTGATTAGACTTTCTATTTTTGGGCATAGGTTGATACTTAGGTTTCTTTCACCTGAGGGGTCTCACTTCATTTCGTTTTGTTCAGCTTTCCCTTCTTCCATTTCTGGCCGATGAAAAAAAGGATGGCAGTTGACAATGGGGTTTGGAGAACGCTCAGTCTTTGGAAAGGAAGGATCATCATTAAGCTCCGTCAAGCTTGCCACCTCAATCGCTTCCCTCAGGACTACCTCTGTTTCATGTTCGATGACTAGCGCTGGGTCTAGTGTCATCATAGAAGGGCCTGCAGGAAGGTTCATCGATTTAATGACTCTGGGCTCCTGCACTGCATCAGAAACCTGCATTAAGTCCCTCAATTGGGAAGGAAGGGCCTCTGGGCCTTTGCATGTCAGCACAGAGGGAGGTTCCAGAGTAATATCGGACGGGCCCCTTTTTCTGATTTTGCAGCAGGGGTTTCACATGTAAGAGATCCAGCAAGGCATTGTATACCTTTTACTTATGATGAGTTGTATTAAAAAGTTGTCTGCCCTCTCCAAATCAAGTGCCTATGAAAGCTGCCTATGGACCTCATTAGCACATTCCATCTCTTGATCCTCTCTCGATTGTAAAGACTTAATTACAGATTCAATGTAAAAAAAAATGTGTTAGTCAGTGCTTTCAGAGTGGCTTGATCTTTAGTGTTCTCATTTATATCCTCCTATAACTTCAAGAACGGGGCTAGCGAGACGGTTAAAGAAGACATTTTACAGTGGGATTTAAATAAAGTTGAATTCAGACTCTGTCTCGTGTCCGCTGAAGGTTTAAGAGAAAACACTGAGACATCAACAAAGGAACCCAGAGGAGAAACTTGCGGGTCTTTTACAGTAGTAGAAAGCCGCTCAGGCTCAGACGAAAATGACATCAGCGCTGTTGATCATTATGTATGGCCACTGAGGCTGTATTCAGCATATTGCTAGAATTCTTAGGTTATATACTTACTTGCCAACGGTTGGACATTGAGGTCATCCAGGTGTTTCGTCCCATTTTTGCTATAGTTAGTCAACGGGTCACAGGCCTGAAAAGGTCAGCCCACGTCGACCGTTCACAGACAGCCCGGGCGTTTTCCAGCGAGGTAATACATAATTAGGTCACGCTGATTTTGCAATGCCAGCTAGTTGGTTACTGGATACAATAGCGGACAGAGTTGTCTCTGCTAGAAGGGGATCGACCATGCCACTTAGCAGCCTGTTGGAATTAGCATCGGGCTCTTGTGGTTCACAGCTGGAAGCACGCTTCCACGTCGATGACTAGATGTCATCCCAGACAACCTCTGTGTCACATTTGACAGGATGTCTATCGAAGCTAAGTCTGGGGTCAACTAAGAAGGCAGGCACCTGTTCTAACCTAGCCAGGG
This sequence comes from Ambystoma mexicanum, assembly GCF_040938575.1. Lineage (NCBI taxonomy): Eukaryota > Metazoa > Chordata > Amphibia > Caudata > Ambystomatidae > Ambystoma > Ambystoma mexicanum. The sequence goes on along the minus strand of NC_090927.1, from coordinate 82,864,779 downwards.
CATCCTCTGTTTGCAAGATCTCTGCGTCAGTGAGCTCGAGTGGGAAGCCTTCACCGGGGGTCACAAGAATCACGCTGGTCGTCTGAGATGCTAACCAGGTATATTGCTCTGCAGAAAAATTTGGGCCAGCTGGCACTAATGGGGCTTTTCTTTTTAAAGTGTCCGCTAAGCCCATACATTCCACCTCCCCATTCCAATCATGAAGTCACGTCGCAAAAGATCTTGCAGCAGGATCGATCAAATGTTTCTCTGTATTCTTAGGCTGAACTTTGGAGGTAGACAGGGGTTTAGAAGACTTTGGGGGCGCAGCAGCCAGCAAACTAACCTGTGATTTGAACTGTTGTCGAGACCTTGGCATAGGGAAAAAATGAAGTGTGCCATTCACTGACTCCATAGAATGGAAGCGCTATGTCTCTCACCAGCTCCTCGTGACCTCACTGGCAACACTGACAACACTCCACGCACTCCATGTCGCTCCGCGACTGAATGGAGTTTTTGTACAAGAGTCTTGATGTGAACTGGTATGGTAATGGTAGACAGATTGTCCACATTCCCCACTGGAGGCAGCAACAACAGTTGTAGATTAGTGAAAGGATCAACACTGACAGCACTCCTCGCACACTGCGTCGTTCCACAACTGAATGGAGTTTTTGTAGAAGAGTCTTGATGTGGACCGGTATGGCAATGGTAGACAGACTGTCCACGTTCCCCACTGGAGGCAGCAACAGCAGTAGTAGATTAGTGGAAGGATCAACAGTGACAACACTACCCACACTCTGCGTCACTCCGCGACTGAATGGAGTTTGTGTAGAGAAGTCTCGATATGGACCGGTATGGCAATGGTAGACTGTCCATGTTCCCACTAGAGGCAGCAACAGTAGCAGAAGATTAGTGAAAGGAGCAACACTGACAACATTCCTCACACTCCTCTACATTTTGCAGTTGTAGAGCAGACATCTTGCATAGTATACTCTATGCACAAGATTCCATATAGCAGAATGGTGTGTTGCTAACATTTTGATGTGGTGGAAGTTGCTTTTGCAAGCAGTTCATAAAATGCAGGCTAATGAATGTGCTTGAAGTCCAGTGTGGTTGTGTACTGGACAGGAGTCCATGGTTTGGAAAGTTTTCATTTTACTTTTGTCTGTACGTTTCACATAGTGATTGAGGAATTCTCGTAAAGATTTAAAGGATTGTTGGTGTATGTTACACATTGAGCTGCATGTCTATTTCTACACTTGTTTGGGCAAAAGGGTGAAAGGGACATTTGGTTGAAAGTTTGTTGGGGACATTTTTTTCTATAAGGGTTTCTTTTGCCATAATGGTGTCTGCTACCATTTCATACCCTCGGCCATCACTGACTATGTCAATTTTTATTTTTTTGTTCTTGCTTGTAAGCCTCTTCATTAAAATATGGTTGTGTGCTGCTTATTTGAATCCATTCACCTTCAAAGAAGTTGGAAAAGGTATTTATATTGACGTTGCACAGGTTGAGAAGTACGTTTTGTAATTTATTTATTAATTTAGTTAGTGGTTTCATTCTGTTTAAAATAAATATGAACAATTTTCTCTTCAGTAGAAATGCGCTGTCAATCAGAGCTTCAATGATTAGTCTTCTGAAGTAGTTTATAAGGGTAGGTCGTGATTTTTCAGCTTTGGTTATAAGATTGTGAAGAACTCTACAGTGGAAAAATGTTTGTAAAATAAATATTTTGGATTGCTTTACGGTGGCTACGTTAACATTGGTATATATAGTGTTAGGTTCATTAGTAGGTCTGCTTTTGTTTGTACATCTTTTTTTACTTTTAGTTTTTGCACAAGCGCCTTACCTTTTTTTAGCGGTGACTGGTTTAGTTTTGTTGATTGTTGAGTGAGGTTACTAGTTCTTCTGTTTCAATGTTTTCTACTCATTGTTTTATAGGTGGTAGACTATATGGCTTGCTTTTATTCTTATCTGTTTTATTTTGTCTTTCTTTTCTACATATTTGCTTTTTAGTAGGCATTTTGTTGTGTATGTTGGGAAAAAAGAAAGTTTGCAAGAGTTATCTTGGTCTTGTGCAGTGAAGATGGCTATAGCTTTGAGGAAACATACTGTCTGGATTGTGGGAGACTTGTGGATCCATTGGCTGAAGGTGTATTCTGAGCACTGTGGATTGTCTGACAATCTTGAATTTGAAGAATTTCAAGTTTCATGGTATGGAGTTTGAGAAATTAAGTGGCTGGACTTCCTCCCGTTTTGTCAGAATATGGTTCACTTGAAGCATCCGGATATCATTGTAGTTCACTGTGGAGGCAACGGTTTGGGCTATGTTACCGGAATATAATTATAGTTTGCAACGAAGGACACATTTGGGAAGTTGATCGAACTGTTTCCTCATTAGAGAATTATTTTTTTCGAATAGCTGAGAGACAAATGTGGATGTGTTCAAATTTATTTTGTCTATAAATTGAGAAAGCAAGGTGCGATGTGAACTAAGTTTTATGTGCCTTTTGTTGGATGTTGGCATGACAACTTTTGATAATGAAAATATTAAATTTATTATTGTCAACATTTTTTCAAAGAGATGGAGTTCATCTAACTGATGTAGACAATCAGATTTTTCTTCAAAACGTATTGCATTGAAGCAGTGTCTAAAATATGTATTCAAGTATTCGTTAGAAGTTGCATTAAATATAAATGAAGAATAGACAAAAAAATTAGAAGCACTTTTTGTGAAAGTTACAAAAAATAATTACGTTTTATAGAAAAAGAGAAAAAAAGTTCTTTAAGAGCCCCCATTTTTGCGGGAAAACAAACAATTATAATGATTTTCATTCCCTCACCCCACGCCTGGAATTTTTCATGTGTCCGTGGACTACTGCACTGTCCGTGGCCTCTGTAGGCTGCAAAGGGGCCTCTAATCTTAGTTCTCAGTTCTATTTTTAAACTGTGAAAGGTGGCTCTTAAAGGAACTTTTTTTTGCAATTTTTTTTATTTTGTATTTTTTGGCTTTTCTTTTCAAGAGAGGCAAGGAATGGAAGAGGTACCAACCATAGAGATGGAGTGGCAGGTGGACAGAGGAAGATGTTGGACGTCCCTTAAATTGAAGGTGGGGGCACTGTTTCTCGTGCTCCTTGCCCGCAGACTTGAAAGCACTACACAACTGCTCTCCCCTGCAGATTGGTGCATTGCAGTACAAACATTGTACTGTGACCATCAAAAAGGTAAGGGTCAACAGATTATGTATGGCCTGCAAGGTGGTCACTGGGATCCTCTGCCCCACAGGAGTAGTTTGGTTGTGGTAACAGGAGCGGCTGAGAAAGATGATGAAGAGGCTGACATCCTGCATCTCTCTGAAAAGGGTACCATCTTTTTCAGATTGGTTGGATCTGGTTTGGTGACCAGATCCAAACCAGATGGATCTGGTTGCCATGTGGTCCTGTAGGAGTACAGCCCCTGTTTTCAGTGACTCAGAACAACTCTGCACTCATTCCATCGAACCTTGGCTACCCAAGCTTTTGGTACACCTCCAACGGTGGTGAAACACCGCCACACCCAGGACTCACTTTGAACGCTGGAGAGAGGCACTTCCTCTACCTCATCTTTGTCTTTCTCTTCATCCTCTTCTTCATCCTCAGGCCTGGTCCTCTATCCAGGCCCTCCAGATGGTGATGGTGGTGGAGGTGGCTTGGGAGGAGGCATAGCCATAACTGATGCAATTTGCAGCAAGATTGTTGCTTTTTAAAGTAGATTTCCAAAGCAGGTGCTCTCTCCTGGATAGCTAGATTGATAATGACTGGAAGTAATGGGTGTGTTCCTTCAGAGGAGCCGCCCTCGGACTGTGCACCTGTCTGAGGAAAAACTGTATATAAACTAGGCCTTAAAAAGTTATAAAAAGTTGCCAGATCACTTACGAATGTGTCTATCACCTCTAGAAGGGTACACTTTCAACTTGAAACACCCTAGATCAGCAGGAAATGCAGTATTAAACTGTCCGCGGAGCACAGGCTCCATCCGCGATCAGGCCGTCATTCCGCATGGGCACGGTCACATGATGACATCCAGGGATGCCCGTGGTCATGACGGCTGCCCGCAGACACCCATTGGGTGGGAGATCGCAATGCTCATGCGCATGGGTGTTGTTAGGGCAGGCGCACTGTTTGCAAACTAATTAAAGTGTGCATCATGCGAGCGCAGACATATGCGAATACCGTGCGCTGTTTGGGGGCACCTCCATTTTGAAAAACAGACTCCACAGACAGTCCGTGATCTCCATTCTCAAAATGGAGGTTCCCCTGGAGAGTTGCGTTGTCCGGCGAACTATTAATTGGGCTTTAAAAAATATTTTTATATATATATGACAGAACAATATACAAGATATTTTTGTATTAAAGAAATGGATGGGGTAAAGTGGGTAGGCATCTTGTCAAGAACGCACTCTTCCTCCTTTTGCATTACTAACCGGGAGTGCACTCATAAATTGCTCCTACGATGGTACTATCCCACGCTCCGCCTGCACCATTTCCACCGGGCCTTGGACCCCCTATGTTGGCACTGATGTGGACACCCAAGGTCCTACATTTATCTGTGGTGGACATGCCCAGCGTTGAAGGAGTTCTGGTCCCAATGAATTGCTACAATAAAAGACATCACCTAGGTGGCGATCCCCTTGGAACCAGAATCCATCATCCTGGGAGCCCTAATTCCGGGGACCTACCCGAGAACCAGTAGAATGGCCACTCTCCTAACACAACTCTTGCTGCCCACGAAAATCACTGTAGCGTGCACTTGGAAGACTGCCGAAGGCCCCTTAATGACTCTTTGGTGGTTAAAACTCTGGGACTTTGTGATTGCGGAGAAAATCACTGCAGCCAAAGGTGGCCTCCTTCACCGCTTCTCGAACATTTGGGCGCCAGTCCTAGACTGTGACCGGAACTTCCCGGCGATAACATACAAACCGCGGCTGGCCGGAAGGGCCCTTCGGCAGGCTGCGACAAGCTGGCGCCTATCTGTAACCAGCCGGATCCTGGCGAATGCTGACCTGAGAGGGGGATGGGGGAGCCTAGGGAATTTGCATAAATTGAATTGGAGGTAATTTTTTGTGTTTTATCTGCTGATGTTATTGTCATCTGTGCGCTGGTTTAAAATAAACACGTTAAAAAAAGAAATGGAGGGGGTATTGGAATGGGAAACATAAATGGGAGAATTAAGAATTTCTGTACAATAATGATCAGGGGTGGAAAGGAGTGAGGTTTCATCAAAGCGTCTTTCATTTAAATTTGGGGAATTTGATTGGGATGATGGCTGGGGACAAGTGTAAGAAGGACAGTGATAATGAACATTTTTAATCACATGATTTTTGACATAATTTAAAAGTTCCATAAAGTAATTACTCTTTTTATCCAATTTTGCAGACAACATCATTATTTCATTATGTACAGTTGGGGATAGGGCTTTTCTTTGTGATTCTTGGGATTCTGCATAGTTACATTGGGGTGTTGTTTCTCAGTGAAAAGTATGTGCTATAAGAAAAAAAATGTTTTATTTCGGTGAGGTCTGTACAAATTACATTATTTATTTATATTAAAAGATGTATTGTATATCATTAGAGATGTTATCATCACTCATTCCCTCTTTTGGGAAGTTTTCTTCCAATCACTCAAGTCTGTTTGCCATTTCTGTGAAAATAAAGAAATAGTGCATTTTGCTTATAAGACATGTTTATTTTTATTTTTTTATTTTTTTATTTGATTTAGTTGCAAAAGCAACTTTGCAAATTTCTTTACATAAAATTCTTTACATACAAATCATTGCTACAAGGCAATGCAATTTGTTTCATCCACTAAAAACGATATCCACAACTCTTTTCTTTGCAAATCTTATGTTATTTAAAACACAATCACAAGTATAATACAATCAATAAGTGAAAAAAGAAAAAAGCACATGACATATCACAGAAAGAAATAAGAATCCTTCACAACAGTAGATATTACGTTTCTTATTAAAAAAATATCAAATTACTTGTTCCATTTGATTCATGTATATTTTAATGGGGCTTATTATTTCTAGTTTTACAAGATATCTAATAATCGCTAGGTTTAGTGATATATGTTTGACAAGACACATGTTTTCCCATACATCATTTTCACTTAGTATGATTGGCTCTTTAAAATGTCTTCCAAATAATTATTTTCTCATTTTTGTTAGGGATTTGCATTCAACCATAATATGTCTAAGGGTCTTGTTTTCTTTGCTGTTTCCACAAAATCTACAAATATGCTCTAAATTGTAGTTTGCATCCCATTTGAATATCACTTCTCTTGTTGGCACCAAGTTAAATCTGAACCTCATGAGTTCTATCCGATATTGTAAATTTGGATACTTTTGTATGTAATTAGGAATTTCACTGTTTTTTTCCAGGAAATACCCTTTTTTGAAACGTTTGTATTTCTCACAATCATTTCTAGTTGTTATCCAAGTGAACCTCCAATGTTTCTGTTTAGCTTTTTCTGGGTTATTTGTTAGCAGCGTTTCACTTAAGTATTTATCATACCATTGTCATTATTAGGAAACATCTCTGCTATTAATCCAATAACTGTTCTAGCATATTTTTTGTTGATTTGCATTTATTATACAATGGTAGGGAACTCCAGTCGGCAATCGCTTGGAGGAATGTGAGGCCCAGCTCATATTTCACTATTGACATAGGGAAGCTTTTTGGCAAGTTCATGATTGTCTTACAATATATACCCACCAAGTACGGCCTATTTGGTTGATCAATAGCCAATTTACTGGAACCTCCAAACGTAACAATATCACTTTCTGCCTTTAACATGAAATAACAAGTTTCCTGGAAAATATTCTGTATTTCTGCTGTACTAGCTTGGCCTGTGAACAGAGTACTTGCATTTTGTATTTGATCTAGTTTTTATATGGTATTTTGCAACTCGTGTCATTAAATATGTATACTCAAATATTTGTAGTGTTTAACTACATTCACATTGTTACCATCTATACTCCAACGGTGGACCAATTTATTTTTGAGTGTCTGGCTAGATTCAAATATGAGAATATTGGATTTGTTGGCATTAATACATAAGCTATTATCCTTGGCATGCTTTTCTGAGATGCTTAGCCAACCGGTGTCTGATCCAAGATGATCAAATCATTGGGATTTAGCAGGTATCTCACCTCTTTTTGATTTAACATAGGCAGAAAGGGTCTTACTGTTTCAAGATATTTACCACTGTCGGATAGGTAAAAGTTGAAAAGGGTTAACGCTAACAAGCATCCCTGTTTTAATCCAATGTTGTTTTTAATGGGCTGTGTAGCGCGAGTTATGGTTGCGTACCTTACCAGAACTGGTGAATTCCTGGGGGTTTTCGTTTTTACCTGTAACCATAACGTCCCTGTAGGAACATTTTTCCAATGAATTTAATAGGTTTGTTAGTAGTGCAAATTAAACATAACGTCCCTTTAACAATGTTTTTTGTTAGTGAATTTCATAGGTTTTTAGCAAGGTACTGTAACGGGAACGTTGCTTTAGCATAGTGTTTGCAATAAAGGTGATATGTTTATAGTACCCCACCTTCACCATAATGTCCCTTTAGCAATATTGTTTGTTAGTTATTTGCTTATGTTTTTAGTAGGACATTGTAACCGGAACGTTGCTTTAGCATACTGTTCTCTGTAAAGGTAATATGTATTTGTCACCGCAATTAAACCATAACGTCCCGTTAAAAACGTTTTGTCACTGATAGCTTGGCTGGCCTCCTCAGGAACTTTTGGAAAGGCCAAATTGCCCTGTGTATCTATCCATTCGTGCTATCTCTTCCCTTGCCCAATAGTGTCGGTGTATCTTACAAATGAAATGTGTTATGTTAAGTGTTGGTGACACTGAGAGTGGTTTTCTTTTTGTGTTAACATAGCATGGTGAATGTGTGCCAGACATTACTAGCCAAGATAGCTGCAGATAAGTAATGTGGAGGTTTCCTATGCAGACTGCACGTGGCTGGTGTATGTGCGATCACAATGCAGGTATCCGTAAGACTGCAGTACTAGCCGCTTGGTTGCATGTTGTAAAGCTCTTTTAATTACTTGCGGGAGCGCACATCTATCCGTTTTAGAACTATGTCCATGCTTAGGGCATCTTCTGAGTACTGGTAAGAGCTCTTCTGTCGCCAGCCATACGGATTGACATGGTAGGCTACCGAATCTCAACTACTGCTCACGACTACGTGGGTTGCTCTGCAAACCTACCAATTTGTCGCTGCACCACACCTGCCTGTATGAGGCCCACTGGAAAAGAAGAAACATCAACCTTGAGTGTACAGTGGGCGTGTTAAATGTCACAACATTTGATGAATGTGCTGCTTGCCTTTTCATGACCCGTAAAACAGACACACCGTCTCTGCACTGAGCACTATACCGGAAAGTGTCAAGGGTTCCCCTGCAGGTCGTAGAGTTGGAGAGAACATTTAACTGTAGGTGTGACATTTTATAGTGAGTCTGTGAAATGGCAAAGCTGGTGCGGCTTCATCACTAACATAGTAGTCCATGTTAAGAAAAGTAAGCAAACAGCAGAATCTTTGGAGAATAAACAATAGCACTGATGGTTAGAACAGTACTATAACCGCATGGGTCCCGCTTAATAAATATCTTCCTCCTGCACGTACTGAAGCTGCGTTTCTGCTTGCTGTAAGCATTGTTGTATTTCACAATTCATTCATCTCTCTCCATACTAGTCCTACGGCTATTTGCATACCGTGAAGTGACCATACCACATGTGACAAGAACAGCAATGCAAGCATAAGGGACCAGTTGGCAGGGTAGGGTAATTTCATGTAGAGCATTCTCCACATAGACTATGGACTACAACAGGGGCACTCCTGTACAGCACCGGAGCATTAAAAGACCATTGTACACCAGATGCTGTGCTAATGATCCTTACCTGCCAAAGGGCATTGTATTGCGCATGTACTGCAACCCAGTGCTCTACAGAGGGAAGCTACTTTGAAGTGCCTGGGAAGAGTCCGTCCGGGAGCATGACAATGAGTGGCGGCTATTTAAATGAGGACCACCCATCTTTACCCTCTCTGTACATGTCCCCAAGGATATCCCTGTAGGTGGTGGCCCTCCCATACCGGCCCTTGCCTTTCGGTGCTTCGGTGGCATGCGCTACAAGACCAAAAGAAATAGTAATGAAGTGGAAAAGGAGAAAAGGTAAGTAAAGGAAGCTCCTTTCAGAGTGCAACAATATAAGAGCCAATGAAGGGAGGTAAGGCGCCGCGCATTGTATACGCTCCACATAGTGTGTGCTAAATAGAAAGAACTGTGCTACTGTGGAAAACACTGCAGTGGAAAGGGATAGAAATGGGTGGCTGTTGAAAGAGATGGTTTTACGTATTGCAATGCGTTTTCAAGAGCGCAAGTGCACAACACCTACCACAAACATTATTCTTATACTTCCAAAAAGGGCAGCAACACAATTTCTGTAGTCCGTGAAGAATACGGAAATGCAGCAATGTTAAGAGGAACGCTATTTGTGGGTAAAACTCTTAGTGCTGTGAACCGTCAGATTCCCATTTGAAAGGACGACATTGGCACAAGTCGCAAAAAGGCACAAATACACTTCTTCACAATGTGCCGCAATTTCTCCATTTCCGGACCAAATGAAAAATAACGCGCCGACATGGGTGTCTGGGTAATGGGATAAAAAATGATGCAGGAGATCGGAAACAGACGTATGCCCTGGCCAAGTGCCTCCTTCAGCACAAACAGCACTGAAAATCGTGTTACATGTTGTGCAATTTTCCCTCCACAATAAACAACAATAATATCGTTGTGATCGCGCGTCACCAGTCTCACACAGACAAACCAAAATCAATCACTTCATTGTAGGTACTCCATATGCATACACATCCACATGATACAATCCACAATGAGCTCCCACTGGACTCTGTTTTCCATTCAATGTGAAGTAATGTATGTAGAACTCCCCCACAAAGCATACGCTGTGGCTCATGCAACATAACAGCCATACGTGCACCCTCTGCACTTTGCTCGACAAATATACTGTGTACCATAGTCTGTGCGTGCATTCCACACCCAGAAACCTTATTGACCAGTCCTCCACAGTCCCAAATGTATGGCAGCAATGTGCAAAAGTGGCGTATGTCACAGGTGCAACCCTGTAATGGTCGCGATGTCCGCGGACATTTCCAAGTGTGCGCGCGAGTGAGTAGGAGAATAAATTTCAACCACGGTCAGGGATGTCGTTTGTAGTGGTGGTTCTCAAAAGAGCCGTTTTGTATTTTTTTTAAATGTGCTTCCATAGAAACCATTTTTTCTCTGGTTTTTATAAGTGTTTTTGTTTGTTGTAGTTCGCCTCACATTCTGGCCGACAATTAAATGCCATTTCCATTGGGAAGGTGCACATATCGATAACCAATGTTGTCATTCACACAGGATTACATCCCAGCAGCACACAAAAAGTTACACATGCTTCTGTTGATAAGACGCCTTCTGACCACTGGCTGCCGACAACATTAATTGGAATAGTTGTATACTGGACTTGATGATAAACATGAGAAAAGCACCTTCACAGTGGGAAAAATGTGCTTCACCTCTTTCATCATCTTTTTGAGTTGACGGTACAACCCAAAAACAATGCTCCATAGTGCAGGACAACAACGTGTACAGTAGGAAAAGTGACCACTTGTTGACATTCTGCAAGCAAATGGTTGAAAGTACGGACAGCAACACTGCACCACAAAGCGTCCACTTCCACCAAATTGAAATTGCCATTAAAGTCTCTTTCCATGGCATACTGGAGCAGATTTAGCACAAAGGGATCACCGACTATGAAAACTGTGCGTCTCGCCAGCTGTGCCAGCCTCACTACCCAGAGTAATGAAACAAAATACGGCCGCCCTGTCCTGTGACGCACACTCTGACCACCTGATTGGGCAATTTGCACAGTCGCATTTTTATTGGCCAGCATGGTGAGAAACGCAGATTGTGGCACATGCGCTCTCCATGTAACACTAGCAGTTCTGTACAACAGTCCCCTGAGTACACACCACACCCAGAAATGTTTTTGCGCAATCCCTCAGCCTGCACAGTGCCATTTCCATGGCCACCGGCCTCAAAATACCCGGATGAGGCTTTTGTGCTGCATGCGTGCGTGCTTGTGTGAAGAAATGTCAACCAGGGTAAGGGCTTTCGTTTGTAGGTTTTTTAAATTTTTTTATTAGATGCTTCCACACAAAGAGCGCGTTTTCAAAACAGCATTACCAATGGACGACAACGCAATGCCATTTCATTGGAATAACTCTGCATTTGCAAAACTAATGATGTCATTGTTACAAAACAAATGTCACAAGCGGACATAAAATCAGAAATGCTTCTGTTAATCAGACACTTTCCAGCTGCTGGCTGGGTACAACAGCCAATATGAGTGCTCCATACTGTTGTTGGTGGTATGGCAGACAAAACCACCTGGGCAGTGGGAAAAAGCCTCTTCACTGCATTCATCAGCCTCTTGAGTCGACGGAGCAAATGTAAACAATACACGTAACCCAGTTGCAAACCACCACAGTGCATGAAGAGACCATGCACAGTAGCGGAACTGCCCAGTTCTCTGCAAAGTGCATGCATATTGGCTAAAGTGAGGTCATCGACAGCGCACCACAATGCGTCCACTGCTTCGCAACCGAAAGTGCCATGAAAGTTTCTTTCCTGGGCATACTTGTGCAGATCTATCGGAAAGGCATCACCCAAAGTCAACACAATGCCTTTCTCCATGTCAGCCAGCCTCACTACGCAGAGTAATGAATACCAGTATTATCGCCCCTTCCTGTGACCTACACCGTCAGTACCTGATTGGATAATCCCCATAGTGCCATTTCCAATGGCCAGCATGGTGAGAAGCACAGATTGCGGCATGTGCCCTTCCCAAAGTATCGTGAGTGCCGCGCCCCAGTAAAGCACGAACACTCTTCTTCCCTTTCCACTATCCTCTTCCCACCACGCCCTTATTGGGTATTGTTAAGTAGTCACACACGCATCCACCAATGCCTTTCAAGACATCAGCATCTAACACTGTCAGTTCTCCACAAGTCATCATATGTACTGATACAAAATCAGCCTGCAAGTGTGCTGTTATTGGAAAGCACGTCCAGTGGAAAGTTCAGTCAAACATTGTACAATTTGTGCATGCACATTCATCCACATGAGCACCCATCACCACGAAAGAAAGGTATGAACATTGTTTTGGCAGTATGTTTACAACTTTGTTATAAGTGCCTCTGCACACAAAAGCTGCCTCTAAGCGTCAATTACGTGTTTGAAAAGCATACTGGTTTTCCTCCCATATCCTACCATGAAGTGGCAATTTAATGGTACTTGCTTGCAGCGTTTTCATTTACCCGTATCATACAGTGTATTAGCAAAACAGGAACGCTCTTCTTTACTTCCGACAATGCTACAAATTGTGTTCCCCACTAACCCACCTCCTACATAAATCGTAAAAAGCTGGCACCAAAGCCACCACTTATTGTATCTAACAATCTAAAGTCAGTTCCCAGAAGGTCAGTGTGTGCACAGCTGTGGTGCTTTGTACGCTGCAGTATTGCCACAGCCTCTTTTTAAATCTGTCAGCTTCCACTCTCCACCGTCAGCAACTCATCCATAAGAGGACTGAGCAACTTCTCCTTGGCCTGAACGCCAGGGATCGTATCTCTGCTGGACTAAAATGTCTGCAATAGCTCCCAGTGGCTGCGAAGAATAAAATGAAAGCCCTGTGCATTATGCAGAAGGCCTTCAGGTCCCTGGGACCGCAATACCTTGCACTCTCACTTCCTAAATATCTGCTTGCTCCAGCTCTTCCGTCATTGTTAGGCAGAATCCTGTGCAGTACCCTTAGGGACCACTACACACAATTAAGACTACAAGTGGTAATACAAGTTCACCTTTGGTACAAGCCTGTACTACACTGTTAAAGTGGTAGCAGTAGCGGAGCAACCAGACTTATCTCAAGAGTAGATGAACAGTAGCAGAGATTACACAAAGGGACCACAATTACTGTGACTCAAGCAAACACTGACTCAAGGTTTCAGGTAAAATATATAAGTACATTTATTTTAAACTATCTGTTATAAAACACAACACTTCTATAGATTCACAAGCACACGTAAAATATACTACACACAACCAATTCACTTGGTACAGTATAACTCAAGGTAAGTACCCTATGTTTTAACGGACCAGTGTTGTGAAACAAAAGACGTTACCGGGAGTGCATATGCGATCACTTTTTGACAGTAATGACAGTTCGGTCTTGCTAAAGATACACGTATCCGCGGCAAGAAATGTTACCGGGGAAAAAACACACGGCACCTGAGTTAACCAGAGAGAGTTGGGGGCAAAAATCATAGGCAATACTTTTGTCAGGGCAGACAGAATCAGAGAACACTCGTTGACATAAATACAAGAGTCAATAGGCCGGAACCAGTGTCAAGTGGAACCGGGTTCCTGTTGTCGAGGATCACACAGTCGGACAGTTCGGACAGTTCAACGTTGCCAGGAGTACTTCGATATTGTCAACAGAGGAAGCAAAAGTTATAAGAACTAGGGAAGACAAGCGCAAGCCTTGGATGAAGAGAACAGGGATTCACCCTAGCTCCTCGAAGCAGAACACAGTACCTTATTCAAGGAAGAAGCTGGTACCATGGCAGTTGTTCCTGGTAGTTTCCTGCAGACCCACTGTTCCTGGTGCTCGGGCCGTGGTGACGAGGAGGACGTCTGGAGGGGTCTGTATTACGCAGGGATGAAGCCAGCAGCAGTGACGGTGAATAAAAGGTGCACTCCTTAAAAACAGGAGAAGCTCTTCAGATGGCTATCCGGACCACTGCAGCAGTGTGCAGCGATTTCGACCAAGAAGTGGATCCTCTGGCTGTGGAAGATGAGCTGGTTGACCCCACCAAGCTCAGGTGAAGAAGACTCCGGACTGGATCTTCTCTGGTTGTCGAAGGGTAGATAGCTCAGGACTGCAGCACGGCTTCACCGGGACGGGGTAGTTGCAGCAGCGGTCTTCTTCTAGCTTCTCTTCGGTTCCTTGTAGTTCCAGTGGCGATTGTGACTTCCAGCCCAAGAGTCCAGCCTTTTATGCGAAAATCCCCCATTCACACAGCCTGGCTGTCAATCACGCAGCAGGGGGGTTGTCCAGCCCAGACAACCACCTCAGCCAATCATGGCAAAGTGCGACTTCGGTTTCCTAGGATACCCTGTGCAGGGGGTGACTACACTCCTCCCTCATATTCAGCCCATCTAGACACCCAGGCGCCTAGAGGAGGGCTTCTTGGCAGAAGCCCGCCAAAAGACAGTGAACAAAGAAGGCAAACCTGGTTTGCCACGCAAAGTAAAACACAAGAAGGACTTTAACAAAAAGAAATGGCGAATAAACCCAACCGGAGCCAAAAGAAAGAGTATTTGGTCAAGCGGGTTCATGTTCGAGGCTAATATAATAGCCTAAAACAATACCACGTTTATATAATATAATCACGGTAGAAAAGTTAGGGTAGATACCACTGCCACCAGCCAAGTCTAAATGTTAAAAGAGCAAAACAAAGCTCTAGGAGGTACAGATAAAAAGGGCTAAGAATAAACCCTTTCCAATACTCCATGTAAGATGGGGCGTACTGGATCTGTGGTTAAATGACTCTGTAAAGTTAATGGCAACTTTACCCTCTTCTGAGGGACAGTAGTCGGCCCCAGAAATTAAGTTGGTGGGAAGTCTAAAAGACAACCCTGTGTCACTGCACTGAAGGTGCTGTGTAACACACAAAAAGAAGGGGGCTACTGAAGTGGTGTACTCCAGAGCCCACAATCACAAAAAAAGATGAAATATACATGGCAAAACATGGGTAAGAGTGGGGGAAAAGCTCACACTCTTACCAAGTGGAAAAATAAACTCCAGAAATCCAGCAAAGCTGCTGGGGGACTCACTAGGTAAGGGAAATTAGCCATTGAATGCACATTCTCCCTAACAGTCATCAACCTCCATCTCCCTCAGGGTCAGTTGCTTTTGCACACAACCAGTTGGTGGTAGATGTCTTTCTTCTGCTGGGCCTCCCTCTGAAACAGGCTCTCTGCCTCCCTGGAACTTGAGGATAACCATCTTAGGGTCTGGAAGCTCCCCAAAACCTTTCCATGTGCTTCTTCTTTTTCTCCTCCTCTCCCCTGTTCACTTCCTCCATAAAAATGATTGTGCACTGGTTTCCTACCCACCGTTTAATCTGTGACCCAAGCCACCTCCCTCCCGACAGTCCCAACCCTGCACTGGATTTCTGCCAACCCCCACACTTGGGGACTGTTTTCTGCAACCTTAACAGTCCAGCCACCACTTGATGTCTACACTTATCCTTCCACTAGCCAGCACTGGCTGTACTTGAACGAATTGCTATTTTTTGTTGTTCCCATGTACTCCACTTTGCCCTCCCCCTTCCCATTCACTTGCACACTCTCAGTGTCACCTGGCCAAGTGGGATCAATGTCTCTGTGTGGCCTCTGTTCCGCCTCCCTTTCCTTGTCACGCCTTCACACACTTGTTTGTAGGCACCCTACAAATACCACAGGCTACCATATCACATCATATCATATGATACACACACTGCATTCATAACAACAGGATGCCAACCACATACCTTGTAGACTTCACAAAATGTTTTTTCCACTGTCATGTCTGTACTACAAATGTCAGAAAAGTGCTCCCACAAAAGCAGTACGGAATGTATGTTAACTACGTTAAGCTAGTGCGTTCAGTGCATGCATACAATCAGGATGCCTGCCCCTTACCTTGCACACTTTCACCATAGCCTCCTACATTTCTCTGTACAAACAGACCTTGTGCCACAGTGTTTGTGTACACATCATAACCAGCACCCACATTGTGCAATGGCTTAGCCTCCACAGTGCCAATGCCATAGTTGCCATCCTGAAAAGAGCCTGATGTGGCACGTCTAATCCTCAAATTACCGTGGAGTTACCGTCCTAGGACGGGACGGGGGTGGGTGGGAGACAATGTAAAACAAGGTAGGGGATTGTGTCTTTAGCACTGTCTCTAAAAACACTTATTTGTTTTTGTTTTTTTTTGTCGTGGTTGTGTTATGTACGTGCTTGCATACATATTTTTTGTGTTCTCTCTTTTGCTGACTGTTTGCTTCTCCTCCTGACATTTCTCTCGACTGAAGATAAACGCTTCTCTTACATTTCTACAGGATTCTCTGCAACACTTCGTGCAGAGTGGCAAACAAAATACCATTGCCAATGGAGGTTAAATAAATACAATTTCCTTGGAACCACTGGAAATCTTGCTGGTTATTAATGCTTTCATAGTATATGCAGAACATCCCAGCACTGCAAATAAAGTCACACATGTTTCTGTTTATCCAACATCTCCCGACCTCTGGCTGTGGACAAATTACACCAGCATGGTCCCATGTTCCTCTTGGTGTTATCAATGAGAAAATCGCCTTGGCAGTGGGAAACATCTGCATCACTGCTGTCATCAACTTCTTTAGGTGCGCGAGCAAACATGAGCATGACATGTACCCCAAATATACTGCTCCAGAATGCATGACCACCACATCAACAGTTCCGACAGAGGCCACACATGTACAAAGGAAATCCATGCACTCGAAACCCCACTCGTACAATGTGCCCCAAAAAGCCTGCACTCCTTCCAACTGAAAGACTTTATCAAAACCTCTTTCCACGGCATACCTGTGCATATCTTGCACAGGTATCACCCACTATCAGCACTCAGCGTCTAACCATCTCTGCCAACCTCACTGCATCGAAGTTTGGGTAAATATGTCACCGCCCCTTCCTGTGAACCACACCCACGACACCTCACTGGAGAATCCCCACTGTTCCATTTGCAAAGGCTCCATGCTCAGAAGGGCAGTTTGTGGCACGTGTGCTTTCCAACCTACAGCGAGGGCCACGCCCCAGTAAAGCAGACACAATACTTCTTCCCTTTGCACTGCCATTTTTCCAACACTCCCTCATTGGCTGCTGTAAAGTTTTCAAACACGCATGCCCCAACCACATACAGAACCTCTGCATTGCACACTATCATTTCTGTACACCACTCCATATTGACCGTTAAACACTCTCAGTGCACGGTGCCTTTGCTTCCAAAGACCCTCCACCAGAAACCTGTGCTAAAGGATGCACTATTTCAGCATCCACAAACATCCTGAGGCGCACCCAGCACACCTTTGGCCATGCAGACAACAGTCCACCCTTGCCCACACCCAGCACAACACTATGGATCCATGCATGCGACCATGAGGGCAGCTAACATTATGCACAAACGTAACATATATAGGTAGCAGCACTTCACCTCAACTCCCCCACACCATAAAACACCCATTCACCAAAACAGGTCGCAATTAGCAGAATCCACAAACATACCACAGCCTCCACCACCCCTACCCATAGCCATACACAAAGTAGTGTGTCACTGCCAACCTAACCACAACATTTTCCCAAATTTGGGCCTACTTCAACAAATCTGCACACAGCATAGTAACCAAGCACATATAAGCAGCACTTCAACCATACACTCTTCCATACTGACAGCATGCAAACACTGCACCCAGTGCCCACACTGCATGACTTTTCACTGCACCATCTCCAACCACACATCAAAACCTTTACCGCACTTCATCCATACCCTCTTCCATACTGACAGTTTGCAAACAGTGCACCCTGTGCCCACACTGCATGACTTTTCACTGCACCGTCTCCAACCACACATCAAAAACCTTACCATGTTGTAACAGTAACATCACCTGCGAAACCAAACATACACGCATGCCAGCACACTTCTGCTCCTCTCTGGCATCTGAAATGTGCTCCACAACCATTCCTTACAGGTCACCACCCTCTAACTGATGCAAAGTCAAAAATGCATTACTGCCGTGGATGTCCTCAAGTCCTAGGCTCTTGAGTGAATGACCTGCGGCCTACGGCCTTTGGCCATGCATTCATTAGTCTAGACCTTGAACACACCCACAGCAATGTAATGCCACCATGCATGTCACCATGTCACACCACTCCATATTTACTGCTAAACACTCTCAGTGCACGGTCCCCTTACTTCCAAAGTCCCTCCACCAGAAACCTCTTTATTTTATTTTTATTTATTTGATTTTGTATAGCGCCTGGCGTCCCTGGGGCATCGTAGAGCTTGTTACAGAAGGCTTGTTGCTTACATTCTTTAGTTGCATACAGTTACATACGTGCAGGCAAGCTTACAGGTTCCTTACAAGGTTACAGTGGAACAGTGGCTTGGTTTGGCAGGAGTTCAGGCAGTTGTGCAGAGTACTTAATTAAACAGTTTGGTTTTGAGCATTTTTCTGAACACAGTGTATGAGTTTTCATTTCTCATGGCTGTGGGGAGGGCGTTCCAATTTTTTGGTGCTAAGTGATGGAAACTGGTGCCACCCGCTTTGACGCTTTTAAAAGAGGGGACGTGGATCTGGTTGGTGAGGTGGGATCTGGTGGGTCTGGCAGGTGTGCAAGGGGTAATCCTTTCAGAGAGGTAGGGAGGAGCATTAAGTGAGAGGCATTTGTGTGTAATTGCCAGTGTCTTGAAAAGAATGCACTCTTTGACTGGAAGCCAGTGTATGTCGTTTCTTGCTTGGGATATATGTTCCCTTTTGGGGATAATTAACACAGCTCTCAGGTCATTGCTCTGTATCACTTGTAGTTTGTGTAGGTTGTGTGCAGATGTGCTTAAGAAGAGGGCGTTGCAGTAATCAAGTTTGGTACCGACAGTGGCTCTAGCAATGGATAGGCAGTTTTGTATAGATAGTAAAGGTTTGACTGCGTTGATGATTTTTGTGGTGAGTGCTGTGGACGAGGCTATGGCATAAACCTGTCGGGTCATGGATAAGGAGGAGTCGAGGTATACCCCTAGTGTTTTTACTGCTGAGGATACTGTGATAGTTGTGTTGTCGACGTTAAAGGTATTGTATTGTGGAGAGAGTTTGTTTAGTGTTTCTTTGGTGCCTACAACGAGGATCTTGGTTTTATCTCCTTTGAGACAAAGTCCATTGGCTGCCATCCAGGTTTGGATTGCAGCGTAGATGTTAGTTAGGGTTGCTGCATCTTGTTCATAGATGCCGGTGAGGGGGATTAAGACTTGTGTGTCGTCAGCATAGTTGGTGTAAGCTATTTTGCAACAATCAAGATAGTTAAACAGTGGAAGAGTGAAGATGTTGTACAGAGTGGGACTCCCCAGTGTATGGTGGTAGGTGGGGCAGAGGCAGAGTCAGAGAACACTCTCATGAGTCTACCACGGAGGAAGGAGTCAATCCAGGCTGTAGCTTCTGGAGAGAAGTGGGCAGCGTTTTTTTGTTGTTTGCCTAGAATATCATGGTTGACAAGGTCGAAGGCAGCGGACAGGTCTAGTAGAAGGAGAAGTGCCAGTACGTAGCCAAACATATTGGGTTGTGGTTAGTGGTCAGGTGTTTGGTTGCATGGGTGTGTTATGTTGTGATGGTTGTGACTCAAATCATTGTATACTTATTGTTTGGTTTATTGAGGCTGTATGCAGTTTTTTGGCCAGGCCATGCACTCAAGACTTTAAGCCCTGGCCACAACCACCTTCAACCCCATCACAGCCCTTGCATGCCTTCAATTCACATGTGGATTTCCAAATTGCTGTCTGATAGAAAATAAGATTTCATAGTCAGGGTCTCTGTAAGCCAGTGAGCGCTCTATGTGAAAGGATAGCAGTGTTACTCACATTCACACTAGCTAGGCTGCAATCACAGATAGGCACGTGTGTGATCATTAAACAGTTAGAAACTACGATGGCCATAACTTTAGAACTGTTATACCAAAGCAGAATCATTTTGGGACGCCGTGTGTTATGTGTATATCTCTCCAGCAGAACCTGTCCAGTATTTACTTTGAGGCTGCTCAGAGGCTGCCATCAGATATGATATGAGAGATAAAAAGCTGCCAATATATTTGGACCATGGCCTACAAGTTTAGAATGAACCTCATGATGCTGAAGCGTGGGTCTGGGCTTATTTAGATGTGTGTGATACTTTCTCTGAGTAGTGGCTTTGGTGCTACTTAAGCCAGTTATGTCAACGACTGTATATCATTAATGGATTTTCCTAAGGCCAGCAGGCATGTAAAGGAAAGTACATACAGGCTGTTTTTAGCATGTCTTTCTTTGATGACATTGACTTTTACCGAAAGGTGGCAATGCTGTCTATCAACTGCTGGCGCGTCACTAGGAGCTGCACAGCAGAATGTATGCATAGGTGTCTATACATGGATGCCATTGATTCACTTACTCCACCTCTAGGCCGACGGACTCACCTGATTAGAAACCACTAACACCACTTTTTGAAGCACAGGCCTTTTAATGATAGTAAGGCTTTTTACCAGACCTACTTTTTATACAGACAGACTTTCAATTAAATTCCTGGAATATTCCAGGAGGTTTCCCTTAACGGAAAGAAATCTGCCACAATCAGAGTCCTATTTGCTAATACTATTTTGGTCAAACTACCATCGTTTCATGGACCTTCATTGCATGGTTAACCCAAATGGGGATTTGTTAAAGAAGTATGTGCCTATCTCCAATTTCCAGGAGACCTCACTTCAGAAATCCTGTAAGAACTCATTGAGCAGGCTCTTCTTCTGTTCAAGGGGGTCCTCTGTAGTACTCCATGCTTTAGGTTCCAAGTAGGAATTCTATGATGATTCTGCCTTAATCAAACCATCATGAATCATTGTGTAGACGTGTAAGCCAGAACGCTGAGATGCGTTTCTTACATTTAGGAACATCCATCCCACCAAATATAAAATGCAACTTCCAAAGTGCAGGTCTTAGGGGTGGTGTATGTCAGAGGAAAGCATGCAGTGAACAGTGTATGTTTTGAAACAATGTTAATGGCGGAGCAAATGCGAGCACTGATTGCAGGTGTGCAATGACTCTGGGTGAAAGGTTTGGCAGTGAGGTCTTTGTGTGACTCCAAAGTGTCTCTTCCTGGAACTGGATTCAGATTCTACTCTTCCAAATTCCTGGTCCAATCTCTGCATTTCATGCTTTTTATCAGGTCTGCATTTGCTGGTTATTTCCATGCACTTTAAAGTCTTTGAGATCTTTTAGCGTGCATTTTTGTTTTGGTCAAGTCAAGTACACGAAAGCTCTTAGTGCCATTAACTGGACTGACCCTTGTTTCTTCAGTTTTCAAGATGGATGAATGTATATTTAAAAGATGTCAGGTGTGTAATTCAAGCATGCGGAAAGATTACTGGTGCACGGTGGAAAATCACAATATTATCGATGTCCGAAATACAGAAACTCTTTGTGAACCAGTTCAAGGTCAGAAAATAATCTATTCTACAGTCATTACGAGTTACACAAAATCCCCCAAACTCGTTTACTGACAATGCAGTCCTATTTGGTGTAAGAAGCTTCAATTGCCGATTCATTGTTATTCACCATAAAGAAGTACCAAGGTACTCCACTGGGGACTGGAGGAATTACCACAGGTGGTAAACAGGCCAGCGGTTATTCATCCATTTTTAGAGGAAATACCACCAGCTTTAAATGGAAGAAGTGTGGTTAATAAATGCCAGCAGCCTAACTAAACACATTCTGACGTTTGCAACATTGGCCTCTTCATTGGTGTATTTAAGAAGCAGTCATTGTGTTAAGGTTATAAAAAGGACACATGTATTATGACATTATTATATTATGTCAGTATCGACGGACGGTTTTGTTTTGAAATTGTATAATGACATGCATTTCAATCAATAGGCTGTTGTTTTAAATCTGTTAATTTTCAAAATCAAAAGTATTTAAAATATGGATTTATTTGTTACAGGGAAATATGGAACCTGTCCAGTTGTTAAATGTACCATTAAAGAACGTCCGCGAGAGTGCAAAACCGATTATGACTGCCCAAAATGCCAGAAGTGCTGCTATATCTGTGGATATAGGTGTGAAGACCCACAAGAAGGAACAGGTTAGTCTCATTTTTACTTTGGGCGATTTGGCCCAGGTCTGGCTCGCATTCGGGACTGCTGCTTGTAGGTATTTGTATACCAGAAAGAAACTCTGCCACTGTCAGTCCACCGAAAACAAGACCGGGCCATTTTATTTATTTATTTGCTTGTGTATTCATTTAGTGTTTTTGAAATCGGCACTGCCAGAGAAACGTATGGGGTGAAGGCGAACAAAGGACTGAAAAAAGGACTGGCTGGGGTGCATCACCTGAGAGAGTGTTCATGTACAGGGCAGCAAACCCCCCACTTGGTAGACCTACTATTTATCTTTGATTAATCAAGTAGGCGCCAGGTCCTGATAAGAGATTGGACTGTTCCTGACAATTGGTAGCTGCCTTTTGGGAATTCTTTTCTAAAGAGGAGGGCGTTTACTCCTTTCCTGTATTCCAGGTGGCCTGGTTGCAGTCTCCGTTCCTGGGGTAAATCACATTCCACATTTTAGACCCTGCTACTCCAGTCTCCTTTCCCCAAACCTCCTAGGTTTGAAGGTTCTGTGGGAAAGTTTACTGTCAGACCTACTCCTTTGGATGTATTTGCAAAGGAGGTCAAGCAAATACTTTGGAGCGGTCATCCAAGATGCTCTCCTGGTGATGCAAACGAATTTAACCTCTGCTCTTATTGGGATGGCGAGGCAGTGGGGACGTATGAGTGCTCCAGGCGAGGCAGTGGAGACGTATGAGTGCTCCAGGTGAGGCAGTGTAGACTTATGAGTGCTCCAGGCGAGGCAGTGTAGACTTATGGGTGCTCCAGGCGAGGCAGTGCAGACTTATGAGTGCTCCAGGCGAAGCAGTGTAGACTTATGGGTGCTCCAGGCGAGGCAGTGTATACTTATGAGTGCTCCAGGGGAGGCAGTGTAGACTTATGAGTGCTCCAGGCGAGGCAGTGTAGACGTATGAGTGCTCCAGGTGAGGCAGTGTAGACGTATGAGTGCTCCAGGGGAGGCAGTGTAAACTTATGGGTGCTCCAGGCGAGGCAGTGTAGATTTATGAGTGCTCCAGGCGAGGCAGTGGAGACTTATGAGTGGTCCAGACGAGGCAGTGTAGACTTATGAATGCTCCAGGTGAGGCAGGGTAGACTTATGAGTGCTCCAGGCGAAGCAGTGTAGACTTATGGGTGCTCCAGGCGAGGCAGTGTAGACTTATGAGTGCTCCAGGCGAGGCAGTGTAGACGTATGAGTGCTCCAGGCGAGGCAGTGTAGACGTATGAGTGCTCCAGGGGAGGCAGTGTAGACTTATGAGTGCCCCAGGCGAGGCAGTGTAGACTTATGAGTGCTCCAGGCGAGGCAGTGTAGACGTATGAGTGCTCCAGGTGAGGCAGTGTAGACGTATGAGTGGTCCAGGGGAGGCAGTGTAGACTTATGAGTGCTCCAGGCAAGGCAGTGTAGACTTATGAGTGCTCCAGGCGAGGCAGTGTAGACGTATGAGTGCTCCAGGTGAGGCAGTGTAGACGTATGTGTGCTCCAGGGGAGGCAGTGTAGACTTATGAGTGCTCCAGGCAAGGCAGTGTAGACTTATGAGTGCTCCGGTTATATGCTCATGGTTCTTCCAGCAACACATTAGAGGTCCTGCCCTGTTCTAAATGACCTGCATTCTCTTGATTTGCTTTTTGGGAAGCCAAAGTGAGGGCCTGTTGCAATGATCCAGTTTGGAAAGAATCAAAGCCTGTAACATTTGGATTATATGGCTCATCCCAAGTGCCGGGAGAGTTTTGCAAAGAACATTCACTGCCTCATTATAAGTATGGAGCTGTGGTAAAAACAGCAGTAATGTGGCAGTAATTCCATTACCGCAGCATTACTCCAAAGCCGTACTGCAGGCTTGGCGGGGAGGTGGCAGATTTTACTCCAGCAATAAGCGGTAGGGAAATCTGCCACCTTATCCCCAAAATCGGCACAATTACCACTCGAAGAGGTTCCACCAGTGTTAATTCTGCACTAATCCTCATGGAGCGCTATAGACTCCAGAAATGGGGATTTACACCACCCTACCACCACATTTAATTCTGCGGTAAATCCACAGGACCAAGTGGAAGTAACAGTAATTCTGTTAGGATGTATTATGGCGGATTTACGTGCAAAATACCGCCAAACTTGTACTGCAGCCCTTAGTGTTATAATGCAGCTGCCCATTGTAGAGCATATAGTTTTGCTGAAGGCGAGAAATTGATTGAAGATGATGCTGCCTTTTCCCAGAGTCTGTACGGGCGCTGTAGTACTGTAGGTTTTCTAGAATGCGTTCCTTTTATTCATGGTCTTTATTAGAGACTTGCCTATTTTCACTACAATTTCCAGGATGCACTGCCTCTGCTTTGCTTCTGTCACAACTTTTTTGGAGACTCTCGCCATCATTTCTGGACACTTGGCTACTTCGAATACAGCTGCCAGAGCTTTTTTCCCCCATCAGATCATGGAACACTTTGGAATTTCCCCAGAAATTCCCATAATTCAGTGTTTTAGCGTATCTCCATCCACCATCTTTATTGTACGGTTTTATATTTTGTATTTCCCAACAGGCCCAGAGACATCAATTCAACAAAATGCCAGGGGTACCGGAACAGACATCAAACACCCAATGACATCACAGGAAATGACATCAATGGGCATTTTACTCTTCTTCATAATGTCATAAGATGTAGTAGACAACATATATTGGTATTGGGGAAAACTTTCTAACCACCTGAAATAAGGTCAATGGAAACACGCTTACAGACTATCTGAGATATTTTAAAGATTATGAAAGTTCACATTTATTGTCCAATCATTAAAAACACAATCCTTTAAAAATGTGATCAATAATACATACATTCATCCAATTGTTTCATCTAGAATAAAATTCCACATAACCATGTCAACACTGTGAAAAACCTATCATTTATCTCCACTACTTGTGACGTGTGTTTACAAAAAATCCCAGCACTCTACTCAATTATATCATTTTACACAACATATATCACTTTCACACAGCTTGAATGGCTGTTGTGTCAGCCCCAACTTGCACATGTTTCTGTCCACTTGGCTATTTAGTGCAGGACATTCTTCAGGGGGTAGCAGCACTTCTACATTCTTATGATGTTTCCTTCTTTATGCTTCATTTGACATAATAGAATCTACAATAAACATATGAAACTATTAGTGATTACCAAAGAGCCCCTCTTTAAAATCAAATTTTAATTTTTAAACAAAAAAAGGGTAAGACTTGTACCTACCACTGGTCACTTAATGCCTAATTTCGTGACTGTGCTCTTTCTCGCGATCGGCAGATACGTGCTGCCTCAATATTTCCCGTGATGACGTATCTTCTAATCCTTTCATGATTTCTTGTGGAAGAGAAGTGTAATCAAACTGATGTATTTACATTCCTGATTGTAAGCCAGTATCTCCATACTTACTGCTGCATGCAGGTATGTTAGTCTCACCCCCTCTGGTTCCTGAGTGGTCTGGTATTATTGTTGAAACAGGAAATGCAAAATAGATCCTCCATATTAGTCGGCAGCTGCAAGTAACAGCTTGTGGAATGGAGGGGTTTTTGATTAAATACCCCAGCATTTCATCTCTGTTTAATTCATTTATCTGCTGCGGTGGACTGACTCGATTCCTGCTTATAGCACCCAAAGGTCTTATCAGCAGCATTTCTTTATATAGGGCCGCCTCTACCCACGCGTGTCGCTAGTCAGTGTGGGAAATGTAGTGTATAAAGTAATTCCTCAATGCCTGGTTTCAGTTACATAAATCATGTCTGAAGCTACAATTAAATGACAACAAATGGAGCTCTATGGATTTTAAGTATTCACTCACATCCGCAGCATTATAAACCTTTCTATTATAGCACCTATCTATTATAGTTTACCTGCTCCATCGAAATTGGAGTAATTCTATCCGGGAACGCCTCTAGAACTGCATCTCTGCAGTCATAGTGCTAATCTAGATGGGAACCGGAGCTTTCCATTTAACAACGACGATTATAAACCACACATTATGATCACTTTTAATGACCCAAGTGGACCTAGAATGAATAGAGCAGCAGTGAGAGTAGCATAGGGTGACCAAATAACAAAAAAACTGGAACAGGCCATAGACATAGAAGTAGGACTACCGTAAATACAAATACAACTTTCGTCCTACTTCTATGTTGCTGGCCTTTTGTGGGGGTGGGGAGGGGGTGTGCTCCCAGCCACACTCCTCTTATTGGAAGAGAGCCCCGGGGAGGGGTAGGAGAAGCAAATGGGGCGTGAAAAGCATTTCACGCCCCCATTCGCGCAGGAAGAGTTGTGTCAGGACCCGATTTCGAAATCGGTCCGGGCAAAAACCAGGTCTGTAGCCACCCACCATTGCAAACCCCTGATGGGGTTTTTAAAATAAAAAAAAATCCCGGGACGCAGGGGGATTTCCTCAGACTGTCCCGGGAAAACGGGGACGTCTGGTCACCCTAGAGTAGCAGAGACAATGGACCACAGAAAAGAGAAGGAGATACGACTACCTACAGGAGAAAACAAACAGCCCAAGAAACCAGAGGTTTCTCAATAGGACGCAATCAGGTCGTGCCTCCAGACGTGGCAACACCTCTTTTTTTAGATAAATGAAGAGGCTTTCAAAAGAATTGGGAGAACATAGCCCAAAAGCCACATGAAGTTGCCTCCCTTGGGAGTGAATATTTCACATTATGAACTAACCAATGTGGAGATGGAAGTCCTTAAAGGAATGGTTTGGTCAAAAATGTTTATTGCCCCTACGGGTCGGCCATGTGTTTTTAAGCCTAAGTCGCTCGATTTTAGAAAAATTTCCTATGGACCTTACCCGAGTTTTCGTCCATTAAACGCACGCGAAAACAGGCATCAGGGAGCTGCCATTTTGTGATAATCCTATCATTTCCCCCATCGCCCTGGCTGACCTGCTTTTGCGGCACTAAATCATATCCCCCGCCCCTGAGCCTGACATTATCAAAACATTCATATTCCCCGCCTCTC
This sequence comes from Ambystoma mexicanum, assembly GCF_040938575.1. NCBI lineage: Eukaryota > Metazoa > Chordata > Amphibia > Caudata > Ambystomatidae > Ambystoma > Ambystoma mexicanum. Next base: position 82,837,733 of record NC_090927.1, on the reverse strand, counting down.
TCCATGACGTTTCTGTGCTGCGTAGGCAGACGCGCCCAGTCGTCTTCTACGCGGCAGAACCCGGAAACCAGCACAGATCAACTCACAACACAGCGCGCCACAATTCGGAATATGAAACTGTACTTTAAAATCAAACAGCAACACGGTAAATTTGGTAAAATACATTTATTTGACATTAAATGTTTATAGAATATTCAGCAATTGACATATGAACTCCAAAAGTAATTTATTTTTTTTTATCTCTATCCGCAAATCCATAAAAGTTTATCGTGAGTCACGCGCTGTTCCTTTATGGTACACAGGGTATTGGTTTTCGTTCAAAGAAGCACTTTTGTCGCACGTTGAAGCGCAAGGCTGTTCCATCAAGTTGGCACTAGGCCAGAGTAAAGGTTGATATGTTGCTTCTAGCCGCTAGTACCACGTAAGGGCGTATGGGCCCCTGGCGATCGTCCCATAAAACCATCAGAATGGTGTAGTTGTTTACATTAATCTGCAGCTGGCGGTTGAAGAAACCATCTGCCGGGGTCTGAAACTGGTGGCAGTGGCAAAAGGGAAGTATATACCTGTTTTGAAAACATAAAATGTATAATTAGTCTCGCCAGCCGATCTTTATTAATATTATTCATTATATTTATTACGGCCGAGCTGAAACTATTTGCTTTCAAGGATAGTGCAATGGAGTATGTTCGGCTCTAAAATCAATGCGAAAACTAACTAAATAAATCGAGGTTAGTACACAATTAGAAAAAACTTTTTGTCTACATGCATCTGGAATGTGGACCTGCATGCCCATGTGCCTGCTACAAGGACGATCCCACAAATGTTTTCAAAGCTCTTCATTAATTCATTTATTCATGCATCCATTCATTAATTCTTCATTCCGGTATAAAAGCGTCTAAAGAGTTACTTACATTATATTTGCAATTTCCATTGTGTCTCTGCATAATGCAGTCCGTAAATCCCACTGTGCTCTGGACAATGATTTTTCGTATACTGAACTAACATGAAACTCGGTCTAGTTTAAGAATTTCTGCCTTATCGTCTCTTACGTTATTGCACCTCTCACCCCCCCTTCAAGTGAAGTTCTTTCGGCATGGTCCCTGTCTCTCAAGGTCAAAAAACAATAGAACCTTATACTGCCAGTGGGAGTTGTGGGCCTCTTCAGGGCGCGAGCTGAAAATCAAAGCCGCTGACCTTCACTAGAAATGAGCATACATTCTTTGTTTGCAACATCCCGTAGTAAAACCATCTGTGAGAACTTGAAGTTTCGAATCCATCTATGTAGTGCACCTCAATGTGCAAATGTGAACTGGCTTCTCTCCCATCTGCAACGGCTCGCTTGGCGCGTTCTAAGTCCCCCAATTTTGTCCTCGTTGTCTGCGAGCTTTGAAGCCCCAAAGAACCATAACTATTGAGACTTTTAATTTTTTGGGGAAGGTCAGGGAAAGTATAAAGTACCCGAGGAGTTGAGTTGAAAGGGAGATTTATTGTTTGTTTTATTATTTGCAATACGCAAGCCTCCCCTCGGTTAACAGTGCCCAGCATTTAGAAGAGATTGCAAAAATTAGTTACATCAACAAAAATATATGAATACACATATAGACAAGGTCAGCAATATGGGGTGAATAGAGAGAGAATTCAAAGATGACACCCAGATTGTTCGGCACCCAGGATGGTGAAGGTAGGGGTTAGGGTTAGTGTACTTTGTATGCACACTGTACAATAACATTTATTTACAAAAAGACAATCGTATTACAATTATTAAAACCGGGATTTGTACTTCATAACCAGCTCTCCTTTGGGTGGACATGGCACAGTGGCAATGTTGGGTGGCAATGGATCAATGCTCTGCACAGAAACGTTCAAAATTCCATATCTGTGCTTCTCTAATACAGCAACAATAAGGCTTCTGACAAAGTCGAACTCAATTGCCTCATAGACTGGTTTGATCACCCATTGCTTACTTCTTTTTGAAAAGGCCTTAGCGTAGCGAGGCATCCTTACATTACCCTTAGTCCTAGATTGTTCACGGCCGAGATTCTCGTTATGGGCCAAGACCGCTAGTAGAGTCCTATGTCTCATACCCTGTATGCTGAAATGCAAGCTCTTTGGCCTGTACTTTAGGCACATATTGTGGAACATCTCCAAACTTCCTGTGTGACAGAATTCTGTCAGTCCCCTCAAATCTCTTGATAGAGTTTTATCAAAAACAATCTTCTCAAGGGCTTTGTGTGTCGGTGAAGATGGATTCGACCACTTCTTCTTCCGTGCCTCCACTGGGGACAAAGGGCCATGTTCACATTGGTGAAAATGTAGGTTTTCTGACCAGCGGTGCACGTTGGTACAGTAGTGCATCAGTGACCGCCATTTTTCAAGTAGTATTTCCACTGACCCTTCACAAGTTTTGGAGCTCCACCAAAGATGGTTGCTGATAGACTGGGACCACTCTGAAATAGTTTCCAAACCTTTTTTTTTCTCTGCAGCTGAAATTTTTTTATTGATCGATTTAGCAAGATGCCATACGTCAAATTGATGTTTAATATGTGGGAACTGCTCTCTCATTGTCTTGGCAATTGAAATGTGTCTGTCCGTGGCTATGAGGTCGATGTGCATTCCCCTCGATTGCAGATATTCCACTGATTTTATAAATCCTAGTTTCTCCATGGCCACTGAGGATGTACATTGTGTTACCTGCACGACCACCAAACTCACAATTTTCTTACTATCCATGTCCTGAAAGTGGTAGTTGCAGTACTTGGCAGAAAATCCAGGGCTGTCGCACTGTCCATCGCCGGCTAGCCTGAATCATTTGCCTTCGAATGTACTTGCTAGAGAGAATTGTTCAATTTTCCAAGCATCACTAATGGCCGGAAACAGATAATCATGTTGGTATTTGTAGTACTGCGTTTTAGAAATGAAATGAAGTCCCGAAAACTGAAAAAAAAGACTCTAACTTTCTAAAACTGGACCCACTAACAAGTGATGCAGCTGCACACAGTAGATTGCCTGCTGGCAGTTTCCCCAGCATCGGTTGTGCAGACCATGAGAACGTATGATGTAATCTACAGGCGGCATGTATTGTGACGTTACTGCCTTGTTTTTGATGAGTCACATGAATCAATGGCTTCCCACATACTTTCCCTCTGACGGAATGCCCACATTTCAGCATACTTATAATATCCATCAAACAACTGTCGAATACTATGTATTTGCCCTCTTTCATTAGACTGTCATCCTGCGTCAAAGTTGTTTCAGCCTGTGACGTTGAGGACATTTCACCACATTTGAAAGAAATATCGCTGCTATCAAGTTCTGATGCGTCAGTGAATGCTGCTGCTGGTTCATTCTCTGTCATTTCAACATCTGCTACTTCAACATTGATGGGAGAACACAACAATGTCGACAGCTTTTTTGGTGGCAGTTTTTTGGCGGGTGTAGATTGTGGGAATTGATCTTCACAGCTATCTTCAATACATCCAGTATCATGTTGTTGCGGTGGTGCGGTCGTACTGTAGCAATGGTCCTTTACAACTTTACTGGATTCTCCGGACACATTCATTTCATGTTCTGGCCATTGGACATGAGCATCTCTAGTCTCAACACGCGGCGTCTGAATTAATAGTTCCTCCATAGTGTAAATGGTCTGGCAAGCAACATCTCTCATTCGCTTCACTGTCTGTGTATGTATAGTTTGGACACCCACGGGTAACTAGAGGACAGATTGGAAAAGGGATGTTCAGTTTAAACACAAGATAAAGTATAGTACAATTGACTTGAAAAAAACATAACATAGTTCCCAGCACAAAAAAAATTCTAAAGTTATGAACTGTTTGTAACTAACCTTATTTTTATTTCTTTTGTTTGCAACTTTTTTGACTCGACCTTCAACATCTGCACGCTGTTGCTCCGATACGTATCCGCATGTCTCCCCTTCCTCTTGCGCTGCAACGACTATATTTTCTGTATCCGCATAGACAGCACGGAATGAGGCTCCATCGACTCCCTGAAACATAGTATTTTCATTACTGTGTAATAGCCAAACACGATTTAAACATTTGTGGAACAATCAAACGACAAGTATTTGAGCTCTGATGACCTAGTTCGATGGAGCTGTCAGTATCCATACCTCTGGCTCTGCATTCGATGGAGCTGTCAGTATCCATACCTCTGGCTCTGCATGGACTCCCACGAATGATTGTATTGAAGAGGAGGCATCAGCAACTCCCTAAAACACAGTACTTGCGTTAGTATGGTTTTCAATATTGTAAACATAACACGCACTTGGGGTCGACGGCACAGGTACATCTAAAGAGATAACCACAAATGTTGCATTGTCTAAAAGAATCAAGGAATATTTAAATATGATCAGATTTAATCGACTTATTTCTCCGATTTCTTTACATCTGCATCATCTAAATGGGATCTTGTGATTGTAGTGGAAGCTCCATCGTCTCCCTGAAACACAGTTCTTGCGTTAATAGGGAAGAAAGTATAGCAAATGGAATCATGCTATATGATCACGCTTGATGGAGCTGTCAGTATCCATACCTCGTGCTGCTGAAGAATGTCTAGGGCTGTTGTCAATGTGGTGCGCACTTCCGAAAGCTGTTGCGCCGATCCGTATCAACATGGTCCCGCTTACACCGGAATTACTTGAATGTCAGGCTCCGCATCAACTGCGTAGGTTGACGATTCAACAACTGCCTGAAACATAGTATTTGCATTAGTAAGGAATACAATATTGAAAACACAACACACACTTGGGGTCGACCGCACAGGTACATATCAATGGCTAACCACGAATGAAACATGGTGTAGAACAATCAAAGGCAAGTGTTCCAGTCCTGACGATCACGGTCGATGGAGCTGTCAGTATCCATACCTCGTGCTGTTGAAGAACATCTAGGGCTGTTGTCAATGTGGTGGACGCTTCAGCATCTCCATGAAAGACAGTACTTGCATTAGTATGGATAACACTAATTATAACTGAAAACAAACACCACCACAACTAAGGTGTATATCAATTGGAAAGCACTAACCAAACAATTGGTAAAATAATGACACGATACATAAAAACTATTACTTGATATGCATTAAACAAGTCTGTAGCGGAATAGCCAAGTATGATTACCTGATACGCGCTAGAAGGGGTTGATAACTGCGAGCACGTGACGGAAGTAGAATGTTCTTGCTTCAGATTCAAGGGATAGGCAAGAAGTTGTAAAGGTAAATTATTGTTTGATAATGAAATGCCAACATTTAAAATTGCCATGTAAGGAGACAGAATACTTGAGTAATGCGCAATATAGCACAGTTGCCTGTGCCCATATATAGATTTCATGTGTGCGTTATGAAATCTAAAAATAATATATTGATAAATGTCATTATTCAAAAAGCTATACACTTATATCAATGTCAAAAGTATTACAAATTGGAAACAACACCTAAAATATCAATGAATCCATTTGGCTACCTACACACTACCGCAAGGCCTAAAGCTAAAAACGGACACTTGACTCACCAGTGGCGGATTGTGGACGAATAGAGTGGGAATAGCGTTTGCGAGCAATTTTCGCGTCGATCGCCGTTTATTCTTCTTTGTTACCCAAGATGTGGTGTACATGTTCGAGGGAAAGTGCCGGCTGCAGATGCGGTATCGATCACCCCTCTTGTCCTCAAAGACTTGTTGGACTCTACTTTCCAGCTCATTCAGTGGATATCCGCAATGTCTGACCCATTCTCTTATTCGATCAACAGTTTTCGGGAAAACATGTATTGTAGTGCCTTCAGATTTGGCATGGGTCTTCGAAGGGCAACCACTAATCGAACAGGCAGGCATTGTTGAAAATTCTGAAAATTAAATATCAAGATTATTATAAAACCTTGATGAATAAAAATGTCAAAAAAGTAAATGAACCATACCATGCTTAATGCAGGGTTTGTTTTGGTCGCCGGAACCATACCAGTTCATCATGTGCGGCTTAGTATTTGCATAAGTTACAGAAATGTTTTAAATTATGTGACTAAACTCTGAACATGTGACTCGTCCCTTGGATGTTCTGTCTTGCACAAAAAGGAAACATGCTTACATTATAGACTGGACCCCCGAAGGATGCCATGCGATGACAATTGACACAGATGAAAATAAATAGATCTATTGATAGCATAACAATTGAAACTCAAGTCAATAGCAATGAGACCAATGACCACAGCTCTATTGGGTACTGTAATAGCAAATAGATTGAAATGTAAAACTGACCGAAATATGACTAGGATACATGGCCTTACCTTGACCAACAAACAGTTGGATTCAGCAAGCCGAGCAGTATGTTGCAGGAGAACAGGTAGATGGCCACAGGTAGCACACTGACGAGTTTGCTCGAAGCGGTCACAGCTAGCACGGCGACAAGCAGATTAGCATAGATCTCAGTGCTTCTCAGGTAGAAGGTTCAGGAGTTGACTTGCAAAGCACAAAGATGTTCTCATGAGACATATCAAGTGGTTTATAAAGTATTAGAAACAGGGGTGTGTTTGTGAATGAATGACGTGCCTATGTCGTGTTATAATGTTTATTGCAGGGGGGCGGCCTGCCTCGGGGGAGGCCTGCCTGGAGACACGGGGTCTGAGGAGGCCATGTGAGCGATGGCCCCTGGGCGTGGGATACCTTTTGAAGTGTACATGCTGTTTGGCACCTTGGCCGTTTGCACCCGTGACAGCCCCCCATGCCAGCGCTCATCCCCGGGTGCGAACCGCCTTTGATAGAGGGGGTGGGATGGATGGGCCTGGGGCATGCAGATAAGGCACGGGAAGACTGCTGAATGGAGACACACTTATGTGGATTGCAGGGGAGCGGCCTGCCTCGGGGGAGGCCTGCCTGGAGACACGGGGTCTGAGGAGGCCATGTGAGCGATGGCCCCTGGGCGTGGGATACCTTTTGAAGTGTACATGCTGTTTGGCACCTTGGCCGTTTGCGCCTGTGACAGCCACCCATGCCAGCGCTCATCCCCGGGTGTAAACCGCCTTTGATAGAGGGGGTGGGATGGATGGGCCTGGGGCGTGCACATAAGGCACAGGAAGAATGCTGAATGGAGACACACTAACGTGGATTGCAGGGGGGCGGCCTGCCTCGGGGGAGGCCTGCCTGAGACACGGGGTCTGAGGAGGCCATGTGAGCGATGGCCCCTGGGCGTGGGATACCTTTTGAAGTGTACATGCTGTTTGGCACATTGGCCGTTTGCGCCCGTGACAGCCCCCCATGCCAGCGCTCATCCCCGGGTGCGAACCGCCTTTTGGCGAGCAGGCAAGTGTGTGGGAGCGAGGGGCCATTAGGCCCTTCTCATCCTTTACTTCTCAGTAGAAACTCGTACCAAGTGCGTCCAGTAGTGTGGATGGGAACACTGAGCAGGACACGGGGCATCCATTTTTGTACCCCCTTTCCACTCCATCTTGGTGACCAGGCCTCACTGCAATAGTACTGTGATAGTACAGCGCGCAGAGCACATGGCCCATACCCTCGTTCCCACTCTGACTGAAAAACTCCAGAGGTATTTGCAACAGCTAGTAAATGTAACACATCACTCTCTGAGATCACGGTCCTGCATGTGAACCGGCCTTAACCAAGCACATGGCTCGTTCATCTCCACAAACGTGTCCTTGCCCACGCACCCTCGCCAGTGGAAACTTACTGCCATTCTGACCCTGTGTCCCTGCAAGGTATTCTCTTCATGTGCCAGACCACTGACCACGCCATGATGCCTACTTAGCAGATCCCCAACTAACATTAGACCCCTACTGCAGTATATCGTTGCCTATCAATAACCAATGCCACATACCAGAGATTCTTGTGAGCACAGACCCACACTTCAAACAGTATATTATAGTGGTCAAGACCCTTAACCTAAGGCCTGTATAATCCAATGTTAATTGATAGTATAGATATATGTGTGACTTTTATAGAGACATAACCAACTGAAAGACTTTGAACAAGTGTTATTTAGTGCATGCATTATTGATAATATATTGGCCCTCATTACGACCCAGGCGGTAAGTTACCGCCTGGGTCGTACCCTTACCACCATGGCGTAAACTACGTTTACGCCATGGTGGTTGGCGGATTTACCACCCCATTCCAAGGTGAGTGGGGCGGTAAATCCCCATTTCCCATTTTACCCTTCCCCATTCCCATTTTCGCCCCATAGGGCATAATGGGAATGGGGAAATGCGATAATTACGGCACCGTAAATTACGGGTGCCGTAATTATCGCCAAGGTCCCTTTGCAGCATGGATTTTAACGGCTGCAAAAAAGCAGCCATTAAAAGCCATCCCGCAAAGGGAACCTTGTAATCAGGCGTTAAGGGTCGGCGCCATTTACGGCGCCGTAAACCCCTTAACGCCTGAGTCAGAATGAGGGCCATTATGTTAGCTTAGATAGTGACCACCCTGCTTCACAGCGACCTGACCTTCACCCATTCGGAGTACAGATGTCTGACGTCCATCCTTGAATGGAGACACACTTGATTCATTTAAAAAATCGAAAGAACCGTTGTTAAAATATATGTGGTGTTTTATTTTGTATCTTATTTTGATGACACAAAAATACAAAACTTTACACATTGTACAGTTCAGGTTGCAGCACAGCGAGAGAAAATCCCCTGTACTGACCGCTGTCACTCGGGAACATTTCTCTTATGGCACAAACGGCACAGCCGGGTATCACTCTTCGAACACGGTGTCCAAGCCTCCCGTGAAGCCACCATGTAAAGGAACGATAGGCCACCAGCCTGTACCACCTGTGAAAAGGAATGAAACAAACTGTTTTTAAATGGCCAAGATAAGTTTAATAAACGTTTGTTGTCAATGACAATTCTTGTAACTAATGGCATTCTGCTCGGACAAATGCTATCTAGACACTGCACACTATTGAAAGACTTTTGTGCGTTATAATGATATGTATATGTAATTTTGGATATAGTAGAAGACCATGAAATAGGAGTGGCACCACAAGCAGAGTATACTTACTCGTTACTCGGATTACGAGGACGAACAGTTGCACGAAGTTCGTGCATAAGCACCATCATTATCCTCAACACGGACTGTGTGAGGCAGGCTGCCCTGAAGTCTGGCAGCTCGGTGATGCATTGCGGTCGTGGCTCACCTTCCGAAATGTATGCCACGCATCCCGAGTTTTCACAGCAGCAGCAGTTCTCATCCTCGGTTGGCATTAGCTCACACCAATTGCATGTGCACCAGGTGGAAACACCGTCCATGCGACTAGGTCCAGGCTCTTCAGCTGTTGAATCGTCCTCCCAACTGCCGTCCGAAGACCCATCGTTTTCGTGTGTTTTCCTTTCCAGTAGTTCCTCCTCGGTATAATCGGGCTCGTACATGTAGGGCATTATTGTAGCCATTGTGTGTTAAACAAACTAAAATAATTGATAGCGGTGGTACTGGTATCTTTTCACACGGGCTACAAGCAACTAAGGTAGCTGACCAGAGCACAGAAACGAGTCACAGAATACTCAAAGTAACAGAGAGAGAGGAATGGAATCAAAAATCTGCTGCTGTGTGTTGTGAAATGGTCTGTTTATACTTATTGAGGAAAGAGGCGTCCTGCCATTTCCCTGGCGACACGTCATTAGCTGAAGCGCAGCGAATGTTGACACGAGACGTGCTTTGGCGTTGTGAAATGGGCGGTACACGTCTGCTGATGACAGGTTCAGGGGCGGGGTATATGATTTAGTGCCGCAAAAGCAGATCAGCCAGGGCGATGGGGAAAATGATAGGATTATCACAAAATGGCAGCTCCCTGATGCCTGTTTTCGCGTGCGTTTAATGGACGAAAACTCGGGTAAGGTCCATAGGAAATGTTTCTAAAATCGAGCGACTTAAGCTTAAAATCACATGGCCGACCCGTAGGGGCAATAACATTTTTTGACCCAACTATTCCTTTAATGAAGGCCTAGGGGACTTTGAGGATCAGGCTTCTGTCTTGAAATCTGTAACAAGTGTTGAAAGTACCTACTTGTAAATGAGTTGTTGAGTAACTTTGGTTCTTGTACATATTAGGTACATCCCCATTCCCATTTGAGCCTCATAGGATTATTAACGGTACCAGATCTACTATCATGTTCTGCTCGCTGGTGCCGGTACAGCCACCAGGTCAGACGTGGTGGCTGCAAGGGCACCAGTGAGCAGACTTCCTAGTATGGCGGTACGGTAGCAATGGTGCTGGTAGTGATACCGGCGCCGTTGTTGCCTTACTGCCATACTTGTAATGAGGCCCATTTATTGTGTCTTTCTAAAAGTGTATAATTGGGTTATGAATTCCCTGAACTGCTTTAGAGCAATTCTAAAATAGTCATAAAGTTCCTACTTATCTTAGAACTGTATATTACACTTCTGAAAAGTATAATTGGTTAAACTGTCTATTCCTATAACAAAAAACTTGTAATAGTTCATATAAGAAAAGGTTATACTAACTTTGAAAAGCTGTTGCCCTTAATAAGGGCATGGCTACCCCCAAACTCGGGTCCGGCTCCGGGTCCCGCGAAAGGGGAATTACCGGCCATTCCAACTTTGGATTCTGGGGAAGGTGAGGAAAGGCAAAATGCCTCTGAGAAGGTGCAGTTGAAAGTGATCCTTCTTGGCAAGGTCAGAGATGTGAGGGGAGAAGGAAAGGGAGGAGTCGAAGATGACACCAAGGTTTTTAGCATCACATGAGGCTGAGAGGAGGGGACCATGGAGGAAGGCCAGAGTGTGGGAGGAAAAGAGGGAGCAGGGGTCCCAATGAGAAGCATCACTGTTTTACTGGTATTAAGGCAGAGATAATTGGTAATATGCCAAGCCTGAATAGCAGAGAGGCATTCAGGGATGAGTGAGGTCGAGGAGAGCTGCATGTCATCTGCATAACACTGGAAGGTAGGAGAGATGGTGGGGATCAAATGGGCTAGAGGGGCCAAGTAGATATTGAAGAGTCAGGGATAGAGGATAGAGCCCTGTGCGACACCACAGGTGGAGAGTGAGATGGAGGAGAGAAAAGGGCCCAGTTGTACCTGAGAAGGTCGGCCAGAGAGGAAGGAGGTCAACCAGTCCAGAGCGAAGTCCGTGATGCCAAGAGTATCACAGAGTCGATTTATCAGGGTGGCATTATTGAAACTATCAAAGGCAGAGGAAAGTTGAAGAAGGATGAGAACGGAAGGGGAGTTGGAGTCGAGATTAGTGAGTAAGTCTTCACAGGTGTTCAGGAGAGCGGTTTCCGTTCCTCTGGCAGCTCTGAAACCAGACTGGTGGTTGTGGAGGCAACCAACAGATTCAGACTGGTGGATGAGCTGGTAGATGTTCAGCTTCAGTTTGCCCAAGAAGATGGTAATAGAGATAGAGCGGTAGTTAGCTGGACAGGAGGGGTTGGCAGAACGTTTTTTAAGGAGAGGGTGAACAATGGAGTGCTTGGGGAGTGAAAGGAGTGATTGCAGAAATCGGCCAAGGCTGGAGCAAGGGAAACAATGTTGTCCTTGGTAGTTCTGGAGGAGCAGGGAATTATTTGTGTAGATGAGACTTTCAGAGAGCAGACTTGTCTAGAAACCTCATCAGGTGATATGGGAAAGAAGCAGGGGAGGGGAGGGTGAGCAAATGTTACCAGAGAGAGGGTGAGGGAGAGGGGTGTGGAGCAGAGGAGAGAGAGAGGATGTCCTGAGTGTTGGATAAGAAGAGGCCAGAAGTGCAGGGCCAGGGAGGGTAGGGGAGAAGTAAAAACAGCAGAATGATTGTCGAGTTACTTCCAGATTTGAAAACATTCCGCCAAATTTTTAGAGGCCACGGAGATGCGGCTTGGATAAGTTTGTCTTCTTAGAGCAGATGGAAAGTCTGTATTGTGTTTGGAGCATGTGGTGGGCCAGTTTGTCCGAGGATGTGCTAGAAGCCTGCAACTTCCGCACAGTCGCTCTATGCTTGCGTTTCAGAGCAGCCAGGATGGAGTCGTACTAGGAATTGCACTAGGAGGCTGGCTTCATGCAGATCCTCATGGCAAGGGCAAGGTTGACCAGAGTGTTGGAAATGGAGAGATGAAGGTTAGTGAGGGCTGGGCCAGGGTGAGAGCCAGAGGCAGGAGTAGGAGGGGGAGTAAAAGTGGTGGCAAAAGCAGCAACTGGCACCCACTTCATCGGTCAAATGAAGGATAAGGAGGGTGGCAGTGCAGGTGGAGGCTTAGCCGGGGTCCCGAGGAGGTCCAGGTGAGAAGAGAGGAGAGAGTGGTCAGACCAGGAGAGAGGAGTAATGAGGGGGATGGAGATGGAATTGAATCACTTATTGTAACCTAAAAGTAACTAACATGGTTTTATTCCCCAAGAATAGCAGATATAACCATTCACTTTGGCTCACCTTGACTTGTTTAATGCTTCTCTAAATTAGGTTATATCTTCGTTTGTTTACCATGGGAATTGAGTTGGGTTTTATATATTTGTTTATAACTTATGTGAATAGTATACTTACTTCCCCAAGATGTACCTTGGCCTACTGTATTTAAAATGCACCATTCTTTTTACAATACTTAGTGTATCAGTTTTGTTTCTGAACCATATGCATGCTACAATTTCTTTGTACTGACTTACAGCCCTCTCTCCCTCCTCAGATAAGCCTGGCTGCTCTGGCTATGCTACCAAATGTTCTCGGGTGGTACAGCATTATACTAAGAGTGGAGTTCTAGTACTGCATCAGATATGGTTTAATAAAGCCCTTAGTTTAGAAAAACTGTCCTAGCAGTGTGTCTCGCAATCCACTGTACATCGATTGTTACAGACACCTTGCCATCATGCATGGAGTGGTCATGGTTGTGTGCACAGTTTTATTCACTGCACGTGATGTGAAATGTGCACATAAAAAGTAGAACAAATATCATGCATCGGTGGTTCTCACTGGCATCAGGTGCTTGATGGCACGTGGCAGTGCGTCACCAGAGCACTTCAACCATTGTGGAAGCTTTCTGGGCAGAAGTGGAGAAGGCGTGTCATAGATTTGGACCACTCTTTCATCACTAGTTTCTTTAGTGTTGTGTTGTAAAAAATGTGTGCCGGGAAGCCTGCAGAAAGGAATGATACAGGGACTGCTTCCATGCCTGTGCACTGGATATTTCCAGCTCACGAGTGTTGGCAGAAACTCCCTTTTTTATTGAGCTGTGCCTCAGAAGTCAAATGCTTGTAATGTTTGCATGCACGTGTGTAGCCCTGACAGGAGCCTCAGGTGTCCAACTTGTGCTAGTACATAACAGCTGCGTGAAGAGAATCAAGGTTAGAGAGACATGCACTCTAGGCAAGGGTCCAGGTCTGCTGCACTCAGGGCTGCATGCCGTAAAAGTGCCCAGGTCCCCCTGCCTGCCTGTGTAGGTTGCAGCACCTTAAGGTGTTTTCCTACAAGTCTGCACTGCTGGGCCTGTGGTTTTGGCCACCATGGGAAGACATTAATGTGTTTGTGGTGAAATGAAAATAAAAATACCAAACACCTGCTGGAACCTATGCCCTGGGCCTCCCGGAATCTCCTCTGTGGTTAAGGAGAAGAAATAAAGTCCCTGCTTTGCTCACCAGCATTGCTCTGCCTACCCCCAAGTAAGTTAAGAGTACTGCCTCCATTAATTGAAGGAAGCCTGTGGGGACCAAGGGCGCGGGTGTAGTTTCCCGCTCGCTTCCTGTTTCTGGCCCAGGACGGCCACCATCTACTGCTGCAGGACCAGGCCCCACCGCACCGCCAACAAGCACCGGGATGCAACCCGCCAGGGCCGAAGCCCATGGGGACCACGGACGTGGGTGTAGCTTCCTGCTTCCTTTCTGTTTCTGGCCTAGGAGGGCCTTTGTCTACTGGTGGGGGACTGGGCCACGCCCCCACCACCAACAAGCACTGCAGTGCAGTGCAACCCATAAGGTCCGAAGCCAGCGGGGACCAAATGCGTTAGTGTAGGTTACCATTCCATTCCTGTTTCTGGCCCAGGAGGGCCTCCGTCGACTGCTGCAGGACCAGGCCATGCCCCACCACCAACAAGCACTGCAGTGGAACCCGCCAAGGCCAATACCCGCCAGGAACAAGGGCACAATTGTTGCGTGGCCACAATGGTGTTCCGCTACAGCAGGGTGAGAAGGGATTTACCAAGGCGATGACATCACATCTCATCTTATCCCTGAGCCCCTAGTAATGGGTAATGGGCACAGCATAGCAACTGAGGAATCCCACTGGAAGCACATCAGGAGGTGAGAGTGGAGAAGGGCTGGGCCGAGATAGAGGGTTACAGTGATTGTGGTGTAAATCCCCCACAGAGTCGCCTGGAGTCCCCTACCAAACTCTTACCATATACAGTTCATCTCTTATTTAAGTATGGAAGTCTGCCTAGAGCCTAAACGCAAGATCCTGACTGTGAGGCATAAACTGGAAACTTCCCCACCCCTCGACAAGGTACAGAGGGTGAGACTAATACATCCTTTGCAGGAAAAGGATGCAGACCTACAAAGTTCATGGGATAGGCTGATTTTTTGATAAAAGAAATTCACCAGTTCCTCGGTCTAGTCAGGATGCCTTGGGGGGTGGTGGGGTGTTGAATAGGAGTCCATCTCAGTGGAGTGGCCACCAGCAGCCCGATTGGCGCGTGTGTTGTAGAAAATCCCACTGCCAGAATCCAAGCCAAGTCGTTAGCAAATGAGCGCCTGTTCATTACCCTACGACTCCATACCAAAGGTTTGGGCAAAAACAAGGGAAGTGGAAGTGACCCTCGACTGACAAATTTGACTGAACCTCTTTTGCCCTACAAACCCTCGGCCACCCATGCTGTTTCTACTAATGCAACCACTCTCTATTCCACACTAGAGCTGATCAGCAATGAGGCAGTGCCAGGACGAGCTCTACTGGTGGGAGATGCCACATCAGCCTTGGTCACAATCTGTCATCCTTCGTGGTTACTGGGGGGAGGGTGCACGCCAACCAAGAACATCAATTGGCGCATTTGCCTGGTCCCTGAGATTCTGTCCGTGCCTGGCCCGAACCAAGAGGTTAAAACCCTGCCCATACCTGCAGAGAATATTATCCCTTGAATGTATGGCTCAAATGGATTGGAGGCTAATGATGTACTTGAAGGCAGGCCTTCCCTTACCAGTAGTGTTTGGAGTGGGAACGCAATGAACTTTGCTCAGAGAACTGCTCCTTTCTCCACTTAAACCCACTAAGGGGCTCTTAGCAAATGGGCCAATGTCCTAAGTCCAATGCCGATCAATCTGCCAAGTAGGTACGCATGGACCAAGGTTGCAACTGCAAGCACGTGCTCTCTGAACTCGCAGACATAAAGAAATCTGTTAATGGTCCTGATTGACGCTCAGGGGAGAGGAGGAGGGGGTCCCACTGGAGTGCCGTATACTGGCCTATTGGATGCATCAAGGTCCTATAAACCACCAGAGGCGCTGCCCGAGGTTCTAGATACAAATGGCCCTGAAGATGAGGATGATTCCCACCAACGTATCATCACTAAGCAACCCCTGGACCCTGCTGTTTGCGATCCCAACGCGCATGGCCTTGTGAAACCGAACCAAGCGGAGCAATCTGTCCAGCAGTTCACATTCAGGGAAGTCCTGAAGGGCCCCAGTGTGAACACCACACATGAGACATGGGAAGACAGGGATACAAAGCCAGTGGGAATCCATGGCGTTAGTCCTGCCAAACATAGAGCACGCAGATCTTGCATTAGGGAACACAGGACCAGCTACGAAACCCGTGGGGGGCCTAGGAGGGGTACAGCATTCCTCCATGGGGTTTCTAAATTACCTCTTAATCAACTGGAACCAAGGGCTGTACTCTCCAGTAAATGCTTGCACTTGCTCCGTACTGCGAGGGGATGTGCTTTTGTGACTAGGGAAGCCATAGCGAGCTGTCGTAGATTATGCAATGAGGGTGACAGCTCCTGCGACTCAGATAAATTAGAATTTTTAAGCCAGAGAGAGGCCAATGGTGTTTTGGAAAGAATCAAAAGTCACGGTAGGATCACAAACAGTAAGATTGTAATCAGCCCCTACACCCACTTTAGAACCAACTCCCCCCACCCGGAACATCACACACAATCCTGTTCTATCTGATGCCAACATAACAGAACTGGTGAAATGAACAAACGGCAGCCGCAGTGGCTCCAGACTCGAGGGGCCCAGACGTGTTTTGTAAAGATTAAGAGGGGTCTTCTCCTGTTTTTAATTGTGTCCAGCAGGACTTGGGGGGAGGGGGTCATAACGAATTCTATACTGTTTGTTGTTTTTTTGTTAAGATGTATTTTTAATTTATTGCTTTGCTATGTTAGGATGTACTTTGATGGCCTGATGGCCGAATACAGTTGTTTGACGGTGATGAAGAAAGTGCTACATGGCCACTCCTACACCCGAGAAAGGTGAACACTATTATTCACATATTCACAAAGGTGAATTATAAAAATACCGAAGACCTACTTGAAACCTCCTACGTGTATTTTATGAAGGGAGGGCAGCCACTCGGTTTTGCAGTCAGTATGAAATCTCAAAAGCACAGGTCAGAAATTTTGGGCATGCAGGCTAAGCTCATCTGAAACCATTCCATCTGTTCATTCAGGCCTTGCATATGTGATATGAGGCACTGTGCCTATCGCTTCTCAGTGCTGGGAAGTCAAAGGTCATAGTCAGTAGTCCATATATAATGGGGGAACAATTCAATCGCCCAATAGCCCACCAAAGTCACATTCAGTATGAGTCATTTCAATTATATGCATTACTGAGTGAGTGTCTTACACATGACACATGATTGGTGCTCACTTATATTCATGTGTATGGACATATGGTTTTCCGGATGTATTTCTTGAGACAAGTCAAATTCACTGTCTTATGCACATGCTGTTGTCAACAGTTTCTTGATGTGGTTGATAACATGAATTGACCAAATGATCCATAACATTGTGAGACCTTTATGTTAATGTTGACGTTAATTGGTCTTGTATGGCGCACTCCTGCTGTTACGCTCACCTGGTTCCCACGGGGGCGTCGACCGGAACTGGGCCGCTGTTATTTCCACCGGCGTGACGTGTAGCGCCGAGATGACTGACTGGACTGGCCCGCTCAGCCTAGTTTGTCTGGCTCGCAAGAATATTCTTCTGCAAAGGAGAAGAGGAATTAACCACCCGTGGAATTGAGTGTCAACCCACCTTCCCCACTCCCGTTGTCTTCCCACTGATCACTCTTGATGTCCCCTCCTTAGTCTCACCTGATGGTTTGGAAGGATGAGCTCTCCATCCTGCGTCGACCGCAGGGGCGCGTTGATGACCAGTTACTTCACTGGCGTAGAGTAATTGGTGAGTTCCAGTATTGACTCTAAAGTCCAATTGTTCATAAGAGTTCAAATGTCTGCTCTTCACTCTGTCCGATTCCTTGCAGGTTGCCGATTAATCCACTCGAAGATTTCCAAATGGCACTCGGTAAGATTCATGTAAGTCTATTGTGTTTTTCCCCTTAGGGGCCGGGGTACAGCGATGAAGCAGAGTTGACTGTGCCGACCCGAGATGAGGTGAGACCCCCGTGGTAAATCAGGTAAGTTTTGTGGGGGGGTAACTGGTATTGTCCTTGCTTTCTCACCTTAGGGGCCGGGGTACGGCGGTGAAGCAGAGTTGACTGCGCTGACCTGAAATGAGGTGAGTACCTCCCGTGGTAATCAGGTAAGTCCTCGGGGGTAGCTTGTATGGCCTTAGAGAGAGTCCCCTTGCTCACCTTGCTGTCTTTGTCTCCTTAGGTGTCAGAGGGCAGCCGCGAGATGGAGAGAGCGTGATGGAATGCTGAAGTACCACCAAGCAGGTGAGTTCAGCGCAGCGCCGTAGAAATGCGAAGCGATGCTTCAAAGACTTCTGTCTTTCAATTCCGTGGCGAAATGGATCAGGATTCAGGTAAGGATTAAAGTTAAAACTCCTGTTCTAACCTTTATCCTTTTGTCTTCTTGTTTCAGGAGTCCCAGGACTGAAGCGGGCGTGGCTGAAGACTGGAGCTGCTGAAAACACGGTGAGCGTTACGCTGCAGCAAGCAGAATAACGCGAAGCACGTGTGGCTGTCCGGGCGTGGTTTAAATAGCCTTGGAAGAAGATCCAGGTAAATATTCTTCCACAGCCCCACCCAAGTAACAAAATAGTCCCTTCAGTAAAATAGTCCCTCCTAAGCCTCATTTGGCTTGAGTCTTCATGCAGCATGGTCTGCCTCAGGTGAGTATGCAGGATGGTCTGCTTCAGGTAAGTTATCAATAATGAGCCTGGCGCCATAGGCGCCAGGACTGACTATCTTTATGAGCCTGGCGCCATAGGCGCCAGGACTGTACCCAAACAGCCCCTAACTGGGGCTTTTGGGCATGCTCCAAGTGGCATGATGCCTGCTTCCGGGGCTGCTGGGCCTGGTCTGGTCTTCCGGGGGCAGGCATCATGACACCTGCCACTTGCGTGGTCTCTGGGCGCTCTGGCGGATCTGAAATGGAAGGATGTCTGGGGGGGAATTGTTAGTGGGATGGAGTAGGAAAAGTGCAAGTGAGTCAGGTAGGAGAATCCAGTCTCTCCAGTTAATTCATTTGACTTTGTGCTTTGCTGCTGTTGGAGCACGTACACTGTGCCTTTAACACAGAAGCCCTCCCTTACGATCTGCAATGGGCGCGTAAGTCCATTAGAAGAGTCCAGTCTCTCCAGTCTCGCCTGAGTTTCCCTCCCACGTACCTCTTGTGGGATTGCCTGAGTAACGACACATGGAGCAACAGGGGCCGCCGCCCCCTCCAACAGCAACGGGCTCAGCAACCTTTGCCGACGGAGAACAGCAGTGATCAACACCTAATTCGGCAGGTGAGTGAAACCTCGGTATCAGAATTGAATAAGAGCATAGGTAAATCCTTGATACCAGTTGAGCCACTGTTTAATGCTTGCACAGAAGCTGCTGGGAAAATGAACGAGCATTCGCTGGGTTTTCCACGTGACCTTACTGACGCTGATCTGCCGGAAGCAGACAAACCGAGTGAAAAGACTCAGGCCGTATACACCCCCTGCCCAGTAAAACAGGCAGACGATTTTGCACAGCCTCTTAAGGTGACGCAGGACAGGGTCCACAATGGGGGGAATGAGGCTGAACAATTGGAATGAGAGGTGGTCACGAGGGCTGGTAATATGGGGACACAAATGTCTCTGGCATTGCAAATGACCCAGGCCCCGGGCCGCATGAAATGCGGGATGATAGAGGGTCTGGGAGTTTAGGCGCGGGGTGGGGGAAAACGGCGCGAAAGCGTAGGGAGGGGCGTCCGAACGGCCCACATGAAACAAAAGCCCAGGAAGGGCAGGAAACAGCACCTGGGAAGGTGCGAAATGTAAAGGCAGGGGGTAAGGGGGGTAACCCGGCCGCCCCCAGGAAGGAACAAAGGGCCGGGGGGTATAAGTAAGCCTGGAAAAGGAGAGGCGGCACAAACCAGGTAAGAGCTCACCTCTCTCGGGTAGGCTCTTAGTGCCTGGAGAAGGGGAAGGAAAAACCTTTGCTCTTGCGGGCTCGCGCATTTTTTTATCTCTCTAGATTTCATTCTGATCGCAGTGGCTACAACGGTGCCGGAGCAGGAGCGACCCAGAAGTACCAGCTGCGAACGAACAAAGGACTTTCGCTGTGGTCAAACGAGAAGCGTGACATACAGAATTCAGACGAGAAGGATGGCGGAAGGAAGAGCGAAAAGGGCCCAAGAGTTCTCAGAATGGGTGAGAAAGGCAGAGAAGGAGTATGGGGCACAATGAGTGCTGGAAGTAATGCAGAAAGAAGAAAGAGCAAAGGCAACATCACCTCTGCTGTTCATAGAGCCCAGCAGCAGCGAAGGAGAAGACGAGGTACCGCAAGGCCAGAAAAGGGGAAGAGCGGAGTCAAAGAGATCAGAGGGACAGATGGAGGCACCGACCAAGAGAAAGAAAAAAAGATAAAAAGAAAGGTACTGTGAATAATAATGTGGGGAATAAAATAGTAAAATTGTTAAAAAATTGCGTCACGGTTTTGGGTAAGTCGCCCAGAACCAATGACAAGAAGAGCAGACGGGGGAAGAAATCCAGGGAGGAGCAGCAGGGGAGTTCATCAGATGAATCAAGCAGTGATGACGAAGAAAGGGATAATCTAAGGGCTTGGGTAAAATGGAGAGGAGTGGTGAGCATGGAAAGTCAGAGAGGGGCAGGTGGGGCAAGGGCAGAACGCAGAGAAGCCCCGGTCCCGACACCAGAGGGGGCACCAGCAGAGCCCAGGGAAACCCCGGTCCCGGCACCACAAGGGGCACCAGTAGTCCCGGTGCCGCAAGGAGCACCAATGATCGCGACACCACAAGGTGCACCGGCAGGGCCAAACATAGGGGCAGGGGCCACACCACCGGGGGCAGCACCGACAGTGGCAGCGGCAGAAAATGAGGGGCCACTCATGACAAAATATGGCAGGCCAACCATGGATAAAGACGCACAGGGCAGGTCGATGAAAGCGATGGCTTGGTACATAAATGACAAAGTAAAGGAAAAAATATGGAGGAAGGAATTGATCGATATCTTTACATTGTTAGATTGTCAAAAGAGGGGGATGAATGTGGCCCTAGAGGACATGAAGGAAGACGAGAAAAGCTTACTAAAAAAGGGGCCAGTAGTGAGGAGTTTTGACAACTGGATGTCGGCCTTCACCATAATGTCTACAATTATATTGCAAAAATTCCTGGAAGACGGGGTAGCATTAGTTGCGTATCAACAGAGGGTGCTGAAGGTCCACGCAGCGTTTGGAGGGGACGCATGGCTGGAGTATGACTACGAGTTCAGAAAGGAGATGGACTGCTTTCCGGATATGGGCTGGGATGAAGAAAACTTTAACCTCTACATATTTAACGTGCTAAAGGAGAAATGGGATTCCAAGGAGCGAAGCACAGGGGGACAGCAGAGAAGGCAGTATTGGCAGAATGATTACAAAGCAGATTATAGATCCAATAGCAGAAAGTAGGAATCCAGCTATGACAGAAATAGAGACCAGAGTTTTCGGAGCAGAAATTATGGGTCACAGAGAGGGTGGCAGAGCAGCCTGCCCCCGACAACACAGGGGGGGGGTAGTGGGAGCACGGGGACAGCACGAGCAGACCCAGGTCAATGCAGGAGCTTTGAAAAGGGGGTACCCTGTAGCTGGGGATGGAAGTGCAAGTTCAGCCACAAGTGCGAGAGATGCAAGGGTGATCACAGCAGCTCCAAGTACACAAGGGCCGCAGCTCCAAGCGGCAGAAGAGATGAGATGCGGAAATAAGAACTGGGGTGGGAAAGGGGCCACGCCGGTAAAAATTGAGAGGATGGAAAGATGGCTCCAGAAATACCCCGACGAAGAAGCGGCAGAACAAATCAGACAAGGCTTTAGAGAAGGTTTTAACATCCCGTTTACCGGGCAAGGAGCGCAAGACATTCCTAGGAATCTAAAATCGGCAATCGAAAACAGGGATATAGTGAACAGTAAGATCAGGAAAGAAGTAGAACTGGGGAGGGTAGAGGGCCCTTTCACGGCCTTACCATTCGAAGAATTTATATGTTCACCACTAGGGCTGGTGCCGAAAAAAGAAGAAGGGGAATACAGGCTGATACACCACCTATCCAACCCCCCGGGGGCCTCAGTGAACGACGGCATCGCCCAGAGCGAGGCGACGGTATCATATTTAGACTTCGAGGAGGCAGTGGAACTGGTCAGGAAAGCGGGGGAAGGGGCATGGATGGCGAAAGCAGACATTAAATCGGCATTTCGCCTTTTGCCAGTCAACAGCGGATCACAAAGGTGGTGATGTATGCATTGGGAGGGGGAATACTTCATCGACAAATGCCTCCCAATGGGGTGCGCCATCTCATGCGCATATTTCGAAAGGGTAAGTTCATTTTTACAATGGGCAGTAACACAGGAGATGAGGGAGTCCATGATGGTACATCACCTGGACGATTTCTTATTCGTCGGGCCCAAAGGTTCGGAGCTATGCAGGGCACCCCTGGACAAATTCGTGGAAATAACAAGTGAGTGGGGTTTCCCTCTGGCGGAGGAGAAAACGATGGGCCCAACTCATATTATCCAATTCCTAGGTATAGAAATTGACTCAAACAAGGGAAGGTGTTGGATCCCGGAGGACAAGGTGACAGATCTGCTGAAGACAATAAAGGAACTACAAGGAAGAAACAAAGTGACAGTGAGAGAATTGCAAGCGCTGGCAGGAAAACTGAACTTCGCAGAAAGAGTCATACCGCAGGGGAAGGTGTTCCAGAGAAGTATCGAGCTGAAAACGAGAGGTGCTACCAAGGGGCACCACAGAGTCAGGTTAGTGGGAGGAATCAAGAGAGATCTGTAAGTGTGGGCAGAATTTCTGAAAAACTTCAAGGGGGCGGTAATATGGCGCTCACCAATGAACGAGGAAGGTAAAAGGGTGTTGTTCACCGATGCAGAAGGTGGCTTTGGTTTTGGCGCAATACTGGGGAAAAAATGGTGTGCAAAATCGTGGCAAGTGGCGGAATGGACAAAGAACATAACGCTGCTGAAGCTCTTCCCGATATGGGTTGCGTTATGTGCATGGGGGGAAGAGCTAGGGAACAAGGAGTTGGCAGCATGGTCAGATAACATGGCAGTGGTGCACGTGTTAAACAAAGGAAGGGCGTCATACATGATAGTATTAGAATTAATGAGGGCAATCACACTGGAAAGCCTAAAAATGAATACATGCATAAAGGCGAGGCATATCGCTGGGGAAGAAAATGTGGTGGCTGATGCAATCTCTCGCTTTCAGTGGGAGAAATTCAGGGAGCTGAGACCGGGCGCCGACAAGGAAAGAACGCCCACGCCACGGAAGGCATGGGTCCCGTTGTAGGCACTAGAAAGGAAAGCACGGTTGGCCACAAGGTCGACTCAAAAGAAGTGGGAGAAGAACGGAGAAAAGAAAGGGTCATCGACAAGCTGACCAGAAATGCCCTGACGTACAAAATGGGTAAGCAGTACAAAAAGCATGTACAAGATGTGTTGGTGGAAACAGGTGGAAAAAAGGTGGAAAAAATTTAAACGAAAAAATTTGTGAATTTCTCAAAGGGGCATTTGCCAAAGGGAAAAAGAAAAGCTGGGCAGCAGCGCACCTGGCGGCGGTGGCATATACCACAAAAGTGGCGGGCATACCGGACCCGACCGACATCGCTAAGATAAAATATGCTATGAGGGGATGGGCGAAGTTAGAGGGGAAGAAACCAGATAGCAGAAGGCCGGTAAATTTTGGGAAATTGATAATTCTGTTAAAAGTGCTGCAAGACACATGCACAGCACGTACGAAACGGCGCTGTTCAGGGCAGCATTTGCGCTAGCATACTATGAAGCTTTCAGAATAGGGGAACTAGTGGCCAGGAATACGGGGGCAGGAGACGGCCTGGCAAGGAAAGACGTTAGTATGGGTATCAAGGGGATGTCCATAATGCTAAGGAAATCTAAGACAGACCAAACGGTGAAGGGGAGAGCAATAGATCTCAATTGCATCAGAGAGAAGGACCACTGTCCCAGATGCATCACCCAAGAATTTCTAGATCGGCGACCAGATGTCGACGGACAGTTATTAATTCATAGGGACGGGAGCGCACTCAGCAGGTACCAGTTTCAGGCAGTATTGAAACAGGCGGTGGCGAAAGCAGGATGGGATCCAGCCGAATTTGGGACACACTCTTTCAGGATAGGGGCCTGGGAGCAAAGGGGGTGAGAAGAATTGGGGGATGGAAGTCCCAATGTTTTAAAAAATACATAAGGGAGGAACTGATATGACACTTATCTCCCCCGTTTCCACAGAGGCTGGACCATACAAATCGGCATGGATAGTGGGGCACTCTTTCGTGACCCGGGCGGGCAGGTGGCAGGAAGAGGTGAAGCAAGGACTACATTTCAGGAACACAATTACGTCCTGGTGGGGCCTCCTGGGGATGCACTGGGAGGACATCCACGACAGACTGTCTGACCTGATAGGTTTCAGGGACCCCCCCGAGTACCTAGTTATACATCTCGGGGGGAACGACCTGGTGAGCACAAACAGGGGTAAATTACAAAGGAACATCTGCGAGTCGCTGCATAGCATAGCCCGCAGCTGGTGGAAAACCGAGATTTTTATGTCAGAGATAATACCAAGAAGGGTCTGGTATGGGGCACAGAAGAGGCACGCAATTGAAATAGCCAGAAAGAAACTAAATAAATCAGTAGAAAAGTACTGCTAAGCACAGGGCTGCATTTCATAAGACATGGCTTACACCAGAACACCGGACATGTTTCACCAGGATGGGGTGCACCTATCAAGGAAAGGGATGGTTTTTTTTTCCAACAACATTTTTAGGGCACTCCGAGAATGGGGTTGTAGGTAAGGTGCTTTTGAGGGGCACCTGAGCAGGCGTAAGGAACACCCGCTCAGGTGTGGCGGCATGTGCCCAGGAACGAAGGCCCAGGGATAACAAGGACTCAGGAGGAGCCTTGGGCAACTTCGGGACTGGACACAATGTGCCCAAAAGCATATGGCAGTGTAATTATTTTGTTGTGTTGTATTTTCTGTAAGAAAATAAAATGCCTACGGCCTACAACTTTTCCATTCACATAAGTTGTCTGTGATTTATTACTTAGGTAGGGATCTGGTAAGAGAAGCAAAGTGAACCCACACTACTCAGCCTATGACCCAGGCACCGGGCCGCATGATATGCGGGATGATAGAGGGTCTGGGAGTTTAGGCGCGGGGTGGGGGAAAACGGCACGAAAGCATAGGGAGGGGTGTCTGAACGGCACCACAAGAAACAAAAGCCCAGAAAGGCAGGAAACAGCAGTGCAAAATGTAACAGCAAGAGGTCAGGGGGGTAACCCAGCCGCCCCCAGGAAGGAACAAAGGGCCGGGGGGTATAAGTAAGCCTGGAAAAGGAGAGGCGGCACAAACCAGGTAAGAGCTCACCTCTCTCGGGTAGGCTCTTAGTGCCTGGAGAAGGGGAAGGAAAAACGGAAGGAAAGGAGCAGGCAGGAGCCGAAACGCTGAGTACTCTCTCGGTACACGGTCCAAAAAAGAAGGAAGAGGCAGAAGTAAGAACGCCGAGTACTCTTTCGGTACACGGTCCAAGAAAAGAAGGAGGAGGCAGAAGAAGGAACGCCAAGTACTCTTTCGGTACACGGTCCAAGACACGTCGTAGGCAGCATGTGCCCAGGAACGAAAGCCCAGGGATAACCAGGACTCAGGAGGAGCCTTGGGCAACTTCGGGACTGGACACAAGGTGCCCAAAACCATATGGCAGTGTAATTATTTTGTTGTGTTGTATTTTCTGTAAGAAAAAAAAATGCCTACGGCCTACAACTTTTCCATACACATAAGTTGTCTGTGATTTATTACTTAGGTAGGGACCTGGTAAGGGAAGCAAAGTGAACCCACACTACTCAGCCTAATCATTCCAGAAATTCACATGTCCCGCACACGGCCTGGGCGCTTTTCGATGAGGTAATTGCGACTTCTGACCATGAGGCTGAACATGTCCAAGAAACACTTGAGGTTTAGCTGGCGATGTCCAAAAAAGTAGTACATATGAATGTTGTGCAGCATATCAGCAACGCGGGCACACACGAACAGCCATTAAAAGAGAAGGAGTGAATCTCCCAAATGTTAATGGAGAAAGCCAATACAGAGAGAGAGATGCGAGACTCGGAGCCAGACTAAAGAAGGATGCAGCTGAAATGAGAGAGCGTATTTGTGAGCAATCCCTGCGCTTTTCTTTTGAAGGAAGACATTGGTTGAATCATAGATCTAACACACCAGCATAAGCTGCATAAAACATGGGCCGACGTGAATGGCCTAAATCTTGGGGCGGAAACTGCAATGAACGACCATATGCTCGAGGAAGAATCACCAAAATCTGATTCCAATACCTCGAATGCGCAATGCTGGCCCATGACCTCACCCCTATCAGAACCATCGCCCATGAATGACGGTGTTACACGAGATGCACGACACGCAGTCGACGTGGCTTCCCAAATACACAACAATGCAATGGCTGCTTTAACTATTTCTTTGGCGTCTTTTCTTAAAATGTACGAAAAACATCCACAGCAGCATAGAGGACCACAAGGCTTTGCTGGCCATGGTTCACTCTAAGTTAATTGCGTTGGAAGCCTTCACGACAAACATCCAAATCAGATTGGACCGAGAGGCAGAAACATCAGCCGCGTGGCAAGTACGACTCAGCGATTTATCTCAGAGCGAACATGGAGACAGAAATAATATGATGGAAGCCCTAATGGAAACTGTCAAATGGATGAGGAAATCCACAAACGGTATAATGGCCACATCGGGACAAGACCGACTTCCGTCCTATAGACTACATAATAACCAGGCGTCCTTAAAGAATAAAGATAAAAAGACGTCGCCTGGTGACGAGCAGACAGAGAAGCTTGTGGAACAAACACACTTAGCAAACCTTAATTCCAAAAAGTAGAAAAGAAAATCAAGGTGCCAACATAAATCAACAAATGAACAAGAGAAATGTGCATGCTAAGCCTGGCTCTGCACAAGAAACATATAAGGAGGATATGCAAAGGGTATCACATGAGATTATAGACGTGGAGTATATACATACGGACAGGAAGTTAACATCACACTAGCAAAGGACAAGGACACCTTTAATATCTCCCCCTGCAAGAGTACTCAACCCTCTGATGTCGCCGTGTTCGAGACTTTCAATAAACCAAATCAGGGTGGCTCCACGGACACTGTATCACATAATACTGGAAAAAACCAGTAGCAGGCAGGACTAAATCAAAAATTGTTCAAGGAGCACGAAATCAAAATCAAATGGCTCGAGAACATTTTTGCATAACCTTCCTATGCCACAGTTAATAAAAGCATCTGGTGATAACGAGAATAATGTGAGAAATCAGAAAATGATTTAAAAAATGACAGCTTTGACGAATGTTAAAGAAGCAAGTACAGCGCAGCTTTGGTTAGCTCAATAACACACGCGAAGGAGTCGGAAATCCCTATGAATACTCGTGAAGATGTAATTAGCACCGAAGACTATGGGCCTCATTACGAGTAGCGCGGTAAAAACGGGGCCATTACCGGCATGGAGGTAAGAGCGGGTCCGTGCTCGTATGACGCCGCCAACAGCGGGTGATTACTACGTGAACCTATATGCCGGTAATGGCCATACCGGCATGCCGCTAAAGGCCCTCCAACCCCCCGATAGCGCCATCACGGGACCAGCCGATACCGCCTCCGGATAGGAGGAACCCCTAAATACCGACCCGATAATAACAACATGCAAATACCGGGCTCGTAATACCGGACCCGGAAGTAACGTCATCGCGTCGGAACGGGAAATGTGCTGACAGCTATCTTTAAAAACACAATCCATTGCAATCCTCACAAACCAACAGTTGTCTACAGGAGAGTCCAGTGGCAATACATACACCATATCCAAGGCAACACGGAAGAACACCCACCGCCTGCGGAAACAATGCTTTTCTAATGCAGAATTAAACATGCTTGCGGACACCCTTGCCGCACATCCTGATGTGATGAAAGATCAGAACCTGAAGTGTGAGGTGCAGCAGCGCAAGAAGGAGATCTGGCAGGAGGTAGCCCGCAAGGTCTCCGCTGTTGGAACCACCCCACAGACAGTGAAGGATTGCAAGAAGAGGTGGGATGATCTCCGCCTCAGGGTCCGCAATATCCTTGCAAGCAACTGGAGGGAGGCCAGGGCTACAGGTGGGGGTCCCCTCTCTCCTGCCAAACTGACCATCTGGGAGGAGACGGCAAGCACCTTCATCAATCCGGAGTCCATTGAGGGATTTGGGGAGATGGAGACGGGTGCAGCAACATCAGCAGATGGAGGTGAGTGACCCTGCAGATCCCTGTAGGGGAATCCATGACGTAGCACAAGTGATGTGGAAGAGAGTCTAGGCAAGGCAATGCATGTCCAAACACACACATCAACATATTCTTGTCCAGATGGAGTGCCAAACCCTGCCACACTGAAATGCATGCTGAGTGCCAATCCCATTACCAACACACAGCCAACACACACGGACTGTGCCCATGTAATACATCACACAAACCCCAATACAGCGGCATGCCACCTGCCATGCAGCAAATGTCAAAATGCCCCCTCATACTACCCTGTATGACACACCTGTAAGACATGAATGCATGATAAATGAAATACTCCTCAGCACTATATAATGCATCTAGCATGTAACACCATCACTGATGCCCTGCATCTCTTCTACTCCTCCAGGCACTGATGGAGAAGATGCCAGCCAGGATACCACCACAAGGGCATCCACGTCCCGGCCAAAGACAACGGCCACCGACACCACCACCTCCGGGGCAGCCTCGCAGCACACACCTACACCCAGTGCGCATGACACTGTGGACACCCAGCTGCCAACACCTACAGCCAGTGCGCTTGACACTGTGGACACCCAGCTGCCCACACCCACACCAGTGGAAGGTGAGGGCCAAGAACCACTGGCCACCACCGAAGATGACTTTGAGGAGTATGTGGACCAGGAAGGAGTCATGCATGTGGCATGTCCACACACCCCAAGCCCTGTGTCCACCCCCGCCCCAAACTCAGCCCTCACCCACCTACAGCAGTGCCAATCCCTGCCTGCACGATTCCAACCTGATCCCCATCCCCGAGGACAGCACTGATAATGCAGGCCCTCCTGCCAGCACCCTTGACCACTGCTGCTCCCAGCAACAGCCTTGAGGTACTGTTGGGTGTTCTGACCCACGTTTAAGCTATCCTGCTACAACATTTGGTGCTGTGGGCTTAGGAAATTCAAGATGGCGGAAAACCCACATGTGCGCCGAAATCCAGGAAAGCTGCGCAGTTTGTGCGCCCACCAAAATGGTTGCCTCACTTGCCACCCACCAGTGCGAGAATGAAAGGCCGGGTTGCCATGAGGGAAATGGGTTGCCAAAGGAAAAACAGTAGCGCCGGTTAGCTTCAAAGCACTTTAAAACCACCATTGGACTACCCGCACAGTAGTCTGAAACCATTGGGAATGGCAATGCTGATTGCCAAATGCAACCTAGAAGTGTGGGGAATTCATTTCTTAAATCCCAAAAATGAGTGCAGTACCAGTACTCACCACTATCCAAAAGCCGGCGTTTTAAAACCACTCTGTGTGTTTTTCTGAAGGCAAGCAAAATGCCTATTTCAAACCTTGCAAC
The DNA here is from genome assembly GCF_040938575.1 of Ambystoma mexicanum. Lineage (NCBI taxonomy): Eukaryota > Metazoa > Chordata > Amphibia > Caudata > Ambystomatidae > Ambystoma > Ambystoma mexicanum. The sequence goes on along the minus strand of NC_090927.1, from coordinate 82,808,500 downwards.
ATGTGCAAAATATTCACTGAACACCAGCAGACATTTGGCAGAATGGAGTTTTGTGTGCCTACAAAATCTGGGAAATGAAGAGCCCAAAAACAATGCTTATAACAAAAATGCTATGGAGTCAGCAGCTTAAGCCTAACTGCAACTGGATTTAAAACCACCAAAATCGAAAATGTTAAATTAAATGAGTGACCTATGTTTGGTGTCACATGCCTTTGTAACTGTTGAAATGTCATAGTTTTGCACTTAGAATCAGCATTCTAGCTGCATGTGTAAAATTACAAGTTATTTTAAAAGCAACAAAAAGTTAGCTGAAGGTCTGGCTTAAGGAACTTGATTTTGCCTAGCAACTACCCATCAGGAGTGAAACTTGAGTCACCACTGTGTTCCCAGGCCAACCTTCCTTTTGCTGCCCAAGCTAAGGATATGCCATCTATCTGATAATTGAATTATCTGTGCTCTGCAAGAGAGTGAACAAAGCCCTCTTCACTCAGGCAAAGGTTTTTTATTACAGACGTCGTAAAAAGTGGCTTCCTCCTGGAGAAGCTGGGAGGAGCACTGCCTGTGAGAAGCAAGCTGGCTTGGCAGAAACTGGAAAGACTGGTTTCTGTACCATGTGACCTGAAAAGACACACCCCTGCAGCAAGGATATGGTTTTATAAAAAGGGGGATAATTCATAGTGCGGACATGTGAAAATTTTATAAATGATACCATAATTCTTGTGATTTTTCTGCCCACAGTTTAAGACGTGGTAGGAACCGGTGGTATGTTCAGGGGGGTTTTAGCGGAAAAGTGGATATTACTCTAAATGTGTGCATGTTAAAAATCTGAAACTTCATCAGTTAATGTCCCTACCCCCTGCACACATGTACGTAAAGTTGGGTCCATGTCGGAAATTGGAAAAGCAGTTAAAAAGTCAATTATGTACACTCTTTGAATGCAAGCTCCTAGAATGAGCAGATTTGGACATAGACATGGCTAAATTCAGCCACACCATGTATATGTAATTTTAAACAAATGTGTACCTGTGCAAATATGTTTTTAGGTCAGATATAGATTGTGTGTAAAGTTGACAGGGGTGGGTTCTCTGTATCATAAACAGACCTCATCATGATGACACTTCATTTCATTCCCCCAATCAAGTAAGGGATGAAAGTTTGACCAATTAGAAGCTGAGAGAGAGGTAGGGTCAGTGATGCTAGAACACACCCACATTCTAAAGACATAAAAGCAGACAGTCAGGACACATAGAGACCTTCAAAATCCATCTGCCGCTGGAAGCTCTGCCGGAAAAATCCATACTTACCTCCATCAAACTCCAGAAAGCCAAACTAGAGACTTCAATCTATCCAGACCCAGAGAACCAGAGAGAGCTGAACCAGATCACTGTGAAGTGCAGAGGCCAGACCAGACCAGACCAGAGCCCAGTCCAAAACCCTGACCAGATCCATGGCGAGGCCCATTTCACTCAAGAATATAGTGTGAGTACATAGCAAACTGTGTAGAACCAAGCTTTTAGTTTAAATTCATCTAATTCAATCTATTTAACCTAAGTAGAACTGCTTGATAGCTCCAAATCTGTCACCTGTCATTCTAGCTGCAAAAAGCTGCACTTGTCTTTTTGAAACTTTAAAATTTCAAATCTGAAAAACGACCTTTATTTAATCGCTCATATCTCCGCAACCGTTTGTGCTAGAGACTTGCAATAACTTTCATCTGAAAGGTTAGAATCGTGGCTTTCCTACGAACCTAGAACCGCATTCCTACCCCTTATAGTTTTACCGCAATCGCGGAACACGCATCCGCGAATTTTACCGCGATTTGCAATTTCTTCACATGTAAAAACTGCTGCTGCTTGCCTTCCATTTGCCAGAAATTCGTTTAACCTGCTAACTATCCCTGCCTCATTGCTAGTGTGAGCCTGGACTAATATTAACTAGATACCACTCACCCTGAACCTCTGAAAGGGAATTAAAAAGCATTTCCAGCATATTTCTCATCCATTGCTAGCACATATCAAAGCATTTGGGCCTGTGTTTTCAAAACTCCTATCTGTTTTCTGTTGTCTAAGCTTGCTGGATTGAACTGATTACATTGATTGCATTTCTGAGAACTGTGTGCTTTCCTTCCATTTCCTTGCATTGCATAAAGAGGGGGGGAGTGAATAGCCAGAGAAAAGTGATTACATTGTTTGGTTGAAATCATATTGCGTATTTTCTGTACTGCATTCATTGAATATTGCATCCACCTGAGCTTACATAAGGCATCCTCTACCACATTATACTTTTGTTCCTATTTACCAGTGTGCTATCTTATCCATTGCATGTCAACTCATTAGTGATTATAAGAAGTGTGCTAGTGCCAGATTCTCCGTTGTTGATCTTTATCATATCAGATTCAGTGTGCTATTCAATTATTAATTTATTATAAAGCGTGATATATATATCTATTTTAAATTATCAAATAAACCTTTTAAACTTGCAAAACAGAACTACTTCTTGGCTCAGTGGGGTCAGGGGGATTCCAAGAGAGGGGTGTTATATAGGGGTAGTCATCCAGAACGCATGAACTGGACCTAAAGATATATCAATAAGGGTTTTCATTCAGTATTATAGACTAGGCGTTGACTTAGCTGTAGTGTTGAATTGAATCCTCTTACAAAGTGGGGGCTCGTATCCGGGATTCTGGGTTAGAATACCACTTGTGCAGCTTAATACAGTGTGCTAACTGACGGGATACATACATCCGGTCGGATCACCACGCTGCATTACGCTGTGAAGCATTCCTCAAAAGGGACACTCCAAGAAAAGTTCTGTTCTGCAAAAATAAATTACTAACTTCTGTAAGTCAGGACAGAGACCAATCTCTAGAATGACGGCCTTAGTAGACATGAAAATAGCCAGAGAGCACTTCTTACATAAGTTATTTGTGAGAGGTGAGTGGACTCACCAGGACCAAACAGTCTGGTTGCAGGCCATCATGCAACAGGTCACGGAAACAGGGTCAGACTTATGGAGAGATCAGGGTCCATTACATGTGGCCCTGAGTGAACTATATATGGCTCCTAAAGCCAAAGAGGAACACAATAAGATTGCCAGGATAGCAGCATACCTGTACCTATATATGGGAGACATGCAGGATAGATGTGCTGAAAGCCAAAATCTGGCAAATAGGCAACAGATGGTGTTAGAGAAGGTCCAATCTGACCTGGCCTCTTCTGAGCAGATGCTGCAGAGGAGCCAGGAGTCAGAAAATGACAGCAGACTGTACATCACTAAAATAAAGGAGGATATGGATGTGCTGCAAAAGGAAAAGTCAGAACAGGATACCAGATTTCTGGCCTTGCAGAAGGAACACCAAGAAGGTTTGGACTCCCTACTGCAAAGCCAGAAAAAGCTGGAGCAACAACTGGACTTCAACAGGGTATGTGCTGAGCAGGTAGTCACCCTGCAAGGCCACCTAGATAGAGTGAAGGCAGAGAGCAACAAACTAATTCTGAAAGACCTGGATACCCAGGCGGAGTTTGATCAGGAGCGCCAGAATGCTGGTGCCTTCCAAAGGCAAAGGGACGACCTGGCGGCACAAATGCAGGCTCTTAGTCAGGAAAGAGACGCCTTAGGCCAGGAAGTCTGCCATTTAAAAAGAAAAATGGAAGAAAATCACCTGGCCCACCAGGGACTGGGTGACCTCCAAAAAGAAAACCAGAACTTGGTAGAGCACACCAGAAGGGTGGAGGATGCTCTAGCAAGAAAGGAGCAGGCCAATAGGGACATTGCCCAGGAGGTAAACCTCCTGCAGCAAAGACTGGCCCAGTTCTCCAGGACCAACCAGGAAGCACAGAGGGAGAATGAGGCCCTCTGTCAACACAATGATAGGCTCCAGCAACAGGTAGCGATGCAGGAGAAACTGATAGAGTCGAGTAAGGCCTTAACAGAGGAACTGAAAGCACAAATGCAGGCTCTTGCATTGCAACAGGGAGCAGGGGCGGATAGAGATGAGGTCCGCTGGGAAAGAGAGATTCCTGACCATAACCGCAGGACCCCTAACACCAGGGGCCTTCATCTCCCCCAGTCCCTGGACTCTACCACCCCCATGTCCCCTGGCGCGCATGAGCACAGGGGTCCAGGGATGGCAGATTACTATCCAGCTAAGAGTATGGGGCTCATAGGCCAGTACCACTCAGGAATGGAGGGGTGGGCATCCGGGTATGGGCACCCAAGTACAATACAGTTCAGTGGGGAACCCCAGGAGAGTAGGCCCATTAAGGGCATCCTGAAAACCTCTGCCCAGTTAGGTCAGTGGAGGGGGTACCCATCAAATCCTGACAGCAAGGAGGAATCTGAAGACTCCTCTGAACTGCGCAGGACACAGGAGACCAGGTCCCCACATTCTGCCAGCCATTCCCAGGCTCGCAGAATCCGGGAAAACCTGGAAGAACAGACGGGAACCTCTGGGAGCAGTGCCTCTGAGTCCGACGAAGAATGGACAAGGGTTACCCGAACCAAAAAGGCCAATAAGGCAAAAAGGGCCTTGCTCAAGGACCCCTTAAAGCAGATTAAGGCGATCAGGAGCGTCATCACGCCTTACCATAAGAACGCTAAGTATTCTGTTTGGGAGCACTTAGAGTTGTTTGAACAAATGATGGAGACTTTCCATTTGAAGGACAGCCAAAGCTGCATTCAATATGTAAAGTGGACCTTCTCCCCGGAATACTCCAGTTTCTTTGCGGGGCTGGAGGACCAAAATCATTTAAGATGGTCCACCTATAAGGCGGCCATCCTGAAACATTTTTCTGTTCACAGAAATCCTCAAGAGGCTCGCAAGGCAGCCTACAATTTGCAATGTGGGGAGGATCAGGCCCCACAAGAATTTGTGCAGGAGTTAAAGCGGGCTTTTGCACAGACCACAAGAAGGGTGCGCACGGATAGCCGTGAATTTATAAACACGTTTTTCCATGCCTTGCCCAAATATATCATGACCCAGCTCGTGAGGGATTTTCACGAGAAAAGATCTTTAGACTGGGTCATTGAACAGGCTACCCGCATCTATGAGGTGCAGAAGCCCATAGAAAATAAAAGCAATGCCCAGAAAAACCCCAAAGCCAACAGCACCCCTGCTGCTGCCAAGGTGGCAGAGGTAAAGGTCACCCCCGTTTTGGATTTGGAGATGGGGGGGCCTAAAAACCTACCTGCACCTAATAATGCTAGGCCCAGAAGGTCCTCGGGCCAGTCGCAGACAGGGAGCCAGGGAGGCAGCCCCACAAATGGGGTCCCTCGCTCTCCTGACTATGTAAGTCCTCGCTACAAAGGTAACAGACCCATCCTGGGTTATGTGTGGACTCCTCCAGCCCAAGGGGGGGGATCCAGCCAAGCACCTAACCCAGGGAACTTCCCTCCAAACTTCCCACCGGAGGGCAGAAATTTACCAAACCCTGGGCAGAACTTTTTCCCCAGATATCCTCCCGACTTTCAGCCCCAAAACCATCCATCCTTCTTTCCTCAATTCCCTGAGCCCAGACCACTGAATCCGGGAGAGGGGAGGCCAAGGGTGGAGGGGTACCCAAATCTTCCCAACCCGGGGTACTACCAGAGGAGGGACAGCTACCCTTCCCGGGATCAGCCCAGGGGAGAAAACAGGGCCCCGTATCAGCCTGAGCGGGTTTCCCAGTTAGAGCGCCAGGTTCAAAACATGGCGCGGGATCTGGGTCACATACTGAGGGCTCAGCAGAACCCTCAGATCAGCATGCCGGCGCAGAACGCACCCAACTCTGGACCTAGCGCTCCAGAACAATGACGGGGGCAGCACCCCGATAACTCACCGGTTCCCAGGGAGGAGGCACAAGGGGAAGGGGGGTGTAAAGCCTTGGAGGAAGCTTCCTTCCTCACTTGTAAACAGCCCCTAGAAACCCAGGAACCGGAAACAAAATCTCTTGCCCCTGAGAGTCTGCCTCCTAAGGAGCAGAGGGGGGGTAGGAGAAACAAAAGACCCAAACAGACTCAGTTTGGGGAGGAGGTACAGATCTTCCAATTTGAGGGAGAGGGATCCACAGAGGATCCTGGGAAAAGGATCTTCTCCTTCAGAGAGGGGGGAACTCCTCCCAAAGAAAAATGGGTCCCTAGGGATGCAAATCCAGACTGGGGAGATGTGGAGACTGAGCTACCGCCGCCCACCATCTCATCCCAGAACCAACAGCAAGAAAATCCCCTGGTTCAAACCCATCCTGGGGACTGCCTCCAAAAAGGGGGGGGCGGCCCAGAACCGGAACCAGGGGAACCCACAATGGCTCTGATCTCCAGTTGCCAACTTTTTCTTTCAGATTCCCAAGGCTCTCCACAGAATTCTGCCCAAATCTCTTCGCTAGCAATGTCCAAAACCAGAAAGTTAGCCCACCAGTTGTCCAAAAATGTACATTATCTGTGCCCCCTTGAGGAGAAGGAGGGAAGATATTATGCCCCGGTACAAGTACAGGGGCAGGGTACAATCTCAGCGCTGGTGGACACTGGATCTCAAGCTACCCTTCTGTCCAGAAGGGCCTTTGACGAACTGAATGCAGGAAGGGGAGAGAATTACCAAATTCCTCTCACCTCTCTTCCGGGACAACTACAGAACTTTGACGGGAAGGAAATTCCCGTTGAGGGGACTGCAGACTTGGACATTAAGATCGGGCGACACAAGTTGAAACACCCGGTCATAGTTGTGACCCCAGAGGGCACCCCTTGTTTACTAGGGAATGACCTCCTGAGAAGGTTGTCACCCCTAATAGATTGCGTAAACAAGGTCCTCTGGACCCAGACTAGCCGACCGATAAAATTAAAACAGAGTGTCAACCATGTTAGTTTAAACGGCACCTGCCACATGGTTGAACAAAAATCTGACCAAGTAGAATTTCACTTCCAGAACAACCAAATTCCAGACGTGACAGTCATAGCAGTAGGACAACAGACTGGTGATGGGGGGTCCTCTCTATTTCTGAAAATCAACCTTCCTTCCAGTCTAAAGTGGTATTCCACGCTGGAAGGAAACACTCTGAAATTCTATACCAATCCACAATCTGAAACTCCCACTCCTATCGTCCAGAAAGATGTGAAATCAGCTCAGAGCCTGGCTGATATTCAGCAAATTGGAGAGCAGTTGTTCATCCCTGTTCAGTTAAATGATGGGAAGGACTCTGTTCTCGCTCGAGTGTGTGTGAACAACGGTAAGAGCTTCATCAGCGAAGCCATGTTCCGCCAACTCCCAAAAGATCCAGCCATTCCCACCTTCAAACTGATAGACAAATGGGAAATGGACCTGGAAGCACCTGACTCCAAACATCTCCTGCCAAGCAGGTGTATGCTCAAAATCTCCATTGGCAACAAGAGCATAGTCCATAATTGTTGGGTCGTGCGAGACGTCACTGCCGCCTTTTACTTAGGCAGTGACATTCTCAATCGCTTTGCCATTAGTTTGGACCTAATAAACTTCAAAGCTTGGTCCCGATTAGCGGATAATCCCATGGGCTTTGATGATCCAGAAAAAGCATTTAGGTCAGCTCAATTGCTACCTTATGCAGTTGAAATTCAGGTTAAAGAGGAAGTCACCATCCCAGAAAGGACCCGACAATTCTCCCTGGAAGTGAAAGTTAAAAGGGGACAAGAGTTGAAAAACCCTGATGCTTACATACATCTAAATGCTTCTCTCCAGCAGCAAGGGTTGGGGGTAAACCCGACTCCATTAGTCAACATAGAACATGACCCCATTCTAATAGAGGTGGATAACAGCGACTTAAAGAGTATTACTCTAGCCGCAGGCACCATTATTGGAATGGCGGTTGATGACCGACATTTCTCCATTGATCTTGTAAATGAACTGTTAGGACCCATCCCCAAGGACTGTTTTGACAGTGACAGTGATGACAACGCAACACCAGATAGGATTTTTACCCGGCATGGGGGGAACTTCCTGGTGTACACTTCCTGCCCCTATGGTAAGGAAGATGTGACCTGTGACTTCAGGAGGGATGAGGTGATTTTCCAGGTCCATGAGGGCTGCCTTTCCCACCTGAAGCCTCCGGTCCAAATCAGCACTCTGACCAGGGACTTCTCCACCCAGCTGGAGGAGGCCGCGGAGATAGCCAAACCAGAAGTCTTTCCAGGCTTCAGGCAGATGGTGGAAGAGAGAGTCAACCTAGCTGATGCCTGTGTGACTCTGGAACAAAAGCAAAAGTTGAAACAAGTTTTCTTGGATTTCCAAGATCTCTTTGCGGTAGACTCATATGACTGTGGTCGCACCGACATCCACACCACAACAATCCCCACGGACCCTGGCATGACTCCAGTGTTTGTGAAGCAATATCGCTTGCCTCTCGCATCAATGGAGTCCCTTACTGAAATAATTAAGAACCTTGAGTCCCGGGGAATAATCCGTCCAGTCCACAGCACCTTCAATAATCCGGTGCTGGGAATATTGAAGCCAAACGGCCAGTGGAGACTCTGCGCTGACCTCAGGGAGCTCAACAAACGGGTCCACACTTCCCGATGGCCTCTTCCCTACATTGACCAAGGGCTGGCCCAGATTCAGGGGTCACAGGTATTCACTGCAATAGACCTGACCAATGGATACTGGACCGTGCCTGTCAGTAGGGAGGACCAATACAAGCTGGCTTTTACCTTTGGGGGCCAGCAGTACACATGGACCCGGACTCCCTTCGGATACCTTAACTCCGGCAATGAATTCAACATTTTTCTACACAAGGCCATGCCCGACCTGGGTGCGAGGGGTAACCTGGCTTATGTAGATGATGTCCTCATCAAAAGTTCATCTGTGGAGGAACACATAGCGGAGATCCGTTATGTTCTGACCCAGTTGAGAGCTGCCGGAGCAAAACTTTCCTTTCAGAAAGCACAGTGGTGTAGAACCCGTGTTAATTTCTTGGGGCATGAGATTACTCCTCAGGGTCTCTGTCCCCAGGAAAAGAAAGTGGAAGCACTTCAGAAACTGAAAGACCCCACAACTCTGCGGGAACTAAGGAGCCTCCTTGGACTGACTAATTACAGCAGAAAGTTCATTGAGGGCTACGCAGAGATCACCAGACCCCTGATTCATCTCCTAAAGGGGGGGGTCAAGTGGGAATGGGGTCCAGAACAAGCCGAGGCAGTAAGACAACTCAAAAGAAGCCTCTCACAAGCGCCCTGCCTAGCTTACCCTGTCAGAAACAAGGAGTTCTTCCTGGAGACAGGGTTCTCTAATACGTGCTTGACGGCAGTATTATACCAAAAGCATGACAAGGTCAATAAAGTTATCTCCTATGCGAGCAAAACTTTATCCTCTGTGGAGGAAAAATTCAACGATTGTGAGAAGGCACTCCTGGCAACGGTGTGGGCATTGAAGAATTACCGCCCGTTTATCCAGGGGGAACACATCATAGTGGAGACCCCACACCAGCCTTTGCAATATCTCCAAAGTGACAGAATCCGGGCCGGAAATGTGAGTAATTCCCGAATTACTTCCTGGATTCTGTCAATGCAAGGCTTTCCTGTGGAGGTCAGATATGGCCAAAACAAGAAGAGTCCCCTCGCGCAAGGTCTGGCTGACTTGCATGATTGTGCCAGAGAAAACTGTCTCGAGGACGAAAGTCTAAAAATAAAGGACAACATGGAGGCATACCTTAATTCCCCCCACAAAGTCTTTGAAGAAGACAAGTGTGAGGGAATGCCCACTGTGTACGTGGATGGATGCTCTTACCATGTTGACAACAACGGGGAGAAAGAACTGGTGGCTGGCGTAGGGAATGCATGGGTGAATGAGTCCCCAGAACCCTCCGCTGGATACAAAATTGGTCCCCGAAGTAGTCAGGTGGCAGAATTGATGGCTGTGCATCAGGCCATCCTCACTGCTGTCCAACATCAACTCCACGAACTGGTCATAATCACAGATTCGGATTATGTACGGAACGGGTTCGTGGAGCACCTGGTTAATTGGAAAACCAGAGGCATGTTATGTGCTAACAACAAACCCTTGAAACATGGGAAGTTGATCCAAAACATTGATGATCTGGTCACCTCGAATGAGATGACCATCTATTGGAAGAAGATCAAGGGTCATTCCCAAGTAGAGGGACCAGACAAAACTGGAAATGACTTAGCTGATCAGCTGGCCAAAACCGGGGCCATCCAAGGGGATCTAATTGAGATTGAGTCCCTGTTGGGGGAAATCCAGGTCACTGCCATCACTAGGTCCCAGACAAATGCTCACAACGACCTCTCAATTGCACAATGGAGTAAGGAGACCCCTGATGCTGATTTGATCACCGCTCAGAAGGGGGATCCAATAATTGGTAAATTTTACCAGCACCTTGAGGACCCTGAGAACTTTCCCCTGACGGATACCGATTACATTGGGAAAGAGGACCTAAGAGTGTTGATGAAATGTCCCAAAATGTTCCGGATCCAAGACGGTTTGTTGGTAAGGAAATCCAAAGCTGGCCACGATCAGTGGGTGGTTCCTACCTCATTCCGAAGCCTGATGTTAAGTCACGCCCATGATGCGGCCACTGCCGGTCATAGGGGGTTTCATACAACATTGGAAATCTTAAGAGAGGTTGCATACTGGCCACACATGGGGCAGGACCTCGACCAATACTTGAAGGGGTGTCTTGTGTGTGCACAATTTCAGCCGACATCCCTCACACACCGGGCGCCTTTACAAAAGAGGGGAATGACGCTGCCATGGTCAGATTTACAAATCGACTTTGTAGGCCCTGTGATTCGCTCGGCTAGGGGGAATAAGTACATGTTGACCGTCACATGCTTGTTTACCAAGTGGGTGGAATGTCTCCCAGCCCCAAATTGCAAGGCAGAAACTGCGGCTGCCTTGATGATTAACCACATCTTTTCCCGTTTTGGTCTACCTCAAAGGATTGAGTCAGACAGAGGTAGCCACTTCACCAGTGAAGTAATGACAAAGATGTGGGAGATACTGGGGGTCAAAAGGAAGTTGCATATTGCTTACCGGCCAGCTTCTTCTGGGGCAGTAGAGAGATATAACCGGACAATTGTGAGCATATTAAAGAAGTTTGTGGCAGATTCTGGGCCAAGTTGGGATATCCGATTACCTCTGGTCCTAATGGCTATCAGATCTACCCCTTCATCTGCAACCAAAATGTCACCATTTGAGTTGATGACTGGGCGCAAGATGGTGCTTCCTCAGCATTTGCTCTACAGGACCCAAGAGCAGACACTGATAAATGCCTCCACTACTCATGAGTATGTGGAGAATTTAAGGAAACACCTCCAACATGCTTTTGCTTATGCTCAGCGGAATCTAGAAAGATCGACTGATAGCATGAAGACCCATTATGACCTGAAAACTTCCAGGAAGGAATATCAGGTGGGAGACCGGGTCTATCTATACAACTTCCAAAGGAACCAGGCCAAGCAGCGCAAATTTTTGCCTACATGGAAGGGACCCTTTGAGATCGTCGATAAGATCTCTCCTGTGGCCTACAAAATCCACATCCCCAAAGGCGGTTCGGCAGAGGGGGAAGACAAGTGGGTACACATAAACCAGTTGAAGTGTTGCCATCCCAGGCACACTCTGCAACAACTGGAGGAATCCTCTGGAATCCTAGCGGGTACTGTATCAGACTAATTCAGTTCCAATCATAAAACATACCACATCTAGTCTCTAACATACTGTGATTGTATGAAACTGTCTCTTAGTCATACTGTTTTTATTAAAATAAGAATGTAATGTTTTGTTATGATAAAATGCATATGCTGCCCCACTATCTCAACAGTGGTGGAAAAAAATCGCCTATGAGTAGATATTGCCGCTTTTGCTTTATCATCCTAGGAGAGATGAAACCATGAAGGATGACCAAGAAGGACGATCCGGAGACCGGGAACGGAGATCCAATGGGCCCAGTGGACCGCCCAATACTCCCATCAGGACCGGCGAGGAGAACCGATCGATCAGTACCGGATGGAGAAGAAGATGCTGAACTGTGCCATCTACAGAAGAGGAAGAAGATTATGCGGACAGACCGGTGCATGGGTCAAAACCCTTGTGCACGCGACTCCCCATCGACTCAAATTCAAAGTGCAGTCGCGTGGGGGGGACTTGTTGGGTGTCCTGACCCACGTTTAAGCTATCCTGCTACAACATTTGGTGCTGTGGGCTTAGGAAATTCAAGATGGCGGAAAACCCACATGTGCGCCGAAATCCAGGAAAGCTGCGCAGTTTGTGCGCCCACCAAAATGGTTGCCTCACTTGCCACCCACCAGTGCGAGAATGAAAGGCCGGGTTGCCATGAGGGAAATGGGTTGCCAAAGGAAAAACAGTAGCGCCGGTTAGCTTCAAAGCGCTTTAAAACCACCATTGGACTACCCGCACAGTAGTCTGAAACCATTGGGAATGGCAATGCTGATTGCCAAATGCAACCTAGAAGTGTGGGGAATTCATTTCTTAAATCCCAAAAATGAGTGCAGTACCAGTACTCACCACTATCCAAAAGCCGGCGTTTTAAAACCACTCTGTGTGTTTTTCTGAAGGCAAGCAAAATGCCTATTTCAAACCTTGCAACATGTGCAAAATATTCACTGAACACCAGCAGACATTTGGCAGAATGGAGTTTTGTGTGCCTACAAAATCTGGGAAATGAAGAGCCCAAAAACAATGCTTATAACAAAAATGCTATGGAGTCAGCAGCTTAAGCCTAACTGCAACTGGATTTAAAACCACCAAAATCGAAAATGTTAAATTAAATGAGTGACCTATGTTTGGTGTCACATGCCTTTGTAACTGTTGAAATGTCATAGTTTTGCACTTAGAATCAGCATTCTAGCTGCATGTGTAAAATTACAAGTTATTTTAAAAGCAACAAAAAGTTAGCTGAAGGTCTGGCTTAAGGAACTTGATTTTGCCTAGCAACTACCCATCAGGAGTGAAACTTGAGTCACCACTGTGTTCCCAGGCCAACCTTCCTTTTGCTGCCCAAGCTAAGGATATGCCATCTATCTGATAATTGAATTATCTGTGCTCTGCAAGAGAGTGAACAAAGCCCTCTTCACTCAGGCAAAGGTTTTTTATTACAGACGTCGTAAAAAGTGGCTTCCTCCTGGAGAAGCTGGGAGGAGCACTGCCTGTGAGAAGCAAGCTGGCTTGGCAGAAACTGGAAAGACTGGTTTCTGTACCATGTGACCTGAAAAGACACACCCCTGCAGCAAGGATATGGTTTTATAAAAAGGGGGATAATTCATAGTGCGGACATGTGAAAATTTTATAAATTATACCATAATTCTTGTGATTTTTCTGCCCACAGTTTAAGACGTGGTAGGAACCGGTGGTATGTTCAGGGGGGTTTTAGCGGAAAAGTGGATATTACTCTAAATGTGTGCATGTTAAAAATCTGAAACTTCATCAGTTAATGTCCCTACCCCCTGCACACATGTATGTAAAGTTGGGTCCATGTCGGAAATTGGAAAAGCAGTTAAAAAGTCAATTATGTACACTCTTTGAATGCAAGCTCCTAGAATGAGCAGATTTGGACATAGACATGGCTAAATTCAGCCACACCATGTATATGTAATTTTAAACAAATGTGTACCTGTGCAAATATGTTTTTAGGTCAGATATAGATTGTGTGTAAAGTTGACAGGGGTGGGTTCTCTGTATCATAAACAGACCTCATCATGATGACACTTCATTTCATTCCCCCAATCAAGTAAGGGATGAAAGTTTGACCAATTAGAAGCTGAGAGAGAGGTAGGGTCAGTGATGCTAGAACACACCCACATTCTAAAGACATAAAAGCAGACAGTCAGGACACATAGAGACCTTCAAAATCCATCTGCCGCTGGAAGCTCTGCCGGAAAAATCCATACTTACCTCCATCAAACTCCAGAAAGCCAAACTAGAGACTTCAATCTATCCAGACCCAGAGAACCAGAGAGAGCTGAACCAGATCACTGTGAAGTGCAGAGGCCAGACCAGACCAGACCAGAGCCCAGTCCAAAACCCTGACCAGATCCATGGCGAGGCCCATTTCACTCAAGAATATAGTGTGAGTACATAGCAAACTGTGTAGAACCAAGCTTTTAGTTTAAATTCATCTAATTCAATCTATTTAACCTAAGTAGAACTGCTTGATAGCTCCAAATCTGTCACCTGTCATTCTAGCTGCAAAAAGCTGCACTTGTCTTTTTGAAACTTTAAAATTTCAAATCTGAAAAACGACCTTTATTTAATCGCTCATATCTCCGCAACCGTTTGTGCTAGAGACTTGCAATAACTTTCATCTGAAAGGTTAGAATCGTGGCTTTCCTACGAACCTAGAACCGCATTCCTACCCCTTATAGTTTTACCGCAATCGCGGAACACGCATCCGCGAATTTTACCGCGATTTGCAATTTCTTCACATGTAAAAACTGCTGCTGCTTGCCTTCCATTTGCCAGAAATTCGTTTAACCTGCTAACTATCCCTGCCTCATTGCTAGTGTGAGCCTGGACTAATATTAACTAGATACCACTCACCCTGAACCTCTGAAAGGGAATTAAAAAGCATTTCCAGCATATTTCTCATCCATTGCTAGCACATATCAAAGCATTTGGGCCTGTGTTTTCAAAACTCCTATCTGTTTTCTGTTGTCTAAGCTTGCTGGATTGAACTGATTACATTGATTGCATTTCTGAGAACTGTGTGCTTTCCTTCCATTTCCTTGCATTGCATAAAGAGGGGGGGAGTGAATAGCCAGAGAAAAGTGATTACATTGTTTGGTTGAAATCATATTGCGTATTTTCTGTACTGCATTCATTGAATATTGCATCCACCTGAGCTTACATAAGGCATCCTCTACCACATTATACTTTTGTTCCTATTTACCAGTGTGCTATCTTATCCATTGCATGTCAACTCATTAGTGATTATAAGAAGTGTGCTAGTGCCAGATTCTCCGTTGTTGATCTTTATCATATCAGATTCAGTGTGCTATTCAATTATTAATTTATTATAAAGCGTGATATATATATCTATTTTAAATTATCAAATAAACCTTTTAAACTTGCAAAACAGAACTACTTCTTGGCTCAGTGGGGTCAGGGGGATTCCAAGAGAGGGGTGTTATATAGGGGTAGTCATCCAGAACGCATGAACTGGACCTAAAGATATATCAATAAGGGTTTTCATTCAGTATTATAGACTAGGCGTTGACTTAGCTGTAGTGTTGAATTGAATCCTCTTACAGTACGGTTGATGAGGGTGGAGGCCCGACAGGAGTCGATGTTGGACCTGCTGCGCTAATACATCGCGGATAGCGAGGACACCAGGCGGGAGATAACCACAGCCATAGCGGGACCACAGCCGCCATAACGGCCAACACAGCCGCAGTCAATGACTCGGCAGTGCTGATGAGAGACTGTCTGGGGGCCATCACACAGGTACTGACATCCATCCTGCTGCACATGCAGCGGCCATGACTTGCAGCAGGTGCGGAAATCCCCACTGACTCCTCACCAGCCACCATACCTGCTTCCTCTGTCCCCACTTCCATTGGACCCCCCAGCCCTGAGCATCCTATGAGAAAGAGTGCGAGGCATGCTGAAATGCTGCCCCCGTACAGCAAGAAGTCCCGCAAATAGTGTGGGAAAACTATGGAAGTGGCTCAGATGGTGTTGGGGGTGAATGGGAACATTAGGGGGAGTTTACTGGGGGGTTTGGGAGTTCACTGGGGGGTTTTGGGAGTTTACTGGGGGGGTTTGGGAGTTCACTGGGGGTTTTGGGGGGTTGTCACATTTTTGCAGTTTGAATCAATACACCCGTTGTGTGAAAAAATATTCAATGCCTGGACATTGTTCATTTCGTGTGTATCCATTTAATGTGTGACGGTGTTCAGTGCCCAACTCCCAACATTCCCTGTGTGCATGTCCACATGGACCCAGTGTGTCACTGATACATGTCTATCAAAGACCCTGTGGTTCAGAAGTATTTGTGAATCAGTGATTGGCGTACTGCATGGCCATCCTGTGCATCACGTACTGGCAGGGGTGCTGCTTCACCTCCGTCTCCATCCTCATCATCCTCACCCGGTGCATGCATGTCAATGTCAGGTGGCAGTGGTACATGTCTCCGGACGCACATGTTGTGCAGCATGACACAGGCCATGGTGATCTTTGCCACCTTCTCAGGCCTATAAAGGAGTGCTCCACCAGACCTGCTTAGGCAGCGGAACCGCGCCTTCAACAGGCCAAAGGTCTGCTCAATCACAACACGGGTACGGGTGTGAACCCGATTGTACTCCTCTTCATGGCTGTACCGCGGGTTCCGCACAGGGGTAAGTGGCCACGGCTTCAAGGGATAACATCCATCACCTACAAGCAAATACAAATAGGTGTGTTTCACTCTGAGCTGCCACCTTCAGGATTCACAGTCATGCCCGCAGCTATTTGGTGTGGACATGCACATGTCCCTGTACGTATGCACAAATATTATCTAGATGCATTCTATACTGCTATGAGGTGTGGTAGTCTGGATTGCGTTCAATATATGATGCAGGGTGAAATAATGCATGCTGAGATGGATGTACTGAGGTTGTACGACAATGTTTAGCCTCCCATTTATGCTGTGTAGACTACACATTGCATCGTTACACTAGCCACATTGGCACAGTTACGATCCTGTTTAGTCATGCATTGCTTGACATACACATGGTGGGCAGGTTGTGCGTCTTACATGTGGTCATTGATGTGCGTAAATGGTCAGATGTGTGCCAATGATGTGTCATGTTAGGGTTGGGAGGTTCAGGTCTCCAGGTCAGGTCTTCAGGTCAGGTCTCCACTCACCATCCATTCCCACCCAGGTGGAGTATGCACCCCCCCATTCCCACCCAGGTGGAGTATGCATCCCCTCCCATTCCCACCCAGGTGGAGTATGCATCCCTCCCCCCATTCCCACCCAGGTGGAGTATGCATCCGCCCCCATTCCCACCCAGGTGGAGTATGCATCCTCCCCATTCCCACCCAGGTGGAGTATGCATCCCCCCATTCCCCCCCAGGTGGAGTATGCATACCCCCGACTCCCACCCAGGTGGGGTATGCATCCCAACACATCCCTACCATGATGCACTGCACTGGGCCAGTCAGGCAACTCACCAAGCAGCCAGGCACGTGGTCCAGCATGTCGCTCCATGTGACGGGGTAGCGTGGAGTTATGCAGCACCATGGCATCATGTGTTGATCCGGGAAATTGAGGGCCGCAATGTGTGAGGATCTTGCTGGAGTCACATACCATCTGTACATTGATGGAGTGGTATAGCTTGCGATTGCGGTACACCGCCTCTACGGCATGGGGGACTACCAATTCTACATGGGTGTAGTCCAGGGCACCAACACAATTGGGCATGCCTGCCAGTGCATGGAAGCCTAGTTTGGTGTCGGCTATCTCCTGGGCAGTCCATAGTAGGGATATGTGGATGCTAGCGTGCTTCAGGAGTGCATCCAGCACTTGGTTCAGCATGCGTGGAAATAGTGGTTGCGAAATGCCATGCAGCTGGCCCACTGTGTGCTGGTAGGTGCCTGTGGCCAGGAAGTGGAGCACAGACACCACCTTTAGTAGCGGGGGGGGTGGCAGTGCGTATTTCTATCAGGCTGACAATGTCGTCATGTATCATGTCCACTAACGTGGTGATGGTGTCCCGGTCCAACCGGTACAGGGTGTGGATCTGCTCATTGGTTAAATTGAATGGACTGGGTCTGATGCAAGGGATTTTCAGATGCCTACGAGGAACTACTGGCTGCACTGGTGGTAATTGCTGGGCTTGTCTCACCCTCCTTCTCCTCCTGCGTGTCCTTTGTGCTGCCTGTTGTTGCTGCTGTAGTTGTCGTTGTAGTTGCTGTTGTTGGTGTAGGTATATCAGTATAGGCATGTCCTCCAGTGCCATGATTACAACAGCTAGTGGTAGCATTTTGGTGTAGGAAGGGGTGTGGTGTGTGGGTGTACTCCTTTATACTGGGCCAGACTCCATTGAGTCCACCTGTGGTGATTGTGTACACCTGTGGCAGTTGCCTTGATTGCTGATTGCTGTTTACGTGTGGTCCGTGATGCCTGTATGGCCACCATCGTGTAGCCCCTGATTACCGCCTTCGTGATGCCAGTATTTGCATGCCTGCATGGGTTGTGATGTCCTCCAATTACCGGCATGCCAGTATTTGCTCCCCGAAGGGGCGCGTTTACGCGCCCATGCCGGTATGAGCGGGCACAGTACGGCCGGTGCCGGTATTGGTGGGTTGCCGGGTCGTAATGACCCGGACCCGTTAACGATGCCGCTATTACCATTCCGCCTTCCTTTTTTCATTACCTCCATTCTCGTAATGAGGCCCAATGACCCTTTACATGACCTATCCCAATATCTTGAAGAAAATGAAGAGACATGTTCACATTGGCGGAAAACATCAAATAGCTCAGGAGTACAAATTGTTGTGGATTCTCCTAAACAAATGTTTTCCGGGAACTGTAATTATTCTGTTATGAGGGAATGCACTAATGAAGAGACACCAGAGCGTAAGAGGAGCAGATCGCCCAACTTTCTGACCCGGTCTGAATAAGGACAGTGCTTACATGAGAAAGTTAAGGCCAACGATTGGAAAAAGACGGTAAACATAAAAAAAGTAGTGCCAAAATTATGAATCCAACAAAACCACGGGATCGTACTCACTACTCAAGATTTGATCCATTAGAAAGAGGTGATATAAGAAAAAGGTCAGAAAATGAAATGTGTATGGTTTACTTGGAAAATAGCGTAACAGAAAAAAATAGTGTGACCTTAAATAGAAGAAATGTGTTCCGGCACTTACAGTAATATCGTCGGCCGATATTGCGATAATTGAATATATGCAGAAATCCCATTTGGACTGGGTACAATTGTACTTGAAATCAAAATCAGTCAACAAATGGTTAATAGACGCTAGATCGGCATTGCTACCCTTTGGCTTTGACATAAGAGAATACAATATCCAAATAAAGGGTCATTATAAGTCCAAGCAAAAGGAGTCAAGTTTTGTACAAAGAGGTGCAGTAGCACAACATGAAGAGGTAAAGAATTCACACCTTGATGGGCCATTTACTATTACCTTTAAGAATAACACAATCCAAATGAAGCACACATAAAGGAGACAAGTCCTGAGCACCAGAAAGGACAAGCCTGAAAATTGTAGCTGGTTATCAAGAGCTTTGGCACCACAGGATACTAATTAGCTAGAAGGCAAAGGGAGTCAAAGAACGGGATCCATATTTTCATGGAAGACCAGAGGATTCAAACATCTGTTCTGACAAACCTGTGTAGAATTGAATGATCACTTAGTGATCTGCCTTCAAGAAACCTGACTTGTGAAATACCATTGAGAGATGGATATGTATCCCTCTTGAATCCTGCACGAAAAGGTCCACGTGGACGACCGTTTGCAGAGGTCTTAACATTGATCAAGATAGGTGCAGGATTGGAAATGTGATCTTAAATGTATACTGGAATCCAGCAATGATATCGACAGAGAAATTCATGCAATCAGTAAACATGCTACTGGATAGCTGTTATACAGTTACAAAATTCTCATTTATTAATCTGTGGGGACATGAAATGTCTAGATAATAAAGGGGGATGCGGCATATCTAGCATCAACTGTTATGCAAAACAGTCAGAGATGGCACACGGAACTAACAGAATGTAATAGCTATATCTTAAATGGGCAAACATATGGAGAAATTCCAGGTAAACCCACATGGTCACAAAACCGCCTCTACTATAGATTACATTTGGAGTTCTAGTAACTTTGTGCACATTTATGAGCGCTTGGACACCAAAGATATGGAAGAAAGTGATCATAGCACATTGTGCGTGAGGTGGAAGATGTGGAATAAAACATCAAAGACCCATCTGTTGGGTACAATATCCTTAAATCAAGGAAGAAAACGATTGAAAATTGGAATAAAGGATATCTTGACACTCACAGAAAACCTTAGCAAGCTTACTAAACAAGATGAAATGGGGCTAGGTTATTCCTCTCTGCTAGCTTGTTACAATGTCATTCAACCAGGGTTTAAAAACACCAATTTGCAACATAAGCACTATTATAGCAGGACTCTGATAGTAGGAAAAAAACAACTGAGAGCTGACTTGACAGCCATAAAATTGACGCACACATCAACAATGTGCGGAGACATCAAGCGAAGGAAACAACGCTATCGAAAATTGGTTGAAAGTACTCAAACTATTCTGAGAACAAGAACAAGGAGAGGCAATGATCAAAGCAATTGGACAGGCGAACTTGAGGGACACGTGATCACTTCGAAATAAAACATCATTCAACCAGCAATCTATTCTACGTAGTGGAGTATCAGAAGGGCAATGGGTTGCACATTTCACGAAAGTCTTTAAGGTTCCCAATAAACAACCTAATATAGCAAATTAAGTTAAGTTAAACTCTTGCTCAATGACATTTGACAAAAGTGAAATATCCAGTGAAATTAAATAACTAAAATCTTGAAACGCAGCTGGTCCAGACGGACTAACGAATAACATCTTTAAAAAAACATCCAGACACTTGTAGAGAATTCATAACAGTTTTATTCGAACAGATATAAAAAAAGGGTAAGATTGCCGACACATGGACTATGGCCACAATAGTACCTATTTTCAAGCAAGGTGAAAAAGCTGACCCGAAAAATTACAGACCCAGTGCTTTGTTAGATGTAATTGGAAAAATGTTTGCAGCTAACATGCAGAAACGTCTAACAAAGTGGGCCAATGAAGCAAATATCTTCGACCCAAGACAGACAGGTTTCACCAAAGGTGTTGGGACGGATCTGAACGCAGTTATATTGAATGTTCTGAAGATTCGTACGATTAAAACTGAAGGCAGTTTGCATCTTGCCTTTATTGACCTTCAACAGACCTTTGACACTGTTGACAGAAAGAAACTGTGGGGCAAATTACTAGCGTGGAAATGTCCAGATGAGTTGATGCAAGCATTGAAGGCACTACCCACTAATCCCTCAATTCAGATTAGACACAATAACCAAGGTGTGCTATCCCCCAAAATTGAAACAGATAGAGGAGTAAAACAGGGTTGCCCTCTAGCCATGACATTGTTCAAGTTATATTTGGTCGATTTACCTGTAGCATTAAATATGGCTAAGGATTTTCCTCCAAAAATTAATGGACAGCAGATCCCGTTGATCATCTACGCCGACGACCTTGTCCTTATAGACCAGACTCAAATTGGTCTACAGCGGAAACTAATTGAGCTCCAAAAATATATGCAAAAAATGAGCTTGTGATAAACACAAAAAAATCTAAAATCATGAGTTTTACACTAAGAAGTTGGACCAAAAAAAAAAACTCACTTTAAATGGTACCTAGGGAAAGATGCACTTGAACAAGTTGATTCAATAAGATGCCTAGGCATCCATTTTTCCAAATCATTGGGCGAAGTGATCTGGTTAAATATGTTAAAATAAAATTTGAAATTGTTGGCAACGATGAATAGTACATGCACGATATGGGAAATTTACAATAATTCCCGTATTCATATTTTACAAACAGAAGGTTGTGCCAGCAGTGTCTTGTGGTATTGAGACAGGATTAAGCGTTTCTCGGACTCTGTGGAATACACTTGAAGGATATTTTTAGAAGAGAGTTCTACACTTACCTAAAAGCGTTCCAATAAGCGCTATTAAATGCAAACTTGGGCTTCAGTCTCTGAAATCGATCATATTATGGAAAAGTCCTTCCCTATTTAGGGAAATGGTCATGCACATCTTGGTGATTCCTTATATGATACTATGACAAAAATACATTGGAAACCATCCTTGGCTGCTAGGAGACTGGCAAAAGCTGTGTATGGATAATCTGGCATCTGTAGACATGACTGTAGAAACGCTAATTATGAACCCAGATGCCATTAAAGCAAAATTAAAGAAAAGTGACCGGATAGAGACTCAGAATTGTAGATTACAATATAAATCACTTGAGTCAATTCCTTGGGAGCTTTGGGCAATCAATAGTCTACCAAAATATCTAATGACGTTTCCAAGTCGCTTCCAAACGGAATCAATTTATGTGACTAAGACTGAATTTATACAAAACAAAAGAGGTTATGTATATGAGAAAACAAAAATACTGCCTCGACAAGCAATGTAGATTCTGTATGGAAACGAATAGCACAGAATCTATAAAACATCTGATGACTACCTGCAGAGGGTTAACAACTATGAACTACCTCAAAAGATTTTCCACGCTCACAAGCTCCTTATCGGCGGATGAATGGTGGAGGCTCTTCCTACTTGGCGAGAATATGGGGCGAACTTGTGCAGGGATCGATTTCCTAGATAAAGCCCTCGAGCAGCAGACGAGGTTGATGGAACGAGAGAGAGAATAAAATAAAGGAGTAAAGGATCAAATTGACGTGAATGGACACAATACATTTTGAGGTTTTAATGTTTAAAAAAGGTTTGAAATAAACAAATAAAACAATCTTTTTTTAAATGCAAGTGCTTTGATGTGCTGTTGGTAGCTTCAGTTTGGTGACACCGGTCACTGTGTGCTGGTGTGCAGTCTTTCTTGGTAGTTGTCAGCTTGCAGTGAGTGTGGGTTTGTGTGTATTTTGATGGTTTAGTTTCTTGTTAAATGTATGTAGTTCATGGTGGTTTGTGAAGGTCTATTGTTTTTTTGCAGTAGAGGTATGTTGTATAAAGTTCTGTGTTTTAGGGCGCGTCATAAGAATTTTTGGGAGTTAGTGGTTTTACGAGCATGCATAGTTTCAAAGCATATACTGTAACTGGAAAGTTCATCTAGCTCCTGAGGCATACCTCCTTCTGAATGAAACCTTTTGATTCAAAGCATCCATTGAAAAGCTAACTTACACAATTAGGCTAGATGCGAGGTAGAGCTAACTTACACAATTAGGCTAGATGCGAGGTAGAGCTAACTTACACAATTAGGCTACATACAAGGTAGGGCTAACTTACACAATTGGGCTAGATGGGAGGGAGGGCTAACTTACACAGTTGGGCTAGATGCAAGGTGGAGGTAACTTACACAATTAGGCTAGATGCAAGGTAGGAATAGCTTACACAATTGGGCTAGATGGGAGGGAGGGCTAATTTACACAATTGGGCTAGATATGAGGTAGGGCTAACTTTCACAATTGGGTTAGATGCGAGGTTGAGCTAATTTACAAAATTGGGCTAGATGCGAGGTAGGACTAATATACACAATTGGGCTAGATGCGAGGTAGGGCTAACTTACACAATTGGGCTAGATGTGAGGTAGGGCTAACTTACACATTTTGGCTAGATACGAGGTAGGGCCATCTTTACACAATTAGGCTAGGTGTGAGGTAGGGCTAATTTACACAATTGGGCTAGATGCACAGTAGGGCTAGCAAACACAATTTGGCTAGAAGCGAGGTAGGGCTAACTTGCATTATTGGGCTAAATGCGAGGTAGGGCTAATTTACGCAATTGGGCTAGATGTGAGGTAGGGCTAACTAACACAATTTGGTTAGATGTGAGGTAGGGCTAACTTGCACTATTGGGCTAGATGCAAGGTCAAGCTAACTTACACGATTGGGCTAGATGCAAGGTAGGGCTACGATTCACAATGGGGCTAGATGCGAGGTAGAGCTAACTTACACAATTAGGCAAGAAGTAAGGTCGCGCTAACTTAAACAATTAGATGCGAGGTAGGGCAATCTTACACAATTAGGCTGGATGTGATGTTGGGTTAATTTACACAATTAGACTATATGTAATATAGGGCTAACTTACACAATTAGGCTAGATACGAGGTAGGGCTAGCTTGCACAATTGGGCTAGATCCGAGGTAGGGCTAATTTACGCAATTGGGCTAGATGTGAGGTCGAGCTAACTTACACAATTGGGCTAATTGCTAGGTAGGGCTAACTCACACAATTAGGCTAGATATGATGTAGGTTAACTTACACAATTAGGTTAGATGTGATGTATGCTAATTTACACGATTAGGCTATATGCGAGGTAGGGCTAGCTTACAGAATTAGACTAGATGTGATGCTGGGCTAACTTACACAATTAGACTAGATGCGAGGTAGGACTAAATTACACAATTGGGTTAGAAGTAAGTAGTTATATGGTAATAAGGTAATACGAGTGGTGGGGTTTTATTGGAGTACAGTAATGGCTGTACTCACCGCCCAGACCACACTTACCTTCTCAGTCTCCATAGGTTGTCTATGGCAAATGTCTACCGGCAAACTGTGGCAAACAGGGAGATGAGCTGTCCAGAGGGAGCTGCCCTTTGCTGTAGTCCTTAGCTGGCTGCCCAGGCAGTGCTGCCCTGGGAGAGCCACAGAAGAGGGAGGTTATGGTTAGGAGGGCCGTGGTACAGGGCCAATCAGGGATAATGGACGCGGAGCAGTGAGGGAAATCAGGCCGCAACAACAAGTGTGAGAATCCAAGAGCACAAGTGAATCACAATGCTAAATGTGTGAAATGCAAAGAAATGACCAGCTCAAACCTACCCGTGCGCAGGCAGCGGGTAAAATGGAGCGCAAGACTCCAAAATTATGTTTAAAAGCACAATGGTGCTGCAAGTCCCTTCCGGTCACGATGGGCAAGCAAAGGTTTTAAAACATCACGTAATATTAGTTGCACAAGAAGTCAGTGTCGATTATTTTTCACACTATTCATGTTGAAGTTAAATGCAGTAATACAAAACAATCTTTTGAAATCTCAGTGATATTTTGAGTACCCAAAAACATGTTACTTGGGGGACATTCAGGGGTCTGAAACCTATGGCTCTCGAGATGTTCTAGACAACAACTCCCATGATCCCAAACTATTGACTAGGCTAGCTAGTGCTGATGGGGGTTTCAGTCGAAAACTTCTGGAGATACAAATGTTGTAGATCCCTCTGTTACTTATTCAGATTATTCTTTGGATATCTGTTTGCGTGCAATCTGGTTTCAGAGGGTTGGCATGAGGAACATAATTAGCTGTAGAGGACCAGTCCTGGTGTATCCTTAACAGATGCCTAAAGGGTAAATAATGCTCTAGGACTTGAGCTGGCATAATGTAAGATAGAATTTCTTTCAGCCATTTTAAGAACACAAACTGCAGATGAGAATTCCCTGTTTGTGTCTGATGTTAAAGACTAGAAATTGTGCATTACAGACACCCTAAAAGTGTGCCGTGATTACATATTTCTGGTTTGTTGACTCAGTTTATTTGACTTTGGAGACATATATATGCATGGGCTAGGCCTGTGTTGTGGGTGTGGAAGGGTGAGAAGGATGCATAGGCATGGGGAATGGAGAGAGAGCATGGGATGACCCACATCTTCGACTCCACACTCTCTTTCTCTCCTCATATATCTGACGTCTCTAAGAAGTCACACTACCAGCTGCACCTCCTCAGAGGTATTCTTCCCTTTCTCTCCTACCCCCAGAAGCTCACTGTCTCCCGAGCCCTGGTTCTCTCGAAGCTGGACTACTGTAACAGCCTCTATCTTAATCTGCCTGCCTCTACTCTCCGCCCTCTGTAACTCATCCAGAACAGGACTGCAAGACTTGTCCTTGGCCTCAAGCCCAGTGACCGTATCTCTCCAGGACTGAAATCTCTAGACTGGCTCCCAGTGGCTGCGAGCATTATGTTCAAAACCCTCTGCATTGTCCACAAGGCCTTCTGGGGCCTGGGGCCTAAATACCTTCAACTCTCTCTTCCTAAATATCTTCCTTCCCGAGCCATTCGCTCATCCGTCTCCAACTCCCTCAGGGTCAGCTGCTTCTCGAAGCAACAAGCTGGGGGTAGATCTCTCTCCGCGGCAGGGGCCTCCCTCTGGAACAGCCTTCCTGCCTCCCTGAAACTTGAGGCGAACCATCTCCGGTTCCGGAAGCACCTCAAAACATTCCTCTTTGCTTCTGCTTTCTCTCTCCCTCTCGCCTGCTAAATTCTTCACTGAAACTGCACTGAATCTGCAACTGGGCCACTCTCTCCAACCTCGGTCCTTGGCCCAGCCACTCTCCACTTGCACTGCCTCCCTGGCAACCCCTGCACTGCGGGACTGTCTCTGTATCCCTACAGCCCCCCCTCCCCAGCACTTGTCTGCACTTACCTTGCACTTGCCACCAGCTGGCCCTATTATTTATTTTTTATTCTACTTACCCTGTACTGCACTTCCCCCCATCCCCTTCCCCTTGCACTTTTCCCTCCCCCCTACCCCTGCACGATCTAAATGACACCTGGCCTGGCCTAGTAGGAGCGTTGTCTGTCTTCCCATTGTTCCCCCTCCCTGCCTCGTCGCGCCTTGAAACACTTGTGTATAAGCGCGTTACCAATGCCATATCATATCATATCATAACAAAATAAAAATAGGTCGATCAAAATAAGTTGATAAAACCTGCCAACTTCAAAACTAAAACTATGTAATCACATAGAACAAAGAACTAAAAATAGATTTTGTCATCACTTAATGGTTTTGAACCATTAAGAAATCTTTGAAGCAGCTTAAGGGTGCCAAAAAAATTAAGTAAACCTTGTCTATTGTGCATTTGCACATATGGATTGAGTACAAAAGGGATTTCTTTCATTTAATAGACATTTGTTTTTAAATGATGCCATTAATATGATGGGAATAATATGGGAAACTCTGCCCTCATTGGCTGTTCCTTTATGCTATACTGCTAGCAGAGGATTTTATAAAAACAGAAAACATTTTGTTCCTAAGTGTGGTTCATACGTTCAAGGAAACATTCAATTCTGGATACTGGATATAGGTAAGTGCCTTGCAATGCATTCTTATTGTGCTGTATACCTGGTGCCCGATGAGGATGTATATATAAGGCTTCAACATCCAATGTAACCATTATATTTAAAGAGGGTTGATTGGTGTGTCTTCCACTAAGTTAACCAGTGGTAGTGTATCCTTCAAGTAGGTTTCAGTTGTAGCACCAAACTTTGTAGAAAAGTGTCTATATTGACTAAGTGGCTGCTGCAGCAATTCACAGATAGAAACAACTGGTCTTTCTCGTGGCGAGATGGAGCTTTTATGTAATTTAAGTGGAGTGCAAAATGATGGTACAGGAGGTTTGGTATGATTAAGGATGTGTTCCAGGCTGAAAGTAATCACCCCCTGATTCATTCCTTGATGCCTGCTGTAGATCTGCTATTAATGTACTATAGTGGCCTACATCTGCTAGCGGCATTGTGGCCATATTCTCAAACTCGTCATTGGGATATGGAAACCTTGGCTAAAAACGTCTGTATGTCGCAGGAATTCAATTCATTGCCCCTTTTAGATAAACAAAACTGAAAAGGTTTTGCTCATTAAGGTCTTGAACTCCACAGGACCTCCAAAAGGCCTCTCCTAGCCTAAATCCTTTCAACACACATTTTGGAAATTCTCAAAACCTTGAGCAACCTCCCAGAAGAGGGAACGAAAGCAGTGGACTGTCTTTATGGCAAAAGTGAGGGGTACTTTAATAGCCCCTGCTGTTATGGAGCTCATAGACTTAGGCTACTGAAAACTATGTCAGAGAAATGGATTGTTACATTCAGGTTGCAGCCGATGATTTTCCTGCTGTCAATTTTCAACCTGTTGCATTCTTATTTCCAGAGAGACCTGGTTACTGCCCGAAGCCAGCCTTCTTGTGCAACATCTTTCCAGTGAAACCCGCCTGCACCTGTGATTTTGAGTGTCCAGCAGGGCAGAAGTGCTGTCAGAGATCCTGTAGCATTGAATGTACTGATCTCATCAAGCCAGGTACAGTAGCAGTAAGGGGACTGTACTGGGGTGGACTGAGAACCAAACGTGACCTTGGAAATGTTTTTCAAAGTGTCCCCATATTACACAAGTGAAAGGGAATGTAGTGAGCAAGGTGAACCCCTCTACATAAGATTTGGGGCTTCTCCACCAAAGAAAATTGGCAAACATGGCTCTAAATAGGGACTTAGAAGACGATTTGCCCCTATAGAGGGATTAAAAAGTAGTTACGCATGACATAAAATGGATATAAAACAGAAATATTGTAATGTAAGCTTTTTAACCAATGCTTTGCTTGAAAGGTTTGTGGGGATGAGGGGACATGGAAGAAAGGGATGGGATGACTGGGAGAGAGAGTGTAAGAGGAGCAGAAAAACAAGGCACCCACTGAAAAGAGGCCCAGGGTGTAGAGACTTGCCAGGATCTCACCAGAGTTCCCCATAAGCCAGTCCACCTCTCGGACTGTACAGTGTATACACAGATTGTTATTGTTATTGTTATTTTGCATTTATATAGCGCCTTATGTACCATTGGTATGGTCTGAAGGCGCTGGTAGGTTGAACGCCCTTGGGAACCCGAAGTTCAGATCTGTAGAGAGAGTCATAAGGTGCGTGTGAGCACCGAGTATGTGTGCAGCTCGTGTGGTATCGGTGTAATAGCTGCTTCTTAGCTATAGGTGTGGTGGTTGAGAGATCAGGAGTATGTGTTCGTTCAGGCAGGATTCATCCAGACCGGATGTGGCTGCATTAGGCCTGGGGAGAACGCCTGGTTGGGGGTGGGTAACCAGCAGTCTTTACTTAGAATGATGTGGAGTGAGCGGCGGATGTTGGTATGAGAACAGTTATACCTAATGGTGTCATAGTATCCCTGTGTTCTAGTTGAGTGATGGTGTAAAGGAGAGAGTAAGCGTGGTGATGTGATATGATGGGTTGTATGGTCTTTCAAACGTTCTCTGCATTCCAAATCATACTATATACGTCACGCAGTCCGTTCCATTCTACACACTCATCAGTATTGGATGCAATCTGTGCTTGTTCGTTCTACGATCTCGTCCGTTCTATACAACACAAGTCTGTCTACTCTAGCACTCGTTCGTTCCGGCATTCATCTGCTTTATGTCCTCACATGCACTATGCGTTCACCTGTTTTACGCACTCATCCCCTCTACGCACTCATCCCCTCTACGCACTCATCCCCTCTACGCACTCATCCCCTCTATGCACTCATCCCCTCTATGCACTCATCCCCTCTACGCACTCAACCCCTCTACGTATTCATCCCTCTACGCACTCATCTGCTCCCCGCACTTATCTGCTTTAAGGACTCGTGCTTTACACCCATTCAACAGCAATATCCTGTTCCATATATTCATCTCTACACTCATCTGTTCTATGCATTCATCCGTTCTGTACACTCATTCTCACTGTACACTTATCTACTCATCCGCTCTATCCACTCAATCAGCTCATCCGCTCTATCTATTCATCAGGTCTATCCACTCATCTGTTCAATCCACTCATCTGCTCTTTCCACTCATCCGCTCTATCCACTCAACCGCTCTATCCACTCATCCGCTCTATCCACTCATCCGCTCTATCCACTCATCTGTCATATATACTCATTCGCCATATACGCCCCATCCCCTCTAGGCACAAATCATCTCTACACACTCATCCCTCTACACACTCATCCCCTCTACGCACTCATCCCCTCTACGCACTCGTCCCTTCTACGCACTCGTCCCCTCTACGCACTTGTCCCCTCTAGGCACTCGTCCCTTCTACACACTCGTCCCCTCTATGCACTCGTCCCCTCTACGCACTCGTCCCCTCTACGCACTCGTCCCCTCTACGCATTCGTCCCCTCTACGCACTCACCTCCTCTACGCACTCATCTCCTCTACACACTCATCCTCTCTACGAACTCATCCTCTCTACGCACTCATCCCCTCTGCGCACACATCTCCTTTACGTATTCATCCCATTTTACGCACTCATCCCTCTAGGCACTCATCTGCTCTCCGCCCTCACTCATCTGCTCTCCGCCCTCATCCGCTTTAGGCACTTGTGCTTTACACGCATTTCACTGCATTATGCTGTTCCATATATTCATCTCTACACTCATCTGTTCTATACCTTCAACCGTTCTGTACACTCATCCTCACTGTACACTTATCCACTCATCCGCTCCGTCCATTCATCCACTCTATCGACTTATCCGGTCCATCCCCTCATCCGCCCTATCCACTCATCCACTCTAACTACTCATCCACTTTATCTACTCATCCACTCTATCTACTCATCCGTTCTAATCAATCATCAACTCTATCTACTTATCCGTTCTATCCACTCATCCACTCTATCCACTCATCTACTCTATCTACTCGTCCGCTCTATACATCCATTCGCTCTATACATTCATTCGCTCGGTACACTCATTCGCACTATACATTCATCCGTTCTATCCACTCATCCGCCCTATCCAGTCATCTGCTCTATCCATTCGTCCGCTCTATCCACTTGTGCGCTCTAGCTATTGATCCGCCATATACAATCATCTGCTCTATACACTCATCTGTTCTATACATTCATCCGCTCTGTACATTCGCAAGGTCTGTACATTCATCTGCTCCAGTGATCTACACACTCTCCGCACTTCCATATTCATCCGTTATCAGTACTCATGCGCTCTACATACTCATCTGCTTCACGTATTCATCTGTTCTACACACTTATCCGCTATACGCTCATCCGTTCCGGACATTCATCTGTTTTACGCTGTTCTTCCACTCATGCATTCTTCCACTCAGTGCATTCCTTTTTCCTACCTGATTTATCCATTCTAATTCATCCGCGCCATTCATTTCATTCACTCCGCATGCATTCTGTTAATTTCAGGAGTTTAAATCACTTTACTGTTTCCGTATGATTTACTCTTATTAATCCTTTCACTGCTTTGATCTACTTTTATTTGTTTAATTCTGTATGCCCTTCTAGTTTATATTTCAGGAGTTTAAATCACTTTACTGTTTCCGTATGATTTACACTTATTAATCCTTTCACTGCTTTGATCTACTTTTATTTGTTTAATTCTGTTTGCCCTTAGGGGTTATTAGCTGGCAATTTCTCGCATCAGGTAATTTGTTGGATTGGTGTCCTTGAGTTGCTGTTAGTTTGTTTGGGTTAGTTTGGTACGGGTTGGTTTTAGGGGAAGAGCCAGGTTTTCAGCAGTTTGCGGAAAGACATCAGTTAGGCGAATGTCGGGTGGGAGTGAGTTCCATAGCATGGGGGCCAAGGCTGAGAATGATGATCCGCCTAACCTGATTGAGTTTGTCTTCGGTATGACTAGGAGACCGGCTGAGCTTGATTTTAGGGTGCATGGGGGGTGGTGGGGTTTTAGCTTGTCTTGAAGATATTGAGGTCCGGTTTTATGCAGTGCTCGATGGGAGATGTACAAGATTTTTAAGGTCACTCTTCGGGCTACTGGAAGCCAGTGCAGCGTTTTAAGGGCTGGGGAGATGTGGTCCCTTGGGTCGAGTGCAAGTAGCAATTTGGCTTCCGCGTTTTGTGCTCTTTGGAGTTTATTCAGTTGGTACGCGTGAACTCCGAGGTATAGGGAGTCCGCGTAGTCCAGTCTTGATATAACGATTGATTGGACCGCAGAGAGTCTGTTGGGAAAGGAGAGATATGGAAAGATGCGCCTAAGGGTTTTAAGATGGTAGTGGCAAGACTTTGAGACATTGGGCCTCATTACGAGTCCGGCGTTAACCGAGGCGGTAAAACCGCCTGTTTACGCCTGACTCGTATTACCATTCCGCCTCTGTGATTCCCGGAATTACCGGGGCATCACAACCCCGGTTTTCCGGGAATCACGGAGGCGGAATGGTGTAAATCCCCATTCCCATTGAGTCCTATGGGACTCAATGGGAATCGGGATCATGGAAACACCGGCAGCATCTTGTAATGCTGCCGGTGTTTCCTCGTCCGCCTGCAGGCGGGCGGTGTTAAACCCGCCAGGTCAGACCTGGCGGGAACATCACCTCCCGCCTGCAGGGGTCGGGATCAGGCGGTCCGGAAACAACGGTGGCGGCGGGTTTACCGCCACCATTATTTCCGGACCGCCACGGTCGTAATGAGGCCCATTGTTGACTTGGAGCAAGAGTGTTAGGTCAGAGTGTAGGGTGCATCCAAGATTTTTCACTGAGTTGGAGGGGGTCGGTGCATTGCCCATGGCGGATGGCCAGGGTAGTGGGTGCGGAAGGAGTTCGAAGTTGCCACATACCATGATTTCCTTCTTGGAGGGGTTTAACAGGAGGAGGCTTTGGGTCATACAGAGGTCTATGTCGACGAGGCAGGAGGCAGGTCAGGTCGGGAGTTGGGTTTTGAGTTCAGGAGTTTTAGAATTAGTTGAGTGTCGTCGGCGTAGTTGTAGTACAGGATGTTGTGTGAACGAATTATTGGTGGGAGGGTGATCAAGTAGAGATTGAACAGGAGGGCGGATAGGCATGCTCCTTGTGGGACTCCCATGTCAACTGGTCGGGCTTGGGAGGTATAGGTGGAGAGTATCGTTGTTTGGTACCGAACTTTGAGGAATGAGGCTATCCATTTAAGAGCGGTTCCACGAATTCCTAGGGAGTGGAGGCGGTCTAGGAGGATTGAGTGATTGATTGTGTCAAAGGCGGCGGATAGGTCAAGAAGGATTAGTGCTGCACATTCCCGCAGAGTCAGCAGCCATTTTAAGGTCATCCCAAATAGAGGTTAGAGTGGTTTCAGTTCCTTGACGGGCTGAAACCTGATTGAGCGGGGTCTAGGAGAGTGTTGGCTTTGACAAAGGCATTTAGTTGGGAGTAGGCAGTTCGGTCAATGAGTTTGACAAGGAATCTGTTGTTTGAGATGGGGCAGTAGTTTTTGGGCTCGAGAGGGTCGAGTGAAGGTTTTTTAATTAGAGGTTTGACGTGAACCGTTTTGAATGCATCGGGGAAGATACCAGAGGAAAGGGAGGTATTTATGATGGATCTTGCATGTTCTCCTGCGCAGGTGGAAGCGAAAAATTTCTTTGAGGGTTGTGGCTGGGCAAGGGTCTAGCGGGTAGCCAGATGGTTTGCGGGCAGATAGGAGTTTGCGAAATTGTTCTGGTGATATTGGACTAAAGGATTCGAACGTTGGTTGCATAGTGGTCGCAGCTGGTGGGCCGGCTGGTATGGGGGGAGGATTGCTTGGGGGATGTAAGAGAGCCAGTTTTGTGGATAGGGTATTTGTTCTTTCGAGAGCTGTGGTGTAAAAGTGGAGGGATGGTGAGTCACAGAGTGATTGTGAGGGGGTCGGGATGGTCGTGTTGCAAGTTGGATTGGTGAATTCGGAGATGATTTTGTGGAGTTCTTTGCTTGGGTTTTTGCAGTTTAGGATTCGGGAGTTGTAGTGGGCTTTTTTTGCTTCCCGGATTTCGGCCTTGTACTGATAATGGTGTTGTGCCAAGATGGCCCTGTTCTCCTGGGTTTTGTCTTTCTGCCATTTGCGTTCTAGATATTTATATAGTTGTTTAGTGATCTTCAACTCAGGAGTGAACCATATGGGGAAGAGGCCACGGTGGGTAGATGGTTTGCAGGAGGGTGTGAGCCGCATCAGAGGTGCGTTGAGCCATGCGTCAAAGTTGTCGGGAGTTAGTTGTTTGTTGAGTTGGCAGGTAGGTGGTGGAGACTGGAGGAGTGCGTCGGCTAGGTCCGGGACGATTATTAGTTTTTTCCAGGATTTGCGTAGATTCGGGGGTTCAGATTCGAGTACGGGAAGGGGGTCAGGTGAGTGAATGGCGAACGGGAGAATGAATTGATCGGACCAGAGGATAGGGGTGGGGGGCTTTAAATGAATCAGGGTGTTGGAGCTAAAGATGGCATCAAGAGTGTGTCCTTTATAGTGAGTCGGGCCGTTTATGAGGGGTTGGAGGTTAATTGCGTCCAGACCGTCAACCAGAGAGTGTGTCATAGGGTTGGTGGGGATGTCGAGCCATGTGTTGAAGTCTCCAAGAAGGGTGAGGTTGGGATGGTTTAGATGAAGGGTGGCAATATAGTTGCAGAGGTTGTTTGCGAATTGTCTATCGTAGCCAGGGGGCCTGTAAATTATTAGGAAGGTGTATGAGAGTGACGGGGAGAGGGATAGTCTAACGAGGAGAGATTCACAGGAGGGAATGGAAGGTTGGTTGCCGATGATTGAGGCGTGGAAGAGGGACTTGAAGATAAATGCTACTCCCCCTCCTCTGGAGAGACGGTTCAGTGGGATGAGGGAGAAGTCAGGGGGGAAGGCTTCATTAGCGATCAAGGCGAAGTCGTCAGAGAACCATGTTTTGGTGATAAAGACCAGGTCTGGTTTGTCAGAGGCAAGGAGGTCAAAGATGCAGTGTCTGTTTTTAGCTATATATCTGGCATTAAATAGAATGCAGTTTACAACGGCCGGCGAGGTTGGTCTTGCGGCTGGAGCGGAAGGTGGTGGTGGCGGAGAGAGTGGAGACTGGGGAGGGAGAGGGGTGGGGGGGTGCTGCTCGATGGGAATAGTGGGCGAGCAGATAGATTGACGGGGTTCGGGCGGGATTAGGTAGCTGTGTGTGTTAGGATGATCGCGTTTGGTTTGGGGAATGTGAGGGTGGGGTGTGGCCGGTTAGGAGTTTCAGTTGTAGTTGATGAGAAGTCGAGGGAGAGGGGTTTTAGGAAGGGTGAAGCCATGGGGGAAGGAGGTGATTGCAGGAGTGAGGTGATGGGTCAAGACAGGGGAGGTGAGGAGTGCTGAGAGATTGAGAGGGACCATGTATGTTTCCTCTTTAGTTTCTTTGTGGCGATTGGAGTATGAAAGAGGGTAGGGGGAATGGAGGGAGAGAGGGATGCAGCCTCGGTTCTTGCTAGGGCTAGGCGTGCAGTTTTTAGGGAGGGCAACGGGTGGGGTTGGGGGGGAAGGTGGTGGGGGTTTGTGGGCAAGGCGGGGGGTTGATGATTGCAGGGCGCGGGGTATCTGTTGTGATAGTGAGGGAAGTGGCATGGTTAACATTGGCTGGTCTGTGTAGGGGCTCGGGGGAGGAGTGGTATTAGGGTGGTTGGCTCGCCATCGTGCCCCTCTGGCTTGGTGTTTGGAGAGGGGAATGGTAGAGAATGCAAAGGGGGGTGGAATGGTTTGGGCAGTGGGGGATGGGCGGGAAGGCAGAAAGGGGGGTGGGGGTGGTCCACGGTGGTCGTTTCTGACAAACTCTGGTGGGGTGGGTGTACTCATGCTTGGTACAAGCTTTTAGGTGGATTTTATGAGTGCTTTTCAATTGTAGTTCTAAGTTCAGTGGGAGCACGCTTTTAGGCTCACTTCTAAATTCAATTTGCACCGGGATGATATTAGACTATTTGGTGCCCTTCTCGGTTCGACTGTACACGGAGGTGTTATTGGGTTTTTAGGTGTTGCTGGGTTCACTTCTAGGTGCTACTATAGGCAGAGATGATATTAGGCTATTAGGTACTATTAGGTACACTTCT
The DNA here is from genome assembly GCF_040938575.1 of Ambystoma mexicanum. NCBI lineage: Eukaryota > Metazoa > Chordata > Amphibia > Caudata > Ambystomatidae > Ambystoma > Ambystoma mexicanum. The sequence continues at coordinate 82,773,237 of NC_090927.1, read as the reverse complement.
AAATTCCAGTGCACACAGAGATGGTGTTTGGTCTACCTCTAGATTCAATTTTGTACAGAGGGGATATTAGCCTATTGGGCGCAGTTCTAAATTCAACTGAACATTGGGATGATATTAGGTCTACCTCAAGATTCAATTTTGTGTCGATGGGGATATTTGCCTATTAGGCACACTTCTCTCAATTCGATTTAATTTTGTATAGAGTTGTTATTAGTTCTATCTCTAGATTCAGTTTTGTGTAGAGGAGATATTAGACTATTAGGCACACTTCTCACAATTCGACTTTATACCGCAAGGGTATTAGGCATGGTTCTAAAATCAGCTTTGTGCAGAGAGGTTATTAGAGGGATTAGTCGATTCAACCAGCACCAGTCTAATAGGATATTGGGCCCACTTCAAATTCAGCTTTCACAGAGGCAATTGGGACACTTCTAGTTTCACAAAGGTTATTGGGGACACTTCTAAGTTCAACTTCTAATGTGCTTCTAAATTCAACATTTACAGAGAAACTATTGGTCGCACTTCTACATTTAGCTTACACCGAGAGGCTATTGGGCACATTTCTAGATTCAACTTTCATACGGATGCTATTGGGGACACTTTTAAATTCAGCTTTGCACAAAGGTGTTACAGGGTGCTTCTAAGTTCAACTTTCCACAGAGAGGCTATTGGGCACACTTCTAAATTCAAACTTCAAAAGGAGTTCACTTGAATTTGGGCACACTTCTAAATCAACTTTCAGAAGGAGGTTATTGGGCACACACTTCTAAATTCAACTTTCAGAAGGAGGTTATTGGGCACACTTCTAAAATCAACTTTCCACAGAGAGGCTATAGGCGATTGGGCACACTTCTAAAATCAACTTTCCACAGAGAAGCTATAGGCGATTGTGCACACTTCTAAATTCAACTTTCCATAGAGGGGCTATTGGGTACACTTCTAAATTCAACTTTCAGAAGGAGGTTATTGGGCACACTTCTAAATTCAACTTTCAAAAGGTGGTTATTGGGCACACTTCTAAATTCAACTTTCCACAGAGAGGCTATTGGGTACACTTCTAAATCAACTTTCAGAAGGAGGTTATTGGGCACACTTCTAAATTCAACTTTCAAAAGGTGGTTATTGGGCACACTTCTAAATTCAACTTTCCACACTGTCACGATGCCTACCCCCGGGCATCCGGATCAAGCCCATCAGCCCCGGGAGCAGGCATCCAGACATTTATAAAAACCCCAGCAGCCCCAGCTAGAGGCTGTCTGGGTTCAGTCCTTGCGCCGTAGGCACCAGGTTCATAATTAAAATCAGTCCTGGCGCCATAGGCGCCAGGCTCATAGGCATTACATACCTCATGCAGACCATGCTGCACTAAATCCAAGCCAACGTGAGGCCTGGATGGGACTATTTTACTACAGGGACTATTTTTTACTCGGGTGTGGTCCTGGGGAACCTCTTTCCTGGGACTACTTTGGAGGCTATTTAAACCACGCCCGAACAGCAGCACATGCTTCGTGTTATTCTGCATCCAGCAGCGTGACTCTCACCGTGCCTGCAGCCAGCATCCAGTCTTCTGCCACGCCCGCGTGCCTGCAGCCAGCATCCAGTCTTCTGCCACGCTCGCCTTGAATCCGGAGCTCCTAGAATAAAGAGGAAGAAAAGGACAAGGTTAGAAAACGAACTTATTTCAAATTCCTCACCTGATTCCGGATGCATTTCATCTCCCGACCTGGAAAGTACATCAGTCCTGCACGCATCGCTTCGCCAGATCCAGCACAGCGCCATACTCACCAGTTCTCACAGCATCTTTCGATCCGGCACTGTCTCCATCATTTCTTTGCCGTACTCCAGCACCTAGGGGCACAAGAATAACAAGGTGAACCAAGGGAATCAACAAATACCTCTTACCACCACAGACTTACCTGATTTACCACCGGCGGTATTATTCTCCATATCTTCATATGCTGCATCTGTAAAGAGGGAGAAAAACAACACGTTAACGCATGCAATAGTTACCGGACAGCGTTGGGTAACACATACTCTTACCTGAACGCCAGCAACAGCTACGAGACCTTCTTCTCACAAACTCAGTTGCAATTTAAGGAAGGAAGGGGACAAGAGTGAACATTGGGCACATTCAACTCTTTGAACTTGATACTTACCAATCCCGCCTGGGACTTCAGAGTCAATGCTTACCGGAACTCTCCCAACACCTTCAAACCAGTGAAGTAACTGGTATGTACGCGCCCCTGCAAGACACGCAGGATGGAGAGCTCATCTTTTACAAACATAAGGTGAGGTTACTAAGGGGATATCAGAGGTGATTAGTGGGGGAGAGCGAGAACAGTTGGGAGGCCATCACTAAAACCCACAGGTGGCTAATCTCTGTCTCCACTTGCAGGAATATACTTCTTCGGGTCCAGCAGACAAGACTAGGCGGGCCAGTCCAGACAGTCATCTCTGCACTATGCATCACGTTGACGGAGACTGCAGCTGTCCCGGTCCGATCGACACCCCTGTGGGGTCCGGGTGAGCGTAACAGAACACGAAGCCTTTCTAAAAATACCCACCCGGGTGTTATGGAAACCTCGGAAACCGACCAACTGGCCCAATTATTGGGGGAACTTAGGGCGGAAGTACATGCCGCTCACCAAGAGACTAATGCCCTCAGGAGGGAACTGATTGTCTCAAAGGAGCGCACTGATGATCTGGCTAGGCAACTACTGCAAAACCAAGCTGGGCAAACGCCCCTACCTGGATATGGGGGAAAACCAACCCCCGTTTCATCAAGCAATCCTGTGCAAGTGGTTTTACCAGGAAACATTCCGTTAGCTCCAGCCGAACGCTTTGCTGGGGACCCCAAAAGGTTTGTTGTGTTTATGAACCAATGCCGCTTGCACTTTTTATGCAGACCAGGAGCCTTTCCAAATGACCAGCCCAAAGTAGCCTTTGTATTGTCATATCTTAGTGGCAGAGCAGCGGATTGGTCCATTCCGTTAGTCAACCAGGATGATCCTCTTCTCCGGGATTTTCAGGGTTTTCAAAGGAGCATGGAAAAACTATTTGCCAGACACTCACAGGGTCAAGCCCTGGACAACGAACTTTTATCCTTACGACAGGGTAACCAGGATCTGCTAACCTATATTGCAACCTTCAATAGGTTGGTGGTGGAAACCGGGTGGCCGGAGGAAAAACGAATTACATTGTTTCATCGTGGACTTTGTGGAGGACTCAAAGACGTCTTGGCTCAAGTTGTGAACCCACCTCAGGATTGCACAGAATTTATAGACTTAGTGGTCCAGCTAGACCACCGACTTCAGAACCGAAAGACTGATCGAGCTAAGTTCGAGAATCGGGTATTGGTTAAACCCAACATTGCCCCGAAGGAACAGATGCATCTGAACCTATGCAGATCGGGGGGGGGTTAAAGGAGCCTTAACTCAAAAGGAAAGAGAGAGAAGACGACAGATGCAGTTGTGTCTGTACTGTGGAACCTCAGGACATTTTCTACGGGATTGCCCTACAAAACCACCCAAGAAGGTGGTAGGAGTTGCTGATAAAAGCCACATAGAGCCTGATTCGGGAAACGACCACGCCCGACAAGCGTAGAGGTCCGCTTGACGAGCTTAAAGAAGGACACTCAGACCTCGCATCTGATCATCCCAATGGTCCTACTTGATCCCAGGCAGCCATCACGTGTGCACGCAGTAAGGGCATAAATAGATAGCGGGACTGTAGGAAACTATATGGACCACGAATTGGTGTCAAGGATGAATCTACCTCTTTGCAAAAAGACCACTTTGGATGTCATCACCACAGTTGATGGAACTAAGTTTGCCTCGGGGCCTGTAACTCATTCCACTACAGCGATGACACTTTTGAGTCAAGATGGGCATCGAGAGACTATTGTGTTTGATCTAATCAAAGCCCCACAGTTCCAGAGTGGCAGAGCAGCGGATTGGTCCATTCCGTTAGTCAACCAGGATGATCCTCTTCTCCGGGATTTTCAGGGTTTTCAAAGGAGCATGGAAAAACTATTTGCCAGACACTCACAGGGTCAAGCCCTGGACAGCGAACTTTTATCCTTACGACAGGGTAACCAGGATCTGCTAACCTATATTGCAACCTTCAATAGGTTGGTGGTGGAAACCGGGTGGCCGGAGGAAAAACGAATTACATTGTTTCATCGTGGACTTTGTGGAGGACTCAAAGACGTCTTGGCTCAAGTTGTGAACCCACCTCAGGATTGCACAGAATTTATAGACTTAGTGGTCCAGCTAGACCACCGACTTCAGAACCGAAAGACTGATCGAGCTAAGTTCGAGAATCGGGTATTGGTTAAACCCAACATTGCCCCGAAGGAACAGATGCATCTGAACCTATGCAGATCGGGGGGGGGTTAAAGGAGCCTTAACTCAAAAGGAAAGAGAGAGAAGACGACAGATGCAGTTGTGTCTGTACTGTGGAACCTCAGGACATTTTCTACGGGATTGCCCTACAAAACCACCCAAGAAGGTGGTAGGAGTTGCTGATAAAAGCCACATAGAGCCTGATTCGGGAAACGACCACGCCCGACAAGCGTAGAGGTCCGCTTGACGAGCTTAAAGAAGGACACTCAGACCTCGCATCTGATCATCCCAATGGTCCTACTTGATCCCAGGCAGCCATCACGTGTGCACGCAGTAAGGGCATAAATAGATAGCGGGACTGTAGGAAACTATATGGACCACGAATTGGTGTCAAGGATGAATCTACCTCTTTGCAAAAAGACCACTTTGGATGTCATCACCACAGTTGATGGAACTAAGTTTGCCTCGGGGCCTGTAACTCATTCCACTAGAGCGATGACACTTTTGAGTCAAGATGGGCATCGAGAGACTATTGTGTTTGATCTAATCAAAGCCCCACAGTTCCAGATAATACTGGGCATGCCATGGTTGGAAACACATAATCCTTGTATAGAATGGCAAGAGAAGAGAATAACCTTCCCGGATTGTGCACACACCTGTTACCCGGAGAAAACTTTGAACAAAGGCCTGGCTACAGTCATTAACCCAATCGTGCAGTTACCTTAGTAATACCAAGAGTTTCAGGATGTTTTTCAAAAAGAATAGGCCAATACATTACCTCCTCACAGATCATACGATTGTCATATCAACGTCCTACCCGGTGCACAACCCCCATGCAGTAGAATCTATGCCGTCACGGAACCTGAAAATCTTCACCGAAGGCAATACTTGGACCAATACCTTGCTAATGGCTTTATTCGTCCTTCCAAGTCTCCTGCATCCTCAGCTTTATTCTTCGTGCTAAAAAAGGAAGGTGACCTTAGAATGTGCATAGATTACCGTGCATTAAATCAGATTACGGTAAAAAACTGATACCCATTGCCTCTGATCCCCGAATTACTAGACCAAGTAAAGGATGCTTGTATCTACACTAAGTTAGATCTCCAAGGGGCATATCATCTGGTACGTGTCAAGAAAGACGATAAATGGAAGACTGCCTTTCGCACCAAGTACGGATTATTCGAATATCAGGTGATGCCCTTCAGGTTGTGCAATGCACCAGCAGCCTTCCAGTATTTTATGAACGATGTCCTTCGTGAACTCATTGACGTCTGTGTCGTCGTATACATAGATGATATTCTAGTGTACTTCTCCTCAGAATCAGACCATGTTAAGCACGTGCGTGCAGTCCTTGAGAAACTACGTCAGCACAAGTTATATGCAAAATTGGAAAAATGTGTTTTTCATGCTACGGAAGTTGAATTTCTTGGATTCATCCTCACTCCAAAGGGAGTCCGAATGGACTCTTGAAATGTGGAGGCAATTCTCAAGTGGCCATCACCCAGTTCAGTCAAAGGAGTACAAAGCATGCTCGGATTTGCTAATTTCTACTGCAGATATATTCCGGACTTCTCCCATGTTGTACACCCCATCACAGCACTTTTACGAAAAAACAAACGCTTCTTGTGGACCGAAGAGGCTGAAAAGGCCTTCCAAGAGCTGAAAGCGAAATTCACATCAGCACCCGTCTTAAAGCATCCACGCCCTGAGCTTCCATACATAGTAGAAACTGATGCATCCAGTTTAGCCATGGGAGCTGTCCTGTCCCAGAAGGATCCTGAAACTGGTCAACTTCACCCAGTAGCGTTTTGGTCCAGAAAGTTCTCAGCACCTGAGTTAAACTATGCGATTACCGATAAAGAGCTATTAGCTATCAAATACGCCTTTAAGGCTTGGTGGCACTACCTTCTTGGTGCCAGGCATACCATTACCGTAATCAGTGATCACCGGAACCTGCAGTATTTAAAAACAGCCAAAGGCCAATCATCGCGACAACTTCGATGGGCATTGTTCTTTGCCGAATTCGATTTCGTGATCACTTATCGACCAGGCCGCAAAAATGGCAAAGCAGATGCCTTATCCCGAATAGGGATGGGAGAAGCATATGCAAACCCGGAACCGGTGCCAATAATTCCCGAGCAAAGAATTCTTGGCATAACTACTCAACAGACACTAGAAGATAATCATTCAAAAATCCAACAACTCTTCGATCCAGCAACCCTGCAGGACTGGGTAAAGAAAGGCCCGGACTACTCAGTCGTCAATGACCTACCTTACTATCAAGACTACTATTTCTACCACAAAGGAAATACAAGAACTAGTCATCTCCAATTACCATGACACCCTGATGGAAGGGCACCCAGGTATCGCAAAAACTGAAGCGAAAATTAAGAGACAGTTCTGGTGGCCCATTTGGCAAAAAGACGTAAAGTCATTTGTGATGTCTTGTGGCATTTGCGCCCAAAACAAAAGCCAGAAGAAAAAACCTGCTGGCCTTTTACAACGTTTGGATTTTACACCTACACCATGGCACACCTTGGGCCTCATTACGACCCTGGCGGTAAGGGGTTTACGCCAGCGTTAGCTGCGCCGACCCCTTACCGCCAATTACGAGGTCCCCTAGCGCCATGGTGCTTTTAACACCTGCTTTTAGCAGGTGTTAAAATCCATGGCGCTAAGGGACTATGGAGTTAATTACGCCACCGTAATTTACGGTGGCGTAATTAACGCCTTCCCCACTCCCATTATGCCCTATGGGGCAAAAATGGGAATGGGGAAGGGTAAATGGGGATTGGGGACTTACCGCCCCGCCAAGGTCGGAATGGGGCGGTAAGTCCGCCAACCACCATGGCGTAAACGTAGTTTACGCCATGGTGGTAAAGTCACGGCCCAGGCGGTAACTTACCGCCTGGGTCGTAATGAGGCCCCTTGTCTTTAGACTTTATTACAGATTTACCTCCATGTAATGGATTTAACACCATCCTAGTTATTGTGGATCTTTTTTCCAAGATGGCCCACTTTAATCCTTTAAAAGATTTACCTTCCGCTTCAATTTTGGCCAAGGAGTTCCTCGAAAACATTGTTCGAATACACGGATTTCCTTCCGTATTGGTCTCTGACCGAGGCAGTCAATTCATTTCACAATTTTGGAAGAAATGTTGTCAATTGGTGCAAATCGACGTGAGGTTATCAACCAGTCACCATCCCCAGACCGATGGTCAGACGGAGAGGACCAACCAGACCCTTGAACAGTACCTACGTTGCATGCTGCACCAGACCGAAAGCAATTGGAAGGATATTTTATGGATTTCCGAATATGCATACAATAACTCAGTACATTCTGGAACCGGACAAAGCCCCTTCTATGCCATATACGGACATCACCCTCGAACCTCAGAACTCGATTCGCCTCAGCACTTAGAAATGCCTGCAGTTAGTCATTTACACTCTACTATTACACAAGCCTTTAAGGAGGCAACAGAACATTTGAAACAAGCGAAAGAGAAATATAAGAAAAAAGCTGATCAACATAGAAGCGATGCTCCACGATATCAGATTGGGGATCAAGTTTGGCTGGCTACAAAACACATACCTCTAAAAGGAACTCGGACGTTTAATCCTGGGTATTTGGGACCTTACACTATTAAGGCCATTATCAACCCGGTGGCCGTCAAGTTGGAATTACCCTCTAATATGCGGATCCATCCTGTCTTTCATGTTTCACTTCTGAAACCAGTTCAACCCGGGACAAGACTTGCCAAACCACCTGACCCCATCCTAATAGATGGACAACCTGAATTCGAGGTAAAGAATATCCTGGACTCCAAGTTGGTTAAATCAAGACTTTTTTATTTAATCGACTGGAAAGGTTACGGACCACAGGAAAGGTCATGGGAGCCTAGTGACCACGTTCATGCACCTCGGTTGGTGAAGAAATTCCATCGGAACTTCCCAGACAAACCAGGGCCAAGGGGAAGAACAACTTTAGGAGGGGCCTTGGTGGGGAGTGCTGTCATGATGCCTACCCCCGGGCATCCGGATCAAGCTCATCAGCCCCGGGAGCAGGCATCCAGACATTTACAAAAACCCCAGCAGCCCCAGCTAGGGGCTGTCTGGGTTCAGTCCTGGCGCCGTAGGCACCAGGCTCATAATAAAAATCAGTCCTGGCGCCATAGGCGCCAGGCTCATAGACATTACTTACCTCATGCAAACCATGCTGCAAATAAATCCAAGCCAACGTGAGGCCTGGATGGGACTATTTTACTACAGGGACTATTTTTTACTCGGGTGTGGTCCTGGGGAACTTCTTTCCTGGGACTACTTTGGAGGCTATTTAAACCACGCCCGAACAGCAGCACATGCTTCGTGTTACTCTGCATCCAGCAGCATGACTCTCACCGTGCCTGCAGCCAGCATCCAGTCTTCTGCCGTGCCTGCGTGCCTGCAGCCAGCATCCAGTCTTCTGCCACGCCCGCCTCGAATCCGGAGCTCCTAGAATAAAGAGGAAGAAAAGGACAAGGTTAGAAAACAAACTTATTTCAAATTCCTCACCTGATTCCGGATGCATTTCATCTCCCGACCTGGAAAGTACATCAGTCCTGCACGCATCGCTTCGCCAGATCCAGCACGGCGCCATACTCACCAGTTCTCACAGCATCTTTCGATCCGGCACTATCTCCATCATTTCTTTGCCGTACTCCGGCACCTAGGGGCACAAGAATAACAAGGTGAGCCAAGGGAATCAACAAATACCTCTTACCACCATAGACTTACCTGATTTACCACCGGTGGTATTATTCTCCATATCTTCATATGCTGCATCTGTAAAGAGGGAGTAAAACAACACGTTAACGCATGCAATAGTTACCGGACAGCGTTGGGTAACACAGACTCTTACCTGAACGCCAGCAGCAGCTATGAGACCTTCTTCTCACAAACTCAGTTGCAATTTAAGGAAGGAAGGGGACAAGAGTGAACATCGGGCACATTGAACTCTTTGAACTTGATACTTACCAATCCCGCCTGGGACTTCAGAGTCAATGCTTACCGGAACTCTCCCAACACCTTCAAACCAGTGAAGTAACTGATATGTACGCGCCCCTGCAAGACACGCAGGATGGAGAGCTCATCACATAAGGTGAGGTTACTAAGGGGATATCGGAGGTGATTAGTGGGGAGAGCGAGAACAGTTGGGAGGCCATCACTAAAACCCACAGGTGGCTAATCCCTGTCTCCGCTTGCAGGAAAATACTTCTTCGGGTCCAGCAGACAAGACTAGGCGGGCCAGTCCAGACAGTCATCTCTGCACTACGCATCACGTTGACGGAGACCGCAGCTGTCCGGGTCCGATCGACACCCCTGTGGGATCCAGGTGAGCGTAACATACACTTCTAAATTCAACTTTCAGAAGGAGGTTATTGGGCACACTTCTAAATTCAACTTTCCACAGAGAGGCTATTGGGCACACTTCTAAATCAACTTTCAGAAGGAGGTTATTGGGCACACTTCTAAATTCAACTTTCAGAAGGAGGTTATTGGGCACACTTCTAAAATCAACTTTCGACAGAGAGGCTATAGGCTATTGGGCACACTTCTATATTCAACTTTCAAACAGAGGTTATTGGGCACACTTCTAAATTCAACTTTCAGAAGGAGGTTATTGGGCACACTTCTAAAATCAACTGTCACAGAGAGGCTATTGTGGTAGGGTGGTATGGCGTGAAGTAGTTGCTTCAGACCCCGCCTTTGCCACACTTACTTGTTGTCTTCTTGCTACTCCTGCTGATACCTGCAGATACCATCTGGATTCGTCTCTATAGGAGTCGTCCTTTGCCTCAGGTCCTTAGCTGATGGGCTGCCGGGCAGGGGCTGCCCTGGGAGGATTGGTAATGGAGGGGGGTCCACTGGCTGCACCAATCAAAAGCTGGATGGGCGGGTCGGGAGGCGGGTGGGAGAGAAATCAGGAAGATGGAGCGGGGTGGGAACGGGGATGCAGGCACAAAATGAGGGGGCCTGGGGGCCTTGCAGCTTCCAGAAAATGGGTGGCAGGGGCTCACAGTGGCCAGGCACACTCACCAGCAGTTCATAGGCAAAGAGGGGCACAGTGCAGCTACGACGCGGCTAGGTCTTTACACACGGTCCCAGTGGACCAATCAAAAGCTGGAGGGGCGGGTCAGGAGGCGGGAGGGAGAGAAATCATGAAGAGGGAGCGGGGTTGGAACGGGGATGCAAGCACAAAATGAGGGGGCCTGGGGGCCTTGCAGCTGGCAGAAAACGGGTCGCAGGGGCTCACAGTGGCCAGGCACACTCACCGGCAATTCGTAGGCAAATAGGGGCACAGTGCAGCTACGACGCGGCTAGGTCTTTACACACGGTCCCAGTGGACCAATCAAAAGCTGGATGGGCGGGTCGGGAGGCCGGAGGGAGAGAAATCAGGAAGAGGGAGCGGGGTGGGAACGGGGATGCAGGCACGAAATGAGGGGGCCTGGGGCCTTGCAGCTGGCAGAAAACAGGTTGCAGGGGCTCACAGTGGCCAGGCACACTCACCGGAAATTCGTAGGCAAAGAGGGGCACAGTGCAGCTATGACACGGCTAGGTCTTTACACACGGTCCCTGTGGACCAATCAAAAGCTGGATGGGCGGGTCGGGAGGCAGGAAGGAGAGAAATCAGGAAGAGGGAGCGGGCTGGCAACGGGGATGCAGGCACGAAATGAGGGGGCCTGGGGGCCTTGCAGCTGGCAGAAAACGGGTCGCAGGGGCTCACAGTGGCCAGGCACACTCACCGGCAATTCATGTGACTTGGTCTATGAGTGCCTGGAATCTTGAGGAGAAATGCACTCAATACAAGAAGCATCTGCAAAGAAAATAGTATTGCCTTTTGTGGTTATATATTAAGGGGTTCTGATGAGTGACAGTGAGTCACCTTATGACAACTTCAAGGAAATGAGCATTCGATGGGAATAGTGGGCGAGCAGATAGATTGACGGGGTTCGGGCGGGATTAGGTAGCTGTGTGTGTTAGGATGATCGCGTTTGGTTTGGGGAATGTGAGGGTGGGGTGTGGCCGGTTAGGAGTTTCAGTTGTAGTTGATGAGAAGTCGAGGGAGAGGGGTTTTAGGAAGGGTGAAGCCATGGGGGAAGGAGGTGATTGCAGGAGTGAGGTGATGGGTCAAGACAGGGGAGGTGAGGAGTGCTGAGAGATTGAGAGGGACCATGTATGTTTCCTCTTTAGTTTCTTTGTGGCGATTGGAGTATGAAAGAGGGTAGGGGGAATGGAGGGAGAGAGGGATGCAGCCTCGGTTCTTGCTAGGGCTAGGCGTGCAGTTTTTAGGGAGGGCAACGGGTGGGGTTGGGGGGGAAGGTGGTGGGGGTTTGTGGGCAAGGCGGGGGGTTGATGATTGCAGGGCGCGGGGTATCTGTTGTGATAGTGAGGGAAGTGGCATGGTTAACATTGGCTGGTCTGTGTAGGGGCTCGGGGGAGGAGTGGTATTAGGGTGGTTGGCTCGCCATCGTGCCCCTCTGGCTTGGTGTTTGGAGAGGGGAATGGTAGAGAATGCAAAGGGGGGTGGAATGGTTTGGGCAGTGGGGGATGGGCGGGAAGGCAGAAAGGGGGGTGGGGGTGGTCCACGGTGGTCGTTTCTGACAAACTCTGGTGGGGTGGGTGTACTCATGCTTGGTACAAGCTTTTAGGTGGATTTTATGAGTGCTTTTCAATTGTAGTTCTAAGTTCAGTGGGAGCACGCTTTTAGGCTCACTTCTAAATTCAATTTGCACCGGGATGATATTAGACTATTTGGTGCCCTTCTCGGTTCGACTGTACACGGAGGTGTTATTGGGTTTTTAGGTGTTGCTGGGTTCACTTCTAGGTGCTACTATAGGCAGAGATGATATTAGGCTATTAGGTACTATTAGGTACACTTCTAAATTCCAGTGCACACAGAGATGGTGTTTGGTCTACCTCTAGATTCAATTTTGTACAGAGGGGATATTAGCCTATTGGGCGCAGTTCTAAATTCAACTGAACATTGGGATGATATTAGGTCTACCTCAAGATTCAATTTTGTGTCGATGGGGATATTTGCCTATTAGGCACACTTCTCTCAATTCGATTTAATTTTGTATAGAGTTGTTATTAGTTCTATCTCTAGATTCAGTTTTGTGTAGAGGAGATATTAGACTATTAGGCACACTTCTCACAATTCGACTTTATACCGCAAGGGTATTAGGCATGGTTCTAAAATCAGCTTTGTGCAGAGAGGTTATTAGAGGGATTAGTCGATTCAACCAGCACCAGTCTAATAGGATATTGGGCCCACTTCAAATTCAGCTTTCACAGAGGCAATTGGGACACTTCTAGTTTCACAAAGGTTATTGGGGACACTTCTAAGTTCAACTTCTAATGTGCTTCTAAATTCAACATTTACAGAGAAACTATTGGTCGCACTTCTACATTTAGCTTACACCGAGAGGCTATTGGGCACATTTCTAGATTCAACTTTCATACGGATGCTATTGGGGACACTTTTAAATTCAGCTTTGCACAAAGGTGTTACAGGGTGCTTCTAAGTTCAACTTTCCACAGAGAGGCTATTGGGCACACTTCTAAATTCAAACTTCAAAAGGAGTTCACTTGAATTTGGGCACACTTCTAAATCAACTTTCAGAAGGAGGTTATTGGGCACACACTTCTAAATTCAACTTTCAGAAGGAGGTTATTGGGCACACTTCTAAAATCAACTTTCCACAGAGAGGCTATAGGCGATTGGGCACACTTCTAAAATCAACTTTCCACAGAGAAGCTATAGGCGATTGTGCACACTTCTAAATTCAACTTTCCATAGAGGGGCTATTGGGTACACTTCTAAATTTAACTTTCAGAAGGAGGTTATTGGGCACACTTCTAAATTCAACTTTCAAAAGGTGGTTATTGGGCACACTTCTAAATTCAACTTTCCACAGAGAGGCTATTGGGTACACTTCTAAATCAACTTTCAGAAGGAGGTTATTGGGCACACTTCTAAATTCAACTTTCAAAAGGTGGTTATTGGGCACACTTCTAAATTCAACTTTCCACACTGTCACGATGCCTACCCCCGGGCATCCGGATCAAGCCCATCAGCCCCGGGAGCAGGCATCCAGACATTTATAAAAACCCCAGCAGCCCCAGCTAGAGGCTGTCTGGGTTCAGTCCTTGCGCCGTAGGCACCAGGTTCATAATTAAAATCAGTCCTGGCGCCATAGGCGCCAGGCTCATAGGCATTACATACCTCATGCAGACCATGCTGCACTAAATCCAAGCCAACGTGAGGCCTGGATGGGACTATTTTACTACAGGGACTATTTTTTACTCGGGTGTGGTCCTGGGGAACCTCTTTCCTGGGACTACTTTGGAGGCTATTTAAACCACGCCCGAACAGCAGCACATGCTTCGTGTTATTCTGCATCCAGCAGCGTGACTCTCACCGTGCCTGCAGCCAGCATCCAGTCTTCTGCCACGCCCGCGTGCCTGCAGCCAGCATCCAGTCTTCTGCCACGCTCGCCTTGAATCCGGAGCTCCTAGAATAAAGAGGAAGAAAAGGACAAGGTTAGAAAACGAACTTATTTCAAATTCCTCACCTGATTCCGGATGCATTTCATCTCCCGACCTGGAAAGTACATCAGTCCTGCACGCATCGCTTCGCCAGATCCAGCACAGCGCCATACTCACCAGTTCTCACAGCATCTTTCGATCCGGCACTGTCTCCATCATTTCTTTGCCGTACTCCAGCACCTAGGGGCACAAGAATAACAAGGTGAACCAAGGGAATCAACAAATACCTCTTACCACCACAGACTTACCTGATTTACCACCGGCGGTATTATTCTCCATATCTTCATATGCTGCATCTGTAAAGAGGGAGAAAAACAACACGTTAACGCATGCAATAGTTACCGGACAGCGTTGGGTAACACATACTCTTACCTGAACGCCAGCAACAGCTACGAGACCTTCTTCTCACAAACTCAGTTGCAATTTAAGGAAGGAAGGGGACAAGAGTGAACATTGGGCACATTCAACTCTTTGAACTTGATACTTACCAATCCCGCCTGGGACTTCAGAGTCAATGCTTACCGGAACTCTCCCAACACCTTCAAACCAGTGAAGTAACTGGTATGTACGCGCCCCTGCAAGACACGCAGGATGGAGAGCTCATCTTTTACAAACATAAGGTGAGGTTACTAAGGGGATATCAGAGGTGATTAGTGGGGGAGAGCGAGAACAGTTGGGAGGCCATCACTAAAACCCACAGGTGGCTAATCTCTGTCTCCACTTGCAGGAATATACTTCTTCGGGTCCAGCAGACAAGACTAGGCGGCCAGTCCAGACAGTCATCTCTGCACTATGCATCACGTTGACGGAGACTGCAGCTGTCCCGGTCCGATCGACACCCCTGTGGGGTCCGGGTGAGCGTAACAGAACACGAAGCCTTTCTAAAAATACCCACCCGGGTGTTATGGAAACCTCGGAAACCGACCAACTGGCCCAATTATTGGGGGAACTTAGGGCGGAAGTACATGCCGCTCACCAAGAGACTAATGCCCTCAGGAGGGAACTGATTGTCTCAAAGGAGCGCACTGATGATCTGGCTAGGCAACTACTGCAAAACCAAGCTGGGCAAACGCCCCTACCTGGATATGGGGGAAAACCAACCCCCGTTTCATCAAGCAATCCTGTGCAAGTGGTTTTACCAGGAAACATTCCGTTAGCTCCAGCCGAACGCTTTGCTGGGGACCCCAAAAGGTTTGTTGTGTTTATGAACCAATGCCGCTTGCACTTTTTATGCAGACCAGGAGCCTTTCCAAATGACCAGCCCAAAGTAGCCTTTGTATTGTCATATCTTAGTGGCAGAGCAGCGGATTGGTCCATTCCGTTAGTCAACCAGGATGATCCTCTTCTCCGGGATTTTCAGGGTTTTCAAAGGAGCATGGAAAAACTATTTGCCAGACACTCACAGGGTCAAGCCCTGGACAACGAACTTTTATCCTTACGACAGGGTAACCAGGATCTGCTAACCTATATTGCAACCTTCAATAGGTTGGTGGTGGAAACCGGGTGGCCGGAGGAAAAACGAATTACATTGTTTCATCGTGGACTTTGTGGAGGACTCAAAGACGTCTTGGCTCAAGTTGTGAACCCACCTCAGGATTGCACAGAATTTATAGACTTAGTGGTCCAGCTAGACCACCGACTTCAGAACCGAAAGACTGATCGAGCTAAGTTCGAGAATCGGGTATTGGTTAAACCCAACATTGCCCCGAAGGAACAGATGCATCTGAACCTATGCAGATCGGGGGGGGGTTAAAGGAGCCTTAACTCAAAAGGAAAGAGAGAGAAGACGACAGATGCAGTTGTGTCTGTACTGTGGAACCTCAGGACATTTTCTACGGGATTGCCCTACAAAACCACCCAAGAAGGTGGTAGGAGTTGCTGATAAAAGCCACATAGAGCCTGATTCGGGAAATGACCACGCCCGACAAGCGTAGAGGTCCGCTTGACGAGCTTAAAGAAGGACACTCAGACCTCGCATCTGATCATCCCAATGGTCCTACTTGATCCCAGGCAGCCATCACGTGTGCACGCAGTAAGGGCATAAATAGATAGCGGGACTGTAGGAAACTATATGGACCACGAATTGGTGTCAAGGATGAATCTACCTCTTTGCAAAAAGACCACTTTGGATGTCATCACCACAGTTGATGGAACTAAGTTTGCCTCGGGGCCTGTAACTCATTCCACTACAGCGATGACACTTTTGAGTCAAGATGGGCATCGAGAGACTATTGTGTTTGATCTAATCAAAGCCCCACAGTTCCAGATAATACTGGGCATGCCATGGTTGGAAACACATAATCCTTGTATAGAATGGCAAGAGAAGAGAATAACCTTCCCGGATTGTGCACACACCTGTTACCCGGAGAAAACTTTGAACAAAGGCCTGGCTACAGTCATTAACCCAATCGTGCAGTTACCTTAGTAATACCAAGAGTTTCAGGATGTTTTTCAAAAAGAATAGGCCAATATATTACCTCCTCACAGATCATACGATTGTCATATCAACGTCCTACCCGGTGCACAACCCCCATGCAGTAGAATCTATGCCGTCACGGAACCTGAAAATCTTCACCGAAGGCAATACTTGGACCAATACCTTGCTAATGGCTTTATTCGTCCTTCCAAGTCTCCTGCATCCTCAGCTTTATTCTTCGTGCTAAAAAAGGAAGGTGACCTTAGAATGTGCATAGATTACCGTGCATTAAATCAGATTACGGTAAAAAACTGATACCCATTGCCTCTGATCCCCGAATTACTAGACCAAGTAAAGGATGCTTGTATCTACACTAAGTTAGATCTCCAAGGGGCATATCATCTGGTACGTGTCAAGAAAGACGATAAATGGAAGACTGCCTTTCGCACCAAGTACGGATTATTCGAATATCAGGTGATGCCCTTCGGGTTGTGCAATGCACCAGCAGCCTTCCAGTATTTTATGAACGATGTCCTTCGTGAACTCATTGACGTCTGTGTCGTCGTATACATAGATGATATTCTAGTGTACTTCTCCTCAGAATCAGACCATGTTAAGCACGTGCGTGCAGTCCTTGAGAAACTACGTCAGCACAAGTTATATGCAAAATTGGAAAAATGTGTTTTTCATGCTACGGAAGTTGAATTTCTTGGATTCATCCTGACTCCAAAGGGAGTCCGAATGGACTCTTGAAATGTGGAGGCAATTCTCAAGTGGCCATCACCCAGTTCAGTCAAAGGAGTACAAAGCATGCTCGGATTTGCTAATTTCTACTGCAGATATATTCCGGACTTCTCCCATGTTGTACACCCCATCACAGCACTTTTACGAAAAAACAAACGCTTCTTGTGGACCGAAGAGGCTGAAAAGGCCTTCCAAGAGCTGAAAGCGAAATGCACATCAGCACCTGTCTTAAAGCATCCACGCCCTGAGCTTCCATACATAGTAGAAACTGATGCATCCAGTTTAGCCATGGGAGCTGTCCTGTCCCAGAAGGATCCTGAAACTGGTCAACTTCACCCAGTAGCGTTTTGGTCCAGAAAGTTCTCAGCACCTGAGTTAAACTATGCGATTACCGATAAAGAGCTATTAGCTATCAAATCCGCCTTTAAGGCTTGGTGGCACTACCTTCTTGGTGCCAGGCATACCATTACCGTAATCAGTGATCACCGGAACCTGCAGTATTTAAAAACAGCCAAAGGCCAATCATCGCGACAACTTCGATGGGCATTGTTCTTTGCCGAATTCGATTTCGTGATCACTTATCGACCAGGCCGCAAAAATGGCAAAGCAGATGCCTTATCCCGAATAGGGATGGGAGAAGCATATGCAAACCCGGAACCGGTGCCAATAATTCCCGAGCAAAGAATTCTTGGCATAACTACTCAACAGACACTAGAAGATAATCATTCAAAAATCCAACAACTCTTCGATCCAGCAACCCTGCAGGACTGGGTAAAGAAAGGCCCGGACTACTCAGTCGTCAATGACCTACCTTACTATCAAGACTACTATTTCTACCACAAAGGAAATACAAGAACTAGTCATCTCCAATTACCATGACACCCTGATGGAAGGGCACCCAGGTATCGCAAAAACTGAAGCGAAAATTAAGAGACAGTTCTGGTGGCCCATTTGGCAAAAAGACGTAAAGTCATTTGTGATGTCTTGTGGCATTTGCGCCCAAAACAAAAGCCAGAAGAAAAAACCTGCTGGCCTTTTACAACGTTTGGATTTTACACCTACACCATGGCACACCTTGGGCCTCATTACGACCCTGGCGGTAAGGGGTTTACGCCAGCGTTAGCTGCGCCGACCCCTTACCGCCAATTACGAGGTCCCCTAGCGCCATGGTGCTTTTAACACCTGCTTTTAGCAGGTGTTAAAATCCATGGCGCTAAGGGACTATGGAGTTAATTACGCCACCGTAATTTACGGTGGCGTAATTAACGCCTTCCCCACTCCCATTATGCCCTATGGGGCAAAAATGGGAATGGGGAAGGGTAAATGGGGATTGGGGACTTACCGCCCCGCCAAGGTCGGAATGGGGCGGTAAGTCCGCCAACCACCATGGCGTAAACGTAGTTTACGCCATGGTGGTAAAGTCACGGCCCAGGCGGTAACTTACCGCCTGGGTCGTAATGAGGCCCCTTGTCTTTAGACTTTATTACAGATTTACCTCCATGTAATGGATTTAACACCATCCTAGTTATTGTGGATCTTTTTTCCAAGATGGCCCACTTTAATCCTTTAAAAGATTTACCTTCCGCTTCAATTTTGGCCAAGGAGTTCCTCGAAAACATTGTTCGAATACACGGATTTCCTTCCGTATTGGTCTCTGACCGAGGCAGTCAATTCATTTCACAATTTTGGAAGAAATGTTGTCAATTGGTGCAAATCGACGTGAGGTTATCAACCAGTCACCATCCCCAGACCGATGGTCAGACGGAGAGGACCAACCAGACCCTTGAACAGTACCTACGTTGCATGCTGCACCAGACCGAAAGCAATTGGAAGGATATTTTATGGATTTCCGAATATGCATACAATAACTCAGTACATTCTGGAACCGGACAAAGCCCCTTCTATGCCATATACGGACATCACCCTCGAACCTCAGAACTCGATTCGCCTCAGCACTTAGAAATGCCTGCAGTTAGTCATTTACACTCTACTATTACACAAGCCTTTAAGGAGGCAACAGAACATTTGAAACAAGCGAAAGAGAAATATAAGAAAAAAGCTGATCAACATAGAAGCGATGCTCCACGATATCAGATTGGGGATCAAGTTTGGCTGGCTACAAAACACATACCTCTAAAAGGAACTCGGACGTTTAATCCTGGGTATTTGGGACCTTACACTATTAAGGCCATTATCAACCCGGTGGCCGTCAAGTTGGAATTACCCTCTAATATGCGGATCCATCCTGTCTTTCATGTTTCACTTCTGAAACCAGTTCAACCCGGGACAAGACTTGCCAAACCACCTGACCCCATCCTAATAGATGGACAACCTGAATTCGAGGTAAAGAATATCCTGGACTCCAAGTTGGTTAAATCAAGACTTTTTTATTTAATCGACTGGAAAGGTTACGGACCACAGGAAAGGTCATGGGAGCCTAGTGACCACGTTCATGCACCTCGGTTGGTGAAGAAATTCCATCGGAACTTCCCAGACAAACCAGGGCCAAGGGGAAGAACAACTTTAGGAGGGGCCTTGGTGGGGAGTGCTGTCATGATGCCTACCCCCGGGCATCCGGATCAAGCTCATCAGCCCCGGGAGCAGGCATCCAGACATTTACAAAAACCCCAGCAGCCCCAGCTAGGGGCTGTCTGGGTTCAGTCCTGGCGCCGTAGGCACCAGGCTCATAATAAAAATCAGTCCTGGCGCCATAGGCGCCAGGCTCATAGACATTACTTACCTCATGCAAACCATGCTGCAAATAAATCCAAGCCAACGTGAGGCCTGGATGGGACTATTTTACTACAGGGACTATTTTTTACTCGGGTGTGGTCCTGGGGAACTTCTTTCCTGGGACTACTTTGGAGGCTATTTAAACCACGCCCGAACAGCAGCACATGCTTCGTGTTACTCTGCATCCAGCAGCATGACTCTCACCGTGCCTGCAGCCAGCATCCAGTCTTCTGCCGTGCCTGCGTGCCTGCAGCCAGCATCCAGTCTTCTGCCACGCCCGCCTCGAATCCGGAGCTCCTAGAATAAAGAGGAAGAAAAGGACAAGGTTAGAAAACAAACTTATTTCAAATTCCTCACCTGATTCCGGATGCATTTCATCTCCCGACCTGGAAAGTACATCAGTCCTGCACGCATCGCTTCGCCAGATCCAGCACGGCGCCATACTCACCAGTTCTCACAGCATCTTTCGATCCGGCACTATCTCCATCATTTCTTTGCCGTACTCCGGCACCTAGGGGCACAAGAATAACAAGGTGAGCCAAGGGAATCAACAAATACCTCTTACCACCATAGACTTACCTGATTTACCACCGGTGGTATTATTCTCCATATCTTCATATGCTGCATCTGTAAAGAGGGAGTAAAACAACACGTTAACGCATGCAATAGTTACCGGACAGCGTTGGGTAACACAGACTCTTACCTGAACGCCAGCAGCAGCTATGAGACCTTCTTCTCACAAACTCAGTTGCAATTTAAGGAAGGAAGGGGACAAGAGTGAACATCGGGCACATTGAACTCTTTGAACTTGATACTTACCAATCCCGCCTGGGACTTCAGAGTCAATGCTTACCGGAACTCTCCCAACACCTTCAAACCAGTGAAGTAACTGATATGTACGCGCCCCTGCAAGACACGCAGGATGGAGAGCTCATCACATAAGGTGAGGTTACTAAGGGGATATCGGAGGTGATTAGTGGGGAGAGCGAGAACAGTTGGGAGGCCATCACTAAAACCCACAGGTGGCTAATCCCTGTCTCCGCTTGCAGGAAAATACTTCTTCGGGTCCAGCAGACAAGACTAGGCGGGCCAGTCCAGACAGTCATCTCTGCACTACGCATCACGTTGACGGAGACCGCAGCTGTCCGGGTCCGATCGACACCCCTGTGGGATCCAGGTGAGCGTAACATACACTTCTAAATTCAACTTTCAGAAGGAGGTTATTGGGCACACTTCTAAATTCAACTTTCCACAGAGAGGCTATTGGGCACACTTCTAAATCAACTTTCAGAAGGAGGTTATTGGGCACACTTCTAAATTCAACTTTCAGAAGGAGGTTATTGGGCACACTTCTAAAATCAACTTTCGACAGAGAGGCTATAGGCTATTGGGCACACTTCTATATTCAACTTTCAAACAGAGGTTATTGGGCACACTTCTAAATTCAACTTTCAGAAGGAGGTTATTGGGCACACTTCTAAAATCAACTGTCACAGAGAGGCTATTGTGGTAGGGTGGTATGGCGTGAAGTAGTTGCTTCAGACCCCGCCTTTGCCACACTTACTTGTTGTCTTCTTGCTACTCCTGCTGATACCTGCAGATACCATCTGGATTCGTCTCTATAGGAGTCGTCCTTTGCCTCAGGTCCTTAGCTGATGGGCTGCCGGGCAGGGGCTGCCCTGGGAGGATTGGTAATGGAGGGGGGTCCACTGGCTGCACCAATCAAAAGCTGGATGGGCGGGTCGGGAGGCGGGTGGGAGAGAAATCAGGAAGATGGAGCGGGGTGGGAACGGGGATGCAGGCACAAAATGAGGGGGCCTGGGGGCCTTGCAGCTTCCAGAAAATGGGTGGCAGGGGCTCACAGTGGCCAGGCACACTCACCAGCAGTTCATAGGCAAAGAGGGGCACAGTGCAGCTACGACGCGGCTAGGTCTTTACACACGGTCCCAGTGGACCAATCAAAAGCTGGAGGGGCGGGTCAGGAGGCGGGAGGGAGAGAAATCATGAAGAGGGAGCGGGGTTGGAACGGGGATGCAAGCACAAAATGAGGGGGCCTGGGGGCCTTGCAGCTGGCAGAAAACGGGTCGCAGGGGCTCACAGTGGCCAGGCACACTCACCGGCAATTCGTAGGCAAATAGGGGCACAGTGCAGCTACGACGCGGCTAGGTCTTTACACACGGTCCCAGTGGACCAATCAAAAGCTGGATGGGCGGGTCGGGAGGCCGGAGGGAGAGAAATCAGGAAGAGGGAGCGGGGTGGGAACGGGGATGCAGGCACGAAATGAGGGGGCCTGGGGCCTTGCAGCTGGCAGAAAACAGGTTGCAGGGGCTCACAGTGGCCAGGCACACTCACCGGAAATTCGTAGGCAAAGAGTGGCACAGTGCAGCTATGACACGGCTAGGTCTTTACACACGGTCCCTGTGGACCAATCAAAAGCTGGATGGGCGGGTCGGGAGGCAGGAAGGAGAGAAATCAGGAAGAGGGAGCGGGCTGGCAACGGGGATGCAGGCACGAAATGAGGGGGCCTGGGGGCCTTGCAGCTGGCAGAAAACGGGTCGCAGGGGCTCACAGTGGCCAGGCACACTCACCGGCAATTCATGTGACTTGGTCTATGAGTGCCTGGAATCTTGAGGAGAAATGCACTCAATACAAGAAGCATCTGCAAAGAAAATAGTATTGCCTTTTGTGGTTATATATTAAGGGGTTCTGATGAGTGACAGTGAGTCACCTTATGACAACTTCAAGGAAATGAGCATTTGTTTAGAATTTGGACCACATGACCGTCCATCTCCATGTAAGAGGTGACAGAGCGGGCCAAACATTTAGATTAACCCTTTCCAACCCCTGATAGGCATGGCCATCAGAAAGTGGAATTGTGTTAATAATTATCCACTCATCATTTCTCTTCTGCTTTCTATGGAAGTGATAAAGTTCTGCTTTATATGGTCACATGCCTGCAATGTTTTTCCTCCGCTGCGGGGGTAGTTTCAAACGGGTAAGATTTGTTGGGGGGTCCCTTCTGGAAAGGTGGATTTGACACTGTTAAGAAAGTGAGGTTGGTTGATAAATTCTTCTTCTGAAAGGGTGCACTTGAGGACATTCTTAAACAACCTTTGGAAAAGCCTGCAGTTGTGTTTATTGTGTAGCCATTGTCTTGTAAGGTAAGTTGGTGTATGTGTGTGTATGTTCAAAGTGTGAGGGTTCACAGTCTTTGGATGTATATAAAGTGAGTAGGCATATGCAAAGTGTTAAGAGGAATGTGTGTGTGCAATGTGTGAGTTTATGTCCAGCAAGGGAGGTGCATACACTGGGGGTGCATTTGCAGTTTGAGCACGTGTGCATTATGAGGGTTTATGTGCATTGTGTGGATGTAGGTCTAATGTTTGCAGTGTGAGCAGCTAAGCATACTGTGTGAATGTAGGCAGACTGTGGGTGTATGCACACTGTTTGAATGCATGCATAGTGGCAGGTTATTGTGTGCTTTCATGCACACGGGCAGCTAGGCTTGGCCTTGCCTCTTCCGTGGGCAGTGATTGTGTATTGGGGTCCGCTCGTGCTCTGAACTGGACACGTGGCGTGACGTCCCTTTTATTTAGAGGACGTGCTGACGTCTCCGCGCCGTTCCTCTTAAAGGCACCATTACACGGGCGTGCGTGCATGTTGTGTCTCACTGTGCAGTCAGAGAGTGTATGTACAGTGTGAGGGTGCATGTGCGTGTTGAGTGTATGGAGATAGATGTAGAAAGATGGAGAGAAAGAGGAAGCAAAAGAGAGATGGGAGCCTGGAAACAGAGAGAGAAATAGAGAAACAGCAGCTACGCCTGTGTGTGCATGTGTGTGTGACTGCTCATGCAAAAAGAGGGACTAGGCGTAAGAGAGAAGGGGAGCCTGAGTATCTGTGTGTTGATGTGTGTGTGTGAGAGAGAGAGAGGGAGAGTGGGCAGCATAGAGGTCAGGCAGAATGAGTGGGATTGAAATGGGGAGTTGTTGAAAGACAAGAGTGAGAAAGCTCCACAGAAAGAGAGAATGATGGAAAGAGAGAGTGACGGCAAGATAGAGCAGGAGGTAGAGACAGAGAAAGACACATAACAAGTGTGTGTCTCACATGGTGGGCTCGAATTATACATTATCTGAGCACTGCCCATTTACTTATGCCATAAGCAAGGTATCGATGAACAGCGAGTGCAGTGCCACATTGTAGCCAACTGGTGAGTTATAGAGGGCGGGAGTGAGGGTCACATGCTGAGCCAATCATCATACTGCAGCTTTCATGATCAACCTCTCTGGTCTTAAAATAGAAACAAAAACAAAGAACATATGGTTCTGCACCATTCATAGGTACTTTACCATTTTCAAGCGATGGACGTGTCCTTTAATATGGTGGAGGAGCATTCCAGCTTCTTGGCGCTGCATGCATAAAAGACCGCTGGATATCACCATTGAGATTGGCCCTGGGGACATGAAGGAGGACCAAGTTGTTTGACCTCAACACTCTTCGTGCAGGCACCCAGGAGAGTCCATTGGATAGGCAACCAGGGCTAACACCATAGTGTAAAACACTGGGAGTCTGAAAGTTCTACCAGAAATCGACAGCCAGTGTAAGGCCCTCCTGGCTTCTGAGACATTGGGCCTCATTACGAGTCCGGCGGTAACTGAGCCGGAAAAAACGTCAGGTTATCGCCAGACTCGTATTACCATTCCGCCTCCGTAATTCCCGGAATCACCAGGGCATTACAACCCCGGTGACCTGGTAATTCCGGAAGTGGAATTCGGTAAATCCCCATTCCCTCGGTAAATCCCCATTCCCATGGAGTCCCATTGGACTCCATGCGAATGGGGAAGTGGAAACACCGGCACCATGCTGTAATGGTTCCGGTGTTTCCTCGTCCGCCTGCAGGCGGGTGGTGTTAAACCCGCCAGGTGACACCTCCCGCCTGCAGGACTCGGAATCAGCCAGTCCGGCAAGAACGGTGCTGGCAGATATACCACCACCGTTCTTTCCGGACCGGCTGACTCGTAATGAGGCCCTTTATCTTTTTTCGCGAAAGCCTTCAACAGCCCTAACCGCACTGTTATGGACTATTTGTAGTCGCACAATTTCACCCTTGCTAACCCCCTGCAGGAAGCTGGCATAATAATCCAATTTAGCACCAATTATGGCTCGTGCAACAGTGGCACAATTCTCATGTGTCGGAAAAGGTCTCAACTGGACAAGCAATTTCAGATAATACGAGGTGGACGACATGAGGTTACTCACATGCACCCCCATACTGAGTTCTTGATCGAGGTCTAAGCCCAGAGACTTCACTTTAGAAAGTGTGACTATGCCACAGCCCGCTAGCTGAAGTGCCCGATAGTCTGGACTTCGCTTCTTCAGTTGAGCCGCTGTACCAACTATCATAAGCTTCGGCTTGGAGCCATTCAGGGCTAGACCGTTATCTGCCATCCAGACCTGAATGAGGGTTAAGACTGCATTGATGGCGTCCGTGTCCCTGGTGCGGTCACCTGAAAGGGAAATGAAACACTGATTATCATCCGTATAGTTGGTGTAACATACATCCTCAGTATCCAGTAGATCATACAGGGGCCTTGTAAAGATGTTACATTGTGTGGGGGACAAGCAGGAGCCTTGAGGTCACCCTGACATCATCTGCTTGATATGATATGATAGTTTATTTATATAGCACTGATACTCAACCAGCTTCCCTGTTATGGCAGCACAGACCTGGAATGCCCTACCCCCCCTCATTGAGAGCAGACCAATCCTTCTATTTGTTCAGGGGCAACATTATAAACTGGCTCATCACCAATGACACCCATGGTCAGCCCTAGTCATGCACATATCAGAACATACCATACCTGACTCGAACCTGCCTCCTAGGCCAACGCAGTTTTGCCTCACACTGCATATATGTATATATATTCTTGTATGCATGCTCTTTATTGCACTTGCCTCTGTTTCCACTGATTGTATTGTCATCATACCATTCAAAGTAACTTTTGTAACTAAGCTTGAAAGTATTCCTGTAATTTCACCAAGCAAAGGTGCCCAGATACCCTTGGGTCGGGTGCACCATACAAATAAATAAACAAACAAACAAACAATGTATTTCAAAGCGGTTCAAGGCAAGGGAGGGAGCAAGGGAAAATACAATGACATTCTTACAGGCCATGAACAGTAAGGATGTGAAAATAACTATTGTACTCGGCCTGACGACATTTCAGATAGTGCAAGAGCTAAGACATAGATAAGGAAGGGAGGGGGAGAGTGGGAAGGAAATGGAAATAGACAGGCGACTACTGTACTAGGCCTGATGACATTTCTGGTAGAGCCGGAGAAAAACAAGAGGTGAGGGAGAGGGGTGCAGAAAGGGAGGGGAGTAACAAAACAAGCGACTATCATACTCGGCCTGACGACATTTCAGACAGTACTGGGTGGTTGGGCATTAAGAGGAGATGGAGGAGACAGACAAGGTTGCTATCATACTAGGTCCAGGGACAATTCTGATAGAGTAAATGCATAGAAGAAAGTAAGGGGCAGAGGGGAGGAGATAGGAAAAGGGAGAAAGGGAGAGGAGGAGAGAACAGAGAGTAAGCAGTCCAAAAGAGTGGAGAAGCAAGAGTGGAGAGCGAATACAATTGCAGAAGACAGTAGTAACACATAATGTTGCAAGCCAGGATACAAGATGAAGATGGGAACAGCATGATTCAGGGCCACTCTGAGTATAAGATGGAGGGGAAGTCCAGCATGAGAGTTGAAAAAGGGTGACGCACCGTAAAACAATGAAGTCCATAAAAGTCAAATCCAGCATTGGACACAAGACGGTGATGGTGAAACCAGAATGTATTAGGATAGACTCCTGCAGAAGTAGGCTGGAGGGGTGAAGAGGGGGAGCAGGGTAGAAGAATCAAGCAAAACAGGCAACACCTGTGTGCGAGAAGGAGGGGGCACAAGGGAACATCACGGGGGACCAGAGAGTGTGGGGATGGCCTGTGGGGACAGAGGGTGTAAACACATGTTGGTGCATGCTTACCTGCTGTCTGAGCAGGGGGTCAGGCCCCGGATCCTCCGGATCCGAACAGGTCCAAACAGGAATTGCCCTTTTCTTTGTCTGCCCTTCCCTTCAGACGCCTGGACGAGAGACACCCTTGATCTAAGAGTTAAGAGCAGGAAGGAAGAGGCAGGGCTGAGAAGGTGGTGGTGCTTAGGCCTGGTGACCTAGATCCACTTGCAACTGCTCCCCATATGCAAAGGAAAAGAGGCTGGAGGGCTCCTCAAGTAGGGAAAAAGAGCGGCAACCAAGAAGGCACCAGGTGGGCGGGGCTTGCTAAGTGTGAAAAAGAGAGGCAACCAAAGAAGGCTCTGACTGTCCGATCTGTTAGGAACGATCTTACCCAGCTGCCTGCTGTTTGTGAAAAGGAGGCAGAGTGGACAAGCCTTGCAACCAGCATATCACAATCAACCAGGTCAAATGCAGCCGACAGGTCTACCAACATCAAAAGAGCTTAGCCGCCCCTCTCCAAGACCTCCATCATGTTGGCCTTGAGATCCAATAAGGCAGACTGTGCGCTATGCACCCTTCGAAAGCCAGACAGCATATGGCCCAGAATGTCGTGTTTATCCAGGAAGTCCTGAACTTGATAGGCTGCCCGATCCAGGATCTTAAGCATGAATGGGACAGAGGTGATAGGCCTATAGTTTGCAGGGACACTGGGGTCTAGCAAAGGTTTTTTAAGAGCGGGGAGATCCAGGCCTGCTTAATGCAGGGCGGCATAAAACATTAAGCAAAGGACGCATTTATACATTTTGTAATCAGAGGAACCAGTTGGGCAGCACAGACCTTAACAAGCGCTGCAGGGCACGCATGCCTTTGAAGTTGGTAGGCTTTAGCTGGAGCAGTAAATTGGACATCTCTAGTTCTATGATCGAACTGAACTCAAACCAGGGGCTATCACTCTCAAGCCCGGAATTCTCCAGATTCCCATTAGGCCTGCCCAAAGCCACCTGTTTGTTTACGAAGTTATTCTGAATAGACGCTATCTTATCCATCATAAAGTCCTGAAAGGATGTACACCAGCCTTTGTCTTTAGTTACCATAGGGACCGAAGGAAGTGAATCTTCTAGCTCCTTGAGGATTCTGAAGAGTTCTTTAGTATCTGATTCACATTTTTTTTATCCTTTGGTCATAGGAGCATTTTTTTTGCCTGAATAATGGCTAATTTGTGTTTCTTCGCAGCAGATGCATATCATATATTACCCTGTTCTCATCCGAGACATTGCTTTTTCACAGCTCAAAAGCTTTACGCTTAACGATTTTCCATTCTTGGATTTCAGCTAAATACTGATTATTGATTTTCAATTCCTTGATCTGTCTTGTCTTGACAGGAACCACTATATCCACAGTCTTCCGAAGCATATTCTGGTATGCATCTGTACAGGAGGGCGGAGTGACCTCTGACGGGCCCATAGGATCAGAGCTCACTCTCGAGTACTTTAAGACAAGATAGCTGCACCTTGAGGTGGATGGGGTGCGGGATTCTCTTACTCCAGCACCAATCAATAAGGACAACTCAACGGTTTGGCAAAAGAAAGTCCGTTTAATGACAAGTACAAAAAACGGGGAAACATGGAAATCAACAGTGATGCGATCGCCCGTCTCGCTTCAACTTCCACCAATCTTCTTTCAAACAGCAATAGTTATAGTCAAAATTCGTCATCATTGACGTGTAACACTCAAAAGCTTGTCATGCAATTCTATTGGTTGGAAAAGGTAACTTAAGTATAGGTGCTATATCTGTATATGGTAACGGAGTGTGAGGATTGGATAACTCTTAGGTAGGCGTCTACGCCCTTCCCTCTACATTACTCATGCATACATCACAAAAAGTATGACATCTCATTGGTTCTACTATCTATAGGACCTTAGATTATTTGTCCCACTGTGATTGGGCTGGCTACATCCCTAAGCATGCATTTCCACTTTAATTAGTAGCATGCAGAATGGTCACCCAGATGCGGCATGCCCCATGGTTCACCCTGCCTCCCTTCCATCAATCAGTACCTTAGGGCTATGTGTCAATTAGTTGGCGAAGGATGGCCTCGAAACTGTAGCTTCTTGTCAGGAAAAGTTATGGCATCTTCTGCCTTTGGGTGACATCAGACGTTGGCTCCTCTTTGCTCTCGGCTGGTCACATGTTAGTACACCGTGAATCTGCTTCTTTTTCCTTCTATTTATGCATTTAATTCTCCTTAAGCCTGCAACCTGCATGGGCCTCCTTATCTCGACCTTTGCAGGGCAGGCTGCTCTGTTCTTTAGTTTCGATTCTCTGAAGTTACTGTCTTCCTCCCTCACTTGGTTTTACTCTGACTTCCCAGGCACGAGCTGCCTCTTGCTGAGTTTCGATTCCGCTCTTGGTTCTGGCTTTGTGCTAGTATATGAATCCTGGCCTGTTTGACCCCTAGCAAACTGGGTTTAATTCTGCTATTGTATAAAGTGGACTTGCACTCATATAATGTGCTTTGTTGAGGTAGATATATATTTGGCGCTTGCCGCTCTATTCTTCTACTAAGCATAGCAAGCAGTACGTGTTTTCTTAGCTTCTTGCGTTCCAAGCATATGTACAGGCGTTCCAAGCATATGTACAGGCGTTAGTTAGTCGCATATTTGCTTTATAGTTACGTTTCTCTATATTTCAACATCATCTCTTCTTCTATGTCCATTACGTCATTATTCGTAACATTTCGTCTTTGTTTATCACCTTTTTGGTTGTTGTTTCTTTCATCTGTGAGTCTGTCTGGAACCCATGTGTCGTCACCAATCGCCTTCAATTAAGGTCCTTTGGGTCTCTTCTGGGACAGTTTGTAAGTAGTCTTCATTTCGTGTCAGCTGCTGGTACAGTTGTCTCAATGGGTATCTTACTGCCCATAGTTGTCTAGTTATGGGCACTTCAATTAGCATTGCTCTTCTGAAGGGCACTGGGCAGAGCCCAAGTGCGGCTCTCTGCTGCTTTATTTGCTCATCATATGTCACATATCTTGGCGTGTACGTTCTTGGTACTTCAAAATGGGTGGCTGGAGTGCAGGCCATATCTGGGACCTCTTCTACACATCTGTCAATTCTCTGGCTTTGCCAAAATTATCCAAGTTGTCAAGAGTATCCTCCAGATGTGGAGCTAACACTACAGCAGAGAGTCTGCAAGTATTTCTGGAGGTGATCATGGACCTCTCGGTCAAAGATTTCTTGTATTGTGAGATACAAAAAAAGACTGAAATGGGCCAGCATGCTAAGTCCAAGTCGATCTTGTCTAAATGGGTGGCTGGAGTGCAGGCCATATCTGGGACCTCCTCTACACTCCCCCCTCTGGGTTTGTACATGATGGTGCGAAGGAGTGTCTTTTTGGAGTCCATATTTTTATCACTCCTTTCAAGTTTCCTGCTGTTTTCACATGCTCGTCTTTATTCCATGTCATTAGTTGACATTG
The DNA here is from genome assembly GCF_040938575.1 of Ambystoma mexicanum. NCBI lineage: Eukaryota > Metazoa > Chordata > Amphibia > Caudata > Ambystomatidae > Ambystoma > Ambystoma mexicanum. The sequence goes on along the minus strand of NC_090927.1, from coordinate 82,742,932 downwards.
TCCCTTTGAGCTACAATAGAACAATTTTCCTTCATAATTTCTACGTTTCCTGGGGGACAGGAACTTTGTTCCTTCTGGCGCATATTCGCTGGCTTTCACAAAGTCTCTTATTTCATCATGAATCAGGTCTCTGGGCTTCCATCCTGGTTTGACATCGATCATGATCTTCAACCCTATGGCCTTCTTCGCAGTTTTCTGGCATTGTGAGATTATTATTTTGATAACACAAAATCCTAGTATTATCATCAATAGCAGGGCTCCCAGGTACTTGAATATGTCTGCCATCCATTGTGGGACGATGAGAATAGTGATCTAAACCAGCTGTCATCAACTACGTCAGTTTCGTCGATCATCTGGTTCTGCAGGTTTGTTAGCATACCTATGGCTTCTGTTAAAGTTCCATTTTCTTCATCATGAGAAGGTATAAATATGCAACATGATTCTCTGATTTTTGCACAATCACCTCCATCCATCGCTGTGATCATGTCAAGTACATATCTGTTCTGGAGGGTCATCAGCCGAATGGCTCTTAACTCTTCCTTGATCGCATTGAATCCTTTTATTGTCGAGTTGATGGTCTGCAATAATTCCCATCTGGTTATTTGCAACCATTTAGTGTTTGCTCCAACTTGGAACCTTGGCATGAGGAGTGTCACGAACACTGATGAGGTGAGGCTGAACAGCCTGTGTTCATATGGGATTGCATGAAATGCTTCTTCTGATTTGGCAGAAAAATAATTTTCTCTCTTCACTCGAGTTGTCAGTTCCACAGATCTCCTTTTCCTCAGGTGGGCATCTGCTTTCCGAAAACTGTCAATATTCAGGTCACCTTTCGGGATCACTAGTGCTAGAACGTGGACGTTCACTATTGTGCATATGCCTACCCAGTTTTTCAGCGGTCTGATATATGCCTTGGATACACACGCCCAATAATGATTCATAATTACTGCAGTTTCGTGAGTCATTCCCGAAGCTTCAAAAATTCATCTGCAGTTCTGATTTTCTCCCATCTTCCTTGTGCCATTGTTCCTGAAGCACAATTTTGGGCTTTCTAGTGGCATTATCTGCAAGGGTCTTCCTCTGTCTTCGACCCATGTCAGTAATCTTGTGAGTCTCGGCCATAGAGGTTTGCACAAACTCTGTGAGTTTTCTATTGCCTCCTTGCAGGCTCCAACGACCATCCATGCTCGGCAGATCACCACTCCTTCTTCCCATCCATTGGGGGAAAGCACTGTTCCCTAAATCTGCATTTGGCCTCTGTTCTTCCAAATTTGGGCCTCTTCTGGAGTTTTTCCTTGGACTATCAGTTTCGGGTTTATTTCCCATCTTGTTCCTGTTCCTTTAACTTCAGCCTTTTCGTACCTGATCACGTGATTCTTAGTGTGAGCTCTATTTCTCGTTTTAATGTCCTGAACATAATCATCTTCATCGGGGTAATCTGTTTCAGTTTCCCATATCAATGAGGCATGCCTCCCCATGAACACGCCTCCGGTGTTGCACATTGCTACATGTGACAGACAATGTGCCGTTGGGACATCTATTTTGACAGCCACGAAGATCTTGGATTTCCCCATGCTGTACGGTAGATGTGCACAAACGAAGCATTCTCCTTCTGAAGTCCACCTTCCAACTTCTTTCATGTGCTGGTACCAAATGTTGTTCCCTAGATGTGCTGTGCTGTCCAGGTAGTCATTTAATTCATTGTTATCTTCATGTAGGCTTCTCTTGATTCTCAGTGTCTTCCTGTAGTTTGCTATAACTACATCCCTAAATTCATCTGTGTGGCTTTTTCTTTCTGGAGGATTCTCAGGTATCCTGGTCCACGGTGCAGGCTTCTTCGTCTGTGCCATTTGAGTGGACAAGAGTCTGGCTGCTCTTTCCTGGTCCTCGTGCATCTTTTCTCTGCTGCATGCAAGTGCCCATGCTAACCAGCCTAACACTGGTCCGGTGTATGGCTGTATGGTAGGCCTGGTACTTGTCCTATGCGTGCAAGATAGTACAGCCTCTGTTGTTTTGTTCTTCAGTTCCTCTTTTAGTTTTCTTACTCTGGCTATGTTTGATAGTAGAAGATCTATGAACATTTGTGTCCTTGTGGAGAGTCCTGCTGTGGCCGCTTCTGTTTTCTGCAGGGTGTCTGTCAGTACTGCTTCTGTTGACTCTCCTCTTACTTGATTTCGTTTTTTCTCCCCATCTCCTGTGAAGGCCTTTTGGAGTCTCATCTTTTCTGTAGTTTTCGTTTGAGGTTCTGTGGTTATTGACACTAGGCCTGGTTTGTGTATATTCAGTGTGTGTGTGCGTGTGGGTGTCAGTGCTTTGTCTTCATATCTTTCGTGCCGACCCTGTCTCCGGCTTTCCTGGTCATTCGTTACTTCAAGTGTGTATGTGTCACTGCTAACTATATTCATTCTCAGGTCATTTACCTTACCATCATTTTTTCTGGAATTACTATATAGGTTCTGGGTGCTTTTGTGGTTTTCATGCGTACATCATCAGGTGGGTGCACTGAAATTGGAACGCTTTGTGCACCAATAAAAAAATGCAGTTCTGATCGTCAAATACAGCAATGTTATGATAAACACGATGCATAAATACATAATAGTACGGTAAGTGAGGCGGCAGCATTTTCTCTTAGAGAAGCGAGATTGCCCGACCACGTTACTGTTCTGGGACCCCATCTCGATAATTTACTAACATCAATGTTATTGTTCTCCCCAATTCAATATTGTTCTTGAACAGTTTGTATCATAAAGTGTCTGGTGCTTCACAAGTTTCCCCCCTCTTGCGGGTGACGATTGTATCTTGATACAGGATATAGTTCCCTTGCTAGACTATGGAAAAATAGATTAGACTAACACTTCAGTAAGTCATTTTTACTGTGCATGTTCGAAATACTTGAGTTCCCAGTCCACCCCTTGAATCTGCTTCAGTCCTGAGGACATGCTGGATGCTGGTCAGTGTGAAGAAAGGGGAAAGTGTCAACAAATACAACAATTAGGGTTTTTGATTCAGTTCCCTCGATCTGTCCCTCGGCGGAAAGTTACTCTCTCTGAAAGTTAGAAAGCTCCACTTGCAGCATTATTCCATGGAGGAGCATTCCCATCTGAGCGACATTAGCTGGATCTCTGATGAAGCTGAGGACGTCAACCTTGATAGGTCTCCCCACCATCTCCGGAAAGTCAGTGACTAGGCAAAAAAGGACATTATGTGCCAGTCTGCTGTCTTCGGGTGACATGGATATTTGCCCTGCCTTGCTGGGTTCAGGATTGTAGGCTCTTTTCTTGACGTGAACAATGTTTGCACTGTCCGGACGCATGGATTGCGACCAGTATACTAATTTTGTTTAACAGCTGGCTCAAATGCTCAGTGTTTGCTGGATCTCGAATAAAGGTCACAGTGTCAGTTGTTCTACCGACAATAGATGGACAATCTTCGATTATGCGAAAGAAAAGTGTATTGATGAGTTCATCTAGAATCGTCTGTGATGGAAGCATTTGTGTCCTTTTCGCTGTACTCAGGCAGTACAATAAAGGCTTCCGCGATGACAGTAAGCAGTTGCCAGATTACCTTGGAAGTAGTTAAGCACATCCTTTGTGATGTCTCTACTGGGGGACACCATAAGTGCTGTCGAACAAAGTCTTGGTAATGGATGATTCAGGATACTGTATTTTGTTCTCAATGTAAAAGTCCTTGATCAATGTTTGTTATAGTCTTTTCCTCAACAAGGCTTAAGTGTGACTTGGGTCAAAAGTTCGTGTTAACAAACGTGCTGTGGCTTACATGCACAATTTTCTTCTTTACCCTGCAATTAGGATGTACAGAGTGTCTGTTTTTTTTCCATCCTCTTTTTGCTTAGAGGAATGTCCAATCTAAGCCACGATTTGCAACAGGGTTCTCTGTCTTGCCTTACTGCTCATGTGTCCTTCTTCCTCGTCATGGATCTTGTCTGCACGTGCTGTGGTTCTTCCCCGTTGTCTGTAGTTTCATCGCGGTGGGGTGCAGCTAGAGGGCTTTCTCCGATATAGGGCTTAATGTCATTGAGAAAAATCCATGCTCTCCTGCCCTGCAGTTTCACAGCAGATGGAGTGCAGTCCTCAACGATGAAAGGACCATTGAATCTTGGCACATCCTACCTCTTCCTCGTGTGGTCTTTTACCAGCACTGCATCTCCAGGAAAGACAAGTGGAACACGTAGACCTTGAACTGGGTCTGTTGCAGTGTCTCCTGCTGTGTTTTGTGCTGCGCTGCACCCTTTTTGTCGTTGTTGCAGTTGTTCTGAAATTACAGTAAGGCTGGATTTCATGCAGTTCAGGTACTTTTGCATTTCGGATCCCAGGACTTCTTGGGTTGACTGGGCTTCACATCTAGCTCTGTCTCGAGGGGTTAGGGGAGTATTCATTCTCCTTCCTGTGACTATCTTGTGCGGCGTAAGATGATGGTGGAGCCTGGTTGGTTCCGAAGAGCATTCAATGCCAATGGAAGGCAGTGCAACCATCCCTTCTTTAGAGTAAGCTTCAACTTGGCTATCCTTTCCTTTAACAAGCCGTTGAGCCTCTCACAAATTCCGTTACCTTCTGGATGATACGCCGATGAGAACTTGTGCTTTATACCAAGCAGCAGGCTAATCTGCTCAAAGACTGCATTTACAAAATGGGCCCCATTATCTGATCTCATTACTTCACACACCCACCATCTAGGGAACACTTCACTCACTAGGAATGTGGCCGCACAGGTAGAGTCTGGGTGTGTACATGGACCTGCTTCTATCTATCTAGAGAATGGACACACCACTACAATTAAGTATCTGTACCCGTTACACACTTGAATCATGTCGACATAGTCAATATGTAAGTGCTGAAAAGGCCCATTTGGAACGTGTGCCCAGCTGTGAATTGCTGGAAAATTATGCAGTTCACCATAAAGAATGCAACATGCTCAGCTAAATTCGGTATAAACCAGTCTTCCACGAGCGTTGCTGCTAGATTCTCTTTTGACATGTGTATCGTGTAGTGTAGCTGTTCTAATACTATTTTAAGTAGTGCTACAGGCATTACTGGTTTACCAATGCTGTCTTGCTGCCACAATCCGTCGGAGGGGTTTAAGGAACACTAAAAAACTACAGTTTCCACAGGTTCTTCTCATCTTGCGGTGCCTCTCCTTGAAGCTCCATCAGTTGTGTCTGCCCCAGATTACTATAGGCTTCAGGTGTGGTTCGTACCACCATCATTCTCTCATGGGTGCACGCCACTTCCACTTCCATGACCGTCTCACTCTTGGATGCCATACGCTTGGCTTCCGTGTCTGCTGCATGGTTTCCACGTGACACAAAGTCTGTCCCTTTCGTGTGGGCGGCGCATTTCACAACCGCTACGCCCACTGGGAGCTGTAGTGCCTTAATCAGCCTGTCCAATAAGGCTGCGTGCTGCACTGGTGTGCCGTCCGCTCGGCGGTAGCCCCTCCTTTTCCAGCGTGCTAGTCCTGCGTGCACTGTGGACGTCACATAGGCGGAGTCACTGTACACTGTTACTTCCTGGTCTGCGTGATTCTCAATGGCGAGTATCAACGCCAATAATTCTGCAGCCTGTGCTGAATAATGAGATGGTATTCGTGCACTGACGAGTACTCGAAATTCTCCATTTGCTATGTGTTTCATTACAGCAACGCCTGTATATCTTTGTCCGTCTTCTTGATCGATTCTTGAAGAACCATCAATAAAAACGATCTCCGCTCCCGCCAGGGCATTTTCCTTTACCCTGGGGATTTCATCATATAATTCCTCATAGTTTGCACAGTCATGTATTGGCTCCCCTTCAGTGACTGGCTCTGCTATGAATGTAACTGGGTTCACTATTTTACATCAGACTATTTTGATCAATGGATTTGATATGATCACTTCATAAGCAGAAGTTCGCTGAGATGTCAATGTGCCCTTTGGTTTCTCTAAAATGGCAAATAATGAGTGTTCGACTTATAACGTCATGGAACAACCCATTACAATGGTTGTCGCCTTTTCTATGGTGAACGCTGCGGCAGCTAAACTTTGTTTGCACAGGAATTGGCCTTTCATTACTGGGTCCAGGTTCCCACTGTAATACGCCAGGGGCTTGTACCCCAACAAGGTCCTTTGGGTGAGCACTGCCGTCATAACGCTGCCATCTGTGTGTGAAACAGGTAGAATTCCTCTGCCTAATTAGGAATCCCGAGAACTGGAGCCGTACAAATAGCTCTCTTGAGTTCTGCAAACCCCTTTTCCATCGCCTCAGTCCATTCAATCTTTTCCTTTGTCACCTGGGCCTTTTTTAGAGCCTGAAGCAAAGGCTTAGTATATGAGCTGTAAGTGAAAACCCATGCCCTAACGTAGTTGCCCAGGCCTAAAAAACTCTGCATTTGCTTTATCGTGTGTGGCTTGGCAGTGTTCAATATTGCTTCAGCCCTTTCTGGGGTCACCTTCTTTCCTTCATGAGAGATCAACTGGCATATGTACAGCACTTCCCTTTGACAATATTGTAACTTTTCCTTGTCAACCTTATAGCCTTTCTCAGCCAATATAGTCAGTAGCTGGACAGAATCGAGCCTGCATTGCTCTTATGTGGTAGTGCAGATTAGGATGTCATCCACATACTGCAAGAGGACACTTTCTAATGCAATATTGCTTAAGTCCATCTGCAGGACTCTGTTGAAAATGGACGGAGACTCACAGTACCCCTGTGGCAGCCTTGTGCTTTTCAGATGCATTTATCTGAACGTGAATGACGTTAGATCTTGTGAGTCACAGTGCAACGGGATTGAGAAAAAGGCATTTTTCAAGTCAATCACCGTGAAATATTTTGCCTCGACGGGTATATTACATAGAATTGTAGATGGATTAGGGACTAAAGGGAACTCGGCTTCAACAATATTGTTTAATGCTCTCAAATCCTGGATTAAACGCCAAGACCCTCCCTTTGATTTCTTGACAGGATAAATCACTGTATTACATGGTGACTCTGACGTCACTAAGATGCCCTGGTCCATCATGGCGGAAATTGCCTTTGCAATCCCTTCATCCGCCTCTCAGGACATGGGATATTGTTGGGCCCTCAGTAAAATTGCTCCTGGTTTCAGTTTAATTTTCACTTCTCCCACCCCCTTCTGGAGGCCTACATCATAGGGTCCTGTAGTCCATACTGAGACAGGCACCTGGGCCATGTCGTCATCAAAGTATTCCGGACGTATCAGCACCAACATCATTCTCTGAGGCACTTCTCTTTTGATCATTCTTACCCAAAAGATGAGACTCACTTCCACCCTTGTCTCTTCTGAGTCTGGTTGCTCTTCAAACAGATAGTCATTGGTGATGTCAGTCACTCGATACCCTTCTTCAATGGCGATAATCTCCACACCATTGTCTACCTTCATCATCGTAGCCTTCACCCAATGCTACTTTCCCTCGCACTTCTGCAGCATATATCATCAAGGGAAATACTTGTCCCTCCTCTTCATGCATAGGTATTCTTGGTCTGAATAATCCCACCATAAGTACACGCATGCAGTATGCAAACATTTCTGGCTCCAGCGGTATAGCTCTCATGGCTATGTGTCCTGAATATGCTCTAATCATTTTGCACACGTTTGAATAATGCTTTCCTGGAGTGGAGCATACTATGCCCTCCTCCGTGAACAAGATTGTCATGTTCAATTTTGTTATTAAGTCTTGACCCAAAATGTTTACTGAGGTCTGACGTGAATACAACAAAGGTACATTCATTTCGCACTCTCCTACGGAGACTAGGAGTGCGTCTGTAAAGGGAACTTGACTGTGAGCTCCTGTAAAACTCTGAGTATCTATGGCCTCGCCGGATAAGGAAAACTTGCCTTCTCGTATGCATGAGCGTGTTGCACCCGTGCCAAATAGGAAGGAATATTCTTTACCCCCTATGACAACATTCACCCTAGGTTCCCTATTAGGGTCTGGTGTCACTGATAGGATAGAGCACATCAGGGTTCCCAGTGAGCTGTCCTAGTTTATGTATGGGTTTTTCCCACTGTACACTTGTGGATTTTCTCCATTCCCAGGGTTGCCTCCCCTTCCCGAGTTTGTGCCCTGAAAAGGTTGCTGTGGTGCCTGTTGGGATTGTCCTTGTGACAGATTTCCCATGATCGATGGTTGACCCCTTGTTGCGCACCTTGCTGTATGCCTGGCGCTTGCTGCTGCACCGTGTGATTCTGTGCAGCACCCTGTTGTGAGATCGCAGGTGGATTCGCCGTGCCTGCTCCCATTCCTTGGCTGTTCTGCCACGCGCCTTGGCTTCTGCACGTGCACGCCAAATGCTCTGTCACTCCACACAGCCAACATACTGGCAGTGGTCAGAATATTTGTCCATTTGACATATCTGGGTTGCCCATTTGCACGTTTTGAAAGCCTCCTTGATCACTTTGGAAACCTCCTTGATTACTCTGCCATCATCTTCCCCTAAATCCTCACCCCTTGGGTACAGTCCTACGTTACCCTAGTTGTTCTTCTGTGGATTAGCCACCTGTTGCATGTTCTGTTCAGCTAGGTTAGTTAGCATGGCTCTTTCAAGAGCATACTTTGGTAATTTCTTTTGCACCAGCTCGCTTCCACACCCTTTCGAGTTGCCTCCTTTTTTTGATTATTTTCTTTTAACAATCTACAGTAATGTGCGATAGTCAACTGTATTTCAGCCCAAGGTTTAGCCTCCACTCCTACCAATTTCTTGAGCTGTTTCTGCACTGGTTCTGGCAACCCTTTGCACAATATGTGGTAAAACACTGGTATAGATTTTGTCCAAGATTCATGCGTTTCGAGTATCCACGCGTCTTGGAAATTCTGGATATAAATCAACGGATCTTCTGACACCTTCATTTTTCGAGTCATTATAGCTCCCATATCGGAAGTGTCTGGGTAGAGCACTCGTAGTGCTTTCCATACTGCTGCTCTGCAACTGTTAAATGGTGTTCCGCCGTGTGCAGTGTTAATTGTGGTTATACCAGGGAACCCTGTCTGTGTCCACACATCGTCTGCTCTCTCACCGAGTATGGCGATCAGGAGACCTTTAATGTCCCCTATTGCTACTGTGACTCCCCCCGTCATTTTCTCTAACTCATGTATCCACTTCCGGGCTCCCGATGTCAGCATTGGAAGCTTGTTTTTCAGGTTTTCTCGATCCATGTGTGGCCATGGAATATATTGTGGCCTTGCTCCCCCCTTTTCTAGTAGCGGAAATTGGAATGCGCAGCCTTCTTTCTTTTCTCTCATAGCTCTCCTGTCTATCGCAGCACCGTCTGCCTGGCAATGTCCTCAATCTGTCTACATAGGCGGGTGCTGACACCACCCTCTGACCATGGGGTGTTCCTTCATGCCGGTCAGACTGTATGGCAGACTCTGATGCCCCTGGTGCGGACTCGCTAGCGTCTGACCATCGCACCCCTTTCTCCCTCAGGAGCTGCTTTTCACGCCGTCTACCTTCTTCATTTTCCTCGCGCTCCGTCTCCTCTCCGGAGTCAGACATTGATTGTTCCCAATTCACGCAGCTCCTTGTGTCATCATCGTTTTTATTGATTTCTAATCTGTCCAGGGACAGTTTCCTGCTCCCACTACTTCGGGTGACATCCTCAGTGTCGTACAGCTGAGTGCTTACCAAGCTCTCGTCTTCCCCCTCTCCTTGGGATATTTGTTCTAGCCCCATTTCATCATATATCTTATCGATCGTTTCCCCAATGCTTCTGGTGTCGAAATCATCATCAATATTTGCCCTAGTCGTACACAGGAAAGAATTCTTCAATGTCTTCCCAGTCTACAACTGGATCAGGTTTTTTAACTTCCCTCTCCAAATATTCAAGATCTTGTGCCCTCTGTCTACGCTTATGTTCAATATCATCGAATTCTTTGCATTTCCTCGCCTCTTCTCTGACCTTATCTTCTTCCCTCCTCCTTTCATTTCTACGTTCATCTGAAAGGGGTCCCTAGGGGTCCCTCGTGCTATGGAAACAAGGCAATGACCATACACGAAAAGATGCGCCAGACACAAGGTTTCAAAATCCCAATGCTAGGGTTTATTGCAAGCAAAAGATAGTATCAATTGGTCAATTCTGATCTCACGCCCCGCGACGTGAGTTTCCTAGACCTCGCGGGACGGAAGAGAGCGAATTACGTACATCAGTTACATATATACAAAATGCATATCATACAATCAGCAAAGTCATGTTCAACACCTGTCAGAATGCACCAAAGTATCAACTGAAAAGGATACAATATTCAAAAGGATACAGGAGGTAGGGTCTTCCGGATCCCTGTTCACCCGACTTGATAGTCGTGAAGTCAACAAAGACCTTCCAAATGATACAACCCTCTGGCTGATAAAACAGGCAGAGCGATGGATCACTGGAAAGGGCGTGGGTAAGGTATAGTAATCCAGCCTAGGACAAATTAAAGTATCATGAATAACTGCTCCAACCTGAGTATGATGAGTTAGATAATGACAGGAATGATCACACTGACCTGTATCTCTGGGTAGAACAATCCAGAAGTCTCTTGATGGATTTGAAATGAAGAACAAAACGACAGGGAAGGGAAAATTAGTAAGGGAGACTTATCCCGGACGGAACGAGGCTCACGCTAGATACGGGTTGAATTCACCACAGGATAGCGTCCAAGTTCAGTTCAAAGTCACTTCCAATAATCCTTGAAAGGCTTCCTTCCCACTTAGGGATCAATCCTTCTGTTAATTCCACAGATGCAGGAGTTAGAAGAAAATAGCGTTTGAAGACAACGTGAGCGTGTGGATTTACACGCGGGCAGGAATCGCGCAGCCTGGGCCAGCCGCGTGTGAAGACAACGTGCGCGTGTGGATTTACACGCGGGCAGGGTTCGCGCAGCCTTGGCCAGCCGCACTTGAAGACGAAGAGCGCGTGTGGATGTTACACGCGGGCAGGATTTACGCAGCCTTGGCCAGCCGCGTATGAAGACAAAGAGCGCGTGTGGCTTTTACACGCGGGCAGGATTCACGCAGCCTGGGCCGGCCGCACTTGAAGACGAAGAGCGCGTGTGGTTTTACACGCGGGCAGGATTCACGCAGCCTGGGCCGGCCGCACTTGAAGACGAAGAGCGCGTGTGGATTTTACACGCGGGCAGGATTCACATAGCCTTGGCCAGCCGCGTATGAAGACAAAGAGCGCGTGTGGATTTTACACGCGGGCAGGATTTACGCAGCCTTGGCCAGCCGCGTATGAAGACAAAGAGCGCGTGTGGATTTTACACGCGGGCAGGATTCACGCAGCCTTGGCCAGCCGCGTATGAAGACAAAGAGCGCGTGTGGATTATCACGCGAAGGGATAGCTCCAGGAATCAGCGTGTGGCGGAACACACGCTATCGAAGGCCCAAAAGTAGCTGTAGGAATATACCAGGATGTAGATCAGAGGTTCAGCTACACGACGCCAATAGAGACGATCAGAAGCAGCGAGTGAAGTTTCTACGCTGCTTAAATACGTGATATCGTAGTTCACGTGACGAAGCAAAAGTCACGTGAAGTTAGCGACGTGAAAAGTGTAAACGTCGTTTTCCTGGTAACGTATCGAATAGCCTCCATTTGGAGTAGAACGGTCTAGCTGTTCTACGAGCGTAGCGTCCAGCATGCATGACAGTGCCATCCCCCAAAGGGACAACCTCTCCCCTTCTTGTGTGGAAGCGCTTCAATAAAGCAGGAGCATGAATGTTGGAAAGAGGTTCCCAGGACCTATCTTCGGGTCCATAGCCCTTCCAGTCCACCAGATAATATGGTCTACCAGAACGGAGTTTCATATCCAGTATGTCTTGTACCTCGTATTCATCAGACCCCCGCACAGAAATAGCAACAGGCCGTACCGGCAGTCTAGTAGTGTCAGAGAAAGGCTTGATGAGCGAGACGTGGAATACAGGATGCACCCGCCATCGTTGTGGCAAAGCCAGACGTACAGCAGCAGGATTAAGAACATGGAGCACAACATACGGACCGATGAATCTAGGCAACAATTTCTTTTTGCCCGGAATTCTTAAGTTCTTAGTGGATAGCCAGACTTTCATCCCAGCCTTATAGACAGGTGCGGACACCCTATGAGCATCGGCATAGAACTTGTCACGTCGTTTGGCCTGCTCCAATTGCTGCTTCACCTTTCTTTGTAATCTCTTCAGATCACGAAGCGTACGGCCTGCGGCAGGCGTGTCCAGGGATAGACCGGAATCTAGAGGTATTGATCGGGGGTGTTGTCCATAGAGAGCATAGAACGGTGAAGTGCCTATGGCACTATGATAAGAGTTGTTATAGGCGAATTCAGCCGCCGGCAGTACCGTGAGCCAATCCGATTGGTATTGCAAACACAGACACCGCAGATATTGTTCCATAGTACAATTGACCCTTTCAGTCTGTCCGTCGGTTTGAGGATGATAAGCGCTGGACATTCTATCATCAATTAGTAATGCAGATGTTAAGGCTCTCCAAAAGCGTGACGCAAACTGCGAGCCCCTGTCAGAAATGATTACTGATGGTAGACCAAAGAAACGGAATATATGTTGGATGAATAGATCAGCCAGAACAGTAGCAGTTGGTAAACCAATACAAGGAATAAATAGGGCCAATTTAGTGAAATAATCCACTACGACCCATAGGGTATCATATCCTTGATTTGGGGGGAGTTCCACCACAAAGTCCATAGATATCATGTCCCATGGTTTGGTAGGGACAGGCAGGGATTGGAGTAAGCCCACTGGTTTACCAGGAGTATTTTTACATTGGATACATACAGAACAAGAAGATACGTAGTTTATAACGTCTTTTGCCATGGATGGCCACCAGCACCACCTTTTGAGCAGGTCCAGTGTTTTCTTCTGTCCAGGATGGGCTGCAATCAAGGAATCATTATTCCATTTGAGGGCTTTATCCCGCATTGAAGGAGTTGATAGATAAAGCACCCCCTGTGTGAATGGTAAACCGTTATGCACGTCTAGATTCATATCCTGGACTACTTGTGGATTATTTTTTACCCACTCTTGTATTTCGGTTTTTAAGGATGGTTGAACCGAACAACCACAAATCACATGATCTGCCAACAGCTGGATCTGTACTTGTTTTTCTTCCTGCGCCTCTTTACTCATACGGGACAAAGCGTCCGACTTAACATGTTCTCGGGCAGGACGATAGGTGACCTGGAAATCGTATTGGGCAAAAAAGACATGCCATCTGGCCTGACGGGCCGTAAGGCATTTCATGGATTTGAATGCTTGGAGATTTCTATGGTCAGAGTACACCAACACCTGTTGTTTGGCCCCAAGAAGATGATGACGCCATTCTCGGAAGGCATCTTTGATAGCCAGTAGTTCCCGCTCAGTAACGGTGTAGTTCCGTTCATATGAGGTGAGTTTACGAGAGAAGAAAGCCACTGGGTGTTCCTCCTTGGTTTCTGTGCAGACTTGTGAGAGCACTGCGCCAATAGCGACACTGGATGCATCCGCTTCAACGACAAACTGGCGATCAGGATCCGGATGTTGAAGCACGGGTGCAGTGGTAAATGCTTCCTTCAGTTTTTCGAATGCTGCTTGGGCATGTTGGTTCCAACAGAAAGGTACTTTGGAACTAGTTAAAGCCGTCAAAGGAGCTACTGTTTTGGAAAAGGAATGGATGAATCTGCGATAGAAATTCGCAAAGCCCAAGAAAGACTGTAGCGACTTGACGTTATGTGGAATTGGCCAATTCAAGACGGCCTTTACCTTGGAACGACTCATTCGAGCACCTAGATTGGTAATGTCGTAACCAAGGAATTCCACTTCCTGCGAATGAAAGACACATTTTTCGGCTTTCACATAAAGGTGGTTCTCCCTAAGTCTTTGTAGGACTGTAGAAACATGTCTGACGTGTTCCGATAGAGATGAGGAGTAAATCAAAATGTCGTCCAGATAGACAACCACAAATCGGTCCATGATGTCTCTGAATATATCATTCATGAAGAATTGAAATGTGGCGGGAGCATTGCACAGACCAAAAGGCATCACCAAATATTCGTAAAGACCATACCGTGTCTTAAAAGCGGTCTTCCATTCGTCGCCTTCACGAATGCGAACCAAATTGTATGCACCTCGCAAGTCCAGTTTGGTGAAGTAACTGGAAGTGCCTAACTGATCCAAGAGCACGTTTATTAGCGGTAAGGGGTATTGGTTTTTGATGGTGATATCATTAAGTGCCCTGTAATCAATGCAGGGTCTGAGGTCTCCCTCTTTCTTAGGAACAAAGAATAGAGGAGATGCAGCAGGAGATTGCGAGGGTCGTATAAAGCCCGTGGCTAGCGCCTTGTCAATGTATTCCTTTAACACGACATCTTCTTTAGGTGTTAAAGAATAAACGCGGCCTGTAGGAATTTTGGCACCCGGAATCAGTTCGATAGGACAGTCGTACTGTCGATGAGGAGGTAATTGTTCTGCCTGGCCTTTATCAAAGACATCAGCATAATCAGCGTATTCGCATGGTATGATATTGTCGCATTGATGTACAACGCTGATAGCAGAATCCTCCACCACAGAGGCCAATATGTGTTGTTTATTTGACACCTCCTGACTGGTAAAGCAATGTTCGTTGCAATGAGTCGAAGGATATTGGAGCGATCCCGAAACCCAGTCAACAGTAGGATTGTGAAGGGTTAACCATGCAAGACCAAGTATGATCTCGTACTGCGGAGCAGCAATAACATCGAAGACGATTTCTTCTGAATGGTTATTTGATAACGTCATCCGAACAGGTACCGTCTCCTGGGTTACCATACCAGAAGTTAACACAGATCCGTCCACGGTATTCACCGTTTCAGGTTTTTTTTTGTTTACTAGGGGTAAGGAACGGTTCTTGGCATAGGTGATGTCTATATAATTGCTGGTGGCTCCAGAATCAACCAGGGCCTTGGAAACCACTTCTCGCTCATCACAATGTACCGTCACCTGAACTATTACAGGTGCATGATTAGGAATGGTACTGGAGTCCGATGAAACACTCGACATAGGGACTCCTGCTAATGTCGAGTTTTGGCGTTTCCCGCACGCTTGACGGGTTTTTTAGGACATGTTGCCAATAAATGCTCGGAAGAACCACAATACATACATAAGTGGTTTTTTCTTCGGTTCTCCCGTTCTGTATTGGACAATCGGCCTCTCACGGCGCCTATTTGCATGGGTTCAGGGTCGTTAGAGATGACTGCTGGTGTCTCTGACCGCCCCGAGACTGGCATGAAGGGGTTTTTCTCTCCCTTTCGAGCATTCCTTCGGGCGTCGATTTGTAGAACCAAATCGAGCAGCTCTGGGAAACCCGTAGGAACCACAGGAACAGTAGATAAGGCGTCTTTCAGTTCTTCAGAAAGACCCTTGTAAAAAACAGCCGTTTTCTTGCTGTCAGGCCATTGGGTTTCCGCCGTCAGTTGATTGAACCGGGCGACGTAAGACATAAGGGGTTGGCTGCCTTGTTGTAGGTTAAGCAACTCTAAATCTGTGGCTTGAGTAGAGTAACGCATGTCAAAGACTTTACTCATAGCAGTCAAGAGATCGTCACAATCGTACAACAAAGGGCTATTAGTTTCCAACAAAGGGTTAGCCCAAGCAGCAGCCGTGCCCCCTAAATGGGAAAGCACGAAGGCTGCTTTTGTGGTTAGGTCAGGAAAAGAAGTAGGACGGCAAAGGAAATGGAGTCGGCACTGGTTTACAAAGGTTCTGTAGGTTTTGGGATCACCCGTGAACCTTTCTGGAGGGGCCAAGGGAAACTGAGTGGGCATAACCACGTTAATAGTCTCCTGTGGGGGTGCCGTAGTCCCAGATCCGGATGCGGTAGCCATCGGCGCTTGTGTTCCCTGAGGACTACCATGTAGGGCGTCTTGCATAACGTCCATACGGTGCCGTAACATGTCCTGTGCAGTAACCATTTCGTTTCTCAAATCGTGGATCAACTGTGTCAAAACAGTTAAAGGATCCGTACCCTCCATGGCTTCTGATTCTGTCAGAATGCACCAAAGTATCAACTGAAAAGGATACAATATTCAAAAGGATACAGGAGGTAGGGTCTTCCGGATCCCTGTTCACCCGACTTGATAGTCGTGAAGTCAACAAAGACCTTCCAAATGATACAACCCTCTGGCTGATAAAACAGGCAGAGCGATGGATCACTGGAAAGGGCGTGGGTAAGGTATAGTAATCCAGCCTAGGACAAATTAAAGTATCATGAATAACTGCTCCAACCTGAGTATGATGAGTTAGATAATGACAGGAATGATCACACTGA
Organism: Ambystoma mexicanum; assembly: GCF_040938575.1. Lineage (NCBI taxonomy): Eukaryota > Metazoa > Chordata > Amphibia > Caudata > Ambystomatidae > Ambystoma > Ambystoma mexicanum. The sequence goes on along the minus strand of NC_090927.1, from coordinate 82,726,651 downwards.
CCTGTATCTCTGGGTAGAACAATCCAGAAGTCTCTTGATGGATTTGAAATGAAGAACAAAACGACAGGGAAGGGAAAATTAGTAAGGGAGACTTATCCCGGACGGAACGAGGCTCACGCTAGATACGGGTTGAATTCACCACAGGATAGCGTCCAAGTTCAGTTCAAAGTCACTTCCAATAATCCTTGAAAGGCTTCCTTCCCACTTAGGGATCAATCCTTCTGTTAATTCCACAGATGCAGGAGTTAGAAGAAAATAGCGTTTGAAGACAACGTGAGCGTGTGGATTTACACGCGGGCAGGAATCGCGCAGCCTGGGCCAGCCGCGTGTGAAGACAACGTGCGCGTGTGGATTTACACGCGGGCAGGGTTCGCGCAGCCTTGGCCAGCCGCACTTGAAGACGAAGAGCGCGTGTGGATGTTACACGCGGGCAGGATTTACGCAGCCTTGGCCAGCCGCGTATGAAGACAAAGAGCGCGTGTGGCTTTTACACGCGGGCAGGATTCACGCAGCCTGGGCCGGCCGCACTTGAAGACGAAGAGCGCGTGTGGTTTTACACGCGGGCAGGATTCACGCAGCCTGGGCCGGCCGCACTTGAAGACGAAGAGCGCGTGTGGATTTTACACGCGGGCAGGATTCACATAGCCTTGGCCAGCCGCGTATGAAGACAAAGAGCGCGTGTGGATTTTACACGCGGGCAGGATTTACGCAGCCTTGGCCAGCCGCGTATGAAGACAAAGAGCGCGTGTGGATTTTACACGCGGGCAGGATTCACGCAGCCTTGGCCAGCCGCGTATGAAGACAAAGAGCGCGTGTGGATTATCACGCGAAGGGATAGCTCCAGGAATCAGCGTGTGGCGGAACACACGCTATCGAAGGCCCAAAAGTAGCTGTAGGAATATACCAGGATGTAGATCAGAGGTTCAGCTACACGACGCCAATAGAGACGATCAGAAGCAGCGAGTGAAGTTTCTACGCTGCTTAAATACGTGATATCGTAGTTCACGTGACGAAGCAAAAGTCACGTGAAGTTAGCGACGTGAAAAGTGTAAACGTCGTTTTCCTGGTAACGTATCGAATAGCCTCCATTTGGAGTAGAACGGTCTAGCTGTTCTACGAGCGTAGCGTCCAGCATGCATGACAACACCCCTATGTATTAAGTTCCTTTGAACTCGGGATGACGATAGACATATCCGACGAGTATGACGATCATAATGCTTTCGATGTCTATTCTAGTAACAATGTGCAATTTAGAAAGTGCGAAGGGATCTTTTAGAACACAGTGGTTCTGTTCTTGGAAGCTATCTGGACACGGGGGAAGAGCCACATTCCAAGCTTTGCTATCTATGAGGTACTATTCGTGTCCTGGGAGCCGACACGTTCTAAGGGTTTTTGTGAAGGGGGGCTGTAAGAGAAGCATAATTCAAGCCTTTAAATGTATTATTCTAACATATTCTACCATCGTACGAGACTGGCTGACAGCTGTGAAGTGATTAAATGCCTTCCAGCTTCCTCCCAAGGCTACAGAGAGGGAGCGTGGGCATTCCTTTCTGGGCTATTCATGAGAAGATCAGCAAACTCTTCAGTGCCCCGACCTTGTCCTTTCATATTCAGACAACAATGTAAACAGTTGAGCAGAGTAAGCAGAATCCGCAGGAATTGCAAGCTGCAAAGCAGTTTTTAGACAGAAAGCAATGAGCAATGGTTAACAAGCAAAATGGCGATTCTGCTACGTTTAAAATGGCTGCTTGTTGGTCAAGCATAACAGTCTATATTTCTATAATTCGGTGCATAAGACGGTTGGCCCACGGCCATCAAGTTACGTCCATCATCCAAATGAAGGGTATTCATTTTTCCAGATTGACAAACCCTCCTTTTGGCCATGTGCCAAACGTCTTATTTTTTCATTGTATCCTCCTCTTCTAAGGAGGAGTCTGGGGTATCTGCATCTGAATCATCTCTATCATTAATGTCTATCGCCATTAATTGTTTTACTATTTTTGTTTCCTCAGTGTCTCTGTTATTCCGGCCATGCGTTGTTTTCCTCTCAACACCATGTGCATACATCCCTTAGTACATCCATCAGTTATTTCAGTGCATATTATTGGTAAGCATTGTATGCAACAACAGCATGTTATGAATATCCCAAGTACCATCATTAGTATTGAAATTAACTTCCATCCCCAAGACCGCAATAATCCCCATAACCAGGATTCTATCCCCCAACCCCCTGCTTCAGTAGAGAGTGTGGAACTTATGACATGTAACTTCCGAATTGCTTTAAATATCGTAGGGGAGTAATCATTGATATACACACAGCATGCAGTTTTTACGAGCTTGCAAACTCCCCCACGATCAACTAATATTATATCGAGAGCCATCCTGTTCTGAAGTGCCATCAGTCTTATTCCTTTTTCTTCTAACGTCATATTCAATAAAATATCCGTTGTGGAATCTATTGTTTTTTGTAATATTCCAGACAGTTTTCTTATATTGTAAGAGTTTTCTATTTAGGACAAAAAGGTATAAATTATTTGGCTATATCCATTGCTATCATTCCATCCTCACTACTCCTTTGAGTTCTACCTTTTGTTCGTCTGGTTACTTCTGCTGTCTCCAAGAAGAACACTCCTGGAAGCAGTAGACCTAGGTAGCATGTACCTCTCCAATTCCTAGTTAACCATGGATATGCTTTTTCTCCACATATAAAATAAACAGGGTCTCCCACGTACACAGGTTCTATTTCAAAAACCACTGTGTTTAGGCAGTTACTAAACGTTCCTACTTTATAGGAACCCTTTTTCTGTAGACATAGGGGAGAAATTTTGGGGCTGTGATCCACTGCATAGGCAGGGGCACAGCATCTTTGTTCCATTCATCCCTCATCCGAAATGTCATTACTGATGCTCTTTCTGCTGGCGGGGTTGGTCTATTCTGCCTATGTAATCTATCTAGTCTTATTATTTTTCGTGTATTCTTTCTCACGGGTTCTAGTGCAAATACGCGAGCTTTTTGGAATATGGAACAACCCACAGGTCTCATGATTACTTACTCAAATTCATTCATATTGGTCTCATCTAGCTGACCCGTGTTACTCTTGTTCCATTTCCCAAAGAACATTGCACTTAACGTTACTTCACAGGAATAAATCAATGGCAATGGTTGTGCATACCAGCCTATGCCTTTCCCACCGTGCTGTGGTAAATGGGCGCAAACCCAGCAATCTTTTTTCTTTAACACCGCATGGGTCATGTTCATGATGAGCAACAATGTATTGTTGTCGTAACCTTCTCTATGTTTTTCTTCCATTGGGGACAAAGTACCAGTGATTACATGAACCGGGCTTTCAGTAGCTGTTTTTGGCAAAAGTGTTTCTAATGGGTGTACGTACTCCAGGAACCATAATGTAATATCTGTTATTGTTGGTACCATCATACTTAAGAAACATAGGACCAATGACCAAATTAGTACTTTATTCTTCTCATCATGCTTTTCCCCTAAATTTACAGTCTCTAAATCGATTATTTTTTTAGCAGGGGTGCAGGAGGAGGCTGAAACTGGTCTTGACTTGTTCTTCTTGCTGGCGAAGTTCGTCGTGAATGTCTCTCGTTCTTGATGCCAGAAAAGTTCAACGAAAAATGTCACAGTTCAATTCTCCCAGTCTTTTCACAGCCTGGATCATTTATCCACTCCCGAGCAAGATTAGTTGTTCTTTTTCCCACTGCTCAGACGATTTCTGAACAGTTCTTTATTGAGTACCATGTGCATCCAGCTTGTCCCGCTCTGGCTTAGGACACAGGTACTCTATAAGCGCGCCGAGGAGCCGTGAGTTTTGAATTGTCCGACTTGTACAATTCTCACACTTCTCTCCTCTACGCCCCTGGTTCCTACTCCATCCGTGAGTAGAACCAAAGGCCAAAAAGAAAAGCACCAAAGATCTGTGGATCACTTTGCCTGTCGAGGTTGCAGGCTGTATCGATTCACTCCTGCTATTGTATGATCCGTGAAAAGTGCCCTTGTATTTCCAGTGTCAGGCTCAGTGTCAGCCTGTGGCACAATGATGGGCAGCGATGGGCGTCGTGGCAATGATGTTGTTTCTTTCTCTGGCTTTGGTGCATTCGTGAGAACTGGTGGGCGCCAAAGGGGTACACGCGTTGTTTCTGCTTGTGCTTGCAATGCAGGGTTTGTGTCGCTCGGCAGTGATGTTGTTTCCACTGAGCAACGTTGGGGAACTTTTCACCCTTCCCCCTTACTGGCAGCCTCCTCAAACTCTGTTTCGAGTTTCACTTCTCGTTTGCGCTTTGTTTCAACTTTCACTTCTCGCTCAGGCTGATGCTGTGGCGCTGGACTGGCAATAGTTTCTTTAGTTTCCGAGACCGTTGTCTTTGTCTCATCGTCTGGATCAGGCAAAGTTTTCAGTGACGCTGGGAACCTTTTGGCATGGGTAGCATGGATCCATGCCTTACGTCGTCCACTCAGATGGCTGTCTGTGTTGCCAAAAGTACTTCATAGGGGCCACGCCACCTGGGTACTAGTGCTGTCTTCCGTTCAATGTTCTTGATTGGCACCCAGCTCCCAGGCTCCTGTGAGTGCCCTGGTCCTGTATATCGCATCGGCAACGCCTCCTGCACCTGCTGATGAATCAAACGCAACTTTTGTATTAAAAGTCCACAGTAAGTGCTTAACATAGGATGCTCGACCTCACATAATTTTCTAGGCTGTGGTGCGCACCATACATTTGCTGGTCTCCCCATTATAATCTCATAAGGGGAGAGCCCAGTCTTAGCCTGCACAGACATGCCCATGCACAACAGCGCTAGGGGTAATACATCCACCCAACTCAACTTGCTCCCAGCGCAAATATTCGCTATCTTTGACTTCAGGATTCCGTTGTGTCTCTCCACAAGCCCGGCAGAACTGGGATGCCTGGAACTGTGGAACCGTTTCTCTATTTGCAGACCTGCACAGATCTGCAGCACTACTGCGCCCACAAAGTGGGGGCCGTTGTCTGACCACAGGACACGAGGCATCCTAAACCGGGAGAAATACTCCTTCAGCATTACATTTGCTGTGGACATGGCAGTACAGTCTTTTAAAGTATATGCCTCCACCCACTTGCTGAATGCACAGATTACCACTAACACGTACTTGTAATTCTGGCACCTTTCCATTTCTATGAAATCAAAATGGATTACCTCAAACGGCATAGAGGGTGGGCCGAAACTACCTGCTGGAGTCACGGTTCCCTTTCCTACATTGTGTTGCAGGCACGTGATACAATTCTGCACTAGCCTTTCTGCATTCTTTTTTATGTGCTCATTTTTCCATACTGTGGATTAATGGTGTACCATTTTCTTTGCTCAAATGTGGCTAGGGCTATGCGCCATTATAACCATTGCAGTTACGTAACAATTTGGCAACATCCAGTTCTTTGTTTCCTTGTCCACCCAAAATCCTTCCAAATCTAACTCAGCAGAGCCCTTGGCCCACCCTTGAATCTCTTCGGCCGTGGCCTCAGCCTGCATTTCTTTGACTGTGGCAACTCCATTCTCTATCATACAAGATACTTCCTCAGTCTGTACTGTCATCATTTTATTCCCCAAATCTGTGGCTGTTTGCTTCGCAATCCTGTCTGCAAACGCGTTTCCCTCTCCCACTCTGCATATTACTTTCTTATGCGCCTCGCACTTTACTATAGCTAGGCGTTTTGGAAACATGAGCGCAGACAATAATCGCACAATCAAAGGGCCATGCTGAATCCTGGCTCCATGTGATGTCAAGAAACCCCTCTCAGCCCAAAGTCAGCCAAAATTGTGAACCACGCCAAAGGCGTACTGGCTGTCAGTATAAATATTTACGTTCAGATTCTCAGAGAGTTCACAGGCTCGGGTCAGTGCTATTATTTCTGCGGCTTGTGCCGAATTGTAGGGGATCCTTCTGCTCTCTACAACTCTCTTTAGGGTAGTAATTGCGTATGCAGCCGTTGATGTGCCATCAGGTAATTTAAAACAAGAGCCATCGCAAAATAACTCCCCATCTGGCTCTTTTTGCGGGATATCGCTCAAATCAATCCTTCCCTCTGTTTCTTCTTCAGTGATCATTAAACAATCATGGGGTGGTGATTCGTTGCCACCAATTTCTGATATGGGCAGTGGCATTAATTCTGCAGGATTCAATGTGCTACACCTCATAATTTGGATGTGGGGTGCAAACAAGATGAGCTCATATCTTGTCAGTCTATCTGAGGTGAGGTGTTGCGTCTGCGTCCTATTTAATAGAACGTCTATAGCATGTGGCACCATCAGAATTAAAGTGTGTCCCAATACCATTCCTTCCGTTTGTTTCACTGACGCAGCAGCCGCTGCGACGGATCACAAACATCGTGGTAGTGCGCACGCTACAGGGTCCAGCGTGCAAGAAAAATAGCCCCACAGCCTATTTCTTCCACCTTGTTCCTGTGTCAAAACCGCCAATGCACATCCTTCACTCTCACTCACAAATAGTCTGAAGATCTTTTTATAATTAGGAGTGCCTAAAACTGCCGCAGCACACAATGCAGCTTTCAATTGCTCAAACGCTTTCTGACATTCCTCATCCCACTGTAAAGGTGTTAGGGAGAATTCTCTGTTTAGGCTGAATTTCCCTACCTAGTGAGTCCCCCAGCAGCTTTGCTGGATTTCTGGGGTTTAATTTTTTTCTCCTGCCAAGAGTGAGACTCTTGTACCCTCACTCTTGGACATGTTGAAGTGTGTTAACTTGGACAAACCTTGTGTTGAATGGGCTATGGGGTCTTTTACTCCATAGGGCCGCATGTATTTTTGTGATGTGGGTCACACAGCACCCTCTGTGCCGTGACCCAGGGGTGTCCTAGGGACTCCCCAACATAGACTCCATACCCTGGGACTGACTACTGTCTCCCAGGGCATGTAAAGTCACCAAAGACTTTGCTAGTCTTGAATCCTGAACAGAACCAGTACAAACCATCATATTGTGGACGTACTGGCTGGGGCAATTCGATTGCCCCAGGGTCTGTTAGTCGAGGGGGCACGTCTCCGTCCCCCCTGATCGAGTTTTGGCTGGTGGCAGTGGAAACTACTTTTTATATTCGACCGCGAATATTTCCCTATGGGATTTCCCATTGTTTTAGGCTAACACATTTAATTATTTATTTACGGTAGCCTTAAACATACCGCCGGTTTATATATTTATTTTTATAACTCCGGTTGGGACTTTTTGCCAAAACTTGATTCTAAAATGGCGTTGGTGTTCACCTCTGTAACTCTAACCCAAAGTGGAGCCCTTTGTTCCACTTTTGGCGGGCTTCTCCACAGAGCCCTCCAAAGTGGTGCCACTCTGTCTGGGGTACTTAGGAGGGGTGGAGGGGGATTTAGGCACCCTGGACTGAGTTACCTTGGTAACTCAAGTCGCACTCCGTCCTGATTGGCCCAAGTGGTGAGCCGCCCGGCTCACCACTTAGCATGTTTGAGTGACAGCTAGGCTGGGTGAATGGGGGCTGGCTGCATAAAAGCAGGGCTTTGGGGACTGGGATTTCAGAAGTCGCCACAGGACCAAGAATCCGACGAGGGAAGAGCTGAGCCGACCTGCTTCGACGACACCACCCGGTGGAGCCCTGCTGAACCGTCTCACCACTTTTTTCCCGACGACCGAGGAGAACTCTTAACGGAGTGGCTCCTTCCCTTGACTGGTGGGGACAACCAGTTTTCGCCTTCTTTCCGTTCTTTGAGGTATCTCGTGGCCGCCTTGCCTGTGCCAAGCACCCCGGCATCCGGAATACCACACTTTACCCCCATACCGCGAAAGTCGGTACCAACCCTTTAACCGGAGGGCTCCGCGGCTGGTTTCTTCCCGGGCAGTGCTACGACCTTTCTCTTCTGCTCTTCAGCGAGATATCCTTCTCCCCTGACCGACGTCGAGCCTTGCTGTCACTGCCTGGAACAACTGCCCCCGCTGGAGGATCCTTTCCGCTTAAGGTACTGTGTTCCGCCTGGCTTCCCTTGCCACCGACTGTACGGGGTAGATTTAGTCCCCGGCTTTCGAACCTGGGAGTGCCTGGGATACTTTGGCTAAACTTTCTGAGCCACTCTAAACTCTTTTTGACTCTTTGCAAGACGTTGAATCTCTAACTAACAGTGTGATCTTGGGCACATTTTCGCTCCGGCTACTCTAAGAGTGGGCCCTGCCTAGTGACTTTTGCTCACCTGTGACTTTGTGCTTCTTTGAGCCTATTGCAAGTGTTCTGGACCTTAGAGTGGTGTGTTTAACCCATTTCTGCTTTTTCTCTCCCTTTCTTGGAAACTACTAGAGTGTCATCTAACGTTAAGCACTCACCTCTGTTCAAATTAAGTGGTGTTAACCTAGAGTTGTCTAGATAGGAGAAAGGATTGAATCTACTTTCATTATAACTGTGTTTGAAGTGTTTACTATATTTTGCTAGAGTGTTCTTAACTTATGTGTTTTTAAATAAATAACTATATACTTTTGAAACCAAGCTCTGGTCAGTGTTTGCTTGTGCTATTGTGTTTTGGTACAGATTGTGTATACGTTGCATACTGCCTAACTCTTCTTGAGAGAAGTCTGACTGCTCAGCCACAGCTACCAGGTAAATCTGGGTGGTACAGACTGCTACCAAAGGGGTTTACTGCTCTACCTGTAGTCTTAAATCTTTTGCAGTGTTCCCCAAGGGAACTGCACAGGTTTCTGCCTAACACTGGTGTACAGCGGTGGGATTTGTATTGAGTATACATTTTATTGTGCTTTAGATACCTTAGTGCAACTAACCACAAAGCTTAGCACTGAAAAAGTAAAACCTCTAACATGTCAGTTATAGAAAGCTATAGTCAAGAGTCCCTTGCAGCCAAAACTGCTGATTGTTTAAGAGTGCTCTGTAAACATAAGGATCTCCTGACTAAGGGCAAGAAAATGGAGCTGATTGAAAGATTGTTAGCTAACCAAAGTCTGGGTGATGGTTCAGAGGAACCTACCACTCCAGCAACTGTAGATGACAGTGTTGAAGTTAACATGGAGCAAAATGTTGATGTTTCTGAGGAAGAGTCAGAAGAGGAGGGTGAGGCTGTTGTAACTGTCCCCCCTAGGCCTCTGCCTGCTCTACCTGCTGTGCCTACTGGACCTTTACCAGGTCCCACATTTAGTCCTCAGTACTTTGAACTGGAGAAAATGAAGCTAGAATTGGAGTATAAGAAACTTAATGCTCAAACTGACAAAGAACTAAGGCTAAGGGAAATGGAGCTCAAGTATGACTTAGAAATGAAGAAATTATCTGTTGAGAATGTTTCTCTCTCTGGCTCCTCTAGAAGTTCCAGTCCTAAAAGACCCCGGATGCCTAAAGAATTGGTTGGTATGTATGAGCCTAAGTTGGATGTGTTGGATTGGTTGTCTCTGTTTGAATATAATCATGGGCTCCAGAACATCACAGGAAATGACTTACTCACCTGGTTGTTCTCTAGGCTTCCCCCTGTTGCAACTGATGTGGTAATGGAGATGGGGGAGGAGGATAGGAAGGACTATGAATGTGTGAAACTAGCTTTGATAGCTAGGTTTGGGAAGACCCCTTCCCAGTATCTTAAGAGGTTTAGGAGCCTCAAAAAGCATGATGGTACCCCTTGGGCTACCTGGGTGAATGAATGTTTGAAAAACTTAGAGGGATGGATTAAGGGTTACAAGGTGAACACTTATGAAGGTATGAAGAATTTGTTTATGTTGGAGACTATTTATGATGCCTGCTCTCCTGAGCTCAGACAACACTTGGCTGATTCCAGGGAATTAGATTCCCGGAAACTAGCTAAGGCTGCTGACTTGTGGGTTGCCAACAGGGCCACTCACAAGGATTCTGGGGTAACTCAGAAGAAGGATGGGGAAAAACAGTCTAAGAAGGACTCCAAAGAGAATTCTAATACTACAAATTCCAAAGAGGGCCCCAAACAAAACTATAAGGGTAAGCCACAAGGGAAACCAAATCAGGCTAGTGTACCTTCTGGTCCCAGACCAGAAGGAGGTCAGAACAAGCCTCCATTCCAGCGAGCCTTTGGCTCATGCTTTGTTTGTAAGGCTACTGACCATGTGAAAGGAGATCCCAGATGTAAGGGTAAACCTTCAGGGGTCCAGCTTGCCTCCTTAGCCTTCGCTCCAGAAGAGGAAGTACATATGGCAAGTGGAAACCTTCTATTACTAGCTGATGAACCCACTGGAGTCTCAGCTAGTGTTTCTTTAGTCTCTCTGGGGTTGTGGGAGCAACAGAATTTAGATGTCTATAACTCTATCCCAGATAATACTAAAGAGTATTATAAGGACAGTGTCCAGGTGAATGGTCAGGAGACTCCTGCCATTAGGGACACTGGAGCCAGCATAACTGTGGTGGATGAATCATTTTTCAAGGCAGAGGATGTTGCTAAGGCACCCAAATGCCTCACCAAGTTAGCTGGTGGGCCTGTGCAGATGTGTCCCCAGTTACCAGTTCTCATCCAATGTAATGATATGGCTGTAAAAATACCTGTCAGTGTACAATGTGAAGTGCCAGGTAGGGTTCTGTTGGGTAATGACCTCAAAGCTCTTGGAGTTGTATCTCATACCCCCAGACCTCCTAGCAAAAGGTTTCAGGAACTCACAAAACCTGCAAGGGAGAAAACCCTGAGAGGGTTATCTCAGGAGATGATGACAGAAATCACTCCTCTACCACTGGAGCAACTTACTGCAGTAACTACCAGATCAGGAGCAAAGGGGCAACCCAAGACTCCTAGAAAAAAGCCAGCAGCAGGCACTCCAGTGCTTCCAACAAGGACTTCCCCTAGGTTGTCCAAAGTTACACCTGTAACTCCCCCTCCAGCTGAGGCTGAGAGGGAGGTACAACCCTGTGTGGTTGAGCTAGACTCTGAGGAAGAGCTAGAAGGAGGCCCCAACCTTATTGGAGATTTGGACCCTGAGGACCATCCTGAGCTGCAGTCTTTACTGGCAGAAGGTGGGCCTAGCAGGGCAGCTTTTCGTAAGGGGCAAAGAGAATGTCCAACTCTGGAAGGTCTCCGCCACCAGGCAGCTTCTCAAGCTGATGGGCAAGAGCCTGGGAAGTATAGGTTGCACTGGGAAGATGGCCTCTTCTACAGTGAACCCACTGAGTCTGAACCTGGAGACTACAAACGCCTTGTAGTCCCACAAGAAAACAGACAACAGTTCTTACAACTAGCCCATGAGATACCTTTGGCTGGCCACTTGAGTTTCAAGAAGACCAAGGAAAGGCTCTCACTCTACTTTTATTGGCCAAAGATGGGGGCTGAAGTAGACAGATATTGTAAGAGCTGCCATACCTGCCAGACTTCTGGTAAGGTTGGTTCCAAGAATGTGGCACCTTTAGTGCCTCTCCCAGTTGTGGGAGTCCCATTTGAGAGGGTAGGGATTGACATTGTTGGTCCCCTTGATCCTCCAACCTCCTCAGGCAACAGGTTTATCCTTGTTGTAGTAGACCATGCTACTAGATACCCTGAGGCCATTCCTATGAGAACTGTTACAGCTCCGGCTGTGGCTAAGGCCCTCCTTGGTATTTTTACCAGGGTTGGGTTTCCTAAGGAGGTAATCTCTGACAGGGGGTCAAACTTTATGTCCCACTACATGAAGGCCATGTGGAAAACCTGTGGAGTTACCTACAAGTTCTCAACCGCCTACCACCCTCAGACAAACGGGTTGGTTGAAAGGTTTAACAGAACCATGAAGAGCATGATAGGTGCTTTGGAAGAACCCCTCAAGAAAAAGTGGGACCTTCTACTGCCATGCCTTCTCTTTGCTTATAGAGAAGTCCCTCAGGAGGGAGTAGGTTATTCTCCCTTTGAGCTTCTCTATGGCCATCCAGTCAGAGGTCCATTGGCCCTGATTAAGGAGGGGTTGGAAGGTGCTCCTCCCCTCAAGCCAGTCAGAGTGACTGACTATGTGATAGGTCTCCGGAGGAGAATGTCACACATGATGGCAGAAGCAAGTGACAACTTGAAAGCTGGTCAAGCCCTGGTCAAACATTGGCACGACCAGAAGGCTAACATGGTTGAGTTTACTCAAGACCAGCTAGTTCTAGTTATGCTCCCAACGAGGCAGAGGGCCTTGCAAGACAAATGGATGGGACCCTTCAAGGTTGTGGGAAAACTTGGAGAGGTCAACTATCTGGTGGATCTGGGCAGACCCAGGGAAGCTCCTAGGGTCTTCCACACCAACCGACTAAAAGCATACATCTCCAGACCTGATGTAGGAGCCTTGCTCCTAGCTTCAGCTGCAGAGGAGGAAGAGAGTGAATCTCTCCCTGATCTCCTCAGAGGTGTACCTTTAGATGAAAAAGTTGAAGGAGTCAATCTCTCTTCAGACCTGACACCTGAGCAACAAGAGGAGTGCAAATCTATGTTAAATCAGTTTGCCTCCCTGTTCTCACTGTCACCAGGCTTGACCCCTTGGGGCCAGCATGAGATACTCACTGGTGACTGTCTGCCAGTCAAAAGCAGAGGATACAGAATGTCAGAACATATCAGAGCCCACATCAAAGGAGAGGTCAAGAAGATGCTTGATCTCGGGGTAATAGAGCCCTCTACTAGTCCATGGTCTAGCCCAGTTGTGTTAGTACCAAAGGCAGGATCCAAAGACTTGAGATTCTGTGTGGACTATAGAGCTCTAAATGCAGTCACCAAGACTGATGCCCACCCTTTGCCCAGGACAGATGAGTTGGTGGATAAACTTGGTGCAGCCAAGTACCTCAGCACATTTGACCTGACGTCAGGCTATTGGCAAATAGCCCTGACCGACCATGCCAAGGAGAAAACTGCATTTTCAACCCCAGTTGGCTTGTACCAGTTTAAGGTCATGCCTTTTGGACTGAAAAATGCACCTGCCACATTCCAAAGGATGGTGAACCAAGTTCTGGCTGGGATGGAAGATTTCTGCATGGCATACTTGGATGACATTGCAGTCTTCAGCCACTCCTGGGAAGAACATGTGAACCACCTAGGACATGTGTTGCAGGCTCTGAAACAGGCCCAGTTGACAATCAAAGCCAGTAAGTGCCAGATTGGTCAAAGTAAAGTGGTCTACCTTGGACATGAGGTAGGAGGTGGAGAAATAAGGCCTTTGCCCAGCAAGATTGAAGCTGTGCAAAATTGGACAACACCAACTACTCAAACCCAAGTGAGAGCTTTTCTAGGCCTCACTGGGTATTACAGGAATTTCATTGAGAACTATGGGACCATAGCTTCTCCACTGAATGTAATCTCCTCTCCCAAATTCCCTAAAAAGGTAAAATGGAATGAGGAGTGCAATCAGGCCTTTGAAAAACTGAAGAGAGCTCTTTGCCAGGCTCCAGTATTGAGAGCTCCTGACTACCACCAACCTTTCATTGTACAAACTGATGCTTCCAATGTAGGTATAGGTGCAGTTCTAAGCCAACTGGATGAGAAGGGTAGGGAGCACCCCATTTGCTTCATCAGTAGGAAACTGAAGGATCCTGAGACAAGGTGGGCAACTATCGAAAGAGAATGCTTTGCTATTGTGTGGGCACTGAAGAAGTTTAGGCCATACTTGTATGGTTCTACTTTTGTTATTCAGACTGACCACCAACCCTTGAGATGGTTAATGCAAATGAAAGGGGAAAATCCAAAACTATTGAGATGGTCAATCTGCCTGCAAGGGTTTGATTTCACCATTGAGCACAGGTCAGGGTGTCACCATCAAAATGCTGATGGACTCTCTAGGATGTATATCATCGACTAGAGGTATGAGGTTCATCCAGGAGTGGATTAAATCCTCCTGTCCCTTAGTCTGGGGGGGGGCGAGTGTTAGGGAGAATTCTCTGTTTAGGCTGAATTTCCCTACCTAGTGAGTCCCCCAGCAGCTTTGCTGGATTTCTGGGGTTTAATTTTTTTCTCCTGCCAAGAGTGAGACTCTTGTACCCTCACTCTTGGACATGTTGAAGTGTGTTAACTTGGACAAACCTTGTGTTGAATGGGCTATGGGGTCTTTTACTCCATAGGGCCGCATGTATTTTTGTGATGTGGGTCACACAGCACCCTCTGTGCCGTGACCCAGGGGTGTCCTAGGGACTCCCCAACATAGACTCCATACCCTGGGACTGACTACTGTCTCCCAGGGCATGTAAAGTCACCAAAGACTTTGCTAGTCTTGAATCCTGAACAGAACCAGTACAAACCATCATATTGTGGACGTACTGGCTGGGGCAATTCGATTGCCCCAGGGTCTGTTAGTCGAGGGGGCACGTCTCCGTCCCCCCTGATCGAGTTTTGGCTGGTGGCAGTGGAAACTACTTTTTATATTCGACCGCGAATATTTCCCTATGGGATTTCCCATTGTTTTAGGCTAACACATTTAATTATTTATTTACGGTAGCCTTAAACATACCGCCGGTTTATATATTTATTTTTATAACTCCGGTTGGGACTTTTTGCCAAAACTTGATTCTAAAATGGCGTTGGTGTTCACCTCTGTAACTCTAACCCAAAGTGGAGCCCTTTGTTCCACTTTTGGCGGGCTTCTCCACAGAGCCCTCCAAAGTGGTGCCACTCTGTCTGGGGTACTTAGGAGGGGTGGAGGGGGATTTAGGCACCCTGGACTGAGTTACCTTGGTAACTCAAGTCGCACTCCGTCCTGATTGGCCCAAGTGGTGAGCCGCCCGGCTCACCACTTAGCATGTTTGAGTGACAGCTAGGCTGGGTGAATGGGGGCTGGCTGCATAAAAGCAGGGCTTTGGGGACTGGGATTTCAGAAGTCGCCACAGGACCAAGAATCCGACGAGGGAAGAGCTGAGCCGACCTGCTTCGACGACACCACCCGGTGGAGCCCTGCTGAACCGTCTCACCACTTTTTTCCCGACGACCGAGGAGAACTCTTAACGGAGTGGCTCCTTCCCTTGACTGGTGGGGACAACCAGTTTTCGCCTTCTTTCCGTTCTTTGAGGTATCTCGTGGCCGCCTTGCCTGTGCCAAGCACCCCGGCATCCGGAATACCACACTTTACCCCCATACCGCGAAAGTCGGTACCAACCCTTTAACCGGAGGACTCCGCGGCTGGTTTCTTCCCGGGCAGTGCTACGACCTTTCTCTTCTGCTCTTCAGCGAGATATCCTTCTCCCCTGACCGACGTCGAGCCTTGCTGTCACTGCCTGGAACAACTGCCCCCGCTGGAGGATCCTTTCCGCTTAAGGTACTGTGTTCCGCCTGGCTTCCCTTGCCACCGACTGTACGGGGTAGATTTAGTCCCCGGCTTTCGAACCTGGGAGTGCCTGGGATACTTTGGCTAAACTTTCTGAGCCACTCTAAACTCTTTTTGACTCTTTGCAAGACGTTGAATCTCTAACTAACAGTGTGATCTTGGGCACATTTTCGCTCCGGCTACTCTAAGAGTGGGCCCTGCCTAGTGACTTTTGCTCACCTGTGACTTTGTGCTTCTTTGAGCCTATTGCAAGTGTTCTGGACCTTAGAGTGGTGTGTTTAACCCATTTCTGCTTTTTCTCTCCCTTTCTTGGAAACTACTAGAGTGTCATCTAACGTTAAGCACTCACCTCTGTTCAAATTAAGTGGTGTTAACCTAGAGTTGTCTAGATAGGAGAAAGGATTGAATCTACTTTCATTATAACTGTGTTTGAAGTGTTTACTATATTTTGCTAGAGTGTTCTTAACTTATGTGTTTTTAAATAAATAACTATATACTTTTGAAACCAAGCTCTGGTCAGTGTTTGCTTGTGCTATTGTGTTTTGGTACAGATTGTGTATACGTTGCATACTGCCTAACTCTTCTTGAGAGAAGTCTGACTGCTCAGCCACAGCTACCAGGTAAATCTGGGTGGTACAGACTGCTACCAAAGGGGTTTACTGCTCTACCTGTAGTCTTAAATCTTTTGCAGTGTTCCCCAAGGGAACTGCACAGGTTTCTGCCTAACAAAAGGCATCTCTGCATCCTTTTTAGTCAACTTTATCATCGGCTTCACAATCAACGCAAAATTACTGATCCACTGCCGACAATAAGAGGCCACACCTATTACAGCTCTCACTCCTTTTTGAGTTTTTGGAATAGGCATACTAGAAATACTTTCTATGCGTTCTGGTGTTAATCTTCTCCCTTCTTTCGAAAGTAGGTATCCCAAATAAGATACCTCCTTTTGATTATACTGGAATTTCTTCAAACTTGCCTTATGACCATGGGTCGCTAAATGTGTCAAGAGTAATACAGTACTTTATTTGCAGATCTCTTTCGTGTCAGCAGCTAATAACAAGTCATCTATGTACTGCAAGAGTACGCAACCTTCGGGTAGTTCTAGCATGTCTAGCTGCTCTTTTAGCGCTCTGCTGTAAATGCTCCAGCTTTCTGTATATCCTTGTGGAATGCGTGTGAATGTGAATGATCGACCTCCTAGAGTGAACGCGAACAGATATCTACTGCTTTTATCCACTGGGATGCTAAAGAATGCGTTCTTCAAATCAACTACACTAAAGTATTCTGCAGTGGCCGGTATCATTGTCAGTATTGTTGTGACATCTGGGACCAAAGGGAATTGTGGGTCTACCACTTTGTTTAATGCGCGCAGATCAATTATGAAACGATAGGGTACTTCATTGCCTCCTTTCTTGTAAACTGGAAGAATCGGGCTGTTGCACGTGCTTCCTGCAATTTCCTCAACCACCCCAAATCTCACCAGGTCAGTAACAATGCTTTTCAATCCCTTCTCACCTTCAACAGAAATCTTATACTGGGGAATACGTGGTAGTGTTACACCTTATTTCAAAGTTATTTTTGCTGGCTCTATTTTCAAGCATCCTACATCATTATCATGCATTGCCCACAGACAGGTTGGTACTCTACTTAGCTCTTCTGGCAACTCTTTTGACATAAATTCCGTCACTGGTGCATCGTGAGGCCACATTGTGAGGAACACCCCGTCTGCCGTACAATGTATGACTGCCCCCAATTTTCTCAACAAATTTAATCCTACAAAGTTCTCTCCACAATTCTCTGTCAAAAGAAATGGACACTGTTCCGTAAATGGTCCTATTGTAATTGGGACAGCTTCGGACATGGGGTTAATTACTGGTGTACCTGCCAACCCTACAGAAACATTCTTTTGCCCCGACAGTGGTATCTCCGGAACCAAGTGGTGGTCTATCGAACACTTCTGTGCCCCTGTATCTACAAGGAAACGGTGCTCCTTATTCCCGACTCTCATTTCTACGTAGGGTCCTCTCTGATTCACAGGAATAGACACTGGTTCCGACCCCTGTCGTGGGCTGTCCTATCGCGAAAATAACACATTGTCCGATGTGTAGTCACCGCTACTGCTATAATACGTGTTTGGTTGTGTATCAAAAATATTCCCATTTCCCCCTCGATGTCCTCCACTCTGATCATTTCTCTGTTGGCCCTGCCCGCCCTGATTTTGGTTAGAAACGCTTTGGTTCAATGTCTGGTTCTGCTGTGCTTGGTTTTGGCCATATGATTGGGTTTGAGTACCTCCATTGGTGTATCCCTGCTGCTGCTGCTGCATGTTACTTCTGCTTGGGCCGTTTGACCCCTGATGTCCTCTATGAGGCCTTCTCTGACCAAACCCACCTCTATTCTGTAGGTGCGGGCATTGAGCTCGCCAGTGTCCTTCCTCCTTACAGTATGCACATTGATTTACTCCCAATATCACCCCGTGCATATTATTCAATTTTCCCCGGCCTTGTGCATTACCTCTACCTCTATTGTATCCAATGACCTACTGCAGCAACACCCTTACTATCGTTTGCATCGCTACCTTCCTCATCTCCAATGGGTACCCATTACATATCTCACTTACTTCTTTAATGATGTTCTTTTGTTCGACATCCATCGCATTGTTTCCCCTACCCATACCTGTAATCTTTGTTTATCGCCTATCTGTCCCGATATCGGCAAATGCTTTGTACTACCTGGAAAAACTCTCGGCCATGATTTTTTCATACTCAACCTTGACGCCTCCTTCCTACCTTTCTTAATAAACTCTCTACTATAGTCAGGTGTAGCAAACATTTCAGCATATCTGTCTTCCATTTCATTCTTTACTTCAATCAGTTTGTGAACATGTTCCCTTACATCCTCATCTCTTTGCTCACTGCGTGCTAACTTATTCAAATCTAACAACCGCTGTGGTGGTAAATTCCCAAGTATCTTTTTCCACTCTCCCACCAGAATTTCCCCCATGCATTCCAACACTACCTGTCTCTCGTCTTCTCTTCGGTACCCATACAATGAGGCCAATGCTGCCGTCTCGTCATTTCCTTCTATGTACATTTCTGCCTCTTGCCGTAATTCAATCTTTCTCTCTTTGCTGATCGCGCTTCGAGTTACCCGTCCAAATCCTGTTCCTTCAGCCCCGCCTCTTGCCTCCCCAGTCTCAATCTCGACTTCCGGAGGGGCGGATGGTGCTGAATCTGTCTCTAAAGCGGGAGGTGCGGATGGGACAAATGACACAGGTGGCAACTGTGAAGGGCCTTGCAGGGTTCTGGGAAATTGTGTGTCCGCGGTCTGCGCTTGTGGGAGGGCTCGAGCTGTGGGTGGGGCTTGGATTTATGCTTGCGTGAGGGGAAGTGCTTGGGCTACGGAAGGGGGTATGAGAGCTATTGTTTGGGCCCGCGCAGTCACTGCTGGCGTGTTTGGTTTCGATTCTGGTTTTGGGCCTTGACCCGTGTTAGTTAACAAATGTTCCATTAATTCATCTGCTATGTGTAGTTCCCGCTGTGGGTATATTCTGTCTATGTTCATCTGGTCCCTTCTCCCTTCCCGTCTTAGACTCTCAGTCCACTCCTCCTCTTTCTTCTCTTCTGCCATCTCAAGCTTCATTTTATGCCTACGCGCATGCTTCTCTCTACTCCTTAATCGGAGCATCGCTTCCCTCCTCCAATCTTTGACGGTCTCAAAAGCTGCAGGTGGTGCTTTCTTTCTAATCAGCACCCTCTCTAGGTTATCTATCCTCCCCATCTCAAAACTACCATTAATCGGCCACTGATGGTCAGGTTGCTTTCTAGTTTGCCTATGCCAAATTTCACAAAATATTATCGCACCCACACCATATTTCGCATACATATCATAAGCCGGCGTTCCCCCAGGGGGTGCACTTTGGCCATATTCCAAGGACTGTCTACCGCAGCTGAAAAGCCCCGCTAAAGTGGACAGTACTCCAGGCATGTTTCTTTAACCTTCCCCTTTGGTTAGCCAACTTTACCTGGACGTTTGAGTTTGCAAAATCAACACTCTACCAAAAATCAGGGTTCTCTTTGAATCGGGGAATGACTCACCTGATAAAACAAGTCACCTGTTCTAACGCACCCTCTCCCCACGTCGTGTCTGCACTTCTCTGGTTTCTGCCTCGTCTATGGACCCTCGCCTCCTTTGCCCTCTGGCCCGGTACGTCGATCAGGGATCAGATGTGTGCAGATCTGCGGAAGGAATCTCTCCTCTCTTCTACAGGGCGCCCCGTACACTTCTTGATCCCAGCTCGACCGTCCCGTCCTCGCTGTTCTTCCGCCTTTACTCTGTTACAACGTATACGATGGGGCAAGTGGGGGAGGGTCCCTGTTCGGGCGCCATCTTGAAAGGGGCCCCTTGGGGTCCCCCGTGCTATGGAAACAAGGCTATGACCATACACGAAAAGATGCGCCAGACACGAGGTTTCAAAATCCCAATGCTAGGGTTTATTGCAAGCAAAAGATAGTATCAATTGGTCAATTCTGATCTCAAGCCCCACAACGTGAGTTTCCTAGACCTCGAGGGACGCAAGAGAGCGAATTACGTACATCAGTTACATATATACAAAATGCATATCATACAATCAGCAAAGTCATGTTCAACACCCCTATGTATTAAGTTCCTTTGAACTCGGGATGACGATGGACATATCCGACGAGTATGACGATCATAATGCTTTCGATGTCTATTCCAGTAACAATGTTCAATTTAGAAAGTGCGGAGGGATCTTTTAGAACACAGTGGTTCTGTTCTTGGAAGCAATCTGCACACGGGGGAAGAGCCACATTCCGAGCTTTGCTATCTATGAGGTACTATTCGTGTCCTGGGAGCAGACACGTTCTAAGGGGTTTAGCGAAGGGGGGCCGTAAGAGAAGCATAATTCAAGCCTTTAACTGTATTATTCTAACATATTCTACCATCGTACGAGACTGTCTGGCAGCTGTGAAGTGATTAAATGCCCTCCAGCTTCCTCCCAAGGCTACAGAGAGGGAGCGTGGGCATTCCTTTCTGGGCTACTCATGAGAAGTTCAGCAAACTCTTCAGTCCCCTGACCTTGTCCTTTCATATTCAGACAACAATGTTAACAGATGAGCAGAGTAAGCAGAATCTGCAAGAATTGTAAGCTGCAAAGCAGTTTTTAGACAGAAAGCAATGAGCAATGGTTAACAAGCAAAATGGCGATTCTGCTACGTTTAAAATGGCCGCTTGTTGGTCAAGCATAACAGTCTATATTTCTATAATTCGGTGCATAAGACGGTTGGCCCACGGCCATCAAGTTACATCTATCATTCAAATGAAGGGTATTAATTTTTCCAGATTGACACATCTGCCCTTTGAACTTCCTCATCCCTTCGTCTCCTTATCCTTTTTTCATGTACCCTTTGCTCTTCTTCCAGCCTTTGCTGTTTCTGTCTGTCGTGCTCATAGGCTGTTCTCTGTTTGCGAACAAGCTGCTTTTTGTGCTCTTCGCGATATAGCTGTTCTCACCTCAGCCTATCTTTCCTTCTTATCCTTTCGTCCCTTAACTGCTTCGCTTTCTCCTTTCTCTGTGCCTCATCTAACCTCTCTTTAGGTCTCACTTCATCGCTTCCTTTTCCATCGAGTTTCAATAGTATTTTTCCTCCCATCCATTCGTCCTTGTCAAATGGTATCTCATCAGTTCTGTCTTCACTTCCTTTCCATTTCTTTCCCTCTCTATCCTTATCGAGAGATGCACTTGTCTGTGCCTGATCCTCCCTTTCATCATCGTGTCTCTCCTTGTCCCTTGGGACTGCTGAGGTAAGATTCTTGTCCTGATCCTTCCCTCGATTTTCATCACTACTGTATGTAGGTGACTCATATGTGGGGTTGCTGTACCCTGCAGCTGCTTTAAGCTCCCTTAATGGGTAGAGTCCCTCAGGCTTACTTCCCTCGGTTTCTGTTTCAGGTGGGGCAGGTGGCGCCGTAGGCGTCTCACCCCCCTCCGTGCATACAATTAATATCCAGTCTGCAGGTGGCTCTTTCTCCTTCGACTGTTTGAACATTTTCCAAAGTTCTAGAACAGCAAGGCTTTTCTCTAGCTTCTTGCCTGTATATGTAGCATGCAAGTAAGTCATCATATGCTGTAAAACGGCTTTAGATAAGGACCCATTTTGTGGCCACGGCATAAACATCTTGTGGGCGGTACCCTTAACCCACTGAGTGTTATATTTCTTAAGCTTGGGTGCGTGTTTCAGCAGTTGCTTGCATAAGTGTGCTAATGGAGAAATGTCTTCTATGCTTAAATCTGTTCTATTTTCCTCTTATACAACACTTTTCAATGCTTTCATGCAATTTTAACATTGCCAACAATATGAGCGAGCACCAAACACCACAAGCTCCAATCCAATTTTTTCCGGCCAAAACATTTATATCACCAATTTACTCAAAACATCAATTCGTGTACGATTCCCTCTCGACTATAGAATCACATAAAAACCTAATCAGTTCTAAACAACAAACAACAAAATTCCTTACATGTGACACACAACAGAACTCGTACGACAGCCAATTGACAGACTAGACAGACACCAGCTGGACACAAATATCTCTTCTGGCTGCTATATTAAAGCGCAGGAATAAGGCGTATCCTCTCTCTTTCTCAGGTGTCCGCCCTGGTATCCTTTCTCTTCCCAGGTGTCCACCCCGGTATCCTCTATTTAGTTAATTATTCTCGAGTCATTATCCCCTTATATATATACAGTCTTCTCTACTTCTGATTATTTTATTTTTTCCACCTCCCTCCGTTACCTTTTCCCCTACTTGTTCTAAAGCCTATGACATTTGCCAAGGACTCGTGATATTGCCGAAGACCTAGAGTTACTTTATGTTGACGGTCAATAGGTGTCTTATTTTAGTCAATAATCAATAATCAATAATTGATGGTCATAACCATCCTCTGCTACCAAGTGTACAGCAGGGCGGAGTGACCTCAGACGGGCCCATAGGTTCAGAGCTCACCCTCGATTACTTTAAGTTGAGATAGCTGCACCTTGAGGTGGATGGGGTGCGGGATTCTCTTACTCCAACACCAATCAATGAGGACAACTCAACGGTTTGGCAAAGGGAAGTCCGTTTAATGATAAGTACAAGAAACGGGGAAACATGGAAATCAACAGTGATGCGATCGCCTGTCTCGCTTCAACTTCCACCAATCTTCATTCAAACAGCAATAGTTATAGTCAGAATTCGTCATCATTGACGTGTAACACTCAAAAGTTTGTCATACAATTCTATTGGTTGGAAAAGGTAACTTAAGTATAGGTGCTATATCCGTATATGGTAAAGGAGTGTGAGGATTGGATAACTCTTATCAGGTAGGCGTCTACGCCCTTCCCTCTACATTACTTATGCATACGTCACAAAAAGTATGACGTCTCATTGGTTCTACTATCTATAGGACCTTAGATTATTTGGCCCACTGTGATTGGGCTGGCTACAACCCTAAGCATAAATCTCCACTTTAATTAGCAGCATGCAGAATGGTTACTCAGATGCGGCATGCCCCATGGTTCACCCTGCCTCCCTTCCATCTATCAGTACCTTAGGGCAATGTGTCAATTAGTTGGCTAAGGATGGCCTCGAAACTGTAGCTTCTTGTCAGGAAAAGTTATGGTATCTTCTGCCTTTGGGTGACATCAGACGTTGGCGCCTCTTCGCTCTCGGCTGTTCACGTGTTAGTACACCGTGAATCTGCTTCTTTTTCCTTCTATTTATGCATTTTATTCTCCTTAAGCCCGCCACCTGCATGGGCCTCCTTATCTCGACATTCGTAGGGCAGGCTGCTCTGTTCTTTAGTTCCGATTCTCTGAAGTTACTGTCTTCCTCCCTCACTTGGTTTGACCTCGACTTCCCAGGCACGAGCTGCCTCTTGTTGAGTTTCGATTCTGCTCTTGGTTCTGGCTTTGTGCTAGTATATGAATCCTGGCCTGTTTGACCCCTAGCAACCTGGGTTTAATTCTGCTATTGTAAGTGGACTTGCACTCATATAATGTGCTTTGTTGAGGTAGATATATAGTTGGCGCTTGCCGCTCTATTCTTCTACTAAGCACAGCAGGCAGTACTTGTTTTCTTAGCTTCTTTCGTTCCAAGCATATCTACAGAGGTTAGTTAGTCGCATACTTGCTTTATAATTTTGTTTCTCTATATTTCAACATCATCTCTTCTTCTATGTCCATTACGTCATTATTCGTAACATTTCGTCTTTGTTTATCACCTTTTTGGTTGTCGTTTCTTTCATCTGTGAGTCTGTCCGGGCCCTTGTGTCGTCACCATTCGCCTTCAATTCAGGTCCTTTGGGTCTCTTCTGGGACAGTTTGTAAGTAGTCTTCATTTCGTGTCAGCTGCTGGTACGGTTGTCTCAATGGGTATCTTACTGCCCAGGGTTGTCTGGTTATGGGCACTTCAATGGGCATTGCTCTTCTGATGGGCACTGGGCAGAGCCCTAGTGCGGCTCTATGCTGGTTTATTTGCTCATCATATGTCACATATCTTGGTGTGTACATTCTTAGTACTTCAAAATGGGTGGCTGGAGTGCAGGCCATATCTGGGACCTCCTCTACACATCTGCCAATTCTCTGGCTGTGACAAAATTATCCAAGTTGTCAAGAGTATCCTCCAGATGTGGAGATAACACTACAGCAGAGAGTCTGCGAGTATTTCTGGAGGTGATCATGGACCTCTCGGTCAAAGATTTCTTATATTGTGAGATACAAAAAAGACTAAAATGGGCCAGCATGCCAAATCCAAGTCGATCTTGTCTAATTTGGGTTTCTCTCACCAGGTGACCAAAGCCACGCATGTCAAGGGTAGGATCCTGGACAGGGTGTCAGGTCACAATATCATCATTAATGACCCTGACGTTAGACCTTATCAGGCACCATCCAATGATACAGTCAGGTCTTGAGGTCCTTAGGATGGCGGACATCAGTTCTAGTATTGTTCTAGTATTGTTCTAGATGGTTTTCTGTTGAAGCTAGAAAAAGGGATATTTACCATCGAGTATTGAGGAGCTGTTTCACAAATCTATTTGGATCCTCTCAACTACCTCTAGTAGATGACTGTGTAGAAAGGTTGTTTCGCACTCTCAGAGTTTCTGATAAGTTTCATATAGGGATGTTTGCAATAATGTATATGCATAAGAAGAAATATTGAGTTTTTGGAAACTTGTTTAAAATAGATTGTGGCTGTTTGTTTTAGCAAAAAGAGCATTGTTTTGCACATTTATAGTATTTGCACACTCTATTTTTACCCTTTTGCACAACATCTGATTTATGCGTTGCACATTTGTTGATGAATTTTATGAAATGTAATTTGTGTGTGTATTGTTGAATTTGCATGTGTATTTTTATACATTTTTTTCTAAAAATATTAATAAATGAATAATATTCACGTATCTGCCTGCACAGATCCATTGTTACTTCTAAAGCCCTCAATTGAATTTGATTTTGAATAATTATTTGATTGCCCGCGAGGCACCATTTCTGTAGAATTCGTTATTTTCGCTCAGCAGGTGTCTGCAAAGTGAGGGGGATACCCACACACAGGTTTTAGTTCTAACACATTCACACACATAAATACAGTTCATTCTATTGTGCGGTGCTTACTGTAAAAAGTGAGGGATGAAGGAGTCACCTGCTGCTGTTTCACTCTGCCACTGATTGTAGAGCAGTGAACCCTTGGAGCCGGAAGAGTGTGTGTGATTTTCAAACTTCCTGAAAACTATACATGGGAAAATTATGCTCCGACATGGCATGCCACAAACACTTGTGATGCATGTCAATGTCATGCCGTTGTCCTGGAGAGCAGGAGCTGGAGGTCATGAGTGCAGCCAATCAAAAGCATGGAATCTTCACACACAATGGGGACCAAAATGATATGATATGATGGGTTATTAATAACGCACTTAATACCCAGAGATTTCTAAGTTCGGACCCGGGGATCAAACCCAGTTGCTCCATGTCGTTGTCTTGCTTCCAAGGCTAGCATGAGCCCCTGAGCTATCCTGCCGAGACATGGTAGTTGGCCTACAGAGCCTCCAGCGGTAAAGACAATGCACTGCTCTCACCATGGAATTCCATGTAGAGCACTCAAGTATGTGCCAGGAAATGGAGGCACCGATAGGGGAGCCAGAAAGACACTGTTGTCAATGTATTGATTTTCTTGATGTATCGCAGATGTATAAAAAAAGATGACTGGTGACAAATAACAGACATTGTAAAATCAAATATGTTAAGAAGTGTGAAATCAGGAGACGGGCAGTGCCAGGTTGCAGACTGTAATGAAGTTCCTTACCTGACATTGGCAGAGGATGGTAGAGAGGCCACAGGGGCCAGGGACTTCTATGCGCTGTGTGATTCAGTGCCTAGAGGAAGTTTGGGAAGGGTGCCATGCCTACCCCACCATGCCCTCATTATGGGTCAGGGACTTGCCACATGGAGTCAACTTGTGGCACTGCCCTTTTAAGGGACCCTTTTGAACTAAAGAGACTTGTGAGCACAACACCCTCCCTGCGGGCATTGCATTTCAACTAGGCCTGGTTCCAAAATAATCAATTGTGCACATGCCCCTGTCATGATTCCTGCCCTTCATGTCCCCAGCCCTCCAAGATGTCAGGCTGGAGCCAGGCCACGATCACCTACATGGCCCTCAAGGGCCTCTCCATCCCTCCAAAGAGCCACTTGGAGTCAGACTCACTCACTCCCATAGGATAACATTGGGGATTGGACTTGTGGTGCATTGATGGGGACAAGATGGATGCCCCCACACATTTCGGTTCCCAGAACTGCATGTGCAGTCTAGTCTTTTGGGTGTGGATCAGTCCAGAGATACCTGGGATACCCAGAGACTATTTAAGCCACGCCCAGGCTGAGAAACATGCTTTGCGTTTTTCTGCACCTGCAGCGTGACACTCACCGTGTTCGGATCGGTCTCCAGTAGGCCTGCATCTTTCTTCTGCGCTCAGCCCCTGCAAGAACAAGAACACCGTTAGGAACAGCCTTACCTTGCGGCGCTTCTGCCCATCATTCATCGCTCCTTCTGTTCTGCGGGCATCTTCGGCGGTGTCATTCCCATCCCGGCACGCCGCTTCCTAAGGAAAAGGGAAAAGAACAGAAAAAAGACATTAGTAAGCATTCAGCAAATCTTCGCTTATTTTTAAAGACTGTATGAGCTTCAAACGCTTACCTGAATCCCAGTCGCTCTGGGGGAACTCTGTCTCCGAGACTTCTCATCCATCTGCAAGAGGGAAAAGACACTCCAGGTTAGCGTGGAAACATACCGCGCTTACTCACCGCATTTCCTCTTCATAAACGGCATCCACGCTGAAAACGTCATGGCACCTAAAAGACACAGAAAAATAAGTCAATTCAATAAAAATACGAAAGGGGCGCATAGTGCTCTCACTCACCATCAGCGCTACTCATCTCAGCAGTACACCGCCATCCCCAGATGCCTGCCATCATCTAAGGAAGGAAAGAAACGAAGTTAGAGAACTGTTCAAAAGACTCATTATACTTACCTGTCGGACTCTCGCCAGTGAAGTAACTAGGCAGCAACGAGCCCGCATCAATCAACGCACCCCTGTGCTGAAAGCAGGATGGAGAGCACACTTTCCAAGAAAACAAGGTGAGCTTTGGATCAAAGGGAAGGGTTGGACCCCCGGGAAGAAGGGGTTCAAGCACACAGAGACAATAGGGAGTTAAACTCTGCCAATCCTGTGTTTCAGGCCCAGTCTCCAGTCGAGTAAACTCCAGGGAAGGGTTCGAGGTCGTAAAAGGTCAGAACAGGCTGAGTGACGTCCCCGTGGATACCAGGTGAGCATTACAGCCCCCGACAGGAAGATAAGCAACTCTAATATGGAAATGAGTGTCAGCAATATACAACAGGTATTGTATGAAAAGACATCCTTGCATGACTGAATAGTCCCACTCAGGAATTCTCCTCTTTGCTGGTCTTTGTTCGTGAGCAGGAGAATCAGCACAAGACTACAGAGCACATAGCTCCAAAGCACCCGGTCCTCTCTGCATTCTGAATCCAAGCTGTCCTCGAGCCAACTTAATTGCTTGAGGCGTGAATGTTTACAGGAGAAGGCAGGCTCAGGAACATGGTCAGAAGGCTACGGTGTAAAAAAACAGCCAATCACGTTTCTCTGTGCTGCCCACATACTTGAAACCTGTCGGGCAAGGGCAATTCCACAAGACGGAGTTAGGCTGGGGGATTGTAGAATGGTATGGGTGTTTGGAGGTGCAGCAAGAGAGAGTTTGGAACAGACTGGAAGAGAACATTTTCGGCTGGTGCAGGAGAGGAGCTGGCACAGGAGGCAGGAGGAGGGAGAGAATTATTTAGGAGATCTGAGCTAGAGGAGGTTGAGAGAAGACATGAGGATGTGAGAGTAAGAATATCAAGCAAAGTGAGGAGGAGTGTGGGAGAAGTCAGTATCAGGGGGAGAGGAGGCACAACTGGAAGAGTGACGAAGAGCTGATAAGAAGGAACCGTGGGGAGGTAAGGAGAAGGTGGTGAGGAGGAACATCAGAAGAAGAAAGGAGGGATGGTGAGGAGGAACATTAGGAGAAATAAAGTGGATGGGAGGAGGAAGGTGGAGGAGATATGTATTTAGGTTACAAGGAGATGTCACCAGGAGAACAAAAGAGGAGAAGCATGTACAGAAAAATAGATTGTATTGCAGGGAAGTCTACACCAAAGAAAAGGGAGTAGAGAAAAGCGTTGAATTAATAAAACAAAAAACATGTAAGATGTGGTCTGAGTACAGCATCTGAAGAAGTAACGTGTGAGGAAATGTTTGATGTTAGCAGCCCACCTACAACAACAATATATGTCCAAAGTAAATGACAGGCACAAAAATAAATCTTTTCAGTTACATGGAAGAATCCAGAAATCTTTTGTTAATTGGAAAAACAGTCCAGTCTGGGATGAAAAGCACAACAGTTTATAGGAAAGTGAAAAAACGAATTGGGCCCTGCATTGTTTATATTTTCCTTCACGGGACTGAGAATCAGCTTTGTATAATGAAAGATACAGAGATGTTAAAGATATAAGTCTTCAATTGCATATAGAAATGTTATAATGTTGCCCTGTTTTGTGGAAATGTATAGGCAAGAGGAAAAATAAGAACTGTAAAGTCTGCATTTGTGAATGAAACAAACTTAGGTCTGGACAGCCAAATGCATTCCTTCCACCACAGCTATAGAAGCACAGCAATAAGGAGGAGCATGGTTTGCCTTTCCATGAGAAAAGTGTGAACACTGGCTTTGAAGCTCCACCATAAATGTTATGATCCTAATAGATAAAGAACTACAGGTCAATGCAATTGTTAAGCAATGCTTCTTTCACCTGCACACAACCAAGAAGATACTCCTATTCCTGTCCTTTCCCACAGAACACTTGCATCATCTTCATCATCATGTCAAGAATAGACTACGCCAACATCATTTACCTGGGAATGCCAGACAACCTGTTAAGAATGCTACAATGGGTACAAAACGCAGCCGCAAGAATTCTCCTTAGACTCACCAGAAGAGACCACATCACACTGACACTAAGAACGCTGCATTGGCTACCAGTAAAAAAGCAAATCTTCTTCAAAACACTGTGCATAACACACAGAGCGGTCCACAGACAAGGAGTGGAATTCATACAGCAAAGATTCACGATCTACAAACCAGCATGGACACTAATCAATATACTGAGTCTAGTATTGCCTGAGGGTGACCAGTACTCTGGCTCCAGATGTATTAGAATTAGAGGGTATACAATGTTGAAACTGGATGTAGGTGAGGATGATCAATGCCGTGGGCTTGGATAGAAATCAAAGGTAACCCTTTGTATGGAGTCATGACACAACAGTCCTCGACCCAACTAACCACCATCACACTATTCTACATTCTCATTCCAAACACAAACATTTTTGGAGTTAGAAAATGTGTTCCAATTCGATGGATTTGTTGGGTTGAAAATTTGTTAC
Source organism: Ambystoma mexicanum (assembly GCF_040938575.1). NCBI lineage: Eukaryota > Metazoa > Chordata > Amphibia > Caudata > Ambystomatidae > Ambystoma > Ambystoma mexicanum. Next base: position 82,697,382 of record NC_090927.1, on the reverse strand, counting down.
ACCTAGATAGATCCTCGGGTAGGAAATGTGCTACAATCAGATGGACTTTGGGGGTAGTAAATGTGTTGCACTTAACTAACAGTACTAAAAAATAAAAATTCTGTATAATCACCCTGAAACAAACATAACTATACCTCCACCCCACCACAAACCACACACACTGCACAAAACCCAACATGAAACCATACACAAGCACGCACAAAGCACCCATGCACAATCATACCCCAACACCACATGACAGCTACCAACCAAAAATGCACAAACGCTCATTGAACGGTTTTTCCGAACTGTAGCTATCAACAGCACATCAAAGCCCTCTTGCTCTTCTCCCTCTCAATCCCACTAACAATCCCTCAATCCCTCTTCCATTGCAGACCCGCCAGAGCGCCAATAGACCACGCAAGCAGCAGCAGTGCATGGTACAAGACCATATAACATAAGATAACATAACATGCTGATTGTTGCCTTAACTTCAGAAACAGGCCTGGGTAATAAAAACAAATACTCCCTATTTACAACTTCCAACTGTCTCTGAGATTAGGCCACAATGCATACATCTTAAATGTACAAGAAATAGGCTCTAGAGAGTGTCACTAAAATGATAGGAAGTGTCTGGAATCGCTCAAGGGGCAGGTATATATGAACATGTGGCCATGAAAAATGTAACCTCAAAGAACTTGCACCATAACAACCAGCATTCACAGGAGTCACAAATGGTGCAGCTCTCAGATGCGAAATAACTAACATTATTTGATACCAGTAGTTCTCTTACTAGGCAGAGGAACTGGAGATGACATTTAATATTTGTTAAATAAGAAACAAAAATGGCCTTTTGAAAATGACATATAGAATCACATTTGTGCTTCTAACTTTTGAATGATGGTTGTTAAAAGGAATTTAAAAAAAAAAGAATTCAGGGTGGAAAGCTCTATCAGCTGAATGCAAAATTATATTTTTTATATTATATTAATTAGGTAAATTAGGCAAAAGTGGATATTTTTGAGCTGAAACTGTGTGTTAGTGATTCAAATATCTAGCATCTGAGCTGGCGAGCCAGTTACTCTGAGATGGAAATATTATTTTTGTACAAGATTATCAGAGGGTAAATCAAGAAAATCTGTAATAGGTTAGGGTAATCTGATAAACTGATGAATGATTAATAACATGATCATATGTTAGAAACATGATGTTTCAGAAAATTACTATTGTTTAATGTAGAACTCTCCAAGAGGATATAACTTCAAATGGGAGGGAAATTGGGTTATAAATCACTCCCATTAGACTGCACTCTTCATTGACATGCTCAATGAGTACGGAGGTGATAGTTAAGTGTGATGTCACTTTTGGAACACTCTCCAATCACAGAAACGGACTAATTAGATTAGAGTATGATACACACCTCTAATGGGAGTAGTTTTTTATCTATAAAAGTTCAAACTCATAGATTCTGGACACTGACTGGCACACTCACTGACTGGCTGACTGATAGAAGGAGAGAAGGAGAAACTATGACAACAGAAAGGAGAATGGAGCAGATTGCTTTCCTTTGGACCCATTTTTTTTATCATAAGCAGAGCACTGCAAGTGAGGCCTATGTGGCCAATCCCTGGATATCATCACTGCTTTCATGGGGGTAGCCCCTTTCCATGAAGCCAGGGTGGTGAGGCCATTGCCTCATAGTCCCCCCGTGGGTGGTACTCTACAAGTGGACCTCATGACGAGGGAACCCCTTCATGGGACTGGTGACGATGGCCTTGGGAAAGTGCGTTATCCCTGCCAATCACCTGACCCTAGACCCCCTTTCTAAAACCTTAACTAAAGCACCTTCCCTCATAGGATCATGAGTTATTGCCTCGCTAGCATTCCCCTGATAAGTACTGGGACAAGTAAGATAAGGAGTCCCCCAAGAGAATATCCCTTCCCTGGTACTGTGATGAGGAGGTACTCCATTAACCCACAAGGGAGTAGGAAGATCAGTACTGTGATGAGGGAGATGCACAGAAGTATGAGGATCACCTTGGAGCACTACAAGGAACAGTCTAGTGGTTGCCTGTTTCCAATTGGTTCCCTCCCAGGAGAAATAGAGGAAGGGAACCAGAAGTTTTTGTCTGTTACTCCCTGGCGAAGTCCAGAGCAAGGAAGACATGATGCTGCTGCTGGAGGGGAGGGGAGGAACCAGAAAGCAGATGGACCCTTGAAGGACCAACAGGGGTTCTTACCTACTTGGGAGCTCCAGGAAAGACTGTACCATCACCCAGCTAAGAAGGGAAGGTGGGGTAATAAATCTTCTGCTATTGTGCAAACCTAGGAAGGGTCAATCCTTCCAGCAAGGAACCTGGAGGACGGAAGCTGTCCTGTTGGAGAAGAGGAACAGGAACAGTGTTACCAGTTGCCTCCCAAGAAGCTCCAGGAAAGACTGTACTGCCAACCAGCCCAGAAGGCAAGCTGGGGCCTAGGTGCTCTGAATAGGAGTTGAACAAGGGAGATTCAGTCCCTCTATGGAGGAATTACAAGGATGTTTCTGATGAGGGATGCCTGCGATGAGCAGTGCCATGGTCCCTTAGTGTCCCGCAGTTGGTAGGACACACACAGGGAAGGACAGAGTCCCGCCAACCAGAGTCTGGGACCCACTATTACCCAGGGGAAGCCTGGGAACAAGAGAGGGTGGGCAGAGTGCCACCAACCAGGGTCTGGGACCCACCATCACCAATGGGAATTCAGGGAGCAAGAGAGGCTGGGCGTAGTGCCACCAACCAGGGTCTGGGACCCACCATTACCCAGGGGTAGACAATTATCCCCATTCGAGAAAGATTTCCCAGGGGAAGCCTGGGAACAAGAGAGGTAGGGCGGAGGGCCACCAACAAGGGTCTGTGACCCACCATTACCCAGGGGAAGCCTGGGAACAAGAGAGGCAGGGAGGAGTACCCCCAACAAGGGTCTGTGACCCACCATTACCCAGAGGAAGCATGGGACCAAAGAAATCAGGGTGAAAGGCCATCACCTACCCGGGGAAGACTGGGACTGATGAAACCAAGGCTGTTACTTGGAGAGAGAGCAGATAATGATACAGACTTTCAATATACAATTGATACTCACAGACCTTGGCAGAGGAGTACACGAAGGCTGTGACTTGAAGAGGGACCAGATAAAGATACAAACTTTGAATATATAATTGATACTCACAGACCTTGGCAGGGGAGCAAACCAACCCTGTGGCTTGAAGAGAGACCATATAAAGAGAACTGTGAGAACAATCAAGTGAAGGGGGTCAGGAGAGTAAACCAAAGTGAAAGTGAAGACAGAGAGAGATAATGATGAGAATAAGAACGTCGACTGCCCTACTTGGGAGGACATTGGACCAAGAAGGGGGTACTAGGAACAGGGTCTGGGACCTACATTGTTAGGCAGAATTATATGCAGTACCCTTTGGGAACACCACACACAATTAAGACTACAAGTGACAGTAAAATGTCACCTTTGGTACAGGCCTGTACTACACAGCTATAGTGGTAGGAGTAGCGGAGCAGCCAGACTTATCTCAAGAGTAAGTGAGCAGTACAAATAGTTACACAAACGGACCTGATTCAGGCAAACACTGACTCAAGGTTTCTAAGTAAAGAATATATATTTATTTACTCAACAGTTGTATAACATTTCTTTATTTCTAAGCAGGTTAAAAATCACAATCATAAATACACCTCACCACTTCCCTTAAATTCCAAACAAGTTAATCTCACAAAATGAAGTGGGAGCAAAATGGCACTCCAGCAATTCAAAAGGGAGGGAAAGACAACGTTATTAGGCAACACCAACAGGTAAGTACTCTGAGCAATCAGAACAAGAGAGACTACAGTGAGGAGATCTTCTAGAAAAGATTTAGGGCCAAAGTCAATGGGTCAAAAGTCTTTTGCTCAAGATCAGACAGTTCAGGGTAGTTCGCGGTAAAGTTCGTGGCACAGTTTCCGGACGAGGTTGGTTGGTAGAAAAGTTAGTTCAAAGAGAAGAGAAGGACAAGCCCTCGGGTTGGAGAAAGATTTCAAACCCTTTCACCGCGGTAAAACGAAACAGACAACCGGATTTGCACAGTACCTTAAAACGGAGAGGGAGCTGTAGCTGAGGCGGATGTTCCTGGTGGTTCCTGCAGGCTCACGGTTCCTGAAGCGACTGTTGGACTGATCAGAAGTAGGAAGACTGGAGGGTCCTGCGCCACCCAGGGAAGAAGCCAGCAGCAGAGCAAAACAACGAATAAAAGGTGCGCTCCTTAAAACCCAAGCAGGGTCGACCTTCCTGGCTATCCGCCCCACTGTAGCTCTGTACAGCAAATTCGACCAGAGGAGGGGTCCTGGCTTGAAGTTTGGGCGAACTGGTTGGTCCCACCAGCTCAAGGTAAGAAGTTTCCTGAAGGATCTTCTCTGTCGTCAGATTCAGAGATTTGAACCTGCAGCAGGGCTTCACCGGACGGTTCAGTCGTGGTAGGGGGCCTCTTCTTCCAGTTCCTTTCATTCCAGTGGCGACTCTGCCTTTCCAGCCCCAGAGACCTGCTTTTTATGCAGTTTTCCCCCATTCAAACAACCTGGCTGTCAATCACACAGCAGGGTGGCTGGCCTGGCAAGGCCAGTCCCCTTAGCCAATCAGACAAGAGTGCGACTTGTTACTAAGGCAACCCATGGCAGGGGTCCGAAGATCCCTCCCTCACATCCTGCCCACCTAGACTATCAGGCGCCTTAAGGAGGGCTTCTGTACAGAAGCCCGCGAAAAGACAGCGAACAAAGGAATCATCCCTGGTTTGGCGCACAGAGAAAAACACGAGAAAGACTTTAACAAAAAGAAATGGCGAATAAACCCAGCCGGAACCAAAATAAAATGTATTTGGGCATGCGGGTTTATGTTTGAGGCTACTATACTAGCCTGGAACAATACCCCGTTTATATAATATAATTGCGGTAGGAAAGTTAGGGTAGATACCACTGCCACCAGCCAAGTCTCAGTGTTAAGGGATCTAAACAAGGCTCCAAGAGGCACAGACAAAAAGGGATAAGAAGTAACACTTTCCAGTACTCCATATAGGATGGGGTGTACAGGGTCTGCAGTTTAAAGTGACTATATAAAGTTAATGGCAACTTTACCTGTTTCTGGGGGACAGTAGTCAGCCCCAGAAAAATTGAGTCAGTGGGAAGTCTCAAAGACAACCCTGTGTCACTGCACTGCAGGTGCTGTGTAACACACAAAAAGTGGTGCACATGGAGTAGGTGAGGCTCCAGTGCCCAAGATCACACAAACAGTGAAAATACACACAGCAAAACACATGTAAGAGTGGGAAAAAGGCTCACACTCTTACCAGGTGAAAAAAAAAATCCTAGAAATCCAGCAAAGTTGCCAGGGGACTCTTTAGGTAAGGGAAATCAGCCATTTATGAGAATTCTCCTAACATACAGCAATTGAGAAGAAGACCAGCACAGCTTGGGAGAGGGAACCAGGCTAATCGTCATCGTCACAGAACCTGGAAGGCGGGTCTACTCACAAAGGGTCTGGGACCCTCAAGGCGGCTTGGAAAAGATATCCAGGCCATCTTCCCTTGTGGCTGGGCCAAGGGATCAGGGCTGCCAAGTAAAGATAAGAACCTGTCTTAACTATGGAAGAATCAGAGACAATATTGGATAATGTTGGAAAGACTCTGGGGAAAGGGGATCAACCCCTTGGGACTTGTGGAACTTTTGCTTGCTTTTCTACACCTTTTTGAAACTTTTATTTTGAACCAAAAAGCTGGGCTGCAGGCAGAGAGACAAGAGACATTTCCCTTTTCACCTTATTTAGAGTTTAGTTTGTGAGGGAAAGATTAGGATTTGGACATAGGATGGGAAAACTTTACTTTGGACATTCTGACACAGAGAGTTTTATTAGCTAGCTTTGTTGAGGCAGGGATGCTCCTGTGAGCCACTTAGAGATAGGGTTAGTTAGAATTTCCTCAAACCCCCCTCCTTCTGTTTTGTTATTAATAAAAGACTTTGCCAATCAACATGCCAACCTTGTGTTCGAGTCTTACTCCTCCACCCTCACACCTACCTGGAGTTAAAGACCCAGGCCTTCTTCAGTGGAAACGATAGCAGACATGCCCAATGCAAAACAAAGGGAATCAGGCTGTAGCGGGAAGCTGATCCCATCTTGCTGACTGATGCCCACTTGTTCCTAGAGGGAGGGAGAATTGCACCAGTCCTGAGGAGTGTAACTACCTATCTATGAGACACACAAAAAGAAATTCCAAGGTAAGTATAATGCCAAGGGGCAATATACTCTCAAGGAGAATAGATGAAATCCATGACCCCTTTTATTTGTAAGTACTGACGGGTGGGAGTATATATATATATATATATATATATATATTGACTGTGCATCCAGAGAAATTAATACATATTTCAGAAGTGTATGTGCTTCTGGAATTATAGATTTCATAGAATTGGTCCTTTGGTGTTGCTACTGGGAGATCACCCACCTTCTTTTCTCTGTAATGATCAAACACAGAAGACGTATTCTGGAAGCCAAAAGGATATCTCGCTCTGTACATACCTAGAAAAATAAGGTAAGTGAAGTAATTTTCTGGTTACATCACCAAGCAGAGATCTGTTACTGGACTGAAATGCTAAAGAATCAGCGGAAAGGGTTATTAACTGCCATCTGATTTCCCCCCTTTAAGTTATCCATTGAAATAGAACAACGTACACTTTTACACATTAATGCAATAGAAACAGCACTGAAGGGATTACGGCACACATACACATTACAAATAAATGTTCATCTATACAAGCAATTTACATGCAGGAATGACAAGTAGCTTGTCTTATTTAATTGAGTTTTCCAGAACGCCGTTTGAAATTCTGACATGTCCATTGAGAGCAGGGAGATGTTTATTTTTCAGTGAATAAGAAGTAGAGAGACTTAGATAAATAATGCAAATAAAAGTCATCCAAAAGGTCAACACCCTTATTACAAAAATGCTAACTATTTTGTGTCGTAACAACTAGAATTGTATGAACAAATTCAGAATAAAGAGTGACCTCAATAAGATTGAGTATGCAAAATAGACATTATCTGCTGAGTAGTCCAGTTTCTTTGCAGGGCTAGAGATCCAAAATCACAATAAATGGCCTACTTAGAAGGTGGCCGTTTTAAAACACTTTTCTACACACAGAAACCCCCATAAGGCCCGTAAAGCTGCATACAGGACAGATTGTGGAGAGGACCAATCTCCAAGAGAAGAGAAATAATCATTCACTAAATTTTTCGATGAAAAAGTCTTTCAGTAAATATTTTTAGATGAAAAAGCTTTTGACTGTTTGGGGTGTTTTTAAGGGCGGAAAACAGGGGTTTGGGAGGGACCCCCCTATAAAAATAAAACAAATAAAAGTCATCGGGTGCTGTCCAGTGCTGAACTTGATTGATGACTGTGTGCAATCTAGTTCAGCACTGTACAGCTCCCTCTAACTTTATGCATGTTTTACCGATTTCTTTTTTACAAAAGGTGCATTTACATTCAAAAAAGGAAAAGTGTTTATATACCTAAACTCTTTATGGTAAAAGTGTTTCGGTATATAAACTCTTTTTCACTTTATATATGTAAATTCGGTGAAAAACAATTGATAAAACATGCCCTCAATTACTATTTATCGAGGTATAGACATGTAACCTGCATTTGCAGAGACTTCTCGGCAGGTAAATACCAACACTAGGGAGTTCATTACCATATTTTTTCATGCCCATCCAAAACATATGGTCACCCAATTTGTGAGGGACTAAGATGATTAACAAAGTTTCAAATGGGTAAATTCAGAAGCTACAAGGATTTATGAAGTCCAAAAGCCTACAGAAAACACAAACAACCTAAAAACTCCCAAACCACCTGCAACACCTACCACCACAAAAGTGGTAGAGGTGAAGAGTGCTCCTCTTCTGGATCTGGAGTCAAACCAAACAGAATGACCGACAGAGTAGGCCCCCTGCCCACTACCAATTGAGTAATGCTCAACCTGTGTTCCAAACTACAGATCCATGTGACAGCAGTATGTCCATAAACCCACGGTTCATGGGTTCTAGGCCTACCGTGGGCTACCCATACATTCCCCCGCACTCCCCCACAACAGGGGGAATCCAAAGCTCTCACCAACTACGTCACTGTGCTAGCTCTATCCTTGATAGAGGTGTCCAACGTGCCTCTTCAATGTGACCTCTCCTGTGGCTTGTTCTTGGATGTCTTGTGACCCTCACATAGAAATGGTCTGTCTCTGTTAGAGGCCACAATGCCCACCTGATTTACTAAAGGGGCAAATAAATGTACCCCCACAGGGACAGCCTGATGGGGATAGAAAAGATACAGAGGTATCCACTGGCACCCTCTCATCCAGGCAGCTCCCTTCCAACTGACACTCAGGGAACACTCAAACACAAACTCTCACTCAAGATTCCAAAGACAGGCATTGCACAGTCTCACAGGACAGGGACAGGAGAGAAAGCAAGACACAACACATCTCTCTCCTTATATCAAAACAAGAGAAAAGGGAATGTAATGGAGAAACAATAAGACCATGCCGGAGCAATTCCAACAAAAAAGTCTAAATATCCATCCATCTCTCCATTGCTCACTCAGAATACTGAGAAGACTCCAACACCAGCATACCCCCTCAATGTCTTGCACGCAGAAGCACAGGAAGACCAACACTCACCAAACCACTCAACAGTCCTCGCATGTGGGCCCTACAGCGGGACACAACAACAAACAAAACAGGGACCAGCCGTGAAACACTCTGAGCTCCAACGGATTCCATAACACAACATTTAACCATCTCTCTTCACCCTTCCAACAACAAAGTGGTGCACTGCATTGGTAGCACACCACCAACTGAACAACTACTGCAAAAAACCAAAGATGGTGCACAAATGGCACACCTGATCTCCAATTTCACAGGAACAAAACATTTGTCTACCCATACACACTAACTCACCACTAGCAACCACACCTACAACAGACGAGGCAAAGACGTCCAAAGTTATTACAAATGCCACACTTATCCTGGTATTAACCCATTACCAACATCATGGTTCAGCAAACATCCCCCTAACAAGGGTACTGGGCGACCACCACCAAAACGCAAATGGAATGGAGAGGAGCACTCCCACAGGGTTACTGGGTGTCTGACCCCATAAACCAGATGTACAGGGAGAAAAACTAACCCATTACTTTGCCAGGTGTCCAACACCCTACTCCAAAACTATAACCTCTTGGGTGTCCAACATCCCCAAACACTACTCTGTGAGTGTCCCCACACCAGGGTACACTGCACCACACACACACACACATAATACAGATGGGCCACCTCAAACCTAACCAGTGATTTGCTAGGCCACCAGCAATGCTTACGAAACAGGACATACACACACACACTACCAAAACAATATGCATTAAATGTGCAAACAACAGACATGCAAATTAATAGAATCCTACTCTTAACAAGTCCAAACCCTGGGCTAAAGGAGTCCACAATAATGTTGGTCCTGTGGAGATAAAAGCTTAACTAAAACACATAACACTAAAGTCACTCACAACATCAAGTTAGGCTGTCAAAATATTGCTAAATGAACAGAGGCCACGACATGCACTAACATACCATTTAAAATCATCCCCACACTCAACCAAGTGCACTCAATAACTACTCTTAATTTCCTACACAGGACCCACATCGCATCTAACCTACGTTGCAACGGATATGAAAACAAAACAACACATGATGACATGTCAAGGTTGTTAAATGTCCCAAGCCACTACACCTGTGCTAACCCAAACAAAAACCAAAGTCACTGGTGAGGCAGATCCACAAAGGCAAAATATCCAGATCACCACAACAGCTGCATCCTTTCGCCCTCACTGAGGCATAGTGCCTTTCAGTTATTACTGGTGTGACCAGAGCCGCCAGTGCATTCACCCCAAAATTTGTGATAGACCTCAATTTGCTCAACACCAGTAGCCAACGTTCACACCACGGTCCGAACCTGATGAAGAAAAGGACCCTAAGGCGAGAACGTGTCATGACCATGAACTGCTCCAGATCCGACAGTTTTTGCCGAGCGCACGCCACTTGACGTTCGTGAACGTCATCATTTGCCGGAGGAAAGCGAACTGGACAGATTAAGAAAATCAAGGTGTCTATCAACCAACAAAGAGAACTTTTCTCAGCTATCGCAAATTATGCTAAACCTAAATATATATTTTCAGCCATGGAACCCTCTATGAGCCAGGAAAACGTTACACTATTATGCCAGACTGGGATGGGTCCTGAAAATGAAAGTAAAGGATCAGAGAAAACACGTGCCCCTTCAGCCAGGGAGCCTTTCTCCTTCTCTTTAGTAAGGAAGATGTGGTGTTGACTTTCGTGGAAAATCTGAAACCTACAAATGATACACTTTTTTCCATACCGGCAAGCGAAGCAAAACGGCTTGCTGGGGAAATATCCCCTTTATTGACACAGTTTATTAATAAATAATTACTATCTAGTTCAGTACCAGCAATATTAATAACATCTGTTGTTATGTCTCTCTTGAAAAAAATCAAAGCTGGATCTCGAAGATCTGCAGAACTATCGACCAGTCGCGAGGGTAACATGGCCGGGATACATTCTGGAAAGGGTTGTAACGTCTCAGTTGCAGGATTTTGTGGATAGGGAATCTTTGTTGAACCCCCTACAATCACGTTTCCAACCAGGTTTTGGAATGGAGAGAGCATTGTTGGCAGTGTAGGATGACCTCCTTGAAGATCAGGGAGAGTTATCTCTACTGGTCATGCTGGTCCTTTCCGTGGCATTTGACCCAGTGGATCACCGTATCCTGCTTAGACGCCTCAGTGAAATCGGAAACATCTCTGAACAAGCACTGACCTGGTTCCAGTACTATTTGTCAGACCGGGAACAACTGGTTTTCTTTCAAATTCCCTTCCACAGGATTGTGGTGTTCCACAGGGATCTTTACTTTCTCCCCTCCTTTTTAATGTATATTTTAGGCCATTGATGGATATCTTGAGGAAGCACAAAGTGAAATTTCATTCGTATGCAGATGATACCCAACTGTTCATCAAAATTGGGAAGGTAGAGGAGACTTTTCAGATGGTCGAACACTGTTTGAGTGAAGTCAAAGGGTGGATGTCCTCCAATTGGCTTTTACTGAATGCTGGTAAAACTAGAGGTAGCATTATTTGGCCCTAAACACCTTCTGGAGAGTAGCAGGCGTCCAGAGTGGCAATGCTTTCTGGGCTCAAATCTAGTATTTTCTCCAAAAATAGAAAAACCTGGGTTGTATTTGGCAGGAAGACCTGAAGAGCAAAGCCCATGTAGGTTCTTAGGTGAAATCAGTTTTCAGGACCATGCGCTGCTGAGACAGGCTCTGCAGTTCATTCCCGCCAAGGATCACAAAGTGGTGGTGGGAACCCTGGTGAATTTGCACCTGGATTACTGCAATGGACTGCCGGCAGGCATGCCTTCTACACCAATCCAGAGACTCCAAAAAGCCCAAAATGCAGCAGTTAGACTCCATTCATGGAGTCAAGAAATCGTCTCTGATTTCAAGCCTGCGTCGATCTCTGCACTGGCTTGCGCTGAAGGATCATATCGATTTCAAAATTCTGTGCCTGGTGTTCAAATGTGTCAATATGTAGGCCCGTAGCGACCTCTCAGGAAAATTTAACACGTACCAACCTACTCCACAACTGCAGTCTAGCGACAAACCTCTCTTGCAAATCCCCCCTCAAACTGTGTATTTAGGGGTGATTGTCGATTTGCATTATATGGCCCAAAGATGTGGAATAAACTTCCACTGGAAATTTGGTCCAGAAAAACGCTTAGCTCTTTTTGTAAAACTCTAAAGATCCATCTGTTTGAGTAACTATAGCAGGATAACAGGAGGTGTTCCTTCTTTGATAGGGCCTGTAATCTGGTATATATGTCTGTTCTTATATTATCGCTTGAGTGTTTTTTGATTCCATCTGCACCCAGATACGATTTGGTTAATCCAAGTGCGCTATATAAATGACTCAAAATCAAAAATCAAGAACCGACAGCAGCCTCACACGCTCACCGATACACAGAGCTCTGTGCCCATGCCGCTCCTACCTCCTACTCTGCAACGCCACATTCATCTGCGTCACCATAGTTCCGCTAAGAGTCCAACAGTCCAGTAACAACCCACCACAGCTCGGATAAACGCTCTGTACGCCCCAGGCAGACTACAGTACCGCTTGCGCACTTAAATCCAGCCCCAAGCAGAACCTTTTTCTTATGCCCCACACAGGGTTGTCTGGCCTGTTTGGCTGTTCAACTCTCAGGCTGCCACCACAGCCACCTGTTGAGATCCCAGGCTACCTACACCGATGTCTGCTCACCTCCCAGGCTGCCACTGCAGACGCCTGTTCAACACCTAGGCTGCTGCGACAGCAGCCCTGCTGCCACTACTTCCTGCAGGGACGATGCATCAGCGAATAGCAGTAAATACCTTGCGCCTTGCAGGACCAATGGAATTGTGTGTCTGCCCCTTTCTGACATGATTTGTCTCTTGTGCTGCCCCTTGCAGACCTGCTATGCCTTCCCACAAGCCCGACGTGGTCCCTAACTGCCTATTGCAGCGCTGGCAGTGGGTATCTGACAGCTGCACCTGAATGGAGAGAGGGTCTTCTCACTTTGAGGGGAGGAGCCGATGGATGTCGCTCTCTGCTGAAAAACCTCTCCTTTCTTCTTTAAGTCTCCCTGCTGTCTCCCTTGAACAGCCGTTGTTGGGTTCTTAGCTACTTTACTTCCAGCAAGCTTGTCGCCAATGAAAAAGATGTGTGCTTCAGTCAAGACACAGGGAGACCATGCTGGGGCGAGCAACTTCTTTACTCAAGTTTCAAGTACAGGATCACAGGTGACAGGTAAGTACATTTAGGTAGAAACGATAGAGACATTCACCGGCACCCTCTAATCCAGGCAGCACCCTTCCAACTGACACTCAGAGAACCCTCAACCACAAACAATCACTCAAGATTCCAAAGACAGGCATTGCACAGTCATTCCAAAGCACACAAGCTCACAGCACAAAAACAGGAGAGAAAGCAACACACAACAAGATGTCACTTCTGAATTTTATCTGTGTAGTGACATTCTCCTAATAATATAAAATACTGTGGATCTTTCATCAATTTCTGATCCCTGCAGCATCAGACAAAAAAATCAAGTTATAGTTAATTAATTTCTGTGAATTTATAAATGTTGTACAATACACATCTATTTAATACTAGCTGTTCCCGGCCACGCGTTGCTGTTGCTCAGTCTGGTTAAATGGAAAAGAAAGAAAAGAGAAAGCGCAGGTTTCTAATATGTTTAATTTAACAATGCTTGTGGGTATACAATATATTTTGGTGTTCCATTGTCTGTGCAGATATAGAGATTGTCTGGTTTGCCAACATATAATTGTCTATGTGAGAAGCAATCTGTGTCTAGATCTAAACCGCACAATTCTAAAGATTGGTCTTGAGCTTTGTTAATAGTGATTGCAAATACAAGTTGTTGCGATTTCTGCGCCGGACAACGTCATTTGGAAGCATGAGTTGTATTTCCTGATGTTAGATAGGAAATGCTTTGATTTGGCGGTATATCCAGCAAGCAAAGTTTTGAATGGCTCTGGCGGTTCTCCAAGTTGAGGCAGTTTAATTTTCCCGGCGGCGCAACACATTCCTTTCGTTTCCCCATCAAATTTCAGAGCCTTGCAATAAGGAAACATTTCAGTCATAGTGCCGAAGAGAGCATGCCGGCTCAAACTATAATCATCAGCTGGTTGCTGAGCACGGAGTCGTGATGCACGCTGATCTGCTGTTTCTCGTTCACGTCTTTCAGCCACTCTCAGCCTGTCGCGTTAATTCTGTTGAGAACGAAGCAGATCTGAATCTGCAGAACACGATCGCCGTGCTCGCAACCGTGCATCCTGAAGTCTGGCTGCACGTTGCTCTGCTGCTTCCTCGGCACGTATTTGAGCCATTTTAAATCGGAAACATTGAAAAGGAATTGTGAAATATTTAGTATAGCATGTGTTGCTTTTACGTCCAACAGATGGCACTGTTTTAATATTTAGTATAGCGTGTGTTGCTTTTACGTCCAACAGATGGCAGTGTTTTTCAGAAAAAGCAGTTTTTTGCCTGTCACAGGTGTGACATCTATATATAGTAGGTATATAAAAACATGCGCGTATTCAAATGCAACATTGTGTCAAAATTTCAAAGCAATCGGTGAATAACTTTCAGAGATTTAAGATTTTGAACAAACAAACATTTACATTTTTATTTATATAGATACACAATAGTTCAGTCAAATATGTATCAACAAATTCTGAAACTCAGTGTGTATGTAACTGGCCAGGATTGATCTGCTTAGTTTGTGTGGCACTTGTTGGGTAACACTTAAGTCTCACTAGCAGCCAAGCCAGAGGCTGAAAAGGAAAGGAAGGGCTGTTTGGCCGGCACATGTATGATAGAACAGCAAAAAAGTGTTAAATCCAAACATTCGGCAAATCCGATTCTGTGTTCCAGACTTTGTTTTAGACGACCTTGGCTTCTAAGGCCCTACACGTCCCTGTTTTGAGACAGTGGCCTCTCCCTTCAACCTTGGCCTCTCCACGCGTCACAGCCTTCTTTGCTGTTAACCACGTTTTTTACTCTCACCGACATACTCACTTCGGAGGTTTGCTCCTCTATATCGTTTCTCCCATTCTTGTTGGCTCACGGTTTGAGAGTGGCTGACCCAGTCCTCCCTTCGTCTCTGGACACCAATCCAGGTACAGTTTGCTTTGTGCGGGCTCTGCTTGTCAAGCCTTGCCCACTGCTGTCCGGGGCGAACGGCTTCTTCCTTGCGTGCCCACTTCCTTCAATGCTACAGATGGCTCTGCTCTTCTGCATGGCTTCTCCTCTTGCTGACGTCCTCACATCTGAGACTGGGCTTGGCGTTAGGAATCTCCTTCTCCACTCAAGGTTTGTTAGCCCTTTATTCTTTCTCCTGTAACGAGAGGAAGAGTATTGTTCAACACAGGTTGTCAAAGAGGTGTAAAGTTCAATATTACAAATAGCTAGCTGTATTATCAGTATTTCTTATTCCCGTGTAGGCAGATAATAAGTTGGGTATAGGGATTTCTGCATGGGAATGGGAATCCTTGACCCCTAAGGGGAGTCACTCCCAGTCAGGTCCCACTTTCCCAAACCACTAGGGAGGGTATGGCTGAGGCGTCTCTGTTTCCCCAGTCTCAAAGGGGGTGCCTTCTCATTGTGGAGCTGGGTTGAATACCCTGGATAAATCACACAGTCGATTCCCAATACTGTTCTCATGATTTAGAAAATTTGATTATATGTCTAATTCCTGAGCATTGATAAAACTAGATCAACAGTATCTAACCACAAAAGAGTCATACCCAACTAGGGGTATTTCTTTGGGTATTCTTCATGCCCTTACAGGATAGAAGATGTTCCCTGGGTCATCTTGGAAGATGAGTTAATATTTTGAGTTAATAATAGCTATCTTGAATCCATGGACACCCTGTCTCTCCATCCAACTAAAGGATACTTCTGAAATATCAAAACCAGAGGTATTTGCGGGTTTCCGGCAGATGGTCGAAGAACAGATATGATATGACATTTATAACACGCCTGTACACAAGTGTTTCTAGGCGCAACAAGACAAGGAGGGAAAACAAAGGGAGGAAAAAACAACAATCTTACTAGGCCTTGTGTCATTCAGATTGCGCAAGTGTGTGTAAGGGGAGAAGTGCTAGGGGGGAGGAGAAGGGGGAAGTGCAGGTAACTCAATAAGTGCAGCCAGTGGGTGGCTCATATGTGCCGAGAGAAAGAACTGTAGGGTTGCAGATACAGACCATTCATGTATTTAATTGGTTTAAGTAGTTTAAGTGCTGCAGGAGCCCGGAGGCAATGCGAGGGCTACTGGACATGGAGCCTGGCCCCAGTTGAGAGGGTAGCTTGGTGACCATTGCACGGTGCAGTCAGGGACATCGGCAGCGGAGAGGAAGATAGAAAGCGGAAGTGAAAGGATGGTCTTGAGTTGCTTCCGGAACCGGAGGTGGTTCTGCACAAGTTTGAGAGAGGCAGGGAGGCTGTTCCAGAGGGAAACCCCAACCGAGGAGATAGATCTGCCCCCAACTCTCCGCTTGGAGAAGCGTCTGACCCTGAGAGAGTTGACGGTGGATGAGCAGAAGCTCTAGAAGGCAGATGTTTAGGAATAGAACGTTGGAGGTAGTGTGGTCCCAGGACTCAGAAAGCCTTGTGAATGATGCAAAGGGTCTTGAACTTGATCCTTGCAGCCACAGGGAACCAGTGAAGATATTTCAGAGCTGGAGAGATACGATCCCTGGGCTTGCGGCCAACGACAAGTCTTGCAGTTCTGTTCTGGATAAGTTGTAAAGGTCGGAGAGTAGAGGCAGGCAGATCTAGAAAGAGACTGTTGCAGTAGTCCAGCCTAGAGAGGACCAAGGCTCTGGAGACAGTGAGCATCTGGGGGAAAGTGAGAAAAGGAAGAATACCTATGAGGAGGTGACACTGATAGTGTGACTTCTTAGAGACGTCAGAGATGTGAGGAGAGAACGGGAGAGTGGAGTCGAAGATGACACCAAGGTTCTTAGCCTCGCAGGAAGGAGCAAGAAGGGAGCCCAGTGATGAATCTGGCTGATGCCAGTGAGACCCATGAACAGTGACAATAACTGAGAGGGGTATTCCTTGATTTCCAGATTATCTTCTCAGTTGATTCCTATGGTTGTGGGCATACAACTATACATTCAACAACAACACATTTGGCTCCTGTGTTTGTAAGACAGTCGGCCTCATTACACGGTAGGCGGTAACCATGGCGCTATTAGCGCCATGGTTGCCGCCGGTATTTTACTGTGTCCGCCTTGGTGGATGGCGGAATTACCGCCCTACTCCAAGGTGTGCGGGGGCGGTAATTCCCCATTCACCAAGGACCTTCCCCATTCCTGTTTTGCCCCCATAGGGCATAATGGGAATGGGGAAGGCGCTAATTACGGTACCGCAAATTGCGTTACCGTAATTAGCACCAAGGTTCCTTTGCGGCACCCTACTTTAACGGCTGGTAAAACCAGCCGTTAAAGTCGGGTCCCGCAAAGGGAACTCGTAGTAAGGCGGTAAGGGTTAACGGTCACCGGTAGCATTACCGGTGACCGTTAACCCTTACCGCCATAAGTGTAATGAGGCCCAGTTCCAGTTGCCTCTCGCATTCATTGAGTCACACACAGAGATGATCAGAAATCTGAAATCCTGTGGGATAATTTGTTTGATCCACAGTACCTTTAACAACCCAATACTGGTGAGCAGGGCTCCAGATAACATTTGGAAGTGGTAGTATTTTACTTCCTATTTTTTGAAGTTGGGAGTAAAATGATTTTTAGGGAGAAAAAATGTAAGTCGAATTCCCAATGAGAGTATCTTATAAGCGGGTGAAAATATGTTTTAACTTGAAAACGTAAATGTTTTTGTAATCATTATTTCTTTGAAACTAATTATTCATGCACATTAAAAGATACATGTGTACTTCTTCTGATCAGGCCGTTATAATAGTAGTTTCTTCCTGTGATACCATGTGCAATACTGGTCCAAACATATCCATGGAGCTGCGTGTTTGTCAGCAGGGGCACACGGTCCTGCGACTCTGTTTCCTATGTTTTGTTGGCAGTATTTTTACACCCCATTTTTATTTTTGCCAGTATTTGTCTATTTTTAGGGAAGCACTTTCAGCTCTTATATTTTCTACCCCCTTGCTGTAAATGTGATGGGGATCTGCTATTTCTGAAGCAATGGAGGGCACCACCAAGCAGTACACCATCACCTTGAGGCCCCCAGTCCCTGCTACACTACCTCAGCTTTAATTGTAAAGCCAGCCTGTATAAAAGGTTTTGGCCCATAGATTATTTACAACCACACAAAGCGAATATCAACTTGAATTTTTAGAAAGTTTCTCTCTTTCAGTCAGCCTCTCTCTCAGTCTTTCTCTCGTGTCTCTCTCTCTCTCTCCCTCTCCTCCCCTTTTCTTCCTGACTTTTTCTCTCTTTTGTCTGCAGGAAAGAAGACAATGGAACCAGCATCATAAGATACATCTGTATTAATTAGAAAACATGTCAGCTATCCAAGTGTCGCTAGATTTTCATATCCCTATATATGCGGTAGGAATTTTAGTGCAGCACTGTTTACCATTTTAATGTTTTTGTTAGGTATCTATTGGGGTGCATCTTTTACGTGCAGACATCACATGAAAGAGGGGGAGGGGGAGTACATATACAAACATCACCAAAATGTTGTTAATATGTATAGTAATAGTCGCGAGCGTAATAACAGTTATCATACACCAACAAGCATACCCATACTTATCAGAAAAAGAATGAGTATGATAAGAGAACATTTGTTTCCATTTATTTTCAATGTGTTTTGCATAACCTAAGTATTTACAATGATAATAGTACTGGAAGTGTTGTTAGTAAACCCATTGGACCACATAATAGATGGAAACAGAAAGCACGAAGGGCGAAGTATGACACATACAATGGCATAGGCCTTGATGCGATCGAAGACGTATGCCACCCCAAAATGACAAATAGCTGGTACACAGAAATTAATGCGGTAGGGAGACAAACATCAAATGGCAGTTGCTACGTGTTCTCACTCATCCCACAGATGTCAGGGGCACGCAAGGTATTAGTACCAGAGGAAGTACCAATTATAGATGCACAGTGCCTCTTGCGCTATAAAAGGTTAAAGGCACCTTCCAGGTACACAGAGTGCAACTAAAGCTCATCGTTCCATACCCTCTGCAATGTAACAATAATCCGAGAGACATTAAATGCCTGCAGCAGCCATACTTGGTCATCAAGGGACTCAAGTATATAAACAGCAAATGGCAAGAAACCACACCTAGTTGTCTAGCAGAAGGACTCTTAGGATACCAAGAGGAACTCCTGGCTCAAGTGCAAGGAACCTGCGCAGAAATTTGGAAAGATCATATCGCAAAATTGACATGTATTGCAGTGATAGAAAAACCAGTGAAGGAGCACCAAGAAGAACATTGCTTCCACAGTGAAGGAACTATCTTTATCGTCTCAAATGAAAAGTGCAACAGGACCCTCCTATTCCCAAACCAGAAGAAGGGCACGCCAGCTTTGATGGATTACTACTGGGTCTGTGGCCAACACGCATACTTGCATCTCCCGCCATCATGGAGGAGCTACTGTTGACAGGCCATGTGGCACTCAGCACTATTAGTAATCCCAGAAGACCACCTGCAAGGAGTGCCAATACCTGACACTGCCCCGACCGTTTCTCCTGCATTCAAGGAACAGAATACAGTATTGCCACCGAGTTTTGCATCCTCCCAGGCAAAGGCCAGTACGAGAATTTGCAGAGGAAGAAAAGATCATCAAACTATCTATCTAAACACTCAGCAGCTTTGCTTGTGGACATTCCTGATGAATGCAGACTGTTCAGCTCAGCGGAAACATTCTTTTCCTCGCTCTTGCTACCCAGCGTGCAGGCAGCAGCTAATGCAAAATGACTGCAGATCGTACGGTGGGAACTGGTCCAGTTGGCAAATGACACTGAGCACGGATTCAATGTCATAAAGGTCGAGCTGCGTACCCTAAGGTTGATGACGATGCAGAATAGGTATGTCCTCGATATGTTGACGGCAATGGAAGGAGGCATATGCCAAAAAATTGGGAATTTGTGTTTCACATTCGTGCCACCTGAGGACAGGTCGTTATCCCACATAATTGCAGCCGTACATGGTCTGGGAGTCTGCATGAAGAAAGAAGGTGGAATACAAGGAAATGACTTGTTCGATATCACAATCATTTGGGCCCCATCCTGGCTAGGAGTAATCATGAGGATGCTGGTACCTGTCATAAAGTTCATCTTGGTCATCTTCTGCACCTGCCAAATGGGCCTCCGGTGTTGTACCAAAGCAGTGCCTAGTAGCGCAATGATGATGATGATGTCAATTGGGGCTTCAAATGTACCTTGCAATACAAAAGATAGTGAGATACAGACTGATCATGCCATCCCACACATGATTCCCATTCCCCATGGAGACGTAAACAGCTTACATCACATCACCATTGTCACACTCCCTGACTCTGAGAACTATAAAGAGGTTTGGGTGGATCTGGCAGGTGATGGGGGATATAGCTATATGACATTCACGCCTGAACAATATGCGCGATCAGGAGAAAGCCTGTGGTCAGTGTGCAGGGCGTGGATACCAATAAGGGAGACCCCACCATAAGAAGAGGCAGTAAAAAGGGAGAATGAGCGCATGCGTAGGGAGGTGTTTGTTACTGTAGAAGTAACAAAAGGGGGAATGTTGCGAATGGAATAACCCCCTCTAACCCCCTAGGCATTTTAGGGCGAGGCGACCCCCATTGAAAGACCTGTGATACACCAGGGGGAGGGGGTATCCTAAGGGTTCCCACACGATCATAATATTATGCAAAATGTAGATGTTTAGACTTAGAGCGCGCAAGTAAGCAGACACCATTTTGAAGCCAGAATAGAAGCATTGGGCCTGAACGGCCAGGCAGTATTAGTTGGTGTGCTATACATAGGCCATGATGCTGAAAGGGAAATATGAACAGGCACAAGCACTGATGGGAGAGGGCTGCGCTGCTAACTTCCACAGGACCCCCCCTTGTTCTAAAACTGTTGCCAATATGTTTTATCCCAAGAAAGAATGTGCCCTGCAAGGCCACAAGGCAGTGCGAGGTGCCTTAGTACACGTGTTACCACAAACAGGCAAAGCAGGCCTCCGACCCCCACCCAGCAAACTACAAGTTATAGCTCCTACGACTGCCCCGTCCCAAGAACCCTGAATTCTGAGGCTACTAGTTGACCCCAGACCACCAACCATAAACCAATCAGCCATAAAAGGTCTAAGAGAACGGTCACCCTACCTTTATTTTATAATGACATGATTTGTAATGCAAGGCACAGGGTGTTAGGTAAGAATATGTAGAGCCCTACCGGTGTGGGACTTTACAAGACATATCTCTTGGTATTAGGTAACCCACCTTTTAATGTAGTCCTGTACTACACAAGTTGGTAGTGGGACTGAGCAGCCAGGCCTATCCTAAGAGGGGTAATGTGAGCTGTAGAGCTGTACAATGAAATCCTTGAATACAACTATCCAAGTAAACACTTACACACTTAAAGTTATAGTATAAATATTTATTTATATCTACACAAGGATATTTAGACAATCTTTAAAAAAACAGCAACTAATAGTAACATTAATCCCAAAGTTAGGATTCAGTTTCAACATGAGCAATAAAGCTTTCATATGTTACACATATTCCAGCACACGGAGTGACATCATTTGAGGTCAGTAATAACACTTATTTGTGATCACCGTTGCAATATTGAGTTATAAGGAGGGAAAAGTTAGTTAGATCAGAACATACTTTGTGCTTGGAAAAACAGTTCGATTCTCCCAAAGGGATGTAGGCAGTCTTTTATGCCAGCAATAACAGTGTTCAACAATTAAAACCTGTAAGGGAACAAGCACTGGCAAAGCCAACAGGTTCAGAAGGGGGCCTTTATGGAGCCAGGACAGCCAAAGTCAATGGTCCAGTTAAAAGTTCTGATGCACTCTTCTTAGAACAATGTTTAAAAATAGTCTGTAGTTGGGTAGAAAATCACAGAAGCCCAAGAGGAGCCACTTTGAAGAAGGACAAGCTGAAAGACCAGTGCAAGTGAGTTTAGGTCAACTCAAAAGAGGGTAAAATAGTACTCTCCAAGCTAGGAAGCACCACAATTGGCAAAAGGTAGATGTATCCCAAGCCCCACAGTACCTGTGAAATGAAAATTGTGTTCCAGCTGGATGCCTTCCTGTTGCAGTGTAGCAGACCCTTGTTCCTGGTCATTGGTCAGGGTGACGAAAGGGAGGATGTCTGGTGGGCTCCTGCGGCAGCACTCAAGAGGGGGACTTGGTAGCAATGGATTCTCCTTGATTCAGTGGCTCTTTGTGGTTTTGGCACCTTTTTCTCAGCACCAAAGAAGAACGAACAGCTCTGGTTAGAAGTTACTTGATCCCTCGGACTCTGGTGAGGGGACTCAGGTTGAAGATGTCCTGCTTCTGTAGGGTCCTCTGGATGCGCACAAAGTTTTGGCTGGATTCACACTTCCGAAGACAATCCACTCGATGATGGTCAGGGGTCCCTGGGCATTGGGATTCTGCAGCCTGGGAAAGCCACAGCAAGTCGGAGGTTGTGCAAAAATAAAGCTTGTCTCATGGATAGTTGGTCCTACCAGTCCAAGGGAGGAAGTCGTCCCTTGACGGTCTTCCCAGTCAAAATGAAAATGGGGTCAGCACAGCAGCAGGGCTTCACCGGGCACTTCGCGGTCCAGGAAGAAGCTGCTGGCCTCTCTTCACATCTTCTTCATCGGATGTTGTCAACTCTGCCTCTAGTCCCAAAAACCTTGCCTTGTGAGCAAGTTACCATTTATTCACAGCCCTAGGCTATCACTCACCCAGCAGGGTGGCTGTCATCCTGGACAACCAGCCAGCCAATCAGAACTGGTTTCTCTCAGCCACACCTAAAGACAAAGGACAGGGAAGTTTCTGGACCCTCCCTCACTTCCTGCCTTTACAGACATACTTGAGCCTGGGCGGGCTTTAGGGCAGGGGGGCCTAGGGCATTATTGCATCATCACAGAAATACCATCCTGGCAGGGCACAGGAGGGCAGACGTGGAGCAGGGGGGCCTAGGGCATTATTGCATCATCACAGAAATACCATCCTGGCAGGGCACAGGAGGGCAGACGTGGAGCAGGGGGGCACAAGGCGTTATTGCATCATCACAGAACTACACCTCCTGGCAGGGCACAGGAGGGCAGACGTGGAGCAGGGGGTCCTAAGGCATTATTGGCATCATCACAGAAATACCATCCTGGCAGGGCACAGGAGGGCAGACGTGGAGCAGGGGGGCACAAGGGATTATTGCATCATCACAGAAATACCATCCTGGAAAGGCACAGGAAGGCAAACGTGGAGCAGGGGGGCACAAGGCATTATTGCATCATCACAGAAATACCATCCTGACAGGGCACAGAAAGGCAAACTTGGAACAGGGGGGCACAAGGCATTATTGCATCATCACAGAAATACCATCCTGGCAGGGCACAGGAGGGCAGACGTGGAGCAGGGGGGCACAAGGCATTATTGCATCATCACAGAAATACCATCCTGGCAGGGCACAGGAAGGCAAACGTTGAGCAGGGGGGGCACAAGGCATTATTGGCCTCACAGAAATACCATCCTGGCAGGGCACAGGAAGGCAAACGTGGAGCAGGGGGGCACAAGGCATTATTGCATCATCACAGAAATACCATCCTGGCAGGGCACAGGAGGGCAGACGTGGAGCAGGGGGGCACAAGGCATTATTGCATCATCACAGAAATACCATCCTGGCAAGGCACAGGAGGGCAGACGTGGAGCAGGGGGGCACAAGGCAATATTGCATCATCACAGAAATACCATCCTGGCAAGGCACAGGAGGGCAGACGTGGAGCAGGTGGGCACAAGGCATTATTGCATCATCACAGATATACCATCCTGGCAAGGCACAGGAGGGCAGACGTGGAGCAGGGGGGCACAAGGCATTATTGCATCATCACAGAAATACCATCCTGGCAGGGCACAGGAGGGCAGACGTGGAGCAGGGGGGCACAAGGCATTATTGCATCATCACAGAAATACCATCCTGGCAGGGCACAGGAGGGCAGACGTGGAGCAGGGGGGCACAAGACATTATTGCATCATCACAGAAATATCATCCTGGCAGGGCACAGGAGGGCAAGCGTGGAGCAGGGGGGCACAAACATTATTGCATCATCACAAAAGTACATGATTGGCGCACTGGATAAACCCATATCAGTGGGTGGCAGCAATAGGAGGGTCGCTCCAGATGGTAGATCAAAAGGACAGGTGTCGAACGATAGGTTTTCATGAGAGGATAAGCCTGTGAGCATAATCACTGGTGGTGTAAGTGGTGGAGAAGTGACAGGGGGGGTCTGTGATTGGAATAGGGTCATGGGTCTGAATCTTACCTATGTCGGAGTCACAGGTGAAACCTCTGCATAGTGGGCCAAGACCTCCAGGCCCAGAGAGGAACCGACAATAATTGGCCTTACTTGTGGGCCTTTCTTTGCTGGGCCTGCCGACTCTGAGTGCTGCTGGTGATAGGCTGTCTTCCAGCCAATCAGGGCCAGGCTGAGGCAGGAGCTTTGTCGGAGCTATGGGGTATAGCTCACCATTGTAGAGAGTGGTGGCCAGTTTTTCCTCTGTTAATGCCTAATTTTCTCTGCTACACACTTTAGAATGAGTAGCTTCGTTTTCCAATCTGCAGGTTGCCCTGGTGCATGCTGCCATTTCCAGCATGTCATTTTGATTTATAGTGGTATCTTTCACATTTGTGAGGGATGTCCAGCACAAATCGACACAGTCACTGCTTGCCTTCTGGATTGTGTTACTGCCTTCTCCTTGAATTGATTGTTTACTCTGATGGATCTCTGGAACTTTAACCTTGTTGGCCTATTGGATTATTCTACTGTTTACTCCTTTTGCCTTGGTTGTTTGTCTCTGACAGATATCTGGAACCCTGCGACCCTTATTGGATTGAGTCTGCCTATTCCCTGGAGTGTGACGCTGAACGGATTTTTCTTTTTGTCCTGGATTTGGATTTCGTGTGGATCATTTTCTGTGTGTTAGTTTCTGTCCTTTTTCCATCCGGGGTATGTCCATGCAAAAGTGTGTTGGGTACCTAATCTATGGATTTCTGGCATTCTGGTAGGAGGACTCTCAATTTAGGTGTATCAGTGTGTGCCTCCAACCATACAGGAAGGGCAAGGGAATTGGGGGAGCATTGGGAAGTTACTGGTCATTGCGCTATCCCTGTTTCTGTCCGATACTAGCCTTCTCCTTGTGTTTTCCTTCCATACAGTTGGGAGCAAAACAGGTTATTCTTTTCCTCCTGCCTTTCCACCTGAGCCCCTAGCCACAATGTATGATTACCATACAGAGGCCGCATTCTTAGGAGGAAATTCTCCCTTGTATAAGTTGTTAGGCAGAAACCTGTGCAGTTCCCTTAGGGACCACTGCAAAAGATTTAAGACTACAGGTGTTGGCAGTAAACCTACTTGGTAGCAGTCTGTACCACCCAGATTTACCTGGTAGCTGTGGCTGAGCAGTCAGACTTCCCTCAAGAAGAGTTAGGCAGTATGCAAAGTATACACAATAGGCACTCAGATACAATAATACAAGCAAACACTGACCAGAGCTTTGGTATCAAAGTATATAATTATTTATTTAAAAACAGACAGTTGAAACATTCCAGCACTCCTATTGTAAAATATTCTAAACACAGTTACTATTGTAACATATACACCCCTTTTTCCTTATCAGCTAAGTCACAGTAAAACACCACTTATTTTCATACAGAGGTGAGCGCTTAACTAGATTGCACTCCGATAAGTTTGTGAGAAAGGGAGGGAAAAAGACAGAATATGAAAAGGTACACCACTCTAAGATTCAGGAACACTGTTAGCAAGGCAGAGAGCAAAAAGTCACTGGTGAGCCAAAGTCCAAAGGCTGGGCCCCCTCTTAGAGAGAGCAGAGCACAAATGCGCCCAAGATCACACAGTTACACTATGCTTAGAAAGTCTTGCAGAGGGTTCAAAAAGGGTTTAGAGAGGCTTTAAGAAAGTTTAGCCAGGGTGTCCCAGACTAACCCAGGTTCGAAAGCCGGGGGCTAAATCTACCCCGTACAGTCGGTAGCAAGGGAAGCCAGGCGGGACACGTTACCTTAAGTGGGAAGGATCCTCCAGCAGTGGCAGTTGTTCCTGGTAGTGGGTGCAAGTTGCGTCGTCGTCCAGGGGAAGAGAAGATCTCGACTTGGAGGAAAGATGAAGGTTGTTGCACTACCAGGGAAGAAACCAGCCGCGGAGTCTTCCGGTTAAAGGTGGTACCTTTGTTTCGCGGTGTGGTAAAACGTGGTATCCCGGTTGCCGGGGTGCTTGGCACAGGCAAGGCGGCCACGAGGTACATCAGGAAAGCGAAAAGACGGTGAAACTGGTTATCCCCACCAGTCAAAGGAAGAAGACTCTCTGGCGGGAGATCTCCTCTGTCGTTGGGAAAAGTGGTGAGACAGTCCAGCAGGGCTCCACCAGTGGTGGTGTCGTGGCAGGTCGGCTCAGCTTCTCCCTCGTCGGATTCTTGGGTCCTGTGGCGACTTCTGAAGTTCCAGTCCCCAAAGCCCTGCTTTTATGCAGCAAACCCCCATTCACTCAGCCTAGCTGTCACTCAAACATGCTAAGTGGTGAGCCGGCCGGCTCACCACTTGGGCCAATCAGGATGGAGTGCGACTTGAGTTGCCTAGGCAACTCAGTACAGGGTGCCTAAATTCCCCTCCTAAGTACCCCAGACAGAGTGGCACCACTTTGGAGGGCTTCTGTGGAGAAGCCCGCCAAAAAGTGGAACAAAGGGCTCAACTTGGGTTAGAGTTACAGAAGAGAACACAAACGCCATTTTAGAATCAAGTTTTGGCAAAAAATACCAACCGGAGGATTAATATTAATTAAATAAACCGGCGGTATGTTCGAGGCTACCGTAAATAATTAAATAAAGATAGTAACCTAAAACAATGGGAAATCCCATAGGAAAATATTCGCGGTTGAATATAAAAAGTAGTATCCACTGCCACCAGCCAAAACTCGATCAGGGGGGACGGAGACGTGCCCCCTCGACTAACAGACCCTGGGGCAATCGAATTGCCCCAGCCAGTACGTCCACAATATGATGATTTGTACTGGTTCTGTTCAGAATTTAAGACTAGTAAGTCAATGGTGACTTTACATGCCCTGGGAGACAGTAGTCAGTCCCAGGGTATTGAGTCAATACTGGGGGGTCACTATGAGACCCCTGTGTCACTGCACTGAGGGTGCTGTGTAACACACATCACAAAAACACATGAAGCCCTATGGAGTAAAAGACCCCATAGCTCATTAAACACATCTAGATTCAAAGAAACACACTCAAATCATGTCCAAGAGTGAGGGTAAAAGAGTCTCACTCTTGGCAGGAGAAAAAATAAACCCCAAAAATGCAGCAAAGCTGCTGGGGGACTCACTAGGTTAGGAAATTCAGCCTAAACAGAGAATTCTCCCTAACATAAGTAGACTAGCAATCATGAATATGTGGTGTAAATCTGTGGCTGGTTCCCAGCCCAGACATTGATAAATGT
Source organism: Ambystoma mexicanum (assembly GCF_040938575.1). Taxonomy (NCBI): domain Eukaryota; kingdom Metazoa; phylum Chordata; class Amphibia; order Caudata; family Ambystomatidae; genus Ambystoma; species Ambystoma mexicanum. The sequence continues at coordinate 82,670,025 of NC_090927.1, read as the reverse complement.
CTCAACTACTCATGAATACATTAAGAATTTGAGGAAGCACCTAGTGCATGCTTTTTCATATTCCCAACGCATAAAGATGAGGACATACTACGACCTCAAAACAGCAAAAATGGAGTAGAGGTAGGTGACAGGGTTTAATTCAATCATTTTCAAAGAAACTAAGTCAAGGAGAAGAAGTGTTTACCTTCTTGGCAGGGTGATTTTGAAATCATTTATAAGATCTGCATCCAAAAGGAGATCAGACGGAGGAAAAATTGGTCTATATCAATCAATTGAAAAGTTGGTACCCTCGACTAGCTTTGAGAATGATTGAAACAGGCACACATTTGTGATTCAGAAATCCTAGCATCCATGCCAGTGAGCCAGTAACTCTGAGATGGAAATATTAGTTTTGTATAAAAGTATAAGAGGATAAAACATGTAAATCTATTACACACCCACCATTTGTCGTGCCGAGATGTAAATCACATTGTTTGATTCACCTTAGTGAGAATAATCTGATGAACCAATTAGTAATATGATCATATGCAAGGAGCATGTTCCTGAAAATTACAATTGTTTAATGTAGACATCTCCAAGATAACATCACATCAAATGGGAGTGAAACTGTGTTTAGAAGTCACTGCCATTAGACTGCCCTTTTCATTAATATTCCCATTGAGTACGGAGGGAATGGTTTAGTGTGATGTCACTTTGGAATACTGTCCAATCACAGATACCGACCAATCAGATTAGGGATATAATACGCACCTCTAAGGGAAATGGTTTCTGAGCTACAAAAGTTCAAATACATAGATTCTGGACACTGATTGGCACACTCACTGACTGGCTGACTGACAGAAAGAAAGAAGGGCGAATTGATAACAACAAAAAGGAGAATAGTATAGATTGCTTTCCTTTGAACCAATTTTAGATTACAAACAGCACTGTAAGTGAGTCCTACCTGGAGTTAGAGACCAAGGCCTTCTTCAGTGGAAAAGACAGCAGATGGGCCCAGTATAGAAAGAAGGAAATCAGGTGACCTATCTATGAGATAGCCAAAACTAAATTCATATGTAAGTATAATGCTAAGGGGAAATATAATTCTATGGTGAAATATACTCTAAAGGGTAATAGATTAAATTCAGGGGCCCTTTTTATTTGTAAGTACTGAGGGATATATGCATATGTATATATGTTAACTGTGCAACCTGAGAAATTAATACATATTTCAGAAGTGTGTATGTGTGCTTCTTGAATTGTAGATTTGATAGAATAGGTTCTATGTTGTGTGTATACTGCGAGACCCCCTGCCTCATTCTCTGTGTAATGCCCAAACACAGAAGAAGTATTCTGGGAGCCAAAAGGATATCTCAACGTATACATTCCTAGAAAAATAAGGCAATTGAAGTAATTTCCTGGTTACATCACCAAACAGAGATCTTGTACTGGTCTTAAACAGCTCAAGAATCAAGGGAAAGGATTATTAACAGCCTCCCAATTTATGCCCTTTAAGTCACCCATTGAAATTGACAAATGTACACATGTACACATTAATGCATCAAGCAAACATACATGTTAAACATACATTTTCCTCTTTATAAACAGGAATGTCAAGTAGCTTGTCTTTGAACATGAGTTTTCTAGAACTTTGTTTGAAATACTGACATGCCCATTGAGAGGGGTGGGAAGACGTTTATTTTTCAGTGAATAAGAAGTAGGGAGAGTTAGATAGACAGGGATGTTCTGATTTAATATGGTTTCCTATAAAAAGACAATTTTATTGCGAGCACTCATAAACTGTTCAATGGATGGTGTATACATGCTCAGGATAAGTCAAATGTACATGCACATTCTTCATTGTAGCCAAGACTGTATAGCTGCATAATATGTTTATATTTAAATTGATTTACCTATTTCTATTTTATTAATTAATAGACCTTCTGTGCATCCCTGTATGTTTCTTGTCCCAAAATCGTAGGGAGGCTGTAGTGAATCGATATTGTTAAATTGGCAGTCCCAGGTTCATAAAACGAATTGTATTCAATAAATAAAAAAATGTGCATGCCTGGTTTTTGGTGGGTGGAAAATTCCTACAGTATAAGAAGTCCAGAGGGACATCCCAGAGAAGATTAGAAGGGAGTTAAGGAGATCTCTTAGGATGCGTGTGATTAAGTGGTGGTTGGAGTAAAAGACTGTAGAGTGTTCAGAGAGATAGAAATACATCCTAAGTGAAAAGAGTGTGAGAGGAGTTTGTGCAGAGGTACAATTGTGAGGGACAACAGGAGCAAGGGGGAAGTAGAGAAGTTATTAGAAAAGCAAGGAAACAAAATGTAGACACTCGTAGGCACAAATCTATTGTGAATCATCAAGAAGGTAGAGCAGGATAGGGTGTCAAAGAGTAAAGCCAGAGCTGAAGACAAAGAGGTGGGAAGGAGAGGCCTACCTTGCCTGTGGGACCAGCTCGATTACTGGCTCCTTGGCACAAGATCCAGGTAGTATTACATTGCTACTCTTGGCTAGTGTGTATCTCTGCTGAAGCCTACCATGAAGAATAAGGGCCCAACTCCAAGATTGAGGAGTCAAGGTCAAAGACAAGATGCAGGGGACGGGATTCTACAGCTCCAAGAAAGAAGTGTGTGGACATGCAAAACCCCATGACCAAGAAGCCCGGACGGGCCCCAGAGCAAGGGTGATGGGACCCAAAGAATATGTCTAAAAAGCCAATGAAAAATCACCCTAATTTAGTTTTGTGTTAATTTACATCAACCACCCCATTTTACTTTGTATAAAACAGAAGCAGCCATGCATGCACCCTAAAGAGTTCAGCCAGTGGATTCGTAGTGTCCGCTACGGAGTCTAAGACTGATTGAGATTGTAAATATCCCTCATTAACCATTATTGATTTTACTATCTCGATGCTCTTCTGTTGATCCATCTTGGCTTTGTGACAAGTCCCAGAGAAAACCTAAGCATGCACTGATGGAGTCGCTCCTGAACCTTGCACCAGTCGTCGTGCAGGACCCTCATATGCTCCCTAATGACCTGGACACACCAGAATGATTGCAAAGACCCAGAGGGAAATAGATTTGGGATCAAGAAAGTGATGCCTGAACTGAGAATGTGAAAAGTCAAGACTAGTTTCAGATATGCCTAGCCTCTATCCTAACTACCCACTCGGAACAGGGCCTGCTTGAATGTACTCCTTAGCCTTCTCTTGTTGGTCTTTTCATTTGTATTTTGAGTAGGGGCCTATGTTTGTTAAACCAATCAGTCGCTGAGCTGGCCTGCAGTGTAAATTGCCATTGTGTATGCATTCAAGCATGCATAAACCACCCCGCTCTCCCAGGCAGACATTATTCTTTGCTAGTGCTGCTTAGTGGTTACTACCATCCATTGTCATGCACTGCTTGTGGGTTAAAGCTTCAAAACTTTGTATGTTTTCATGTGCTGCTTTTTTAATTTAATGTAGTGTGTAACTAGCTGTGAAGAAACATATCACAATGCAACAGGGAAATACAGTAACAGGGTACAATGCTCCCTGCACTGCAAATGTTCACTAGCACAAGTACTTCTCCTGAATATGCTTCTATGGACCTCATTATGAGTTTGATGCTATCAGGAGTGCAAATCCAGTCAAACAGAATTCCTGTTACCACTGGTGATGACAGTGGAATCTGCTCCTATTGACCAGATCCTGTTCTTTCCATTGGCCCGCTTCAAGGAGTAATAGTATGACCGCTGGTGGTAAAACCTCAGAGTTATTGGGGGAGTAAAGTGTCCTCGGCTCACTGGCCATTTATCTAATCTTATATCATTTCAACATAATGGGGAGAATGTGAGTGTTCACCAAGGCAGCATGAAATCATTCTGTCAATGAGGAGTAGGATGCAGATGGGTTTGTCAGAATAACAACCATTGAGGTTAACTGCTCTCCTCACAGTTCTCTCTTCCTTCTGCTTGATGCTTTCCCACCTCTCTCCTTGATCTTCTTCCAATCTCTTCTCAGATGCTTTCCACTGTCCTTACGTTCCCTCCAAACACCTTGCACAATCCTTTCTCCCTCCTCTTTCCTCTTCTTCCGAGCTGATCCCTCTATAATGCTACCTCTATCCCCTTTCCAATAATTGCTCCCTACGCTCTCCGCCCACCGCCTACAGCCACCCACACCCAGCTCCATTATAGCTGGTGGATGCTGGTGGCTGCACACTGCAGTGAGCAGCAAGGGGGTTTTCACTTTATTCCAATAAACGGGCTGCACATGTGTTTACATTAGCGGGGATGTTTGCTTGGATACTGATGTGTTTCTTTCAATTGTAAAGCTTCAGGTACACCACGGTCCTGATGGCAAGGGTGCCTACCTGTTGAAGATACTCCTTCACTATGGCACAGTGATCATCCCCTGCCACACTCCTGTGGGCAGGTAGGGTGGCCTGGTGATCCCCCACATTTCTCCCACCAGGCTGATCATCACATCCTGGGTGGTGGCACCCATCCCCTGTGATTCCCCCTCCACACTGCACCCTCATGCACAGGGTGGCCTGGTGATCCCCCACATATCTCCCACCAGGCTGATCATCACATCGTGGGTGGTGGCACCCATCCCCTGTGATTCCCCCTCCACACTGCACCCTCATGCACAGGGTGGCCTGGTGATCCCCCACATATCTCCCACCTGGCTGATCATCACAACGTGGGTGGTGGCACCCATCCCCTGTGATTCCCCCTCCACACTGCACCCTCATGCACAGGGTGGCCTGGTGATCCCCCACATATCTCCCACCAGGCTGATCATCACATCGTGGGTGGTGGCACCCATCCCCTGTGATTCCCCCTCCACACTGCACCCTCATGCACAGGGTGGCCTGGTGATCCCCCACATATCTCCCACCAGGCTGATCATCACATCGTGGGTGGTGGCACCCATCCCCTGTGATTCCCCCTCCACACTGCACCCTCATGCACATGCAGGGGACATCATTACACAGGGCAGCAATGCAAGTTCTAGACGTTTGGTGTGATGGACCACCCCTAGGGATTGTTGAAGGCTGTTCCTGAGATAAAGAGGAAAGTAATAACAACAATGCACTTCCACTGACAGTGGGAGCCAAAGGACGTGCTGGAATATGAGTGCCTTTATTAATGGCTTACTCCTATCTATCTTGTTCAACAATCCCTGCCTATTTTTGGGATTGGTGCAAAACCACCTTTCCTTAATAAAAAATGCAATTTCGTGACCTGTTTCAATTATTTACACCTAATTTTTGCTTCTCAACATATTTAATTGCACACATAACACATAACAGATAGACAGACAGAAACATGGACATACAAGCCGGCTTCAGATGTAACTACCACCGCTCTTCGCTGCTATCGCCCCTAAATAATACTGCGATTGGAGTGTAAATTATTCCCTTTAACAGACCTGTCTGTTCGTAGCCTACGTATCCACTTGAATTTTGAAATAACTTCTTCCAAACGTCCCTGGACGTAGGACACTTGGGCTCATCTGTGATGCTCCTCGTCTGACATCATTATCTGTGACGCTCTTCGTCTCACATCATTAATCAACACCTCTATGTGACGATCTTTGTCATTAACTAAACACCCAACCCTTGTTACTCTTCTAAACTACCACATTACATTTTAAACCATTGATTACCTTTAAATTACTATTGGATTACTTTTAAATTACCTCTAGATTACTTCAAAATTACTTCTAGATTATTTCTAAATTATTTCTAGATTACTTCTAATTTATTTCTAGATTACTTCTAAATTACTTTTTTAAAAGACCCCTGATTACTCTTGGATTACTTTTTAAAGACCCCCTTAATAGTACATGTCTTTCATTCTGCCCCTCTTTACCCTAGTCCCCCATATACATACCAAAATCCACAAGTGCCAAAGCGCCATGCTATCATCACATGCTGACAGCCAGAGGACACCACCCCTGGCAAGGTGTGGGCACACTGGATATTCATTTACTTACCCTTCCACCCTTACCAGGAACCATCCCCTCATCTCTGTCAGCATACATAGATTCTTGTCCCCGAAAGAAAATCTTGAAGTCTTCAGGCAACCTTTGTGGTCGCCAAGTGAAGAGGAGGGCCCAGAGCCCTCCCTGGGCATGACACCTGTGGATCAGGAAGCAGAGACAGGACATAAGACAGAGCGGGTACCCGGGCTGGGTTCAAAAGTTATCTTTAATGCATCACAGGATATTGATATTGATATTGATATTTTATTTCTATTGCGCTCGTACACAAATGTTTCAGAGCACAACAAGGCAAGGGAGGGGAACAGGGGAGAACACAACAGCGATCTTACTATGCCCATTGACATTGAAAACGCGCAAGTTCATGGGAGAGTGGGAGGGGAAAAGTGCATGGAAGGGGAGAGAAGTGGAAAGTGCGAAGCAGAAGAGAAACAGATAAATAACAATAAATAAGTAATAAAGGCAACAAACAGTTTTAGTGCAGCCAGCAATTTGCAAGTGCTAGGTTTAAGGCAGCAGACAGGGGAGGTCAGATAAGTGCAGGAAGAAAAAAGGGGGGGCTGTATGGGTACAGATACAGACTCCAGTGCAAGGGGTGGCCCGGAGGCAGTGCGGGAGGGTGGCACAGTGAGCAGGTACCTGGGCCCGGAGGACAGAGGGTGGCCAGTTGCACGGTGCCAAGAGAGAACAGAGCAGCAGGGGAGAGGGGGAGCAAAGGCAGAAGAAAAGAGGAAGGTCTTGATGGTTCTCCTCAAGTTTTAGAGTGGCAGGGAGGCTGTTCCAGAGGGAGGCCCACCCAAAGACAGAGATCTACCCCCAGCTTGTTTCTTTGAAAAACAACTGACCCTGACAGAGTTGGAGCTAGAGGAGCTAAGAGCTCGACAGGGGAGGTATTTGAGGAGGGATAACTGAAGGTATTTTGGACCCAGGCCCCAGAAAGCCTTGTGGACAATTGAGAGGGTTTTGAATTTAATCCTTGCATCCACTGGGAGCCAATGGAGAGATTTCAGAGCTAGAGAGATATGAACCCAGGGCTTGAGGCCAAGGACAAGTCTCGCAGTCCTGTTCTGGATTAGTTGTAGAGGGCAGAGAGTAGAGGCAGGTAGATTTAGAAAGAGGCTGTTACAATAGTCAAAGCTAGAGAGAACCAGAGCTTGGTATACCATGAGCTTCTGGGGGAAGGAGAGGAAAGGCAGAGTACCTATGAGGAGGTACAGTCGGAAATTTGACTTTTTAGAGACCTCAGAGATGTGGGCGGAGAAGGAAAGGGTGGAGTCAAAGATGACCCTGAGTTTCTTAGCCTCACAGGAGGAGGGCCAAGGGAGGCCGGCCAGCGATTGTGGGAAAGGATGGTGAAGGTGTGCCAATGAGGAGGATCTTCGTCTTGCTGGCATTCAGACAAAGATCATTGGCGGCACACCAATCTTGAATGGCAGTTAGGCAATCAGAGATGAGAGAGGGAGATGAGGTGGAAGAGGGCAGCCTGAAAATGAGTTGAGTGTCGTCAGCGTAGCACTGGAAATTTGAGCAGAAAGTCGCAATGCAGTGGGCGAGAGTTGCCGGGTATTGGTTGCAAAGCCAGGGCGAGAGGTTAGACCCCTGGGGAACACCACAGGTAGAGAGGAAGATAGATTAAAGGAAGGACCCAAGTTGGACCTGGGAGGGTCGATCTGAGAGGAAAGAGGTCAGTCAGGCCAGAGCCTGATAAGTGATAACCAGGTTTTCACGGAGACGGTTGAGCAGGATGGTATGGTTGACCCTATCGAAGGCAGAAGAGAGATCGAGGAGGATGAGGACAGAGGGAATGTTAGAGTCAAGGTTGGGATCTTCACGGATGTTCAGGAGAGCAGTTTCCGTGCTTCTGGCAGCTCTGAAGACAGACTGGTGGTCATGGAGACAGCCAACAGAATTGGAATGAAGGTTAAGCTGAGAGATGGCCAACTTTTCCAGGAGTTTGCCAAGAAAGGGAGTAATGGAAATTGGGCTATAGTTAGCTGGACAAGAAGGATCAGCTGTGGGTTTCTTGAGAAGAGGATGCACAAAGGAGTGTTTCAGAGGGGAGGGGAAGGATCCTGGGGCAAAGGAGTCATTGCAAAAATCAGCAAGGGCCGGAGCAAGGGTGTCAATGTGGTCCTTGATGGTTTTAGAGGAACAGGGATGTACCTGTTTTGATGAGGCTTTCATAGATCGGACTTGTCTAGCGACCTCGTCAGGGGAGAAAAGAGGAAAGGATGAGAAGGATGGTGGGGGGTGGCTAAAGGACGGTCAGCAAGCACAGATGGGGAGGGGAGTGGAGGGTTGTGGGTGGAGAGGTTGGACAGGATGCCCTGGGTTTTTGAAATGAAGTGAGAGGCAAGGGCATTGCAAAGAGCCTGGGAGGCAACAGGAGGGGTAGAGACTACAGCAGGGTTGGCCATCTCCTTGCTTATTTTAAAGAGTTCGGCCGAGTTGTTAGATGCCGCAGAGACACGAGCTTGAATGTGGACTCTCTTCTTGGTGAGGACAGAGAGTCCGTATTGCCTTTGTAGCAGGCGACAGGCCAGTTTGTAAGAGGATGAACAGGAAGTCCTCCATTTCCTCTCAGCCACCCTACACTTACGTTTAAGTGTTGCTAGGTCAGAGCCATACCAGGAATTGCACTTGGCTTTGGACTTCAAACGGATCCTCATGACAGGGCCAAGTGCATCAATCGTATCAGAAATTGAAGAGTAGAGCAGAGACAGGGCTGTGTCAGGATGTGAGACAGCCAAAGGTGGAGGGGGGAAGAAAGTGGCGGCAGAAGCCTCAACTGACATACGCTTTATGGGCCGGATGTCCAAGAAGGTAGGTGGTAGTGTTGGTGTAGGCTTGGCTTGGGGGGAAGAGAGGGAGAGATGAGAAGAGAGGAGGGAGTGATCACTCCAGGAGAGAGGAGTGATCAGAGAGATGGAGAGGGGGAGGTCAGAGGAGATCAAGACATTGAGTGTGTGCCCTGCAGAGTGAGTCGTCCAGATGGGAGGAAAGACAGGGAGAGGGAGTTGCAGAGGTCACAGAAGAGTACAGAGGAGGAGCAAGGAGAGTCTAAATGTATATTGAGGTCACCGAGGAGGAGGAGTTGAGTGGTAGAGGCAAGGAGGGAGGAGGAGAGGTCTGCCCACTCAGAGAGAAATTAGGTGATGTGACCAGGAGGCCGGTAGATGATAACCACAGTAAGAGAATGGGTAGGCGAGAGAGAAAGTCTACATACAAGGAATTCAAAAGAGGAGTAGGTCTGAGTGGGAATGATAGAGGCAGGAATCCACTCAGGAAAGATCAGGGCTACCCCCCCACCGGACGAGGAGGATCTGGGTGTTGAGAGGATCTTGTAGCCATCAGGGAGGAGAGTTTCAAAGCGTGTGACAGAGCTGGCCGTGAACCATGTCTCAGTAAGACCAAGGACATCAAGGTCTAGTTCTTCAAGGAGGTTGCAGATGTCAGATCAGTTTTTGACAGCAGAGTGAGAGTTGAGAGTGGCAATATGAAGAAGGTTGCCAGCCTTAAACACCTTCTGGGGAGGGGTACAGATCAGAGGCATGCCCTGCAGAGGAGAAAGAGCCCTAGGAGGGGCGGAGGAGGAGGAGAGAGAGGGCTAGGGAGCCAGGGGGAGAGAGGAGGGGACAGCAAGAGATGAGAGGAAATTGATCAGGCGGGGGAAGCGCCTATCAAAGAGGAGGAGATTGGCCTGAGAACCATGACAGTGCCATTTAGGTAGACATTAATGATGACTTTAGAGGAGTCGAAGGAAGCCATGAGAACTTCCCAGCGAGTGCCACCATTAATGGGAGAGGAGGAGATAGGGCAGAGCACAGAGACGATATGAGGAGTCCATAGATCTGGTGAAGGAACGACGAAGAGGATGTCGGTCAGGGTCTGTCTGGCAGAAGCATTGCTGTAGGTGTCGCCGATAGGAAGACCAGGGTTAGAGGCCAAGATATCCTTTTTGAACTTCTTCCTACCAGACCTAGTGAGAAGGGAAGGATAGTCAATGGAGAAGCAGTTGGAAAAGATAGGTGAAACAGAAAGCGCCATTGGGGTGGAAGCGAGGAGAGGATGGAGATACTGGGGGGCTAAGGCAGGTAGGTGTGGGACAAAAGAGAGGGGTGAGGTCACTGGGCTGGCAAGTTACAGAGAAGAAACAGTATACAAGCGAAATTCAGAGAATTTCGCAATGGGCAGCAAGATTTGACTTTTTAGCACAAAGCAAAAACAGCAAGATTTGACTTTTTAGAACAAAGCAAAAACAGCAAGATTTGACTTTTCAATCTTGAAATCGCATGTTAGCAAAGGGTTTTAGGGAGCACTGCATATCAGGATGACAACATGGGAGTAACAAGCAGAAAGAGCAGTGATGGTCAAAGGCGGTAGGAGTGAGTCCATAAGGAGGGAACTAACCCATAGTTCTGGAGGAGGCAAAGTCAAGGCTGTCCGGATTTCTTAGAGGAGTGAGGTGGCAGCATCATTGTGGTTAAGGTGCAGGAAGGACCCCAATTAGCGTTCAGGAAGCGGACAGGGAGCAGACAGGGGCCTTAGAAGTGGGCCTTAGAAGTGGGCCTTAGAAGTGAGCTTTAGAAGTGGGCCTTTGCTGAGAGGGCAGGCTGACGGCTGCCGGTCCCTGATTGGATGGAAGAAAACACTCAGCAACCAATGGTAGTGCAGCACAGGGAGACGTGGTTCAGCACAGACTGCCTACACAATTTTCAATTGTGATTTTTCAGGATCAATAATTCCCCTGGAGGTGCAGTAATGCACAGAAAGTGCACCTACCTAATAGAATGGTCAGCAGCCAGGCACAAACTCCACATGTGCAGGAGAACAACAGATGGCCAGGAGGGTGGAAACAGGACCTCACTCTCAGTGAGAAGCAGATGAAAGAAACCAGTTCCAGCCAGTGGGCTTTGCTGAGAGGGCCGGCTGAAGCCTGCCGGTCCCTGATTGGATGTAAGAAAACACTCAGCAACCAATGGGAGTGCAGCACAGGGAGAGGTGGTTCAGCACAGCTTGCCTACACAACAAATAAAACCACGGTGGCCATCTTGGAAGGGCCAAAAAACAGTCAAATAAGCAGGCAATAGTGGGAAAAACTTGTGCTTTCAAAATAGCAAGGCAGCTAGAGGTATTAAAAAGCTCAAAAAATGGCAGCACGATGAAAATGCCAAATAAAACAGTCCTTTCCAACAATTTTATGCAAATTTCGTTTTTTCTTTTTCTTCTCTTTTTTTCCAATTTCGATTTTTCAGGATCAATAATTCCCCTGGAGGTGCAGTAATGCACAGAAAGTGCACCTACCTAATGGAATGGTCAGCAGCCAAGCACAAACTCCACATGTGCAGGAGAACAACAGATGGCCAGGAGGGTGGAAACAAGACCTCACTCTCAGTGAGAAGCAGATGAAAGCCAGACAAATATCAGGAAAGCAACAGCAATGAGCTCCCAAAATCACTGGGTTTATATACTTTTTTACGGCTGGTGCAACATTTAATTTTATTATGCAATACATTTTGATTGGCTCTTTTGATTAAAGACACACCCTTACTAGCCTGTGATTGGCTGGCTTAACTGCCTGTTACCAAGTCCACATGACATAATTTGGCAAGCCTGACTGGCAAATAGGCTAATTAGATTTGTGTGAAGTCCTACCAGATCTCAGTATAAATCCTTTGATGTCTAGAAAGGAGCAGTCTTTATTAGATCACTGGAGTCTTTTTGGCAGGCTATACCATGCTTTCCTGCCTTGAAATTCTCAGTATAAACATCAGCTGCAGTGAACTGTCTATGAACTGAACACATTTGTTGCTAGTTTAACAGCTGTTCTGTCTAATTGGTACTTTCCCAGACTGTTAACTGGCCTCCCTCGATCCACCAATGTCATAATTTCTGGCAAGAAGTTCTAAATATATGCCCCGGCTGCAGTGCTGTTAGAGAATTATTTAATTATCTTTGCATGACTATGGGTTTTTCCACCATCTTGTTTTCTGGCAGCCATTTTAGAATCTATCCCCGTCTGAATACTTGGCCATTTTACCCAATGGCAACCTACTTTTGAGCATAATTTTCTGTCCAGTTCCCAGACTAGATTTTCGATATTCATGATATATGTGACCTCCCTGAGATACCCTCTGTTGCATAAAGCATTCTGACCCTAAAAATATATATATCCCCTAAAATGTGCTTTTTGTCCTAAAAACTGATACAATTCTGAATTTTGCAATACTGAAACTATTGATTAGCCTGACAAGTTATCTGCATTCAGTTTGAGGGGGTGGGAGGCGTGGTCTAGCAAGTCTAGCACCTCCCCTACAGAACTTTCAGTAATAAACATTACTGGTAAGTAATCAAAGCATTTCAGACCCTCCCTCTGCAGCATATAACATCCATCCACATGCATTCACATGCATCCACATTGTAAAGCGAAGAGTTACTATGGAGCAATGCAGTCACTTCTAGATTGTAGTTAACTGAGTATCAATAACATGCAAAGTCTGTCACAGGATAGGTACTGTCCCAGGTGAGCATGCTGGATTGTAATCTACGGGCATCCCATGTTCATCTGCGGTGTTAGTTTTCTCTTAGAGAGACTGGTGACCTTATCACTTGTAGTGTTTACTTATTTCATCCATTTAATTCATATGATCATTTTTTTTAAATCAGTGACCTTTCTCAATTTATTTTACATTTATATTAAACCAGGCACCTGTCCAATAGCTGAAACGTGCATCCTAATGATGAAAACAGCAATGACATGCATACGCGATGGTGACTGCCCAAAAGATCAGAAATGCTGCAGCACATGTTGGGGACTGCGTTGCGTAACACCCACAGGTAGGTACCTGATTGATCTTTGGAGTATGAACCGAAATTACGCACTTGATTTTTTAATTTTTTTATTTCTAGACACAATAACCAATGACTAGTCCTCTAGTGTAGCTCCCCGAGCCCTGTGTCACTTTGCATATTAAGTTAAATTCCGCAAGTTTGAAATTATTGACCTTCTTTGAAAGGTGTTTTATGCTGGTAGGTACAGAGGTGTTGACTGTTGAGGTGAAGGGGAGTCAGGCACCATCCTGTGACATGTCTCAGAAGACCAACCTGTAGTCTCAAATTATCAAGTTAGTCCAAATGCTCTCAATGTGTAATGTGACAGAGCAGTCAATCTAACGGGTGCATGGGCTGGTAATAAGGTGCAATTGATCCCACACACAAACACAACAAAATACTAAACACATAGGGCCTCATTACACGGTAGGCGGTGAGCCATGGCGCTATTAGCGCCATGGCTCATGCCGGTAAAATACCGGCACCGCCTTGGCGGAAAGGGGATTTACCGCCCCATCCCAAGGTTGGAGGGGCGGTAAATCCCCCTTCCGCCATTGCCCTTCCCCATTCCCATTTCAGCCCCATAGGGCTCAATGGGAATGGGGAAGGCGCTAATTACGGCACCGCAATTTAGCGGTGCCGTAATTAGCTCCGAGGTCCCTTAGCGGGTTGGTATTTAACGCCTGCAAAAAGCAGGCGTTAAAGTACCAACCCGCTAAGGGACCTCGTAGTAAGGCGGCAGGGATTTACCGGTACCGGTATTTTACCGGTACCGGTAAATCCCTACCGCCTACCGTGTAATGAGGCCCATAGTAACATAATTTATGGAAATATATGAAAAGTATTATACTGTGATGCTGGAAATGCATCGGAGGGACAGGGCCTCCGTATCTTTGTCCTTTACTGCTTTTTATCATGTGTTCTGTCGTGTTTTCCACACAGGAGTTCATGTGGGACTCCTGGCGGCGCAGCTCTCTTTTGGTTTGGTGTACAGACCCATAGGAAACCCTTATGGCACCCATGGGTGGGCGTACAACCCTGTGTCCGTAGTGTATGTTTTTGGGCACCTGTGTGTGGCCCACAGAGCAGGGTACAGGCTGGTGGCAGCTCTGTGCTGAATTGACTAGTGCCTGAAAGTCCTCCATTTTGGGATGCCCAGGCTCTGTCATTGGAATTGGTAGATTCCTAATGGAAACAAGATGCCCCTGTGGCCTCTTGCCTTCCATCGCCTGTTACCTTGGTTTTCCCGGAGTACCAGGAAGCCCTGACTCTGTCCCTTCCCCCTGACTGGCTGTTGGGTGGAAGTTCCATATATGGTAGTGTGGGGAAGTGCCGACCAGACTGGCTGGAGTCTTCCCAACGACTGTATGTGTTGGGTACACCTGTGGGTGGGAACTGGGTGAATGGATGTTAGGCAGAATCCAGTGCAGTTCCCTGAGGGAGCACTACACCAGACTAGGACTACAGGTGAGAGCAATAAATCCCCTTTTGGTATCAGTCTGTACCACAAATATTTAGTTGGTAGCTGTGGCTGAGCAGTCAGACTTATCTCAAGAGGGAGATGAGCAGTATTCAGGGTTTACACAATAGGCCCACTAGACTATGGAACAAGGAAACACTGACCAAAGCTTTGTATTTAAAAGGTATATATATATTTATTTTATACACTTCTGATAAAACACAGGTATCACAATCATCAAGCAAGTTAAATTAAGTCAAAGGAAAAAATATACACACTCCCAAGTTAAATTGTAGACCAAGTGAACCAGAGTGAAAATTAAGCAAAATGGCACAGTGATAACTACACACAAGGGATCTTCTAACAATTCCTCACAAGGGAGGGAAAACACAAGTTATCTAGAAATAGCTTCTCATACACCCTAGCAACACTTCCCATTAGTTTGTGAACCAGTTCAGCAAGACAGTGCATCAGTATAGGCAATAATTAAAATGAAAACTGAGCAAAATGGCATTTCACAATGGTATAAGAATGGGAAGGAAAGGGTAGTTAAATAAATAGGTGCACCAATACAGTTCTCAGTGAGAATCAATCTAAAGAGAGCAGATCTAACAAATGTGACCAGAGTCAGTAGGCCTGTGCCAGAGTCAGTGGTACAGGGCAAGGGCCCAGGAGCAAAAATGTTCTTTTAGCTGCAGTCAAGTCTTTGGTTAACGAATTTGAAAAGGTGGTTGCAGGAGTTGTACAGACAATGTTAAGAGAGAGGGGCGGCCAACCCAACAGGTAGGTAAAGGATTCAAAACACCTTTAGAGCTATCGCGAAGAAAGGGCGGCCTGGCGGAACAATGTACCTTCAAATGAAGAAGTGGTTCCTGCAGTGGCGGTTGTTCCTGGTAGTTCCTGCAGTTCAGGTGATCCAGCAGAGGAAGAGAGGCTCTCATCGTGGAGGAAGGTTTGAGTTACTGCACTACCCAGGTATGAAACCAGCCGCGATGCTGCCCGACGAATAAAAGGTCCGCTCCTTTAAATCACGGTCCGGGTGAACTGGTGCCTGGCTATCCGGCCTCCGAGTACAGGGTACAGGAGATTCGACCAAGGCAGGTCCGAGAAGGCGTTTGGGAAACTGGTTGTTCCCTCCAGCTCAAGGGAAGAAGGCTCTTGCAGATGAAGATCTTCTCTCGGCGTGTGGAGAAAAGTGGGGAGACGCTGCAGCAGGGCTTCACCGGGGGTTCAGTCGTTGCAGATGTCTTTGGCTTCTCTCCTCTTCAGCTTCTTAGTTCCAGTGGCGACGTCTTGCTCTTCCAGTCCTCAGGACCCTGCTTGTATGTAAAAAGATCCCTATTCATACAGCCTAGCTGTCACTCACACAGTGGAGTGGTCATCTTGGCGGGAGACCCTCCAGCCTATCAGGATAGAGTGCGACATGGGTTGTCCTACTCCCCCTCCCACACAATGGACCCACCCCAGACTTAGTGGTGCTGAAATGAGGGCTTCTCGGCCGAAGCCCGCCAAAAGGACGAACAAAGGATCCCCGACCTGGGTTAGGGGTTGAGAGAAAGACACGAGAAAGAAGTTATATTAAAGTTCTGGCAAATAAGACCTACCGGAACAAAGTTAATATTAAAATGCACCGGCGGTATGTTAGAGGCTGTAGTAGTAGTGGTCCTTTTTTTAGGAAATTGTCCAGGCTACTGAGGGGAATGAACGGGGTCATGTCATGGTCTGGGAAAGCTATAAGGCGACTGTGCGGGGGGAACTGATGAATATTACATCCCGGGTTCGGAAAAAAACTTTGATGGAACTGCAGGAATTGGAAAGGGACCTGGAAAAAGTACAGAAAGATTTTGCTGTGTCTAAGCGGGTTGAGGATAAGTTGTTAAGGATTTGCTTAAACAAAAAATGGATGCCCAATATGAGAAGGGTATGTTTTTTATGAAGCAAAAGTTTTGGGAGCAAGGTGACAAAAGTGGGAAACTATTAGCGAATAGGTTGCGGGGTCTATCGGATGCCTCTTTTATCCAAAAACTGGTAGATGACAATGGTGTTCATATTTATAAGAAGGATGAGGTATGCAATGGGTTTCAAACGTTTTATGAAACTTTGTATAGAGAGGATCAGTTTCCAAGGCAGGTGGACATGGACTCCTTTTTTGATAAGATTGTCATGCCAAACTTGAGTGAGGACCAAGCCGCGATGATGGATAGCCCTATAGAGGAGGAGGAAGTGTCAGTGGCAATTGGTCAGCTCAAGAAGGGTAAATCACCGGGGATAAACAGTCTTCCGGTAGAGTTTTATCAGACACTGAGTGGGGTTCTTGTACCGTTCTTGTGCACTCTGTACAATGGTTTTATGCGGGATGGCTTGCTTTGTCCCACTGTGAAGGAAGCTTGTATTGTTGTTATCCCGAAGCCGGGGAGAGATGGTAAGAGATGCGAGAATTATAGGCCGAGCTCTCTCCTGAATGTGGATCTGAACATTTTTAGTAGGCTTTTGACTAATAGACTGAATACATGTATAGGCAAACTGATTGGTGGATCACAGGTTGGATTCATGAGAGGTCGATACGGTTATGACCATATAAGGACATTGATAGATTTGATGGCTCTACCGAAGACAAAGACCCGGGACACCTTGTTACTATTTATGGATGCGGAAAAGGCTTTTGACAGGGTCAATTGGTCCTTTCTTTACCACACCCCTAAGAGGATGGGATTTGGAGACACATTTATCAGGACCATCAGGGCTTTGAATTACAATATTAGTGCGAAGGTGTGGGTCAATGGGATTATGTCCTCCTCATTCTTATTATCTAGGGGGACCAGGTAGGGATGTCCGCTATCTCCGTATCTGTTCAATCTGGCCTTGGAACCTCTAATTTTATACTTGAAACAGGAGCAGGGCCTTCGGGGGCTTAGATTTGGAGATAATGAGTTGAAGGTGCTGTGCTACGCTGATGACATGACAATTGTATTGTCTAACCCGGCAGAGGGATGTGTACTGCTAAAGCAGATGTTTGATGTGGTGGGAAGTTTATCGGGCTATAGGATAAATTGGGAGAAGACAGTAGCCTTTCCTTTGGATGTTAGTATCCCACGTGATGTCTTGGGCTCTTGGGACTGTCGCTGGGAGGTGGGAGCAATGAAATACTTGGGTATTCATTTGGTTCGGGATTTAAAAAGGATGACTACTTTCAACGTGTCAAGGATATTGGAGGTAATTAAAAGAGATATTTTGAAATGGGGCCTACTACAATTGGGTATTTGGGCTAAGATTAATGCCGTAAAAATGGTACTTCTACCGAAGGTTCTTTACATTATACAGTCCATCCCCTTGAGGTTTACAAAAAAAGTTATTGCTCCTGTTGACAAAGCCTTTCAGGACTTTCTTTGGGGAGAAGGTAAACGGCCTAAAATTCCAAAATTTATTTTGAATGGTCCGGTAAAAGATGGAGGATTTGGATTCCCGAACTTGATGAATTATTGCACGGGTTTCTCTTGAAGAAATCGACCCTATATTTCTCTGATATTAATGAATATTTTCCCAACTGGTATATAATTGAGAGTTATCAGTTTTCACCTTATGCGCTGAGAGACCTCTATTCAATGTCTAAATTACCTGCCTCAGTACAAAAGCTGCCTACAATGGGTGCAACTAGAGAGGCGTTGCTGCACTTTCTGGACATTGAGGGTGGAAATATTTGGTTGCATTATGATGCATCTTTATGGCAAAATGCTTGTTTGCAAATAGAGTATAGGCTGTTGTGCTGGAAGAGTTGGATAGGTAAGGGCATGCTCAGGGTCCGTGATGTGTGGCACAATGGAAGCATGATCTCCTTTGAACAGCTGAGAGCATCCTTTGGAATTGGAACCAGAGAAAGAAATCGTTATGAAGCTTTGAAGGTACTCTTGACTGACAGGATAGGGATGTTAGATGGGGGCATGAATGAGAGGCCTGCTTTGTGTGAACTTCTCCGTTCTGCATCTTATGGGGTTTCAACTTATCTGAAGTTGATGCCGGCGGAAGAAGCAGATGTGAGGGCATGGGACAAGCTTCGTCAAACCTGGGCGGATGATCTTGGTGTGGATATCTCGGTTCGGGAATGGATGTATTTACTACATGTGGGTGTGCAGGCAAAGATGGATTTGCAACTACGTTATATTAGGCAAAGGGTCCTCTTTAGACAGTATTGGACTCTGTCCAAGATGGCCAGATTGGGACTTTTGGACACCGATTCATGTTGGGGCTGTGGATGTAGTGAGGGGTATTTGATACATATGTTGTGGACATGTCCGAGAGTTTTCGATTTCTGGACGGGGGAATTGGATAGACTGGATCTTGTATTGGAAGAGAAACTTCCTCGTTCTTTCCTACCAATCATTTTGTTATCCAACAGGGGTAGAGGGGACAGAGCTAGAGACTGTGCAGAATGGATTAACAGAGGGTTGGTTTTGGCGATGAAACACATTTTACGGGTCTGGAAGTCAAGGAAGAAACCGGGTGTGGAAGGGTGGTTATCAGATATGCAGGTCCTGTCGAACTTTGATAAAGCTATGCTCATTCGACAAGGTAGAGAAGAGCGCTATTCTCGGCTTTGGGGACCTTCTAATAACCTATATGGCTAATGGCCGGGTTCCAACCCTTGGTGGATAATCCCTCACATGGGTTGGGGATACCTTCTGGTGATGGGGAGCTGTTTGTTGTGTGTTTTTGTTTCTTGTTGTTTTGTCTTATTGTTTGAGTGTCAGGGTTCTTTGTTAAAATTGTAATTGTTATTCGCAAATATCATTGATAGTCAGGTGTTCTGTATTTTTTATTTATCTCTGAGGTTCTTATAGGTATTGCAATTTGAACTTGATGCGATGTACAGAAGATTGCTATTTGTTTTGTTAAAATTTTAAATAAAGTGATTAAAAAAAAAAAAAAAAGTGGTAGCCTCGAACAATGGGAAAATCCCATAGGGAAATATTTGCGGGCAAATATTTATGGTACTGCTACCAGCCAGAAACTTTTGAGAGAGGCCCTGTACGGTACCCTCTCGAAAATGAACATAGGGGAAAAACTATTAACCCCTGCCAGTACCTCCATAGTAAGATGGGTTGTACTGGTTTAGTTCATAGGATTTGACTAGTAAAGTCAATGGGGACTTTACATGCCCTGGGAGACAGTAGTCAGTCCCAGGGTATGGAGTCTATGTTTGGGGGTCGCTACGACACCCCGTGTCACTGCATGGAGGGTGCTGTGTAACACATGTGAATAAAGATGGCTCCTATGGGGTTGAGAAAGATCCCATAGGTATTAAACACAAAAATAGCCTAGAACACACGTAGAAAAAATGCCTAAGAGTGGGAAAAAGAGTCTCACTCTTAGCAGGTAAAAAGAAACAAACCCTTCAAATCCATAAAAGCTGCTGGGGGACTCTATAGGTAAGGGAAATTAGCCATAGAATGAGAATTCTCCCTAACAATGGAGTGTGTGACGAATATGCACTTCTTGTTGTGGTTGTCTGGTATCTGGTGCTTGACACAATGACTGAGACAGCCCTGCCCGAAACTGGCATGAATGCAGTGTGTAGTGCTGAATGGCAGAGTGCTTGCCCGAATCCACATTGTGTATTGTGAGTTTCTGGATGGAGAAGAATGGCCTGAATGCACCTTGTGCCTGATTGGCTGACTGACTGCTGAATGCCCTTCCGAGTGATTGGTTGCCTGAGTGTGACCCAGCAGAATGAATAGGAGATCAACTAGTATATCTGGGGGCCTTTCACTGCTAGAATTCGTTCAGAAGCTGGAGTTGAAACTGACATTGACACTTGAAGCTTATCCTTGAAACCCTGCTGGAGGAAAAGTATTGCGGTTGCCCTACTTCGTCGATCTGAACGCTGCTGTGTCTTCAAGAACTGATCCAGAGAGGACCTGGTTAGGCGCCCTCTTCCCTATGCACTGCTAACCTTTGCCGAAGCACCAAGTCAATCTACAAAATACTGTCAGCCGGAGACGGGGACCGCTGACGAGAAACGAAGAGAAACACCGGACAGCTGTCCATCGTCATCAACCAGGGTTCTCAGGTTTGCTATAACTGCTGGAGGCCCGTCGAAGTTATTTGCCCAGAAGCAGAGACTACTTGATGCTGTACCGCTGATGACTGGAGCCGCAACACTACTTTGCCTAAGACTTTTGATTCACAGACGCGCTCATACCGCACCGCTGACCGCCTTATCCCGCTGGAGAAGGCCAGGCCATCGACGCGCTGAGGAGCATCCGCCGGTGGGTTTCCCGCCACCCAAAGACCATAGAGACGCCGGACGACTCAACGCCCTTGCTGGGCCACAGTTCTTCACAAACTCTTTGGAGTCCGAACTATCGAAATTGAGGTTCCCTGCACGCCTCATCCTTGTAGGGCGTCTTTGACTCATCGTCGACAAGCACCGTCGCGATCGAAGCTGCTACCTCAACGCCACCGAACATTGACGCCAAGTTCACTTTCTTCAAGGCCATTGATGATCCTGCTTTAAAGGGAGTCACTCAAGAATGATCCATCAACGTCTCCTTGAGGAACTCTGCTATTCCAGGTACATTGGGGTGGTAGAAACACTTTAGAAGGAAATAAGACTAACTGAACAATACATGGACTGGGCTTGTGGTATATCTTTATTTTACAGGTTGTCCAGGTGGGGGATCTCCACACAGAACTGTGTCTAGTTGTAGGGGCCAGTATTCTGCCAATTGTTCTAACCAACTGCTTTCCTCCTATTTCTATTGTTGGTTACCTTTATGAATTGATTTGTGTGACATTTAACCAGAGTACAGTTGATACACTTTAATGAAATCTGATAATAATTGTGGTATCACTGTAGAACTGTATATATTTACCATTATTGACTTTCGGGCACAAAGTGAGTTATTGTGATAGTGTACATAACCTTGAATATTAATTACATAAAGACTGTGTTTTAACTAATACAGTGTGCGGACATTCCTTTGTGGGTGCTTGGGGACTACACTGTACTTAAGAACCAGCCTGCATCACCTCCTGAGAAGCTAAGTTTCATTGCTCGTCCATTGCTACCACAATAGAGAACCTTGGCTGGTGTCCTCTGTGCCTCTACTCTGCCATATAGAGAGCAGGAGTACCAACACCCCCCACCGGTCTTTTACACATGCATGTAGTAAATGTAAAGTGTATGGCTCATATGCCATATGGTTATATATGCTCATACAGTCGTACAGCAAACACGCATGCTAAATTCAGTTATACACGCTATACACGTACTGTCCACAAATAAACACTGAAATTAGAGATAAGAAATTATTTTCGATTGCATTTTTGTATTGAAACATTTTAAACATAATCCTGACTACAAAGAGAGCAGTAAATCAAACCATGCCAGCCGCAAAAGAAAGAACACATGTCCCTAGCAGGTAGACACAAAAAGAAAAAAACCCAAAGCCAAAATTCAGAGTTTCTCGCTGAGGCTGCACATATGGCATAGTCTACTCTTCCCTTCCCCCATCCCCTAATCCCAGTGCAATCAACATAACAATGAACTATTTACCATGCAGTACTGGAGAGAGCACCCCAGAGTTAAGCCTCTTGAGCACAGATAGCCAATTGCATCGTGAATTTCAGCAACCTCCGTTCCAAACATGTCGCTGCACTAGCTGCCTTTCCAGGCCTAGTTTTACTGGCTAACAAACCTCCACTGCTTAATGCACACTATACAGTGGCACAGTGGAGGGCCGGGCCAAAGGACATGTCCACCGCATCTGCGTCATGCCACCCATCACTCGCCGCCCCACTGATCAGATACTGAGAATGTGGAGGTTTGCCCTTTTTGCCATCCTTACATGACCTAATACTCGGTTGGCAATGGTATGTGTACTAATGCCTAAATCCCCGCAGCAATCATCTCACAAAATGTATCCATCTGCGAGGCACTGGTGTTGCATCGATAACACACTTTCTCAGCTACTCAAGTTGTGGCTAAAAGCGCCAGACATTATTTCCTGTTAGGCGGTATCACAGTCTTCCAGTCCAACCTGAATGTGTGACCTATTGACCCAAGACCTCCACATTGTCTCCAGCAGTCGGCATAGTGAATATCTTTGTGTATGATTTTGGATTGTACCTTGTTAGGCAGAATCCTGTGCTGTGCCCTTAGGGACCACTACACACAATTAAGACTACAGGTGGCAATACAAGTTCACCTTTGGTACAAGCCTGTACTACTATGTTAAAGTGGTAGCAGTAGCGGAGCAGCCAGGCTTATCTCAAGAGTATATGAGCAGTTGAACAAAGAAACTTCAACTTCTTTAGAATTCAGCAGAAAGATTAGCTGCTAATATTCCAATTGTTCTTTTATAACACGCTTAAAACCAGAGATTAATGTCTAAGCACGGGACCGAGACAAACGTGTTGCCCCTGAGTTATCCCCCCTCACCATTATTTGAACAGTAGCAGAGATTACACAAAGGGACCACAATTACTGTGACTCAAGCAAACACTGACTCAAGGTTTCAGGTAGAAAAATAGTACATTTATTTTTAAACCGTTTGTTATAAACACAACACTTCTATTAATTCACAACCACACGTAAAATATACTACAACTAACCAATTCACTTTGTACGGTATAACTTCAAGGTAAGCACCCTGTGTTTTAGCAGACCGGAGTTGTGAAACAAAAGACGTTACCGGGAATACATATGCGATCACTTTTTGACAGTAATGACAGTTCGGTATTACTAAAGAAACGCGTATCC
Organism: Ambystoma mexicanum; assembly: GCF_040938575.1. Taxonomy (NCBI): domain Eukaryota; kingdom Metazoa; phylum Chordata; class Amphibia; order Caudata; family Ambystomatidae; genus Ambystoma; species Ambystoma mexicanum. Next base: position 82,647,000 of record NC_090927.1, on the reverse strand, counting down.
ACGGCAAGAAATGTTCCCGGGGCAAAAACACACTTAGCACCTGAGATACCCAGAGAGAGTTGGGGGCAAAAATCATAGGCAATACTTTTGTCAAGGCAAACAGAATCAGAGAACACTCATGGACAGAAATTCAAGAGTCAATAGGCCGGAGCCAGTGTCAAGTGGAACCGGGTTCCTGTTGTCGAGGATCACACAGTCGGATAGTTCACGATTCAACGTAGCCAGAAGTACTTAGATATTGTCAACAGAGGAAGCAAAAGTTATAAGAATGAGACAAGGGCAAGCCTTGGAGGCGAAGAAAAGGGATTCACCCTAATTCCACGAGCAGAACACAGTACCTTATTCAATGAAGAAGCTGGTGCCGCAGCAGTTGTTCTTGGTAGTTTCCTGCAGACACACGGTTCCTGGAGCTTCGATACGAAGGAGGACGCCTGGAGGGGTCTGCACCACACAGGGCTGAAGCCGGCAGCAGCAACGGTGAATAAAAGGTGCGCTCCTTAAAAACAGGAGAGGCTCTTCAGATGGCTATCCGGACCACTACAGCAGTGTGCAGCGATTTTGACCAAGAAGAGGATCCTCTGGCTGTAGAAGATGAGCTGGTTATCCCCACCAGGCTCAAGGGAAGAAGACTCCGGACTGGATCTTCTCTGGTCGTTGAAGGGTAAATAGCTTAGGACTGCAGCAGGGCTTCACCGGGACCGGATAGTTGCAGCAGCCGACTTCTTCTCCGCTTTTCTCCGGTTCCTTGTAGTTCCAGTGGTGACTCTGACTTCTAGCCCAAGAGTCCTGCCTTTTGTGCGGAAATCCCCCATTCACACAGCCTGGCTGTCAATCACGCAGCAGGGGGGTTGTCCGGCTCGGACAACCACCTCAGCCAATCATGGCAAAGTGCGACTTGGGTTTCCTAGGATACCCTGTGCAGGAGGTGACTACACCCCTCCCTCACATTCTGTCCACCTAGACACCCAGGCACCTAGAGGAGGGCTTCTTGGCAGAAGCCCGCCAAAAGACAATGAACAAAGAAGGCAAACCTGGTTTGCCGCGCAAAATAAAACACAAGAAGGACTTTAACAAAAAGAAATGGCAAATAAACCCGACCAGAGCCAAAAGAAAAAGTATTTGGTCAAGCGGGTTTAAGTTTGAGGCTAATATAATAGCCTAAAACAATACCACTTTTATATAGTATAATCGCGGTAGAAAAGTTAGGGTAGATACCACTGCCACCAGCCAAGTCTAAATGTTAAAAGAGCGAAACAATGCTCTAGGAAGTACAGATAAAAAGGGCTAAGGATTAACCCTTCCAGTACTCCATGTAAGATGGAGTGTACTGGATCTGTGGTTAAATGACTAAGTAAAGTTAAAGGCAACTTTACCCTTTTCTGGGGGACAGTAGTCAGCCCCAGAAATGGAGTTGGTGGGAAGTCTAAAAGACAACCCTGTGTCACTGCACTGAAGGTGCTGTGTAACACACAAAAGAAGGGGGCTACTGAAGTGGTGTACGCCAGAGTCCACAATCATAAAAACAGATGAAATACACATGGCAAAACATAGGTAAGAGTGGGAAAAAGAGGTACACTCTTACCAAGTGGAAAAATAAACTCCAGAGATCCAGCAAAGCTGCTGGGGGACTCACTAGGTAAGGGAAATTAGCCATTGAATGAGAATTCTGCCTAACATACCTCCCTATTTATGAGGCTATGGGACGCTTTAGCCACCTGAGCAAAGAAATCATAAATACCTTCCAAGCGCATTGAGATCCCTATGTCCTCTGCCCACACATCGGCCAATGTTGTGTTTCTCTTGAGATTGTTTGGGATGCACAATGCATGAAAAGCTTTGATCTGGGATGCTCTGCTACATCCCTGCCAAATTCCAATTCTCATGAGGATGGTTCTCTCGTCAGTGATGCATGTGTCCTATTGAGATTAGAAATATATTTTAACCAAGAATGAAGGTTAATCTAACAAAAGGCAAAGTGTGCATATATTTGGGTACAAACTCTCACTCCATGCCACTACAAATGATATGAAACGATACATTATTTATAATGCGCTTAATACCCACAGGTGTCTAATCGCGACCCGGGTATCGAACCTGTGGTGCTCTGTGTCATCTTGCTTCCAAGGCAAGCATGTTGCCCATGAGCTATCCTCCCAAGACAAAACCAAACCTTATCATTCATTTCAACCGTATCATGATGTAGCCTGTCTTATAATTGAAGCAAGTGTTAAGGTTGATTTAAGGAAGTATAGAGTGAGTGTTTTTACTTTGAGTTTCGTGGTTGAATTTGTAGTTGTATACGGTCAGTGTTCATACCTTAATATTGTTATTCCCACTCTTTTTACAGTTTACGTTTTGTTAGATTAACCTTAACTCTTGATTTAAAATGTTGTCATCTATAACTTCAGAGTTTTGTTGTGGACAGTATAGTGTATAGTGTCTGCGTGTGTGTGGTATGAGTGAATTTAGTATGAGTCTTGGCCATATGACTGTATTAACGTATGACTCTAGGGCATATGAGCCATAAACTTTACACTTACTACATGTATGCAATACTTCACATATGTATAGTAGCATACATGTACTAAATGTGTATCTTCCACATGTACCTGTATATTATGTATGCATATGTATATATTTCCCAAAAGCAAGGCGGTGAAGCCTTCATTTTTTGGAGCTGCACTCCGATCACTATTGGATTACACCAGAATGTGTATATATAGAAGGTGTACATTAATTCTGAACATGTGTCATAATAGCATGCGTTGTGAGAACATGTGGAATACGTTTGTGTGGCGTAAGAGCATGCTGCATACCAGCACATGGAGTAGGTGTGTTTCTCATAAGTGCATGTGCTGTGCTGAGCATGTGTCGTAAGACAATGCATTGTGTGTGTCGTTGGAGGGTGTGCTGTACGAGTGTGTGCCATATGAATGTGTTGTAGGAGTGTGAGTCATAACAGTTTGTTTCACATGAGTGTGTCATACAAGTGTGTGTTTTAGAGCACATAGCGTAGGAGCATGTGTGTTTGAACAGTGTGTGTCATTGAAGAGTGTGTCATTGGAGCATGTGTCGCTGGAGAGTTTGACGTTGGAGTGTGTTATTAGACAGTACGGTGTGAAGCATGAGTGCATGGTGTGTATGTGAGTGTATGGCGCAGAAGTAGCGTTTCAGTGTTTGTTATAAAGTCATAAAATGCACATGTCCTATATGCCCCGTATACATATGAAAACTTACATTGAAGTCAGGTTTGACTTTGAGGTAAACTTTCAATATGTACAAGAGGTGTGCATCAGTTTTACAGACCACAAATGTATGCAAGTCACAGCTCCTGAAGTCTGTCCTGACTTTTATGTGAGTTTTCAGACATATATTAGTGTACCGATACAAAATGTTCATCTCCCACATGTACCTGTGGATTTTATATATAAAATGTACATTCTTTCTGATAATGCATTGTATGCCTCCTATACGTAAGAAAGTTCTCATTAAAGAGTGTTACAGGGGCTGGGGGAGGGGCTATTAGGCCTTGTTTCAAGAGTGATTCAATGGCAGGGGTAATTAATTGTTCGGCTCCTGCTTTCAGCGCATATTGAGGCATATGGGAACGTTTCTTAAAAGTGACAACCCTAATCTTTACAGGTGGCCACCTGGTAATCCACCTCATTGTCTTGCTCTGACCCTAAGGACGCTGGCATTTAATAATCAATTACTTTAAATCCTCTGCCCACTCTCTCTCATCTGACATTTTCTCCTCTGGGCGACCTGGAGGGTGGCTAGAACAGCCTCAGCATTGTTGTGGGGAACACTCAACAACACTCATCCAGGGTGCACTATATGAGGCACCAGAGCGTACACAATAAATCACTACCCAAGAGGTTGACTCAGGAGGAAAGCATGTGTATCCGTTATGGGACCTAGAGTGATTGTGTGCGGTTTTGTGACTGAGTTCAGTAGTGGAACATGTGTGTTACAAGAATTATACCATACCATAGTTAGAAAGTTTTGGATTTCTGTGCTTGGATGTCGTTTTCGGATATTCTGCAGTGTACCTACATTTGACCATTTACCATACCATTATGGATTTCTCTGCTCTCACTGTAGCTGGAGAGAAGGGCATGTTAAGGAAACTCTCCACCCGTAGAGCTGACCTCCTGGGACCAGTATCCGGTAAGCACCAGATTCTCCAGCGGACCTCCTCCCCTAAACTTAGTTAGAACAGGTCCTGGTCCATTTCAGGGATCAAATGAGCACCAGGAACATAGGCAGGTGCACTAGAGTTTGGGAAGTTGGGGAATACCTTCGCATTTATCTTAGGGAAGGAGTCTAGTCCCCCTATGCGAGGACTAGGGGCAGAATTCTGTTTGTGGCCATTTTGGAAAATGGGTCATTGAGGTTTGTAAGGGCACCCATTCGTCCAATGACCAAACTGTTTGCAGTAGTTACACGCTAACGGATGTCTCTGGTGTCCTGGTGAAACCTAATACCCTGGTTGTCCCTGAAAATCCACTTGTCCCAGTTATCCTTGCTGCCCTTGTTGCCCAGCTTGCCCCTGATGTGATGATCTACTTCCTCTGCCCCCACCTCTACCTCCAAAGCCAGCCACCCTGGTTCCACCCCGCTATCCCCGGTTAACAGAGTTATTCACCTGTCCTTGTAGGTTCTGCGATTGTAAAGCCGTTAGTTTACTTTTAATGCTCTCCTGCCACTGTTCCTCACATGCCGCACAATGATTATCACCCGCCACTAGCTCCAATCGGGGCTTACTCTGCCACCCGGTGCACACTGCACCTGAATCATAGGAGCAGACCAGATGCAAAGCAATTGCTATGGCTTCCTGTCCAGTCTTGTTCAGTTCAGTGACACACAGGTGCTGAGTGAACTCTACCTTCAGTCAGTCTAAATAGTTTTCAAGTGATTTGCCTTTGTTCTGTTTGAATTTCCCTTTCCTTGCCCAATCCGATTTTCTAGGGCAGATTTCTTGAATCACAACAATCAGTTTATTTCTTTTTCCCCAGGACCGCTCTTGGGAACCAGCTGAATTTGTTCATGCTCCGCAACTAATCAAACAATTTCACCGGAACAATCCCACCAAACCGGGACCAGGAGGAAGGACAACTGTGAGAGGGGCCTTGAGGGGAGTGCTGTCATGGCCACTGGTCAAGGGCCATTATGTCCCAGAGGGTCCCAATAGACCCAGTCCTGGCGCCTTTGGGACCAGGCTCACCTGAAAGTGTGCTCTGCACACAGTGTGCCTAAGGCACGTGCATCCAAGCTGGGCGCGGCCATCCACAAGCATTGGGAGCACATGCAGAACTGTGAGGGAGTGTTAAGGTGGGGCCAGAGGGCGGGGCTGAAGGGGAGGGCTGGGGCCAGGCTATATAAACCAGCCCCACCCGCGTGCTGTCGCATCGCGTTAGTCTGCTAGTACAGCATAATGCTTTCTGCCATCTATAGATCCTTACCTGTTTCCATTTCTGCGTGCTTATCTTCAGTCTTCAGAACTCCATCCTGCAACCGCGTGCATCTTACCTGTGACCAGCCACACCATCTCCCGACGCTCAGCGAACCCAATTCCAATTCTTCAGCTACCGTGCGCATCTTACCTGAGAGCAGCCACGCCATCGCCCGACGCTCAGCAAACCCGATTCTAACTCTGCAGCTACCGCGCGCATCTTACCTGAGATCAGTCACGCCATCGCTCGAAGCACTGCTTACTTTATTCCAACTCTACAGCTACCACGCACAATTTACATGTCTCTGCTGATCCAAATCTTGCAGTGCCTTGCATTCTTACCTGTCCCGGATGCCTGACATCACCGGAGACATCCTCCGGCTCAGCATCCTCACGGATTCCGCCATCAAGCGCCGTCAGGTCGAACCTGCAAGGGAGATAGAAAACACAAGGTTAGCAACTGCATAAACTTTTAACGCTTAGCCACTCAACCTACAAATCTTGCGCATCATCCGGAAACCCAACTCACCTTTCTAGTGAGGTCTTCTAAATCCCTGTTGGCTCCGTTTTAAACTCTCTTCCATCACTGCATCTCCACAGACAATCTTCATACCTAAAGGGGAAAGAAAGGACATTACAACGTTACGGACAATAATCATTGGGAAAAAACAACACAAAAGGATACGAACAATAATTATTGCTACAAAACTTACCTCCAAAGCGGGATTGGTCACAGCCAGTCTGGGCCACCACACACAAGGACCAGTGAAGCAACTTGGTCTACTTACAGTGCCTCTGCTGAGAGAAAGCAGGACAGAGAGCTCATCCTTACAAAACCACAGGTGAGGTCATATAGGAAAACGCATGCTCATCTCATTCTGGCAAGAAGGGTCTGAGGGGCATCGCATTTCCACTGCAGCATTCTCATTGCCTCTTACCTTCTCTCAAGGGTATAACCAGCAACCCGAGCAGTCCACACCATCGCAGTCGAGGGAGGAGCTCGAGCCAGTGGAGACCAGTCAAGGGAAGGCTCCAACCGTGCCCCTACATCCCCGCAGAGACCAGGTGAGCGTAACACCTGCTCAAGGATGTCTCCCATACAGGGATCCAGTGCCATCTTAACCAATTTTGGTGCCCTGGGCACGATATCTTTGGAGACCCCCTCCACAAAACCAAAGGAATTAAGTGATCAAGAATATCTGGTCGCACCCCCACCCATCTCATCCTGATCACAACCTATAGGTTGATATGCTGCCTTGCAACATTCAAAATAAGCATCTTTACTCCCTTTAAGTCCCATTACCCTCTTCATTCTTGCTCTAACCAGAATAATAAAAAAGCATTTGAAGGCCAACATTAGTCTACGAAGAGGTTACATCTGTTCTAGTATAGATACAGGAGACTTTTTATCAATAGCATCCAGGAAGGTATGCAGCCTGTAGTATTAATGCAGGACCATATGTAAAAGGTACCTGTAATCCAGAATAGACAGATCGCTATATAGAGCGCTATATAAAAGCCAAATAACATAAAAAAGAACTCACATTAGCTGCCTCACAGAATGCAAAAGTGCTCAAGCATGGATAGAGGAGACCAATTGGAAGGTAGGCGAAATCTACACATACCATGGCATGGATAGTGGATGCAGATTAGAATCTTACAGGAAGTTGTCTGAATCCAGACAGACTGAGATAAAAAGTGGGATATGGTTTTCAAACAGTGTTGCCATCAGAGATCAAAGGAACAAGTGCTGTGGTGTGCAATATATTAATGCTCACTTTTATAGTGGAAGGAACACTATAACCTGTGAACCTATGATTGAGGCTTTTATGAAGATCATACCCTGAGAAGGAAATCACCCTGAAGGGCTGACAATTTCGAAAGGTTAGGCAATACAAGATTAAATGACATGCCCAGGATGCCACATTGGTTAAGGAGTGGATTTGTGCCAACTCTGCAATTTATGCATTTGAACACTTTCTTTTCCAGTTCTTATCATGAACTAAAACAATCTAATTTTATAAAACTGACTTAGTACATAAATCACATTACCAAACATGACCATTTATAAAAACAAAATATTATAGAAGGTTGTTATGCAAAATGGGAATGATTATCGCTTCATTCCATCCACCATCAAGGGAAGTATATAAGTACCAGCATACCAAGCGATGTGATTTAACAGATTTAATCTGGGGTTTTCTTTGAGATTATAAAGCTTTAAATACTTCCAAAACAATAGCTTGTGACATTGACATTTATAAACGAGCATAAAAACGTTGACTTTTACAAAAAAGCAAACTGTTGTTTGTGTCAAATGAGCAGACCTTACATATGCTTACTTGAGGCCTGCAACATCTAGTCTGCTCTCTTCTGTCTACCACCCCTTCCAGTCAAATGGCCCACATAAGAAGAAAGATCAAGTAATGGGCTAAACAATGCCACTGCATGCAAGAAGGCAAACCTCACAGAAGACAGCACAGTAATGTAAGATACATTAGATGATTTGACCAGGATCACTGTATCGACTGCTGACAAAGCCAGGATACCAGCATGAACGCTTGTGTTCCACAGTCTTGAATTTGGATACGTATTCACCTCTTGGACTAACCGTACATTGGAGGTGATTGCCTGGGTTTTACAACACCCCATCTGAGCAAACCAATGTCTAGACCTTCACCACACAGATGATATGTTCCTTTTTATAGTAACCCCTATATATATACATATGCAGGGCGGTTTGTAAACTTGAAACATGGGAAAAGCTCAGCCAGCTTTGCTGGAATGTGCTATTCTAATCTTGGAATGTAGTTGCCTATGCGAGCCTTTGCGCTTTTAATTCAGATGTACTCACAATTTCTCAAATTATGTAATGGTTGTGAGATACACACTCGTTGGTGTTTTTCATACAAGTTATCACATTATTTCTTTTGTTTAACATTCATCTTGCAGGCATAAGTTATTTCACCTAGTCTTTGTTGGGTTCGTTTTTACATTCATCATATAGACACAAGTTACTTCACTTAGTGTTTTTCATCCTATAAGAAAAGCATTCATGCCAATGAACAGCGTATACATTTTTACAAAAACTTTTGTGCCAACATTTCACACGTGCTTATTGTTTCACCCTTCCTTGGGCTTTGTCAAGGCCCGGGAAAAGCGCACAGGCTGATTCTATTCACCAAAAGCAATATACTATTCTAATCTTGCATATGAACACATATCTCTGCAATGAGTGCTTGACACACTGAGCTAACTTCTAAATGATTGTGGCATTCAATTTATCAAAATGCATTTCAACTTTAGCTATTGCACATGATAAACATAATTCCCACAGTAAGGAAAGAATGCCACAGAGTTGTGCCGTTAGGAACACACAAACTATGTATACCACAGTGAACACAGAAGGCATTACTGATCAAGGCAGAATGTACTTGTCAAAACAGACAGGCAATGGGCTTAGACATTATCACTCTCATTAGTTGCTTTATTTCTGCCCAAATAGGGATGTATCACTATAACAGTGAACATCTCCTCAATTAAACATTATGGTTCCTCTGAAATGTTGGTGTACTCTTTGGCTAAGCTCCTTAGTTCCCCAGAAGTCCAAAGAACATAGGCAGTAAGCAGGATTGGCTGTTCCCCCACATCTGCTAGGTCTCCTGAGATCTGTGTGAGTGGTACCTGAAGCATTGTGACATCACTCCAATAGGGCGTACCTCCCCTTGTCAACCACCACATGTAAGGGGGAGGTACATCAGTCATATTTGGAATCCCTGGAATGCCGAGGGCAGTAGGCTCAGGCTGCACCCGTGCACGTGGCATCAGTCATTGGTGTGGCACTATGACAGGTGGCTGTGAGGTCCCCAACTCTGTGTACCCTGTTTTGCCAGCTGTCCTGCCGGTGCTGCAGTGCATACACTAGAAAACAAATCTATGATATCTTCTGCAGTTTCATCATCTTGCTTCCTCTGTCTGGCATCTGTCTTTCTGTCTATTATCACGGGGGTGCAATAGCACAGGTGACTCTGCAGCTATCTTGCTCCAGAGGAACTTCATCTGTCCTCACAATCTGTCATTTGTGTCCTTAAGTCCCCTTATCTTGGATGCATTCTGTCTAGTTCTTGCCTCTTCATATCTTCTTATGCTCCCCACTGCCCAGGACTTACATTTCTCTTTTGCTTCTCCATAGCCATTTCAATGCCCCTAAATTGTCCAGATTGAAAGTCCCTTCTACTGGAAACCAAGTGTGTATGTTACCTTATGCCAGCAAGTGCCATGGTTTGAGAAACTCACACTGTTAAAATTGGTGTACATAAAATGAGCAGCCTGCCCTTAGTAGTTGGCCCCACCTGATTTGACTGTTCTTTTCCCATAGACAGTAGCCCCTGTACCACATGCTCTTTGATGCCTCTCCTTTTCTGTGCTGAAAAGGGAATTTTCACTGAGACTCCAAGGAGTAGTCCCTGAAAAGAGCTGCAGGGCAATCGTTAGATATGCACTCAATTTTCCCTATTTAGTTATCGGGCGGTTTATCCTTCCCAAACCATTTTCCCATTCCTCTCAGTTTATACACCCATGTATTCGCTAAATGCAGCAGAAATAAAAGATATACAGAAACTCACCCTTTTAAAGAGCCCTTAACCAGCCCAGAAATCAGAATACACCAGAGAGCCTAACAGCCCTTACAAGAACAGCCCTACCTTTGTTACCACTGCCAATATTCTGCTAAATCTCTCTTTGGGTAGAAGAAACATATGATTGTCAATACCACAGCCATGGAGCAAGCAAAGAAGTAGTACATTGAGATACACAACCCAGAACCAGCATCCCATGTTCACATAATCCTGAAACCAATCCTTCTGCTGTTGAACCATCATGATAAAAAACCCCCGGCTCGCGCAAGTGCAGGTTTTACAGGTTTTATACTCCTGATTGCCCCTTTGCGTTTCAGAAGGGGTCATTCACAGGTAGGGTGATGCACCCGTGTTGCGCCATAGACCAGAGTCGCGGTTCAACTATTGGAGTAATCAGACTCAGTCTCTTTCTTTTGGTGATGGTATAAACAAAGGTGATTTATTACGTGGCTTTCAAGTCAAACAGACAGAATCCTGTCCAATAGCCTGTTCCCTACTAACTGACTGACACGCCTTACAGGCCCATCCTTCCTGTAGGGCAGCAAACACATGACCATCAAAACATGGAGAACATCTTGGCTGGGCCTTCCATCACGGTAACCCACTTCCCCTCTTATACAAAGAGATTATTCAGGCGGATACCTAAGTATGCCTTCCCGATTGATTGGTATTTTATTTATATTGCGCTCGTACAAAAGTGTTTCACAGCGCGACAAGGTAAGGGGGGGGACAGAGGAAAACAAAACCAACCATCTACTAGGCCCATTGACTTGAGAACGCGCAAGTGCATGGGAGAGGGAGAGGGGAAAAGTGCACCACTTAGCAAGCCCCGCCCACCTGGCACCTTCCTGTTTGCCGCTCTTTTTCCATATTTAAGGAGCCCTCCAGCCTCTTTTCCTTTGCAGATGGGGAGCAGGTGCAAGTGGATCTAGGTCACCTGGCCTAAGCCCCGCCCACCTGGTGCCTTCCTGTCTGCCGCTCTTTTTCACCACTTAGCTAGCACCACCTACCTTCTAAGCCTTGCCTCTTCCTTCCTGCTCTTAACTATTAGATCAAGGGCGTCTCTCGCCCCGGCGTCCTAAGTGAAAGGCAGACGAAGAAAAGGGCAATTCCTGTTTGGCTTGCAACATTATGTGTTACTACTGACTTCTGCAATTGTATTCACTCTCCTCTCTTGCTTCTCCACTCTTTTTGACTGATAACTCTCTATTCTCCCCCCCTTTCCCTTCTCCCTTTTGCTATCTCCTCCCCTTACTTTCTTCTATGCACTTACTCTATCAGAATTGTCCCTGTACCTAGTATTATAGCAACTTCGTCTGTCACCTCCTCCCTCCCCTTGCTGGTTTTTCCCTCCCATACCCCCTCCCCTCCAGCACTATCTGAAATGTCATCAGGCCGAGTATGATAGTCGCTTGTTTTGTTCCTCCCCTCCCTTTCTGCACCCCTCTCCCTCACCTCTTGTTTTTTTCCGGCTCTACCAGAAATGTCGTCAGGCCCAGTACGGTAGTCGCCTGTCTGTTTCCATTTCCTTCCCACTCTCCCCCTCCCTTCCTTATCTATGTCTATCTGAAATGTCGTCAGGCCGAGTACGATAGTTACGATAGTTAATTTCACATCCTTACTGTTCATGGCCTGTAAGAATATCATTGTTTTTCCCTTGTTCCCTCCCTTGCCTTGAAGCGCTTTAAAACACATTGTATTAGGTGCTATATAAATAAACTATCATATCATATCATAAGGGGGAGAAGTGGAAAGTGTGGAACAAAGTAGAAACAAATAAATAATAATAATAAATAAATAATAAAGGCAGCAAAAAAGTCACAATGGCAGTGGCAAGTGCTGGGTTTGAGGCAGCAGACAGGGTATGTCTGATAAGTGCAGGAAGAAAAAGAAAAAGGGGGGACTGTATGGGTACAGATACAGACCCCAGTGCAAGGGGTGGCAGGGTGAGCAGGTTCCTGTAAGACAGAGGGTAACCAGGAGCATGGTGCCGAGAGAGACAGATCAGCAGGGGGGAGAGAGTACAAAGGCAGAGGCAAAGACGAAGGTCTTAATAATAATTTAGCATTTATATAGCGCTACAAACCCTCAGGTATCTGACCACTGTTTATTATTACCCACAGTGCGTGGTGCTCATTTATCAACCTCAGAAGGATGAAAGGCTGAGTTTGGCCCTGCCTGGATTCGAACCTGCGTTAGCAGGCTCTGCACAGATGTCAAAGCGAAAGCTGTACTCGCTGTGCTATCACACTGGCTTGAGGTGCTTCCGGAACCAGAGATGGTTCTCCTCAAGTTTCAGAGTGGCAGGGAGGCTGTTCCAGAGGGAGGTCCCAGCCGAAGAGAGGGATCTACCCCCAGCTTGTTTCTTTGAAAAACGACTAACCCTGGGGGAGTTGGAGGTGGAGGAGCGAAGAGCTCGGGGGGGGGGGTATTTACGGAGGGACAGTTGAAGGTATTTTGGACCCAGGCCCCAGATACAGACCCAAGTGAAAGGGTTGCCAGGTGGCAGTGCGGTGCGTGGCAGGGTGAGCAGGTACCTGGGCCCGAAATCAGAGGGTAGCCAGAGGGTGCATAATGCCGAAGCAGAACAGATCTCCTGGGGAGAGGAGGGGTGAAGGAAGAAGCAAAGAGGAAGGTCTTGAGGTGCTTCTGGAACTGGAGATGGTTCTCCTCAAGTTTCAGAGTGGCAGGGAGGCTGTTCCAGAGGGAGGCCCCAGCCGAAGAGAGAGATCTACCCCCAGCTTGTTTCTTTGAAAAGCGACTAACCCTGGGGGAGTTGGAGGTGGAGGAGTGAAGAGCTCGGGAGGTAAGGTATTTACGCAGGGATAGATGAAGATATTTTGGACCTAGGCCCCAGAAAGCCATGTGGACAATGCAGAGGGTTTTGAATTTAATCATTGCATCCACTGGGAGCCATAGGAGAGATTTCCGAGCTGGAGAGATACGGTCCCAGGGCTTGAGGCCAAGGACAAGTCTCGCAGTCCTGTACTGGATTATTTGCAGAGGGCGGAAAGTAGAGGCAGGTGGATTTAGAAAGAGGCTGTTGCAATAGTCCAACCTAGAGAGAACCAGAGCTTGGGAGACAATGAGCTTCTGAAGAGATGCAGTCGGAAGTTTGACTTTTTTGAGACATCTGAGATGTGGGCAGATGTTAGGAAGAATCACCTGCAGTACCCATTGGGAACACTATAGGCAATTAGGACTACAAGTGTAAGCACAATTTTATCTTTGGTACAAGCCTGTACTACACAGTAAAGTGGTAGCAATGGCTGAGCAGCCAGACTTATCTCAAGAGTTTAAGTGAGCAGTAGAACAAGTTACACAAAGGACCAACAAATACAGTGATTCAAGTAAACACTTACTCAAGGTTTCTTGGTAAAAGAATATACATCTATTTACTCAGTCAATTATAAAACATTACACTAGCACAAGCAGCTCAATATCACACACTAATACACCACAAAAATCCAACCGGTAAGTAACTGAACAAGTTTAGCTACAAAATGAAGTAGGAGCAAAATGGCACTTCAGATACTTAATAAGGGAGAGAAAAGACAACGCTATAAGAATAGACAGCCCAAATACATTCATAGGCAGGGCAAAGGGTTTCAGTTAAATACAACCAGCAATTCTTCTCAATAGGCCTGGCCGAAGTCAATGGTTCAGAGTCTTTTGTATAGGATAGCACAGTTCTGGTAGATAACGGTCTTTGCCGCCAGATTTTTAAAGGATTTGGCTAGGCAAAAGGTTTGACGAATGTTTAGGGAAGGACAAGCCTTTGTAGTTGATGAAATTTTCACGCACTTTCTCGATGGCCGAAAAGATTTCCAGACCGCGTTTGCACAGTACCTTGTCAATGAAGAAAGCTGTAGCTGAGGCAGTTGTCCCTGGCAGTTCAAGCATATCTCTCTGTTCCTGAGCTTCAGTCGTGGGGACAAGGAGGACGTTGGGAGGTTCCTGCACTGCCCAGGGATGAAGCCAAAAGCTGTAGCAAGACGTCGGTTTAAGGTGTGAGTGCCTTAAAGTCCACGAGCTAGTTTCCTTCCCTCTGGCTATCCGGTTTTCAGCAGCACTCTGATGAAAATTCGACCAGAATAGGACGGTGTCCAGGTGGCTTGCGAGTTGATTGTTCCCACCAAACTCAAGGGAAGAAGTTAACCTTGAAGGGCTTCTCTGTCGTCTGAGTTTCAGGCAATTCAGACCTGCAGCAGGGCTTCACCGGTCATCCAGGAGTTGCAGCAGTCCTCTTCCTTCCTCTCCTCTTCGGTTCTTTCGTTCATGTGGTCGACTCTGCTTTACAAGTCCCAGAGACCTGCCAAAGGCAGCCGAACAAAGGGACCAAACCTGGTTTGGTGCGCAGAGACAAACACAAGAATGACCTTTCCTAAAAGAAATGGTGAAAAAAGATGACCGGAGTCTGTTTTTACAGATAGGTCTTGGGCACCATATTGAAAAACATGGCTGACCCGATTTTTAGCTACCATTGTTAGCGGTCGGGAAAAATCACAGTAGTTGATCTAAACCACTGCCACCAGCCATTTAAAGTAGGAAAAGGTAACATTTTACTGTTTCATGTGTGTGTTGACTCAGGGTAAGCTAGGCAACCCCTCCAGCACTCTATAGTAAGATAGGGGGTGCTGGGTCAGTAAATTTAAAGAGACTAGTAAAGTCAATTTAACTTTACAGGCTCTGGGAGATGGTAGTCAGCCCTAGAGAAGGTATTTAAACCCTGGGGAATGTGAAAGACACCCCTGTGCCACTGCAGTGAAGGTGCTGTGTGACACACAGAAAAAGATGATGCCCATAGTGTTGTGTTAAAACTCCATAACCAGAGAACACAAAAGTAAAACGCATTGAAAATGAAAAGTTCAAAGCCCCAAAATATAGCAAAAGAGCTGGAGGGCTCTAAGGTAGAGGGAATTTAGCACTTGTGTGATACTTCTCCATAACATCGGAGAAGGAGAGTGTGGAGTCAAAGATGACCCTGAGGTTCTTAGCCTCGCAGGTGGGGACAGGAGAAGGGCCAAGAGAGGCCGACCAGAGAGTGTGGGGAAAGGATGGTGAAGGTGTACCGATAAGAAGGATCTCAGTCTTGCTGGCATTCAGTCAAAGATCGTTGGCGGCACACCAAAGATAAATGGCAGTAAGCCAGTCAGAGATGAGGGAAGGAGCGGAGGTGGCCGAGGGCAGCCTGAAAATGAGTTGAGTGTCATCAGCATACTACTGGAAATTGAAGCAGAGAATGCCAATACAGTAGGGGAGAGTTGCCAGGTATTGGTTGAAAAGCCAAGGTGAGAGAACCCTGGGGAAAACCACATATAGAGAGGGATATAGATGAGAGGAAGGACCCAAGTTGGACCAGGGAGGTACGATCAGAGAGGAAAGAGGACAGCCAGGCCAGAGCCTGATCAGTGATACCCAGGTTATCACGGAGATCGTTGAGCAGGATGGCATGGTTGACCATGTCGAATGCAGAAGAGAGATCGAGTAGGATGAGGACAGAGGGAATGTTGGAGTCAAGGTTGGAGAGCAGATCTTCACAGAGGTTCAGGAGAGCAGATTCTGTGCTTCTGGCTGCTCTGAAGCCAGACTGGTGGTCGCGGAGACAGCCAACAGAATCGGAATGAAGGCTAAGCTGAGAGATGGCCATCTTTTACAGGAGTTTGCCCAGAAAGGGAGTAATGGAAATTTGGCGATTGTTAGCTGGACAAGAGGGGTCAGCTGTGGGTTTCTTGAGTAGAGGATGCACAAGAGTGTTTCATAGGGGAGAGGAAGGCTCCTGAGGCAAAGGAAAGGTTGCAGAAATCTGCAAGGGCCGGAACAAGGGTATCCATGTGGTCCTTAATGGTTTTAGAGGAACAGGGATGAACCTGTTTTGACAAAGCTTTCATAGATCGGGCTTGTTTAGCAACCTCATCAGGGGAGAAAAGAGGAAAGGAAGAGAATGAGGGTGTAGGTGTGGCTAAGGGAGGGTCAGCAAGCACAGAAGGAGAGCGGAGAGGATGGGAAGGTGAGGAGAGGGCAGACAGAATGTCTTGGCTATTTTAAATGAAATGAGAGGCAAGGGCATTGCAAAGGGCCTGGGAGGCAACAGGAGGGGTAGAGACTGCAGCAGGTTTGGCAAGCATGTATGTGGACTCTCTTCTTGGTGAGGACAGTCAGTATTGCCTTTGGAGCAGGCAACTGGCCAGTTTGTCAGGGGATGAACAAGAAGCTCTCCATTTCCTCTAAGCCGCCCTACACTTATGTTTAAGTGTAGCTAGGTCAGAGTCATACCAAGAATTGCACTTGGCTTTGGACTTCAAGCGGATCCTCATGACAGGGGCAAGAGCATCAAGAATATCAGAAATAGAAGAGTAGAGCAGAGACAGGGCTGTGTCAGGATGTGAGTCAGACTCACCACTTGCACAGAGCAGGTTCAGATGTCACCGGTGCCCTGTTTGACAGCAGATGTGACAGCAAAATCACTGCAGCAGAGATGCTGCATTTATATCTGCACCTCTGTTCCAGAACCACATAATTATGATGAACGGTCATCCTGGTGGTAGTTTAATCTTAACTTATAGGCCACAACTGTGTTTTTGGAGCTTGGTGACTGATATTTCACATAGTTATTAAAGCCTAATCTGACCTATATCACACACATATCAACACTGTGACACCAGCTCAGCCATGAACAGACTGTGGTATTCTCCATAGACTGGGTGTCTCTGCTGCAACCAACAGGACAATATCCAGTTGGACCTACCTCTTTTCTGAGCCTTTGTGAGGGAGGCTAACACCACTCTCCAGCCAGGAAGCACTCCCTAAACAAGAATATCGACCTCTCAGATGTGTGTTGCATACCTAAGGGCATTTAAACCTATGGGTTTAGGAAGGGGGCGGAACTAATGTAATCAGAGGCAGTTCAGCATAGTTTTACCATCTTTTTTGTCTCTCGTCTTCTCTTTCCTTCTTGTCTCATACTCTTCCAAAACACTTCGGCATGATGCAATAAGGCAAATACAACTGTTTATCGTAACAGGGATTGGGCCTCTCAAAGCAGGATTGTTTTCACCCAATCCTGGATGGCCCTTTGCATTTATAAGGAAGCCCACGCCTTCTTTGGTGTATTCCTGGACTTCAAGAAGAATGCTTTTGGAGGTCTTTTGGGAAAGTTGATATTTCCAAAGTCCTCAGCCATTGAGGCGAAGAAGGAGTGTGCTAAAACAGAGGCAAGTTCTGCTCCCTACCTATCGCAAAATTTACTTTGGGGGTGAATGGCTGCTTGAGCAACTCCTGCCTGTCTGCCACCAACACTGGTAACCAAGACCTCACTGGAGGTGAAGGAACCTTGAAATCCCTAGGTTGGAAGAATGAGAATAAGGATCCCTCTTCTCACTGAGAAAAGCAACTGATTTCCCGAATTGTACATGATGATCTGCATCGAGGCATCATCGGCCGCTTTCAAATGCACTCCAACCAACGGAACCTGCGGTGCTGACTTTGGCATTTCTCCAGACGTCTTCAAACCTGTTGCTGCTCTTTGAACCAGTTCACTGCCACACAGCACCAACTGATTGTGTCAATTGCCATAGATTGGACAAGAAGCTTACTGTTGCAGAAGTATTAGAACAAACATGTTTCGAACAGTGCCCAAGCTCAATTGCCAAACCAACCCTGATTCTCCTTTGACCAACAACCTTTGAACCCTATCCTGAACAGCACCAAGCCCCAGTTCAAACTCGACTCAATGCCTGCTCCCCCTGTGGATCACTGTGACCCGCAATCTTTTGCAAAATAAACCTGGACCACTTCCTAATACCCTTTGTGATCCACTCACCAATGCAAATACTAATTAACCTGCCAAAAAACTATTCAGAAAAAAACCTGGAATCCATAAACATTGTGGAACTAAACACCATACTGGAATCTACGAAACCAAGAATCAGTGTCTTGGGCTTGACCATCATCGAAGAAAGAACTGAGACAATCCAAAAATGGATCATAAAAACACTAGATGACATTGCACCGGAAAACCATTCACCCCCTCACTAAACAAAACAATGGTGAGATGGTTCACACCCCACTTCAGAGCCCTGAAGAAAACTGGCACGAAACTAGAACAAGAATGGATGAAAAACTACGATCAACAGAAAATAATTGCATACCAAAGACAGATACGACTATACAAAGATTAAATACTCAAAGCAAAAACAAATATTACAACAAACATATCACAAATGCAAGCAACACCCATACATCAATTAGCTAAGAAACCCAACTGCCTGCAAAAAGACACCCACGCCAACACCGTCACCAAATTTTGCCATGGCCATGCAGACCACTTTAAAAAACGAAATCACAAATATCCTGCAATTCATCAAAAGCATGCCCAAAAATATTAACAACTCCCCAAACCAGCCAATTCTAGAACCAACTACAAGGCTAAACAAGTACTCACCAATTTCGACATAAAAATACACAAGCCTAGTGATAAGCAACAGAGCTGGCTCGCCAGCAGATCCTTCCCAACCAGACATGTACAACACCATGTACAACACCATCATCACCCAGAAAACAACTGCAGAATTCTTCCGCAACCACTTCAACCATTCACTAGCAACAGAAAATGTTCCACAAGACTTCAAATAGGCATACGTCAAGCCACCCCTTAAAGGAAACACACAGGACCTAACCAACTACAGAGCAGTTTCAAACATCCCACACCCAGCAAAACTCCAAAAAGCTATGGTAACAAACAAATCCTGGAACATGTAGAAAATAATTGGATACTAGACCAGGCGCATGTTGGCTTTAGGCCCATGAGAGGAACTGAAACAGCATTACTATCTACAGGGGATGATCTGAAAGCCAATGCAGACTCCGTCACCTCTGCACTAATACTACGAGATCTATCAGCAGCCTTTGACCCAATCCACCACGAAACACTCATCAAAAGACTCAAAGAAATAGGAATTGGCAACACAGCGTTGCCATGGTACAAATCCTTCCTAGCCAAAAGAACAGAAACAACATTGCTAAACCCCTGCAACTGAAAACCCAGCACACTACCTGCAGAGTTCCACAAGGCTCATCACTCTCACCACTGCTCTTCAACATCTACATGACCCCTCTCATCAACCAAATCAAAAGACATGCGCCTAAATCGCGTCGGGGTCCGGGCCCTCGGAATGAGGATTTACTGGCCCATTCCGAGGTAGGAAGGCTCGGTAATTCCTCCCTCCGAGGACCCGGACCCGGTTCTTCCCCATTCCCATTTCAGCCCTCATAGGGTTGAATGGGAATGGGAGAGGGAGCAAACAACGGGCCATTACAAGTTGGCCCGTTGTTTGCTCCCTCTTCCCCTAGCGGGACCCGCTCTGCATGTCTGGTGAGACCGGACGTGCACAGCGGGTTCCGCGAGGGGAACTCGGAATCGGGCGGTACGGGGTTGACGGCAACGGCACCTTTACCGTTGCCGTTAATCCTGTACCGCCCGACTCGTAATGAGGGCCATGGTCTCACTTGTGACACCTACACAGACTACACAGGAATCATCTACAAAATCAACATTAGTGGAGAACAAGACTCAACCCATATCAACTGTCTCACAGAAATGAACCATTGGATAAGTGCCAACGGCTTTATACTCAACCCAGACAAAACAGAAATCATGATCATGCCCATTGACCCGTCGAACCAACACCACATTCCATGGCCTATCAAAATGGGAAATCGACCGCAACCTTCCAAAGTGGTTAAAAGCCTTGGAGTATTAATGGGCAGCGACTTAACACTCGAACTGCAAGTCAATGCAGTAGTAAAGAAGTGCTACTTCCACCTGCACACCATCAAGCAGATGCTCTCCTTCTTCACCTTTCCACACAGAACACTCCCCATCATCTCTCTCGTCATGTCATGAATAGACTATGGCAATAGCATCTATCTCAGAATGGCAGACTACCTTACCAAAAAACAACAGCAAATATAGAACACAGCAGCAAGACTACTCTCCAGACTCACGAAGAGAGAACACGTCGCACCAGCACTGAGAAACCTACATTGGCTACCAGTCAAAAAAAATATATGTCTTCAAAACACTGCATAAAACAGAGCAATCCAAGGTCAATGAGTGGAATACATACAGAGAAAAATCTCCATCTTCAAACCAAACTGAACACTAAGGTCCAGCTACGACATTTGCCTCAAACCAGAACAATGCTCCAAGCAGAAATCTAGTGGCTCAGCATCCTCCCGTATCTCGGCAAAACACTGGAACTCACTCCCGAAAGAAATATGAACAACAGTAGACCACATAGAGTTTAGACACTTGCTAAAAACATGGCTCTTTAACTCACCAAGCTAAACAGGAAGCATCGTCTAGGGGAAACAGTCAACACAACACAATAGTAACACCCAAAACAGCCAGAACCAAAACATGGATGCCCCAATGAAATAAAGCATTTGAACATAAAACCACTGCACAGAAGGGCACAGACTACTAATATCACTATCTAACCCTCCTAAAAACGTTCCAATATCCTATATACTCAGCACCAAACACCAAACAAAATACACACATGCCTCTACCGCAGCAGAAACCTACAACCACCACAAAATGCACGCACTCAGCAATACACAGCACACTACAGAAAACTAAACCAATTAAACACAAATCATCCGACACACACTCACGGTGGACTGGCTTAGAGGGAACTCTGGAGATTTCCTGTTTTCCCTCTGCACCCTGGGCCTCTTTTGTGTGATAACCAATTTAATTTCCAAATATTCGCACTGGGAAAGGGTTCAGTTTGCTGAATATGTGTAATATGGAGTCGCTTTCGGTTCATAGTCCACCACCCATGCACACATTTATACAACAAACACTAGATAACCCTATCAAATATATGATAGGTTATTTATAACGTGCTTAATACCCAGAGGTTTCTAAGCGCGGACCAGGGAATTGAGCTTGTGTTGCTCTGTGTCGTCTTGCTTCCAAGGCGAGCATGTTGCCGCTGAGCTAGCCGTGAACGGTACCAGTGCATCCGACATGCTCTGCTCGAGGGTGCCGGTCCGCCCGCCAGGTCAAACATGGTGGGAAAAAAGGCACCCGCGAGCAGAACTCGTAGTTTGCCAGTCCGGTGACAACGGTGCCAGTAATTTACTGGCACCGTTGTCACCGGACCGGCAAACTTGTAATGAAGCTCAGTGACAGTTTCTTTCTGAACGGAAGCTACCAACAGCATATCAAAGTTCTATAGCACTTTCCATCGCTATCCCACTAATAAAACCCTCCTTAGCCCCTTACTTTTCAGATCCGCCAGAGCACCTGGAGACCATGAAAATGGCAGCAGTGCAGGGTATACATCACAATAACATAAATAAACTAACAGAAAATAAACTATACATCTTCACAAACATACTGACACAAGTTAACATTAAAAATACAATATAAAATAACCCATATCATTAAAATAAAAATCAGCCGGTAAAATAGCTCAAATGGGTTAAGCGCTCTCTCTTGAGATCTGTGTGTGTGATCTTCAGGTTCAATTCCTTCCAACCATACATCCTTCCTAGGTCGATAAATGAATACCAACTTCAGTTGGGCAGTAATATTTGTATTGAAACATTTTCTATGTGCAGCCCTTTGATGAGAGCTCTATATAAATAACAAATGATTACTATTTTCACAAGCTGAAATTCATGCAACCAAAGTTTGTTAGGAACCCTTCAATACAACCCTTCCCCTTCCCTCGCACGTCCTGTCTGCGCACTTGCACAAGCTTGAATGCACCTGGCCTAGCAAGATCACTTGTCCTGTCCTCCCTTTGTCTTCCCTCCCTAGCTTGGTTGCACCTGAAACACTTGTGCATAGGCGCATTATTGATGATGACCTGTCATCGTTCAATATGTCGCCAAGCCTAGGACGGTAGTTTATTGTTCTCTATGTCCTTCTTCCCCTCGCCCCCTCTCCTTCTCTCCACACTCCTTGTCATGCACTTGTACTATCTGGCAAGTTGTTAGGCCTAGCACGGCAGCTTACTGATTGTTTGCTCTTCCCTTCTCCGCCTCCCTTCTTTCCTCCCCTCCTGTCATGCACTTGCTCTAGTAGAAATTCTGCTGGCCTACTACACTAGTTAATTTTGTTAGATAGTTTTGTTAGATCATTCGGAAACTTCAGGCCTAAGAATGACTACTGTTTTCCCTTGTTCCCTTCCCGCCTTGAATCACTTTGAAGCTCTTCACTTGTGTATAAGCGCTTTACACATAAACAATTGCAATTACAATAGTACAGTCACCCCATGTGATTTACCCTATATTACAATAACCTGTGAAAGTACAGTGTACCTTAAATAATATTTAATAGTCAAACATTGAACATGATTTAACAACTAATTAAATGAACGTTTACTGTGCTACGGGTTCTGCATAGTACATCGTCCGAATGAACATTAAAGGCCTCATTGAGAGTTTGCGGTAGTTCCCTAGGAAGGACACTGAAACACAAATAGTGTTACCACATTGGGTAAGCATGTGGTAATGGGAGGGGTCTGCATGATAATAGCATCATGAGGACCCTTTAGTTGTTCCCCATTTGGAATCCCATTAGGCACCAAAAGGATTGCATTTTACTAGATGCAGCAATTACAGCATCATTTTGAACCTCTGAATTTGGCAGTGTTGTTAAAGTGTCAGTAATCCTGTTACTATCCCTTTTTTGTACTGCATTGCCATATTGTAAATGAGGCCCTCAGCTGCTATAAGGTGCGAGTGCAAGGTCACAGACTACATTTCAGCCCCTACATTTTCCCTTTAAAATAACTACTAGGAAACCGTTCGAATTTATAACACTTGGGGCCTGATTAATGGAACATTTTCCTATGGGATCGCACCATTATAAAACACTTCCATGAATCAGGCCTTTAATGCTACCGTAACAAAATTTCAAATCTATGTGAATGCCATTGGTCTTCCAGCCTTAAGCGATTAGTCAGTGCTTACGTATAATTTCAAAAAATGTCCTGCTACCAGGCAGAAGCTACAGCTTCGTAAATTGGTGATACTAGGGAGAAAACAATAAAAAGTGAGCATTAATCTCTGACATCCCCACGCCACGCGTTCATAGCACAGATCATTGTTCATTGCCATTCCAGAGGCCTCCTTGACTGGAAAATGTAACTGGTTCCATACTCAACGCCTGCCTCTCATTGATCCAGTCGTGGATGCCCAGTGCTTACCTAAAGCTCAACCCCTCCTGACGTAATTAATATCACCCCTAGCTCCAGAGCCTTGCCTCCACCCCCCAGGGCAGTGTCCAGGACCTCCCCGGCAGGGGCTGTGGTAGGTGCAGGGGTAGGGAAAGCATGTACCTGTCACTGTGCAACAGAGAGGAGAGCAGGCAACAACCCCTGCAGTAGGCGGCTGCTCAGGATTGGCAACACAGGAGAGGTTTACCAATGTCACGTACATCTATATTGATAGTCCATTGCTCACAGCATCCATTGACCCCTGGTGTGTATTAAAAGACACGTGCCTTGTATAACACATCAATACAAAGTAGTTCAAATAGATTTCCCACGCTTAATAATCATGCTCTATGTCATCTGATACCACGTAGTAATGAACCCGCAAGGAATTTGTGTTACAATCTCATATAAAAAATGTATACTTTTAATGATGAGAAATAATTTAATAAAGAAACATCATCATCACTCCAAACAGCACACTTACAATGCAATAAACCATTAATGGAAATATTGAACCATTGTCATTTGGCTCTACCTCAAATCAAGACTGAGGGCCTCATCACGACTTGGGCGGTAACGCCGGCGCTATTAGCGCTGGCGCTATCTGCCCTACCGCCAAACTCCCACGCGCTAATAGCGCCGGCGTTACCGCCCAAGTCGTGATGAGGCCCTCAGTCTTCATTTGAGGTAGAGCCAAAGGACAATGGTTCAATGAGATCACAAGTTCGGACGTAATGGTATTCTTCATTCCCCATTGAGCCCATTCGGGAATGCCCCATTCCCCATTGGACTCAATGGGGAAATTTCCCACCGGCGGTATGAGCGTGAATTTTCGGCGGATTTCCCCCCAACTCAGAGCTGGGGCGAAATCCGCTGAAGCCCTGATTTGGCGGACCCTTAAATCCGGCGGTAATAGAGCTACCGCCGGATTTAAGGGTTACCACCAAAGTCATGATGAGGCCCTGAGACTGATCAACCTTTTCCAAGAAATCAAAGTCACCTTAGAAACCAACTACCTGACTCAGCAGGGTGTGATAGGCAACCTCAAATAATATGCTACGCAATCTGGCACCTGCCTCACCAAATCATGATAGGCAATCCCACAGAACATGCTAGGCAATCTAGAACCTGCCACATCAAATTATGATAGGCAATCTCATAGAGGCCTCTGCCTCAATCAATAATCAATACCTTTCTCAATGTGATATCAAATTCAGGGTAAAAGGGCCTCATCCATACTCACTAACTGAAGAAGGTGGGGAGTTGAAGAGGGCTGGAGAAAAGGCTGGATGCCTGGAAAAAATCCACAATTCAAAATAAAAATGAAAATCGGAACAAAACAAAACATTGATAAGATCCAAAAAGACACCTTTTAATGCACCATAGGCTTTTTGTCAAACATGCATAAAGTGAGGATACAATGCTTTAAAAAGAATTAAATGTCCATTTGATTTACTGATGCTCAGCATATAGCCAATCCAGAATAAGGTTTCTTGGTTTAGGCCCTTAGGCTGTGAGCTGAAGTGAGCTAAATTGAGCTGAAGTGCCTTGGAGGAGGAAATGAGAGATCCTCTCCTCAAACAACTCAAAAATCAGTGCAGAATGAAACAAGTTCTCATAAATGTTTAAAAAAAGCCAGGATCCAACTTGGAGGCTTCAAAATCCAATAAAAGAAAAGAGAGGGAGTTGGCCCCTCCCGACTGAGGAGCCTCTCTGCTTCCCCCTCCTTCCAGCCATCTGCGTATGCCTCTTTCTTCATCCCAGCTCTGTCATCCTGAACAGCCGTCTGCAGGCGCTGAGCTCATTCCCTTATATACCCTCTGAGCAGTGCCTATTCTCCTGCCTTCCAAGCCTACAGTCTTTAGCTGACTGCACTGTTCACGCATCATGGTGAAAAGCATGGCTTGTGTCCTTCAGCGGCCACTGGGGATTTTGCCAACAATTGTATCTTAGCTGACAACATCTTCCTCTTGCAAAGACTAGCCAAGGGCATGGTCCATCCCTTCAACGACTACTGGGGGTTTTGCCAACAATTAGATTTTAGCTGACATCTTCCTCTTGCCAAGACTAGCCAAGGGCATGGGCCATGGTCCATCCCTTCAACGACTACTGGGGGTTTTGCCAACAATTGGATTTTAGCTGACAACATCTTACTCTTGCCAAGACTAGCCAAGGGCATGGTCCATCCCTTCAACGACTACTGGGGGTTTAGCCAACAATAGCATTTTAGCTGACAACTTCTTCCTCTTGCAAAGACTAGCCAAGGGCACGGTCCATCCCTTCAACGTCTACTGGGGGTTTTGCCAACAATTAGATTTTAGCTGACAACATCTTGCTCTTGCCAAGACTAGCCATGGGCCTGGTCCATTCCTTCAACGACTACTGGGGGTTTAGCCAACAATTACATTTTAGCTGACAACATCTTCCTCTTGCAAAGACCAGCCAAGGGCATGGTCCATCCCTTCAACGTCTACTCGGGGTTTAGCCAACAATTGCATTTTAGCTGACAGCATCTTCCTCTTTCCAAGACTAGCCAAGGGCATGGTCCATCCCTTAAACGACTACTGGGGGTTTTGCCAACAATTAGATTTTAGCTGACATCTTCCCCTTGCCAAGACTAGCCAAGGGCATGGTCCACCCCTTCAACGACTACTGGGGGTTTTTCCAACAATTAGATTTTAGCTGACATCTTCCCCTTGCCAAGACTAGCCAAGGGCATGGTCCATCCCTTCAACAACTACTGGGGGTTTTGCCAACAATTAGATTTTAGCTGACAACATCTTCCTCTTGCCAAGACTAGCCAAGGGCATGGTCCATCCCTTCAATGACTACTGGGGGTTTTGACAACAATTGGATTTTAGCTGACAACATCTTCCTCTTGCCAAGACTAGCCAAGGGCATGGTCCATGGTCCATCCCTTCAACGACTACTGGGGATTTTGACAACAATTGGACTTTAGCTGACAACATCTTCATCTTGCAAAGACTAGCCAAGGGCATGGTCCATCCCTTCAACGGCTACTGGGGGTTTTGCCAACAATTGGATTTTAGCTGACATCATCTTCCTCTTGCAAAGACTAGCCAAGGGCATGGTCCATCCCTTCAACGATTACTGGGGGTTTTGCCAACAATTGTATTTTAGCTGACAACACTGTACCGACTCGCTAAGGACAATTCTCTGTCTTTCAATGGCGGTTTTTGGATTATTCCATGACTATGTCATCGAGCTTCCAAATAGAACTACAGAAAGGCCTGCACTTTGTAGTTCAGTGTTTGCCGTTATATATGTTTTGTGTTTTTAGAGAGCATTGGCTCTCTTCCAGGAGACAGCCTAAATAGTAACTGATCAGGATGTGTATTTAAGCATAGTACGGTGTATCCAGTTTCAAGGTCACTGGCACACAGCCCAGAATAATGACAAAACTCGAATGTATTTCACAGCAACATGGAAAAGCGAATCTTGCGGCCTGCATTTTAACGTGTTTGTATTGCACTGTACATTTCACTGATTATAAATGTGTTTACATCACACAGTACGAATAGCGAGGCGGCCTGCATTGCACTTAATATTAAACTGTTTTTATCGCACAATGTATAAACCTGGTCGGCAACTCAGATCACAAGCCATATTAAACATGGATAAATATGGACAGACATAGAAAATACATGTCGCTCCAAGACTGAATTCCTACTTCTGAACTCCAACACGGGTAGTATATCTCAGTGGCAACGTGGTCGTCTTGGAAACAAGACGACGCACAGCAACACAGGTTTGAAACCCGCATCCATACTTAGAAACCTCTTCGGTATTAAGCGCGTCATAGAAAAACAATTGTTGGAACTGTAACACCGAACAACTAGACATCCAGACCTGGCTCTCTGCTATGCACCTCAAGGGCTTCACACCCAAGTTGGCTACCTGTGTTAAGTCTGTTGGGTTTGACGTCAACAAACACCTCTCCTTCAAACAGCACATTGCAAGGAAGACACAAACAACTTGGTACCAACTTTCTCTCCTGTGGGAAATAAAGCCCTTCATCCCAGAAAACAAATGTAGATCTTCTGTCCAAGCCTTGCTCCTCTCCTACCTGGATGGTACAATACCCACTTGGAAGGCCACCTAGCGACTACACTAGCTCCCCTGAGATGTGTCCTGCATGCTGCAGCATGGCTCATCAAAGGACTCTGCAAATTCTACCAGATAGTCCATACCCTCATTTTACTGCACTGGCTCTCGCTGCAAGCCTGTGTCATCTTCAAATCCTACTGCATCATCTACAAAGCTGTCACTGTCCCCAAGCTGAAGGGTGGTGAGTGTGCAGAGCCTATATTTATATACTCTTTCAATATAATTTTTGGGATAAAATTATTTTCTCTGCGTGGGGTGCAAACCCGCTAAAAAGGTGCCTCTGTGAAAAGCACTCACAGTTCAGACAAAAAGAAAATACCTTGGCTACAGAGCCAGGGGTGTGGGCTGCACCCACAAATACCAACTGGTGGTGTATGGTATTCTTGATAATTTTGAGAAAAAATATTGGAAGTCTTCAAAATCTTCAATATTCTTTTATTTTCTGATCAATTATCTTTAGGAGCCAATTAAATGTTCAATCATGGGTGGCAGATGCATATTGGGGCCAATGCGTTTCGGACAATTATTTCCTTCGTCAGGGCCAGTGCTATTTTTTTACTAGATAAGATCATTCCAATTCATTATCCATAGCCAGTCAGTAACCATTTACATAATCCACATGGACATAGTAAACAGAAATGTATTAAAAGATGGTTTACATTTGATATGAGAGATATATCATGCGAAATATCAACACAGGCATATTAAACATAAATGTATGACATTGTTATGTAATAGGTATGTACGTAATGTAGTATTGCATTGATGGGAGCAAAGAGGAAAAGAAACAAAACCATCTTGTTAGCTAATCTCAAAGATCATATGATTGCATTTTATACAAAAGCAAACTAGCTGTTAAGCTGACTTGTTGATGTTCACAGCAGTGGATGATGTCTGCAAAGATATAATGTGTATGGTGTCACTCTGGTGTGTTTTATACGCAAGAATCATCAAAAGGTGGCTGTTCAACAATTATTGGTACATGGGTACCTTAGTGTTTTACCTATTTCTTAATACTGCGTTCTACTAAAGAAATGAAGCAATCACGGCAGAAACTCAGCGTTCCTCGTGTTTAGATGTGTTATCTCTGTGAAAACTGTTCTGTGTAAAAACACAGTTCAAATTATCAAAGAACGGATGGTCCTATGATTATAAATCATCAGCGATCTTGTGCTATCTTATAATCACAATGTGCTCTTCGATCGTGGTTCTTACCAGGTTAGCGGTCTCTGTGTCCTGTAAAAATGCAGCAGGGATGCGTTGTGTAGAGCGGTTGTTAATATCAACTGCTGAACGTTGTCATGGAAACCAAAATGGTTGCTATTGTTGCATGCGGTCCGCCATCGTGAAATGACTCGAACGCACTACTTTTTGATATGAGGTTTCACAAAAAAATAAGATTGTCTGATATGAAGACCACAATAGATGTAATCCTTCATTGCAATTAGGGATTTGAGTCGTCATATTAGTTCGGATCATGTTTAGATGTAATTGTGTATTGTTGGTAGTCTCTAATTTCATAGGATATTTGACCTGATTGTAATAACATCACTCTAACAACTAATTCTGGTCTCTAACCTGTACAGTTAAAAGGACTTTCAATGTGTATGGACAAACCGCTGTTGTTTGTATCATTCAATCATACGATCTTGTTACTTCAAATGTGCCTTTGTGACGCGCGCATCATTTCGGTGCCATTCTCGCTTTCTAAAAATGTGTGATGAGTGTACCATCGACTTCTATGTCTCGAGTATGCTACAATCGCGACTTTGTTTCAAACTGTGTTCAGCCTGATCAGTTATGGTAGTACGTTACATTGCTTGTTTGGGGTTATAAGGGATTTCAATCAGGCACACACCCAAATCTCTCACCTAGCATGTAGTGCGCAATGAAACCCTTATTTATTTGTGTCTATAAGTTCAATATTCTGAATGACATACCACTCATATCACACCCGTCTCAAAATACCCCCCAGGTCACACTGAACCAGAAATCAGGCTAGTTTGTAAAGGTAAATATTTATTTTATTTATTTAATATTCAAATCACATATATATGTATATATATATATATATATATATATATATATATATACATATATATATATATATATATATACATATATATATATATATATACAAACTTTTCTGCACCGACAAGACGGCATAGTGCTGTAGTGCTGAGCGGCACTCCCGGAGCAAAGTACCACTTTACAATTACACAAAAATTGTGCTCCACAGATAGTACCGCAGTCCAAAAGAATAATGTTTAAAAGTTTCCTTTAATCAATAATTCATTTAAAAATAGCATGAACTCTTCCATCCTTCGCCCAGCCCAACAGGAAGTCCACCAATGATTTTGTTTCGTTACTGCTCGTAGCTTGGTCACATGATTTTTGCCTTCAGAGTGGAACCACCTTTATTCCCTATCCCGACAGTCTTTTTTCTCTGTTGTACACAGCAAATGGGAAATCGAAAGAGAACTGGGAACACTTTGTGGCAGTGCTGTCTGATCTCGTAATGCGGCCCGCCATTACAGAGTGGACTCGTCGTTCTCCCTAATTAACCATATAAAGGGCCCTGTTGATTGTGATGCGCCCAGGGTTAGCCTCATATGCTGGTCATTATGCATGCACTCCAATATTCAAGGTGCATATGTGAGGTATCGTCCCTCCGTAACATTGGTGCATTGCATAATACAGTTAAAAGCCACTTCATCTCCCTTTACGTGTATTCACAATGTTCCAAGTATACAGGAGCCATCAAATGTATAATGCAGATTCATGTTTTCGGCAACATCCCTGCTCATAATATCAATGGCAATAGTATGGTGTGTTATCTACCCATATATCAGACAAAATGCCCGATAGTACATGCCGGTACCACAATTCTCAAGTGCTAAATGCATTACATGAGGTGTTAACATAAAGTGCATAGTGCCTTCCCTCTTTGACCTATAGAGGTCAGGATGGCCCGATAATTTGTGCCGGTACCTCAATTCTAAAGTGCTTAGTGCATTACATGAGGTGTTAACATAAAGTGCATAGTGCATTTCCTCTTTGACCTATAGAGGTCGGGATGGCCCAATAAGATCTTATCAAATTACTCGTAGGCACAGTGTCTGCCTTCTGGGCTCGGCCATAAGATATATGGTTAGGGAAAGGTGGACTGCAAAGTGTCCCCAAAGGTATAGGGGATAGAATAAGGTGTCTAAAGATTACATCTAAAAGGCTCCCAACCATCATTTGATCGGAAGGAGTAATTAAAATATTACAAAAATTAGAAACAGTGTGTGGGAATTGGCTATCAAAGTGTTTTCACTGAATGATTTACATGATTTTTTTCAGATTGTCCCAGAACATTTGCAATAACATCAGTCATTCACCCAGGAATGTATAAAGTTCCTCATCAGTGTTGTGTCCAAACGGAAACTTACTATCAAAGTCAATAATATATTTTGTCTCCTTTTGCTTCAACAATTTCTCTCTGTTGCCTCCCCTGGCCCAATATTGATTTGTTTTAACCCAATGAATGAAAAGTCACACAATTTCCCTTCGTGTTTCTCCCAGAAGTGTTTAGCTATAGGGTATGCAAAGTCATGGTTCTTAATGGCTCTGATATGCTGTTGGATGCGTATCTTTAGTTTGCACTTGGTACTTCCTATGTACCATTTGTTGCATGTGCATTTCAGTGCATACACGATGTACTCAGATTCGCAGGTAATCCTGTCCACGATGGTGATAGTTTTTCTGAGTACTGGATGTACATATGTAGCACACTCATCCGCAAATTTGCATATCTTGCATTTTGTGCATTTGTAAAAACCCTTCTTTCTGCGATGAAGCCACATGGATTGTTGGGAGATAATTTCAGGTGCCATGAAGCTGCTGACTAGTTTATCTTTAATGGAATGACATTTCCGGAACGAGAAGTTAGGATAATCCCCCAATGGTTGTTTCAGATCTGTATCCACAATAAGTGAGTTCCAATGTTTCCGGATGATGGTTTTGATGGTTTTAGCAGATTGTCCATATGTTAATATCAGGCGTGTTGCTTCCTCTTTCTCTGAACTCTGTGACTTATTTATACGGTCCATTAATAACAAGGATCTGTCACATTTGCGTGCCTTCAAATATGCTCGTTGGATAATTTGTTGGGGTAGCATTGTTTTTTAAAACCTCATGCTGTCATTTTGCTCTCTTCATCATAGGTACCAACTTCTGTACAATTTCTTCGTAAACAAATGAACTCACCGTATGGAATACTCCAAATCAAATTTTGGCAATGCGCACTGTTCGCATATAATGGGGCATTGACTCCCATGGGTTTCCGAAACAACTTTATTTTGATTTTCCCATCTTCAATCAGGACTGTCGCGTCCAAAAAAAACACTTTCTTAAGACTGTGTGTCTCAGTAAATTGTACATTGAATTTATTGATGTTTAGATGTTTCACAAAGTCCATCCATTCTTCGGGAGTGCCTTTCCAAATAACAAAAAGGTTGTCAATGTAGCGATGCCACATGACGACTTTGCTAGTGAACCTTTCGTTTTCTTCTTTCCAAGCTTCATTCTTTTCCCAATACCCCTTTGTGAGGTTTGCATACGATGGGGCAAAGGTGGTGCCCATCGCGGTTCCCTGTTTTTGCCCGTAGTATTTTTGATTGAACAGGAAAACATTATTAGTCAAACACAGCTGGATCATGGCCATGATCATTTCCGAGTGTCGGGTGTAATTCAATGACTTAGTATTCAAATAATATGTACAGGCCTTCATTCCTTGTTTGTGTGTTATCGACGTGTATAGGGAAACAACGTCCATCATTGCTAGGAGGAAATCTGAGTCACATGGCAATTCATTAATTTTTGACAGAAAGTCCTTTGTATCCCTTAGATACGAGGGTAGTGTGAGTACTAAGGGAAAAAGGGATTCATCGATATATTTTGACATATTCTCTAACAATGAACCTGTAAGCGTGACGATGGGTCTGCCCGGTGGCTTGGAGATGCTCTTGTGGACTTTCGGAAGAAAGTATATCATTGGTGTGGTGGAATGAGGTCTATACAGGAACTTAACTTCTTCATCTTCCAACATTCCTTTTTCTGACCATTCACTAAGGAAGTTTTGGACTTTCTGTTCCAAAATTTTTATAGGATTTTCCATTAGCTTCTCATAACAGGTTTTATCATTGAGTTGCCTGTTTGCTTCCTGCACATATTGTTCTCTGTCCATCAATATGATATTTAGGCCTTTATCCGATGCCTTGATGATGCAATTTGGTAGGAGGTTCAGTTCTTTGAGGGCTTTCATATAGTCCTTCCCAATATTGGGAGTGTATTTTTTCACGTCCTTAAGCCTTTTCTTCAGATCTTCTATGACCAAGCTTTGGAATGTCTCTATGGGGCTACCTGTTATGATCGGTGGAACAAATTTTGATTTATTTCTGAGTTTAGTGGTTTTGTACCACTCCCTATTGATGTCAAGTTCATCCGGATCGATCTCAATTTCTTCAGAAGTAACTTCTCTGCCTTCTTGGAGAAACATCAGAGTGGATAGAGTGCCCAAATCTGATTTGGTCATCTCAGTACGACCTCCTTGTATAATTTTTATTTTTTCTTTAATGGGGTTAACAGCAAAACATGTATGTAGTCTGATTTTCCTAATGTATTGATCAAAATCTATCCTCGTTTGAGGATAGTCAAACTCAGGTGCCCAACTCGTGATGAGGCCCAAATGTCTAGAGTTAGATGCAATCTTCCCTCCCCCAACAAGAGAGAAAACCGTTTTTGGCAAATGACACTTTTAAACTGGCAGGTGAAAATTGCTTTGTAAAAATAATGCAAAAGGGTGCAAAAATGCTTAAATGGAGAAAAATTCTGAGGAAAGCAACACTAAACAGGTCCTGCACATGAGCTATAATATAAACAATACTACACACTTTAGGTCAGACTGGGATGGAAGAAGCACCTTGAAATGGGAAAGAGGCACGGGTAAACTTTTGAACTTTGCAAATTTGCAGCAAACTTTTACTATGCGATTTGGAGAAGAACGGGTCACATACACTGTTACGCAAAGCGGTTTTTAGTTGTGGATGTAGTTAAGGGTCTTAGGTATCAGAGTTAAAATTCCTTTTGTATCTTTAAAATTGAAGAAGTTACGGAGGATTTAGTGAGAGGCATTTTTGCAAAATAGGCGCGAAAATGAAAACAGAAATTCAATTTTAAAATGACAGACAGGTTTTCTTATACTATATTAAGGACTATGAAAAAGAGAATGCCACACAGGAATCAGCTATTCACGGCCACTCATAACTCTTCATGCGTGATACTCTAGTTTCCGTTCGGTTTGAGAATTACTTTAATTAATCAAATCACTAAGGAGTTATGGTTTTGTAACACAGGTGAGAGAAAATCAGCGCAAGAAGGATTCTAACGATACTAGGGTTCTGAATTTAAAGATGGGATGCATTGAGATTGGGATAATACAACACAGATATACTATGGGTCACTTTCTTCCTATTCATACTTACAGTCCTTTGTAATTAAATTGGAACATCAGCTCTGGTCATTGGGTGGATCAGGTCTGCCGGCAGTAGGGCACCTCTGGAGGGATTAGATCAGCAGTGCGGTTCTGGCCAATTTTGGACTGCACCTCAGACTAGTTTTGGATGGGCCCTTCTGGTCGCTGGACACGGTAGATGACAGGATGCAAGTTTCAGCGGGCAAGCCTTAATGGTAGCATGCCAAGCTGAATCAGAATTATTCTTTTAAGTCTGGAGGTTTGCAATTGGGTCAAGCTAGCAAGAGTTCAGCAATGCTAAGTCTGGATTCTGCAAAGAAATCTGGATCTTCCAAGAATTCTGGAGTCAGCTACAAGATGGAGGATTTTGGACCAAGGTGCTGCGCGGGAATCTAGATGTGTTTCTGGAAGCAGTCTGTCCTATGTGTTGTGAAGTTCCTATATTTATACTGTCAAATGCCATCCCCCAGTTTATGGTGTGAGCAGAATTTCAAAAACCCAACCCACAGCTGTGAGTGGCTGCAGGCACATGCTTTGACCTGGTTGGCAGTCTGAACAGAGCTGTCCTCTTTATGATGTGATTTAGGAACTCCCACATTGATTTTGACAAAAACATAACTTTTGCACAAATGTACATTTCAAAAATTATGTACCCTAGTACAATTGGACCCAAATATTTCATTTTTGATTGTCTACATTCACATTCAATCCCCATCTTTGTGCAAGCTATCTTTCTCATTCTACGGATTGTAATCAAATTTAACCATCACAGTTTGGATTAGTAATTTTTAACTTGGTACATCTGTGGGCGCTTATCAGTGGACCATGTACATACAATCTTGGGTTTGCAACATTAATTGTTCTGCTATAATGAGACTTGTTTTCATAACTTTGGTTCCTTAAATGGTACATATTTGATCATTGTCTTAAAATCAAGAGCTTGAAATTAGGTTAATTTCTACCAATTATCAGATGTATGCCTCTTTAGGTTGCTCAGTTAAAGAGTTTTAAACTTTAATCACTCATAAGGATTTAACATCAAAGTTCTCTTTTGTAACG
This sequence comes from Ambystoma mexicanum, assembly GCF_040938575.1. NCBI lineage: Eukaryota > Metazoa > Chordata > Amphibia > Caudata > Ambystomatidae > Ambystoma > Ambystoma mexicanum. The sequence continues at coordinate 82,611,969 of NC_090927.1, read as the reverse complement.
TCCCCTTCCCAGGCAACAGCTGTCCAGTCCTTTGATTAGGGAGGTGTGTCCCCTTCCTGGAGGGAAGCTCCCCTGTAGAGATCAGTTGGGCAGCTTGCCATTGTCCTTGGTTCAGCCCCAGACGAAAGTCTACTGAGGTCCCATTGTGCTGCTTGTTGTCATTATGCGGGAACCATTAGGCTTCCTGTTTTCAGGGGAGTGGCAAGCTGAGATGTCAATTTTCCCAGGCCATGCACTGCCCAATCAGAATTTAGCAGTTACTTCCACTGGGTTACTGTAAGATTCACCTACAAGCTTGTGTTTAAAAGATATAAAATGAACAGAGTTTATAATGGATTTTGACATTTTAAAGGAATTAAGCCCTTCAAAGAAAAATACTTTAAACAGGTGGATTTTTCACTTCTTCAGGAAAAAGGAAACACTTTTAAACTGGGTTTGACAGCTAATTTCCTTAAGCAGCTGTCAGGCATTGATGCCTGGATTCCTCTGACTGCCTGGAGAATCTTTGATTTCAGCACACTTTTCCTTCCAATAATTCACTGGAAAGATGACAGAATTTAGCACCAAAACAGCACTTTGAAGGTTGCCCTTAATTAGAGAGCTTTATTTAAGGGCATTTTCAGATTTTTAGCCCTTCTGTGGCTTTGTGACAGGTGACACCTGTTTGTACACCAACTTTGCCTGTGTGGCAGGGTGTGCAGCTCTTTTGTGGTTTATGAACCATGTGCCGTCTTGCAGATTTGGCACACACAGGGTTATTGCCTCCATTTATAGCAGTGTTCTTTCCCCATTGACAAAAGGGTGTAGTAGGGTGCATTGGCATGGGTTGAAATATCCCACAGGTTGCTGATAGATTACTACATACAGTTCTCAGCTATCATGTTTGGAATGTTAATACGTTGCATTGCTAATATGGGGTATTGAAAGATTGTAACAAACCGTGCTCAGCTATCCAAGTTAGGAGTACAGAGATTATATTATGCTCATCATGAAGATATATCATTTCAAAGAGGACAGTTGTATGATGATCATACATTTTTCTACCAATACGTAACTCATCAATTGGCAACATAACTTTAAGTTATTGGTATGGAATCATGGTAGTTCTCGCCAAACTATTTTTAGCTGTTCAGATTGGGAATACAGATATTTATTCTGTTATACAATTTACATTTGTCATTATACGGTAGATGGTCAATATATTTATAGAAAACAACTTAAATCCAGTTCTTTATTAATTCCTCCAGGAGAGAGGGCATCTAATTTATCAATCCAGAATGCCTCTTTTTGGGCTCTTCTTTTTTGACATCAGTACTGTAACCTTTTGTCTGTACTACTTCTAACACCTAAAATCTAAGTTGAGACACAGCGTGTCTCTTTTCTGTAAAATGTCTAGCCACCGCTGATGTTTGGGTATTATTCATAATGCAGAATTTGTGCTCATTGATCCGTAGTCTCACTTTCCTTGTTGTCCTACTTTGAATTGCCTTATCTTGAATGTCCACTGTGTTGTCCTACTTTGAATGGCTGCTCTGTGTTGTTGTCCTACTTTGAATTGCTGCACTGTGCTGTTGTCCTACTTTGAATGGCTGCACTGTGCTGTTGTCCTACTTTGAATTGCTGCACTGTGCTGTTGTCCTATATTGAATTGCTGCACTGTGCTGTTGTCCTACTTTGAATTGCTGCACTGTGCTGTTGTCCTACTCTGAATTGCTGTACTTTGCTGCTGTCCTACTTTGAATTGATGCACTGTGCTGTTGTCCTACATTGAATGGCTGCACTGTGCTGTTGTCCTACTTTGAATTGCTGCACTGTGCTGTTGTCCTACTTTGAATTGCTGCACTGTGCTGTTGTCCTACTTTGAATTGCTGCACTGTGCTATTGTCCTACTCTGAATTGCTGTACTGTGGCCTTATCTTGAATGCTACATTGTGCTGTTGCCTTATCTTGCTGTTGCCCTACGTTAGATACCATATTATGCTGGTGCCCTTACTCTAAATGCTGCATTATGTTGGTCCCATCACCTTACATTCTGCACTGTGCTTAAGTGCTTAAACGCTGTTGCCACTACCTAAGAGTTGCTTTACGCTGTTATTAATATTACTTATATTAGCTCACTACTGCCCCTCAGGTACCAGTTCCCTAGAAAGTGACACTCTCACCAAACACTAGTATGCTCATTACAGCTACCATCCAGACTGTCTGCATCACATTACTCATACAGAGTTTTATACTGTACCTTATGAGACTTCATACACCGACCCATGGGAATTTATCCACCATGGCACCCACCAATTCGTCCAACAACACCACAACCAAACGACTTTCAGATATGAATGACCTTAAACACCCAACACCGAGTAATCCCTGCACAACAGATGCTAGGAACACTCGTCTCAGAGCTAGCCTAGCCAAAATATATGAACCTCCCATCAGCTAACTATCTACCTCTACAGGAAAAAGGACACCTAAAACCTTTCCCAGCCCAACGCCTGCAAGCACTAATTTAGTATACAACTGCCCTTCTAAGACAAAAAACGGTATAGTCGAAGACCGCTAACCTGAAGTCCATCTAGCTTCATCTAGCTTCCCACCCGACAACCACAACTGCCATGAGCCTGCCTATTAAAGGAGTTCTAATAAACTCTAGATCTTTAGTAGCACATGCCACAGAAATTGCCGACCTGATCCAGAGTGACAACCTAGACTTCCTCGCCATCACAGAGACATGGGTACACACTGCAGCAGGCCCTATGCTTATGCAAGCAGTCCCTGACGGTTATACAATCTTGAGACAAGACAGACAAGTGTCTAGAGGCAGAGATATCGCCATTATCTGCAAATGCAGCCTCTCTATGAGATTAGCACCCCCCCCGAATGACATTCAATCATGTTAAGTATTGTCAGGCAAAGTATCTCTGACTAACTCCCAAACCCTCAATATCCATCTGATATATCGCCGCCCGGGCCCAACAGAGACGTTTGAGGAAGATATTAACACTATTCTATCTAGTAATCTTAAAAGCTCAATGCAAGTACTTCTACTTTGGGACCTCAATTTAGGTTTCAATGACCCCTCGGACCAGCCTGCCTTAGCAACATCAAATATTCTATCAGAACTTGGCTTTACCCAGAGAAGCAAAACATCTACCCATAACAAAGGTAGAATACTAGATTGTGTGGCAGACTACAACTGCCATGCCAACATCCTCTCCATCTCACCGCTAGCCTGGACCGACCACTGCCTACTCTCATTCACGCTCTCTACCAACAGACCCCCGCCTACACCTGCCCCCGGGGCTCCACCTACACTAAATAGAAACAAAAAGACTATCACAGTGGATAGGCTTATCCCTGTCTTACTCCCCACCCTTAACTCACTGCCCGACAGCACTGACCCTGAGAGCCTGGTCATGGAGTATAATAAAATTATGGCCCCCTCCTTGGACCAGATCGCCCCCCTCAAACTTAGACCAAGTAAGCCGAAAATTCATCTGAATAAATGGTTTACAACATTTTAAAAGAACCTAAGACAACAAAAAAGAAACTGCGAGGCTGTGTGGAAATTACTACCATCAGAAGCTGACAAACTCAAGCTTACCAAACAGTCATCCCTCTACAAAAATGAAAGATGCCTAGCTAAACGAATATCCTACGACACTCGTATATACCAAGCTAAATCCAATATGAAGGAATTATTTACCATTCTTAAAGAAATAGATACTCCCATCGGACTACTAGACACCTGTACTAAACATACCAATAAAATATCTACCTTACAAAATAAAATATCCAAAAAAAAGGTTTCTTTAAAGGACTTACCACCACCTAAAATAACTTGGAACACCGACAAAGCCCAACCCACCCGATTCAACTTCTCCAAAGTATCTATCCTTGAGGTGGAAATAATTATTCTGTCCCTCAAACCTTCCATCTGTCAGGGTGATCTCTGTCCAGTACAGCTTATCAAGGATGCGGCTTGAGACCTGTCACCCTTCATAACCAAGCTTATCAATGCGTCCTTTCTTCTAAATATTTTTGACAAGGTGGCCTATATGCAAATACAAAATATTTGGAACTACACCACTTGCTAGGAGCCGGACAATCAGGCTTCCGTCCACAACATGGAACGGAGACTGCCCTCATTGATCTGAAGACCCAAGTCGATGAGCTCAGAGACAGTGGTAAATCAGCTCTGCTCCTCCTTCTGGACCTCTCAGCTGCGTTCAATTTGGCGGATCATACAATTTATGTAACCATCTTGACACAGCGGCACACTTCTCCAAGGATCCCATAACCTAGATTAGATCTTTCTTAAGTGGCAGAACAATGAGGGTCTTCTCGCCCTTAGCAGCGGCAGACCCCATACCCATCACCTGTGGCGTGCCACAGGGGTCCTGTGTCTCACCCACAATGTACAATTATTTTTACCAAGCCCCTTTTCGATGATCTGGACCATCTCGGTATCACCTACACTAACTATGCAGATGATACTCAGATCCTCCTCCCACTTTCAGGGGATTAGGACAAGGATTTGGCCTTGGTGAACAGAGTGTACATCATCATCCAGGCATGGATGGCCATGCATGGTCTATGCCTGAATTACGATAAAGCAGAACTCATCATCTTAGGTACCCCTACTAACATAAAAAAAACTAGGACCTGACTATTCTTCATTCATAATTGACGGCAACCTCATTAAGGTAGCACAGGAGGTAAAAACATTAGGTTTTTTTTCTCAACTCTACTCTCTCCTTTGCCAAACAGGTTAACTCGCTAGCGTCCACTACGGCCTATACGTGCAAACTCATTAGAACCAGTAAGCCATTTCTCTCTAACAGCAGCTGCGCCATCCTAGCCAGAGCCCTCATCCTGTCCTGCTTGGATTATTGCAACCGCCTTTATTTAGGTTCTAACAAATCCACCTTTAGAAGAATCGACACCCTACAAAATAATGCCCTTAGAGCGGCATTAGGCATCTCCAGAAGAGACCACATCCCCTAGAGCAGTCGTCAGAACAACTTGCTCCGGACTAACGAGAAAATCCTTCTAAAAACGTTGTCGCTCACCCATAAATCACTTAATAAAGCTGCCCCCATCTACCTCTCTGAGAGATTCCACAAACAGACTTCCCTAAAACCAACCAGATCAGCAAACAGGGATCGCCTATCCATCCCTAGATTCAAACTATCCATGATTGGAGGTAACAGTTTCCCCGTTAAAGCAGCCAAACTATGGAACTCATTGCCTTCTACACTGAGAATAGTCCAATCTTACCAAAACTTTAGAACTAATACTATCTTGTGGCTGAAATCCAATGACCACTAAATCGCACAATATAGAATCCTGCACGGCAACTAGCAATGCCCGTCTGCTAACAGTAAATAAGGATATATTCTGCCTTTGTAAGAAATGCATCTCTTTTCTTGACTCATTACTGGCTACCCCCACGGTGGTAATCATAACTCTGTATACATTGCCTGTAATATTTGTAAATATCTGTGCTTATCTTGTATTATCTGTAAATACCTGCATATACTCTTTTCTGTAAGTAATGCTTTGTAAGTTATCTTATACCATGATTCTCTGTAACTAAGCTTTGCATATTCTTGTAACTGCTGCGCCCTGATAACCCCAGGTCTGATGCGCATTATAACTAATAAAACAAACAAACAAACAAAACCATATATAATGTTCTCTGTTAAGCATGTAGCATGGTATTTCAAATGGATCTTCTCGCCAGTTCTTGGGTGTGACACTGTTGAACCCTTTATGGTGTTATTACAGTTCCCACAGTTAAGACATGGGAAAGTTCCTAGATGTTTCTCTGGATTTTGGGAAGTTGTTCTGTCCCGGGTGGCTACTAACGTGTTTTCGTAGATTGTTGCTCTTCTGGTAGGCAAATACTGGTGGACGTGGAAAAAGGTATTTTGTTCTTGTATCACTGGTCAGGATACTCCACTGTTTGGTAATGCTTTGCTTGATATGTCTGCTTTGTATAGAATATTTTGTCACAAATACTCGACCTGGACTCTCTCCTTTTGGTGTGTTAATCAAAAATGTCTCACAACTTTTTGTGTTGGTTTTAGATAGTGCCATTTCTAAGTCGCTATCAGGATATTCTCTTTGGCACAGTCTATCTTGTAGTCTGGTTAGCTGTTCTTCGCATTCCTCTGGGTCACTCGCAATCCTTTTGACTCTCAACATTTGTCTGTATGGTAAATTACATAGAATGTGTGGAGGATGAAAACTCATTGTATGCAATAGGTTGTTCCTATCCATCACTTTAGTTAACAAAGTTGTAGTGTTCCTTTCCATAGTGAATTGGATGCGGTTTTCAATGCAGTTCAAGTATCTCAGAAATTCTTCCAATTCCTCTCTACTGCCGCACCAAACTCCAAAAATGTAGTCGATGTACTGAACCCATTTTCTTATGAGTTTATTTTTTGCCCCAGCGCCAGGGCTTTGGATTTTGGTCATGTGAACATACCCCCCATGGAGCCGAGTCCCCTACATGGCACATGTCTCATAAGGCATCACACCATACAGGGCAGCCAGCCACACTGGGTACTAACTAGGGGGATTCTAGGGAATGGCCTAGCGGGCCTACGCGCAATGTGGTGTGAGGCAAAGGGCGCACAATATTCTCTCTCGCGCAAAAAGTAGTAAATGTGAGACTACATCATCATCATTATGCGACCCGGAAATCTAGATCCTGCTTCACAAGTCGTGGGCTGCCAACAGTGGAACAGGTGTGGGGTTCGAATCCCGATCCCGCGCTTGGAAACCACTCGTTGGTATTAAGCGCATTATAAGAACAATTATAATGATTCCAAGTTGTCAAATAAATGAGAACAGTCTTGTTTGGGGGTCTTTTAGAAGTGATATGACTTTCTTTGAACTGGACATTATCTACTTAAGACAGAAATGTGAGGAATTACAGGCGATAATAGCACAAAGGTCTCTTTGAAAAGTACCATTCACGCCACCGGAAGCAAGTGCTGATTACCGTAATCACTGCCATGTTTCTAAAAGAAAATGTGACCTCGAGAAGGCAATTCCAAATATGCAGGCTGGCCTGTGGTGGAACTCCATGCAGGTAATGTATGAAAGCGTGTCAGACTCCAGACACACAAGACTTGTGTGTAGAGTGTGAAGTCCCGTGTGTGTACAGGGCATGCGCGAGCCTCGTTTGGGCCCGCGCATGCGTAATGGGATAAAGGAAGTCCGTGTGGCAGTTGCCGCCGGGTGATGCAACCAGCAACATCGTGTCTGGCTCGTCTGTGCATGCGTGTGTGTGTGCACGTGTGTTTGGCCACCCACACGACGCTAGGACACAACAACTGGCGACGAGGCGGGATGCCACACGAGTGCTCGTGGAACACATAGCACGTCGTAGCAACGACGTCACGGCGGATGAGTCACGGACCCGGCGGGTGCATTCCGGCGACGTTTAGAAGCAGGAGCATACCCAGAGGATGACCCATTGATGGCAGGCACAGCACGGAGGGGACCTGAAAGCAGCAGAACGCAACAAGGGGCCACCACATGCAGTAAGAGAGGTCAAGGGACGTGCAAGACACTCCAGAGTCAGGTTTGCGGCCTCCAGCCCAGCAGGAGGTGCCTGTGCGACCTGTGATCATGTCGGACAGTGAAGGAGAGACAGAAACTGCAGCGGTGGCGGCGAGAGCACAACAGGGAGCCTTGCTACCCATGCAAGAATTTGATGTGTCAGGACCCCCTTCGAAGTTGGGCCCAAGATGGCGGCTCTGGATCAAAAAACTGGACATGTACTTTACAGCAACGGGGATTAGTGATGACAATGCAAAGAGGGCCACCTTGCTGTACTCAGCAGGCTTAGAGGTTTTACGCATTTACGAGTCCCTCAACTTACAGGTAGAGACATACACCGAGGTGAAGAAGGCGCTGGAGAACTATTTCATACCGCTCTCGAATGTCGATTACGAGAGGTTCCTCTTCTGCGGGGAGAAGCAGAGAGAGGAGGAGTCGCTCGACCAGTTCTGTGCCCGGCTTCGGATGATGGCCACCTCTTGTCGATGGGACAATGATGAGTGCATCATACGTAATCAGGTTCTACAGGGTTGCAGTTCCAGCAAACTGCGGAGACAAGTATTAAGAGAGCCAGGCTGGTCCCTGCAGCAGATATTGGACAGTGGCAGAACATTTGAGTGGCCGAGTCCAGAGGGGTGAAAATGGATGCGGCGGTGCGTCCAGGAGCATCGGAGGAAGCTTTCGCCATGGGGAAGCGGTCGATGTCGAGAGACAAGTGGGGGCAGAGAAAACAGGAAAGTCGCTCGAGTGCGGGGTCCGACAGCATTTGTCAGCAATGCGGCTATGACCTGCCCCACTCTGCAGAATGTCCTGCCAAGGACAGGTCATGTGGCAGATGTGATAGACCTGGACATTTTGCCCGAATGTGTCGCGCCCCAGTGTCAGTGCAGAGAGGCCCGGCCAGAGCACGTGGCGGTGGCTCAAGAAAATTGCGGAGCATCGCAGCGCTGGAGCAGGAGATACAGAGGCTGAACATGGCAGAAGAGGAGGAGGAGGACGAAGATGAAGAAGTTTTCTTCATCTCAAACATTGCTTCAGGTGCCAAGAGCAAGAGACAGCCGAAATGCGTAGTCGACATCCAAGGGGTGCCGACGCAAGTGCTCATCGATACCGGTGCATCGGTCTGCGTGCTGGCCGCAGACCACTATAGGCGGATTCCGGGACCTCCGGCGCTATGTGCATCAACTGCCAAGATCTTTACATTTGGAGGGGACACCCCCCTTCCCATTGATGGCGTGTTTATAGCGCCCGTGTCCAAGGACGGCGTCACCATCAAGGCACGCTTCTTCGTTACAGACGTGAGCCACCACTCGTTGCTCAGCTGCGCAGCGTCCGAGGCCCTGAATTTGGTCCATTTCACGATGGCAGTTTATCAAATGGACATCGAGGTACTGTTAAACAAATTCACAGGCACTTTTGAAGGGGTTGGAAAGTTGAAGGCACCAACGGTGCGGCTGCACATTGACAATACGATCAGGCCGACTGCCCTGAAGCATAGGCGGATTCCGTTCCACCTGAGAGGGAAGGTGGAAGAGGAGCTTTGCTCGCTGTTTAACAATGACATCATTGAGAGGGTCGAAGGGCCGACACCCTGGGTATCCCCCATAGTAGTGGCGCCAAAGCCGAAGCAGCCTGGGGCAGTGAGGATTTGTGTGGACATGCGTCTCCCCAATGCCGCCATTAAGAGGGAGAGGCACCTCACGCCCACGCTGGACGATATAATTGGCGAGCTACAGGGGGTGAAAGTATTTTCAAAGTTGGACCTACGAGCGGGCTATCACCAGCTTGAGCTCCACCAAGACTCGAGGTTCATCACCGTATTCACGACGCACGAGGGGCTTTATCAATTTAAATGCCTGAGCTTTGGTATCTCCTCAGCGGCGGAGGTTTTTCAGAGCATGATTAGAGGGGCACTCGCCGGCCTAAAAGGGATGTTGAACATAAGTGACGATATCTTGGTGTTTGCGGACACAGAAGCCGAGCACATGAAAAGGCTTGAGAGCACACTCAAGAGGTTGCACGACCTAGGCTTCACCTTGCACCGCCACAAATGTGAGTTCCTCAAAGATCGGATTGGGTTTTTTGGGTTCATATTTCACGCAGCGGGAGTGTCCCCGGACCCAGAGAAGATCAGGGACATCCGGGAGGCGGCGGCGCCAACATCCCCCACGGAGGTAAGGAGCTTCCTGGGGATGGTGAACTATTGCGGACGTTTTATCAAGGGCCTGGCCTCCTTATCAGAACCCCTCAGAGCACTGACCAGAAGTGATGCGGTGTGGAAATGGGAAGGTAAGGAGCAGGAGGCGTTTCAGGCACTTAGGAATGCCCTGTCGGATGGGGACACTATGGCCTACTTTAATCCCGCTGTAGAGTCGGAGATCGTTGTCGATGCCAGTCCGGTGGGAGTGGGGGCAGTGCTCTTACAGCCGGATGAAAGGGGTGATATGAGACCTGTCGCGTACGCCAGCAAGGCCCTCTCCGATACTGAAATGCGATACTCGCAAATTGAGAGGGAGGCGCTCGCCATTTTGTGGGGCTGCCACCATTTTCGCCTGTGTATTCTGGGTAAGCCCGTGACAGTAGTAACAGACCACAAGCCCCTACTACCAATTCTGGCGGGTCTATCCTCGAAGCCGCCACCAAGGATAGAGAGGTGGATGCTGGCCCTGCTGGAGTACGGGGTGCGTCTAACATACAGGCCAGGCACCAACAACCCGGCGGACTACTTGTCACGTCACCCCAACGCTGGCGGTTCCAAGAAAGGCGGAGAGGTGGCAGACTGCCAGGGTCTACTCTGTAATGTGGTGGATGGGGCACTCCCCGTAGCGTTGTCGAGAGCAACCATTGCCGCTGAGTCATCCAAGGATGAAGTCTTTGACATCACCAAAGAAGCCATTAGAAGTGGAGACTGGAAGGAAATGCTGCGTAACAACTCCCGGCGCCAGCAGGAGGCCCAGAGACATCTTCAGGCACTATGGCGGGTGAAGGAGAAGCTCTCGATCTCCGACGATGGCCTGCTACTGAGAGGCAGGCAAATTGTAATCCCGCAGATACTAAGGAAGCGGGTGCTTGAACTGGCACACATCGGACATCAAGGGGTGGTCAAAACAAAAGCGAGACTCCGACCAAAGGTGTGATTTCCGGATCTAGAAGAAAAGGTCGAGGGCTTCGTGAAAAGGTGTTTGGCTTGCCAGGCAGCGACCCCGGGTGACAGGGCTCCTCCGATAAGCTCGATGGAGCGGAGTGAGAAGCCGTGGGGGACAATCCATGTAGACTTTGGTTCGACGGGTCGGGGCATGTATTTCCTGGTGGCCGTTGACCAATGGTCGAGATACCCGGAGGTGGAAGTGGTAGAATCAACGGCAACAGAATTCACCATGAGGGCATTCGACAGAATGTTTGCGGCACATGGGTTTCCCGAGATGCTCTGCTCCGACAATGGACCGCCGTTTACCAGCAACCAATTTGCGCAATACCTCCGTTATAGGGGAATAGGGGAATCCAGCACCGCAGAGTATCGCCACTGTGGCCTCGTGCTAACGGGGAAGCGGAAAGAATGATGCGCACGCTGAATAAAGTGCTGAGGATCTCGGCAAACGGAGGTGACGACCTGCAGAAGAAGCTAGTGGAGTTCTTGAGGGAATATCGGACCACACCCCATCAGTCCACGGGTGTCGCCCCGGCGGAGGCCATGTTTGGGCGTTGCCCCAGAGGAATGATACCTGAAATGGAGGGGAGGAGTCCGGGTGTCATAGACAATGAAAAGGTATGACAAGAGCGGGCCATGCACAACCAGAAGGAAAGTGACAGGCGCGGTCTACAGGGCAAGGAGATTCGTGTCAGAGATTTAGTGTTAGTCAAGAACCGACACCCCGAAGGAAAGCTAGCCCTCCCGTTTGAACCACACCCATGGAAGGTCACCCATGTAAAGGGGACCATGGAGACAGCCGCCTGCGAGCGCGGTACGGTCACGCGTAATGTATCTTTCTTCAAGAAGGTGGACACGTCAACCGGAGTGTCCAGTGCCCCAGCCGTGCCCACCCCGGAAGGAGGCTCTGAAGAGCTGGGCGAGGAACTCATGAACCTCGGAGTCCCTGCGGCGGAATCAAGCATGGAGACCCCAACAGTCTCGCCCAGGTATCCCTCAAGAGTGTCCAGGAGACCGCCTGCCCATCTCAAGGACTATGTTTTGGACTCAGGGGACTGAAGTCAGGAGACCCATGACTGTCAGTAAGTGACGGGAAGTATCCTGCTCCGAGTTCGCTCCAGTTAGTGTTTAATAAGTTAAGTTCATGTTGTTGTTTGTCATTAAAGATAAAAAGGGATGTGACATCCCGTGTGTGTACTGGGCATGCGCGAGCCTCGTTTGGGTCCGCGCATGCGTAATGGAATAAAGGAAGTCCGTGCGGCAGTTGCCGCCGGGTGATGCAACCGGCAACATCGTGTCTGGCTCGTCTGTGCATGCGTGTATGTGTGCACGTGTGTTTGGCCACCCACACGACGCTAGGACACAACATAGAGAAGAGGTCTTGCTGCACTGGGCCTCTGCTCTAGGAACTCCATGCAGATAATGTGTGAAAGCGTGTCAGACTCCAGACACACAAGACTTGTGTGTAGAGAAGAGGGCTCTCTGCACTGGACCCCTGCGCGCTAGTGCAGACACTTTGCACTAGTGCAATTGCCCCCAGTGAAACATGACCTTCCTTCGATGCAGCTTTGCACCAGGGCAATGGTTACTCTAATCCGAGATCTGTTCCCTGGTTCAAAGAGGCCTTGAAAGACAGAGGCCTGACTTGTGAGTTTGGTAGTAAACCTGCCGAATTACCACCAACCATGCTTACTGTTACCGCCACTCGGTACCATGGCATTATCACAGAATTATGAGAAGTGATGGGGCGGTACAAGTGTCTGGGGTCCAGAGCATGGCTCAGGGACTTTGACAGACTTACCTCACGTGATAATAACGTGCAGTTAATTCACTCATTTCGTGGTTAAAGTGGTAAAGTTGAGGATTCACCTCGGAATTCAGGGTGCAGTAAAAAGGGTGATAATTCCATTTCTGCACAAAAAAAGTGGTGGTAGTTTGTTTGTTTCTTTTATTATTTATATTGCGCGACATACCCTCAGGTAACAGGGCGCAGCAGTTACAAGTATATGTGAAGATTAGTTACAACAGCGTAAATATTTACATACAGGTATTAAATACAGGGTATATACAGATAAGACCTATTTACAGGTGGTTGGTGCAAAAGCAAGAGTGCAGATGATACATACAACTTACTTACAACAGCAGTATATACAGGTATAGGTGATAGTGGGGTATAAGTGAACAGGTATACAGCTAGGTGAGAGGTAGTAGTGGCTCCTGGCAGTGAATCCTAGCTACTTGCTGTATTTAATGAACATTCGCTTTTAGCCACAAGATGGAATTAGTCCTGAAGTTTTGGTAGGGTAGGTCAGTTCTCAATGTGGGAGGTAGGGAGTTCCACAGTTTAGCTGCTTTCACAGGGAACCTGTTACCACCAATTGTAGAACGATTTAACTTAGGAATAGAGAGGCAATCTTTATAAGCAGTTCTAAAAGGTCTCAAGGAGATCTGTCTGTGGAATCTGTCGACCAAGTAGGTGGCCGCAGCATTGTTAAGGGATTTGTGGGTAAGTGACAGAGTTTTGAGGAGGATTTTATCATTAGTTGGAAGCCAGTTATTCTGTCGGCTAATCTCGGAAATGTGGTCTCTTCTGGAGATGCCCAATGCCGCTCTATGAGCATTATTTTGAAGAGTTTGGATTTTTCTAATAGTGGCTTTAGTGGAATTGCTGTCACTTTCTATCTGCACCGTTGATCTTGTGATGATGTTTTTGCACTAAGGTAATTGTTGTCCTGGTGCCAATTACATTTACACCAGTGCACAGGGTGTTTTATACCCCCTTACTTAGTGAAAGTTGGCCAATGATTTTACAGTGTTAAGACATGAGGTTTTTTTTTATACAGTAATGTGCAATGTTCAAGTGTTTTAACAGGCATTTTAATATTTTAGTGTTTTTTATGTAAGTCTCTTAGCTTAGTCCTTCTGTTGTTTTTTTGTTTCTAGGTGCCATACCCATAGGATAACTCCAGAGATGCGTGGCTGGCACCAGATTGTCATCGTCCCCTCACTCAGCAACATCAGGGGACCCTTCTGGAGACCAGCGCCTTGAAGACCTGCTCTCACTAAGTCCTTCTCTCTTGCTGATCCGGCGGCATTGTGATAGATAATTAGACAGCTGGGGGGCATAGCAATACATGCACAGTAGTGCACATATTGAAAACAGTGACACGCTGTACATTATAGCTCACTCTGGGCGGACAGGAAGGAATTTTCTTCTCTGTCCTCGGCCCAATTTATTGTATTTTGTGTTGTATGTATTGTAATAGGCTGTTACCAACTTCTTGTAGTTCTGTGATTTCATAACAAACTCTAAAGCTATCCTATCCAATAAAATTGCTGTACCAAATTGAACGAGACCTGTGTTTTGTTGATTACCACAAGTCCTGATCAAGATATTCTGAGCAATATTTGATTTGCTTGTCTTTCTGCAAAGAGAAAACCACAGTGGCTGAGTCTTAGTGACACATGGATTTGTTTGCAGGTGTCACATTGTGACTAGGTTCCCAATGGAATATTCTTTTTTCTAGTGTGACCCGAATCTTACAGTGGCTGAGTTTTATCTTCACGCATGTTTTTCCTGATGAAGTAGAAGTCGCAGTGAAAGACATGTTTATTTCCAGAGTCGCCAACATATCAGTCAGTGTTTTCTGTTTTTTTCATTTTATTTTATTAAATATGTTACGGTTTATTACAAACCTTTCATGATTCATTCCCTCTCTCCAAAATTAATAAAGAAGATGATGACAATCCATACATAATCCTTAAAGCATCGTTAAAATAAAATAAAAACTCCAATAAAAGCAAGGACAGGCAAAGGAAGAGGGAAAAACACACAGATGCAAGAAGCAATAGAAACATTAGATAGCCGGGTTGTTAATCCTCCTGACAATCACCCCCTTTCGCCCAATCATTCATACAGATCCCTCGAAGTGTCAATCAACACTCCTCTTCTCTTGACCTCCTTCCACCGTTTCACCCCTCCGGCCATTAGACATTTCTCCAATTCTCATTTTAGCTCCAACACTTCAATGAAAAACTTTGTGATTGCCATTCCCCCTGGTACCCTGTCACCCAGCAAGGACCAGTCCCACCATTCTTCATTTGTTAAGAGTCCTATACTCCAACACTACGTCACTTAGAAACGTCCTGCTCATCTCTGCTCAGGCCCCACAGTCCAGCAGAAGATGTTTCGTTGTTTCTACCTGAGCCTTACAGTCCCTACAAGAAGGCGCGGAAACCGCCTTGTTCCTTCTCGTCCAGAGAACCTCTTTTGTATGGAGAATGTTTAACCTCAATCTTAAAAACACATTCCTATGGCTATTAGAGGCACATTTTACCAGGTACTTTGGGAGTTGGTTAATGGCCCTTTACTCTCTCTTAAAATTGATGGTTACTTTATATACTTCTCTTACTGCCATGATCTCAATCCAATCTAGCCTTCTCAGTTGGATTGTAGCTTTATCTGGTATATTCAATAGCATATCCTCCATTAAACCAAAAGCTTCTAAATCCTCTCTACACTTGATTGTCCAGGAATCGACAATCCCATCCCTCAAAACCCTCGAATCATTCTTGTCACTTTTCAATATATCCAGGGCCGGGGAGATGTTCACCACCATACTTTTCCCGTAAAGACATAAGGACTTCCACTTCACCATAGATTTAAGAGTCTGAAGTCCTAATTCAAATCTAACTAGCGAAACCGGCAAGGGATTAGGCAAGTCCAACACACACCTCCAAAAAATCCCTTCCAGCGAATTCCAAAAAGTAGGTGGAATCCTCAGAGCTGTTCCTGCTCCATATAATAAAATTGGAGCAACCTTTTGCTTGTAAAAGGATAGAATCGGGACGAGTGTAAACCTGCCAAATTTCCTTAATATTGCTTTGGTTTGAGTTGCTAATCTAATACATTTATGCTTCAGCTCATCCATCCATAATGTTTCCTTTACTTTGTTGTTAATTAAGACGCCCAAGTAAATGATGGACTCTACGTGCTCAATCTTCTGCGTGCCTATGTACCATGACAACTTAAGATTGCCATTCCTCCTGGCGCTAGTAAATGCCATGATTTTTGTTTGTCTGTCTTTATTCTCAACTCATTGGTCTTAAAATACAAATTCAGATGAGTGAGTCTTCTTTGGAGGCCTATTGGTGTACGATCTATCACCACCAAATCATCTGCGTACATGGCCCAGGGAAAGTTCTGCCTAAAGAGTTGCGGTGGAAAGGCTCTAGCCCCTTCTTGACTTTAAGCCATGTCTGACAGGAATAGATTAAAGATTGTCGGTGCCAAGGGGCAGCCCTGGTTAAGCCCCCTAAGTGTTGGAGTCGAGGCTGAAAGTAACCCCTTGGCAGTCAATCTTACCTGGATTGACGTTCCCGAGTAGAGGCTCTTTATAGCTTCCAAAAGATCGGGCGGACAAGCCCAGGTAGACATCTTACCCCACAGTATCTCTCTGTTGATACTACCAAAGGCTTGTGCCAGATCAATGAGGGTCATATATAGATTTTGGTTAGACTCTCTAGCTCTTACCTTAAGGATATTGAGAATAAAGAGGTTTAAACTGGTTCCCAACCCTGGAAAAAAGCCTGCTTGCCTTATCTCAAAATGCGCCGACTCCCGGACCCATATATTAAGATGTCTTAATAATATTGAGGCAAATATTTTTCCAAGGGAGTCTAGTAAGGCAATGAACCTGTAATTTCGTGGGTTGTCCCTTTCCCCTTCTTTGTAAATTGGGACCACCAGTGTAGTCCTCCATGATGCTGTGATATCTCTTGCTGCCAGTATTTGTGTAAACAAGATCAAACAAAAATCAGACCATTCGCAGGGTTCTATTTAATGATATAGGGCCTCATTACGACCCTGGCAGTAGTTGTGCCGGTAAAAACAGCAGGGTGTGGCTGCTGCCGTAGTCGTTTTGTTTCCAGCGCCTGGCAATGGGGAATTACCGGGCCATTACAGCCTCAGCGGTCCCGGTAATTCCCATAGCCAGGGGCTGGAATAAATGACTCCCCATTCCTATTGAGTCCCATAGGACTCAATGGGTATGGGGAGGACGGATGCACCAGCACTGTTGCACAAAGTGCCGGTGCATCCATCAAGGTCTGCGGGCAAGTGCCTTTCCGCCAGCCAGGTCAGACCTGGCAGGCGGAAAGGCACCAGCACGCAGAACTCGGAGCATGCCGGCACCGTTGTTACTGGACCAGCATACTCATAATGAGACCCATAGTTATTTTAACCATCAGGACCTGCGGTCCTCTACGGGTTCACCGAACTTGCCACACGTAACCACTTCAGATCCGGTTTAACCGCTGTGGAAGATTTCTGCTGGAAAGCCAGAAATACACTAGAGTAGTCAACCCCACCATTATTCAACATTATTTCCTCCAGTATGCTAAAGGTCTTACTAACCTAATTCCGGGGAATTTTCAGGTGGTTACACTCCTGATTGACTTGCAAGAGCCCGTCAGTTGAAACCATCACTTCCTTAATTAAACCCTGAAAGGTTATTTTTAGCAAACAATGATCACTGTTTGCCATCAGGGTTACAGCTAAGTTCCCTAACCAATCAGACATATCCTTGGACATACAAATGTAGTCCAAGTGAGCTCTTAGAGAACCCATGGACCAAGTTGTTTTTCCCGGAATGTCCTCTTTGACATTGCCATTTACCATCGAGATGTTCTGCTCTTTTAATTCAGACACCCAACACACTGCCTTCTCGGATAGATTATCTTTGGGCAATTTTATGCCCCCCGCATCAAGGCATTTAATGTTAAGATCTCCACATATCAAAACTAAGGAATTGTTATATTCCACCATTGCTGAATCCACTGCATGTATAACCTGGTCCAAAAAAACATCGTCCCCAATGCCTGCTGGATTCCAGTACACTTTGAAGAGCAGTACAATGTGATCTGTCCCCTCTCTCGCCCACAACAATACAACCAACCTTATGACATTCAAATGTGACCTTCAAGCGAGGTTTCCCCTCACTCCCCCCTGCCATAGCTTGAAGCCTTCCTTGGATTGCCCATCTTTCCCCTGGCTGAAGTAGTATCCATCTTGTCAACCATGGAAGCCTTCATTTCACCCATACAAGAATCATTGATCCCACTCATCCCATAATATCTCCCCTCTGACAACTCAAAACCCAAGGGTAAGAAGTCCGTTGCAGCTTCCAGCAGACAGTTTGTCACCAAAGTGATACAAGTGAAGCGTCACACAGTCAAGTCGCTTCTCCTTTACAAATTCCACAATATTTATATCCTTCTGGGAGATAAACCTAAGTCTAGGGGAACAGTGGAGAAGTTTTAAGATGTTTGATCTATTCATTATTAGACCATCCCTTTCCGGTATCAACTGCTCAATAGTAATAAACCTCAAGCCTGTGCCTTCCCCAACTCCAATTGCAGGTATACTATCTTCTTTCCGAGGGCAAAACTTTGTAATTTCTTTCCTGCTTTAGGCACAGAGGGATGGCTATCCTGCCCAGCCAAACATCTCTTTTGCTCCATTGTATGGAAAATTGGCGACCTCAACCACGAGTCAACCCCCTGCCCTTGATGACCTTGTGGCTCGTCTCCCTTACTATTTTCTCTTCCCATGGGACCACCAGACTGGGCTCCTGGTCCTCGACCTCAAAAGTTACATTTGTCCTATCACTCTCTACCATAGAGCTTTCTTCTGAATAAGTTGAGAGGTTCATTAACAGTTGTATATCCTCATCCGGGGCCTCTTTTTGGTGCAAGCACCCCATCTCTCTATCCTCTCCTGTTGCAGGTGCATGACCGACCCTCTTCTGGGTCGTCGCCTCTTGATCTGTTTTAGGGAGCGTAAGATTTCTCAGGAAAGCCCTTGAGCCGCAGGGATGTTCCCTCCTACTTGCCAGCTGGTTTCTGGATTTGTTTTGTTGAGAGGGCAATTATTTTGCTTTCACCAGAGGGCTGTTCTTCTTGTTTCCAAAGACAATACTTTCACCTCTGCCCCAGGAAGGACGTCCTTATCTTGGCATTTTGACACATCATGCGAGTTCGCCAAGGCGGGGACCTCCCCTCCATGATCTCTGTCCAGCCTTGGTATCAGCCCCACTCCATAGCCGCTTTGCCTTTGTCAGTCACCACCACCAGCACAGGCCCGGATTTCCTAGCTGTTGATGGGCAGGTATTGCTGTTGCTCGAGGTCAGGACCCTTGAGGGGAAGTCACCAACCGTCGAGCTCCCTTCTCCCACCTCTACAGGTCTGGATCTTGGAATCCTCTGGACTGAGATCTCCACACGAGGATCAGGAAGCACCTGCCTAATGTCTCTGCAATTCCACTAAGTCCAATAAAGCCAACATCATTATTGATTTCTCCATATTTTCCCTCTTGCTAGGTCAAACAGCCTGGACTGCCATTTGGTTGTCAGCTCCGCTTCTTTATCAAGTCTTGCTTGAACTGTACTCACAAATTACTCCAAAAAGATACGTTTTGTGTGGCAATGGAACAAAGTGGCTTGATCCTTCATCGTTTCTTGGAGATTCTCATGTAGTTTCATGAAGGGATAAGTTGATACGACCGACAATGCCAACAAAGTGGCTTGATCCTTCATCGTTTCTTGGAGATTCTCATGTAGTTTCATGAAGGGATAAGTTGATACGACCGACAATGCCAACAAAGTGGCTTGATCCTTCATCGTTTCTTGGAGATTCTCATGTAGTTTCATGAAGGGATAAGTTGATACGACCGACAATGCCAACAAAGTGGCTTGATCCTTAATCGTTTCTTGGAGATTCTCATGTAGTTTCATGAAGGGATAAGTTGATACGGCCAATGATGCCATGATAAGGTTTTGCAGCTGCGCCGCATCCATCCCTTCATGCCTCGCCTGAGAATCGTTCTCGTGCTGATTCAGGTGAGGAGAAGACTGGTTAGAATGGAGCACACATTCTTTTCCTCTGCGAAACTCTGGGTTTTAGTGATATGCATGTTTTGTTTTCTAGAGGGTGCAGAAATTCAAAGTTACTGAGTTCACACACACACGTGTCTTTCTTGATGGTGGATAAAATTCCAGGCTGCGTTCTGAGTGACGCAGGTTATTTTCTCCTACGGGAACATCAAATTAAAGCAAATGGATTTTAGTGACACATATTTCTTTACTGAGAGGTTAGGAAATCACAGTGACTGGGTTTTAGTGACACGTGTTTTGTTTTTCTTGAGGGTACAGGGAGTAGAAAATCATAGCCCGAGTTCAGATCAACACACTTGATTTTTTCTGTGTGAATATAAACTCACAGTGAATGAGTGAGCAGGAGATCACAGTAGCTAGGGGTTTTAGTGATGGTCACAATTTGTTTCCATGGAGAACAGAACTGGGGCTGTAGTGAGATAATTTGTTTCTGATGTAAACAAGACATCCCAGTGATAAAGCCCACAGTGACACGTGTTTGTTTCAGAAGTGAAGTTAAATTCACGGTGACTGGAGTTTAGTAGCATGTGTTTTTTTCCTGAAAGAGCTGAACATCAGTGTTTGGAGTATGAGTGACACATGTGTTGTTCTCCTGAAGTAACATAACATCACAGTGACTGAGTATGAGTGACACATTTTATTTCCTGAGCGGGCACTTAATCATAGGGACTGTGTTTTGGTGACATTGTTTTATCCCTGATAAATTAAAAAACTCATGTTACTGGTTTTTAATGACACTGCTCTTTTTTCCTGATAGAACTAACAATAACAGTGACGGTTCCATGTCATTTCAACGAACCAAACTAATTTGTTGCATTTTACTTCAAAGTAATTCTAATATTTACTGTGAGTTTTGAATGGTTCTGCCCCCTGAGGTGCATTCCAAAGAGTAAAACACCCGCTAGGGAATAATGCAAGGATAGCAAAGTTTATATAGATAAATGCCAGCAAAGAACTCTGCTGTCTGAGAGCACTCTGCCAAAAGTTACACATGCAGCACATTAAAAAGGGCAAACGCAGCATCAATGACGATATTACATGGGGTACAAACTCATGGCGCTGGGTGGTGGGGAACATATAGCTGTGCCTGCTCCATAGGGGATGGCAGGCGCTAATTGGCCGCTGCTTCCCAGTCGATCCTGTTGCACGTGGGTCCGCTGGTCTCATCTTTGCAGTGAAGGTTGAGCCATGCAGGCGATACCTTCTATCTAAGCTGAGCTAAGCAACAGGAACCAATAAGTCAATGGAAACGGACAAGCACCTGAACATCATAAGGAAGATAGGTCTAACTAAAGGGACATGATATATAGACATATTGCGCCTCATTACCACCCAGGCGGTAAGTTCCCTACTTTACCACCATGGTGTAAACTCTGTTTACACCATGGTGGATGGCGGATTTACCGCCCCATTCCAAGGTGAGTGGGGCGGTAAATCCCCATTCCCAATTTACCCTTCCCCATTCCCATTTTTGCCCTATAGGGCATAATGGGAGTGGGGAAGGCGCTAATTACGGCACCGTAAATTACGGTGCCGTAATTAGCACCAAGGCGGGTTAGCGCCTTGCATTTTAACGCCTGCTAAAAGCAGGTGTTAAAATGGTAATCAGGCGTTAGGGGTTAACGGCGCCGACGGCACCGTTAAACCCTTAACGCCTGGGTTGTAATGAGGCCCATTGACCCTTACGTTTAGGGTGTCGTTAATACCTCAGGTCCCGCACCTAATATTTCCCCCCGGGAGTTTGATCATCCGCCTATCCCCCTGGCGTCTCATGAGACATGTGTTGTTATTAAAGAGATATACAGTTGTGCGGCTTCAAATCTGTGGTGGGTACTCTGGAAAGATCAGGATCAGAGGGCCAGAGACCCATTGGTATGTGGGGTCTGGGCAAATGGGGTTTGGTGGGCTTCAGTCTGGCAGGACGGGGTCAGGAGTACGCTGGCAGCTTAGTGGAGACGGATGGACACATTGCTGGGGCCTGGTACTCACGCTCTTCGCAGGGTGCATTCTTGAAAACGATACTAATCATTTGCAACTTTGAAAGGACAGGGGATGGACTTCTGTGGGAAAAAGGCTCGTGCAGAGCTGGGCTAGTGTGGTGAGGGCTTGGTGCCTCGGTGTGTACTGGAGATGCGAGAGCAGTAGGCCTCAGAGCAGTGACTTTAGGGCCTAGTAAAACAAGGCGTTTGGGCCTAATGTAAAATGGAGTATTTAGAGCAGGGGCATGACTTATGTTATTCATATAATTCTATAAACTATGGAGTTTCTATATTCGAGAGAAAGGTGGGGGCTACTTCCCCCGTAGCTTCAGATTAAGTTTATTCGCTCAGGTAACACTAGAGGGGTGCGATAGGGCTATTCCCTTCCAAACATTTTTATTTTTGGGGGGTCCCCCCAAACCTTCACTTCCCCCTCACTTCTGCTTCTGCAAACCCGTCAACACCCCTTGTATATCTATATTTATCAAAGTCATTCTTTAAAACAGAATACCACAGGAACTGGGTTCTGAATGTCACACACATGTTTTCCCCAAAGATGGAAATACCTTCTCAGTGACAAGAAGATGTTTGTGACATACAATTATATTTTTAACTTAGGGAACATTTATGATAATTGAAATGTTTTAGTTGGTTAGGGAGAAACAAATCACAGTGGCAAGGTTCAGGCCAAAACACATGTTTTTTTTTATGAGAGCTATTTAGGAAAAACATCTTTATGTTCTTGAGGGGACCGAAAAAAATAATCACAGTGACTGGATTTTAGTGACACATGTATTTTATTTCTTAAGTGAAAAGGGAATCAGGGACTGGGTTTTAGTGACAAATCTTTTTTCCATGATGGAAGAAAAAAACAGAAGTGAGTTTGCTAAGCAGCAGCACATTCCGATGACTATGTTCACAGGACAGACCTGTTTTTTCACCAGCAGTAGCAGGACACCACAGTGCTTCTGGGAAGAGTGGTATTGCTTTTCACTCAGGGAGCAGAGCATCACAGTGACTGGGTTTTAGTGGCACTGGGTTTTTACTGAGAACGCAGGAAAGCACAGTGACTAGTGCGATTCCCATGTCATTGTAAAACCTGCGTTTCTTCTGATTGTGGGGTGGACATTATTTATTCATGACAATGACGTGTCACTTGTAGTGTAGTGTCCAACGTGCTAATATGATGAACATGTATGCTAGTAGTGCCAGGGACCTGAAGATGTGTCCATTTATTTGTGGCTCACTAGTTTTACCACAAGCTTTGTGTCACACATTTGTGTTGACTGCTTTGGATTTTGGGAGTTTCGGAGGTCCATCAACTTTCGAGGACTTGTATGGGCTTGAGACACCATTGATTAGAACTAACAGGTGTCAAAGACTGAGTCATCAACAGATTACTCAAAAGCCAGCTGTCAAGCACCAAAGGTCTTTATTAGAACACCAGAAGAAAAATGGATTTGCTTTGACTGAGGTCAAATGGGCGAAAAACAAATCAAACTTCCTTTCAGGACAGCAGGCCTTAGTCCTTCCATTTGTTCGCTTGGGTTCCATCTTCCTTGCGGTGAACACGGATTCACTTAAACTCTCTGGGGTTTTAATCACCCAACATTTCTTTTGTGGATGTGATATCATTCTTATCCGGATGCCCCTCATCTGTCATTCATCTACATCTTGTCCTAGATAACTTTGGCAAGCCCTCGAAGTGTGGTGGCTTCTTCAAATGTAGGTTTTGAAACTCCTGTCCCGTTAAACCAGGAGTATAATCTCATGCCCTTGAAGTGTGGTAGCTTCTTCAACAGTACGTTTTGAAACTCCTGTCCCGTTATCTTGAGGTAGGGACTTCTGGATGTTAGCAGGTTGGTAGCCATTATCTTGAGGTAGAGACTTATGGTGTCAGCAGGTCGGGAGCCATTATCTTGATATAGGGACTTCTGGGTGTCAGCAGGTTGGAGCCATTTCCTTGAGGTAGGGACTTCTGGGAGTCAGCAGACTGGGAGCCATTATCTTAAGGTAGGAACTTCTGGGAGTCAGGAGGCTGGGAGCCATTATCTTAAGGTAGGGACTTCTGGGTGTCAGCAGGCTGGGAACCATTATCTTGAAGTAAGGACTTCTGGGTGTCAGCAGGTTGGAAGCCATTGTCATTTGCTTTTTGATGGTAAGATCCAGGGCAGGAAGGGAATCTACAGATGATCCCTACTTTCACCTGCCCAGATCAGTCGATTCCTGCTCATTGTGCACAGGCAGGGGCAAGCCTTTTAAACAGGGGCAAGAGAATGACCACAGCAAGCAAACATAAATTGTTAGGCAGAATGCTGCACTCTCCTGGCACTTCACTCTCACTGACCCGCCCACTGTAAGAGGGAGATGCCTCTGCCACTAAGAGGGAGGCATCACACAGCGAGATGTGCCTGGGAAATGATAGAGGTTGGGACTGCCGATAATGTTGGTAAATGTATGGTCTTTTCACTAAGTAGACCTCCCAGGTTTAATGCTGCCTGATATACGGTCTCATCCCACAAGCATGGGACCAAGATCTGGCTGTTAAATGTAATGTCATTTGTTTGCCATTGTATAGCACTTTTCCCCATTGGTATGGTCTCAAAGCGCTATAGGTGAACAGCCTTGGGGGACCGAAGTCCAAGGTATGGGAACATTCATCAGAGGAGTTTATAATATGTGTGTGCACTTTAGTTAATGCGAAGGTGGGGAGGGGTGGCCAAGTCCCAATAAGCTACCCATATCGTCAGGTCTTGAGGGCCCTTCAGAAGGAAAGGTGAGCATATATTCATCGGCTGCTAATGAAATTGAGTTCCATATAGAGGGGGATTGGATGGAGAAGGAAGATCCCCCTATTCTAGTCTATTCAGAGGGAGGGAGAGATTTCTTTTGGGTTGGTAATGGGTGAATTTCTGTTCAAGATATTAGGGCCTGTCTTGTGAAGGGCACGGTGGGTGATGCACATGTCTTTGAAAGTGGCCCGTTGCTGACAGGGAGCCGCTGGAGGGAATGGAGGGCGGTTGTGGTGTGCTCTCTGGGGCAGAGGGCAAGGAAGAACCTAGTTGTGGAGTTCTGAACCCGTCAGTGTTTTCTGAGTTGATTTGCAGGGGCGTCCAGGTAAAGGAGATTGGCGTGGTCTAGGCGGGAGAGTATGACGGCCAAGAATGTAGCGGCTCTGTGAGGGTAGGAGACGGAGAGTAAGATGAGTCTGAGAATATGGAGGTGTAGGTATCAAGATTTAGACATAGTGTTAATGTGGTGTGAGAGTGACAGGTGAGCTGCCATGGTGCATCTCAGGTTCTTTACTGTGATGAATACGGCAGGGGGGAGCCTAGGCAGGATGGTCATGGGGTGGGTTGGAGAAGAGAGCTGTCTTCATGCAGATCATAATTTCTGTTTTTCTGAGGTTCAGAACGAGGCGGTTGGGCATATGGTGATGTCTGTGAGACAGGATGCAAGGTCGAGGGGGGGCTGGAGACTAGGGATGATTCAGTTCCACAGAGGGGTCAAGGAATGGGGAGGGCAGAAGAGGTGGTTGTATTCAGTAAGAGGTAAAGCTGGGAGTAGGTCGTTCAGTCAGTAAGTTTGGCTAAGAAGTGGTTGTTGGAGATGGGTCTGTAGGTTGCCAGAAGCAGGGGGTCAAGTGAGGGTAATTTGAGGAAGGGTTTGACATGTGATGTTTTGAATGCTGCTGGGAATATGCCTGAGGAGAGGGAGGTGTTAATGATGGATCTTGCGATGCTGCCAGCGCTGGCTGAAGTAAATGTTTCTTTGAGGAGGGTAGAAGGGCATAGACCACTTATGGATCCAGAAGGGCGGCTGCTAACAAGTAGCTTAAGGAATTTGGTTTGAGAGAGTGGAGAGAAAGAGGAGAAGATAGGGACGAGAGGTGGGAGGGATACAGGGGTCAGGAGGTGGTGCAGGTGTTCTGGGTGGGAGTGCCGCTAGATTCCCACTTGTGGTGCATCGTCTTTCAAATAAAATGTAGGAATTATTTTAGGGGTAAAATCTCGAACATATTTGTGCGTCCTAATTGTTATCATTGGTAATAGCCCACTGCATACAGAAACTGCTCTATTTGCTCATTTACGAATCTAGGCGTCTGTACGCCAACTGTTCCTACTGCATATAGAATGTGCCTTATTGGCCAAATGTCAAACCTGGCTTCTGCATATTTGTGCGTCCTAATTGTTATAATTGGTAAAAGCCCACTGGATGCAGAAACTGCCCTATTTCCTCATTTACGAATCTAGGCGTCCGTACGCCAACTGTTCCTACTGCATATAGAATCTGCCTTATTGGCCAAATGTCAAACCTAGGCTTCTGCATATTTTTGCGTCCTAATTGTTATAATTGGGAATAGCCCACTGCATATAGAAACTGCCCTATTTGCTAATTTTCGAATCTAGGCGTCTGTACATTTGTGCCCCCAACTGCTCCTACTGTATATTTTTACTTTTATTTTTTTATGGTTTGTTATAAACCTTTACAAACAGAGCATAGACATTGTTTTCCAAAAACATTTTTACAGCAAATTACCATAGACAAAACTCATAAAACAATTTCCATATAACCACATACATTATAAATTACACTATATTACACCTCAAAATTTCATTAATCAATTCGATTTACCAGACCTTGGCGAACTAGCCAAAGCAAGTCATACCTGTTTTAAAAACAAGAGACAATTTCATAAGGAGATTTGCTCTTTCTCATGTACACCAGTGGCATAGTTTGCACACATTTTTCAAAAAAGTAACCACTTGTACGATCAAAATGGAAGTGTATCCGTGCACCATTTTATACCAAATTCTGTACAGATCTACACATGCAGTTAGTTGGATGCAATCCGCAAAATAATCCGTTCCCCTGGTTTATAAGTGCTGGACAACTTATCATAATGTGATACAAAGACTCATCCACACCCTCCAAATTACAAAATCTACACCATTTTGTATCAACAGATTTGTCTCTGATGTTTAGTATTTTTTAATTAGTGTGCAACACATTCAGCCTGAATCACATGAATGCATTTGTCACCAACCTGGAAGGATAGTTAATTAGATAATTTTACATTTCAGGAACAAAATTTCCAAAATGTATAGGTCTGGTTATACAACTTAGACTCAGCCACTTTCAACAAAGTCATTCACCAGTCATGTCCTCGTATAATCTGTTTAACCTTGTTAGGTTTGTTTAACAAGGTACAGTTAGCAATACCCAGCTCTGCAAGTATTTTTACCACATCAGTGTTCAATTTGGTCATAAACGGGTAACTGCATCCCTACTTGCAAGGGAATACAGATTGTTCCCCTCAGCCACAATGCACTTTCTCCATAATAAGAGCCTCTTAATAGTTACAGCATAGAGACTGCAGACCAAGCTCCTATCTTATGATCTCAATAGGGACACACTTCGGCAAAAAGAACAGAATACCCCTCCATAGAAAGCCTTCTAACACTTTTAAGTAATCCATAAAGTTCTGCAGCAAAGAGTTCTAAGCCATGTATTACTCTCGGTACTGCTTTCATCATATAGAAATCCTTAAGTGGATTCAGAGAACATTTCCCACATTTTCTTTCTATCAGTCTCATCTGTCTAAGTGCCACCTCCATTTTTATCGTCAACTGATGTTTTGTTAATGGAGCTGAGTCAGAACCAGAAAAACAGTAATCCAAATACTTGAAAGCTTTTTGTGGTTTAATAAATTTGCCTTCACAGAACCAAGTAGAAGAGTCCTGCCGCTTGTTGTGATTTCCCATTCAAATGCTCCTACTTTTGAATGGGAATGCTCCTACTGTATACAGAACCTGCCCTATTTGCCAAATCTCAAACCTAGGCTTCTGCATACATGTGTGTCCTAATTGTTATCATTGGTAACAGCCCACTGCACATAGAAACTGTCCTATTTGCTAATTTTTGATTCTAGGCTTTTGCATATTTGCACCCTCCATTTGCTCCTCCTGCACATAGAATTTGCCCACTCGCAAATATTCTATTATACAATTCACCAAATTGCATAGGAGGTATAGTTTCCTACGCTACTTGGACAGCCAGTAGTTTTGTATAGTCTGATAGCTCCTAGGCATACTATCACTGGAATAATGTTATAACCAAATGATGTTTACGATAATCCTTATCTACTACTGACCAGCATACTACTCTTGCCCCTACTGGACTACTCTACTAGCGAATGACGCCGGTTACCCTATAGCAACCAGTCGCCTTCCATGCAAAGGTAACATCTATAGCTGACTTATCTCATCCTCACACTGTACGCTACAGTCATACAGTATGAACCCTACACTGTCTAACTTAGTCTACCTGGGCGCCCTACCTATGCTAATGGTACTTTACATAATGTCTACACTAACTGGGATAGCAGATACATTAGACAACTATACCCTGCCTCCTGAACTACCTTTGCACAAGTCCAACTTACCGTCTCAAACAATCCCTTGTAACACTGTGCCCAGAAACTCCAGACTCCGGGCACGATTACCCAGAATATTTGACCCACTTATCAGATACGAGGTTAACTCTAACCTCCAAAGTAAAGCATCTCACAAATACGCATTTAGCCCTAATACTAACAGTAGCAACAACAAGCCCCATACAAAAAGAATTAGGACTCATCGTTCAGTAATTACAGACAGTACTACCCTATCTCCTCCAGATAAGCCTACACCCAACCTCAAAGGAGCCTTAATAAATGCAAGATCTTTAGTCGCCCATGCCACAAAAATAGACAAAGTCATCCTAACAGAAGACTACAACTTTATAGCTGTCACAGAATCTTGGCTTCATGAGGCAGCAGGCTCTGCGCTGACCTTAGCCGTACCGAATGAATACACTATCCTTAGAGTGGATAGATGTGAAGCTCGAGGCGGAGGACTAGCTATCATTGCCAAAGCTAACCTCTGGCTGAGAATATCATCCTCGCTTACTTTCAAATCATGTGAAGTATTATGTCAGTTAAAATACCCACATCCAACTCTCAAACGCTGACATCCATCTTATATACAGACCCCCTGGCCCCATCAATACCTTCATTGAAGACCTTTCCACGAGTCTATCAGAAAACCTAAAGGATACCTCCCAAACATTATTGTTAGGAGACCGTAACATAGGCTTTAATGACACTAACGACTAAAAAGCCACTGCAGCGGCCAAAATCCTGACAGAACTCGGCTTCACCCAACTCATAACAAAGGGAGAATTCTCGATTGGGTTGCAGATCATAACTGTAATGTCTCTATCTCTTCCATCTCATCCCAAATTTGGACGGACCATTACCTGATAACTTTTATACTAGCAACCAAAAGACCACTTCACAGCCACCTTGTGCCCCGCTTATACTTACTAGAAATAAGAAAAATATCACAGCAGACAAAAAAAACCTCTTGGTAATATTGCCCCGTTAAAACTCAGAAATAGTAAACCTAAAAGCCACCTATCAACTGGTTTACTCCTCATTTACAAAATGTAAGACTAGACAAAAAAAAATGCGAAACTGCCTGGAAACTTCATCCCAACGCAGAAAACAAATTAAAGCTAATTAATATAAAATCCCAATACAAGAAGGATATCCTCTTGGCTAAACAAGAAACTTACAACAACAGAATCACGCAAGCGAATTCTAGTATGAAGGAGCTCTTCACTATTTTAAAAGAATTAGAAAATTCTATCATATCCCAAGACAACTGTGTCAAAGACAAAACATGGTGCTCTGAAGATTCCCATTTTGCTTAAAATCATCAACAAAGTAGTCTCCAATCAGCTTCAAGAACAGCAGGAGAACAATTCCCTACTAGTCAATTTCCATTCAGGCTTCAGACCCGGCCGTAGTACTGAAGCGTCATTACTTTATGTAGAAGATCATATTTTACACATCATGGATCCGGGTTCATCGATGCTTTCGCTTGTGCTTGATTTATCGGCTTTGATACCCTGAATCACTCCACCCTGTTAGAGAGGTGAAAAGCCGCTGCCAATATATCAGTATATATGCTTTCTGTTGGGTTTCTTCATTCTTAACCAACTGAACGGCCTCTGTCAGGATCAATCAGACTGAATCTTAAACTGTTAAGCTAGACTGTGGAGTGCAGCAAGGAGCGTGTTTATCCCTTCTGCTTTCTAGCACCTATTTAAAGCCACTGCTCGACTGGCTTCAGCATAACGATATCACCTTTCAGAACTATGCTGAGGACACTCAACACATCTTCCGCATTTCCCCCCAAAACAGTGACTCAGTACATGTTAAAATGAATCATTCACTGGATTTCATTGAAGAATGGATGGATCAGAATGGGCTCAGTTTGCCCTAATACCTTAGTATCTAAATACCCAAACAAGCAGCTTCTGCCTGACAAAGCGAATGTTAAACTATCACCATTTGTGGAAAACCTGGGTTTGTATTTTGATCTAGATTTCTCTATGATGAAACATGTAAAGTCATCAGTGCAACTAGTTTCTATAATAAACTATGTCAAATTAGACCATATATCTCGGAAGAGCATGCTGCAGATATTGCATGAGCCGTCATCAGTTTGCGTGATTATTACGGCAGCTCACTGCTGCAAGGTGACCCCTAGAAATGTGGTAGACAAAGGTAACACGGAATACTCGGGCACGCACTGTTCTGGGACTACCCCACAGATCCCACATTCTGCCTTCTCTCTTCACTGGTTGTCTGTTGCAAACAGAATTAGACTCAAGCTCCTCACTCTTGTTTTTAAAGATGTGATTATCTATCACACTTATTTCAGAGTTACTGTCTCTCTCCTGTTCATTATCTACCTTCATGACATGCCTCCTCGTTAGCGGTTCAATGTTTCAAACGGTCCAGAGCCCTGGGGAGCTAGTTCTGCATCCAGGTGCCGAAGCACTGGAATGCCCTTCCTCCCGATTTACATACTAGTCTCAACTTTATGTCCTTCAGGAAACAATTAAAAACCCCTTTTTTATTTTTTATTAAAAAGAAAATAAAATCAGTACACAAGGTGCTCTAATGCTCAACATGAGAGACATGCTATCACAAATATGATTAAAAGAAGAAAATACAGGTAAATCATAAATCAGCATCTCTAGATTCTCCCTCACCACACACATAATCTCATGTTTGTCTTTGTGTCGCTCGCTAATGCTATTCTCACTGACCTTGGGAAATGCACTCCACAACCTTCCACTTCCACAGTCCCGCCCAGGAACCAAGGGCATAACTCTCAAGGGGCCTCATTACATGGATGGCGGTAGGGGATTACCGGCACCGGTAAGGACACCGGTGCCGGTAATCCCCTACCGCCATACTAAGAGGACCCTCAGCAGGTCCCGTCCTTAACGTGTGGTCAGATCACATGTTAAGGAAGGGACCCGCTGAGGGACTCCAGAGCAAATAACGGTACTTCTAATAGCGGTACCGTTATTTGCTCCTTCCCATTGAGCCCTATGGGGGCTCAAATGGGAATGGGGAAGTGCCATGGTGAATGGGGAATTACCGCCCCCTCCAACCTTGGAATGTGGCGGTAATTTCGCCATTCACCATGGCGGACTCGGTACGGTATGGCGACAACCTAGCGCCATGGTTACCACCTACCGTGTAATGAGGCCCAAGGTGTGTAGGTACTCATCCCACGCCCAACAGTGGCTCTGCCTCTAAGAGGGCTCCTTCCATCACCTCCTGCAGGCTGGACAATATAAGGATCAAGACCTTTACCAGTGCCAGAGTAAGGGACAGGTGGGTGGTGGTTTTAAGTCTATGCCATAAGTCAGACGCTATGAGACCTGTCGGGGAGTTAATGAAGGGTGTTTATTTAAGCAATTCTCTCCTTCAATACCCTGGGACAATACATCACCATATGTTGCAGTGACTCCAGTTCCCCACCACACAGTCTGCAGAGTCTAAGCTCTGGTGGAATCCCCAATTTAGGCCCTACTACATCATGGGTTGGCAGCCAATCCAATCTAAATTTGAGGTACCAGTCGCTAAGCTTGGCTGAGGGGAATTTCTTCATATAAAGTCTAAGATCTCTCGGGGGGAAATACCAGACTACCTGCCCAGCATATCCCTTTATTTGTGGGACATTCTGGCTACAATCCACAGTCAACAGAGATGTGCGAGGGAGCAGCCGCATACATGCACAATCCCATGAGCTGTAAACGTGCAAAGGTGTATGCCACTATCGCAACCTTTGTTCCACTATCATGGCCTGTGTCCCAGTCGGCAATACCATTTGTCAAACTGTGTTTGGTTTTCGTCGATACAGCAACACAGGGCAAAAACCAACAATCTCTGAAACAGCATGCATTGCCACGTGCCGTGTAACCATATGCGTGTGATTGTGTGGTGTCACGGTATATATGCCATAATACATGGAATAGCCGATGGAGGAACATATCTGGCACAAGCCATTTTGCCTGTAATTTCTTCAATATTAAAAGCCCGATAATGAGTGTGGTGGCAATGGGGCTGGGGTTTACAGTGCAAGAAATTAATCCACACTAAGCACCTGTCCCTAAAATTACACAGTCAATAAATGAACAGCCATTTCCATTGGCAGCCATTACGGAGAATGCACTCGTGTCAGTATCAGGTCTACTGGACAACTTTACAAAGGACAACAAAATCATTGCAAAGCAGTAGTAATGTTTTTATTAATTGATGAATACCTGTTTTGGATTACCAAAGGCCAAGGAGGGCAGCGCCTGCTATATGCTGCACGCCCATTGGCTACAGATTAAAAATTCCGCACTGCAGATCACTCTGAGCCAATCAGAATTCTCTGAAGATTTATGCTAATGTGATCCTCTACAATGTTACATTGTGGCTTTTCTGACTTTAATCCAAACTCAAACCGACTACTTAAGCTACTGAAGAATTGCGTGGCCGTTAGATTCAGGTAGAAACCCTCAGATACGCTGCATAAGCCGTGTGCAGTGTCCGTCCTCCAGGAATCCTGTGCTCGAGGTTCCTGAAGAATTCGCTGCCAGGAAGGACTGGGAATCCTGCAAAAAAGGATCAAGAGGGAGAGAGTGAGGCAATGAAATGAGACATGAATATAAAACAGGTTTAATGAGAGGCCGCAGGACTCTTCAGGGGCATCTTCTAATTATGGGTACCACAGGGGACGAGGCAGATACATCTTTATAGGAGGGCACAAGAGGCACATATTCTGAGCCCTCACCCTGGGGGGCGGCCCCCATATGACTGCATGGTGCTGAGATGTCATGCCAATTCTTTTTAAAAATCATAAATAATACAGATATTTATGGTACCATGGTGAGGCTAAAAACCTGCTGCCCAGCTGTTGTTGAGAAGTACATTCCATTCAGATAATTTCATCATGTAATGCTTCCTGTGTTCACTATAGTGCACACAGCTGGTGCTATTAGTATAGTACAACTCCTGTAGCCTTTTCGTGTGTGTGTGTGTGTGTGCAAAAAGAAAATTGAAATGCCTAGGGATATAACTGAGTGCCATGGCTCAGTTGATAGCTCAGTCTGTTAAGCACTGGTTATAGTGATTGTTGCCTGATCACTGTACTGAATTCTATGAAGGCTGACCCTCCCTTGCATATGTCTCAGGCTGATAAAGTTTGATTATATATATATATATATATATATATATATATATATATATATATATATATATATATATATATATATATATATATATATATTACACAGCCACGGCAGTGGCTGTGTAGTTATGGTTAAGTTGCTGTTTCCATAGGAAGAGCACTTTTTGGCCGGTTTATAACTTCGCTCATCCTGGACAAATCCACACCAAACTTTGCAAAGAAAGTATATGGCCCACTCCTGCAAAGTTTGGTGAGGTTTGGTCCAGGGGGGGCAAAGTTATAGGGGGGGTCCGAAACTTATTTTATTCCCATAGACTAAATGAGGAAAAAGCTTTGCTCACGCCTACAGCCCAAACCACTGGACAGATTTTCACCAAATTTGGACCAGGAGCAGTGGCGTGGTCCCGAAAGTGTGCTTTTGAAAATTTGGTGAAAATCCGCCCAGTAGTTTCTTTTAAAATGACCAAAAAGTAGGTCACAAAATATTAGTGATATCTATGTTCGGTCCACGGACTGTCACGATGCCTGCCCCCGGGAAACCAGGTTTGGGCCAGCTACCCCGGAAGCAGGCATCATGCCATTTAATGCAAGCCCATGAACCCCAATTAGGGGCTATTTGGGTGCAGTCCTGGCGCCTATGGCACCAGGCTCATGAGTTCAGAATCAGTCCTGGCGCCATGGCCGCCAGGCTCATGGTCAAGGACTTACCTGAAGCAGACCATGCTGCTAACTTACCTGAGGCAGACCATGCTGCCAGTGACCAGAAGTCAAATGAGGCCTAGGAGGGACTATTTATCCCTAAGAAACTATTTTTTACTTGGGTGGGGCCGCGGAAGGATACTTACCTGGAACTACTTCCAAGGCTATTTAAACCACGCCCTGACAGCA
The DNA here is from genome assembly GCF_040938575.1 of Ambystoma mexicanum. Lineage (NCBI taxonomy): Eukaryota > Metazoa > Chordata > Amphibia > Caudata > Ambystomatidae > Ambystoma > Ambystoma mexicanum. The sequence continues at coordinate 82,577,848 of NC_090927.1, read as the reverse complement.
ACCCATGCTTCGCGTTATTCTGCACCTGCAGCTTAACGCTCACCGCGTCTGCAGCAGCTTCCAGTCTTCAGCCACGCCCGCCTGGATGCCGGAGCTCCTGAAAACCTGAAAGAAAGCAGAGGGAAGGTTAGAACCGCAGTTTTTACCTGCAATCCTAACCTGAATCCTGAATCTTCTTGGCTCAGACCTAGAAGGAAGAAATCATCAGACACGCACCGCTTTGCATCCTGCAGCACCGCGCGGGAACTCACCAGTAACAATCCTCCGCATTCCATCGCGCTTTGCAGCATCCAGCGGCCGCTCTCCAACACCTGTGGAAATAAAGACAATAAGGTGAGCAAGGGAGCATTCCCAGACAATAAAGGCAATCCCCAGGACTTACCTGATACCACAGGGGATACTTACTTCATCTCGGGTCGGCGCGGCCTCCACAGCTTCTCCGCCGTACCCCGGCCCCAAAGGGGAAACAAAAGCAACACAAAAGCGCAAGTAGGGGAAACCGAATTCTGCTACAGACTTACCTGGTTACTGCCTGAGGCGGCAATCACCGGAACCTCCACCGATTCAGCGCCTGCAAAAAGAAAGGGTCACAGGTTAGACCAGGTCCTCATTATCGAACTGAACAGAATCCATAAACACTTACCTGCATCTTACTGGTTGCCACGTGGAACTCTTCTCAAGAACTATTAAGGCAACCTAGGGAATTTGGACAGAGTGAAGGCCAGACGTTTTTGAACTCTTTTTCGAACTATTTCCTTACAGAGTCAATACCGTTATGCAACTCTCCAACATCCCACACCAGTGAAGTAACTGGTCATCTACGCGCCCCTGCGCTAGAGGCAGGATGGAGAGCTCATCTTTGCAAACTATCAGGTGAGAACATAGCAAGAGTTCGGAAGTCATTTGTGGGAAGAGATCGCAGGAGTGGGGGAAGGTGGGGTTGGCGCCCAGTCCCCGCAGGTGGCTAATTCCCTTTTCTCCATTACAGAAGAATATTCATACGGGCAAAACAAGCTAAGCTGGGTGGTCCGGTCCAGTCCGTCATTTCGGCGCTCCGTGTGTCGCTGGAAGAGGTAACAACAGCCCAGTTCAGATCGACGCCCCCGTGGACACCAGGTGAGCGTAACAGAACGCGAAGCCTCCCCACAAAAGGCCACCTGGGCGTTATGGAGACCTCAGAGACGGATCAGTTAGCCCAATTATTAGGGTAGCTAAGAGCTGAAGTGCACTCCGCCCGCCAGGAAACTAATGCCCTTAGAAGGGAACTGATAGTTTCAAAGGAACGAACAGACGATTTGGCCAGACAGTTATTGCAAAACCAGGCGGGGCAAACACCACTACCTGGACTCGGGGCTACTCCAGTTCCTGTACCATCAAGTAACCCTGTACAAATAAATCTGCCAGGAACTGTTCCATTGGCTCCGCCCGAACGTTTTGCCGGAGACCCTAAAAGGTTTGCCGTATTCATGAATCAGTGCCTCTTACACTTTTTATGCAGACCTGCAGCATTCCCAAGTGATCAAGCCAAGGTAGCGTTTGTACTGTCCTATCTCAGCGGCAGTGCAGCAGATTGGTCCATTCCTCTAGTTAATCAGGATGACCCAATTCTTCGGGATTTCCAGGGGTTTCAAACAAGCATGGAAAGACTTTTTGCCCGACACTCCCAGGGTCAGGCCCTGGATAACGAACTTTAGTCCCTTCAACAGGGGAATCTGTATCTTCTTTCTTATATTGCAACCTTTAATAGACTAATAGTAGAAACCAAATGGCCTGAAGTAAAATGAATCACATTGTTCCATCGAGGGCTTCGAGGAGAACTCAAAGATGTCTTGGCCCAAATTGTGAACCCGCCTCAAGATTGTGCGGAATACATCAACCTAGTGGTCCAACTAGATCACAGACTTCAAAATAGGAAGGCCGATCGAGCCAAGTTTGAGAACCGAGTGTTGGTCAAGAACCACGTCAGTTCCAAGGGAGCAGAAGCCTCAGAACCTATGCAAATCGGTGGGGTGAGAGGACCCTTGACTCAAAAAGAGAGAGAAAGGAGACGGCAAATGCAGCTATGCTTATATTGCGGGAATACTGGTGATTTTCTGCAGAACTGTCCTATAAAACCGCCCAAGAAGATCGTGGGGGCAGCAGATAAAAACTTTGACTCGGGAAACGATCTCGCCCGGCAAGCGTAGAGGTCCGCTTGCCGAGCTTAAAGAAGGACACTCAGACCTCGCATTTCATCATTCCAATGGTCCTCGTAGATCCAGAACAGCCATCTCGGATGCATGCGGTAAAAGCATACGTTGATAGCGGAGCCATAGGAAACTATGTGGACCGTGAATTCGCTTCCAGGATGAACCTACCTCTCACCCAAAAAACCACCTTAGATGTCATCACCACAGTTGATGGAACGGAAATTTCCTCTGGTCCCGTAACTCACTCCACCACAGAGATGACATTGCTGGCGAAGGATGGGCACCGAGAGGCTTTGGTGTTTGATTTAATCAAGGCCCCACAGTTCCAAGTAATACTGGGGATACCTTGGTTGGAAAAACATAATCCCTGCATTGATTGGCGAGAGAAGAGAATCACCTTCCCAGAATGTGTGCACACCTGTTACCCCAGGAAATCTCAGAACACAGCCCTGGCTTCTGTAACCCCAGCTGCCATGCAATTACCTGCGGAATATCAAGAGTTTCAAGATGTCTTCCAAAAAGAACAGGCAAACACCTTACGTCCGCACAGATTGTATGATTGCCAAATAGATCTCATCCCAGGCGCACAACCCCCTTGCAGCAGAATCTATGCCCTTACGGAGCCCGAAAACCTTCACCTACGCCAATACCTGGACCAGTACCTTGCTAATGGTTTTATTCGCCCGTCTAAGTCCCCTGCATCATCCGCTTTGTTCTTCGTGCCCAAAAAAGAAGGTGACCTCAGAACTTGCATAGACTATCGCGCACTGAACCAGATAACCATTAAAAATCAGTACCCGTTGCCTTTGATCCCAGAATTACTAGATCAAGTAAAAGAAGCTTGCATTTATACTAAACTTGACCTCCGGGGGGCATATCATTTGGTACGTGTCAAAGAGGGCGACGAATGGAAAACAGCTTTTTGCACTAAGTACGGACTATTTGAGTACCAGGTGATGCCTTTCGGACTGTGCAATGCACCAGCAGCCTTCCAGTTCTTCATGAACGATGTCCTTAGAGAACTCATCGATGTTTGCGTTGTCGTTTATATTGATGACATCCTAGTATATTCCTCATCAGAATGTGATCATATCGAACAGGTCCAAGCAGTTTTAGAAAAATTACGCCAGCACAAACTTTATGCCAAATTGGAAAAATGCGTTTTTCACAACACCGAAGTGGAATTCCTAGGATTTATCCTAACCCCGAGAGGAATCAAGATGGATACACGAAAGGTGGATGCAATTCTCTAATGGCCTTCGCCAGGTTCTGTCAAAGGTGTGCAAAGCATGCTCGGCTTTGCCAACTTTTACCGCAGGTTTATCCCAGACTTTCGCATATTGTTCATCCCATTACGGCGCTCTTACGAAAAAACAAACGCTTTATGTGGACAGACGAAGGGGAAAGCGCCTTTCAAGAGTTAAAGGCTAAATTCACATCTGCACCAGTCCTAAGGCACTCACGTCCTGAACTCCCGTACATTGTGGAGACTGATGCATCCAGCTTGGCAATGGGAGCCGTCCTCTGTCAAAAGGACCCCGAAACTAATCAGATTCACCCAGTGGCCTTTTGGTCAAAAAAGTTCTCGATTCCTGAATTAAACTATGCCATTAATGATAAGGAGCTGTTAGCTATCAAGTCCGCCTTCAAGGCTTGGCGGCATTATCTACTCGGAGCCAGACATACCATTACAGTCATCACTGATCACCAAAATTTACAATATCTAAAGACAGCTAAGGCCCAGTCTTCTCGCCATCTCCGTTGGGCACTATTCTTCGCCGAATTTGATTTTGTAATAACCTATTGGCCCGGTTATAAGAATGGTAAAGCAGACGTCTTATCCCGAAATGGGATGGGAGAAGCAGAAGTGACTCTGGAACCCGTACCTATAATTCCTGAACAGCGAATTCTTGGCATAACATCTGTACAGACGCTGGAAGACATTCAAGGAATTATCCGACAACTCTTTGATCCTCTTGCCTTACAAGACTGGGCTAAGAAAGGCCCAGACTTCTCCGTCACCAATGAGCTACCATATTACAGAGGACGTCTATTTCTGCCACAAAAGGAACTACAAGAACTAGTCGTCTCTCGTTACCATGATACGTTAATGGAAGGGCATCCCGGTATTACAAAAACGGAAGCTAAAATCAAGAAACAATTTTAGTGGCCCACCTGGCGAAAGGACATGAAGTCGTTTGTCCTATCTTGTGGCATTTGTGCCCAAAACAAGAGTCAAAAAAGAAAACCAGCTGGTCTATTACAACCTATGGACATCCCACCGATTCCTTGGCACACCTTGTCATTAGACTTTATCACAGACTTACCCCCGTGCCATGGTTTCAACACTATCCTAGTTATTGTGGATCTTTTTTCTAAAATGGCCCACTTTATTCCATTCAAAGGGATATCTTCAGCTGTAGCCCTGGCCAAGGAGTTCCCAGAAAACATCGTTCGCCTACACGGCTCCCATCCGTGTTAATTTCCGACCGAGGGAGTTAATTCATCTCACACTTCTGGAGAAAATATTGCCAGCTGGCACAAATAGATGTCAGGCTTTCAACTAGTCACCACCCGCAGACCGATGGTCAAACTGAGAGGACCAAACAGACTCTTGAACAGTACCTGCGTTGTATGCTACATCAGTCTGAGAGCAATTGGAAAGACATCTTATGGATCGCTGAATATGCGTACAATAATTCAGTACACTCAGGAACTGGACACAGCCCCTTTTATACTATATATGGACATCATCCTCGAACCTCGGACTTGGATTCGCCCCAACGTTTGGAGATGCCTGCAGTAGACCATCTCCACACTGTCATTACACAAACCTTCAAGGAAGCAACAGAACATTTACAGAGAGCTAAGGATAAATACAAGAAAAACGCTGATCTACTTAGGAGAGAAGCACCACAATACCAGATAGGAGACCAAGTATGGCTATCTACTAAACACATCCCACTCAAGGGAACACGAACCTTTAATCCTAGATATTTGGGACCCTACTCGATCAAAACCATTATCAATCCAGTGGCCATCAAGTTGGATCTGCCCGCCCATATGCAAATTCATCCCATCTTCCATGTCTCTCTCTTGAAACCAGTCCAACCAGGAACTAGATTAACCAAACCAACAGATCCCATCCTCATTGACAGGGAACCTGAATTTGAAGTTAAAGACATCTTGGACTCCAAGAGGGTTAGGTCAAAACTCTTTTACCTAATCGATTGGAAAGGATACGGACTCCAAGAAAGGTCCTGGGAAAGTAGTGACCATGTGTACGCACCCCAATTGGTGAAGAAATTCCACCGGGAGTTCCCTAACAAACCAAAGCCCAGAGGAAGAACGACTTTAGGAGGGGCCTTGAGGGGGAGTGCTGTCACGATACCTGCCCCCGGGAAATCAGGTTTGGCCCAGGCATCATGCCATTTAATGCAAGCCCATGAACCCCAATTAGGGGCTATTTGGGTGCAGTCCTGGCGACTATGGCGCCAAGTTCATAAGTTCAGAATCAGTCCTGGCACCATGGGCGCCAGGCTCATGGTCAAGGACTTACCTGAAGCAGACCATGCTGCTAACTTACCTGAGGCAGACCAGGCTGCCAGTGACCAGAAGTCAAATGAGGCCTAGGAGGGACTATTTTTCCCTAAGGAACTATTTTTTACTCGGGTGGGGCCGCGGAAGGATACTTACCTGGAACTACTTCCAAGGCTATTTAAACCACGCCCTGACAGCAACCCATGCTTCGGGTTATTCTGCACCTGCAGCGTAACGCTCACCGTGTCTGCAGCAGCTTCCAGTCTTCAGCCACGCCCGCCTGGATGCCGGAGCTCCTGAAAACCTGAAAGAAAGCAGAGGGAAGGTTAGAACCAGTGTTTTTATCTGCAATCCTTACCTGAATCTTCTTGGCTCAGACCTAGAAGGAAGAAATCATCAGACGCGCGCCGCTTAGCATCCTGCCGCGCCGCGCGGGAACTCACCTGTAACAATCCTCCGCATTCCTTCACACTTTTCAGCATCCAGCGGCCGCTCTCCAACACCTGTGGAAATAAAGACAATAAGGTGAGCAAGGGAGCATTCCCAGACAATAAAGGCAATCCCCAGGATTTACCTGATACCACAGGGGATACTTACTTCATCTCGGGTCGGCGCGGCCTCCACAGCTTCTCCGCCGTACCCCAGCCCCAAAGGGGAAACAAAAGCAACACAAAAGCGCAGGTAGGGGAAACCGAATTCCCCTGCAGACTTACCCGGCTACTGCCTGAGACCGCAATCACCAGAACCTCCACCGATTCAGCGCCTGCAAAAAGAAAGGGTCACAGGTTAGAGCAGGTCATCATTATTGAACTGAACAGAATCCATAAACACCTGCATCTTACTGGTTGCCACGTGGAACTCTTCTCAAGAACTATTAAGGCAACCTAGGGAATTTGGACAGAGTGAAGGCCAGACGTTTTTGAACTCTTTTTCAAACTATTTCCTTACGGAGTCAATACCGTTCTGCAACTCTCCAACATCCCACACCAGTGAAGTAACTGGTCATCTACGCGCCCCTGCGCTCGAGGCAGGATGGAGAGCTCATCTTTCCAAACTATCAGGTGAGAACATAGCAAGAGTTCGGAAGTCATTTGTGGGAAGAGATCGCAGGAGTGGGGGAAGGTGGGGTTGGCGCCCTGTCCCCGCAGGTGGCTAATTCCCTTTTCTCCATTACAGAACAATATTCGTACGGGCAAAACAAGCTAAGCTGGGTGGCCCGGTCCAGTCCATCATTTCGGCGCTCCGTGTGTCGCTGGAAGAGGTAACAACAGCCCAGTTCAGATCGACGCCCCTGTGGACACCAGGTGAGCGTAACACGGACAGACTTCCCTGTTCGGTCCGCGGACGGTGTCCTGATTGGCTAATCGGGTTACGTCATGTCTGCGGACATCTGACGTGTTTGCTGATTGGATGGTGAAGAGCGTGAAGTGCGTCATATTTTTGGAAACGCCCGCCATCTTCGATTCGCGGACTTCGCCGCTGTCCGCGGACATCGCTGTAAAAACATGTTAAAAAACATAACATTGCAGTTGTCAAATTTATGAAATAATCTCTGGGGAGGTGAGGGGTAAGGAGGATGGGATGGGATATGGCTGCAAGAAGCAAAAAAACTGGTGTTTTTTGCCACGAAAGTTTGCGAACAGTTTGGATGTTCGCGAACAGTCCTGTGCAAGTTCGCGGACAACTCAGCATTACAGGGTTGGTGAAATGCAGTTCTTGGATGGCTTATAACTTTGGCGCCACTTAATGGAACTGCATGAAATTCTGCATGTATATTCCTGACCTGAGTTTGAGTGAGTATGCAAAGATTGGTGGGATTCTGTCATGAGGAGGCAAAATTAGAGGAGGGGTCCCAAAATAATGTAAAGGCTTATAAATGAGGTGCCATTTGACAAATCTACACTTACTTTGGGGAATTGATCATATATTTAGATATGATTGTATTTGCGAAGTTTGGTGGGATTTTGTGAAGAGGGGGCAAAATTAGAGGGGGGGTCCCAAAATATTGTAAAGGCTTATAAATGTGGTGCCATTTAACGAATCTACAGAAAGGTTTGCAAAACGATTATAGATCAAGATATAGATGTTTTCGTAAAGTCTGAATGGATTTTGTCAAGTAGGGGCTAGGTTATATGACGATTGTATGTGCATACATTTGACTCTTTTGGAAAAATAAAACATGGGTCGATTTCCAGCGAACTTGCGTAAGCAGCATTGGACAGGACCTACAAGCATGGTTTTGCAGATGTGCCAGTGTTTTATTATTTGCCAAGTGTCATAATATAGCTACAAAAAATAGCAGTATACCTTTAGTGACTGAGGGGTAGCCTGTGGCAATGGGCAGTGGCCAGATTGTCCGGGTCATGGAATAAGGTCATGATCCAGACAATCTGGCTAGTGGCCATGACCACAAGGGACAGAACATAGGATTCAAGTGGCCATGTCCACCTGGGACTAGCTTTGTGGTAAAGTTATTCAAAATTAGGATAGATCTGAAAGGGAAGAAAAATGTGCTTGTGGTAATATGGTCATAGGGTTCTCATTTTGCCTTCTGCAGGCTGCTATAGAAAGCGAAGAGGGGCCTGTATGGAACCTTCGTCTTCCCTTTCTATGGTGGACATCTTGGAAAAGGATTTTCCTTTCTACACCGGGAGCGGCGTCCCGGTGTAGGAAGAAAAATCCTCTTTTTTAGCACCCCGGGTTCTCGCTTTGGGAACCTGGGGTGCTAATGGCCTTCATCCCACCTTTCAGGGGCTGGAATAGGGGGATAATGGTCCAGAGACCTTGTTATCCAACCTCGTTTCACTTGGGCTGATTACTTGGGCTGCTGGGTCGGTATCCACCAATCCAGTCCCTGGAACGGAGGACGAACGCTACAATATTTCCATTAGCATAACACAACATGCAAATGGAAATGTTGGAAAATCTTATTGAGTCTATGTACTTTACTGAGAAAGATAAAGTAGATGGAGTCTATACATGTTTTTTAGTTCTATGTTTTAACTGTGAAAGGTGGTTGCTAAAGGAATATGTCTTTTGTTGTTTTTGGATGTATTTTTTTGGCAGGAGAGCAGAGTACGAAAGGTGGGGAGGGAAATGAGGGAAGAGAAACCAAACACTAATATGGAGGGGTAGGTGGACAAGGGAAAATGTTGCACGTGTGTTATTTCTAAGGTAGGGGGCAGTGTTTATCATGCTCCTTGATTACAGCAGTGGTGGTGGCTCTTGGGGAGGAGCATTAGCTGATGCCATTTTAAGATAAATATCAGTTTTGCTAAAAGTATGTACTGTGTACGAGATTGTTAATGGATAATGAGTAGACATAGGTGTTGGAGCTGTGCAAGGGAAATTTTGAAGTTGAAAGTTCAGAGATCAGTAAAAAATGCAGTTCTGAACTGTCCGCGAAGCAGAGAACTTATCGTGAAGTGCAGACGGGTTCTCGCACACGTCATCATGCCGCGCGCCAGCGTATGGTCATGTGGCACTGTCCGGAAGGTCCGCTATGAAGTCAGATGTTCGTAGACGTTTACTGATGCAAGGGATGTTATGGTTAAGTTGGACTAATAAAAACCTATGAAATTAAATTAAAAAAACTTTGTTAAGGGAACGTTTGGTTCAGTTACACTAATAAAAACCTATGAACTTCAATGAAAAAACTTTGTTAAAGGGACATTATGGTTAAGTTGCGCTACTAAAAACCTATGAAATTCAATGAAAACCTTTGTTAAAGGGACGTTATGGTTAAGTTGCGCTACTAAAAACCTATGAAATTCAGTGAAAAAACTTTGTTAAAGGGACGTTATGGTTCCAAGTAAAACTGAAAAACCCATGAAATTCGACAATTATGGTAAGCTAAGCAACCATAACTCGCGCCACCACGGTGGACTGCTAAGACTAACACCCAGGACATCAAAGATGACATCACAAATGTCATTGATGACATCACTGATGACATCACATGTGCATTTACCTTTCATGAAAAGTCTGTACATGGTATTCTTATTGTAATGCTAAAAGTAGTGTCAAGGATCATTGGAATAATCATGAGGTAAGTAGTGTATTGAGCAATTAATTAATCCAAATAGCATTGTATTATGAATCTTTTTCCAATATACCAAGGTACACATGTAGTAACATATGCATAGTTTGCAGGAGACATGATGGAGATGCAATATTAATAATCTTGCCATGTTAAATACTAAAATTATAAATGCTTTCTTATTAGAGTTCTGCATACTGTGAAACATTTAATAAGTACCTAATCAAACCCACTTACTACATTATTGCATTACTGCACACAAAACACAAACAGACAACAACACATACAAATAGAGTATATACCGGGAAAGTGAAGTAAACAAAAAAACAGTAGTATTACCCGAAAATCTTCATAACCTAACTGATTATCTTCATGCACAGAAATGATTGCTCTGCTTCAAAACTACTACTTCCCTTTGTATAACTATCACATATTGTGACTAGACCCTAAGGAAAGTAGTGTAAGTGCAATGTATACAAATATGAGCATATCCAGGGAAAGTACAGTAATAAAAAAACAACAGGACTATAACACAGTGTTGATAACCTCACTAGTCATCTTCATACATAGAAAGCATTGCTGTATTCCAAGTCTGTGTTTTCCCCTTTGTATATGTTTCATATGCTGTGAGTGGACCCTAAGTGAAATACTCTAAGAACATATTTGAAGTATAAGTCTACAAATATAGTACTTTTTGAATTTTTAGTTCCTGACTGTTACTGGCCAGACATGTGATGTCATCAGTGATGTCATCAATGACATTTGTGATGTCATCTTTGATGTCCTGGGTGTTAGTCTTAGCAGTGCACCGTGGTGGCGCGGGTTATGGTTGCTTAGCTTACCATAGTTGGCGAATTTATTAGTGCAACTTAACCATAACATCCCCTTAACAAAGTTTTTTAATTGAATATATATATATACTGAAAAAAGACCCTTTGTACGAAGTACGTGAGGCGAAGTGGGCTGCACTCCCAGAGTAGCTGGGGAGTAAAATATCCTTAAAGCGTTGAGAAAGAAAACAGCACAAATAATTTCCAGCAGTCACTTGTGTTTTATTCTCAGTGTGCTGAAAGGAAAAACATGTAAAAGGAACAACGCATTTCGTGGTACTCCGACCGGTTGATCACGTGGATATATGCTGGCACTAGAGTCACATATGTCAGGAGAGGCTATTAGGTAGCCACATTCAAGACAGAGGAATGAAAGGGACAAGACCCACATTCTGGCTTCACTACCAGACAATGTTGTGATCCTGGCCAAATCACCTTATCTCATTGTGCATCACTGTGGTGTCTCCTGTGAACAATAGGGCTTTGATTGATCACAGTTTGTTGTATAAGGAGCAGTCTTGCTCTAATGTTGTGCCATTAGGTATTTATTGATATAGTCTAATTGACTGGAAGGGGTAGCAGACAGGAAAGAGTCAACCCAATAACTCAGGTCTGTGACCAGCTTATTTTCAGGTCTGCTTATTAGTCACAAAAACGGTTTACTTTTTGGACAAGTTCAACTGTTCTTCTGCACATCATGAATAACAATCCACAATACTGTGTCTGGTGTATTTAAATCTTTACAATGCAATGGAAAACACATAGATAACACTGTTTAGGCTTGTGCCAAGTAGTCTTGTGTACTTGGAGACTTTGCTCGCTGATGGAGAAAAGTCCACTAATTCATTAACCTTTAGTATAAAGTTATTCTACAAGGTCTTTTTGTGTTGGTTTTTATGTGATTTCTGTACTTTCAAAGTCATGTCTACAAGCAGTGCATTGAATTGGCCCATGAAAGTCAAACATTCATAATTATTTGCATCTTGCTATATGATACAAATGGAAAATAGTTTGGTCAAGTGCAGAATTGACACTCTCCTTTCAAATTTCAGCTTCACCTCTTAATTAAAGTGTGTGATCCTGGGAAACTCAATGACCTGTCAAATTTGCGAGTCACTAAATATTTCAGAATTGTCAGCCCCTAAGGGTCATTTAGTTATCAGGGTTCTCTTACAAAAGTCTCACTCATAGTTTAACTGGCATGTGTGTCTTCGCTCACTAGATCTGAATCCAGATATGTGTTCCTTGCTGGTAGCGTCTTATCTGTATCCTCGATCTATGCTATGGTATGTGTACCTTTCCCATTGCTTCCAGTCTGTCGCCAGCACCCTTGCTTCTGCGTTTTTATATTCTGTGAGGTGGCTAATAGTTCTGTGTCTACGTTGGGGGATGTCTTCCTTTTTCATACAGCTTCTGATCTGTATTGTTAAAAATTGCCCTGTATCTGAGCCTATGCATGGCATCGAATGATTGCTGAGACTGCTCACTTTATTGAACTGTGTAATTAAAATCACCATGATCCTAACCATCAAGACTCTACTCAATTTCTTACAGAACAGATAACACTATCCAATAGATATACCTACTAACCTAGTGCCTGTGTGACCTAGATTCTTACCCATCTCTGTCTAACCCAATTTCGAGATGGCACGGCACTGTCTCCCAAAAACCCATCACCGACAGCAGGATCCCTAAGTTCACTTAGGATCAGCACAGCGATATACTTATTCTAGTGCCCTGCCTCGCCTCTTGTAAAGCTCTCCAAACACTTCCTTGTTCTATTGGTACTGTATACCCTCTACCCATATTTCACCATTCCCTTTTCCTGAGTGCTCTGAGGAGGAGGGAGGGTGGGTGTAACACCCAATACAGACTATAAACAAATACACAATGTGCCTTTATCACCATGGATGTTGATGCAGAACTTGAACAATGAGCCCATGAGGTTCCCTGAAGGGGCTTGAGGCACTCGACCATTTGTATCAGGTGGATGTGTCCTTATCCCCAGGCATTATTCCAGGAAATGACTTACACACTATTATCATTGGCTGGATGCACTTCTTCCCTTTGGATCCCGGGCAGCATTTGAAATCTCCCGTGCAGTCCTTGTCATCATTGCATTTGTTGCAGATGTCTGACGGTTCATATGCAGTAGGCTGGTCTGGCTTTGCCGCTGGACATTCACCTGTTTTCTCTGAAAAAGAGAAAGAAAATGAGAATATTTAAGTAGTTTCCACCTGCCCCCGACTTTGCCACATTATCTCGAGCATAGCAAAGGTGCTTTATCTTCAGTCTTGTAATACTGTACAATTGTGACTTCAAAATAAGGGCTATATACATATGTGATAAAATGACAAATGTTGCCATGAACACATTTAAAAAATAGAGAGAGTTCAGTAAGTAGTTGAATGATTCTTACTAAAAAAAAAAACAATGCTCATTTGTGCCACTGTCCCTTTATTATTATTAATAGTATTATTACTAGAGTATTTATTGATCTCTGACATAGCTTCGGGAAGCAATGGGGCACTTTACAATCATAGGGGACGAGCACAGTGAGCGAAGCAGAGAAACAAGGGGTGGGGAGATAACAACAGGGGAGGGGTGGGCAGTATGTCAGCAAGGGATCTAGAAACAACCAGAGGAAGAAACAGTGGAGAGCAGACAGGGTCGGACTGGGACAAGAAATAGGCACAGTCACCCCAAAAAAAAGTTCTCCACCCCTCGCCTCAAAAAAGTGGCCCACCCCTCGCCTAACGACCCTTGAACTCTGATGACATCACCAGAAGTGATGTCATCAGAGTTGAACCCAAAGTGACATCCCGGGAAGCGATGAAACACAACCTTTCACCCCTTAACAAAACAGGAAGTGTCATCAATTCAAGCAGACGTCCAAGGCCAAATGATATGTTATGGTATAGCACTTACGCTTAAGCTCTTTTTTATAGAACAGATATGCATACAATTTCACCCAACTTGTGTTGGTACTCATTTATCGGCCTAAGAAGGCTTTTTGAAATCCGACCCTGAGAGCAGATCACTTAGTCTCAGGTAGGAATGAGAGTGGAGGGTGAGTAGATCTCGGCGTTAGGGAGGAGCCATTCCTTGAGGAGTTGGGTCCTGAGCTCCTTCCTGAACTGTAGAAGTGAGGGGATGGGTCTGATGTTGGACGGCTAGGGGGTTCCACAGTCTTGGGGCATAAGGTTCTTTCCTTCCTGCACTGGCAGAGTTTAGTCTATAAATGTCCTTATGTCTGGTGCATCATAGGCCTCCGGAGATACTGAGTTTCTCAGTGAGCTAGATTGGGGACTTCATAGATGGTAGATGATGCAGCAATATTTGAAGATGATATGGGCTTGCAGCAGGAGCCATTGCTGTTTGTTGAAGGTTGGGGTGACTTGGTCGGATTTGCGGAGTAATTTGATGAGTTATGCCGCAGCATGCAGGACACATTTAAGGGGTGCCAGGATAGAGACTGGAAGACCTCCCAAAAGGGCATTGCCAGCATCCAAGTATTAGAGGACCATCGTTTGGACAGCAGATTGGAAGTTGGTTTTCTTAGATGAATGTCTTGATTTTCAACAGGAGAGAAAGTTGGTATCCAGCCATTTGAGTCTTCCATGCCGTGTGCTGTTTGAAGGAGAGTTATCTGTCCATGGCAAAGGAACTCGGTGCCAGGTGGCCAGTTGCGTGTGAAGCACTCCAGGGTCATAGCAGCGAGTCAGATCTCAATGTCAGGTTGTTCGGGTGTTGGCGGTTAGCAGTAGGAATTTAGTCTTGGAGGGGCTGAGCTTCAGGTAAGCAATGGGCATCCATGATTAGATAGCTTTGAGGCAGGCCTGGAGCCTGTGGACGTCTTCAATGGAGGGTATCTTGTAGTACAACTATGTGTCATCTGCATATTGGGTAGATATGAATTTTATGTGGTGAAAGAATGGTTCCAAGTTGTTCCATGTAAAGTTTGCAGATCCCGGGGGAGAAAATGGATCCTTCCAGGACTTCACAGGTGATGGGTAGAGTTGGTGATCTAGTGGAGTCCATTTGTACAAAACTGTAGCAATTTGCGAAGAAGAGCTGAGGAACGATCTCTCTGATCTTCATACCAGCAAATTCACTAGTCTGTCCCCAGAGATCCTAGCAGTCTCAAATCTTTGCACCTGGTGACCACGTTGGGCAGTGATTGTAACAGACATATTGAAATATACAGCAGCTGTTTTTCATGTGATGTGGTGGCCAAGGGTGGGTGTGATAATTCCTGTTACGTTTGCCCTTGTCTTACTACAGTCTAGTATGCATTGTGTGATGAACTGTCCTTCACAAGGTGGGCAGGGAGACCACATGTGTAGGTTTTCTCTTTCTAGGACCATGTGAATCAATCCATGGCACTGTGGCCAACGCTAAGTCCCCAGTGGGAGAAGAGCCCAGGGTCAGTCTCCTGTCTTTAGATGCTCTGCATGGCAGATGCCTGAGGTGCACTATCCGCTGAAGAAAGGGAGATCCAAACAATGTCTTCCTGTTTGAAAAGAACTTGGGAATATCTATGGCGGGGTCAGGAATTAATTGATATGGTATGATGTGAAATGGCATTTGTAAAGCGCCTATACACAAGTGTTTCAAAGCTTGACAAGGCAAGGAAGAGGGAAGAGAGGGAGGGCTAAAACAATGATATTACTAAGGCCAAGTGACATTGAGATCGCACAAGTGCAAGGGGGGGAAGTGCCAGGGGAAAGAGGAGGGGGCACTGCTGTACATGGGATCAAAACGATAACAAGAAGCGTGGCCAGCAGGAGGCAAGTGCAAGGTAAGTGCAGACAGCAGATGTCCTAAGTGCAGGTAGGGGGACTGTAGGGTTACAGTACAGACCCAATTGCAAGGGTTGCCAGGCGGCAGTGCGGGTGTGCAACTGGGTGGGTAGGGACTTGGGCCCGAAATCAGAGGGTAGCCAGGTGACCAGTGCAGTATCAGACAGGAAATCAGCAGGAGAGAGGTAGAGAGAAGGCAGAAGCAAAGAGGAAGGTTTTGAGGTGCTTCCGGAATCGAAGATGATTCTCCTCATGTTTCAGGGGGGCAGAGAGGCTGTTCCAGATGGAGGCACCAGCCGAAGAAAGAGATCTACCCCTAAATTGTTGCTTCGAGAAGCGACTGACCCTGAGGGAGTTGGAGTTGGAAGAGCTAAGAGCTCAAGTAGGAAGGTATTCACAAAGAGAGAGTTGGAGGTATTGAGGACCCAGGCCCCAGAAGGCCTTGTGGACAATGCAGAGGGTCTTGAACTCACTCTTTGCAGTCACTGGGAGCCAATGCAGAGAGTTCAGTGCTGGAGAGATACAATCCCTGGCTTTGGGGCCAAGGACAAGTCTTGCAGTCCTGTTCTGGATAAGTTGTAGAGGGCGGAGAGTAGAAGCAGGCACATTTAGAAAGAGGATGTTGCAGTAGTCCAGCCCAGAGAGAACCAGAGCTCTAGAGACAGTGAGTTTCTGGGGGAAGGAGAGAAAATGAAGAATACCACTGAGGAGGCGCAGTTGGTAGTTTGACTTTTTAGAGACATCAGAGATGTGAGGAGAAAAGGAGAGTGTGGAGTCGAAGATGACCGTAGGTTCTTAGCCTCACAGGTGGGAACAGGATGAGGACCAAGGGAAGCCGGCCAGAGAGTTACAGGAAAGGAGGGTGCAGGTGTGTTGATGAAGAGTATCTCTGTCTTACTGGAATTAAGGCGGAGAGTGTTGGTGGCACACCACTTCTGGATAGCAGACAGCCAGTCAGAGATGAGAGAAGGAGAAGAGGTGGCAGAGGAGAGCCTGACAACGAGTGTCATCTGCATAGCACTGAAAGTGTGACCGGAGAGCGGCAATGCAGTGGGCGGGAGGTGCCAGGTATTGGTTGTATATGTATTGAAATTCCAAGCATGTTTAGACCTTCCTGAGTACAATTGTACTTACAAGAACGTCAAGTGCATAAACAGCCAATAGGAACAACGAGGAAGAAGAAAGATGCAGACAAACCCAAGAGAAGAAAGATAGCAGGAGGCAAGACCATGAAAACATTTAAAAACAGTGCATGAATAATAAAACTGGAGATGGACAGGAAATAAGTGCCAATGAGGAGCAGTAAGAGGAGAGATGAACGGAGCAGAAAACGAAGTCTAGTAAAATAAATGATAACAGACTAAAGTTGGGTCAAAGCCGAAGCAGCAAGACCCAGTAGAAGAGATGGGGGGAAGACTAGAGTGAGAAGAAAAATGTCACTTCAAAGGTGAGAAAAGGAGAGACTTTGTGAATGTTATAGCGTTAAAAATGACAGGAATGGGCAAGTGAGAGTGAAGAAAGAGAATGATGAGTAAACAAAGACACTGAGGTTGTGAACAGATAAAAAGAGAGTATTGGGATAAAAGTAAATAGAAGGAGGAGAAAATGTGTGTGAGGGTGGAGTGGGAAAGAAATGAACATCAGTTTTGATAGGATTACGATGAAGGGAATGAGAGAGCAGCCATAGTTTAATGGCAGCAAGACAGTCAGTAAAAGTGGAATGAAGCTGATCAGAAAAAGAGGAGAAAGGGAAAACAGATCTGGGAGTTGTTAGGGAGAATTCTCCAGAATGGCTAATTTCCCTTACCCACTGAGTCCCCCAGCAGCTTTGCTGGATTTCTACGATTTATTTTTTTCACCTTGTAAGAGTGTGAGCCTTTTTTTCCCACTCTTACATGTGTTTTGCTTGTGTGTGCATAACATTTTTCTTGTGTTCATAGACTGTGGAGCATCACCTACTTCATAGGCATCATCCTTTTACTATGTGTTACACAGCACCTTCAGTGCAGTGACACACGGTTGTCTTTTAGACTTCCCAACTCAGACTCCATTTTCTGGGACTGACTACTGTCTCCCAGAACATGTAAAGTTGCCATTGACTTTATTGGTCTCTTTAATCCACAGACCCAGTACAAACTATCTTACATAGAGTATTGGAAAGGGTTAATACTATCCCTTTTTTATCTCTTTCTCTTGGAGCATTGTTTCGCTCCCTTTTCATCAAGACTTGGCTGGTGGCAGTGGTAACTACCCTATTTTTCCTACTGCGGTTATCTTAAATAACTGTGGTATTGTTTTAGGCTATCCTGGTAGCCTCAAATTTAAACCTGCTAGACCATATACTTTGTTATACGGTTCTGGCTGGGTTATTCGCCATTTCTTTTTGAAAATATCTTTCTCGTATTTTATTCTGCGTGCCAAACCAGGTTTGGTTCCTTTGTTCGCCGTCCTTTTGCGGGCTTCTACACAGAAGCCCTCCTTAGGCGCCTGAAAGTCTGGGTAGGCAGGATGTGAGGGAGGGGTTTTAGGATCCCTGCCATGGGTTCCCTTGGTAACCCAAGTCGCACTCCTGTTTGATTGGCTAGGTGATTGTCCGGCCAGGACAGCCACCCTGCTGTGTGATTGACAGCCAGGCTGTCTGAATGGGGGAAAACTGCATAAAATGCAGGTCTCTGGGGCTGAAAAGGCATAATGGCCACTGGAACAAAAGAACCGATGAGGAGCTGACAGAAGAGGACCCCTACAATGACTGAACTGCCCGGTGAAGCCCTGGTGCAGGTCCGAATCTTCAGACTCCAACGACAGAGAAGATCTACCAGGAATCTTCTTCCCCTGAGCTGGTGGGACCAACCAGTTCGCCCAAACTGCAAGCCAGGACTCCCTCCTCTGGTCGAATTTGCTATACAAAGCTACAGTGAACCGGATAGCCAGGAAGGTCAGACCCTGCTTGGGTTTTAATGCGCGCACCTTTTATTTGTTGCTTTGCTCTGCTGCTGGTTTCTTCCCTGGGCAGTGCAGGACCCTCCAGTCTTCCTACTTCATACCAGTCCGACAGTCGCTTCAGAAACCGTGAGCCTGCAGGACCTGCCAGGAACGTCCGCCTCAGCTACAGCTTCTTCTCCATTTAAAGGTACTGTGCAAATCCGGTTGTTCATATCGTCCAGCCGCGGTGAAGGTGTGTGAAACCTTTCGCCAATCCGAGGGCTCGTCCTTGCCAACTCTTTAAACTAACATTTCTACCGACCAACTTCGTCCGGAACTATTGGTAAAGACTTAACCGCAAACTACCCTGAACTGTGTGATCTTGAGCAAAAGACATTTGTCCTATTGACTTTGGCCCTAAGCCTTTTTGATTTTATTTCATCACTGTAGTTCCTCTTTCTAAATTGCCCTGCTTACTTACCTGTTGGTGCTGCTCAATTTTAGTCTAACTTTGTCTTTCTCTCCCTTTTAAATTATTGGAGTGCCATTTTGCTTAACTTGTCCAGAATCTATTGGGAGTGGTGTGGTATATTAAGAGTGTGATTTTCCAACTGCTTTACTTTAGTGAAATGTTTACAACTGATGTGTAAATAAATGTACATTCTTTTATTATTCTATTCAGAAACCTTGAGTCAGTGTTTGTTTGAATCATCGTAATTGCTGTTCTTTGTGTAACTATTGATACTGCTCACTTGTCTTGAGATAAGTCTGGCTGCTCGGCCATCACTACCACTTTACTGTGTAGTACAGGCTTGTACCAAAGGTGAATTTGTACTGTCACTTGTAGTTTTTATTGTGTGTGGTATTCCCAAGGGGTACTGCATATAATTCTGCCTAATAGGAGTCATGGACAAATGTGGCATTTGGCTGGGAGAGGTCACAACACCTGGCCCAGGAGACGAGGAGGAAGTACGTCACCATCTGGATGATCTTCAGCAGGCAGAGATTATCAAGGAGTCCCAAAGCCCCTACGCATCTCCCATCGTCGTCGCCCTGAAGAAGAATGTGGATGTCTTGCTGTGCATCGACTACCGTCGACTTAACACCAGCACTATTCCGGACCAGAACACCACACTCCACATAGATGAGGTATTGGAGTTCCTGACTGCAAGTATGTGGTTTTTGATCCTGGACTTGCAGAGAGGCTATAACCAGATCCCGGTACCTGCGGCGGATCTTGAAGAGACAGCTTTCATATGTCCGTTAGGATTTTACAAATTTGTCAGGATGCCTCAGGGCATCTACGGTGCACCAGCAATTTTCCAGCATCTCATGTGAAACACTGTCAGTGACATGAACCTCCTGGAGGTACTGGTGTACCTGGGTGACATTATTGTGTTTGGGAGGACCCTTGAAGAACACAACAGTAGGCTCATAAAGTTGCTGGATGGCCTGCAGGAGCAAGGGATAAAGGTTAGTATGGAGCAGTGCCAGTTTTGCTGGACAAGTGTCAAGCACATCGAACACATCGTCTCCGTGGACCACATCACTTTGGATCCAGCAAAGATGTACAGCCTCCTCACCTGGCCAAGACTTCAGACCCTCGAGGAGTTGCAGAGTTTGCTGGGATTCTGTAATTACTACAGGCGGTTTGTCGCAGGATATGCCAACATCGCCCGACCACTTGTAGACCTCACCAAAGGGTACCCTTCTGCCTAGAGGAGCTAGAGCAATACTGCCAACTCAGCAAATTATAAATATCATCCATGGGAGCCCTTCGGAGAGCAGTGGATTAACCGGTGCCAGCAGGCCTTCAAGGAGCTCGAGCGGACCATCACAACAGCACCAGTTCTGGACTACACGGATCTGCAGTTTCTTTGCATACTGCACATGGACGCGAGTCCAGAGGGATTGGGAGCTGTTCTCTACCAGAGATGAGACGGGTCACTTCGCCAGCCGAGGCCTGCATGTGGCAGAAAATAACTATCCAATCCACATGTTAGCCATTTGTCATTGAAGTGGGCCCTTACAGGGAAGTTTCAGGATTACATCCACAGAGCCACCTTCACAACAACCCTCTTAGGTATGTGTGGAGTCGGCGAAGCTAGATTCTACCAGACACTGATGGCTTCCTACACTGTCCGCATACAATTTCAGTCTAAAATACAGTCCTGGGAGCACTAACATCAATGCCCTATATCGGAGGCCTCATGCTCAGCTGGATGATAAAGCTGGATCCATCTCGTGGAAGGAGTTGTGTTCAGCAGGTGTCAGAGCTATCTGCCAGCCTGCAAGTCAGCAGGGGTCTGGCAGTGCCAGGAGCGTGGATTGCATGGGATCCTCAGCTGAGGTGGTACCCACCATCTACAGCAACATCACCAGTCTGGGATCATCGGACCTACCACATCTGACCTGAGATGAGATCCGTATATCACAGCTAGTGGATCCTGACATTGCTCAGGTCCTGAAAGCCAAGACCACCGGAGCGGATGTGTTCCAGAGACACCTTGCATGACCCCGAGCAAGCTGCGATGCTGAAGGAGTGTAAGACACTCGTGCAGAAGGGTGGAATCCTGTACAGGAAAAGCAAAGTTGGAGACCGTCTACAGCAGCACCTATGTTTTGACACAGAGAATCCACCAAGCTGTACTGTATGCACTCCACGACCAGCACGGACATCTCGGCAGCAACAGAACCTTTGAGTTGGTCCATTAAGGTTTTCCTGCCCAAGTCTAGTGGTAGATGTCGAGTATTATGGACCTCATCTGCATCGACTTACTCATGCTGGAGATGTACAAGCGAGGAGTACGGAACATCCTGGTGGTGACAGACCACTTCACTTGGTACGCGCAGGCGATTCCTACCAAAGATCAGCATGCCACCACTGTTGCCTAAGTGTTGTGGGAAAAATACCTTGTGCACAATGATTGGGCAATCAAGATTCATTCTGACCAGGGACCAGCTTTTGAATCAATACTCATCAAGAAGATGCTGGAGCTGGTTGGCATCAAGAAGACCCATAAAACTCCATATCATCCTCAGGGGGATGCCCAGGTGGAGAGGTTTAATTGAACCCTCTTGGCAATGCTGGGCACCCAGAGGCCAGGGCCAGTAACAAGACAGTAGCGACTCTGCGCTTCAAAGGCTCAATCCCCAGATACTTCTCCAGCTACTGATGCTGTGAGATCATCAGAAGGCTTGTCAGAAGCCAGTGAAGACGCTGACGTTGAGTGTGATTAATTTGGCATCTACCCAGACCAAAGGGTAGATCAGACACTCATGTGGGTCCTGTGAGGTTGGCATCATGGAAAGAGACACAGACAATAGATTCAAAGCTGAATAATAGTACTTTGTTAAAGAAAAGGTCAGGATGGCGTAAGGCCTAACTTGTCCTATACTAAATTGGGATTTCCCTACTTAAAGAAACTAAGGAATATCTGTGTCAATGTGTTCAACTTAAAAGTCTCTCTGTGTCCAAATCCTATACTTGCCCTCACAACTAATACACAACAATGTGTGGGGACGTCAACCAAAACAGGGTTCAAAACATACATTTCTGAGCTGTTTCTTGGCTTACTCTTTATCTTCATTTCCCAAATGTCAATAAGTTCACCACAGGGTTCAATTTGTCCTCCTAGAATATTAGAAAAATACAGTTTTATACCTTTGCAACGGTCGGGTGCCCTTCCCCAAGGTCAACACAGTTCCAGGATAACACTGTTTCAAGGTACCAATACTTAGGGTTCCCTTCCCTAAGCTTAAAGTTAATACCAAAATAAATATATTGTAGCTTTGTCTTTCAACTGAACTTTCTCAATTCTTTAAACCTCAGGGTGCCCTTCCCCAAGTTTGATGTTCATCATCAGTTGCTTTCCTGTTTTCATCAGAGTATGCTTCCTTGTTGGCGTAGATATGTTCTCTGGTCTAGGTGCAGTTTTAGACCACACAGTGCACCCACTACAGGTCAAGCAACCGGGACCTTTCAGGTTTCTTTCAGAGTTCAATATTGTGATCAACAGCCCGTTTCTCAAACCACAACTCCACAACCTTCTCCCATATGTTGTTTCTTAATCTTGGTCCTGCTTTATTTAAAAGTCTTTCATTCAGATAAGTAATTCTGTTTGCCAAAGATGTTGCTTTCAGTTATAAATAGGTTTTCACTTAATAAACTACACCTCTGTTTGTTTCTTTCAATTCAGTATTCAAATAAATGTCTCCTTACTGGTTTCCTTCAATGCAGTATTCAATAGAAATAATTAACCTCATTTCATTCAGTTGAATGAGTTACTTTCACTTGTTTCATTCACTTCGGTATTCATTAGAAGCAACTTGCGTTTCATTCAATTCGATAAGTTACTTTCACATGTTTCATTGACTGTTATTCTATTCACTGTCTTCATCGAACGCCATTGGCAACTCCTGAGGCAACTCATGAGGGAAAGCCATATAGCTGGGCGCTCCACTGAGCACTTGCCAGCTGCTACATGTAGCTTCGCCTTCGCCTTCCGACAGTGCCTGCTGCTCGCCTTCCCCTCTGTGAGAGCTCCGGTCTGCATTCACCATCCAGTGAGGCTCCCAGGGTCTTGTTTGGCATACTGGCATCTTGGCTTCTCTCTCGCCCGCACGGCTTCCACTTTCCTTCTCCTTCTCTCTCCTGTTCCAGAAGCTCCTCCTTTTATTACCTGTGTTGGGCTAACAGGCTGCAGGTGTGAGTTAGGGTTTTGCATTACCTGACTTGCCTGACCACAATTAAGCAAACCAGTGGGACATGCCACCTCCCAACATCTTCTTCGTCCCAGTACTAAAGGAGGTAATCCTCATGGCTCCTAGTGGTTTCTTCCTCGTCTCGGTACTGTTATGCATTTGAAAGGGAGAATGAAGTAAAACATTCCTATAATGACCCATAAATGTCAGGGTGAGGTTAGATTGGTTATCATGAGGATAAGGGGGTACCATGATTTGTTACAAAGTGTCTCATCCCGATTATTTTGCTTCCTCTGTTTAACATGTCTGGTTTGAAAATGTCTTCTACACTTCTCAGACACCAGGGAACAAGATGAACAATATCCCATAACCACTTCTGGGATAGGGGTCACTTTCTGAAAGGAGGATGAGGAATACTGTGTCTCACCTACGGGCAACCCACTTCCAATCCCTGAGGACTCTCTATCGAGGTGATCCTACCTCACTTGTCCACCCCCAGGGGCAGGATCCAAGAGCGATGGCCTTTCCCTGGCCACCTGCCTAAAAGATCCAAAGGGAGTAGAAGTGAGATGGCCCTTAGGTTTCTCAGAGTTCCTATACGCACAGAGCAAGATCCCACCCCTAGTGAACCATAACCCCATCCTGAGAGTGTTCCTTCAGAGGTGGTACCCGATCCTGTCTCAATCGCCCGTACTGCACTGGACTTGGTAGAGGAACTCTTTCCTGTTCCTCCACTGTAGATATGGACCCTGATTTGGCACAGTGCACAATGCCAGGTCAGGATAAAAACCTAGATGAGGCCCTGGGTGCTCTCTGTGGCACCACCAGGGAGAGCAGACCCATTATGCAATTAACTTATTATTCACCGGGGGTCCAGTGTGAGGTTCCCATTGCCCTTTCCTCTCAGGCATCCGATCCTCCTTCTCTAGA
This sequence comes from Ambystoma mexicanum, assembly GCF_040938575.1. Taxonomy (NCBI): domain Eukaryota; kingdom Metazoa; phylum Chordata; class Amphibia; order Caudata; family Ambystomatidae; genus Ambystoma; species Ambystoma mexicanum. Next base: position 82,553,892 of record NC_090927.1, on the reverse strand, counting down.
GCAAGTTTCTGGGAGTTCAGGTGCACTGTGGGAGGTGCCTGAAATTAAGGGTACAGGGTGGCAACATGTGGCCTGTCCATCAAAATCATGGCTTGATAAATTTATAGAACAGGCCAAGGCTATCCTTAGGGCCGAGGATTCGAGCTGGGGAAAAAATAAGGTAAAGGACCCTTGTGTGTGGTCACACAAGTGTTCCTTTACTCTGAAAGAAATAAAAACAATGCAGGCGCGAGAGGAGTGCTGTGCGGATAATGGTAAAACCCTGTAAAGGTGCTTTGCTCTGCACCCGTCACTGCCGCTGCCGATGCATTCATGTGGCAGTCCGCTGACTAGCAGGGTGGTGTTTGTAAACACTGCCACCCCCAGGTGGCCAACAATCACTGTGGGGCCTGGGCACATTAAATTAAAGGCGCTCCCCACATCAGAGGAGTGCCCAACAGCTACAGTCCTCAAGGGCTGCATATAAAGTAAAGGGGCCACCCCCATGTCAAGTGGCCCACCAGGACTAGTGTTGTGGGGCTCCTCACTGCTTCACACAATGCTGGGCTGAACCTGGCATATGCACTCCAGCCCATAAAAGAGACTTTGGGGCCCGTACACACTGTTGCTGCTGCTGTCTACCACCTACTGGACCATCTTGAGAGAGCATGGAGACCAAGAGGAGAATTGAGAGAGTCGCAGCAGAGACCTTGAGACAGCCCTGCACAGGCTGTCTTTAAGAATAAGGACAATGATGGCAATGCATAAAAGAAGGAGCTAAAATTGACAATGGCAAGAGAAGAATTAGAAATAACAGTCAAGTAAAGAGAATGAGGGAAACAAGGGAATAAGAGTTGAAGGAAGAAGGTCCGATGGAGCAGCAGTCGGATTATCTTGCTGCAGCAGATAAATAACCAAAACATCAGAATGGGAGGTGGAACAAGGAAAGACAGACAGCCGAGAGTGGGAGTGTGAAATGCATGGGTGTGGAAGAGGGGAGAAAAAGGAAACAGATGATCAATTTTGAAAGTAAAGTAAGACAAAACAGCACAGAAATAGGAGAATTCAAAGTAGGGTCAGGCAGCCGAAACGTATTAAGGAGAAAAAAGAAGGATGGGATGAGAGAGTGGAATTCAGGAATTGACAGAAGAGATGTTTGGTTGAAATGGGTGAAGATCATGGGTGGCGTGAGGAGAAAGACATTTCCCCAGCAACGTCCCACTTTGCGTAGAGATCTGCGGGTAGACTGGAAGGAAGAAGTCAACCAAGGTCGGACATTTACAAGTCGGATAAAAAGAGAAAGCGGGTGATGAAAATCAAGTGTAGATAACAGGTACAGAAGAGAAGGAAGAAGAACAAGGGCGAGGAGAGGAGAAATTATCAAGAAGGAAGAAGAGACAGGTGAGCACTGATGGGGACCTAAGATGTGGCAAAGTAGCAAAGGTGAAGAAAGAACAAAGGATAGCGTGTAGGTGGGCACCGCTGTGCTGTCAATCATTATTCGAATTTGAATATAAGTTTATACAAGTAACTGGGGTGCATATCCTCAAAGAGTGCTCTGCAACAGACACTCAACTTGCAGTGTGAGTCAAGACCTAGGCAACCAGCCATTGGTGAGGATTGCGCACCCTAGAACCACCTGGTTAAATAATACAGAGGTAAATGTAAAGAACGTATGCTGCCCTTTTGCCGACAGGAATTCTTTCGAAATACTTTACTTTGAATTAATTCCGCCGACAAAACCTATCGAAATATATATGGGGCATCAGGGGTGAGAGGTAAAAGGGGTGAGGAGGGGCTATGGGTGGGAGAAGGGGGATCAGGATAGGGAAAGGGGAGGCTTGGTGGAGAACCCCCCCCAGTACAAAATAATGTGGTGAGTTTTGTCTGTGGAATTCCAGCAAGCTAAAGTACTTGGAATGCAAAACGGCATGGGACCATGTAAACTCAAACACACGTGCTTTACGAAATATATAACACAAGTGAGTCAGCAAAAAAGAATGCCCAATTTAATATAAACTGGTAGCAGATGCTGATAGCTATTGGTACCACTTCATGTTGGAGACTCTCCTCGCCCTTGAGGAGTGTTGCCTAGCTTGCCATCTGTAGTGATGCTAGCCAGAGATTGTCTCTATAGAGCAGAAGATCCTTAATGAGATGTACAGAGTGTGGCCATTTCCACCATACTCTGCAGGAGCAGGTATTTCCCTGATGAAGGAACTAGTTAGTTCCGAAATGCATTGGTCATTGGCATCTGCTACCAGTTATCAAATTGGACATTCTTTTTTACTGACTGAGTTGTGTTATATATTTCCTGTAGCACTAATGTTTGACTTTACATTTAACTCTGTCTTAATTCTTTGGCCGGGTGGTTATAGGGGGTGCAATCCTCACCAATGGCTGGTTACCTAGGTCCTAACTCAAAGGTCAAGAATTAAGCATAGGGAGATGGAGAAGAGGAGTCAAAAGAGGACGGAATCAGATGATCAGTGGAGGGAAAAGGAAATGTAAAAATAGGGGAGTCAGAAAGGTAAGTAGTGAAAATGTAATCATGGAAAGAAACGACGACAAGAGAAAGAGGAGTAGATACTTGAATATAAAGAGCAGGAAGAGTGACTAGAAGAAATATAAAGATTAAATTACCTAGAAGAAAGGAAATCTGAAGAGAAGAGACAGTGAGGCCTAGATATTGCTGCAAAAGGATCGTAAAGCTTGAGTGCCTACCAGCCGTAATTCAGCTGGTCCATTCATCAATTACATGCCTTTTCCCAAAACCAACTATTTCTGACCACCTTTCTAGGGCACAATGGGTTGCCATGGCTGGTTACTTGACATGGCTTTCTTGACTAAATGACCTGTACTGCTTCCATCATCAACATTTCACCCCTTAGCAGAAGGCCAGATTCATACAGTGATTACGGGCCTTCGCTTGAGTAACAGATGTCAAAACCCGACAGCAGCAGAGAATGTTTGGGGAAAATAATTAAAATCACAATTTATGTTTTTGAAAAGTGACATATTCAGTTTTTCAAAAATGCCCATTGGGATCCTGCAATCTAAGGCTTGAGGCGTCTCACTATCAGCGAGAGTTTAGCTGCTCCTGGCTCCCCATTCAGGGTGAATCAGGTCCCTTCCCTTTTGTATTCTAGAGAGCCACTCTAAAATGTTTGCTCATAGACCTAGAAATAGTCTTTGGCTCTGGTGGACAGAGTGCACCTAATTGCACTGAATTGCAGACTGGTGCACAGCAGATGTGTGCAAAGGATAGTGGTGGGATCGATCAATGCACCTGACAGGGAGAAGGTTGCTTTGAAGCCAGATTCTCCAGGTTCTTTGTGGAAATTTCGGTGACACAAAACCCATTCGCTGGAAAGGCATATTTTTGAGAGATAATTCCACAACACAGAGAATGGACCCTGAATGCCATGGGGGGCAGGGGGGAGGGAGAAGACCGCTGATCTATATTATGGAATCTCCCAATGTGGGTTACATGATGCAAGGACATCAACCAATGCATAGATTAAAATGGAGATAGTCCTAAAGAGGGAAAAGCCTTGAATGAAGAGAAGGAGAATGAATTCCAACAAATATGAGGAGTGCATGGTCCAAACTAGAAGGAGAGACATGGTAGGAGACTCTTTCAAATTCAATCAGGATTCAATCTCAACAAATACAAGGAGTGTATGGTCCAAACCAGAAGGAGAGACATGGTAGGACACTCTTTCAAATTCAATCAGGATTCAGTCTCAACAAATACAAGGAGTGTATGGTCCAAACTAGAAGGAGAGACATGGTAGGAGACTCTTTCAAATTCAATCAGGATTCAGTCTCAACAAATACAAGGAGTGTATGGTCCAAACTAGAAGGAGAGACATGGTAGGAGACTCTTTCAAATTCAATCAGGATTCAGTCTCAACAAATACAAGGAGTGTATGGTCCAAACTAGAAGGAGAGACATGGTAGGACACTCTTTCGAATTCAATCAGGATTCAGTCTCAACAAATACACGGAGTGTATGGTCCAAACTAAAAGGAGAGACATGGTAGGACACTCTTTCAAATTCAATCAGGATTCAGTCTCAACAAATACAAGGAGTGTATGGTCCAAACTAGAAGGAGAGACATGGTAGGACACTCTTTCAAATTCAATCAGGATTCAGTCTCAACAAATACAAGGAGTGTATGGTCCAAACTAGAAGGAGAGACATGGTAGGACACTCTTTCAAATTCAATAAAGATTCAGTCCCGACAAAAGAATCGGTTTGGGCAATGGACTAGACATTTGGGCAATGAGCTAAGTCTACATGAGAGACTTGATATTGGCTGAAGCAGGTTAGGAAACTGAGAGCCCTCCAACAAAATCTAGCAAAAGACAAGTCCCCTATGGAAGCACAGAAAGTGGCACAGCTCCATAAAGAGAATCATTGTTGGAAGGTCAGTTGTCTGAACTGTAAATAAATGTATAAATATACATATTTCTATATTCAATGAAAAAACGTTGTTAAAGGGATGTTATGGTTAAGTTGCACTAATAAAAACCTATGAAATTCAATGAAAACAAATGTGTTAAAGGGACGTTATGTTACAAGTAAAACCGAGAAACCTCAGAAATTAGCTAGTTATGGTAAGCTAAGCAACCATAACTCGCGCCACCACCGTGCACTGGTCAGACTAACACCCAGGACATCAAAGATCACATCACAAATGTCATTGATGACATCACATAGTTGGCCCACTTGTTTTTGTTCACTGACCTATCTAGGCCAGGTGGTTTTGTTCACTGACAGTCAGAATATTAAAATTAAAAAGGTACTGTATATCTAGATGTTAACCTTGAAATCTGTCTTAAAGTACTTTCCTTAGGATTTGGTCTCAGCTCATGGTGCACATACATTGGGCAACAGGCAGGCCGCAAACACACCATTCATTTGTACACATGAAGATAAACTTTAATGCTGTTAACATTTTCTGATGATGCTGTTTCTTTCTACCTTACTTTAGTTTCCCTGTATGTGCCTCTGATGTGTATGCATTGTGGGTCTTCATATGTATTGTTTGTACTATGACAAGTGTGTAGTAAGTCTTGAATTGCTAGCTAGTTATTACATGTTTAACATTACACAATCACCCCTGACATCTTGTTACCAACATTATAAACACAACCCCATGTGATGTCATCAGTAATGTCATCTATGACATTTGTGATGTCATCCATTTCCCACCTTCTAGCATTTTTAACACTTCTATATATTTTTTTCTACATTTTTTCCACTGTTTTTGCTTCCGTTGCTTCCGTCAAAATCCGCGAATGTCTGACGTCATTTCGGACCTTTTGGACAGTGCCACGTGACCATGCGCTCGCGCGCTGCATGATGATGTGTCCATGAACGCAATCTACTGATCTAGGAACTTTCAAGCTTAAATGTCCCTTTGCACAGCTCCTACATCTATTCTTACTCATTGTCCATAAACAATCTAGTACAAAGCACATACTTGGAAGAATAGTAGCAAGACTGCTATTTATCTTAAAAATGGCATCAGCTCTTGCCATCTTTCCTCCCCAAGAGCCACCACCACCAGCTGGAGGACCTACACAACAAAAAAAGCGCAATATTTCCAAAGACAATGAAGAGAACAAAGAAGATGAGGTAGAGGAAGTGCCTACCTCTAGCACCCAGAGAGAATCATGGGTGTGGCCATTCTTACCACTGTTGGGAGTGTACGAAAGGCAAAAGCTACCAAAGTGAAATGAACTGAGTGCAACGTTGTACTCAGTCACGGACTGTTAGGCAGAATCCCGTGCAGTGCCCTTAGGGACTACTATACACAATTAAGACTACAGGTGGCAATACAAGTTTACCTTTGGTACAAGCCTGTACTACTATGTCAGAGTGGTAGCAGTGGCGGAGCAGCCAGGCTTATCTCAAGAGTATATGAGCAGTAGCAGAGATTACACAAAGGGACCACAATTACTGTGACTCAAGCAAACACTGACTCAAGGTTTCAGGTAGAAAAATATAAGTACATTTATTTTAAAACCATTTGTTATAAACACAACACTTCTATTAAACTCAAACACAAACCACACGTAAAATATACTACAACTAACCAATTTACTTTGTACAGTAAATCTCAAGGTAGGTACCCTGTGTTTGAATGGACCGGTGTTACGAAGAAAACATGTTACCGCGAATATGATTGCGATCACTTTTTCACAGTTCGGTCTACTAAATAAACGCTCATACGTGACATTAAATGCTACCGGGTCAAAAACACACTTAGCACTTGAGATACCCAGAGGGAGTTGGAGGCAAAAATCACAGGCAATATTTTGGTTAGGCAGACAGAATCCAGAAACACTCAGAGACAGGAGTTCAAAAGTCAAAGGGCCGGAGCCAGGGTTAAGTGACACCGGAGGCCTGTTGCTGAAGATCACACAGTCAGGCAGTTCATGATTCAACGTAGCCAAGTGTACTTCGATATTGTCAATGTTCGGAAGCAAAAGTTATAAGAAGGAGGGAAGACAAGGGCAAACCTTGAAGGTGCAGAAACAGGGTTTCACCCAGTTTCCTCAAGCAGAACATAGTACCTTATTCCAATGGTGCAGCTAGTGCCCTGGCAGTTGTACCTGTTGGTTTACAGCAGACCCACAGTTCCTGGAGCTTCGTTGTGAGGGAGGACGTCTGAAGGGGGTCTGCACCACACAGGGATGAGGCCGGCAGCAGCGACAAGGAATAAAAGGTGCGCTCCTTAAAAACAGGAGAGGCTCTTCAGATGACTATCCGGACCACTACAGCAGTGTGCAGCAATTTCGACCAAGGAAGAGGATCCTCTGGCTATGGAAGATGAGCTGGTTTTCCCCACCAGGCTCAAGGGAAGAAGACTCCGGGCTGGATCTTCTCTTAGTCGTCGAAGGGTAGATAGCTCAGGACTGCAGCAGGGCTTCACCGGGACGGGATAGTTGCAGCAGTCGTCGTTCTCTCCGCTTCTCTTCGGTTCCTTGTAGTTCCAGTGGCGACTCTGACTTTTAGCCCAAGAGACCTGCCTTTTATGCGCAAAACCCCCATTCACACAGCCTGGCTGTCAATCACCCAGCAGGGGGGTTGTCCAGCCTGGACAACCACCTCAGCCAATCATGGCAAAGTGCGACTTGGGTTTCCAAGGATACCCTGTGCAGGGGGTAACTACACCCCCCTTCACATTCAGCCGACCTAGACACCCAGGCGCCTGGTGGAGGGCTTCTGCGCAGAAGCCCGCCAAAAGACGTTGAACAAAGAAGGTGAACCAATTTTGCTGCGCAAAGTAAAACACAAGAAGGACTTTAACAAAAAGAAATTGCAAATAAACCCAACCAGAGCCAAGAGAAAGACAATTTGGTCAAGCGGGTTTATGTTCGAGGCTAATATAATAGCCAAGAACAATACCACGTTTATCTAATATAATCGTGGTAGAAATGTTAGGGTAGATACCACTGCCACCAGCCAAGTCTAAATGTTAAAAAAGTGAAACAATGCTCTAGCATGTACAGATAAAAAGGGATAAGAATTAACCCTTTCCAGTACTCCATGGAAGATGGGGTGTACTGGATCTGTGGTAGATTGACTAGGTAAAGTTAATGGTAACTTTTACCCTTTTCTGGGGACTGTAGTCAGCCTCAGAAATGGAGTCGGGGGGAAGTCTCAAAGACAACCCTGTGTCACGGCACTGACGGTGCTGTGTGACACACAAAAGAAGAGGGCTACTGATGCGGTGTACTCCAGAGTCCACAATCTGAAAAACAGAGAAATATACTTGCCAAACTACAGGTAAGAGTGCGGGAAAAGCTCACACTATTACCAAGGGGAAAAAAATAAACTCCAGAAGTCCAGCAAAGCTGCTGGGGGACTCACTAAGTGAGGGAAATTAGCCATAAATGAGAGTTCTCCCTAACACGGACTACCTGGACAATACTCCTACAAACCACCTCCATGCACTTCCACACCAAATTCAACCACTGCAATGCTCTCAGAAAGATTGTTCCTTTCTTTGCAAGTAGTAGCCTGTGTTCCTCCACACCATCTTCCTCAACCAATACAGTAAAAACAGAGCCTACTTCTGTGGGACACAAAATCCCACCAGCTACCTTGTAAGTAATAAAAGAGGCTGTTGATCCATATCATTCGAAGACAAGACTCCTCTGTATATACTGCAACACACCACTCTGCAGGGGGAAGCAATGTCGAACTGCTTTTGAAGCTGTAATCAAGTAGCATGAGAAACACTACCTTAGAAATAACACTGCGCAACACCTTCCCCCGTTCGCCTGCCCCTCCATATTATGGCTTGGTGCCTCTTCGCTCATTTCCCTCCCCACTTTATGTTCAACCCTCTCCTGCAAACATTTTTTTAAAAAAAACAAAATAAAGATGCCTTTAGGAACCACCTTTCACAGTTAAAACAGAGAACTAAAAAAATCTTATAGTGTATGGTAAATCTGGACATGTTGTCACCATTGGGATGGAATTGGTGGCTGGGTAGATGGAGAGGATAGTGCATGGGTAGAGAGGATAGTGCATGGGTAGATGGAGAGGGTAGTGCATGGGTAGATGGAGAGGTAAGGGCATGGGTAGATGATGGGGATAATGCAGGGGTAGATGGAGAGGATAGTGCAAGGGTAGATGGAGAGGATAGTGTATGGTGAATCTGGACAGGGTGTCACCATTGGGATGGAATTGGTGGCTGGGTAGATGGAGAGGATAATGCATGGGTAGAGAGGATAGTGCATGGGTAGATGGAGAGGGTAGTGCATGGGTAGATGGAGAGGTAAGGGCATGGGTAGATGGAGAGGATAGTGTATGGTGAATCTGGACAGGGTGTCACCATTGGGATGGAATTGGTGGCTAAGTAGGTGGAGAGGACAGTGCATGGGTGGCCGCCAAGTTTACTTCCATTTGGGAGAGCTTTTGCAGTCCAGCTGATTGGCCATCCACATGCTTTTGAGCAAACCCCCCTCACCGGAGGTGGAAGCCGGGCCGTCATTCTCAAAGGCCCGTTTTCTACAAAGCCCTGTCTGAGCCTCATCCATTCTTGAATCCAGCAGTACCAAGAGAGCGCAGGAGTGCTCTCTGCCGCATGAACTGCACCCGCACCTTGAGAGGCATCGGACTAGAAGGATTGCACCGTCACTTGGGTGAGATGCAGAAGCACATGTAGTGCACCTGTCCCAAACGTATTACACTGTGGTTAATCCCTACTTTTAAAGCATGCACTAATCCGTGGGGCACAAAAGAATATTTCCCACATTGCTGCCTTCTTTGCATCGCACCTCGTAAATTCTCATTCCTTTGCTGCTGCAACATAGCCATATGAAAATAGCTGCCATGTTTACTTCCGTTTGGGAGAGTTTTGGCGCTCCAGCTGATTGCCCATTCACGCGCTCTTGAGCAAAACGCCCTCACCGGAAGCGGAAGTCGGCCCTTCGTTCTCAAAGGCCCGTTTTCTACAAGGCCCTGTTTGAGCCTGTCCGAAACGCCGAACGCCATGATCCAGAAACCCTGTCATTCCATGGTCTCTCTTATCACCATACCGCCCTCCAACACTTGACTGCAGTGAAACCCCACCATTAGTTGTTCGCGCAGAGGGACCTTTGACCGAGCAACTAATACACACTCTTATTGCGGTAAGCGCCTGTCCTAAGCCCTTCCAGGCTATCTCCTCAGCTAACTTTGTATACATCCCGGATGAGACCACGGACACCTAATCTGCTTCCAGCACTACGTAAAGTATGTTAGGTTCAAGCCGTGATTCCACGCCTACGTATGTGCAGATTTATGTTGTACCTTTACTTTGTTTTCACCTCTGTCTGTATTTGCCTGACGGCCTACCCCTATGCCCACTAGTCTACACCAGTCAAAGGCCGTTGTCATCCTTCCATACATAACCCACTCTCATGAAGATATGTGACTCGTAGGATTGTGACATAATATAACTGCCATGGTCGCCCTACTCGCCATACCTCGTGCCAAATACCTACCACAGAGCTGCATCTCGCGCTATTGTTTGTATCCGGTAGCAAGGTACCGAGCGCCTTTAAAAGTCCTGGCCGTGACCGTGGTGATCGTGTAGATGCGGCACCGCTGCCCTTCGCCAGAAAACGTTGTCTGCTCAATGCATTTTTACTGCTAAACTGAGGGTCGCATGTTAGCTGCTGCTTAACTATAGAGAAGACTGTTTGCTGTACCTTGTCTAACTGCCTACATTGATGGATGCATCCCCTACATGAAACCTTGGTCACCTAACTTGCTCCTAGCAGCATGTAAAATATGCTATGACTAAGCTGCAATTCTACACCTATGCATGTGTACACTCATGTAGTACATCATTTTGTTTTCAGTTGTGATTGTCTGATTTTGCCCTATTGCCTACCATGCATGCTGTTGATAATTAGCTAACACCCATCTTGCTAGCCCTGCTGCCATACTAACTGCTTGCTACCTGCAGGTTCACCTGAGTCAAACCCTCAACCAACCCTTCCTTTAACAAATGTCACTAACCGAGACTAGCTCATGCCATTAGCAAAAATGCTCTCTGCCCGCCCACACCCGAGCTTGGCCAAAACTCGAGTGACGCTAGGCATGGCCAAAATACTTCCAAAACCACATACTATCCCGCCTTCCCCACTCCTCCCTCAACTGCAACAGTTGAACACCTGCACCAATCTCAGCCCCAATACTGCCAACACAACACGCCTTAGGCAGACCATAAACAGTCTTGCCTGCCTTACCAAGAAAAATCAGCGGAATATCACACCTAGTCCCAAATACCCCAACATTGTACTAAAAAGCAAAAAACTTCGGTACAGGACCAAACACCACCATAAACCCAAAAACAAACCCTCAGTTACCAAAGTACCTGACACACAAGCCCACATCACAACTATCAATATCCCCCGCTTCACAGATACTGAACAGCAGAGCCAACAGGTCATACATAAATCAACTTCGCCCCTAAGAGCACAGATTACGACAATGCTTAATACTGACAAACCTATTAAGGGTGCCCTGAATAAGGCGAGATCTCTCCCGGCACACGCCTTGGCTATCTCAGACCTCATTGTCACTAACAACCTTGACATCATCGCCATAACGGAAACCTGGCTGCACCCTGCAGCCAGCCCTTCTTTAGCCCTCGCCCTACCAGGTGGCTATTCCATCATCAGGAAAGAGAGAACTAATGCAAAAGTAGAAGGAACTGCCTTCACATTCAAAACAGACCTGAATTTATGTGAAATCTCGAACGTTGCACTGCCTTCAGCCGATTCAGTGTCCCCCAAAATCACCATGTCGCCCACCTCCTCTCTAACTCTCCATCTCATATATAGACCCCCGGGCCCTATATCCTCCTTTGATGAGGACTTTGCCACCCTACTGGCCACCAACCTAAAACCAACATCCAAAGTACTTATCCTAGGTGACTTCAATCTAGGGCTAAATGACAGTTCTGACCCTCATGCAACGACCTTGGCCCACATCATAGAAACTCAAGGTTTCACCTTGCGATCTTTAGGGCCTACACATGCAAAAGGTTGAACCCTCTATTGGCTCGCTGACAACAACTGTCCTACGCTAATCACTAACAACAACCCATCCCCTTGGTCTGACCACAACACCATCCTCTTCTCTATTGACTCAAGTTAACACTACACCTGCGGTCGCACCTGCAACTCAAACCCGTAACACCCGTAATTTCACTCCTGACAACATGCTCCCGTTACTCCTACCACTCACGATGCATACGGCCAACACTGCTAACCTAGCCTCCCTTGTCATCACCTACAACCAAACCATGGAGGCAGCCATCAACGAAGTGGCACCTCTGGCCACACGAAAAGCTAAACCTAAGCCTCATATTAACCAATGGTACGCCCATGAATTGAAAGACCTACGCAATAAAAAAAAGAAATGCAGAAAGCAATTGGAAAACATTTCCCTCAGACCAGAATAAACTACACTTTGCAACCCTTGCCTCTGAATACAGAGAAGGCACACTTCGAGCTAAAAGCAATGCCTACAACTCCTGCATAGAAAATTCCAACTCGGGCACCAAAGAGGTCTTCTCAGTCCTAGGGGAACTAGAATCTTCTTCACAGACCCCTGACCACTGCATCAAAGACCAAGCCTGGTGTGAAAATATACAAAAGGCGCTCATGGATAACATATCCTCTCTCCAACTTAAGATCAACTTAAGATCAACCAAAAAGAACTGAAATTCAACATCCTAGCTCAACTGAGCTCTGAAAAGAAACCTCCTAAACCTTTCCCTAAATTTGAATTATCTCCTATCACTACTGAGGAGACGGTCAAAATCATTAAGGGCCTCAAACCTTCGAGATGTCAAGGAGACATCTGTCCAGCAAAACTAATTGAAGATCGAGTAGACAATCTGGCACCATTTATCACTGCTCTGATAAATTACTCCTTTACTACAAATCGAGCACCGGATAAACTGAAGGAAGCATGGGTGCTCCCGTTATTTAACAAAAAACACATTAGACCCAAATGTGCCTACTAACTATAGGCCGATTACAACAGTGCCATTTCTTCTAGAAATTCTAGATGGAGTGGCCTATGTACAAATTCAAAACTCTCGAATCTCGAATCACACAGCCTTCTTGGCCTCCGCCAATCAGGGTTCCGCCCAGGCCATGGCACAGAAACAGCACTTGTCGATCTGAAAACCCAAATGGACCTAATTAGAGGCAGAGGCAACCTAGCCATCCTTCTCTTACTAGACCTCTCAGCGGCATTTGATCTAATAGATCGCAAGATCCTTTGCCGTCACCTGGCCAGCGATGCCCACTTCTCTAACAACGCCATCAGTTGGATTGAATCATTCCTTTCAAATCGATCAATGCATATCTTCTCAGCCTCGGCAGCTGTACACCCTTCTCCAGTCTTGTGTGGAGTACCACAGGGATCCTGTGTATGCCCTACTATGTACAGCGCATTCACTAAACCACTCTTTGAAAAACTAGATCATTTGGTTATCACATACACACACTATGCTGACAACACTCAAATACTCTTAGCTTTCACGGCAGACTGTGATACAGATTCCAAAGCTCTCAACTTAATCTATCTCACAATCCAAGCATGGATGGCCGAAACCGAACTCTGTCTTAACAACGATAAAACAGATCCTGATCATAGGCAGCCCAGCTAAACTCAAGAACCTCCCACTAACCTACCAATCATTTGACATAGACGGAAACATCTTTAAAGTCTCCAAAGAAGTCAAGACACTAGGCGTGTACCTTGACTTGTCACTCACCCTCTCCCGGCAAGTGAACGCCATCTCCTCAGCCTCTGCGTACACCACAAAACTTATCACAGCATGCAGACCCTACCTCAAGGTGGAAAATCGCATCGCGCTAGTCAGAGGTCTAATACTTTCAAGGATAGACTACTGCAATGGGTGTCCGGTCATTTGTTCGACAACAAACTGGTAGACTGCAATTTGGTCGACACCATTTGGTCGAATGCCAAATGGTCGAATTTTTTTTTTTATTTATATATGTGTTTTGTGGGTTTTCGTGTGGGGAAAAAAAAAAAAAAAGAAAAAAAAGAGGGATGGGGGGACCCCCCCAAAAAAAATCAAAAAAGGGTTAAAAAAAAAAAAAATAAGAAATTCGACCATTTGGCATTCGACCAAATGGTGTCGACCAGTTGTCCCGTCGACCAAATGTTTTCGACCAAATGACCCGCAACCACTGCAATACCATCTTTGCAGGTACGTCTACAAAAAACATCAAGAAGCTCCAAACCATTCAAAACAATGCCATCAGAGCGGCCCTCAATATTCCAATGACAGACAACATCTCTGCAGCCAGAAGAAACATCCACTCACTACCAGTCAAAGAGCGTATTAAATTCAAAGGACTGTCCCTGACACATAAAAGCTTGGCCAATACCGCCCGACGCTACCTCGCCAACATGATCTCAAAAACGCAATCAGCCAGAGCCACCAGATCAGCCTACTTAGGGCAACTGAACTCACGCAGTCGTTCAGAAAAAAAACTGAAAACCTGGCTTTTCAACCAGGACTCCAGGAACTAACCAGCTCCTGCTAACAAATCCCTCACTCAAACACTAGGCCATCTCCACCTCAGACCCATTTCCCATGTATCCAGCTTGTCACAAACTACGCTTATGCCTTTGCCTCCTCTTCCCAGCCTTCGCAACTGTACCGTCAAACCACCCTGCAATCCTGAGACTAATGATACCACCTGCCCAATTGATAGACACTCAGGGTCCTCATACCTAGACCATTGCTTCTGTTAACCACGCAACCCTTTAGCAAACTCCTGCAGGCTGCATATAAGACTGTAATGCATAACTCTGTAACTCTTTGTGTACCTTACTTCGCAATACACAAATTAAGTTATGTACATGCAACTGTATTCCTGCAACAAATTAAGAACTGTATATGCAACTGTATTTTTGCACAAATCAAGTAATTCATATGAAATCGTATACCCAAGCTAAGCACCCAGATTCCTGAGGGTTAGGTGTGCTGTATAAATGCAATAAATAAATAAATAAATGGCTGGGTAGATGGAGAGCTAGACAAATCAGCGGCAGATGAAAGTGCCTTAAAGCCCAACAAAGAGATGGGGATTCACCAAAAGCTCTATGGCTCTAGAACATTTCATAAAGTACATTAATACTTTTAAGGTCCTGTCTTGAGATAGAAAAAAAAAACACTATGTCTACCAGGTCTTGGGACGGCCTTCAAATAAACTATAACAAGAGGGTTTTTGGGGCTGCCTTCCACTGTTGGACCCTAAATAAAGTTTTGATAAGAAATTACTGGAAACCATAGAAAGAATAATGTCTCCATTTATTTGGCTCTTGCCCCCAGAGAGTTGTGGGTTAAGCATAAGTCAGTGAGAAGGCTGCAAAGCGACAAATGGACAAAACCCAAAAGCAAAATGGCCAATGAGTGTTACTCTATGCACCACAGAGCGTCTGATTGACACCAGGGATACTCTAACATATGATCTGGGAATCATCCAGTGGCACATTTGCAGTCTATATTATTCTAGTTTTCAGCAAGTGCAAGCACTATTCATCTGCCTTGAAAATAATCTATTGGATGCCCATGCCATGAAGCAAAGATTGCAATTCAAGACCTTGTGCTGAACTCAAATTTACAATACAGTCGCAAACAAGGTTCTCCTTGACAAGATCAACTAACA
The DNA here is from genome assembly GCF_040938575.1 of Ambystoma mexicanum. Taxonomy (NCBI): domain Eukaryota; kingdom Metazoa; phylum Chordata; class Amphibia; order Caudata; family Ambystomatidae; genus Ambystoma; species Ambystoma mexicanum. The sequence goes on along the minus strand of NC_090927.1, from coordinate 82,538,679 downwards.
TTTCCAGCCAGCCAGCCTCGGACTGGCCAAATTGTCATCCACCAAACGTAGTACAGGAAAGTTGAAAGAACTTTTCTCTACTCTCATGGATCAAACCTCTGGAACACCCTTCCTCACTTGACTAATTTGCAGGAGAACTTGAACTTTACAAAAACCATTAAAAAACAAAGATACCCCCAAAGAAAAATATTGTTGGAATTGTTTTTTAACTGGAGGTGGGTATCTCTGCCATTAGAATGCAGCTATTCCTCTACGATAAAATTCCGGTCCACCTTACACATAATCTCTATTCTGCATCACAAAATGTACACAGGACTTCTGCCATTAAAATGGAGCTCTCCTCCTAAAATTTGGTCTAGATAAGGCTCCCCTTGAATTGTATATAGAGAAGATCAGATAGTCACAAAATGGTCACAAAAGGAGGGTCGTTGATAAAGACTAGTCAACCCAGCGTATTAAGCTAAGCTGTAGACAAACTAAAGACCGATAATGGAATCAGAGAAGCAGGCGCTGAAAGTAAGATTCAAGAAATGAGTGCCCTAACATCATCAGCAAGGTTGGATATACAAGACTATCCCCCTGTGGGCCTCCTAACATAAGTGATCAATTGCCCTTTCTTTTGTATGATTTCTATCTCGGAGAATGTATTTGAGCACTGTTACTCCATGATGATGCTCATCATAGAAGTGTATGGTACACTCCAACCGTACCTATCCTGTTACTTGTTGACAAATCTATAATGTTTTATCAAAAGTAACATAACCATAATGACCTGTGCAGTCAGCATGCCCCACAGATTTCAAATCACTCATATGTTCCCTATGCTTCATTGGTACAAAGTATAAATAACAGTGCAAAAATAACAAATAGCAAAAATGATCTTCACTGACAATAGCTAAGGTAAACATTAAGTATATACAAGTAACTGGACTTCAATAGTTAAATAAATTAACATGAAAAATATCAAAAGAAAAGACACCTGTCAATAAGAAAAATGCTGACTTGGGTGTGGGAGGGTGAGGAGAGTGATAGTGTGTACAGGACGGATGATTTCTTTTCATTTTGAAAGCTTCATGAGCTGAAATAGGTCTGGCCAAAACAAGGAAAAGAATGGGAGTAGAGACAGGAACAGGTGAAGGAGGAGAGGTGGGGTCTCCTGTTCTAATTAACCAACATTAAATAAAAATAACTTCATTAAAACAAAATACATAGATTTAGCTGCTGGCCTTCTGGGCGAAATCAAGATCTCCATGACGTCATTCGGAAGTTCCCAAGCCTTGTATCTCAACCTCTCAGAAGCCATGCATGAAGGTTGAGTGTGTTGACCTCTGGGTGGAGAACGTGATGTTCCTCTTGCGAGAGAAGATCCTCTCTTTTTAGAAGATGTATTGGAGGGCAGATGGACATGTCCAGAAGGTCCGGGTACCACGTTCTTTACTGGCCCTATCCGGGGCAATTAGGATCATGGTTTTCCTGAACTTTATCAACCTCCTGATTACCTGAGGGATCACAGGGACTGGAGGAAACACATACAGAAGTGGAAACTCCCATTCCACCACAAATGCTCCTCTCGGAGGGAAATTCCCTTGAGCAGTACAGTTCGACACTGGTCACATACAGATCTACTTGTGGGGTTCCCCAAAGGGTGAAGATCTCTTGAAGGACTTCCTGAGCTAGTTCCCACTCGTGGGAGACTGTGCTCTGCCTGCTCAGAGCGTCCGCCGCTGTGTTTTGCTCTCCGGCTAGGTGAACTGCCGACAGAGAGATCCCTTCTTGTATTGCCCAGAACCAGAGCTGCATTGCTTCTCTGCACAGTGACAGTGACCCTACTCCTCCTCTCTTGCTGAGGTAGTACATCGCCACTGTGTTGTCCGTCATTATCAGGACATTCTTTCCCCGTACAGAGGGCAAGAAGGCCTTCAGCGCTAGTCTGATTGCCCTCAGTTCCAAAAGGGTGATGTGTAGTTTGGACTCCGATGGAGACCAGCGACCACTGATTGTCAACTCGCTGGTGTGAGCTCCCCACCCCGCAAGTGAATCTTCCGTTACTACTGTTATCTCAGGGCATGGTTGCCAAAAAGATTTTCCCCTGAGGATATGTTCCCTGCAAGCCCACCATTGCAGATCCTGTGCTACTCTGGTCGGACCTTGCAATAGATCTGACATTTCCCCTGAAAATTGGGACCATTGAGTCCTGAGGGCCCATTGAAGGGATCCCATCCACAATCTGACTTTTGGCACCATAAAAATTCAGGATGCCATGAGACCGAGCAACCTGAGAAAATTGAAGGCCTGTTGATACTGGCCATTCTGGAATTTTATTACCATCTGCAGAATGTGGTGAGCTCTCTATTCGGGAGGCGAGGCTTTGCCCAAACAAGTATCCAGGACTGCTCCAATAAACTGGAGTTTATGTGATGATATCATGTTTGACTTTTTTTAAATTCAGAGAAAACCCTAGTTTGTGAAGGAAGTGGCAAGTCTTGGACAGATGTTCTTCGGTTTGTTCTGGAGAATGTGCCCTGATCATCCAATCGTCCAGATAGGGGTAGACGTGAATGCCCCCTCTCCTGAGACTAGCTGCCACAACCACCATCAACTTGGTGAAAACTCTCGGAGCAGAGGTCAACCCTAACGGCAGAACTCGAAACTGATAGTGAGAATTGCCAATTGTGAACCTCAGGTACTTTCTGTGCTGGAGATGGATTGGCACATAAAAGTAAGCATCCTGAAGGTCCAATGACACCAACCAATCCTGGAGTTGGAGAGCCTGAAGGATCTGAGAAAGTGTGACCATCTTGAACTTGTCCTTCCTGAGAAACTTGTTCAAGCTTCTCAAGTCTAAGATGGGACTCAGTCCTCCGTCCTTATTTTGGGATGAGGAAATATGAGGAATGCCAACCCTTGTTCCTCTCCACTACAGGTACATGCTCTATTGCACCTTTCTCTAGCAGGGTTAAAACGTCCTGCAACAGGAGCGGATCTGATTGTTTGACAGAGTTGTATCCCGGTGGGTGATTCTGAGGTTTCTTTTAAAAAGGAAGGCAGTAACCTTGGGATACTGTTTCCAGTGCCCAAGCATCTGAAGTAATGCCCTGCCATTCTTTTAGATGCTGTGAGAGCCTGCCTCCTACTGGGTTTTTGTGGGTCAAAACCTCAGAGTGGTTTTGTGGCAGCTGCAGCAGCGGCTGAAGGGACAGATGCCGCTGCTGGGGCAGATCTAGCACCTTTTCCTCGCCCCCGAGGAAATTTCCTTTGACCTCTCTGACTGGCCTATCCCCTCCCTTTCCCAAATGAGGAATAAAATCAAAAGGGACGACTCCTCCAGGAAGATGAGCCTGTGTAGGGGCATTGTTGAGGTTGTCGTTTAGCGGCACTGAGTGATTTTGCCACCGCTTTGGAGGTCTGCAGCTTCTGCAAACTTTCATCTGCCTTGCTGCCAAACAACCTTAAGCCATCAAAAAGCATATTAAGTAGCCTGGATTGCACATCCGGTGCAAAACCTGACTTTCTTAACCACACAAATCTACGTAGCACCGTGCAAGATGCCATGGACCTGCTGATAGTGTCAGTGTCCAAACCTGATTGAAGACATTCCCCCGAAGTCTCCTTTCCATCCCTTACTATAGATAGGAACCCATCACGTTCCTCACCTTCCGGGATGTGTTGAGCTGCCGCTGACATGCAGTCCCACAGGGTATATGTAAATCTTGCAAGGATGCAAGTTATATTTGTGGATTTTAAAGCCATGCTCCCTGACGTAAAAATCCTTCTGGACCATGCATCGACCTTTTTATCATCCCTATTAGGGGGAATTGTAGGGTATGCAGCATTCCTATTAGAGGTTGCTGCTTGAACTACCAGACTTTCAGAAGATGGGTGCTTACTTAAATATTCTGGATCTGAAGGACAGGGTCTTTATTTTGACACATATTTCTTACTTACTGCCGGAATAATTTCAGGGTTTTCTCATGCAGTATTAACCTTCCTTTGTAATGCTACATGAAAAGGAAGTATGGGGTCTTGCTGAGGTCCTCCTGAAAGGAATGTCAGTCATGTCATCATATTGATTGACAGGTGAATTTCTACCCCATCCCATGAATTCAATTACCCTGTTCATCAATTTTCTATAACCTGCATCAGCATGTTCTGCTGGGTCGGGTTTTTCAAATTCCTATTCTGGAGAAGTATCCAGACCACTTGCTGATTGCAAGCACTTATATAGATCTTGCATCTTAGATTGAAGATCAACTAACTCCTCAGGGACTTGTCTTGTACCAAATTTAACACCAGCAGGTGAAACCTTTTCTTCTTCTGCTGATGACTCTCATTCATATATTGATGACATGGCTCGAAAAAAATCATGTCTACTTTCTGGGTGAAACACCTTTTCAGGTGGTATAGGTTTTAACATTGGTGTCGATTTTACCAATGGGTGTAGATGTCGACAAAAGCATTGATGGCGTTGATGTTGTAGCCACTACCTTCGATATTGTCGATGTCATTTTTGATTCCTTTAAAGGAATTGTCGATGCCGTCGAAGGAGTTGTCGCGACCATTGACACCATTGAAGGAGCCTTTGATACCGTCGATAGTGCACTTGATGTAACCTTTTTAGGTTGGTTCATCGACACCTTGTGCTCGACCGCCTTCGATAGGGGCTTCGAGGACATTCTAGACGAGGACTTTGATGACGTATGAGAGTCTGACGCCATTCTCTTGAGTTCTACCTCCGATTTATGCACTGGTAGGTCTTTTCTATGAGGTGTCTGGGAAGACTCCCTGGATGACGCCCTTGACAATTTTTTGTCGGATTTTCTCGTCTTGGATCTTCCCTGTCACTTTTTTTGTGAGGCGGGGCATGGTCTTCGTTAGACTTTGAGGGGGTCTGGGCTGCGTTCTTAAATTGTTTTAACATAGAATCTCTGAAAGCTTCCCCATTTCCAGGGGAGTCATGTCTCGATGGATATGTTGTAACTTCCTCAGACGATGTCGAGGAAGAGGAAGAGGTAGACCGGTGTCGTCTTTTCTTCACCTTTTTAGTGGACGAAGAAGAGGACTTCCTGGATCTACTCCTCAACCTAGATTTTTTATGACGTTTTACTGAAGACTCAGCCAAGTCTTTTCTCCCCCTCGAAGAAAACTTTGAGGATTCTTCCCCCACCGCCAGTTTAACTCTTCGTTCTTTTAAGGCCTTATGTGTCATCGTCTGACAAGAACCGCATCTATACGGTGGTCGGAACCGAGGCACCAGAGGCAATTCCGATGGGGATCAGTTAGCGATATCTTTCTCCCACATTTCTGCCATTTCTTAAATCCAGTCTTCGGTGTGGAAGGATTAGATGAAGACATTATTGTTCGAACTGAAGCGCCGTTTATATTGATCCGAAGCGTAGCTAACGGAAAAACGGAACTGAGGCCAACAGGCGCGCTTGAGTCATTTATAGAGCGGATGACGTCGGCACTCGACGGATGCCGCCGAGGGACATTGACGCCGCAGCCTCGAGTGGAGCGCCCTCTGGTGGCGAGAGAAAACATTTCCGAAGCAGCAAAGCTGAAGGTAAGGATATATCTAAGATGAGGAGTACATTAATACAGTTTATTTATATTACTTTCAATGTAAATCCATAAATGACATTGATTGATTAAATGATTGCACACAGCAATACTACGGAGGATTTAAAAAATGTTTTTAAAACCTTTCACCTGAAATGTGAAAGTAGAATAGTCCATTTGACCCAAGCACATGTGATGTCCTGTAATAATTAGACAATTTACAAGAAATTTGAATAACACCAAAAGGTTACCTTAGAGAAACACCAGTCGTTCTCCTTCCTAAGCTGCCTTCTTCCGAAAGAATCCGACAGGGGTAGAGAATGAGTGCCTCCCTGAGACCCTTCCTCCGCCCACCATACAAGAAGTAAGGAGGGGAAGGACCCCAGGGAAACCCTCTGGGGAAGAAAACCCTGTGTCGATGCTCTGGATGGAGGTCGTCTGTCTGGAGAGGTTCTTGGTACCTGGACTATCCGCTGAAGGGGAGCCGTCTGAATAAAGACAGAGGAAAGTGGTAAGTATAAGAAGGGACACTAGAAGGCAGAATATGGGTAGAGAAAACGAAGAGTACCTGATCGGAAAGGGGGGACCACTTATCGAGCTATATTGCAGATCTTCCGATAAGACTCGGATAGGAGTAACCTTGAGGACGTTCCCGAAAGAGAACGATTCTCAAATTTCAATGCTGCGGATCAGACCCCGCATATCCCTGTTTCTGCAGAGGTGAGATAATATTAGGTGTCAATCCTGGGTCTATTTCTAACCCACGGGTCTACAAGGGACTATCAATTCTCACGTACCGCTCGCCAGGGAGAAGTTCTCACTAGCAAACCGATCAGTGATGTTCAGCTTGTAACGAGTGAGGCTGAGAGAGTCCACTCGAGTCTCCGACGTTGTGCAAGATTTGGGAGAAGGAGTCAGGTCTGAAAATAGGTGAGTGAAAAGGGTAGAATTACACAGAAGGAATGACAAACAAACTAGTAAGCAATAGATCCTAGTTTCGAACTCACGAAGCGTTGTTGTGGAAGAGTCGCAACGCGTCCGCGCGTTGTCTGCAGGAACAGATGAACCGGCTCCGGAGCCGGGGGGCGGTCCTTCCACCGCGCGGTCTTGGTGTAAACCTAGACCCACACCATCCGTAGCGGCGGCCATCTTGGGAGTAAAGATGGCCGCAATCCGTCTAAGAGACCATCTATGCCACAGAGACCATGGTCTCCGCAGGGGCGTGACAGTATGCCCCCTCCGAAGGGCAGGGGCCCCTGGCTTCCCTGGATGGTTACGGAAGAATCGGCGAATAAGAGCCGGTGCATGCACTGCAGAGGCAGGTTCCCAGGAACGGTCAGCAGGAGAATAACCTTGCCAGTCAATCAAAAACTGAAGGCGACCTCGAAAGATACGAGAGTCACAAATATCCGCCACCTCATATTCAGGACCTGACGGGGTAGACACCGGGGGAGGGTGAGTATTCCTTAATCTTGAAAATCGATCACACACATCTTTCTTCAGTTGGGATACATGAAACACGGGATGAATCCGGGACCAAGAAGGGGTAAGTCTGAGTTTGAAAGCAGAGGAACCCAACTTCTGTAGTATGGGGAAAGGTCCCAAATATTTAGGAGACAGCTTGGACGGGACCAGATGCCGTGGTAAGAAACGAGAGGCCAACCATACCAAATCACCCGCCTTCAGGGAGGGCGCTGGAGAACGGTGCTTGTCTGCAAATCGTTTGACTCTATCCTGAGCCTCAAGTAGCGAAGATCTGGCCGCCAAATGTCCTGTCTGGATAACTTGAAGTAGGTTATCCACATCTGGAAATCGTGATGAAGAAGGAAGGCCAGTAGGAACACAGGAAGGGTGAAATCCATATGAGCAAAAAAAAGGACTGGAACCCAGAGCGGAATGACGGGAGTTATTGTAGGCAAACTCTGCCAATGGTAATAGAGAAACCCAGTTGTCCTGTGAGGCTGAGATGTAGCAGCGCAGATAACCCTCCAATGTCTGATTCAGCCGTTCCGTCTGGCCGTTAGTTTGAGGATGGAAGCCAGAACTCAATGCCCGGGAAATTTTGAGGCTTTTACATATCTGTTGCCAATAACGTGAAGTATATTGGGAACCACGATCGGAGATGATGGTTTCTGGAAGCCCATGGAGCGTGAAGATCCGTGAAAGGAATATTTTCGCCATCTGAGCTGCAGTGGGAATGCATGGTAGAGGAATAAAGTGTGCCATCTTCGTAAAGTAGTCGATTGTAACCATAATTACTGTACAGCCATCCGAGATAGGGAGTTCGACTATGAAATCTGTCGAAATTATCTGCCAGGGACGATCCGGAATCGGCATCACCGATAGGAGACCAACTGGGGCCGATCGAGGGACCTTTGTTTGTAAACATATGGCACATGCTGAAACATAGTCTCTGATATCTCTACTCAACCTTGGCCACCAAAAATGGCGTTGAATCAATTCCTTGGTATTAGCCATACCTCGATGCCCTGCCATCAGAGAATCATGACATAGTTGAAGGACTACTCTTCTTAATTCTTCGGAGGGAATGAATAACTGTTTGTCTCTATAGAAGCAGCCTTGAGATGAGGTAAGCTTCCAGAGAGCGGCAAATCGAGGATTGGTCTGAATAAATTGAGAGGTATCCATAGCCACCAGTTGAAGAAAGATGGTGATTTCCTGCAAAAATCTGGCCTTGGGAAACAAGGGTTCGGAACGGAAAGGAGTGGTTGAGTTGTAATCCTTTCTGGATAATGCATCTGCCTTGAGGTTGACTCTTCCCGGTATGAAGGAGAAGACGATATCATAGGGCGAAAAAAAATGGGCCCAACGAGCTTGGCGGCTATTTCGTGTTTGAGAGTATTGTAGGGCTCGGAGATTGCTGTGATCGGTCCGTACTTCAATGGCATGTTTGGCCCCTAGTAGCAGATGTCGCCATTCCTCAAAGGCTCTCTTAATAGCTAATAATTCCTTTTCAAGGACTGAGTAATTGATCTCTGAAGGTGAGAGTGTTTTAGATAGATAAGCCACAGAACACTTGTCTCCTTGTTCATTCTCTTGCAGTAGAACGGCACCTACCGCGTGATGCGAGGCGTCCGATTCTACAATGAACCTCTTGTTTCGGTCAGGGGTGAGGAGTATAGGTTCCTTGGTGAAATCTTCCTTGAGATTCTCAAAGGCTATTTGAGCCCCGTCTGACCAAAAAAACTTAGCATTCTTCTTAAGGAGAGCCGTCATAGGGAGAATCTTCTCTGAATAGTGGGGAATGAAATGCCTATAAAAGTTGGCGAATCCTAAGAATCTCTGCAGATCTTTAACACCCAGTGGAACTGGCCATTCTGTTATAGCAGAGATCTTCCTGGGATCCATGGCAACTCCCTCGGCGGATAGTATATAACCCAAATAGGCCACTCTATCCTTGTGGAATTCACACTTGTCTAACTTGCAAAAAAGATGATTCTCCTCCAGTCTCTGCAATACTTCCTTCACATGCCGGATATGGTCGGACATGGATACAGAGAAGACCAGTATGTCGTCTAAATAGACAATGACGGTATGTAGAAGAATATCCGAGAATATGTGATCCATAAAACGTTGGAAAATAGCTGGTGCATTGGAAAGTCCGAATGGCATCACTTTGTATTCATAGTGGCCCAAGGGAGTACGAAAGGCAGTTTTCCATTCATCCCCTGCGCGGATTCGGATAAGATGGTAAGCTCCGCGTAGGTCTAGCTTGGTAAATATCTTGGCACCCTTTACTGCCTCAAGAATATCCGGGATTAAGGGCATCGGGTAGCGATCCGGAGTGGTGATCTTGTTCAAACCCTGATAGTCTACACATGGTCTGA